>NW_027266291.1:0-2400000 GCF_022045235.1 Haliotis cracherodii | reverse complement strand
GCTATTCTCAAAAGTATTAGTTTCAGAATAAAAATATTTGGTGTGTGGATGCATTCTTACATGGTCGACCCTCATGAAAAAAATTGGCGCAACTGCATCAAAAATCATGACTTGAGGCCGAACTATAAATACATCAGCGATTCGAACATTATCACATGCATGACTTTTATGCCATGAGAGCAGTTGTCAAAAGTATTAGTTTCAGAATGAAAATATTTGGTGTGTCCATGCATTCTTACATGGTCGACCCTCATGAAAAGAATAATTGGCGCAACTGCATCAAAAATCATGACTTGAGGCCGAACTATAAATACATCAGTGGTTCAAACATTATTACATGCATGACTTTTACTCCATGAGAGCTATTCTCAAAAATATTAAATTCAGAATAAAAATATTTGGTGTGTGGATGCATTCTTACATGGTCAACCCTCATGAAAAAAATCGGCGCAACTGCATCAAAAATCATGACTTGAGGCCGAACTATAAATACATCAGCGATTTGAACATTATCACATAAATAACTTTTACTCCATGAGAGCTATTCTCAAAAGTATTAGTTAAGAATAAAAATATTTGGTGTGTGGATGCATTCTTACATGGTCGACCCTCATGAAAAAAATTGGCGCAACTGCATCAAAAATCATGACTTGAGGCCGAACTATAAATACATCAGCGATTCGAACATTATCACATGCATGACTTTTATGCCATGAGAGCAGTTGTCAAAAGTATTAGTTTCAGAATGAAAATATTTGGTGTGTCCATGCATTCTTACATGGTCGACCCTCATAAAAAGAATAATTGGCGCAACTGCATCAAAAATCATGACTTGAGGCCGAACTATAAATACATCAGCGATTTGAACATTATCACATAAATAACTTATACGCCATGAGAGCTATTCTCAAAAGTATTAGTTTCAGAATAAAATTATTTGGTGTGTGGATGCATTCTGACATGGTCGACCCTCATGAAAAAAAATTGGCGCAACTGCATCAAAAATCATGACTTGAGGCCGAACTATAAATACATCAGCGGTTCGAACATTATTACATGCATGACTTTTACTCCATGAGAGCTATTCTCAAAAATATTAAATTCAGAATAAAAATCTTTGGTGTGTGGATGCATTCTTACATGGTCGACCCTCATGAAAAAAATTGGCGCAACTGCATCAAAAATCACGGCTTGGGGCTGAACTATAAATACATCAGCGATTCAAACATTTTCATATGAATGACTTTTAGGCCATGAGAGCTATTCTCAAAAGTATTAGTTTCAAAATAAAAATCTTTGGTGTGTTGATGCATTCTTACATGGTCGACCCTCATGAAAAGAGTAATTGGCGCACCTGCATCAAAAATCATGACTTGAGGCCGAACTGTAAATACATCAGCGATTCGAACATTTTCACATGTATGACTTTTGCGCCATGAGAGCTATTTTCAAAAGAGTTAATCTCAGGATAAAAATATTTGGTGTGTGGATGCATTTTTACATGGTCGACCCTCATGAAAAGACAAATTGGCGCAACTGCATTAAAAATCATGACTTGAGGCCGAACTATAAATACATCAGCGATTCGAACATTATCACATAAATAACTTATACGCCATGAGAGCTATTCTCAAAAGTATTAGTTTCAGAATAAAAATATTTGGTGTGTGCATGCATTCTTACATGGTTGACCCTCATGAAAAAAATTGGCGCAACTGCATCAAAAATCATGGCTTGTGGCCGAACTATAAATACATCAGCGATTCGAACATTTTCATATGAATTACTTTTACGCCATGAGAGCTATTCTCAAAAGTATTAGTTTAAAAATAAAAATCTTTGGTGTGTTGATGCATTCTTACATGGTCGACCCTCATAAAAAAAAATTGGCGCAACTGCATCAAAAATCATGACTTGAGGCCGAACTATAAATACATCAGCGGTTCGAACATTATAACATGCATGACTTTTACGCCATGAGAGCTATTCTCAAAAACATTAAATTCAGAATAAAAATATTTGGTGTGTGGATGCATTCTTACATGGTCGACCCTCATGAAAAAAATTGGCGCAACTGCATCAAAAATCATGGCTTGAGGCCGAACTATAAATACATCAGCGATTCGAACATTTTCATATGAATTACTTTTACGCCATGAGAGCTATTCTCAAAAGTATTAGTTTCAAAATAAAAATCTTTGGTGTGTGGATGCATTCTTTCATGGTCGACCCTCATGAAAAAAATTGGCGCAACTGCATCAAAAATCATGATTTGAGGCCGAACTATAAATACATCAGCGATTTGAACATTATCACATAAATAACTTTTACGCCATGAGAGCTATTCTCAAAAGTATTGATTTCAGAATAAAAATATTTGATTTGTGGATGCATTCTTACATGGTCGACCCTCATGAGAAAAAGTAGCGCAACTGCATCAAAAATCATGACTTGAGGCCGAACTATAAATACATCAGCGATTGGAACATTATCACATGCATGACGTTTATGCCATGAGAGCAATTCTCAAAAGTATTAGTTTCAGAATGAAAATATTTGGTGTGTGCATGCATTCTTACATGGTCGACCCTCATGAAAAGAGTAATTGGCGCAACTGCATCAAAAATCATGACTTGAGGCCGAACTATAAATACATCAGCGGTTCGAACATTATCACATGCATGACTTTTACTCCATGAGAGCTATTCTCAACAATATTAAATTCAGAATAAAAATATTTGGTGTGTGAATGCATTCTTACATGGTCGACCCTCATGAAAAGAGTAATTGGCGCACCTGCATCAAAAATCATGACTTGAGGCCGAACTGTAAATACATCAGAGATTCGAACATTTTCACATGTATGACTTTTGCGCCATGAGAGCTATTTTCAAAAGAGTTAATCTCAGGATAAAAATATTTGGTGTGTGGATGCATTTTTACATGGTCGACCCTCATGAAAAGACAAATTGGCGCAACTGCATTAAAAATCATGACTTGAGGCCGAACTATAAATACATCAGCGATTCGAACATTATCACATAAATAACTTATACGCCATGAGAGCAATTCTCAAAAGTATTAGTTTCAGAATAAAAATATTTGGTGTGTGCATGCATTCTTACATGGTTGACCCTCATGAAAAAAATTGGCGCAACTGCATCAAAAATCATGGCTTGTGGCCGAACTATAAATACATCAGCGATTCGAACATTTTCATATGAATTACTTTTACGCCATGAGAGCTATTCTCAAAAGTATTAGTTTAAAAATAAAAATCTTTGGTGTGTGGATGCATTCTTACATGGTCGACCCTCATAAAAAAAAATTGGCGCAACTGCATCAAAAATCATGACTTGAGGCCGAACTATAAATACATCAGCGGTTCGAACATTATAACATGCATGACTTTTACGCCATGAGAGCTATTCTCAAAAACATTAAATTCAGAATAAAAATATTTGGTGTGTGGATGCATTCTTACATGGTCGACCCTCATGAAAAAAATTGGCGCAACTGCATCAAAAATCATGGCTTGAGGCCGAACTATAAATACATCAGCGATTCGAACATTTTCATATGAATGACTTTTAGGCCATGAGAGCTATTCTCAAAAGTATTAGTTTCAAAATAAAAATCTTTGGTGTGTGGATGCATTCTTTCATGGTCGACCCTCATGAAAAGAATTGGCGCAACTGCATCAAAAATCATGATTTGAGGCCGAACTATAAATACATCAGCGATTTGAACATTATCACATAAATAACTTTTACGCCATGAGAGCTATTCTCAAAAGTATTGATTTCAGAATAAAAATATTTGATTTGTGGATGCATTCTTACATGGTCGACCCTCATGAAAAAAAGTAGCGCAACTGCATCAAAAATCATGACTTGAGGCCGAACTATAAATACATCAGCGATTGGAACATTATCACATGCATGACGTTTATGCCATGAGAGCAATTCTCAAAAGTATTAGTTTCAGAATGAAAATATTTGGTGTGTGCATGCATTCTTACATGGTCGACCCTCATGAAAAGAGTAATTGGCGCAACTGCATCAAAAATCATGACTTGAGGCCGAACTATAAATACATCAGAGATTCGAACATTTTCACATGTATGACTTTTACGCCATGAGAGCTATTTTCAAATAGTTAAGCTCAGGAGAAAAACATTTGGTGTGTGGATGCATTTTTACATGGTCCACACTCATGAAAAGACAAATTGGCGCAACTGCATTAAAAATCATGACTTGAGGCCGAACTATAAATACATCAGCGGTTCGAACATTATTACATGCATGACTTTTACTCCATGAGAGCTATTCTCAAAAATATTAAATTCAGAATAAAAATCTTTGGTGTGTGGATGCATTCTTACATGGTCGACCCTCATGAAAAAAAATGGCGCAACTGCATCAAAAATCATGACTTGAGGCCGAACTATAAATACATCAGCGATTCGAACATTATCACATAAATAACTTATACGCCATGAGAGCTATTCTCAAAAGTATTAGTTTCAGAATAAAAATATTTGGTGTGTGCATGCATTCTTACATGGTTGACCCTCATGAAAAAAATTGGCGCAACTGCATCAAAAATCATGGCTTGTGGCCGAACTATAAATACATCAGCGATTCGAACATTTTCATATGAATGACTTTTACGCCATGAGAGCTATTCTCAAAAGTATTAGTTTAAAAATAAAAATCTTTGGTGTGTGGATGCATTCTTACATGGTCGACCCTCATAAAAAAAAATTGGCGCAACTGCATCAAAAATCATGACTTGAGGCCGAACTATAAATACATCAGCGGTTCGAACATTATTACATGCATGACTTTTACTCCATGAGAGCTATTCTCAAAAACATTAAATTCAGAATAAAAATATTTGGTGTGTGGATGCATTCTTACATGGTCGACCCTCATGAAAAAAATTGGCGCAACTGCATCAAAAATCATGGCTTGAGGCCGAACTATAAATACATCAGCGATTCGAACATTTTCATATGAATGACTTTTACGCCATGAGAGCTATTCTCAAAAGTATTAGTTTCAAAATAAAAATCTTTGGTGTGTGGATGCATTCTTTCATGGTCGACCCTCATGAAAAAAATTGGCGCAACTGCATCAAAAATCATGATTTGAGGCCGAACTATAAATACATCAGCGATTTGAACATTATCACATAAATAACTTTTACGCCATGAGAGCTATTCTCAAAAGTATTGATTTCAGAATAAAAATATTTGATTTGTGGATGCATTCTTACATGGTCGACCCTCATGAAAAAAAGTAGCGCAACTGCATCAAAAATCATGACTTGAGGCCGAACTATAAATACATCAGCGATTGGAACATTATCACATGCATGACGTGTATGCCATGAGAGCAATTCTCAAAAGTATTAGTTTCAGAATGAAAATATTTGGTGTGTGCATGCATTCTTACATGGTCGACCCTCATGAAAAGACACATTGGCGCAACTGCATCAAAAATCATGACTTGAGGCCGAACTATAAATACATCAGAGATTCGAACATTTTCACATGTATGACTTTTACGCCATGAGAGCTATTTTCAAATAGTTAAGCTCAGGAGAAAAACATTTGGTGTGTGGATGCATTTTTACATGGTCCACACTCATGAAAAGACAAATTGGCGCAACTGCATTAAAAATCATGACTTGAGGCCGAACTATAAATACATCAGCGATTCGAACATTATCATATGCATGACTTTTATACCATGAGAGCTATTCTCAAAAGTATTTGTTTCAGAATAAAAATATTTGGTGTGTGCATGCATTCTTACATGGTCGACCCTCATGATACAAATTGGTGCAACTGCATCAAAAATCATGACTTGAGGCCGAACTATAAATACATCAGCGGTTCGAACATTATTACATACATGACTTTTACTCCATGAGAGCTATTCTCAAAAATATTAAATTCAGAATAAAAATCTTTGGTGTGTGGATGCATTCTTACATGGTCGACCCTCATGAAATAAAATGGCGCAACTGCATCAAAAATCATGACTTGAGGCCGAACTATAAATACATCAGCGATTCGAACATTATCACATAAATAACTTATACGCCATGAGAGCTATTCTCAAAAGTATTAGTTTCAGAATAAAAATATTTGGTGTGTGCATGCATTCTTACATGGTTGACCCTCATGAAAAAAATTGGCGCAACTGCATCAAAAATCATGGCTTGAGGCTGAACTATAAATACATCAGCGATTCGAACATTTTCATATGAATTACTTTTACGCCATGAGAGCTATTCTCAAAAGTATTAGTTTCAGAATAAAAATCTTTGGTGTGTGCATGCATTCTTACATGGTCGACTCTCATGAAAAGAATAATTGGCGCAACTGCATCAAAAATCATGACTTGAGGCCGAACTATAAATACATCAGCGGTTCGAACATTATTACTTGCATGACTTTTACTCCATGAGAGCTATTCTCAACAATATTAAATTCAGAATAAAAATATTTGGTGTGTGAATGCATTCTTACATGGTTGACCCTCATGAAAAGAGTAATTGGCGCACCTGCATCAAAAATCATGACTTGAGGCCGAACTGTAAATACATCAGAGATTCGAACATTTTCACATGCATGACTTTTGCGCCATGAGAGCTATTTTCAAAAGAGTTAATCTCAGGATAAAAATATTTGGTGTGTGGATGCATTTTTACATGGTCGACCCTCATGAAAAGACAAATTGGCGCAACTGCATTAAAAATCATGGCTTGTGGCCGAACTATAAATACATCAGCGATTCGAACATTTTCATATGAATTACTTTTACGCCATGAGAGCTATTCTCAAAAGTATTAGTTTCAGAATAAAAATATTTGGTGTGTGGATGCATTCTTTCATGGTTGACTCTCATGAAAAAAATTGGCGCAACTGCATCAAAAATCATGATTTGAGGCCGAACTATAAATACATCAGCGATTTGAACATTATCACATAAATAACTTTTACGCCATGAGAGCTATTCTCAAAAGTATTGATTTCAGAATAAAAATATTTGATTTGTGGATGCATTCTTACATGGTCGACCCTCATGAAAAAAAATAGCGCAACTGCATCAAAAATCATGACTTGAGGCCGAACTATAAATACATCAGCGATTCGAACATTATCACATGCATGACGTTTATGCCATGAGAGCAATTGTCAAAAGTATTAGTTTCAGAATAAAAATATTTGGTGTGTGCATGCATTCTTACATGGTCGACACTCATGAAAAGACACATTGGCGCAACTGCATTAAAAATCATTACTTGAGGCCGAACTATAAATACATCAGCGATTCGAACATTATCATATGCATGACTTTTATACCATGAGAGCTATTCTCAAAAGTATTAGTTTCAAAATAAAAATCTTTGGTGTGTGGATGCATTCTTACATGGTCGACCCTCATGAAAAAAAATTGGCGCAACTGCATCAAAAATCATGACTTGAGGCCAAACTATAAAAACATCAGCGATTGGAACATTATCACATGCATGACGTGTATGCCATGAGAGCAATTGTCAAAAGTATTAGTTTCAGAATGAAAATATTTGGTGTGTGGATGCATGCATTCTTACATGGTCGACCCTCATGAAAAGAGTAATTGGTGCAACTGCATCAAAAATCATGACTTGAGGCCGAACTATAAATACATCAGAGATTCGAACATTTTCACATGTATGACTTTTACGCCATGAGAGCTATTTTCAAATAGTTAAGCTCAGGAGAAAAACATTTGGTGTGTGGATGCATTTTTACATGGTCCACACTCATGAAAAGACAAATTGGCGCAACTGAATTAAAAATCATGACTTGAGGCCGAACTATAAATACATCAGCGATTCGAACATTATCATATGCATGACTTTTATACCATAAGAGCTATTCTCAAAAGTATTTGTTTCAGAATAAAAATATTTGGTGTGTGCATGCATTCTTACATGGTCGACCCTCATGAAACAAATTGGTGCAACTACATCAAAAATCATGACTTGAGGCCGAACTATAAATACATCAGCGATTCGAACATTATTACATGCATGACTTTTACTCCATGAGAGCTATTCTCAAAAATATTAAATTCAGAATAAAAATATTTCGTGTGTGGATGCATTCTTACATGGTCGACCCTCATGAAAAAAAATGGAGCAACTGCATCAAAAATCATGACTTGAGGCCGAACTATAAATACATCAGCGATTTGAACATTATCGAATAAATAACTTATACGCCATGAGAGCTATTCTCAAAAGTATTAGTTTCAGAATAAAAATATTTGGTGTGTGCATGCATTCTTACATGGTTGACCCTCATGAAAAAAATTGGCGCAACTGCATCAAAAATCATGGCTTGAGGCTGAACTATAAATACATCAGCGATTCGAACATTTTCATATGAATTACTTTTACGCCATGAGAGCTATTCTCAAAAGTATTAGTTTCAAAATAAAAATCTTTGGTGTGTGCATGCATTCTTACATGGTCGCCCCTCATGAAAAAAAATTGGCGCAACTGCATCAAAAATCATGACTTGAGGCCGAACTATAAATACATCAGCGGTTCGAACATTATTACTTGCATGACTTTTACTCCATGAGAACTATTCTCAAAAGTATTAGTTTCAGAATAAAAATATTTCGTGTGTGCATGCATTCTTACATGGTCGACCCTCATGAAAAGAGTAATTGGCGCAACTGCATCAAAAATCATGACTTGAGGCGAAACTGTAAATACATCAGAGATTCGAACATTTTCACATGTATGACTTTTACACCATGAGAGCTATTTTCAAAAGAGTTAGTCTCAGGAGAAAATATTTGGTGTGTGGATGCATTTTTACATGGTCGACCCTCATGAAAAGACAAATTGGCGCAACTGCATCAAAAATCATGACTTGAGGCCGAACTATAAATACATCAGCGATTCGAACATTATCACATAAATAACTTATACGCCATGAGAGCTATTCTCAAAAGTATTAGTTTCAGAATGAAAATATTTGGTGTGTGGATGCATTCTTACATGGTCGACCCTCATAAAAAAAATTGGCGCAACTGCATCAAAAATCATGGCTTGAGGCCGAACTATAAATACATCAGCGATTCGAACATTTTCATATGAATGACTTTTAGGCCATGAGAGCTATTCTCGAAAGTATTAGTTTCAAAATAAAAATCTTTGGTGTGTGCATGCATTCTTACATGGTCGACCCTCATGAAAAAAAATTGGCGCAACTGCATCAAAAAAAATGGCTTGAGGCCGAACTATAAATACATCAGCGATTCGAACATTTTCACATGCGTGACTTTTAGGTCATGAGAGCTATTCTCAAAAGAGTTAATCTCAGGATAAAAATATTTGGTGTGTGGATGCATTCTTACATGATCGACCCTCATGAAAAGAGTAATTGGCGCAACTGCATCAAAAATCATGACTTGAGGCCGAACTATAAATACATCAGCGGTTCGAACATTATTACATGCCTGACTTTTACTCCATGAGAGCTATTCTCAAAAAATATTAAATTCAGAATGAAAACATTTGGTGTGTGGATGCATTCTTACATGGTGGACCCTCATGAAAAAAATTGGCGCAACTGCATCAAAAATCATGGCTTGAGGCTGAACTATAAATACATCAGCGGTTCGAACATTTTCATATGAATGACTTTTAGGTCATGAGAGCTTTTCTCGAAAGTATTAGTTTCAAAATAAAAATCTTTGGTGTGTTGATGCATTCTTACATTGTCGACCCTCATGAAAAAAAATTGGCGCAACTGCATCAAAAATCATGACTTGAGGCCGAACTATAAATACATCAGCGATTCGAACATTATCACATGCATGACGTTTATGCCATGAGAGCAATTGTCAAAAGTATTAGTTTCAGAATAAAAATATTTGGTGTGTGCATGCATTCTTACATGGTCGACACTCATGAAAAGACACATTGGCGCAACTGCATTAAAAATCATTACTTGAGGCCGAACTATAAATACATCAGCGATTCGAACATTATCATATGCATGACTTTTATACCATGAGAGCTATTCTCAAAAGTATTAGTTTCAAAATAAAAATCTTTGGTGTGTGGATGCATTCTTACATGGTCGACCCTCATGAAAAAAAATTGGCGCAACTGCATCAAAAATCATGACTTGAGGCCAAACTATAAATACATCAGCGATTGGAACATTATCACATGCATGACGTGTATGCCATGAGAGCAATTCTCAAAAGTATTAGTTTCAGAATGAAAATATTTGGTGTGTGGATGCATGCATTCTTACATGGTCGACCCTCATGAAAAGAGTAATTGGCGCAACTGCATCAAAAATCATGACTTGAGGCCGAACTATAAATACATCAGAGATTCGAACATTTTCACATGTATGACTTTTACGCCATGAGAGCTATTTTCAAATAGTTAAGCTCAGGAGAAAAACATTTGGTGTGTGGATGCATTTTTACATGGTCCACACTCATGAAAAGACAAATTGGCGCAACTGCATTAAAAATCATGACTTGAGGCCGAACTATAAATACATCAGCGATTCGAACATTATCATATGCATGACTTTTATACCATGAGAGCTATTCTCAAAAGTATTTGTTTCAGAATAAAAATATTTGGTGTGTGCATGCATTCTTACATGGTCGACCCTCATGAAAAGAGTAATTGGCGCAACTACATCAAAAATCATGACTTGAGGCCGAACTATAAATACATCAGCGGTTCGAACATTATTACATGCATGACTTTTACTCCATGAGAGCTATTCTCAAAAATATTAAATTCAGAATAAAAATATTTGGTGTGTGGATGCATTCTTACATGGTCGACCCTCATGAAAAAAAATTGGCGCAACTGCATCAAAAATCATGACTTGAGGCCGAACTATAAATACATCAGCGATTCGAACATTATCACATAAATAACTTATACGCCATGAGAGCTATTCTCAAAAGTATTAGTTTCAGAATAAAAACATTTCGTGTGTGCATGCATTCTTACATGGTCGACCCTCATGAAAAGAGTAATTGGCGCAACTGCATCAAAAATCATGACTTGGGGCGAACTGTAAATACATCAGAGATTCGAACATTTTCACATGTATGACTTTTACACCATGAGAGCTATTTTCAAAAGAGTTAGTCTCAGGAGAAAATATTTGGTGTGTGGATGCATTTTTACATGGTCGACCCTCATGAAAAGACAAATTGGCGCAACTGCATCAAAAATCATGTCTTGAGGCCGAACTATAAATACATCAGCGATTCGAACATTATCACATAAATAACTTATACGCCATGAGAGCTATTCTCAAAAGTATTAGTTTCAGAATGAAAATATTTGGTGTGTGGATGCATTCTTACATGGTCGACCCTCATAAAAAAAATTGGCGCAACTGCATCAAAAATCATGGCTTGAGGCGGAACTATAAATACATCAGCGATTCGAACATTTTCATATGAATGACTTTTAGGCCATGAGAGCTATTCTCGAAAGTATTAGTTTCAAAATAAAAATCTTTGGTGTGTTGATGCATTCTTACATGGTCGACCCTCATGAAAAAAAATTGGCGCAACTGCATCAAAAAAAATGGCTTGAGGCCGAACTATAAATACATCAGCGATTCGAACATTTTCACATGCATGACTTTTAGGTCATGAGAGCTATTCTCAAAAGAGTTAATCTCAGGATAAAAATATTTGGTGTGTGGATGCATTCTTACATGATCGACCCTCATGAAACGAAAAATTGGCGCAACTGCATCAAAAATCATGACTTGAGGCCGAACTATAAATACATCAGCGGTTCGAACATTATTACATGCATGACTTTTACTCCATGAGAGCTATTCTCAAAAAATATTAAATTCAGAATGAAAATATTTGGTGTGTGGATGCATTCTTACATGGTGGACCCTCATGAAAAAAATTGGCGCAACTGCATCAAAAATCATGGCTTGAGGCTGAACTATAAATACATCAGCGGTTCGAACATTTTCATATGAATGACTTTTAGGCCATGAGAGCTTTTCTCGAAAGTATTAGTTTCAAAATAAAAATCTTTGGTGTGTTGATGCATTCTTACATTGTCGACCCTCATGAAAAAGAATTGGCGCAACTGCATCAAAAAAAAATGGCTTGAGGCCGAACTATAAATACATCAGCGATTCGAACATTTTCACATGCGTGACTTTTAGGCCATGAGAGCTATTCTCAAAAGAGTTAATCTCAGGATAAAAATATTTGGTGTGTGGATGCATTCTTACATGGTCGACCCTCATGAAAAGAAAAATTGGCGCAACTGCATCAAAAATCATGACTTGAGGCCGAACTATAAATACATCAGCGGTTCGAACATTATTACATGCCTGACTTTTACTCCATGAGAGCTATTCTCAAAAAATATTAAATTCAGAATGAAAACATTTGGTGTGTGGATGCATTCTTACATGGTGGACCCTCATGAAAAAAATTGGCGCAACTGCATCAAAAATCATGGCTTGAGGCTGAACTATAAATACATCAGCGGTTCGAACATTTTCATATGAATGACTTTTAGGTCATGAGAGCTTTTCTCGAAAGTATTAGTTTCAAAATAAAAATCTTTGGTGTGTTGATGCATTCTTACATTGTCGACCCTCATGAAAAAAAATTGGCGCAACTGCATCAAAAATCATGACTTGAGGCCGAACTATAAATACATCAGCGATTCGAACATCATCACATGCATGACTTTCAAACCATTAGAGCTATTCTCAAAAGTATTAGTTTCAGAATAAAAATATTTGGTGTGTGCATGCATTCTTACATGGTCGACCCTCATGAAAAGAGTAATTGGCGCAACTGCATCAAAAATCATGACTTGAGGCCGAACTATAAATACATCAGCGGTTCGAACATTATTACATGCATGACTTTTACTCCATGAGAGTTATTCTCAAAAATATTAAATTCAGAATAAAAATCTTTGGTGTGTGGATGCATTCTTACATGGTCGACCCTCATGAAAAGAAATTGGCGCAACTGCATCAAAAATCATCACTTGAGGCCGAACTATAAATACATCAGCGGTTCGAACATTATTACAGGCATGACTTTTACTCCATGAGAGCTATTCTCAACAATATTAAATTCAGAATAAAAATATTTGGTGTGTGAATGCATTCTTACATGGTCGACCCTCATGAAAAGAGTAATTGCCGCACCTGCATTAAAAATCATGACTTGAGGCCGAACTATAAATACATCAGCGATTCGAACATTATCACATAAATAACTTATACGCCATGAGAGCTATTCTCAAAAGTATTAGTTTCAGAATAAAAATATTTGGTGTGTGCATGCGTTCTTACATGGTCGACCCTCATGAAAAAATTTGCCGCAACTGCATCAAAAATCATGGCTTGTGGCCGAACTATAAATACATCAGCGATTCGAACATTTTCATATGAATTACTTTTACGCCATGAGAGCTATTCTCAAAAGTATTAGTTTCAAAATAAAAATCTTTGGTGTGTGGATGCATTCTTACATGGTCGACCCTCATGAAAAAAATTGGCGCAACTGCATTAAAAATCATGGCTTGAGGCTGAACTATAAATACATCAGCGATTCGAACATTTTCATATGAATTACTTTTACGCCATGAGAGCTATTCTCAAAAGTATTAGTTTGAAAATAAAAATCTTTGGTGTGTGCATGCATTCTTACATGGTCGACCCTCATGAAAAAAAATTGGCGCAACTGCATCAAAAATCATGACTTGAGGCCGAACTATAAATACATCAGCGGTTCGAACATTATTACATGCAGGACTTTTACTCTATGAGAGCTTTTCTCAAAAATATTAAATTCAGAATAAAAACCTTTGGTGTGTGGATGCATTCTTTCATGGTCGACCCTCATGAAAAAAATTGGCGCAACTGCATCAAAAATCATGATTTGAGGCCGAAATAAATACATCAGGGATTTGAACATTATCACATAAATAACTTTTACGCCATGAGAGCTATTCTCAAAAGTATTGATTTCAGAATAAAAATATTTGATTTGTGCATGCATTCTTACATGGTCGACCCTCATGAAAGAAAGTAGCGCAACTGCATCAAAAATCATGACTTGAGGCCGAACTATAAATACATCAGAGATTCGAACATTATCACATGCATGACGTTTATGCCATGAGAGCAATTGTCAAAAGTATTAGTTTCAGAATGAAAATATTTGGTGTGTGGATGCATTCTTACATGGTCGACCCTCATGAAAAGAGTAATTGGCGCAACTGCATCAAAAATCATGACTTGAGGCCGAACTATAAATACATCAGAGATTCGAACATTTTCACATGTATGACTTTTACGCCATGAGAGCTATTTTCAAATAGTTAAGCTCAGGAGAAAAACATTTGGTGTGGGGATGCATTTTTACATGGTCGACACTCATGAAAAGACAAATTGGCGCAACTGCATTAAAAATCATGACTTGAGGCCGAACTATAAGTACATCAGCGATTCGAACATTATCATATGCATGACTTTTATACCATGAGAGCTATTCTCAAAAGTATTTGTTTCAGAATAAAAATATTTGGTGTGTGGATGCATTCTTACAGGGTCGACCCTCATGAAAAAAAATTGGTGCAACTGCATCAAAAATCATGACTTGAGGCGGAACTATAAATACATCAGCGGTTCGAACATTATCACATGCATGACTTTTACTCCATGAGAGCTATTCTCAAAAATATTAAATTCAGAATAAAAATATTTGGTGTGTGGATGCATTCTTACATGGTCGACCCTCATGAAAAAAAATGGCGCAACTGCATCAAAAATCAAGACTTGAGGCCGAACTATAAATACATCAGCGATTCGAACATTATCACATAAATAACTTATACGACATGAGAGCTATTCTCAAAAGTATTAGTTTCAGAATAAAAATATTTGGTGTGTGCATGCATTCTTACATGGTTGACCCTCATGAAAAAAATTGGCGCAACTGCATACAAAATCATGGCTTGAAGCTGAACTATAAATACATCAGCGATTCGAACATTTTCATATGAATTACTTTTACGCCATGAGAGCTATTCTCAAAAGTATTTGTTTCAAAATAAAAATCTTTGGTGTGTGGATGCATTCTTACATGGTTGACCCTCATGAAAAAAAATTGGCGCAACTGCATCAAAAATCATGACTTGAGGCCGAACTATAAATACATCAGCGATTCGAACATTATCACATGCATGACTTTTATGCCATGAGAGCAGTTGTCAAAAGTATTAGTTTCAGAATGAAAATATTTGGTGTGTGCATGCATTCTTACATGGTCGACCCTCATGAAAAGAATAATTGGCGCAACTGCATCAAAAATCATGACTTGAGGCCGAACTATAAATACATCAGCGATTCGAACATTATCACATAAATAACTTATACGCCATGAGAGCTATTCTCAAAAGTATTAGTTTCAGAATAAAAATATTTGGTGTCTGGATGCATTCTTACATGGTTGACCCTCATGAAAAAAAATTGGCGCAACTGCATCAAAAATCATGACTTGAGGCCGAACTATAAATACATCAGCGGTTCGAACATTATTACATGCATGACTTTTACTCCATGAGAGCTATTCTCAAAAATATTAAATTCAGAATAAAAATATTTGGTGTGTGGATGCATTCTTACATGGTCGACCCTCATGAAAAAAATTGGAGCAACTGCATCAAAAATCATGGCTTGAGGCCGAACTATAAATACATCAGCGATTCGAACATTTTCATATGAATGACTTTTAGGCCATGAGAGCTATTCTCGAAAGTATTAGTTTCAAAATAAAAATCTTTGGTGTGTTGATGCATTCTTACATGGTCGACCCTCATGAAAAAAAATTGGCGCAACTGCATCAAAAAAAAATGGCTTGAGGCCGAACTATAAATACATCAGCGATTCGAACATCATCACATGCATGACTTTCACACCATGAGAGCTATTCTCAAAAGTATTAGTTTCAGAATAAAAATATTTGGTGTGTGCATGCATTCTTACATGGTCGACCCTCATGAAAAGAGTAATTGGCGCAACTGCATCAAAATTCATGACTTGAGGCCGAACTATAAATACATCAGCGGTTCGAACATTATTACATGCATGACTTTTACTCCATGAGAGTTATTCTCAAAAATATTAAATTCAGAATAAAAATCTTTGGTGTGTGGATGCATTCTTACATAGTCGACCCTCATGAAAAGAAATTGGCGCAACTGCATCAAAATTCATGGCTTGTGGCCGAACTATAAATACATCAGCGATTCGAACATTATCACATAAATAACTTATACGCCATGAGAGCTATTCTCAAAAGTATTAGTTTCAGAATAAAAAACTTTGGTGTGTGGATGCATTCTTACATAGTCGACCCTCATGAAAAAAAATTGGCGCAACTGCATCAAAAATCATGACTTGAGGCCGAACTATAAATACATCAGCGGTTCGAACATTATTACATGCATGACTTTTACTCCATGAGAGCTATTCTCAAAAATATTAAATTCAGAATAAAAATATTTGGTGTGTGGATGCATTCTTACATGGTCGACCCTCATGAAAAAAATTGGAGCAACTGCATCAAAAATCATGGCTTGAGGCCGAACTATAAATACATCAGCGATTCGAACATTTTCATATGAATGACTTTTAGGCCATGAGAGCTATTCTCGAAAGTATTAGTTTCAAAATAAAAATCTTTGGTGTGTTGATGCATTCTTACATGGTCGACCCTCATGAAAAAAAATTGGCGCAACTGCATCAAAAAAAAATGGCTTGAGGCCGAACTATAAATACATCAGCGATTCGAACATCATCACATGCATACTTTCACACCATGAGAGCTATTCTCAAAAGAGTTAATCTCAGGATAAAAATATTTGGTGTGTGGATGCATTCTTACATGATCGACCCTCATGAAAAAAAATTGGCGCAACTGCATCAAAAATCATGACTTGAGGCCGAACTATAAATACATCAGCGGTTCGAACATTATTACATGCAGGACTTTTATGCCATGAGAGCAGTTGTCAAAAGTATTAGTTTCAGAATGAAAATATTTGGTGTGTGCATGCATTCTTACATGGTCGACCCTCATGAAAAGAATAATTGGCGCAACTGCATCAAAAATCATGACTTGAGGCCGAACTATAAATACATCAGCGATTCGAACATTATCACATAAATAACTTATACGCCATGAGAGCTATTCTCAAAAGTATTAGTTTCAGAATAAAAATATTTGGTGTGTGGATGCATTCTTACATGGTTGACCCTCATGAAAAAAAATTGGCGCAACTGCATCAAAAATCATGACTTGAGGCCGAACTATAAATACATCAGCGGTTCGAACATTATTACATGCATGACTTTTACTCCATGAGAGCTATTCTCAAAAATATTAAATTCAGAATAAAAATATTTGGTGTGTGGATGCATTCTTACATGGTCGACCCTCATGAAAAAAATTGGAGCAACTGCATCAAAAATCATGGCTTGAGGCCGAACTATAAATACATCAGCGATTCGAACATTTTCATATGAATGACTTTTAGGCCATGAGAGCTATTCTCGAAAGTATTAGTTTCAAAATAAAAATCTTTGGTGTGTTGATGCATTCTTACATGGTCGACCCTCATGAAAAAAAATTGGCGCAACTGCATCAAAAAAAAATGGCTTGAGGCCGAACTATAAATACATCAGCGATTCGAACATCATCACATGCATGACTTTCACACCATGAGAGCTATTCTCAAAAGTATTAGTTTCAGAATAAAAATATTTGGTGTGTGCATGCATTCTTACATGGTCGACCCTCATGAAAAGAGTAATTGGCGCAACTGCATCAAAATTCATGACTTGAGGCCGAACTATAAATACATCAGCGGTTCGAACATTATTACATGCATGACTTTTACTCCATGAGAGTTATTCTCAAAAATATTAAATTCAGAATAAAAATCTTTGGTGTGTGGATGCATTCTTACATAGTCGACCCTCATGAAAAGAAATTGGCGCAACTGCATCAAAATTCATGGCTTGTGGCCGAACTATAAATACATCAGCGATTCGAACATTATCACATAAATAACTTATACGCCATGAGAGCTATTCTCAAAAGTATTAGTTTCAGAATAAAAAACTTTGGTGTGTGGATGCATTCTTACATAGTCGACCCTCATGAAAAAAAATTGGCGCAACTGCATCAAAAATCATGACTTGAGGCCGAACTATAAATACATCAGCGGTTCGAACATTATTACATGCATGACTTTTACTCCATGAGAGCTATTCTCAAAAATATTAAATTCAGAATAAAAATATTTGGTGTGTGGATGCATTCTTACATGGTCGACCCTCATGAAAAAAATTGGAGCAACTGCATCAAAAATCATGGCTTGAGGCCGAACTATAAATACATCAGCGATTCGAACATTTTCATATGAATGACTTTTAGGCCATGAGAGCTATTCTCGAAAGTATTAGTTTCAAAATAAAAATCTTTGGTGTGTTGATGCATTCTTACATGGTCGACCCTCATGAAAAAAAATTGGCGCAACTGCATCAAAAAAAAATGGCTTGAGGCCGAACTATAAATACATCAGCGATTCGAACATCATCACATGCATACTTTCACACCATGAGAGCTATTCTCAAAAGAGTTAATCTCAGGATAAAAATATTTGGTGTGTGGATGCATTCTTACATGATCGACCCTCATGAAAAAAAATTGGCGCAACTGCATCAAAAATCATGACTTGAGGCCGAACTATAAATACATCAGCGGTTCGAACATTATTACATGCAGGACTTTTACTCTATGAGAGCTTTTCTCAAAAATATTAAATTCAGAATAAAAACCTTTGGTGTGTGGATGCATTCTTTCATGGTCGACCCTCATGAAAAAAATTGGCGCAACTGCATCAAAAATCATGATTTGAGGCCGAAATAAATACATCAGGGATTTGAACATTATCACATAAATAACTTTTACGCCATGAGAGCTATTCTCAAAAGTATTGATTTCAGAATAAAAATATTTGATTTGTGCATGCATTCTTACATGGTCGACCCTCATGAAAGAAAGTAGCGCAACTGCATCAAAAATCATGACTTGAGGCCGAACTATAAATACATCAGAGATTCGAACATTATCACATGCATGACGTTTATGCCATGAGAGCAATTGTCAAAAGTATTAGTTTCAGAATGAAAATATTTGGTGTGTGGATGCATTCTTACATGGTCGACCCTCATGAAAAGAGTAATTGGCGCAACTGCATCAAAAATCATGACTTGAGGCCGAACTATAAATACATCAGAGATTCGAACATTTTCACATGTATGACTTTTACGCCATGAGAGCTATTTTCAAATAGTTAAGCTCAGGAGAAAAACATTTGGTGTGGGGATGCATTTTTACATGGTCGACACTCATGAAAAGACAAATTGGCGCAACTGCATTAAAAATCATGACTTGAGGCCGAACTATAAGTACATCAGCGATTCGAACATTATCATATGCATGACTTTTATACCATGAGAGCTATTCTCAAAAGTATTTGTTTCAGAATAAAAATATTTGGTGTGTGGATGCATTCTTACAGGGTCGACCCTCATGAAAAAAAATTGGTGCAACTGCATCAAAAATCATGACTTGAGGCGGAACTATAAATACATCAGCGGTTCGAACATTATCACATGCATGACTTTTACTCCATGAGAGCTATTCTCAAAAATATTAAATTCAGAATAAAAATATTTGGTGTGTGGATGCATTCTTACATGGTCGACCCTCATGAAAAAAAATGGCGCAACTGCATCAAAAATCAAGACTTGAGGCCGAACTATAAATACATCAGCGATTCGAACATTATCACATAAATAACTTATACGACATGAGAGCTATTCTCAAAAGTATTAGTTTCAGAATAAAAATATTTGGTGTGTGCATGCATTCTTACATGGTTGACCCTCATGAAAAAAATTGGCGCAACTGCATACAAAATCATGGCTTGAAGCTGAACTATAAATACATCAGCGATTCGAACATTTTCATATGAATTACTTTTACGCCATGAGAGCTATTCTCAAAAGTATTTGTTTCAAAATAAAAATCTTTGGTGTGTGGATGCATTCTTACATGGTTGACCCTCATGAAAAAAAATTGGCGCAACTGCATCAAAAATCATGACTTGAGGCCGAACTATAAATACATCAGCGATTCGAACATTATCACATGCATGACTTTTATGCCATGAGAGCAGTTGTCAAAAGTATTAGTTTCAGAATGAAAATATTTGGTGTGTGCATGCATTCTTACATGGTCGACCCTCATGAAAAGAATAATTGGCGCAACTGCATCAAAAATCATGACTTGAGGCCGAACTATAAATACATCAGCGATTCGAACATTATCACATAAATAACTTATACGCCATGAGAGCTATTCTCAAAAGTATTAGTTTCAGAATAAAAATATTTGGTGTGTGGATGCATTCTTACATGGTTGACCCTCATGAAAAAAAATTGGCGCAACTGCATCAAAAATCATGACTTGAGGCCGAACTATAAATACATCAGCGGTTCGAACATTATTACATGCATGACTTTTACTCCATGAGAGCTATTCTCAAAAATATTAAATTCAGAATAAAAATATTTGGTGTGTGGATGCATTCTTACATGGTCGACCCTCATGAAAAAAATTGGAGCAACTGCATCAAAAATCATGGCTTGAGGCCGAACTATAAATACATCAGCGATTCGAACATTTTCATATGAATGACTTTTAGGCCATGAGAGCTATTCTCGAAAGTATTAGTTTCAAAATAAAAATCTTTGGTGTGTTGATGCATTCTTACATGGTCGACCCTCATGAAAAAAAATTGGCGCAACTGCATCAAAAAAAAATGGCTTGAGGCCGAACTATAAATACATCAGCGATTCGAACATCATCACATGCATGACTTTCACACCATGAGAGCTATTCTCAAAAGTATTAGTTTCAGAATAAAAATATTTGGTGTGTGCATGCATTCTTACATGGTCGACCCTCATGAAAAGAGTAATTGGCGCAACTGCATCAAAATTCATGACTTGAGGCCGAACTATAAATACATCAGCGGTTCGAACATTATTACATGCATGACTTTTACTCCATGAGAGTTATTCTCAAAAATATTAAATTCAGAATAAAAATCTTTGGTGTGTGGATGCATTCTTACATAGTCGACCCTCATGAAAAGAAATTGGCGCAACTGCATCAAAATTCATGGCTTGTGGCCGAACTATAAATACATCAGCGATTCGAACATTATCACATAAATAACTTATACGCCATGAGAGCTATTCTCAAAAGTATTAGTTTCAGAATAAAAAACTTTGGTGTGTGGATGCATTCTTACATGGTTGACCCTCATGAAAAAAAATTGGCGCAACTGCATCAAAAATCATGACTTGAGGCCGAACTATAAATACATCAGCGGTTCGAACATTATTACATGCATGACTTTTACTCCATGAGAGCTATTCTCAAAAATATTAAATTCAGAATAAAAATATTTGGTGTGTGGATGCATTCTTACATGGTCGACCCTCATGAAAAAAATTGGAGCAACTGCATCAAAAATCATGGCTTGAGGCCGAACTATAAATACATCAGCGATTCGAACATTTTCATATGAATGACTTTTAGGCCATGAGAGCTATTCTCAAAAGTATTAGTTTCAAAATAAAAATATTTGGTGTGTTGATGCATTCTTACATGGTCGACCCTCATGAAAAAAAATTGGCGCAACTGCATCAAAAAAAAATGGCTTGAGGCCGAACTATAAATACATCAGCGATTCGAACATCATCACATGCATACTTTCACACCATGAGAGCTATTCTCAAAAGAGTTAATCTCAGGATAAAAATATTTGGTGTGTGGATGCATTCTTACATGATCGACCCTCATGAAAAGAGAAATTGGCGCAACTGCATCAAAAATCATGACTTGAGGCCGAACTATAAATACATCAGCGATTCGAACATCATCACATGCATGACTTTCACACCATGAGAGCTATTCTCAAAAGTATTAGTTTCAGAATAAAAATATTTGGTGTGTGCATGCATTCTTACATGGTCGACCCTCATGAAAAGAGTAATTGGCGCAACTGCATCAAAATTCATGACTTGAGGCCGAACTATAAATACATCAGCGGTTCGAACATTATTACATGCATGACTTTTACTCCATGAGAGTTATTCTCAAAAATATTAAATTCAGAATAAAAATCTTTGGTGTGTGGATGCATTCTTACATGGTCGACCCTCATGAAAAGAAATTGGCGCAACTGCATCAAAATTCATGGCTTGTGGCCGAACTATAAATACATCAGCGATTTTAACATTATCACATAAATAACTTTTACGCCATGAGAGCTATTCTCAAAAGTATTAGTTTCAGAATAAAAATATTTGGTGTGTGCATGCATTCTTACATGGTCGACACTCATGGAAAAAATTGGCGCAACTGCATCAAAAATCATGGCTTGTGGCCGAACTATAAATACATCAGCGATTTGAACATTATCACATAAATAACTTTTACGCCATGAGAGCTATTCTCAAAAATATTAAATTCAGAATAAAAATATTTGGTGTGTGGATGCATTCTTACATGGTCGACCCTCATGAAAAAAATTGGCGCAACTGCATCAAAAATCATGACTTGAGGCCGAACTATAAATACATCAGCGATTTGAACATTATCATATAAATAACTTTTACACCATGAGAGCTATTCTCAAAAGTATTAGTTTCAGAATAAAAATATTTCGTGTGTGCATGCATTCTTACATGATCGACCCTCGTGAAAAGAATAATTGGCGCAACTGCATCAAAAATCATGACTTGAGGCCGAACTATAAATACATCAGAGATTCGAACATTTTCACATGTATGACTTTTACACCATGAGAGCTATTTTCAAATAGTTAAGCTGAGAAGAAAAATATTTGGTGTGTGCATGCATTTTTACATGGTCGACCCTCATGAAAAGACAAATTGGCGCAACTGCATTAAAAATCATGACTTGAGGCCGAACTATAAATACATCAGCGATTCGAACATTATCATATGAATGACTTTTATACTATGAGAGCTATTCTCAAAAGTATTAGTTTCAGAATAAAAATATTTGGTGTGTGGATGCATTCTTACATGATCGACCCTCATGAAAAGAATCATTGGCGCAACTGCATCAAAAATCATGACTTGAGGCCGAACTATAAATACATCAGCGATTCGAACATTTTCACATGCATGACTTTTACGCCATGAGAGCTATTGTCAAAAGTATTAGTTTCAGAATAAAAATATTTGGTGTGTGCATGCATTCTTACATGGTCGACCCTCATGAAAAAAAATGGCGCAACTGCATCAAAAATCATGACTTGAGGCCGAACTATAAATACATCAGCGATTCGAACATTATCACATAAATAACTTATACGCCATGAGAGCTATTCTCAAAAGTATTAGTTTCAGAATAAAAAACTTTGGTGTGTGGATGCATTCTTACATGGTTGACCCTCATGAAAAAAAATTGGCGCAACTGCATCAAAAATCATGACTTGAGGCCGAACTATAAATACATCAGCGGTTCGAACATTATTACATGCATGACTTTTACTCCATGAGAGCTATTCTCAAAAATATTAAATTCAGAATAAAAATATTTGGTGTGTGGATGCATTCTTACATGGTCGACCCTCATGAAAAAAATTGGAGCAACTGCATCAAAAATCATGGCTTGAGGCTGAACTATAAATACATCAGCGATTCGAACATTTTCATATGAATGACTTTTAGGCCATGAGAGCTATTCTCGAAAGTATTAGTTTCAAAATAAAAATCTTTGGTGTGTTGATGCATTCTTACATGGTCGACCCTAATGAAAAAAAATTGGCGCAACTGCATCAAAAAAAAATGGCTTGAGGCCGAACTATAAATACATCAGCGATTCGAACATCATCACATGCATACTTTCACACCATGAGAGCTATTCTCAAAAGAGTTAATCTCAGGATAAAAATATTTGGTGTGTGGATGCATTCTTACATGATCGACCCTCATGAAAAGAGAAATTGGCGCAACTGCATCAAAAATCATGACTTGAGGCCGAACTATAAATACATCAGCGATTCGAACATCATCACATGCATGACTTTCACACCATGAGAGCTATTCTCAAAAGTATTAGTTTCAGAATAAAAATATTTGGTGTGTGCATGCATTCTTACATGGTCGACCCTCATGAAAAGAGTAATTGGCGCAACTGCATCAAAATTCATGACTTGAGGCCGAACTATAAATACATCAGCGGTTCGAACATTATTACATGCATGACTTTTACTCCATGAGAGTTATTCTCAAAAATATTAAATTCAGAATAAAAATCTTTGGTGTGTGGATGCATTCTTACATGGTCGACCCTCATGAAAAGAAATTGGCGCAACTGCATCAAAATTCATGGCTTGTGGCCGAACTATAAATACATCAGCGATTTGAACATTATCACATAAATAACTTTTACGCCATGAGAGCTATTCTCAAAAGTATTAGTTTCAGAATAAAAATATTTGGTGTGTGCATGCATTCTTACATGGTCGACACTCATGGAAAAAATTGGCGCAACTGCATCAAAAATCATGGCTTGTGGCCGAACTATAAATACATCAGCGATTTGAACATTATCACATAAATAACTTTTACGCCATGAGAGCTATTCTCAAAAATATTAAATTCAGAATAAAAATATTTGGTGTGTGGATGCATTCTTACATGGTCGACCCTCATGAAAAAAATTGGCGCAACTGCATCAAAAATCATGACTTGAGGCCGAACTATAAATACATCAGCGATTTGAACATTATCATATAAATAACTTTTACACCATGAGAGCTATTCTCAAAAGTATTAGTTTCAGAATAAAAATATTTCGTGTGTGCATGCATTCTTACATGATCGACCCTCGTGAAAAGAATAATTGGCGCAACTGCATCAAAAATCATGACTTGAGGCCGAACTATAAATACATCAGAGATTCGAACATTTTCACATTTATGACTTTTACACCATGAGAGCTATTTTCAAATAGTTAAGCTGAGAAGAAAAATATTTGGTGTGTGCATGCATTTTTACATGGTCGACCCTCATGAAAAGACAAATTGGCGCAACTGCATTAAAAATCATGACTTGAGGCCGAACTATAAATACATCAGCGATTCGAACATTATCATATGAATGACTTTTATACTATGAGAGCTATTCTCAAAAGTATTAGTTTCAGAATAAAAATATTTGGTGTGTGGATGCATTCTTACATGGTCGACCCTCATGAAAAGAATCATTGGCGCAACTGCATCAAAAATCATGACTTGAGGCCGAACTATAAATACATCAGCGATTCGAACATTTTCACATGCATGACTTTTACGCCATGAGAGCTATTGTCAAAAGTATTAGTTTCAGAATAAAAATATTTGGTGTGTGCATGCATTCTTACATGGTCGACCCTCATGAAAAAAAATGGCGCAACTGCATCAAAAATCATGACTTGAGGCCGAACTATAAATACATCAGCGATTCGAACATTATCACATAAATAACTTATACGCCATGAGAGCTATTCTCAAAAGTATTAGTTTCAGAATAAAAATCTTTGGTGTGTGGATGCATTCTTACATGGTCGACCCTCATGAAAAAAATTGGCGCAACTGCATCAAAAATCAGGACTTGAGGCCGAACTATAAATACATCAGAGATTCGAACATTTTCACATGTATGACTTTTATACCATGAGAGCTATTTTCAAAAGAGTTAATCTCAGGAGAAAATATTTGGTGTGTGGATGCATTTTTACATGGTCGACCCTCATGAAAAGACAAATTGGCGAAACTTCATTAAAAATCATGACTTGAGGCCGAACTATAAATACATCAGCGATTCGAACATTATCATATGAATGACTTTTATACCATGAGAGCTATTCTCAAAAGTATTAGTTTCAGAATAAAAGTATTTGGTGTGTGCATGCATTCTTACATGGTCGACCCTCATGAAAAAAATTGGCGCAACTGCATCAAAAATCATGACTTGAGGCCGAACTATAAATACATCAGCGATTCGAACATTTTCATATGAATGACTTTTACGCCATGAGAGCTATTCTCAAAAGTATTAGTTTCAAAATAAAAATCTTTGGTGTGTGGATGCATTCTTACATGGTCGACACTCATGAAAAAAAATTGGCGCAACTGCATCAAAAATCATGACTTGAGGCCGAACTATAAATTCATCAGCGATTTGAACATTATCACATAAATAACTTCTACGCCATGAGAGCTATTCTCAAAAGTATTAGTTTCAGAATAAAAATATTTGGTGTGTGGATGCATTCTTACATGGTCGACCCTCATGAAAAGAATCATTGGCGCAACTGCATCAAAAATCATGACTTGAGGCCGAACTATAAATACATCAGCGATTCGAACATTTTCACATGTATGACTTTTACGCCATGAGAGCTATTGTCAAAAGTATTAGTTTCAGAATAAAAATATTTGGTGTGTGCATGCATTCTTACATGGTCGACCCTCATGAAAAAAAATGGCGCAACTGCATCAAAAATCATGACTTGAGGCCGAACTCTAAATACATCAGCGATTCGAACATTATCACATAAATAACTTATACGCCATGAGAGCTATTCTCAAAAGTATTAGTTTCAGAATAAAAATCTTTGGTGTGTGGATGCATTCTTACATGGTCGACCCTCATGAAAAAAATTGGCGCAACTGCATCAAAAATCAGGACTTGAGGCAGAACTATAAATACATCAGAGATTCGAACATTTTCACATATATGACTTTTATACCATGAGAGCTATTTTCAAAAGAGTTAATCTCAGGAGAAAATATTTGGTGTGTGGATGCATTTTTACATGGTCGACCCTCATGAAAAGACAAATTGGCGAAACTTCATTAAAAATCATGACTTGAGGCTGAACTATAAATACATCAGCGATTCGAACATTATCATATGAATGACTTTTATACCATGAGAGCTATTCTCAAAAGTAGTAGTTTCAAAATAAAAATCTTTGGTGTGTGGATGCATTCTTACATGGTCGACCCTCATGAAAAAAAATTGGCGCAACTGCATCAAAAATCATGACTTGAGGCCGAACTATAAATACATCAGCGATTTGAACATTATCATATGAATGACTTTTACGCCATGAGAGCTATTCTCAAAAGTATTAGTTTCAAAATAAAAATCTTTGGTGTGTGGATGCATTCTTACATGGTCGACACTCATGAAAAAAAATTGGCGCAACTGCATCAAAAATCATGACTTGAGGCCGAACTATAAATACATCAGCGATTTGAACATTATCACATAAATAACTTCTACGCCATGAGAGCTATTCTCAAAAGTATTAGTTTCAGAATAAAAATATTTGGTGTGTGGATGCATTCTTACATGGTCGACCCTCATGAAAAAAATTGGCGCACCTTCATCAAAAATCATGGCTTGAGGCCGAACTATAAATACATCAGCGATTCGAACATTATCATATGAATGACTTTTACGCCATGAGAGCTATTCTCAAAAGTATTAGTTTCAAAATAAAAATCTTTGGTGTGTGGATGCATTCTTACATGGTCGACCCTCATGAAAAAAATTGGCGCAACTGCATCAAAAATCATGACTTGAGGCCGAACTATAAATACATCAGTGATTTGAACATTATCACATGCATGACGTTTATGCCATGAGAGCAATTGTCAAAAGTATTAGTTTCAGAATGAAAATATTTGGTGTGTGCATGCATTCTTACATGGTCGACCCTCATGAAAAGACACATTGGCGCAACTGCATTAAAAATCATGACTTGAGGCCGAACTATAAATACGTCAGCGGTTCGAACATTATTACATGCATGACTTTTACTCCATGAGAGCTATTCTCAAAAATATTAAATTCAGAATAAAAATATTTCGTGTGTGGATGCATTCTTACATGGTCGACCCTCATGAAAAAAAGTAGCACAACTGCATCAAAAATCATGACTTGAGGCCGAACTATAAATACATCAGCGGTTCGAACATTATTACATGCATGACTTTTACTCCATGAGAGCTATTCTCAAAAGTATTAGTTTCAGAATAAAAATATTTGGTGTGTGCATGCATTCTTACATGGTTGACCCTCATGAAAAAAATTGGCGCAACTGCATACAAAATCATGGCTTGAAGCTGAACTATAAATACATCAGCGATTCGAACATTTTCATATGAATTACTTTTACGCCATGAGAGCTATTCTCAAAAGTATTTGTTTCAAAATAAAAATCTTTGGTGTGTGGATGCATTCTTACATGGTCGACCCTCATGAATAAAAATTGGCGCAACTGCATCAAAAATCATGACTTGAGGCCGAACTATAAATACATCAGCGGTTCGAACATTATTACATGCATGACTTTTACTCCATGAGAGCTATTCTCAAAAATATTAAATTCAGAATAAAAATATTTGGTGTGTGGATGCATTCTTACATGGTCGACCCTCATGAAAAAAAGTAGCGCAACTGCATCAAAAATCATGATTTGAGGCCGAACTATAAATACATCAGCGATTGGAACATTATCACATGCATGACGTTTATGCCATGAGAGCATTTCTCAAAAGTATTAGTTTCAAAATAAAAATATTTGGTGTGTGGATGCATTCTTACATGGTCGACCCTCATGAAAAGAGTAATTGGCACAACTGCATCAAAAATCATGACTTGAGGCCGAACTGTAAATACATCAGAGATTCGAACATTTTCACATGTATGACTTTTACGCCATGAGAGCTATTTTCAAAAGTGTTAATCTCAGGAGAAAATATTTGGTGTGTGGATGCATTTTTACATGGTCGACCCTCATGAAAAGACAAATTGGCGCAACTGCATTAAAAATCATGACTTGAGGCCGAACTATAAATACATCAGCGATTCGAACATTATCATATGCATGACTTCTATACCATGAGAGCTATTCTCAAAAGTATTTGTTTCAGAATAAAAATATTTGGTGTGTGGATGCATTCTTACATGGTCGACCCTCATGAAGAAAAATTGGCGCAACTGCATCAAAAATCATGACTTGAGGCCGAACTATAAATACATCAGCGGTTCGAACATTATTACATGCATGACTTTTACTCCATGAGAGCTATTCTCAAAAATATTAAATTCAGAATAAAAATCTTTGGTGTGTGGATGCATTCTTACATGGTCGACCCTCATGAAAAAAAGTAGCACAACTGCATCAAAAATAATGACTTGAGGCCGAACTATAAATACATCAGCGATTTGAACATTATCACATGCATGACGTTTATGCCATGAGAGCAATTCTCAAAAGTATTAGTTTCAGAATAAAAATATTTGGTGTGTGCATGCATTCTTACATGGTCGACCCTCATGAAAAGAGTAATTGGCGCAACTGCATCAAAAATCATGACTTGAGGACGAACTGTAAATACATCAGAGATTCGAACATTTTCACATGTATGACTTTTACGCCATGAGAGCTATTTTCAAAAGAGTTAATCTCAGGAGAAAATATTTGGTGTGTGGATGCATTTTTACATGGTCGACCCTCATGAAAAGATAAATTGGCGCAACTGCATTAAATATCATGACTTGAGGCCGAACTATAAATACATCAGCGATTCGAACATTATCATATGAATGACTTTTACGCCATGAGAGCTATTCTCAAAAGTATTTGTTTCAAAATAAAAATCTTTGGTGTGTGGATGCATTCTTACATGGTCGACCCTCATGAAACAAATTGGTGCAACTGCATCAAAAATCATGACTTGAGGCCGAACTATAAATACATCAGCGGTTCGAACATTATTACATGCATGACTTTTACTCCATGAGAGCTACTCTCAAAAATATTAAATTCAGAATAAAAATATTTGGTGTGTGGATGCATTCTTACATGGTCGACCCTCATGAAAAAAAATGGCGCAACTGCATCAAAAATCATGACTTGAGGCCGAACTATAAATACATCAGCGATTCGAACATTATCACATAAATAACTTATACGCCATGAGAGCTATTCTCAAAAGTATTAGTTTCAGAATAAAAATATTTGGTGTGTGTATGCATTCTTACATGGTCAACCCTCATGAAAAAAATTGGCGCAACTGCATCAAAAATCATGACTTGAGGCTGAACTATAAATAGATCACCGATTCGAACATTTTCATATGAATTACTTTTACGCCATGAGAGCTATTCTCAAAAGTATTAGTTTCAGAATATAAATATTTGGTGTGTGGATGCATTCTGACATGGTCGACCCTCATGAAAAAAAATTGGCGCAACTGCATCAAAAATCATGACTTGAGGCCGAACTATAAATACATCAGCGGTTCGAACATTATTACTTGCATGACTTTTACTCCATGAGAGCTATTCTCAAAAATATTAAATTCAGAATAAAAATCTTTGGTGTGTGGATGCATTCTTACATGGTCGACCCTCATGAAAAAAAGTAGCACAACTGCATCAAAAATAATGACTTGAGGCCGAACTATAAATACATCAGCGATTTGAACATTATCACATGCATGACGTTTATGCCATGAGAGCAATTCTCAAAAGTATTAGTTTCAGAATAAAAATATTTGGTGTGTGCATGCATTCTTACATGGTCGACCCTCATGAAAAGAGTAATTGGCGCAACTGCATCAAAAATCATGACTTGAGGCCGAACTGTAAATACATCAGAGATTCGAACATTTTCACATTTATGACTTTTACACCATGAGAGCTATTTTCAAAAGAGTTAATCTCAGGAGAAAATATTTGGTGTGTGGATGCATTTTTACATGGTCGACCCTCATGAAAAGACAAATTGGCGCAACTGCATTAAAAATCATGACTTGAGGCTGAACTATAAATACATCAGCGATTTGAACATTATCATATGTATGACTTTTACGCCATGAGAGCTATTCTCAAAAGTATTAGTTTCAAAATAAAAATCTTTGGTGTGTGGATGCATTCTTACATGGTTGACCCTCATGAAAAAAAATTGGCGCAACTGCATCAAAAATCATGACTTGAGGCCGAACTATAAATACATCAGCGGTTCGAACATTATTACATGCATGGCTTTTACTCCATGAGAGCTATTCTCAAAAATATTAAATTCAGAATAAAAATATTTGGTGTGTGGATGCATTCTTACATGGTCAACCCTCATGAAAAAAATCGGCGCAACTGCATCAAAAATCATGACTTGAGGCCGAACTATAAATACATCAGCGATTTGAACATTATCACATAAATAACTTTTACGCCATGAGAGCTATTCTCAAAAGTATTAGTTTCAGAATAAAAATATTTGGTGTGTGGATGCATTCTTACATGGTCGACCCTCATGAAAAAAATTGGCGCAACTGCATCAAAAATCATGACTTGAGGCCGAACTATAAATACATCAGCGATTCGAACATTATCACATGCATGACTTTTATGCCATGAGAGCAGTTGTCAAAAGTATTAGTTTCAGAATGAAAATATTTGGTGTGTCCATGCATTCTTACATGGTCGACCCTCATGAAAAGAATAATTGGCGCAACTGCATCAAAAATCATGACTTGAGGCCGAACTATAAATACATCAGTGGTTCAAACATTATTACATGCATGACTTTTACTCCATGAGAGCTATTCTCAAAAATATTAAATTCAGAATAAAAATATTTGGTGTGTGGATGCATTCTTACATGGTCAACCCTCATGAAAAAAATCGGCGCAACTGCATCAAAAATCATGACTTGAGGCCGAACTATAAATACATCAGCGATTTGAACATTATCACATAAATAACTTTTACGCCATGAGAGCTATTCTCAAAAGTATTAGTTTCAGAATAAAAATATTTGGTGTGTGGATGCATTCTTACATGGTCGACCCTCATGAAAAAAATTGGCGCAACTGCATCAAAAATCATGACTTGAGGCCGAACTATAAATACATCAGCGATTCGAACATTATCACATGCATGACTTTTATGCCATGAGAGCAGTTGTCAAAAGTATTAGTTTCAGAATGAAAATATTTGGTGTGTCCATGCATTCTTACATGGTCGACCCTCATGAAAAGAATAATTGGCGCAACTGCATCAAAAATCATGACTTGAGGCCGAACTATAAATACATCAGCGATTTGAACATTATCACATAAATAACTTATACGCCATGAGAGCTATTCTCAAAAGTATTAGTTTCAGAATAAAATTATTTGGTGTGTGGATGCATTCTGACATGGTCGACCCTCATGAAAAAAAATTGGCGCAACTGCATCAAAAATCATGACTTGAGGCCGAACTATAAATACATCAGCGGTTCGAACATTATTACATGCATGACTTTTACTCCATGAGAGCTATTCTCAAAAATATTAAATTCAGAATAAAAATATTTGGTGTGTGGATGCATTCTTACATGGTCGACCCTCATGAAAAAAATTGGCGCAACTGCATCAAAAATCACGGCTTGGGGCTGAACTATAAATACATCAGCGATTCAAACATTTTCATATGAATGACTTTTAGGCCATGAGAGCTATTCTCAAAAGTATTAGTTTCAAAATAAAAATCTTTGGTGTGTTGATGCATTCTTACATGGTCGACCCTCATGAAAAGAGTAATTGGCGCACCTGCATCAAAAATCATGACTTGAGGCCGAACTGTAAATACATCAGCGATTCGAACATTTTCACATGTATGACTTTTGCGCCATGAGAGCTATTTTCAAAAGAGTTAATCTCAGGATAAAAATATTTGGTGTGTGGATGCATTTTTACATGGTCGACCCTCATGAAAAGACAAATTGGCGCAACTGCATTAAAAATCATGACTTGAGGCCGAACTATAAATACATCAGCGATTCGAACATTATCACATAAATAACTTATACGCCATGAGAGCTATTCTCAAAAGTATTAGTTTCAGAATAAAAATATTTGGTGTGTGCATGCATTCTTACATGGTTGACCCTCATGAAAAAAATTGGCGCAACTGCATCAAAAATCATGGCTTGTGGCCGAACTATAAATACATCAGCGATTCGAACATTTTCATATGAATTACTTTTACGCCATGAGAGCTATTCTCAAAAGTATTAGTTTAAAAATAAAAATCTTTGGTGTGTGGATGCATTCTTACATGGTCGACCCTCATAAAAAAAAATTGGCGCAACTGCATCAAAAATCATGACTTGAGGCCGAACTATAAATACATCAGCGGTTCGAACATTATAACATGCATGACTTTTACGCCATGAGAGCTATTCTCAAAAACATTAAATTCAGAATAAAAATATTTGGTGTGTGGATGCATTCTTACATGGTCGACCCTCATGAAAAAAATTGGCGCAACTGCATCAAAAATCATGGCTTGAGGCCGAACTATAAATACATCAGCGATTCGAACATTTTCATATGAATTACTTTTACGCCATGAGAGCTATTCTCAAAAGTATTAGTTTCAAAATAAAAATCTTTGGTGTGTGGATGCATTCTTTCATGGTCGACCCTCATGAAAAAAATTGGCGCAACTGCATCAAAAATCATGATTTGAGGCCGAACTATAAATACATCAGCGATTTGAACATTATCACATAAATAACTTTTACGCCATGAGAGCTATTCTCAAAAGTATTGATTTCAGAATAAAAATATTTGATTTGTGGATGCATTCTTACATGGTCGACCCTCATGAGAAAAAGTAGCGCAACTGCATCAAAAATCATGACTTGAGGCCGAACTATAAATACATCAGCGATTGGAACATTATCACATGCATGACGTTTATGCCATGAGAGCAATTCTCAAAAGTATTAGTTTCAAAATGAAAATATTTGGTGTGTGCATGCATTCTTACATGGTCGACCCTCATGAAAAGAGTAATTGGCGCAACTGCATCAAAAATCATGACTTGAGGCCGAACTATAAATACATCAGCGGTTCGAACATTATCACATGCATGACTTTTACTCCATGAGAGCTATTCTCAACAATATTAAATTCAGAATAAAAATATTTGGTGTGTGAATGCATTCTTACATGGTCGACCCTCATGAAAAGAGTAATTGGCGCACCTGCATCAAAAATCATGACTTGAGGCCGAACTGTAAATACATCAGAGATTCGAACATTTTCACATGTATGACTTTTGCGCCATGAGAGCTATTTTCAAAAGAGTTAATCTCAGGATAAAAATATTTGGTGTGTGGATGCATTTTTACATGGTCGACCCTCATGAAAAGACAAATTGGCGCAACTGCATTAAAAATCATGACTTGAGGCCGAACTATAAATACATCAGCGATTCGAACATTATCACATAAATAACTTATACGCCATGAGAGCTATTCTCAAAAGTATTAGTTTCAGAATAAAAATATTTGGTGTGTGCATGCATTCTTACATGGTTGACCCTCATGAAAAAAATTGGTGCAACTGCATCAAAAATCATGGCTTGTGGCCGAACTATAAATACATCAGCGATTCGAACATTTTCATATGAATTACTTTTACGCCATGAGAGCTATTCTCAAAAGTATTAGTTTAAAAATAAAAATCTTTGGTGTGTGGATGCATTCTTACATGGTCGACCCTCATAAAAAAAAATTGGCGCAACTGCATCAAAAATCATGACTTGAGGCCGAACTATAAATACATCAGCGGTTCGAACATTATAACATGCATGACTTTTACGCCATGAGAGCTATTCTCAAAAACATTAAATTCAGAATAAAAATATTTGGTGTGTGGATGCATTCTTACATGGTCGACCCTCATGAAAAAAATTGGCGCAACTGCATCAAAAATCATGGCTTGAGGCCGAACTATAAATACATCAGCGATTCGAACATTTTCATATGAATTACTTTTACGCCATGAGAGCTATTCTCAAAAGTATTAGTTTCAAAATAAAAATCTTTGGTGTGTGGATGCATTCTTTCATGGTCGACCCTCATGAAAAGAATTGGCGCAACTGCATCAAAAATCATGATTTGAGGCCGAACTATAAATACATCAGCGATTTGAACATTATCACATAAATAACTTTTACGCCATGAGAGCTATTCTCAAAAGTATTGATTTCAGAATAAAAATATTTGATTTGTGGATGCATTCTTACATGGTCGACCCTCATGAAAAAAAGTAGCGCAACTGCATCAAAAATCATGACTTGAGGCCGAACTATAAATACATCAGCGATTGGAACATTATCACATGCATGACGTTTATGCCATGAGAGCAATTCTCAAAAGTATTAGTTTCAGAATGAAAATATTTGGTGTGTGCATGCATTCTTACATGGTCGACCCTCATGAAAAGAGTAATTGGCGCAACTGCATCAAAAATCATGACTTGAGGCCGAACTATAAATACATCAGAGATTCGAACATTTTCACATGTATGACTTTTACGCCATGAGAGCTATTTTCAAATAGTTAAGCTCAGGAGAAAAACATTTGGTGTGTGGATGCATTTTTACATGGTCCACACTCATGAAAAGACAAATTGGCGCAACTGCATTAAAAATCATGACTTGAGGCCGAACTATAAATACATCAGCGGTTCGAACATTATTACATGCATGACTTTTACTCCATGAGAGCTATTCTCAAAAATATTAAATTCAGAATAAAAATCTTTGGTGTGTGGATGCATTCTTACATGGTCGACCCTCATGAAAAAAAATGGCGCAACTGCATCAAAAATCATGACTTGAGGCCGAACTATAAATACATCAGCGATTCGAACATTATCACATAAATAACTTATACGCCATGAGAGCTATTCTCAAAAGTATTAGTTTCAGAATAAAAATATTTGGTGTGTGCATGCATTCTTACATGGTTGACCCTCATGAAAAAAATTGGCGCAACTGCATCAAAAATCATGGCTTGTGGCCGAACTATAAATACATCAGCGATTCGAACATTTTCATATGAATGACTTTTACGCCATGAGAGCTATTCTCAAAAGTATTAGTTTAAAAATAAAAATCTTTGGTGTGTGGATGCATTCTTACATGGTCGACCCTCATAAAAAAAAATTGGCGCAACTGCATCAAAAATCATGACTTGAGGCCGAACTATAAATACATCAGCGGTTCGAACATTATTACATACATGACTTTTACTCCATGAGAGCTATTCTCAAAAACATTAAATTCAGAATAAAAATATTTGGTGTGTGGATGCATTCTTACATGGTCGACCCTCATGAAAAAAATTGGCGCAACTGCATCAAAAATCATGGCTTGAGGCCGAACTATAAATACATCAGCGATTCGAACATTTTCATATGAATGACTTTTACGCCATGAGAGCTATTCTCAAAAGTATTAGTTTCAAAATAAAAATCTTTGGTGTGTGGATGCATTCTTTCATGGTCGACCCTCATGAAAAAAATTGGCGCAACTGCATCAAAAATCATGATTTGAGGCCGAACTATAAATACATCAGCGATTTGAACATTATCACATAAATAACTTTTACGCCATGAGAGCTATTCTCAAAAGTATTGATTTCAGAATAAAAATATTTGATTTGTGGATGCATTCTTACATGGTCGACCCTCATGAAAAAAAGTAGCGCAACTGCATCAAAAATCATGACTTGAGGCCGAACTATAAATACATCAGCGATTGGAACATTATCACATGCATGACGTTTATGCCATGAGAGCAATTCTCAAAAGTATTAGTTTCAGAATGAAAATATTTGGTGTGTGCATGCATTCTTACATGGTCGACCCTCATGAAAAGACACATTGGCGCAACTGCATCAAAAATCATGACTTGAGGCCGAACTATAAATACATCAGAGATTCGAACATTTTCACATGTATGACTTTTATACCATGAGAGCTATTTTCAAATAGTTAAGCTCAGGAGAAAAACATTTGGTGTGTGGATGCATTTTTACATGGTCCACACTCATGAAAAGACAAATTGGCGCAACTGCATTAAAAATCATGACTTGAGGCCGAACTATAAATACATCAGCGATTCGAACATTATCATATGCATGACTTTTATACCATGAGAGCTATTCTCAAAAGTATTTGTTTCAGAATAAAAATATTTGGTGTGTGCATGCATTCTTACATGGTCGACCCTCATGATACAAATTGGTGCAACTGCATCAAAAATCATGACTTGAGGCCGAACTATAAATACATCAGCGGTTCGAACATTATTACATACATGACTTTTACTCCATGAGAGCTATTCTCAAAAGTATTAAATTCAGAATAAAAATATTTCGTGTGTGGATGCATTCTTACATGGTCGACCCTCATGAAAAAAAATGGCGCAACTGCATCAAAAATCATGACTTGAGGCCGAACTATAAATACATCAGCGATTCGAACATTATCACATAAATAACTTATACGCCATGAGAGCTATTCTCAAAAGTATTAGTTTCAGAATAAAAATATTTGGTGTGTGCATGCATTCTTACATGGTTGACCCTCATGAAAAAAATTGGCGCAACTGCATCAAAAATCATGGCTTGAGGCTGAACTATAAATACATCAGCGATTCGAACATTTTCATATGAATTACTTTTACGCCATGAGAGCTATTCTCAAAAGTATTAGTTTCAGAATAAAAATCTTTGGTGTGTGCATGCATTCTTACATGGTCGACTCTCATGAAAAGAGTAATTGGCGCAACTGCATCAAAAATCATGACTTGAGGCCGAACTATAAATACATCAGCGGTTCGAACATTATTACTTGCATGACTTTTACTCCATGAGAGCTATTCTCAACAATATTAAATTCAGAATAAAAATATTTGGTGTGTGAATGCATTCTTACATGGTTGACCCTCATGAAAAGAGTAATTGGCGCACCTGCATCAAAAATCATGACTTGAGGCCGAACTATAAATACATCAGCGATTCGAACATTTTCATATGAATTACTTTTACGCCATGAGAGCTATTCTCAAAAGTATTAGTTTCAGAATAAAAATATTTGGTGTGTGGATGCATTCTTTCATGGTTGACTCTCATGAAAAAAATTGGCGCAACTGCATCAAAAATCATGATTTGAGGCCGAACTATAAATACATCAGCGATTTGAACATTATCACATAAATAACTTTTACGCCATGAGAGCTATTCTCAAAAGTATTGATTTCAGAATAAAAATATTTGATTTGTGGATGCATTCTTACATGGTCGACCCTCATGAAAAAAAATAGCGCAACTGCATCAAAAATCATGACTTGAGGCCGAACTATAAATACATCAGCGATTCGAACATTATCACATGCATGACGTTTATGCCATGAGAGCAATTGTCAAAAGTATTAGTTTCAGAATAAAAATATTTGGTGTGTGCATGCATTCTTACATGGTCGACACTCATGAAAAGACACATTGGCGCAACTGCATTAAAAATCATTACTTGAGGCCGAACTATAAATACATCAGCGATTCGAACATTATCATATGCATGACTTTTATACCATGAGAGCTATTCTCAAAAGTATTAGTTTCAAAATAAAAATCTTTGGTGTGTGGATGCATTCTTACATGGTCGACCCTCATGAAAAAAAATTGGCGCAACTGCATCAAAAATCATGACTTGAGGCCGAACTATAAAAACATCAGCGATTGGAACATTATCACATGCATGACGTGTATGCCATGAGAGCAATTGTCAAAAGTATTAGTTTCAGAATGAAAATATTTGGTGTGTGGATGCATGCATTCTTACATGGTCGACCCTCATGAAAAGAGTAATTGGTGCAACTGCATCAAAAATCATGACTTGAGGCCGAACTATAAATACATCAGAGATTCGAACATTTTCACATGTATGACTTTTACGCCATGAGAGCTATTTTCAAATAGTTAAGCTCAGGAGAAAAACATTTGGTGTGTGGATGCATTTTTACATGGTCCACACTCATGAAAAGACAAATTGGCGCAACTGAATTAAAAATCATGACTTGAGGCCGAACTATAAATACATCAGCGATTCGAACATTATCATATGCATGACTTTTATACCATGAGAGCTATTCTCAAAAGTATTTGTTTCAGAATAAAAATATTTGGTGTGTGCATGCATTCTTACATGGTCGACCCTCATGAAACAAATTGGTGCAACTACATCAAAAATCATGACTTGAGGCCGAACTATAAATACATCAGCGATTCGAACATTATTACATGCATGACTTTTACTCCATGAGAGCTATTCTCAAAAATATTAAATTCAGAATAAAAATATTTCGTGTGTGGATGCATTCTTACATGGTCGACCCTCATGAAAAAAAATGGCGCAACTGCATCAAAAATCATGACTTGAGGCCGAACTATAAATACATCAGCGATTTGAACATTATCGAATAAATAACTTATACGCCATGAGAGCTATTCTCAAAAGTATTAGTTTCAGAATAAAAATATTTGGTGTGTGCATGCATTCTTACATGGTTGACCCTCATGAAAAAAATTGGCGCAACTGCATCAAAAATCATGGCTTGAGGCTGAACTATAAATACATCAGCGATTCGAACATTTTCATATGAATTACTTTTACGCCATGAGAGCTATTCTCAAAAGTATTAGTTTCAAAATAAAAATCTTTGGTGTGTGCATGCATTCTTACATGGTCGCCCCTCATGAAAAAAAATTGGCGCAACTGCATCAAAAATCATGACTTGAGGCCGAACTATAAATACATCAGCGGTTCGAACATTATTACTTGCATGACTTTTACTCCATGAGAACTATTCTCAAAAGTATTAGTTTCAGAATAAAAATATTTCGTGTGTGCATGCATTCTTACATGGTCGACCCTCATGGAAAGAGTAATTGGCGCAACTGCATCAAAAATCATGACTTGAGGCGAAACTGTAAATACATCAGAGATTCGAACATTTTCACATGTATGACTTTTACACCATGAGAGCTATTTTCAAAAGAGTTAGTCTCAGGAGAAAATATTTGGTGTGTGGATGCATTTTTACATGGTCGACCCTCATGAAAAGACAAATTGGCGCAACTGCATCAAAAATCATGACTTGAGGCCGAACTATAAATACATCAGCGATTCGAACATTATCACATAAATAACTTATACGCCATGAGAGCTATTCTCAAAAGTATTAGTTTCAGAATGAAAATATTTGGTGTGTGGATGCATTCTTACATGGTCGACCCTCATAAAAAAAATTGGCGCAACTGCATCAAAAATCATGGCTTGAGGCCGAACTATAAATACATCAGCGATTCGAACATTTTCATATGAATGACTTTTAGGCCATGAGAGCTATTCTCGAAAGTATTAGTTTCAAAATAAAAATCTTTGGTGTGTTGATGCATTCTTACATGGTCGACCCTCATGAAAAAAAATTGGCGCAACTGCATCAAAAAAAATGGCTTGAGGCCGAACTATAAATACATCAGCGATTCGAACATTTTCACATGCGTGACTTTTAGGTCATGAGAGCTATTCTCAAAAGAGTTAATCTCAGGATAAAAATATTTGGTGTGTGGATGCATTCTTACATGATCGACCCTCATGAAAAGAAAAATTGGCGCAACTGCATCAAAAATCATGACTTGAGGCCGAACTATAAATACATCAGCGGTTCGAACATTATTACATGCCTGACTTTTACTCCATGAGAGCTATTCTCAAAAAATATTAAATTCAGAATGAAAACATTTGGTGTGTGGATGCATTCTTACATGGTGGACCCTCATGAAAAAAATTGGCGCAACTGCATCAAAAATCATGGCTTGAGGCTGAACTATAAATACATCAGCGGTTCGAACATTTTCATATGAATGACTTTTAGGTCATGAGAGCTTTTCTCGAAAGTATTAGTTTCAAAATAAAAATCTTTGGTGTGTTGATGCATTCTTACATTGTCGACCCTCATGAAAAAAAATTGGCGCAACTGCATCAAAAATCATGACTTGAGGCCGAACTATAAATACATCAGCGATTCGAACATTATCACATGCATGACGTTTATGCCATGAGAGCAATTGTCAAAAGTATTAGTTTCAGAATAAAAATATTTGGTGTGTGCATGCATTCTTACATGGTCGACACTCATGAAAAGACACATTGGCGCAACTGCATTAAAAATCATTACTTGAGGCCGAACTATAAATACATCAGCGATTCGAACATTATCATATGCATGACTTTTATACCATGAGAGCTATTCTCAAAAGTATTAGTTTCAAAATAAAAATCTTTGGTGTGTGGATGCATTCTTACATGGTCGACCCTCATGAAAAAAAATTGGCGCAACTGCATCAAAAATCATGACTTGAGGCCGAACTATAAATACATCAGCGATTGGAACATTATCACATGCATGACGTGTATGCCATGAGAGCAATTCTCAAAAGTATTAGTTTCAGAATGAAAATATTTGGTGTGTGGATGCATGCATTCTTACATGGTCGACCCTCATGAAAAGAGTAATTGGCGCAACTGCATCAAAAATCATGACTTGAGGCCGAACTATAAATACATCAGAGATTCGAACATTTTCACATGTATGACTTTTACGCCATGAGAGCTATTTTCAAATAGTTAAGCTCAGGAGAAAAACATTTGGTGTGTGGATGCATTTTTACATGGTCCACACTCATGAAAAGACAAATTGGCGCAACTGCATTAAAAATCATGACTTGAGGCCGAACTATAAATACATCAGCGATTCGAACATTATCATATGCATGACTTTTATACCATGAGAGCTATTCTCAAAAGTATTTGTTTCAGAATAAAAATATTTGGTGTGTGCATGCATTCTTACATGGTCGACCCTCATGAAAAGAGTAATTGGCGCAACTACATCAAAAATCATGACTTGAGGCCGAACTATAAATACATCAGCGGTTCGAACATTATTACATGCATGACTTTTACTCCATGAGAGCTATTCTCAAAAATATTAAATTCAGAATAAAAATATTTGGTGTGTGGATGCATTCTTACATGGTCGACCCTCATGAAAAAAAATGGCGCAACTGCATCAAAAATCATGACTTGAGGCCGAACTATAAATACATCAGCGATTCGAACATTATCACATAAATAACTTATACGCCATGAGAGCTATTCTCAAAAGTATTAGTTTCAGAATAAAAATATTTGGTGTGTGCATGCATTCTTACATGGTTGACCCTCATGAAAAAAATTGGCGCAACTGCATCAAAAATCATGGCTTGAGGCTGAACTATAATTACATGAGCGATTCGAACATTTTCATATGAATTACTTTTACGCCATGAGAGCTATTCTCAAAAGTATTAGTTTCAAAATAAAAATCTTTGGTGTGTGGATGCATTCTTACATGGTCGACCCTCATGAAAAAAAATTGGCGCAACTGCATCAAAAATCATGACTTGAGGCCGAACTATAAATACATCAGCGGTTCGAACATTATTACATGCATGACTTTTACTCCATGAGAACTATTCTCAAAAGTATTAGTTTCAGAATAAAAATATTTCGTGTGTGCATGCATTCTTACATGGTCGACCCTCATGAAAAGAGTAATTGGCGCAACTGCATCAAAAATCATGACTTGGGGCGAACTGTAAATACATCAGAGATTCGAACATTTTCACATGTATGACTTTTACACCATGAGAGCTATTTTCAAAAGAGTTAGTCTCAGGAGAAAATATTTGGTGTGTGGATGCATTTTTACATGGTCGACCCTCATGAAAAGACAAATTGGCGCAACTGCATCAAAAATCATGTCTTGAGGCCGAACTATAAATACATCAGCGATTCGAACATTATCACATAAATAACTTATACGCCATGAGAGCTATTCTCAAAAGTATTAGTTTCAGAATGAAAATATTTGGTGTGTGGATGCATTCTTACATGGTCGACCCTCATAAAAAAAATTGGCGCAACTGCATCAAAAATCATGGCTTGAGGCGGAACTATAAATACATCAGCGATTCGAACATTTTCATATGAATGACTTTTAGGCCATGAGAGCTATTCTCGAAAGTATTAGTTTCAAAATAAAAATCTTTGGTGTGTTGATGCATTCTTACATGGTCGACCCTCATGAAAAAAAATTGGCGCAACTGCATCAAAAAAAATGGCTTGAGGCCGAACTATAAATACATCAGCGATTCGAACATTTTCACATGCATGACTTTTAGGTCATGAGAGCTATTCTCAAAAGAGTTAATCTCAGGATAAAAATATTTGGTGTGTGGATGCATTCTTACATGATCGACCCTCATGAAAAGAAAAATTGGCGCAACTGCATCAAAAATCATGACTTGAGGCCGAACTATAAATACATCAGCGGTTCGAACATTATTACATGCATGACTTTTACTCCATGAGAGCTATTCTCAAAAAATATTAAATTCAGAATGAAAATATTTGGTGTGTGGATGCATTCTTACATGGTGGACCCTCATGAAAAAAATTGGCGCAACTGCATCAAAAATCATGGCTTGAGGCTGAACTATAAATACATCAGCGGTTCGAACATTTTCATATGAATGACTTTTAGGCCATGAGAGCTTTTCTCGAAAGTATTAGTTTCAAAATAAAAATCTTTGGTGTGTTGATGCATTCTTACATTGTCGACCCTCATGAAAAAAAATTGGCGCAACTGCATCAAAAAAAAATGGCTTGAGGCCGAACTATAAATACATCAGCGATTCGAACATTTTCACATGCGTGACTTTTAGGCCATGAGAGCTATTCTCAAAAGAGTTTATCTCAGGATAAAAATATTTGGTGTTTGGATGCATTCTTACATGGTCGACCCTCATGAAAAGAAAAATTGGCGCAACTGCATCAAAAATCATGACTTGAGGCCGAACTATAAATACATCAGCGATTCGAACATCATCACATGCATGACTTTCAAACCATTAGAGCTATTCTCAAAAGTATTAGTTTCAGAATAAAAATATTTGGTGTGTGCATGCATTCTTACATGGTCGACCCTCATGAAAAGAGTAATTGGCGCAACTGCATCAAAAATCATGACTTGAGGCCGAACTATAAATACATCAGCGGTTCGAACATTATTACATGCATGACTTTTACTCCATGAGAGTTATTCTCAAAAATATTAAATTCAGAATAAAAATCTTTGGTGTGTGGATGCATTCTTACATGGTCGACCCTCATGAAAAGAAATTGGCGCAACTGCATCAAAAATCATCACTTGAGGCCGAACTATAAATACATCAGCGGTTCGAACATTATTACAGGCATGACTTTTACTCCATGAGAGCTATTCTCAACAATATTAAATTCAGAATAAAAATATTTGGTGTGTGAATGCATTCTTACATGGTCGACCCTCATGAAAAGAGTAATTGCCGCACCTGCATTAAAAATCATGACTTGAGGCCGAACTATAAATACATCAGCGATTCGAACATTATCACATAAATAACTTATACGCCATGAGAGCTATTCTCAAAAGTATTAGTTTCAGAATAAAAATATTTGGTGTGTGCATGCGTTCTTACATGGTCGACCCTCATGAAAAAAATTGCCGCAACTGCATCAAAAATCATGGCTTGTGGCCGAACTATAAATACATCAGCGATTCGAACATTTTCATATGAATTACTTTTACGCCATGAGAGCTATTCTCAAAAGTATTAGTTTCAAAATAAAAATCTTTGGTGTGTGGATGCATTCTTACATGGTCGACCCTCATGAAAAAAATTGGCGCAACTGCATTAAAAATCATGGCTTGAGGCTGAACTATAAATACATCAGCGATTCGAACATTTTCATATGAATTACTTTTACGCCATGAGAGCTATTCTCAAAAGTATTAGTTTGAAAATAAAAATCTTTGGTGTGTGCATGCATTCTTACATGGTCGACCCTCATGAAAAAAAATTGGCGCAACTGCATCAAAAATCATGACTTGAGGCCGAACTATAAATACATCAGCGGTTCGAACATTATTACATGCAGGACTTTTACTCTATGAGAGCTTTTCTCAAAAATATTAAATTCAGAATAAAAACCTTTGGTGTGTGGATGCATTCTTTCATGGTCGACCCTCATGAAAAAAATTGGCGCAACTGCATCAAAAATCATGATTTGAGGCCGAAATAAATACATCAGGGATTTGAACATTATCACATAAATAACTTTTACGCCATGAGAGCTATTCTCAAAAGTATTGATTTCAGAATAAAAATATTTGATTTGTGCATGCATTCTTACATGGTCGACCCTCATGAAAGAAAGTAGCGCAACTGCATCAAAAATCATGACTTGAGGCCGAACTATAAATACATCAGAGATTCGAACATTATCACATGCATGATGTTTATGCCATGAGAGCAATTGTCAAAAGTATTAGTTTCAGAATGAAAATATTTGGTGTGTGGATGCATTCTTACATGGTCGACCCTCATGAAAAGAGTAATTGGCGCAACTGCATCAAAAATCATGACTTGAGGCCGAACTATAAATACATCAGAGATTCGAACATTTTCACATGTATGACTTTTACGCCATGAGAGCTATTTTCAAATAGTTAAGCTCAGGAGAAAAACATTTGGTGTGGGGATGCATTTTTACATGGTCGACACTCATGAAAAGACAAATTGGCGCAACTGCATTAAAAATCATGACTTGAGGCCGAACTATAAGTACATCAGCGATTCGAACATTATCATATGCATGACTTTTATACCATGAGAGCTATTCTCAAAAGTATTAGTTTCAGAATAAAAATATTTGGTGTGTGGATGCATTCTTACATGGTCGACCCTCATGAAAAAAAATTGGTGCAACTGCATCAAAAATCATGACTTGAGGCGGAACTATAAATACATCAGCGGTTCGAACATTATCACATGCATGACTTTTACTCCATGAGAGCTATTCTCAAAAATATTAAATTCAGAATAAAAATATTTGGTGTGTGGATGCATTCTTACATGGTCGACCCTCATGAAAAAAAATGGCGCAACTGCATCAAAAATCAAGACTTGAGGCCGAACTATAAATACATCAGCGATTCGAACATTATCACATAAATAACTTATACGACATGAGAGCTATTCTCAAAAGTATTAGTTTCAGAATAAAAATATTTGGTGTGTGCATGCATTCTTACATGGTTGACCCTCATGAAAAAAATTGGCGCAACTGCATACAAAATCATGGCTTGAAGCTGAACTATAAATACATCAGCGATTCGAACATTTTCATATGAATTACTTTTACGCCATGAGAGCTATTCTCAAAAGTATTTGTTTCAAAATAAAAATCTTTGGTGTGTGGATGCATTCTTACATGGTTGACCCTCATGAAAAAAAATTGGCGCAACTGCATCAAAAATCATGACTTGAGGCCGAACTATAAATACATCAGCGATTCGAACATTATCACATGCATGACTTTTATGCCATGAAAGCAGTTGTCAAAAGTATTAGTTTCAGAATGAAAATATTTGGTGTGTGCATGCATTCTTACATGGTCGACCCTCATGAAAAGAATAATTGGCGCAACTGCATCAAAAATCATGACTTGAGGCCGAACTATAAATACATCAGCGATTCGAACATTATCACATAAATAACTTATACGCCATGAGAGCTATTCTCAAAAGTATTAGTTTCAGAATAAAAATATTTGGTGTGTGGATGCATTCTTACATGGTTGACCCTCATGAAAAAAAATTGGCGCAACTGCATCAAAAATCATGACTTGAGGCCGAACTATAAATACATCAGCGGTTCGAACATTATTACATGCATGACTTTTACTCCATGAGAGCTATTCTCAAAAGTATTAAATTCAGAATAAAAATATTTGGTGTGTGGATGCATTCTTACATGGTCGACCCTCATGAAAAAAATTGGAGCAACTGCATCAAAAATCATGGCTTGAGGCCGAACTATAAATACATCAGCGATTCGAACATTTTCATATGAATGACTTTTAGGCCATGAGAGCTATTCTCGAAAGTATTAGTTTCAAAATAAAAATCTTTGGTGTGTTGATGCATTCTTACATGGTCGACCCTCATGAAAAAAAATTGGCGCAACTGCATCAAAAAAAAATGGCTTGAGGCCGAACTATAAATACATCAGCGATTCGAACATCATCACATGCATGACTTTCACACCATGAGAGCTATTCTCAAAAGTATTAGTTTCAGAATAAAAATATTTGGTGTGTGCATGCATTCTTACATGGTCGACCCTCATGAAAAGAGTAATTGGTGCAACTGCATCAAAATTCATGACTTGAGGCCGAACTATAAATACATCAGCGGTTCGAACATTATTACATGCATGACTTTTACTCCATGAGAGTTATTCTCAAAAATATTAAATTCAGAATAAAAATCTTTGGTGTGTGGATGCATTCTTACATAGTCGACCCTCATGAAAAGAAATTGGCGCAACTGCATCAAAATTCATGGCTTGTGGCCGAACTATAAATACATCAGCGATTCGAACATTATCACATAAATAACTTATACGCCATGAGAGCTATTCTCAAAAGTATTAGTTTCAGAATAAAAAACTTTGGTGTGTGGATGCATTCTTACATGGTTGACCCTCATGAAAAAAAATTGGCGCAACTGCATCAAAAATCATGACTTGAGGCCGAACTATAAATACATCAGCGGTTCGAACATTATTACATGCATGACTTTTACTCCATGAGAGCTATTCTCAAAAATATTAAATTCAGAATAAAAATATTTGGTGTGTGGATGCATTCTTACATGGTCGACCCTCATGAAAAAAATTGGAGCAACTGCATCAAAAATCATGGCTTGAGGCCGAACTATAAATACATCAGCGATTCGAACATTTTCATATGAATGACTTTTAGGCCATGAGAGCTATTCTCGAAAGTATTAGTTTCAAAATAAAAATCTTTGGTGTGTTGATGCATTCTTACATGGTCGACCCTCATGAAAAAAAATTGGCGCAACTGCATCAAAAAAAAATGGCTTGAGGCCGAACTATAAATACATCAGCGATTCGAACATCATCACATGCATACTTTCACACCATGAGAGCTATTCTCAAAAGAGTTAATCTCAGGATAAAAATATTTGGTGTGTGGATGCATTCTTACATGATCGACCCTCATGAAAAGAAAAATTGGCGCAACTGCATCAAAAATCATGACTTGAGGCCGAACTATAAATACATCAGCGATTCGAACATCATCACATGCATGACTTTCACACCATGAGAGCTATTCTCAAAAGTATTAGTTTCAGAATAAAAATATTTGGTGTGTGCATGCATTCTTACATGGTCGACCCTCATGAAAAGAGTAATTGGCGCAACTGCATCAAAATTCATGACTTGAGGCCGAACTATAAATACATCAGCGGTTCGAACATTATTACATGCATGACTTTTACTCCATGAGAGTTATTCTCAAAAATATTAAATTCAGAATAAAAATCTTTGGTGTGTGGATGCATTCTTACATGGTCGACCCTCATGAAAAGAAATTGGCGCAACTGCATCAAAATTCATGGCTTGTGGCCGAACTATAAATACATCAGCGATTTGAACATTATCACATAAATAACTTTTACGCCATGAGAGCTATTCTCAAAAGTATTAGTTTCAAAATAAAAATATTTGGTGTGTGCATGCATTCTTACATGGTCGACACTCATGGAAAAAATTGGCGCAACTGCATCAAAAATCATGGCTTGTGGCCGAACTATAAATACATCAGCGATTTGAACATTATCACATAAATAACTTTTACGCCATGAGAGCTATTCTCAAAAATATTAAATTCAGAATAAAAATATTTGGTGTGTGGATGCATTCTTACATGGTCGACCCTCATGAAAAAAATTGGCGCAACTGCATCAAAAATCATGACTTGAGGCCGAACTATAAATACATCAGCGATTTGAACATTATCATATAAATAACTTTTACACCATGAGAGCTATTCTCAAAAGTATTAGTTTCAGAATAAAAATATTTCGTGTGTGCATGCATTCTTACATCATCGACCCTCGTGAAAAGAATAATTGGCGCAACTGCATCAAAAATCATGACTTGAGGCCGAACTATAAATACATCAGAGATTCGAACATTTTCACATTTATGACTTTTACACCATGAGAGCTATTTTCAAATAGTTAAGCTGAGAAGAAAAATATTTGGTGTGTGCATGCATTTTTACATGGTCGACCCTCATGAAAAGACAAATTGGCGCAACTGCATTAAAAATCATGACTTGAGGCCGAACTATAAATACATCAGCGATTCGAACATTATCATATGAATGACTTTTATACTATGAGAGCTATTCTCAAAAGTATTAGTTTCAGAATAAAAATATTTGGTGTGTGGATGCATTCTTACATGGTCGACCCTCATGAAAAGAATCATTGGCGCAACTGCATCAAAAATCATGACTTGAGGCCGAACTATAAATACATCAGCGATTCGAACATTTTCACATGCATGACTTTTACGCCATGAGAGCTATTGTCAAAAGTATTAGTTTCAGAATAAAAATATTTGGTGTGTGCATGCATTCTTACATGGTCGACCCTCATGAAAAAAAATGGCGCAACTGCATCAAAAATCATGACTTGAGGCCGAACTATAAATACATCAGCGATTCGAACATTATCACATAAATAACTTATACGCCATGAGAGCTATTCTCAAAAGTATTAGTTTCAGAATAAAAATCTTTGGTGTGTGGATGCATTCTTACATGGTCGACCCTCATGAAAAAAATTGGCGCAACTGCATCAAAAATCAGGACTTGAGGCCGAACTATAAATACATCAGAGATTCGAACATTTTCACATGTATGACTTTTATACCATGAGAGCTATTTTCAAAAGAGTTAATCTCAGGAGAAAATATTTGGTGTGTGGATGCATTTTTACATGGTCGACCCTCATGAAAAGACAAATTGGCGAAACTTCATTAAAAATCATGACTTGAGGCCGAACTATAAATACATCAGCGATTCGAACATTATCATATGAATGACTTTTATACCATGAGAGCTATTCTCAAAAGTATTAGTTTCAGAATAAAAGTATTTGGTGTGTGCATGCATTCTTACATGGTCGACCCTCATGAAAAAAATTGGCGCAACTGCATCAAAAATCATGACTTGAGGCCGAACTATAAATACATCAGCGATTCGAACATTTTCATACGAATGACTTTTACGCCATGAGAGCTATTCTCAAAAGTATTAGTTTCAAAATAAAAATCTTTGGTGTGTGGATGCATTCTTACATGGTCGACACTCATGAAAAAAAATTGGCGCAACTGCATCAAAAATCATGACTTGAGGCCGAACTATAAATACATCAGCGATTTGAACATTATCACATAAATAACTTCTACGCCATGAGAGCTATTCTCAAAAGTATTAGTTTCAAAATAAAAATCTTTGGTGTGTGGATGCGTTCTTACATGGTCGAACCTCATGAAAAAAATTGGCGCAACTGCATCAAACATCATGACTTGAGGCCGAACTATAAATACATCAGCGATTCGAACATTATCACATGCATGACTTTTATACCATGAGAGCAATTGTCAAAAGTATTAGTTTCAGAATGAAAATATTTGGTGTGTGCATGCATTCTTACATGGTCGACCCTCATGAAAAGAATAATTGGCGCAACTGCATCAAAAATCATGACTTGAGGCCGAACTATAAATACATCAGAGTTTCGAACATTTTCACATGTATGACTTTTACGCCATGAGAGCTATTTTCAAATAGTTAATCTCAGGAGAAAAATATTTGGTGTGTGCATGCATTTTTACATGGTCGACCCTCATGAAAAGACTAATTGGCGCAACTGCATCAAAAATCATGACTTGAGGCCGAACTATAAATACATCAGCGATTCGAACATTATCATATGAATGACTTTTATACCATGAGAGCTATTCTCAAAAGTATTAGTTTCAGAATAAAAATATTTGGTGTGTGGATGCATTCTTACATGGTCGACCCTCATGAAAAGAATCATTGGCGCAACTGCATCAAAAATCATGACTTGAGGCCGAACTATAAATACATCAGCGATTCGAACATTTTCACATGCATGACTTTTACGCCATGAGAGCTATTGTCAAAAGTATTAGTTTCAGAATAAAAATATTTGGTGTGTGCATGCATTCTTACATGGTCGACCCTCATGAAAAAAAATGGCGCAACTGCATCAAAAATCATGACTTGAGGCCGAACTATAAATACATCAGCGATTCGAACATTATCACATAAATAACTTATACGCCATGAGAGCTATTCTCAAAAGTATTAGTTTCAGAATAAAAATCTTTGGTGTGTTGATGCATTCTTACATGGTCGACCCTCATGAAAAAAAATTGGCGCAACTGCATCAAAAAAAAATGGCTTGAGGCCGAACTATAAATACATCAGCGATTCGAACATTTTCACATGCATGACTTTTAGGCCATGAGAGCTATTCTCAAAAGAGTTAATCTCAGGATAAAAATATTTGGTGTGTGGATGCATTCTTACATGGTCGACCCTCATGAAAAGAAAAATTGGCGCAACTGCATCAAAAATCATGACTTGAGGCCGAACTATAAATACATCAGCGATTCGAACATCATCACATGCATGACTTTCAAACCATTAGAGCTATTCTCAAAAGTATTAGTTTCAGAATAAAAATATTTGGTGTGTGCATGCATTCTTACATGGTCGACCCTCATGAAAAGAGTAATTGGCGCAACTGCATCAAAAATCATGACTTGAGGCCGAACTATAAATACATCAGCGGTTCGAACATTATTACATGCATGACTTTTACTCCATGAGAGTTATTCTCAAAAATATTAAATTCAGAATAAAAATCTTTGGTGTGTGGATGCATTCTTACATGGTCGACCCTCATGAAAAGAAATTGGCGCAACTGCATCAAAAATCATGACTTGAGGCCGAACTATAAATACATCAGCGATTTGAACATTATCACATAAATAACTTCTACGCCATGAGAGCTATTCTCAAAAGTATTAGTTTCAGAATAAAAATATTTGGTGTGTGGATGCATTCTTACATGGTCGACCCTCATGAAAAAAATTGGCGCACCTTCATCAAAAATCATGGCTTGAGGCCGAACTATAAATACATCAGCGATTCGAACATTTTCATATGAATGACTTTTACGCCATGAGAGTTATTCTCAAAAGTATTAGTTTCAAAATAAAAATCTTTGGTGTGTGGATGCATTCTTACATGGTCGACCCTCATGAAAAAAATTGGCGCAACTGCATCAAACATCATGACTTGAGGCCGAACTATAAATACATCAGCGATTCGAACATTATCACATGCATGACTTTTATACCATGAGAGCAATTGTCAAAAGTATTAGTTTCAGAACGAAAATATTTGGTGTGTGCATGCATTCTTACATGGTCGACCCTCATGAAAAGAATAATTGGCGCAACTGCATCAAAAATCATGATTTGAGGCCGAACTATAAATACATCAGAGTTTCGAACATTTTCACATGTATGACTTTTACGCCATGAGAGCTATTTTCAAATAGTTAATCTCAGGAGAAAAATATTTGGTGTGTGCATGCATTTTTACATGGTCGACCCTCATGAAAAGACAAATTGGCGCAACTGCATCAAAAATCATGACTTGAGGCCGAACTATAAATACATCAGCGATTCGAACATTATCATATGAATGACTTTTATACCATGAGAGCTATTCTCAAAAGTATTAGTTTCAGAATAAAAATATTTGGTGTGTGGATGCATTCTTACATGGTCGACCCTCATGAAAAGAATCATTGGCGCAACTGCATCAAAAATCATGACTTGAGGCCGAACTATAAATACATCAGCGATTCGAACATTTTCACATGCATGACTTTTACGCCATGAGAGCTATTGTCAAAAGTATTAGTTTCAGAATAAAAATATTTGGTGTGTGCATGCATTCTTACATGGTCGACCCTCATGAAAAAAAATGGCGCAACTGCATCAAAAATCATGACTTGAGGCCGAACTATAAATACATCAGCGATTCGAACATTATCACATAAATAACTTATACGCCATGAGAGCTATTCTCAAAAGTATTAGTTTCAGAATAAAAATCTTTGGTGTGTGCATGCATTCTTACATGGTCGACCCTCATGAAAAAAATTGGCGCAACTGCATCAAAAATCAGGACTTGAGGCCGAACTATAAATACATCAGAGATTCGAACATTTTCACATGTATGACTTTTATACCATGAGAGCTATTTTCAAAAGAGTTAATCTCAGGAGAAAATATTTGGTGTGTGGATGCATTTTGACATGGTCGACCCTCATGAAAAGACAAATTGGCGCAACTGCATCAAAAATCATGATTTGAGGCCGAAATAAATACATCAGCGATTTGAACATTATCACATGCACGACGTTTACACCATGAGAGCTATTCTCAAAAGTATTAGTTTCAGAATAAAAACATTCAGTGTGTGGATGCATTCTTACATGGTCGACCCTCATGAAAAAAATTGGCGCAACTGCATCAAAAATCATGACTTGAGGCCGAACTATAAATACATCAGCGATTCGAACATTTTCACATGCATGACTTTTATGCCATGAGAGCTATTCTCAAAAGTATTAGTTTAAGAATAAAAATCTTTGGTGTGTGGATGCATTCTTACATGGTCGACCCTCATGAAAAAAAGTAGCGCAACTGCATCAAAAATCATGACTTGAAGCCGAACTATAAATACATCAGCGATTTGAACATTATCACATGTATTTTCATATGTATGACTTTTACACCAATAGAGCTTGTGCTCATCGTAATCAATAGTTAGCTCATCGAGGACAAGGGGGACAAGTTTCAAGAAAACACTCACAAAATGTGAAGTTGAGAAAATATATTCTATTTTTGGTTTGATTTTGTTGGGGAGAGGTGGAATGCAGACCCAGACATACATGAAGTGCACACCACTCCACACGATGCATGATCAGGTAAGTTTAAAACCACTAAAATTTTTAGGTACTAATATCAGCTGGCACTTCAACACAAGCAGGTGTCTTGTAAACTTGAATTCATACGTATAAATTCCATTTTAGGATAAACATGAAAATAGTTGACTGTGTATGACACTAGACTAAGTGCCTTCACTTTGTGGATTAATTATTAACAATTAACACGAAATAGAAATGGGTTTATTTGCATTTTAGTGTGCTCATCGTAAACAATAGTCAGCTCATCGAGGACAATTGAGACAAGATTCAAGAAAACAATCACTAAATGTGAAGTTGAAAAAATATATTCTGTTTTTGGTTTGATTTTGTTGGGGAGAAGTGGAATGCAGACCCAGTCATACATGAAGTGCACACCAGTCCACACGATGCATGATCAGGTAAGTTTAAAACCACTAATAGTTTTAAGTACTAATATCAGCTGGCACTTCAACACAAGCAGGTGTCTTGTAAACTTGACTACGTATAAATTCCACTTTAGTTGAAACATGAAAATAGTTGACTGTGTATGACACTAGACTAAGAGCCATCACTTTGTGGATTAATTATTAACAATTAACACGAGATAGAAATGGGTTTATTTGCATTTTAGTGAGCTCATCGTAATCAATAGTCAGCTTATCGAGGACAAGGGAGACAAGATTCAAGAAAACACTCACAAAATGTGAAGTTGAGAAAATATATTCTATTTTTGGTTTGATTTTGTTACGGAGAGGTAGAACGCAGACCCAGACATACATGAAATGCACACCACTCCACACGATGCATGATCAGGTAAGTTTACAACCACTAAATTTTTGAAGTACTAATATCAGCTGGCACTTCAACACAAGCAGGTGTCTTGTAAACTTGAATTCATACGTATAAATTCCACTTTAGTTGAAACATGAAAATAGTTGACTGTGTATGACACTAGACTAAGAGCCTTCACTTTGTGGATTAATTATTAACAATTAACAAGAGATAGAAATGGGTTTATTTGCATTTGAGTGTGCTCATCGTAATCAATAGTCAGCTCATCGAGGACAAGGGGGACAAGTTTCAAGAAAACACTCACAAAATGTGAAGTTGAGAAAATATATTCTATTTTTGGTTTGATTTTGTTGGGGAGAGGTGGAACGCAGACCCAGACATACATGAAGTGCACACCACTCCACACGATGCATGATCAGGTAAGTTTAAAACCACTAAAATTTTTAGGTACTAATATCAGCTGGCACTTCAACACAAGCAGGTGTCTTGTAAACTTGAATTCATACGTATAAATTCCACTTTAGTTGAAACATGAAAATAGTTGACTGTGTATGACACTAGACTAAGGGCCTTCACTTTGTGGAATAATTATTAACAATTAACAAGAGATAGAAATGGGTTTATTTGCATTTGAGTGTGCTCATCGTAAACAATAGTCAGCTCATCGAGGATAAGGGAGATAAGATTCAAGAAAACAATCACAAAATGTGAAGTTGAAAAAATATATTCTGTTTTTGGTTTGATTTTGTTGGGGAGAGGTGGAATGCAGACCCAGTCATACATGAAATGCACACCAGTCCACACGATGCATGATCAGGTAAGTTTAAAACCACTAATAGTTTTAAGTACTAATATCAGCTGGCACTTCAACACAAGCAGGTGTCTTGTAAACTTGAATTCTTACGTATAAATTCCACTTTAGTTGAAACATGAAAATAGTTGACTGTGTATGACACTAGACTAAGAGCCTTCACTTTGTGGAATTATTATTAACAAATAACACGAGATAGAAAAGGGTTTATTTCCATTTTAGTGTGCACATCGTAAACAATAGTCAGCTCATCGAGGACAAGGGAGACAAGATTCAAGAAAACAATCACTAAATGTGAAGTTGAGAAAATGTATTCTATTTTTGGTTTGATTTTGTTAGGGAGAGGTGGAACGCTGACCCTGACATACATGAAGTGCACATCACTCCACACGATGCATGATCAGGTAAGTTTAAAACCACTAAAATTTTTAGGTACTAATATCAGCTGGCACTTCAACACAAGCAGGTGTCTTGTAAACTTGAATTCATACGTATAAATTCCACTTTAGTTGAAACATGAAAATAGTTGACTGTGTATGACACTAGACTAAGGGCCTTCACTTTGTAGATTAATTATTAACAATTAACACGAGATAGAAATGGGTTTATTTGCATTTTAGTGTGCTCATCGTAAACAATAGTCAGCTCATCGAGGACAAGGGAGACAAGATTCAAGAAAACAATCACAAAATGTGAAGTTGAGAAAATATATTCTATTTTTGGTTTGATTTAGTTCTGGAGAGGTAGAACGCAGACCCAGACATAAATGAAGTGCCCACCACTCCACACGATGCATGATCAGGTAAGTTTACAACCACTAATATTTTTAAGTACTAATATCAGCTGGCACTTCAACACAAGCAGGTGTCTTGTAAACTTGAATTCATACGTATAAATTCCACTTTAGTTGAAACATGAAAATAGTTGACTGTGTATGACACTAGACTAAGAGCCTTCACTTGTGGATTAATCATTAACAATTAACACGAGATAGAAATGGGTTTATTTGCATTTGAGTGTGCTCATCGTAATCAATAGTCAGCTCATCGAGGACAAGGGGGACAAGTTTCAAGAAAACACTCACAAAATGTGAAGTTGAGAAAATATATTCTATTTTTGGTTTGATTTTGTTGGGGAGAGGTGGAACGCTGACCCAGACATACATGAAGTGCACACCACTCCACACGATGCATGATCAGGTAAGTTTAAAACCACTAAAATTTTTAGGTACTAATATCAGCTGGCACTTCAACACAAGCAGGTGTCTTGTAAACTTGAATACATACGTATAAATTCCACTTTAGTTGAAACATGAAAATAGTTGACTGTGTATGACACTAGACTAAGAGCCTTCACTTTGTGGATTAATTATTAACAATTAACACGAGATAGAAATGGGTTTATTTGCATTTGAGTGTGCTCATCGTAATCAATAGTCAGCTCATCGAGGACAAGGGAGACAAGTTTCAAGAAAACACTCACAAAATGTGAAGTTGAGAAAATATATTCTATTTTTGGTTTGATTTTGTTGGGGAGAGGTGGAACGCAGACCCAGACATACATGAAGTGCACACCACTCCACACGATGCATGATCAGGTAAGTTTACGACCACTAATATTTTAAGTACTAATATCAGCTGGCACTTCAACACAAGCAGGTGTCTTGTAAACTTGAATTCATACGTATAAATTCCACTTTAGTTGAAACATGAAAAAAGTTGACTGTGTATGACACTAGACTAAGAGCCTTCACTTTGTGGAATTATTATTAAGAAATAACACGAGATAGAAAAGGGTTTATTTGCATTTTAGTGTGCACATCGTAAACAATAGTCAGCTCATCGAGGACAAGGGAGACAAGATTCAAGAAAACAATCACTAAATGTGAAGTTGAGAAAATATATTCTATTTTTGGTTTGATTTAGTTCTGGAGAGGTGGAACGCAGACCCAGACATACATGAAGTGCACACCACTCCACACGATGCATGATCAGGTAAGTTTACGACCACTAATATTTTTAAGTACTAATATCAGCTGGCACTTCAACACAAGCAGGTGTCTTGTAAACTTGAATTCATACGTATAAATTTTATTTTAGGATAAACATGAAAATAGTTGACTGTGTATGACACTAGACTGAGAGCCTTCACTTTGTGGAATAATTATTAACAATTAACAAGAGATAGAAATAGGTTTATTTGCATTTTAGTGTGCTCATTGTAATCAATAGTCAGCTCATCGAGGACAAGGGAGACAAGATTCAAGAAAACACTCACAAAATGTGAAGTTGAGAAAATATATTCTATTTTTGCTTTGATTTTGGTGGGGAGAGGTGGAACGCAGACCCAGACATACATGAAGTGCACACCACTCCACACGATGCATGATCAGGTAAGTTTACGACCACTAATATTTTAAGTACTAATATCAGCTGGCACTTCAACACAAGCAGGTGTCTTGTAAACTTTAATTCATACGTATAAATTCCACTTTAGTTGAAACATGAAAATAGTTGACTGTGTATGACACTAGACTAACGACCTTCACTTTGTGGAATTATTATTAACAAATAACACGAGATAGAAAAGGGTTTATTTGCATTTTAGTGTGCTCATCGTAAACAATAGTCAGCTCATCGAGGACAAGGGAGACAAGATTCAAGAAAACAATCACAAAATGTGAAGTTGAGAAAATATATTCTATTTTTGGTTTGATTTTGTTGGGGAGAGGTGGAACACAGACACAGACATACATGAAGTGCACACCACTCCACACGATGCATGATCAGGTAAGTTTACGATCACTAATATTTTAAGTACTAATATCAGCTGGCACTTCAACACAAGCAGGTGTCTTGTAAACTTGAATTCATACGTATAAATTCCATTTTAGGATAAACATGAAAATAGTTGACTGTGTATGACACTAGACTGAGAGCCTTCACTTTGTGGAATAATTATTAACAATTAACAAGAGATAGAAATAGGTTTATTTGCATTTTAGTGTGCTCATTGTAATCAATAGTCAGCTCATCGAGGACAAGGGAGACAAGATTAAAAAAAACACTCACAAAATGTTAAGTTGAGAAAATATATTCTATTTTTGGTTTGATTTTGTTGGGGAGAGGTGGAACGCAGACCCAGACATACATGAAGTGCACACCACTCCACACGATGCATGATCAACCACTAATATTTTTAAGTACTAATATCAGCTTGCGCTTTAACACAAGCAGGTGTCTTGTAAACTTTAATTCATACGTATAAATTCCACTTTAGTTGAAACATGAAAATAGTTGACTGTGTATGACACTAGACTAACGACCTTCACTTTGTGGAATTATTATTAACAAATAACACGAGATAGAAATGGGTTTATTTGCATTTTAGTGTGCTCATCGTAAACAATAGTCAGCTCATCCAGGACAAGGGAGACAAGATTAAAAAAAACACTCACAAAATGTTAAGTTGAGAAAATATATTCTATTTTTGGTTTGATTTTGTTGGGGAGAGGTGGAACACAGACACAGACATACATGAAGTGCACACCAGTCCACACGATGCATGATCAGGTAAGTTTACGACCACTAATATTCTAAGTACTAATATCAGCTGGCACTTCAACACAAGCAGGTGTCTTGTAAACTTGAATTCATACGTATAAATTCCACTTAAGTTGAAACATGAAAATAGTTGACTGTGTATGACACTAGACTAAGAGCCTTCACTTTGTGGAATTATTATTAACAAATAACACGAGATAGAAATGGGTTTATTTGCATTTTAGTGTGCTCATCGTAAACAATAGTCAGCTCATCGAGGACAAGGGAGACAAGATTCAAGAAAACACTCACAAAATGCGAAGTTGAGAAAATATATTCTATTTTTGGTTTGATTTTGTTGGGGAGAGGTGGAACGCAGACCCAGACATACATGAAGTGCACACCACTCCACACGATGCATGATCAGGTAAGTTTACAACCACTAATATTTTTAAGTACTAATATCAGCTGGCACTTCAACACAAGCAGGTGTCTTGTAAACTTGAATTCATACGTATAAATTCCATTTTAGGATAAACATGAAAATAGTTGACTGTGTATGACACTAGACTGAGAGCCTTCACTTTGTGGAATAATTATTAACAATTAACACGAGATAGAAATGGGTTTATTTGCATTTTAGTGTGCTCATCGTAAACAATAGTCAGCTCATCGAGGACAAGGGAGACAAGATTCAAGAAAACACTCACAAAATGTGAAGTTGAGAAAATATATTCTATTTTTGGTTTGATTTAGTTCTGGAGAGGTAGAACGCAGACCCAGACATAAATGAAGTGCACACCACTCCACACGATGCATGATCAGGTAAGTTTACAACCACTAATATTTTTAGGTACTAATATCAGCTGGCACTTCAACACAAGCAGGTGTCTTGTAAACTTGAATTCATACGTATAAATTCCACTTTAGTTGAAACATGAAAATAGTTGACTGTGTATGACACTAGACTAAGAGCCTTCACTTTGTGGATTAATTATTAACAATTAACACGAGATAGAAATGGGTTTATTTGCATTTGAGTGTGCTCATCGTAATCAATAGTCAGCTCATCGAGGACAAGGGGGACAAGTTTCAAGAAAACACTCACAAAATGTTAAGTTGAGAAAATATATTCTATTTTTGGTTTGATTTTGTTGGGGAGAGGTGGAACGCAGACCCAGACATACATGAAGTGCACACCACTCCACACGATGCATGATCAGGTAAGTTTACGACCACTAATATTTTAAGTACTAATATCAGCTGGCACTTCAACACAAGCAGGTGTCTTGTAAACTTGAATTCATACGTATAAATTCCACTTTAGTTGAAACATGAAAAAAGTTGACTGTGTATGACACTAGACTAAGAGCCTTCACTTTGTGGAATTATTATTAAGAAATAACACGAGATAGAAAAGGGTTTATTTGCATTTTAGTGTGCTCATCGTAAACAATAGTCAGCTCATCGAGGACAAGGGAGACAAGATTCAAGAAAACAATCACTAAATGTGAAGTTGAGAAAATATATTCTATTTTTGGTTTGATTTAGTTCTGGAGAGGTGGAACGCAGACCCAGACATACATGAAGTGCACACCACTCCACACGATGCATGATCAGGTAAGTTTACGACCACTAATATTTTTAAGTACTAATATCAGCTGGCACTTCAACACAAGCAGGTGTCTTGTAAACTTGAATTCATACGTATAAATTCCATTTTAGGATAAACATGAAAATAGTTGACTGTGTATGACACTAGACTGAGAGCCTTCACTTTGTGGAATAATTATTAACAATTAACAAGAGATAGAAAAGGGTTTATTTGCATTTTAGTGTGCTCATTGTAATCAATAGTCAGCTCATCGAGGACAAGGGAGACAAGATTAAAAAAAACACTCACAAAATGTTAAGTTGAGAAAATATATTCTATTTTTGGTTTGATTTTGTTGGGGAGAGGTGGAACACAGACACAGACATACATGAAGTGCACACCAGTCCACACGATGCATGATCAGGTAAGTTTACGACCACTAATATTTTAAGTACTAATATCAGCTGGCACTTCAACACAAGCAGGTGTCTTGTAAACTTGAATTCATACGTATAAATTCCATTTTAGGATAAACATGAAAATAGTTGACTGTGTATGACACTAGACTGAGAGCCTTCACTTTGTGGAATTATTATTAACAATTAACAAGAGATAGAAATAGGTTTATTTGCATTTTAGTGTGCTCATTGTAATCAATAGTCAGCTCATCGAGGACAAGGGAGACAAGATTAAAAAAAACACTCACAAAATGTTAAGTTGAGAAAATATATTCTATTTTTGGTTTGATTTTGTTGGGGAGAGGTGGAACGCAGACCCAGACATACATGAAGTGCACACCACTCCACACGATGCATGATCAGGTAAGTTTACAACCACTAATATTTTTAAGTACTAATATCAGCTTGCGCTTTAACACAAGCAGGTGTCTTGTAAACTTTAATTCATACGTATAAATTCCACTTTAGTTGAAACATGAAAATAGTTGACTGTGTATGACACTAGACTAACGACCTTCACTTTGTGGAATTATTATTAACAAATAACACGAGATAGAAAAGGGTTTATTTGCATTTTAGTGTGCTCATCGTAAACAATAGTCAGCTCATCCAGGACAAGGGAGACAAGATTAAAAAAAACACTCACAAAATGTTAAGTTGAGAAAATATATTCTATTTTTGGTTTGATTTTGTTGGGGAGAGGTGGAACACAGACACAGACATAAATGAAGTGCACACCAGTCCACACGATGCATGATCAGGTAAGTTTACGACCACTAATATTTTAAGTACTAATATCAGCTGGCACTTCAACACAAGCAGGTGTCTTGTAAACTTGAATTCATACGTATAAATTCCACTTAAGTTGAAACATGAAAATAGTTGACTGTGTATGACACTAGACTAAGAGCCTTCACTTTGTGGAATTATTATTAAGAAATAACACGAGATAGAAAAGGGTTTATTTGCATTTTAGTGTGCTCATCGTAAACAATAGTCAGCTCATCGAGGACAAGGGAGACAAGATTCAAGAAAACACTCACAAAATGTGAAGTTGAGAAAATATATTCTATTTTTGGTTTGATTTAGTTCTGGAGAGGTGGAACGCAGACCCAGACATACATGAAGTGCACACCACTCCACACGATGCATGATCAGGTAAGTTTACAACCACTAATATTTTTAAGTACTAATATCAGCTGGCACTTCAACACAAGCAGGTGTCTTGTAAACTTGAATTCATACGTATAAATTCCATTTTAGGATAAACATGAAAATAGTTGACTGTGTATGACACTAGACTGAGAGCCTTCACTTTGTGGAATAATTATTAACAATTAACACGAGATAGAAATGGGTTTATTTGCATTTTAGTGTGCTCATCGTAAACAATAGTCAGCTCATCGAGGACAAGGGAGACAAGATTCAAGAAAACACTCACAAAATGTGAAGTTGAGAAAATATATTCTATTTTTGGTTTGATTTAGTTCTGGAGAGGTAGAGCGCAGACCCAGACATAAATGAAGTGCCCACCACTCCACACGATGCATGATCAGATAAGTTTACAACCACTAATATTTTTAGGTACTAATATCAGCTGGCACTTCAACACAAGTAGGTGTCTTGTAAACTTGAATTCATACGTATAAATTCCACTTTAGTTGAAACATGAAAATAGTTGACTGTGTATGACACTAGACTAAGAGCCTTCACTTTGTGGATTAATCATTAACAATTAACACGAGATAGAAATGGGTTTATTTGCATTTGAGTGTGCTCATCGTAATCAATAGTCAGCTCATCGAGGACAAGGGGGACAAGTTTCAAGAAAACACTCACAAAATGTTAAGTTGAGAAAATATATTCTATTTTTGGTTTGATTTTGTTGGGGAGAGGTGGAACGCAGACCCAGACATACATGAAGTGCACACCACTCCACACGATGCATGATCAGGTAAGTTTACGACCACTAATATTTTAAGTACTAATATCAGCTGGCACTTCAACACAAGCAGGTGTCTTGTAAACTTGAATTCATACGTATAAATTCCACTTTAGTTGAAACATGAAAAAAGTTGACTGTGTATGACACTAGACTAAGAGCCTTCACTTTGTGGAATTATTATTAAGAAATAACACGAGATAGAAAAGGGTTTATTTGCATTTTAGTGTGCTCATCGTAAACAATAGTCAGCTCATCGAGGACAAGGGAGACAAGATTCAAGAAAACAATCACTAAATGTGAAGTTGAGAAAATATATTCTATTTTTGGTTTGATTTAGTTCTGGAGAGGTGGAACGCAGACCCAGACATACATGAAGTGCACACCACTCCACACGATGCATGATCAGGTAAGTTTACGACCACTAATATTTTTAAGTACTAATATCAGCTGGCACTTCAACACAAGCAGGTGTCTTGTAAACTTGAATTCATACGTATAAATTCCATTTTAGGATAAACATGAAAATAGTTGACTGTGTATGACACTAGACTGAGAGCCTTCACTTTGTGGAATAATTATTAACAATTAACAAGAGATAGAAAAGGGTTTATTTGCATTTTAGTGTGCTCATTGTAATCAATAGTCAGCTCATCGAGGACAAGGGAGACAAGATTAAAAAAAACACTCACAAAATGTTAAGTTGAGAAAATATATTCTATTTTTGGTTTGATTTTGTTGGGGAGAGGTGGAACACAGACACAGACATACATGAAGTGCACACCAGTCCACACGATGCATGATCAGGTAAGTTTACGACCACTAATATTTTAAGTACTAATATCAGCTGGCACTTCAACACAAGCAGGTGTCTTGTAAACTTGAATTCATACGTATAAATTCCATTTTAGGATAAACATGAAAATAGTTGACTGTGTATGACACTAGACTGAGAGCCTTCACTTTGTGGAATTATTATTAACAATTAACAAGAGATAGAAATAGGTTTATTTGCATTTTAGTGTGCTCATTGTAATCAATAGTCAGCTCATCGAGGACAAGGGAGACAAGATTAAAAAAAACACTCACAAAATGTTAAGTTGAGAAAATATATTCTATTTTTGGTTTGATTTTGTTGGGGAGAGGTGGAACGCAGACCCAGACATACATGAAGTGCACACCACTCCACCCGATGCATGATCAGGTAAGTTTACAACCACTAATATTTTTAAGTACTAATATCAGCTTGCGCTTTAACACAAGCAGGTGTCTTGTAAACTTTAATTCATACGTATAAATTCCACTTTAGTTGAAACATGAAAATAGTTGACTGTGTATGACACTAGACTAACGACCTTCACTTTGTGGAATTATTATTAACAAATAACACGAGATAGAAAAGGGTTTATTTGCATTTTAGTGTGCTCATCGTAAACAATAGTCAGCTCATCCAGGACAAGGGAGACAAGATTAAAAAAAACACTCACAAAATGTTAAGTTGAGAAAATATATTCTATTTTTGGTTTGATTTTGTTGGGGAGAGGTGGAACACAGACACAGACATAAATGAAGTGCACACCAGTCCACACGATGCATGATCAGGTAAGTTTACGACCACTAATATTTTAAGTACTAATATCAGCTGGCACTTCAACACAAGCAGGTGTCTTGTAAACTTGAATTCATACGTATAAATTCCACTTAAGTTGAAACATGAAAATAGTTGACTGTGTATGACACTAGACTAAGAGCCTTCACTTTGTGGAATTATTATTAAGAAATAACACGAGATAGAAAAGGGTTTATTTGCATTTTAGTGTGCTCATCGTAAACAATAGTCAGCTCATCGAGGACAAGGGAGACAAGATTCAAGAAAACACTCACAAAATGTGAAGTTGAGAAAATATATTCTATTTTTGGTTTGATTTAGTTCTGGAGAGGTGGAACGCAGACCCAGACATACATGAAGTGCACACCACTCCACACGATGCATGATCAGGTAAGTTTACAACCACTAATATTTTTAAGTACTAATATCAGCTGGCACTTCAACACAAGCAGGTGTCTTGTAAACTTGAATTCATACGTATAAATTCCATTTTAGGATAAACATGAAAATAGTTGACTGTGTATGACACTAGACTGAGAGCCTTCACTTTGTGGAATAATTATTAACAATTAACACGAGATAGAAATGGGTTTATTTGCATTTTAGTGTGCTCATCGTAAACAATAGTCAGCTCATCGAGGACAAGGGAGACAAGATTCAAGAAAACACTCACAAAATGTGAAGTTGAGAAAATATATTCTATTTTTGGTTTGATTTAGTTCTGGAGAGGTAGAGCGCAGACCCAGACATAAATGAAGTGCCCACCACTCCACACGATGCATGATCAGATAAGTTTACAACCACTAATATTTTTAGGTACTAATATCAGCTGGCACTTCAACACAAGTAGGTGTCTTGTAAACTTGAATTCATACGTATAAATTCCACTTTAGTTGAAACATGAAAATAGTTGACTGTGTATGACACTAGACTAAGAGCCTTCACTTTGTGGATTAATCATTAACAATTAACACGAGATAGAAATGGGTTTATTTGCATTTGAGTGTGCTCATCGTAATCAATAGTCAGCTCATCGAGGACAAGGGGGACAAGTTTCAAGAAAACACTCACAAAATGTTAAGTTGAGAAAATATATTCTATTTTTGGTTTGATTTTGTTGGGGAGAGGTGGAACGCAGACCCAGACATACATGAAGTGCACACCACTCCACACGATGCATGATCAGGTAAGTTTACAACCACTAATATTTTTAAGTACTAATATCAGCTGGCACTTCAACACAAGCAGGTGTCTTGTAAACTTGAATTCATACGTATAAATTCCATTTTAGGATAAACATGAAAATAGTTGACTGTGTATGACACTAGACTGAGAGCCTTCACTTTGTGGAATAATTATTAACAATTAACAAGAGATAGAAATAGGTTTATTTGCATTTTAGTGTGCTCATTGTAATCAATAGTCAGCTCATCGAGGACAAGGGAGACAAGATTAAAAAAAACACTCACAAAATGTGAAGTTGAGAAAATATATTCTATTTTTGGTTTGATTTTGTTGGGGAGAGGTGGAACACATACACAGACATACATGAAGTGCACACCAGTCCACACGATGCATGATCAGGTAAGTTTACGACCACTAATATTTTAAGTACTAATATCAGCTGGCACTTCAACACAAGCAGGTGTCTTGTAAACTTGAATTCATACGTATAAATTCCACTTAAGTTGAAACATGAAAATAGTTGACTGTGTATGACACTAGACTAAGAGCCTTCACTTTGTGGAATTATTATTAACAAATAACACGAGATAGAAATGGGTTTATTTGCATTTTAGTGTGCTCATCGTAAACAATAGTCAGCTCATCGAGGACAAGGGAGACAAGATTCAAGAAAACACTCACAAAATGCGAAGTTGAGAAAATATATTCTATTTTTGGTTTGATTTAGTTCTGGAGAGGTGGAACGCAGACCCAGACATACATGAAGTGCACACCACTCCACACGATGCATGATCAGGTAAGTTTACAACCACTAATATTTTTAAGTACTAATATCAGCTGGCACTTCAACACAAGCAGGTGTCTTGTAAACTTGAATTCATACGTATAAATTCCATTTTAGGATAAACATGAAAATAGTTGACTGTGTATGACACTAGACTGAGAGCCTTCACTTTGTGGAATAATTATTAACAATTAACAAGAGATAGAAATAGGTTTATTTGCATTTTAGTGTGCTCATTGTAATCAATAGTCAGCTCATCGAGGACAAGGGAGACAAGATTCAAGAAAACACTCACTAAATGTGAAGTTGAGAAAATATATTCTATTTTTGGTTTGATTTAGTTCTGGAGAGGTAGAACGCAGACCCAGACATACATGAAGTGCACACCACTCCACACGATGCATGATCAGGTAAGTTTACAACCACTAATATTTTTAAGTACTAATATCAGCTGGCACTTCAACACAAGCAGGTGTCTTGTAAACTTGAATTCATACATATAAATTCCACTTTAGTTGAAACATGAAAATAGTTGACTGTGTATGACACTAGACTGAGAGCCTTCACTTTGTGGAATAATTATTAACAATTAACACGAGATAGAAATGGGTTTATTTTCATTTTAGGGTGCTCATCGGAGTTGTTTGTGTTTGAAGAGAGTTGCCTTAAGACACTGTGAAAATTTTGAATCCAATATCCCCACAACTAAAAAAGATATCCCAAATCGGCTATTGACGTTTGATGTGTTATGTATGGAGACAATTACAAAATCAGAGGTACTTCTTTCTTCCTACGTACTTGATTTTAAGGATAACCGGCCAGTTTCGAGATACTACAATATAGTTACTGAAGTGTATGTGTCACTACCTTACAATACAAACAACAATGCATCAATACTGAGATTTACCTGAGGGGAAATTTTTATACTTTACGTTATTACAATCAATATGTGTATATAATTACATTTGAAAACAATGCATAACTCAAAATTCTATCCTCTAAAATACAATTCTACATGAAACAAATAAATGTACGAATTTACACCAACCAGAGTAGAAATCTCCGACAATGTTTGACCATGCCTTAAATGAAGTAGTATAGGTAATGGTGATTCTGGACCACTTTCAGTGGAGCCAGATTTATATACCTATACCACCACTACAGAGGGATTTTTTTATGCAAAAATGATAATGCGATTCGTATTAAAAGAAACATCAATATTAATTAATAATGGATAAAATTTACTATAGCCCACGACGATATTGGAAAGGTATAGGAGCAATAAAAAAATTAGCCACTGCGGCTAAGGTATCTAAAGATGTGGCCAAGGATTGGATAAAGAAACAAGCGATGTGGCAAATATACTTACCAGCACCGCGTTATATACCGAGGAAGAAGTTTGATATTTTTACAACAAATGAAGTTCATCAGGAAGACCTCTTGTTTCTTCCCCATGATAAAGTAAGACGCAAAACGTATAAATATGCTTTAACCGTAGTGCATGTGGCTAGTCGTTACAAAGAGGCTGAGCCATTAACCTCGAAAGATTCAACAGAAGTAGCTAATGCACTAAGCCGCATATATAAACGCGGACCACTAAAATGGCCTAAGCTATTTCAAGTAGATCCTGGTCGTGAGCTTATGGGATCGGTAACTAAACTGTTAACAAAGCACGATGTCGAAATCAGGCGTGGTGAAAAAGAAGCCCACCGCAGTCAAGCTATCGTCGAAAGATTTAACAGGACATTAGCAGAACGTTTGTTTGGCTATCAGTAAGGGATCGAAATGAAATCCGAGCGATTAAGATCAACCGAATGGGTGACACGATTATCAGCTGTTGTATCAGCCCTGAATAATGAAGTAACGAGATTAACAGGGAAGAGACCATCTGATGCGATTAAAATGAAATCCGTGACTTCCGAATCTTCAGCACCGAGGAGAGGCAAAGAACAAAAACTTCCTGATAGAGTAAGCGTAAGATATTTATACCAGCCCGGTGAACTCGAAGGAGGCCTATGTCGCGCAACCGACCTGATTTGGTCTCTTAAGACATATAACATTAGTCAATTGGTTACGAAAGGAGAGCCTATTCTTTATTATCTTAAAGATGGACCGGGTAGGGCATTTGTACGAGAAGAGTTGTTCATAGTTCCCAACAATACAGTATTACCGCCCTAAGTAACCATAAGCATAGGTAGTTACACCATCATTATCAATCCATCTCTTTGTATCCAAGGGGGATAATGATGTCTTGTTCATTCTTAATCCATATATCCTGTGATTGTAACTTCTTAAAGAGTTCATCTCGTGTTTGAACGTTCTACCGTTGAATAATGCTTCTTTATACCGTTCGTGTTTGATATGCTCTTTTACTACATACTTCTTAACACCCTTAGCTTTTCTTATCTCTCCATTATCTGACTTCTTTATAGAATACATCTTAGGTCTTATTCCGACATACTCCGCCAGAGGGGTCCCAGCACATTCATCCTTCATCTTACCTAACACCTTTTTATTTACTACGCTGTGAAGTTGATTATTTTTTTGGTAATAGCTCGTGTCGTACATATCTATTTCTCCTGCCATAACTTAATACACATCCTCGGTTTGTATTTCCATCAACAAAGAATCTGTGTCAGTATATAACACCTCGCATCTATCACCGTATTGCTTCTTAAGTTTGTTGTAATAAAAGTCATACATCAACACGCTTCCTTAGATTCTCCATAGTTTTACCAAATACCGAGTTATTCATGAGCTTATATAGATTCTTTTCGAAATCGCTGGTAGCTATCTTTCTTAAATCTGTGTTCAGCCTTATATAGGGCTCCATCCAAGGGCTTTGATCAAACTTTAGAACTCTGTGTATTTTCTTTAGTTTTATACCTAACGATAGATATAACTGGAGATTTCTGTAGTGAACTATATATTTTGTCTTATCCATCAAATTTGGTACGAGTTTTTCTATGTTAGCTAACCTTGTATTACCCATGAAGGAGTGTTGATATTCCGACATCCAATCTTTATTAACCATTAATCTCTCGGGAGCTAGCGGATAACTGTTATGGTCTTTAAGTAACGAATTTGGATATTCCAAGTCAACTTCTAGTATGTACCCTTTATCGGAATCTGAGGGGATATCATCCACTTTGATATCATCAGCCCACTCAAAACCACCCGTGGGTAAAGGTTGACTCATAGTCCATCCGTACAAATTGTTGGCGTCGAGATATAATATATGCATGTCGGGTTTACTTGGATCATATCCTTCCACTAATTTATTATTAGCCTTAGAATACCTTTTAGCCGCCATCGATATACCACCTCTTAATCCTTTCTCAATAAACAAGTGCATATCGTAATCTGTGAGTAGTTTTAGTTCTTCGCCGGTCTTCTTCAACAATGCATCCCATGATAGTCCGGGACTGGAATAGTACCATGCAGGATACAAGCTGTATTGTTTTAAACATATCTTTCTAAATATCTCGAATATATCGGCGAGTAACAGTACATCGTTTTTTAAGTACAGATCGTAATAATCGCCTAAATTCTTACAACCTAATTTATCCCACACCGTCAGAGCGTGTTCATAATCGGCATCGGTAATTTTAGTTTCTGTTAAGTTACTATAGAATGATTCAAGGGGTGGTAATTTAGTTTCGTCGAATCTAGACCAATCATCCATATATACACCTTTTCTCAGCAACAAATGACGAGTTAACCGATCGGTATATTGATTTGTTATCGCAAAGTCATCGGGATTGTTCGCATTAGCTAAATTGTCCAGGAAAGATAACAGAAACTGAATGGAGTCTATGAATCTAAGCCCATTACTTTGCTTTATTCTGTCTTTCCCATCCTTGTCCCTATAATGTATAGTTTTAGTCAACGAGAATGATATGTAATTTTCCATATTATTAGGAATACACGTTAAACCGCCGTCGGTCTTTGAGATAGCTTGCATAATGAGATGTGAATCGTATCCTCTAAGGTTATGAAACACAACAGGGATGGGTATTGTTTGAGAATTCATTTTTAGTTTCAAGTTACACTCGTTATGCGTGGCTCCCCGATAATTACCCGTGACGTGGCAATGATCTCTTACGGAATCCCCATTCAGGGGTTTATCACAAACATGACAACTCGTTGACCTCCTATAGGCCCTCCAATTATCCGTCGTCATACACATGGGTTTCTTACACAATAAATTTTCCCTGATTATTCTCTCTTTATTTTGTAGATATTCTATGAACATTCCCGCTGCATCAGGACCTCTGTAAATCACGGGCTGGTTTGTTTTCCCATCATACCTTACAACTATATATCCAAATCCACAAGGAATATGTTCTTGAGTTTTGTACGTAAAACTACTGTCAGTATTATCTTGATTATTTTCTATAGGTTTGATAAGCGCTTCAAAGTCGGCGTAAATTACGTACAGTACTGGCATTTGATTACAATAATGTTCAAATTTTAATATATTTTTAGGCATATCGATCCTGATAGCATTCTGTCCTACACCCCTGCAGTCTTCTTTATGCGCTTCTAATAGATCTTGTCTGCTGAACCCATGTAGGCATCTTTCGCAGAAATATTTCTTTCCTGCATGTTTTGTTTGATCGCATAATAGTCTGCTTAAACTCTTTATCCACGTATAATGATATTTACCATCTTTTTCGATCAGAAATGAATTGATTCTGGGAATATATTCCGGAGCGGAGCTTATCCTGTGTACAACAATTCCTTTAGAAGAATGTCCGAAAACATTTATAGCTAAATTATTTTGCTTTTCCACCTTATCAATTTGTGATATTGGTGTAGGTTCGTCTATACCACCAAGGTTTAGTCCATCGTTTTGAGGATAGCTAGAAGGTCTATCTGGATGTTTGTCTACGGGGAACAATGCAGATCTTATCATCATTCTGAAACAGTCATCGGATTTATTTTTTACATTAATTATGGCTTTTTTCTTTTTATAATACGGGGGTAAATCTATACAAGATCCACCTTTGAAGGGCATATAATTTGCTATATCTAAATATAAACTATCGCTTTTATCCACACCCCAACCTGATCCTCTATTAGTTCAGCGTTCTTAAGTTTCCTGTATCCTCTGAATTGATGTATCTAATGATGCGTCTATAGTATTGGATTCGGTTATAGTGAATGAGTGAGTGAGTATGGTTTTACGCCGCTTTTAGCAATATCACCGCGGGGGACACCAGAAATGGTCTTCACACATTAAACCCATGTCGGGAATCGAACCCGGGTCTTCGGCGTGATGAGCGAACGTTTTAACCACTAGGCTACCCAACCGCCCCTGGATTCGGTTATAACTTCTTGATTGCTCGGGAAATATGGTTCGGTATATTCGGTGCTATTGTCTGTGCTACTTTTACTCAATGACATTTTAATCTTCAGCTGGTATTTTATACTATGTAATTCATCTAACTCCTCGTTAATTTAACTTGATATGATGGGCTTAACATCATTAACATCCATGTTGGAATTAATATCCATCTTCCAACCTCTTAGATATTTACCAATGCCGGCGGATGTGGGTACAAATTTTAATTCTTGTTGTTTTTTATCAACATCATCAACTGATTTATTATCAACATCATCGGATTGATTATTATCTAGTAAAGTGATCAATTCAGCTTTTCTCATTCGAGAATAACCTCTCAGCCCACTGTTTTTTGCTTGAGCTTCGTGTTCTCTAACAGTCTGGGGTTTGTTGTATTCCAAACCGAGTAAATCGATCAATTCATCTTTTCTCATTCGAGAATATCCATGTAGACCACGTTGTTTTGCTAAAGCCTTCAACTCTCTAACAAAAACCATTGTGGTTTAATGGTATATGCAAAATGATTCAAATGTCTAATTGGTTGTATTTCATATATCTAAATACGTATTTTCCGCCAACCTATTCCTCTCATTGATGTAATCTCTCTTCCTAGCGTAAATAATCTGGTTCCTGGCCCTATCAGCACCGTGTTTCTTACATAAACAATAATGATCTTTGACCCCTATCCAACATACAGAACATGTATAATTTATATTTCCCCGTCTGATGTAATAAGAGTGGATACCACAGTAAATACCAACAGAACGTCGGTTACATTGAGTCGGCTTCCCCATGAGTGTAAATCTGCACAAATTCATGGTTATACCTCTATCATATCATTTGTCTAAATGCAAATCGCAGTTCATCATGAATAAAAACTAATCTCTCCATTCTCCTCCTGGTCCATTGTGACTGGGCTGCTTCGAGTTGTTCTAATGCTTTATTATGTCTTTTACTCTCCGAACCTCTCATACTAGAAAATAAAAAAATGCTCCCCAAAAAAGCTAGGGCATTAACAATAGCTCCACCGACCATCATCGCAATTGTTGCCATATTCAAATGTTCAATGATGTAATATATTCAAATGTTTAATTACTTCACTATGTCTTCCGGGATAAGCCCTTGTTTGATGAGCATATCTTTTGTTGCCATAGCCAATCCAATATTGAGAATGACCATACCGATATCATAACCATTAAAATCTAGCTTGGGAGGTGTGACTTTAGTAATCATTTTAGCTATACGGGCATAGCCAATGGCCAAGCCGCTGACCGCCGCTGAATGATACGTTGCGTTTACCAACATTTTACCTTCTGTAACTGGAGTAGTCATGCTTCTTATAGCATTATATGGGGGCTAACCTCTAATTGAACTTCTTGTTGTGACATTGGGGGTGATGTTTTCTCTTCTCTGGTCTTATAAAACAACCATACAGCCGCTAGAGTAACAACTCCTACTAGTGCCCAAGTTTTAATCCCACGATTATTTGAATTATGCATTAGTTTCGCGTTCCGCGCCAGCCCACCCTTCCTACCAGCTGCGATTTTGGGGGGGTTCTTCCTCGTCACTCTGGCTCCCTCATTCACAATCCGTTGTGCTATCTGGGTTATTTCCTCGTTCAATTGTTGTACATTCTGTGGTGTCACTTGTTGTGATTGTGTTTCCGCAATCTGTGGTGGTGTCACTTGTTGAGTCATCATTATTATTAAGTGGGGATGTATGTTTAAATTGACAATACCTAGCTGTTATTAAAGCTGTGGTGAGTGGAGCTAAGAACATTCCGTATCTATGATAAAACTCACAGCTCACTGAGCTTACAGCGTGTTCGATGAATGGGTCTTTCTCAAGAGATTCGCATAAATACATGCGATGTTCTGCCGGGATAGGGAGAAACGTACTAGCTACGACTGTGTATAGTTGTAATATAGCCAACCCTATCGTTTTAATCATGCTAGCTCCCAGTCTAGACCCGTAACGCGCGTACAGTTTTTTAATTTCTTCGTCGGTCATTTTCCACCAAATATTGGGAACATTTTCCACCGGCTACCAAAGCAGCGACTTTTTCTCTATGTTTATCTAAAGATTTATCTACATCATGATCTGGCTCATCTTTGAGCATTTGTTCGATGAGTTCGTCGCATTCCATAATGTAATACCTTAGGAGATATTTAAGTCTAACATAATAAAATATGGCATATCCAATACAGCCCGTAATAATAAACTGTTGCGAAAGAATGAGGATTTCAAACCACATTATGTCATAATAACCGCTAATGTTCAATTTATCGTATTTTTTGCTATATTTGCTATAATTTTGCTATATTTGCTATAATTTTGCTATATTTGCTAAAATTTTGCCATATTTGCTATAATTTTGCTAAAATTTGCTAAGCAATTGCATAAGCAGCTGGTTGATAGGTTTTTAATACGAGTGTAAAATGCTTTGTTGAAGCTAACAGTTTTCTAACTTTATCTCGTTCGAGCTTGGTATAAATAACATCATTTGCACGTAGACATTCCTCGAATGAATCTCGGTCTTTGCAATGAAACAGGGCTACCCATTTGGTCTGCTCTCTGAGATCTTTCAGGACAGAGTCTTATTTTTGAGTAAGTACCCAAACGCTATACTGAGTATGCCATTCGGAGAATGCTAAATATGAAAGCATATCTTTCTTTTTGGTGAGTTCTTTACTCGCACTGCAATCGTCTATTACGAAAAGGGTTGATTCTCCTTTGTATTTTTCGTGACATACTCAGTGTTGTAAACGATCGCCCGGATCAACTCTGTGTATCCCATCGTCATTTATTACCTAATCTCTCGATAGGTATGTTTTATTAACGCTTATAGTCGGGCACAGAATAATAATATGATCGAAAAAGTCCCGATAATGACTTTGTAAAATATCTAGAATAAAAGCTGTTTTTCCACAACCTGTTTGCCCGCAGATGATAGCGCAGTGCGGTTCTTTAAGTAAAAGATTATCAATAGATTGCTTGCATGAATCATCTGTATTTTAAGTTGTGCATCCATAATCACGTACAAATATATGTTTAATTTACCAGCTGATTCCTGGAGCTTCGTTATGTGTATAGTAACACCCTCACTGGCATTTTCTATTCTCCACCCACTGCCGTGTAGTTGGTCATCATCCGTGGTTCGCATGTCAAGCCATAGTGCGTACTTCGTGGTGAGGTATTCACCCATCGATACACCCCTGAGAGACAGATCTTTCGCGACTGCGTTAACTTCTGGGCTTCGTTTTATAGAAGGGAGTTTTTTAATCTCATCCCATTGTTGATACGCTAGCATTCCTTGACTATATAGTTGATTAGGAACACCCTCGATAGTCAATTCTACTTTTGTAATATTGGGATTGTAGAACTAATCGGTATTTCTTTTAAATGCATCGGAGGGGTCCTCGAACAACATTAAAATACCCTTCAACGATCTCATGGGGACATTTAGATTGGTATTCCAAATCCTATCTTTTTTGTTCCTCGTGATCTTTCGATGTCGAAGCACGCGATCGTACAAAATGGCTAAACTTCCTGTATACTGGTTACGAATTTGTCTGGCTAATTCAGGATCTGTTATCATATCATACTCCAGCGAGATATTGTCAATGGAATAGCTAGCATCTTCAGCAGCTCTGATTACTCTACCATAGTCATTAAAAGTGAGTGCGTATTCTAACCTATCGCCCAGGGATGCTTGATAAAAAAGGCATGTGGGAATCTAGTAATTCAAAGTCTAGCGGAATATAGAATCGGTTACCTAATGCGCCGGCAACAGCGAGATCTTTTACGACGGTAATATCACCATTTTCAGCACCCACACGCAGTCTCATTGTGTTCCGATTACAAATACCTTGGTACTGTAAGTTTTCCCGCTCTTTATCCGTTCTCCAGAGATCCATGTAACAATAGTAAACATCGCTATCGTCGATACTCAAAACCTCGTTACCGCTAATTTTAATCACGATTTTCTTAACGATCCCACGACCTAAGTTCTGAACAGGCTCCCTGTTAACGTCGTTAGAAATCAAACTAATTGTAAATGCTAGTCGGACAGTTCCCGGATCTAACACATCGTGTGCGCCGAGATTAGGAAAGCAAACCAGAAGCATTTGATTCTGATCGATGGTACTCAGGTTATTAGTTATAGTTACAGACTGACAAATTGCTTTGACCCCTAATGGATCTCGAAGTCTACGTTGTAGGTTTAACTTGCATTCGTATTGCAAAGACATTGTTATATTGAAATTATGTAACCTTATGTTTAATATAAAAATGGATGATTTTAATCTAGATGATTTTGATAACCCTAGTACAATCGAAGAGGGTACTGATGAAACCAGCTTTGGTGGCATGAATCTTAACGATGAACTATTACAATCAACCTTTAATGATTATTACGATACCTTTAAAGAAACCCCAATTGGTCGTGACTATTCAAAGTTTGAATTAGATAGTAAAGGAATATTGCGACCGCGTGGCGCTCCGGATATTGATCTTATGAATTCTCGTACTCGTAAGAGCCCTAGCCTTGCCTAAGATAGCCGCTAAACACGGTATCAGCACTGTTCGTGATGAATTAGGTTTTGTGGACTACTCAAGATGAGAAAAACTTTCCAGGAAGACTACTTAGGTTCTTTGGACTGTGCATGATGAACTCGGTAACACAGATAATTTGGAAGAAAGCTTGAAGGTGGCCTCGGACGGACTTGGAGAAATCTTGGATACCTACTATGATAATTCCACAGTCTCAGAGTTCAGTATTAGGGAATTACGAGGTCTTGACAAGGCAATGCAAACAATGCGGGGAGAACTCATCAATAATGTAGCCAATCCGAACTCGACAAGCATATAGCTTATAAGAAAACAAGACTTGAACAGGCGGGCGATGAATTCAGTAGACGCCGCGTTTCAGAAAGATTATGTAACTTAGAAGAAGATAGATCGGCCCGCCTTGAGGCTGCTTCCACTAATAGAAAGGCACTTCGTTCACAAATCAGTCGAATTATCGAACTATCGATCAAGTCCTCAACGATGATACTATACTGGCTGATAAAATTAAAACATTGTTCAGAGAACAGGGGATAACCATTGCCAGTATTTTAACCGCATTGGGATTTATTATATCGACTTTGACTCTCGCGTTAACCGGTGGCAGCGGACCACCCACACCTTCCACAACCCCTAGTGATAGGGGTAGCATAAAAGAGTGGATAAAAAAGTATTTAAAAGCATTAGGTTCAGCACTGGGAAAGCTCGCTGGGAAAGCCGCGTCTGCACTTCCCGGTATAACAGGGAGTATAGTTTCTTGGCTCTTGAATTTATTAGCTAAGACCACCACTTGGCTTAGTCAAAACTTGTGGGCACTGATCGTAGCAATTGTAGGGCTGTTGTACGTATCCGCTAAGAACTGTTTATCCAAATCATGAGTAAACCAGCCGCGACTCCACCTACTATAAGCGCTGTTTTTTCATCGATATGTTGTTGACTTTTAGCCGCAATATGTGGTGGCACTTGTGGTTGTGCGTCAGTAGATTTGTTTGTAGATATCTGTGCCTTCACTATTCCCGTTTCGCCTGTGTTTGTTTGCGTTATTAATTCGGTGTTAATATCTGAATTTATACCTGTTTTTTGTTGATCAGTAGCAATAACAATTTTATTATTATAGCCTATCACTTGACCGATCTTAAGTTCCATATTACTTGGAGACATGTATAGTCCCTGCGCATAAACAAAGTCTACTTTGGATTGAGCATACTGTAATACATCTTGATAACGTTTTATAGAAGATGGTATGTCAACTGGTGAATTAATAGCATCCTCAACATTTGCGACAAACTGTTTTTGCGCATCTAGCGCCGTCCCAGAACCGATAATGGACGTCGTGTTTGCCATTGTGCACCGAGAATTGCCCATACATAAGTTCTTATTGATTCATTAACTCTTCCATCTCCTAGGTTAGTAAAATTATTTTCTGTTTTATAATTAAGAAATTCATTCCAAGCATTTGCGGTATCATTCAGTTGTACAAATTTTGAAACAATATAAGCCAAACCACCCTTAAAACTCATAAGAGAACCTCTCCAATCGTTACTCGAAAGTTCCCAACCATGATTAAGATTATGCAATCTTACAAAAAGATTGTTTTTCTGTAACAACTTAAATGGATCGAATGGTTAATGAGTTTTTTTAACTAAATCATCGCTTTCTTCTTTAACAGTTTTTTGTCCGCGCTGTACGGAACACCAAGACCATGGTTAATTCCTTTAATACGCCAATCTTTACTCATAGCAATATTAAATTCCTGACAAATTTGTTCATACCCAAACCTATTGTACTGATTATCTGATGCATTCCATGCTCGATCCTGCGATAATGGGGCACTAATTTCTTTAAGTATACGTCTAATCTTATAGTACATGTGAAATGATAAAACAGACTTATTTAGTTCAAATCCTGGGGCATAAAGAGATACGCCACATCCCGTTGTGGCACACCATATGGCAAAGTTTAACTGATTCTGCCAAAATTGCATCGGATTGTGGAACCAATCGTGCACCATTTTATCGCTAGTTGCCGTGACCCTGTATTTTTCAAAGATATCAGGGAATTCAACAAAAAACTTAGCACCAGAGGCACTTACTAAAATCGACTGATTAGTAATGTAAGTTGATTTCATATTTAAGTTATGATATAGTATCACTGTATATTTAATATGTATGTCACACTCCCGGGAATAACAAATGGTCAGTCTATTGAACTGCTTCATATTATCAATAACTCGGATGGTCAACTTGAATTTGCTCTATGCGATGTAACGTATTACCTGCGGTGGACCAATATAAATGCTGTGAAAAGAAATAATGAGATGTTTATATTAGTTGAAAAAGATGTTGTTGAAAAATACCTTGTTATACCTGATGGGAATTACAGCGTATGCTCACTCAACTAATGGAATTAGTCTCACACAAAATGTCAGGGGGATGCTGATTTTGAAACGCTGGAGAAAAGGGTGTAAAGATTTTCATGAACTTAGCAATTACACTTGGACTTGCACGCGGAGAACTAACATTAATCGAGACATCAGATAAAGGATATACATTACCCGATTTAGTTCCCTATAAAGAGTTGTGCATCCATCTTGATCAAATCAGTACGACGGATAATATTCAACTCGAAAGTCCTTCAACTCTACTCAGAGCTGTTCCATGAAAAATACAATAGCGGTAGAACGGAATCTTTCTCAACATTACAATGTAAAAAATTAAAGCGTGGTATTATTTCAGACCTAAAAATTTCTGTATTAGATGTAAAACACACCATATTATAAATAATGGTTGATTCATCAGGCCCTGGAACGCTCAGACAATGTAATACAATTGCGCTTTCCGATCTCGGAGACACAGAAGGATTCGGTAATCCCGGTACCGATGGTAAGTTATACGCTTTACACTTACAAGATAATGTATACAAGCCGAAAGAAGTTACATTCACAGGTAATCTAGGAGATGTCGACGTTAGTAGACTCCATAAAAAAAATCTAAAACCCACCCGCTAAGCTTAATATACTAATGTAACCATACCATAATACATCTATCTAAAGTACTAACATATAATTAATGTATACAAGATTATCTGTGATCTTGACAATATAATTGTAAATATTTATTGAGGTTTCAATTTTTTTTCTAGCTAATTATATTTATTTCTTCAATTACCTCTTGTAAATGTAATAAAGGTATGTGACACGGATCGGACTAACACAGAGGTATGTGTGTAGGGGTATTTTAGATAACCAGGTAATCACCCAAATAAATATTTATAGCAATTAAATTCGTTTGAAATACATATTACTGCCTTAATTTTGATATTGATAATCCATCTACACAAATCCTCCTGTTCATATGCCAATAAAGTGAAGTTAAAACATCATTGTTATAGCACTCATTTGGATTGTCTCTTTATATGTTAGTGCTAGCTGGTAAACATCAAATTTATACCCTAGAGCAATGTCTGACAATGTCATATTCATAGAACCGATCATTAGGTGCACATGTCTAAACTAAGCTAATTTAAGCTGACATAAACTTTAATTGTGTTCTGCTCCAACAAATATAATGTATGATTTCACTGTGTACATGATATATGCTCAGATAAAGTCACTCTCATGGTATACAGTAATACAAAATGCAATAATGTTATATTCATATAATTATAGAATCTTGTAAAAGAATAACATCAGTTTAACCTTACTAAATCATGTTTTAGGGCATACCATTATTTCTCCACATTTTCTTGTGTAGTAGTATAGGTAATGGGGGTTCTGGACCACTTCCACTGGAGCTGGATTTATTACCATACTGCTACTACAGGTGGCATTTTTTATGCCAAAATGATTATGCGATTCAACGATCGTCATGAGATCAAGTTAAATTGTCTCTAGCTCACCAATACCTGGGGCCAATCATTGCTTTAGAAGAGCTTAAATGGTAATAAAAATATTCTTCATTATATTTATCGATAAAGCGATATTCAAGTTCTTCGTTCATTTTACTAGGAGACCAGACTATATAACTACACTCTTCTTGTAAATTGATAAGAAACAATTGATAACCGTATTTGGTTTGTTTGACATCACTGATATAATAAAAACCTTGTGGTAATTCTCTCCATTTAATAGTTTTTTCCATTATTATATATATTTATGTAAGCATTTGTCTAAATGTGATCAAACAATAGTAAGCAATCTATTTTTAATCTCCATCCAGTTCTTCGGTTTTGGCACGGAATAATTGACGGGCTTGTTGCCTCCCCTGTTCTATGAACTTTTTTTTCTCATCCTCGCTAATACCACTGGTCTTATGAGATTTTGATCGAATCTCCTGCTTCATTTCGTTGTATTTGGTGAGTTCCGACAGCACTAAATGAAACTCATCCTCGGATATCTTACAATCGACCATTGCTGTCGAAATATGATCCTCAATGCTGTTCAACTTTGCTTCGGCGAGTATCCGAATACTATTGTGTTTTAATGCTTTGTTTTGTAACCTACGAGAAATGAATTTTATTGCTTTTCCTGCCAGTCCCGAGACTCCCGCGGCTATTTCCATGCTGAGTACGATAGGCGCGGTGATTATAGTTGATAGTAAACCGACACCGGCTTCACCGAGTCCCATGCCAGCTGCTACAAGAGCGGTGTCAACTCCGCCCAGAGCATTCACGGCTCTGCAATACTTTTTTTACAATCCAAGTCTCAACTCCCTCTCCTTCTATATTCGATGTTTTATGTCGCTTATTTGATGTAATCGAAATCCATCAACAGTTTCCATCTTTTCAATTGCTTCATCGAGCGCTGGATATAAACTCATAGTGTATATTACGAATATATAATAGTCTTTAATTGGTCTTGCTTAAATGTTTTGAGAGTATACATCAACCTTATCAAATGTATATTATACAGCAAGAATATCTTAGTAAGAGAAATACTACCACTTTTAATAATTTGAACCCCCTCGAGGGTTGCAACGGGCGATGCTCCGATATGAATAATACTGCAACGTTGAAGCTCGTGTTTCTTGAGCCATTTAATCAATAGACCTGGTAATATTTCGAAGGCATCTACCGGTACATCTCCGAAATGGACTTCAATAATAAGCGTACAAATATTAGGTATTGCACTCAAGTTAACTTTAATATCATCGAATTCAGCAACCAAATGTAAACTAACATTGTGGACTGCCGGACGACTATATAACATATGACCTGTTTTTTCTGGCAGGGGAGTGACTAACACACTTTTCCGTTTTGACGGGATATAGGCCGCGAGTACGATACAACTATTTATTATCTTAGTTAAATTATGTCCCTTACCCATCATCACATAAGGTGGGGTAATGACGATATTCAGTAGCCACTTGATGTTTGCTTCGACCATAGTCCATTTATTCTCACCGTTGCGAATAATATTGTACGGAGTGTTTTTATGGAGTCTACTAACGTCGACATCGCTTAAATCTTCTAGATTTTCCGGGAATATAACTTCTTTCCGCTTGTATACATTATCGTGTAAGTGTAAAGCGTATAACTTACCATTGTTACCGGTTTTACCGAATCCGAGATCGGAAAGCACAATTGTATTACATTGTCTGAGCGTTCCAGGTCTGGAATAATACCCCGCTTCAATTTTTTATATTGTAATAACGAGAAAGATACCGTTCTACCACTATTATATTTTTCATTTTTCACTGGAACACTTCTGAGCAGAGTTGAAGGACTTTCTAGTTGAATATTATACGTCGTGCTTATTTGATCAAGATGGATGAACATGTGACTCTTTATAGGGAACTAAATCAGGTAATTTAACCTCCTGATCTGGTAACTTGTGTATTGCGTGTAAATTCAAGTGTAGCTGATCGGTCCAATAAAATTATATTTGGGTCCTCCTTGTCGAATTTCACTGTCCCAGTCACCTCATTTTGTGTGAGACTAATTCCATTAGGCTTAAAAATTTCATCATTGAGTGAGCTTACGCTGTAATACCCATCAGGTATAGTAATGAATTTGCTATTACCATATGGGGATAATAGTACTATCCTATATTTATCTTTTGCAGCATTTATATTGGTCCACCTCGGGTAATACGTTACATCGCATAGAGCGACTTCGAGTTGTCCATCCGAGTTATCGATAGTACGAAGCAGTTGAATAGACTGACTATTTGTTATTCCCAGGAGTGTAACATACATATCAAATATACAATGATACTATATCATAACTTAAATATGGAATCAACCATTATTTATAATATGGAGTGTTACACTTAAGTATCCTATATGTACAGGTTGGTGTTTTACATCTAATACAGAAATTTTGAGGTCTGAAATAAAACCACGCTTTAATTTTTTATATTGTTATGTTGAGAAAGATTCCGTTCTACCGCTATTATATTTTTCATCTTTGACTGTAATAGATCTAAGCAGAGTTGAAGGACTTTCTAGTTGAATATTATCCGTCGTACTGATCTGATCAAGATGGATGCACAACTTTTTATAGGGAACTAAATCGGGTAATTTAACCCTGATCTGATGTCTTGTATATAGTACCAATTAAGCGTGCAAATCCAAGTGTAATTGATAAGTCCAATAAAATCATTGCCGACTTTTCTCCAGTGTCTAATTTCAGTGACCCATTCGACTCATTTTGTGTTAGACTAAGTCCATTATGCTTAAAAATTTCATCATTGAGTGAGCATACGCTGTAATACCCATCAGGTATAGTAATTATTTTGCCAGGACCAACTCCATCAGCTATCATTATCTTATTATTATCTTTCGCAGCATTTATATTGGTCCACCGTGGGTAATACGTTACATCACATAGGGCGACTTCGAGTTGTCCATCCAAGTTATCGATAGTATGAAGCAGTTCAATAGACTGACCATTTGTTAACATACATATTAAATATACAATGATACTATATCATAACTTAAATATGAAATCGAGATACATTACTAATCAATTGATTATAGTAACTGCCTCTGGTGCTGAATTTTTCGTTAAATTCCCCGATATCTTTGAAAAGTACAGGGTCACGGCAACTAGCGATAAAATGGTGCACGATTGGTTTCACAATCCGATGCAATTTTGGCAGAATAAGTTAAAACTTTGCCATATGGTGTGCCACAATGGGATGTGGCGTATCTCTTTATGCTCCAGGATTTGAACTAAATAAGTCTGATTTAACATTTCACGTGTACTATCAGATTAGACGTATACTTAAAGAAATTAGTGCTCCATTACCGCAGGATCGAGCGTGGAATTCCACAAATAACAATTATGATAGGTCCGCGTATGAGCGTATTTGTCAGGAATTTAATGTTTCTACGATTAAAGATTGGCGTATTAAAGGAGCAAACCATGGTCTAGGTGTTCCTTACACAGAGGAAAAAATATCCGTCAAAGAAGAAAGCGATTATGTATATAAAGAACTTAATAAACTAAATGTTAATTTTGGTAAGTTGTATAGTACCAGCAAACTTTACACAAGAATATATGATCATTGGCATAAAACCGGTGATTGGTATAAAGGCTGGGAACTTTATAGTAACGATTGGAGAGGGGATATTATGAGTTTTAAGAGTGGTTTAATTTATATTGTTACAAATTTATACAAATGAACGATTCCGCAAACGCTTGGAATGAATTTCTTAATGATAAAATGGAAAATAATTTTACTAACCCAGGATTTGTAAGAGTTAATGAATCGATAAGAACTTATGTATGGGCAACTCTCGGGAGCACAATCGCAAACACAAACGTCCATTATCGGTTCTGGGACGGCGCTTGATGCGCAAAAACAGTTTGTCTCAAACGTGGAGGACGCCATTATTTCACCAGTTGACATACCATCGTCTATAAAGCGTTTTCAAGATGTATTACAGTACGCTCAATCTAAAGTGGACTTCGTTTATCCATCGATAACCATCTACTAACGCACAAGTGTCACCATATATTGCGGCTAAAAATCAACATATCGATGAAAAAACAGCCCTTGTAGTTGGTGGAGTCGCGGCTGGTTTACTCATGATTTGGTTAGCGAACTGATTTGGTTAAATAGTTCTTAGCGAACTGATTTGGTTAAATAGTTCTTAGCGGATACGTACAACAGCCCTGCGATTGCTACGATAAGCCCCCACAAGTTTTGACTAAGCCAAGTGGTGGTCTTAGCTAATAAATTCAATAGCCAGGAAACAACACTCCCTATTATACCGGGAAGTGCGGCTGCGGCTTTCTCAGCGAGCTTTCCCAGTGCTGAACCTAATGCTTTTAAATACTTTTTTATCCACTCTTTTATACCATCACTGGGCGGTGTGGGCGGTGTACTACCACCTGTGCTGCCACCGGTTAACGCGAGAGTCAAAGTCGATATAATAAATCCCAACGCGGTTAAAATACTGGCAATTGTTATCCCCTGTTCTCTGAACAATGTTTTAATTTTATCGGCCAGTGTAGTGTCATTGTTGAGGACTTGATCGATAGTTTCTCGAATTCGACTGATTTGCGAACGAAGTGCCTTTCTATTAGTGGAAGCAGCCTCGATGCGGGCCGATCTTTCCTCTTATAAGTTACGTAATCTTTCCACTACGCGGCGTCTACTGAACTCATCGCCCGCCTGTTCAAGTTTTGTTTTCTCATAATCTATATGCTTGTCGATTTCGGATATCTTAGCTATATTATTTATGAGTTCTCCCCGCATTGTTCGCATTGCCTTGTCAGGACCTAGTAATTCCCTATTACTAAACCCCAAGGATGGTGGTACCTGTAACTGAGGATCATCAATGGTGGTCAAGATTTCTCCGAGTCCGTTCGAGGCCACCATCGAGGCTGCTTCCAAATTATCTGTATTATCGAGTTCAGTCCGCACAGCCTTAAGAACCTTAGTAGTCTTCGCGGGAAGTTTTCCTTGGTAGTTCACAAAACCTAATTTATCACGAACAGTGTTGATGTCGTGTTTAGTGTATATCGTAGTCAAGGCTAGGGGATTACGAGTATGAGAATTAATAAGATTAATATGCGGAGAGTCACGCAGTCACAATACCCGATCCCTGTCTTTCGTAAACTTTGAATAGTCACGACCAATAGGACTATCATGTTTAAACCAATCGTAATAATGATCAACGGTTGATTTTAAAAGTTCATCCATAAGATTCGGGCCGACAAAGCTGGTTTCATCAGTACCCTCTTCGATGGTACTAGTATCAGTTATGGTATCTAGATCAAAGTCATTAATATCAAAATTAGTCATTTTTATATTAAACATAGGGTACATGTTTTCAATATAACAATGTCTTCGCAATACAGACGCAAGTTAAACCCACAACGTAGACTTCGGGATCCATTAGGGGTCAACGCAATTCGTCAGTCTGTAACTATAACTAATAACCCGAGTACCATCGATCAGAATCAAACGCTTCTGGTTGCTTTCCTAATCTCGGCGCACACGATGTGTTAGTTCCGGGAACTGTCCGACTAGCATTTACGATTGGTTTGACTTCTACCAACGTTAACAGGGAGCCCGTTCAAAACATAGGTCGTGCTATCGTTAAGAAAATCGCGATTACAATTAGCGGTAATGAAGATTTGAGTATCGACGATAGCGATGTATACTATTGTTACATGGATCTCTGGAGAACGGATAAAGAGCGGGAAAACTTACAGTACCAAGGTATTTGTAATAAGAACACATTGAGACTGCGCGTGGGCGCTGAAAATGGTGTTGATACCAACGAAAAAAATAAGGCCGTTGCCGACGCATTAGGTAACCGATTCTATGTTCCACTAGACTTTGAATTACTAGATTCCCACATGCCCTTTTATCAAGCATCCCTAGGCGATAGGTTAGAATACGAACTCACTTTTAATGACTACGGTAGAGTAATCAGAACCGGTGGTGAAGATGCTAGCTATTCCATTGACAATATCTCGCTCCAGTACGATATGATAACGGATCCCGAATTAGCCAGACAAATTCGTAACCATTATTCAGGAAGTTTAGCCATTTTGTACGATCACGTGCTGCGACATCGAAAGATCACGAGGGACAAAAAAGATACGATGTGGAATATCAATCTAAACGTTCCCAGGAGGTCGTTGAAGGGTATTTTAATGTTGTTCGAGGACCCCTCCGATGCGTTTAAAAGAAATACCGAGAAGTTCTACAATCCCAAGATTACAAAAGTAGAATTGACTATCGAGGGCATTCCTAATCAACTATATAGCCAAGGAATGCTAGCGTATCACCAGTGGGATGAGATTAAAAAACTTCCTTCTATAAAACGTTCCCCGGAAGTTAACGCGGTCGTGAAAGATCTGTCGCTTGGGAGTGTATCGATGGGTGAATACCTCACCACGAAAAACGCGCTATGGCTTGACATGCGAACAACGGACAATGACCAACTACACGGCAGTGGGAGGAGAATAGAAAATGCTAGCAAGGGTGCCACCATACAGATAACGAAGCTTCAGGAATCAGCTGGTAAATTAAACTTATATTTGTACGTGATTATGGATGCGCAACTTAATATACAGAATGGGAGATTCGTGCAAGCAATCTATTAATAATCTTTTACCTAAAGATCCGCACTGTGCTATCATATACGGGCAAACGGGCTGTGGAAAAACAGCTTTTATTCTAGATATTTTACAAAGTCATTATCGGGACGTTTTCGATCATATTATTATTATAAGCGTTAATAAAACATACTTATCGAGAGATTGGGTAATGAATGACGACGGGGTACACAGAGTCGATCCGGGCGATCGTTTACAAGACTGTCTCTGAGTATGTCACGAAAAATACAAAGGAGAATCAACCCTTTTCGTAATAGACGATTGCAGCGCAAGTAAAGAATTAACAAAAAGAAAGATATGCTTTCGTATTTAGCATTCTCCGGTCGGCATACTCAACATGGCGTTTGGGTACTTACTCAAAAATACAACTCTGTCCTGAAAGATCTCAGAGAGCAGACCAAATGGGTAGCACTGTTTCATTGCAAAGATCGAGATTCATTCGAGGAAAGTTTACGCGAAAATGACGTCATTTATACCAAGCTCGAACGTGACAAAGTCAGAAAACTGTTAGCGGCAACGAAGCACTGTAAACTCTTATTAAAAACCGATCAACAAGCTGCTTATGCAATTGCTTAGCAAAATGTAGCAAAATTATAGCAAATATAGCCAAAATATGGCAAAAATGTAGCAAATTGAACATTAGTGGATAATATGACATAAAATGTGGTTCGAAATCCTCATTCTTTCGCAACAGTTCATTATTACGGGATTTATTGGATATGCCATACTATATTATGTTAGACTTAAATATCTCCTTAGGTATTACATTATGGAATGCGACGAACTCATCGAACAAATGCTCAAAGAATCTGAGCCTGATCAAAATGTAGATAAATCTTTAAATAAACATAGATAAAGACTCGCGGCATTGGTAGCTGGTGGAAAATGTTCCCAATATTTGGGAGAAAATTATACCATCGAAAAATTTGAGCACATGACCGACGAAGAGATTAAAAAACTGTACGCGCGTTATGAGTCTAGACTGGGAGCTACCATGACTAAAACGATAGGGTCGGCTATATTACAACTATACACAGTTGTAGCTAGTACGTTTCTCCCTATCCTGGCAGAACATCGTATGTATTTATGCGAATCTCTAGAGAAAGACCCATTCATCGAAGACGCTATAAGCTCAGTGAGCTGTGAGTTTTATCATAGATACGGAATGTTTTTAGCTCCACTCACCACTGCTTTAATAACGGCTAGGTAATGTCAATTTAAACATACGTGCCCACTTAATAATATAAATGGAGACTCAACAGACTGCGGAAACACAATCACAACAGGTGACACCACAGATTGTGAACGAAACTGCAAAACAGATTGCGGAAACGCAACAACATGTGAACGCGGAACAACTAGTGAATGAGGATGTGAATGAGAAAATACTAAAAGCCAGAGTAACAAAGAACCCCAAAAAAATAGCCGCAGGAAGAAAGGGAGGACTGGCGAGGAAAGCGAAATTAATAAATAATTCAAATATTAATCCGATTAAAACATGGGCACTAGTAGGAGTTGCTGGTATAGCGGCTGTATGGTTCTTTTATAAGACTGGAGAAGAGAAAATGTCACCCCCAATACAACAAGAAGTTCAATTAGAGGTTAGCCCCCATATAATGCTATAAGAAGCATGACTACTCCAGTTACAGATGGTAAAATGTTGGTAAACGCAACTTATCATTCAGCGGTGGTCACCGGCTTGGCCATTGGATATGCTCGTATGGCTAAAATGATTACTAAAGCCACACCTCCCAAGCTAGATTTTAATAGTTTTGTTATCGGTATGATGGTTCTGGATATTGGATTAGCTATGGCAACGAAGGATATGCTCATCAAACAAGGGCTTATCCCGGAAGACATAATGAAGTAATTAAACATTTGAATATTTTATATTATTGAACATTTGCAAAATTTTATATTCTTATAAGATGGCAACAATTGCGATGATGGTCGGTGGAGCTATTGTTAATGCTCTAGCTTTTTCGGGGAGTAATTATTTATTTTCTAGTATGAGGGAATCAAACGCTAAAGAAGTTGAAGAGGAGCGTAAACGACATAACGAAGCAATGGAACAACTCCAAGCAGCCCAGTCACAAAAGACGTGGCAGAGAATGAAGAGATTAGACTTTATTCATGAAAAACTGCTTAAGGAAGGACATTCAATTCAAACGTTTAAGGATGTCAAATCTGCCATGCACGAAAACTACCAACAATGAGTCAGTTTTATACACCGTCAGAGGAACAAAAGAACCGCAAGGTCACATTCGTGATTATGGGATTGACTGCTGTATTGATTTTCAGCTATACAATTACGCATAAATAACCACAGCTGTGGCTATGCATCACCAGTGTAGATGTGATTTGCATTTAGACAAATGATATGATAGATGTATAAACCATGAATAATTGCAAGTTTACACTCATGGGTAAGCGACTCTATGTAACCCACGCTGTGTTGATGTTTACTCCGGCATACACAATTATTACATCAGGCGCGGAAACATTAACTATACGTGTTCTGAATGCGGGATAGGGGTCAAAGGTTGTTATTGTTTATGTAAGAAACACGGTGCTGATAGGGTCAGGAACAAGATTATTTATGCTAGGAAGAGAGATTACATCAATGAGAGGAATAGGTTGGGGAGAATACGTATTTAGATATATGAAAACAACCAATTAGACATTTGTCTCATTTTGCATATACCATTCAACCACAATGGTTTTTGTCAGAGAGTTAAAAGCTATGGAAAAGCAACGTGGTCTACGTGGATATTTTCAAATGAGAAAAGCTGAATTGATTACCTTACTCGGTTTGGAATACAACAAACCCCAGACTGTTAGAGAACTCAAAGCTTGAGCGAGAAACAGTGGGCTGAGAGGTTATTCTCGAATGAGAAGAGCTGAATTGATCGCTTTACTAGATAATAATGATGATGTTGATAATGTTGATATTGATGATGATGAGAATAAACAACAAGAATTTATATTTGTACCCATATCCGCCGGCGTTGGTAAATATCTAAGAGGTTGGAAGATGGATATTAATTCCAACATGGATGTTAACGATATTAAGCCCATCATATCCAGCAAAATTAACGAGGAGTTAGATGATTTACATGGTATAAAATACCAGCTGACGATTAAAATGTTATTGAGTAAAAACGAGAGCACCGAAAATACCGAACCATATTTCCGTAGCAATCAAGAAGTTATAACCGAATCCGATACTATAAACAAATCATTAGATACATCAATTCAGAGGATACAGGAAACTTTAGAACGCTGGACTAATAGAGGTTCTGGTTGGGGTATGGATAGAATCGATAGTTTATATTTAGATATAGCAAATTATATGCCCTTCAAAGGTGGATCTTATATAGATTTACCCCCGTATTATAAGAAGAAAAAGCCATAATTAATGTAAAAAATAAATCAGATGACTGTTTAAGAATGATGATAAGATCTGCATTGTTCCCCGTAGACAAGCATCCGGATAGACCTTCTAGCTATCCCCAAAACGATGGACTCAACTTCGATGGTATAGACGAACCTACACCAATATCACAAATTGATAAGGTGGAAAAGCAAAATAATTTAGCTATAAATGTTTTCGGACATTCTAAAGGAATTGTTGTACACAGGATAAGCTCCGCTCTGGAACATATCCCCAGAATCAATTCATTTTTGATAAAAAAAGATGGTAAATATCATTTTACGTGGATAAAGAGTTTAAACAGGGTGCTATACGATCAAACAAAACATAAGGAAAAGAAATATTTCTGCGAAAGATGCCTACATGGGTACAGCAGACAAGATCTATGAGATGTGCATAAAGAAGACTGTAGAGGTGTTGGACAAACCGCTATCAGGATTGATATGCCTAAAGAGGGAAAAAATATATTAAAATTTGAACATTATTGTAATCAAATGCCAGTACCGTACATAATTTACGCCGACTTCGAGGCGCTTATCAAGCCCATAGAAAATACCAACCAAGATAATAATCAAGGTAGTAGTTTTACGTTCAAAACTCAAGAACATATTCCTTGTGGGTTTGGATATATAGTTGTAAGGTATGATGGGAAAACAAACACTCCCGTGATTTACAGAGGTCCCAATGCAGCGGGAAAGTTCCTAGAATATCTACAAAATGAAGAGAGAATAATCAGGGAAAAATTATCGTGTAAGAAACCCATGCGTATGACGAGGGATGATTGGAGGGCCCACAAGAAGTCAACGAGTTGTCATGTTTGTAATAAACATCTGGATGGGGATTCCGTAAGAGATCATTGCCACGTCACGGGTAATTATAGGGGAGCCGCGCATAACGAGTGTAACTTGAAACTAAAAATGAATTCTCAAACAATACCCATCCCCGTTGTGATTCACAACCTTAGGGGATACGATTCACATCTCATTATGCAAGCTATCTCAAAGACCAACGGCGGTTTAACGTGCATTCCTAATAATATGGAAAAATACATATCGTTCTCGTTGACTAAACCTATACATTATAGGGACAAGGATGAGAAATCTAGAATAAAGCAGATTCATAGACTCCGTACAGTTTCTGTTATCTTCCCTGGACAAATTAGCTAATGCGAACAATCCCGATGACTTTGCGATAACAAATCAATATACCGATCGGTTAACTCGTCATTTGTTGCTGAGAAAAGGTGTATATCCTTACGAATATATGGATGATTGGTCTAGATTCGACGAAAATGAATTACCACCCCTCGAATCATTATATAGTAATTTAACAGAATCTAAAATAACAGATACCGATTATGAACACGCTCTGACGGTGTGGGATAAATTAGGTTGTAAGAATTTAGGTGATTATCACGATCTGTACTTAAAAAACGATGTACTGTTACTCGCCGATATATTCAAGATATTTAGAAAGACATGTTTAAAACAATACGGCTTGGACCCGGCATGGTACTATTCCAGTCCCGGACTATCGTGGGATGCATTGTTGAAGAAGACCGGCGTAGAACTGAAACTACTGATATGCACTTGTTTATTGAGAAAGGATTAAGAGGGGGTATATCAATGGCGGCGAAAAGGTATTCTATGGCTAATAATAAATTAGTGGAAGGATACGATCTGAGTAAACCCGACACGCACATATTATATCTCGACGCTAACAATTTGTACGGATGGGCTATGAGTCAACCTTTACCCACCCTCGGTTTTGAGTGGGTCAATGATATCGATGTGAATAATATCAATGAGAATAAAGGGTACATACTAGAAGTTGACTTGGAATATCCAAGTTCGTTACATAAAGATCATAACAGTTATCCGCTAGCTCCCGAAAGATTAATGGTTAATATAGATTGGATGTCGGAATATCAACACTCCTTGATGGGTAATACAAGGTTAGCTAACGTAGAAAAACTCGTACCAAATTTGATTGATAAGACAAAATATATAGTTCACTACAGAAATCTCCAGTTGTATCTATCGTTAGGTATGAAACTAAAGAAAATACACACAGTTCTAAAGTTTGATCAAAGCCCTTGGATGGAGCCCTATATAAGGTTGAACACAGATTTAAGGAAGATAGCTACCAGCGATTTCGAAAAGAATCTATATAAGCTCATGAATAACTCGGTATTTGGTAAAACTATGGAGAATCTAAGGAAGCGTGTTGATGTTAAATTGGTCAGATCTAATGAGGAAGAAAGACTCAGGAAACTTATAGCCAGTCCGGCTTTTAACAGAAGCAAGATATTCGATAAAGACTTAGCCGCGTTGCATATGCAGAAGAGTAATATAAAATTCAACAGACTGGTGTACATCGGTATGAGTATTCTCGACTAGTCAAAACACTTAATGTATGACTTTTATTACAACGAACTTAAGAAGCAATACGGCGATAGATGCGAGGTGTGATTCTTTGTTGATGGAAATACAAACCGAGCATGTGTATAAAGATATGGCAGAAAAAATAGATATGTACGACACGAGCGATTACCCAAAAGATAATCCACTGCACAGCGTAGTAAATAAAAAGGTGTTAGGTAAGATGAAGGATGAATGTGCTGGGACCCCTCTGGCGGAGTATGTAGGATTAAGACCTAAGATGTATTCTATAAAGTCCGATAATGGGGAGATAAGAAAAGCTAAGGGTGTTAAAAAGTATGTGGTAAAAAAGCATATCAAACACGAACAGTATAAAGAATCATTATTCAACGGTAGAACGTTCAAACACGAGATGAACTCTTTAAGAAGTTACAATCATAGGATATATGGATTAAGAATGAACAAGACATCATTATCCCCCTTAGATACAAAGAGATGGATTGATAATGATGGTGTAACTACCTATGCTTATGATTATGGTGGTAATACCGTACCGTCGGGAACTATGAACAACTCTTCTCGTACAAATGCCCTGCCCGGTCCATCTTGAAGATAATAAAGAATTGGCTCTCCTTCTTTCGTAACCAATTGACTAATGTTATACGTCTTAACATATGGGATCGGTTGCATGACGTAGGCCTCCCTCGATTTCACCGGGCTGGTATAAATATCTTACCCTCACTCTATCCGGAAGTTTTCGTTCTTTGCCTCTCCTCGGTGCTAAAGATTCGGAAGTCACGGATTTCATTTTAATCGCATCGGATGGTTTCTTCCCTATTAATCTCGTTACTTCATCATTCAGCGCTGATACATCGGCTGATAATCGTGTCACCCATTTGGTTGATCTCAATCGCTCGGATTTCATTTCGATCCCTTACTGATAGCCAAACAAACGTTCCGCTAATGTCCGGTTAAATCTTTCGACGATAGCTTGACTGCGGTGGGCCTCTCTTTCACCACTGACGATTTCGACATTGTGCTTTGTTAACAGTTTAGTTACCCATCCCATTAACTTGCGACCGGGATCTACTTGAAATAGCTTAGGCCATTTTAGCGGTCTGCGTTTATATATGCGTCTCTGTGCATTAGCTACTTCTGTTGAATCTTTCGAGGTTAATGGCTCTGCCTCTTTGTATCGACTTGCCACATCCACTACGGTTAAAGCGTATTTATACGTTTTGCGTTTTACCTTATCGTGGGGAAGAAACAAGAGGTCAGCCTGATGAACTTCATTCGTCGTAAAAATATCAAACTTCTTCCTTGGTATATAACGCGGTGCCGGTAAATATATTTGCCACAACGCTTGTTTCTTTAACCAATCCTTGGCCACATCTTTAGATAACTTAGCCGCGGTGGCTAATTTTTTTATTGCTCCTATACCTTTTCAATATCGTCGTGGGCTATAGTAAATTTTATTCATTATTAATTAATATTGATGTTTCGTTTAATACAACTCATGACTATCGTTGAATTGTGTTATCATTTTGGCATAAAAAATCCCCCCTGTAGTAGCAGTATAGGTAATAAATCCGGCTCCAGTGGAAGTGGTCCAGAACCCCCATTACCTATACTACTTGTGTTGGTATCCTCATATTCCCGATTGAACTACAGACTACGGCGTGTTTGCCGCCGCTTTTAACAATATTCCAGTCATATCACAGCGTGTCAGCTTAGTGTGGCAGGTAAGCCCGAAGTGATGCAGGTCTCAGATGTTTACCATTTCAGTGAAATCCACGAGCATGGGTATGGTGCTGACAAACCTAGAAACATAATCGAGGCAAACCGTGATTCGAACCCACAATCATAGGTTTGTGACCTGTCCAAGGGAAGCAACTCTGCACAGCGAATCACGGCACCTTAGACAACAGGGCCATCCAGGCCCCCTTAACTACAGACAGAACACTGAAATACTCATATCCCCCGCCAATATGACGTCTGGTTGTGTACAATGCATTATAGTCAAGGCAAAATAAGGTTTCACTTGGAACAACAGAATTTATTTTACCACAATGCATTTCTATAAGGTCCCAAGAACAACATACTAAAAGTCCCAAGCAATCCAAGTGTGGGAAATAAGTCTAATTTGCATAATCAATAATGACCCACAATTACCGAACAATCTTCCATTTCTCAAAAGAGCTTCAATCTATTGATGAAAAAAGACTGTGTTTCATTGCAAAATAGTCATACTATGTTTCTAAAGAGATATTCAGCTATTAACACTTCTACTAAATGTTTTCAACTAATGACAGATTTTTATAAATTCAAGATGGACGCCAATTTCAAGATGGCCGACAAGTTATCTATAAATCAGTCCTGACAGTGGAATCCTTTAACTCTAAAATAGTGTGCGAGGACTGATATGCATATAACTTGGCATACTAACTCACCAAAGTATAGTTAGCTCTTTCAGATATGAACCCCCTTCACCAGAGCCCCCTGTTGGCCAAAAATCCAAGATGGCCACCAAGAGATTGCTGGATAGTCATGGAATATCAATACACTGTTAGTCTCTGATAACTTCTACACTGGGGTAAACAGGGCCAAAAGAAACATGTAGAATATTTAATCATTTGCACAAATCCAATATAACCACCCAGTACAAATATTTGAATATAAATTTGAAAAAAAGATTATTCCAATGCTCATCTAATTAGATGATTGTCTGATTCATACATGAAGAAAAGTGGCAAAGTTGTCTCGGTGATTGCTGTAGCTGAAGTCTTAACAGGGTTCATCCTCCTCTGAGAAATCTGGTAGCTCTGCATTGGTACAGCTTGTACCATGGCATTCCCCACACACAGCACTGCAAGTGAGGCCATATTTCCGGCAAGTGCATCTACGCGTGTTAAGTCTTTTTTGCAATTACAGCATATGATGTCAAGGAGTGCTGAAGGTGCTGCAGGCTGATCTGTTTGTATTGGTAAGCACAGTCCATCTACCATGTGCCATTCCCATTCTAATGGGTCCATATTGATCATCCCTTTCCATTCCATAATCTGGTGGAAGACACAGAGGCTGTGGTATCTTGCAGCTGCAGAGGTTGGTGGAAGAGTTTGTGGCTCTACATGTGATAGGGTCTTCGTCACCTTCTCACAAAACCGTAGACTATCCAGTCCTTCCCCCTCAGATCAGCCATATAAAGAAACAAGTGCATGTTCACCTGCTTCAGTGATTAATTTTTTCTATTCTGTTTCTTCTGCCTGGCTGAAAATTTTAGCCTGATGGCAGAACAAGGCATCGCTTATGATTTTCTTCAAAGCTAGGCCCTTCCCAAATCCAAACAGGTGAGAAGTGGTGTCACAGCCTAGAATTGCATGTAAGAAGAGTGCATGTTCACATACATCACTGCCAAATAGCTGCTTTGATTGCTTCATGCACCAAATCCTTTTCTTTCTTGAAGATTGTTTGGGTTCTGGTGCCAGGAACAAGTCATGTGCTTCCATTTTCACATAATGAAGAAGGAGGATGAGCAAATCTGTGTCATCTCCCACCAGAACAGTGTCTGTTTTCCTTGCAGATGTGATAGCTGTTTGAACAATTAGTACATCAGCGTCTTGTTTTGCATGGACTGTGCTGCACCCAGCTCTCTCCAGTTTGTCACCAAGATAGGCAATAAAGCGCTGTTTGTTTTTCACGTTGTTCAAGAATTCTTCCTTCCTCGATTGAATGACCATTTCCCGGTGAAATAAACTGTCACACCAGAACAAGCCCCTGTTCTTCTCATGTGTGTGGCATCTTTCTTTGATGGGTGATCATTGTAGCCATCAAAGACAATGGTAGCAGAAGAATATTTCTGTACAACATAGTTGGTATAGAGTTCACACACATAATCAAATGTAGAACCTCTTGGCCAGGGTAGACAGGGAAGTAGAGCACCACCATCAAGTATGTACTGGACATTTCCACTAGGTTCTCGTTATTTCACTTGGATAGTTTTCCAGATAGCATCCCCAAGGGTTGCCTTGTTGGCCTGCAGTGGAAGGGAGGATGATTCAAACAATGCAGGAGGGTGACCACAGAGTTCATACTTGAACAATCCTTGAAGATCTTCCCAACATTTCCCAACAGCCATCAGCCTCTGCAATATTAGCTGTGGATCCACCTTCACGCATTCCCCTTTGATCTTGACAGTTGATCTTGTACTGAGTGTGATTGCTTGATCAGCTTTCCGGAAGACAAACTCTTCCACAGATTTCCCAACCATGGGCGACGGAATCTTTTCTCCAATCTCTTTTGACCCTTCAACATTGACTCCTTCCTGAGCTGTCATGCCATTTGCGAGGTTAAACAGTGCACTGTTATTGACGAATGGGTCTCTCTGTCCAAGATAAATGATAAGGTCAAGGGTGTCGCTGACATCTCGAGATTGTCTTGTTGGTGATATATCTTTGTGTTGGCCACTGGTTTCATATGAGACACCACTGAGCTTCTGCATGGCATCATTGATGTTTGCACATGCAGGCATGGACAGGACCCACATTAGGCGTTGTGTTTCCGTCATTCCTTTTCCACTGGTAAGGCCACCACTTGTCTTAATACTTCTCATAAGCACCTGCTTTATAATGAGGTCTGTTGACAATCCTGCCCAATACCTGTCGCTGCGTCTCACCACATGGTATTCCTGTTCAAATTTCTGGCTGACATGTGGGTGCGTTTCTGGCAGATTAAACATCATTTGAAGATAGACATAAGCAGACATTGCATATAATGTGTGTCCAGATGTTGCAAAGAATGGCAACATTTCATGTACTGACTGAAGGTGCATTTTCCAATTGCCTGTCCGTTCAGCTTTGAGAAATCTTCTTAGAATGTCTACCATGTCCATATATTGCATCCAGAGTTTTGCAGTCCGCTGCATAATCAAACCATCCTTCTTCCCATTCAGTTTACTTCGGATTCTTGTCAATACATCTGCCAAACATACTTCTTCAACAGATAATGTAGAACAGGTTGCTTTGTCATACAGTTCTGTTGCAGTTTTTAAGTCTGTTGTGTCAGAATTCGTGTTGATGCCATCGCTTGCTATCTCCCCATTAGGATCCTCTGATTTCACTTTGGTTGGTACTGGTACATTGTAAGCACTGGCCAAGAGAATGGTGTTGAGTGCAGCATCTACTAGCATGTGACCTCGAACTGCTCTGGACACAGCCTTGCCAGTCAACATGTGGTTCACAGTCTTGCTAGCATACACAACCTCAAGGAGCTCTTGCAGTCCAGAACCTGCCATCAGATGTCCAATGCTTCCCAAGAAACTCATTGACATGTGAAATCCTCCCAGCCTGAGGATCATGCGCCTGAGATGACTGTAAACCGGCTCAGATCGGATTATTGATAATGCTTTCCAGTACAAGGGCTGATCAAATGTGAGGACTGGAGTAACACCATATCGCATGGCCTGAGATGACACAAACTTCAGTGTCGAGTAGATGCAGGTTGGATCACTAGGATCAAGGTCAATCATTGGGAGGTATACCATAGACGACTGTCCATGATATTGTCCATGATGTAACATCTGCATCATACCAGACCATGCTGGTCTGGAAGAACGAAGAAGTAAGGAGGCTTTCCATAGCACATCAAGTTGTGATGTTGGATCATCTGCTATTGTGTGTACAAGTGGCAGATAGGTGAGTTGTTGAATTATTGGAGGGATATTGAAATACTCAAAGTTTATCCGACCAACTGCAGCAATGTCCATAGCTGTGACAGACACTTTGGGAACTGGTCTTTGTGTTTGTATTTGTGGTGTAATAGCAGCTACAATGCCCATACCATGGAACGTATCTGTGCCATCGATTGTTGCTACATTATGATCAACATTGTTCGCAATATATTGAATGTAGTGTTCTTGTGTAAAGCCAGGTATATCTGTGCCTTGTACAACTGCCGCACTTCTTTCAAATTTCTTCACCTCAGCATAGGTACAAGTGTGTCTATCAAGAACCATGATGCAAAATGATGGTGCACCTGTACCCCAAGGCCCAGCTGAAGTGGCGCTAGTATGGATCTTGGTCAAATTGCCTGCATGATACACTGCCCAATAGATGCAACTTTCACATCAAGACTTTTCCCAGAAAACATTGTCCTCTAAAGCACTTGCATTGTCTTTGGAATGTAATTCACTGCAAAATTTGCACTGGCTATATTTTTATTTCCTGGGTAAGTATCGTTTTGGACCTCAATCGATTTAACATCACTCACAATGAGTTCAGCTGCAGCTTTGATAATGCTCAGTTTGTCATCTTCATCATTGTCTGGTTTTGTTTGTTTATGAAACGCATAAAGGATGGAACTAGCTGTGTCTCGTAGTGTTACAACACATTCTTTTGTATTGAGCACTGTCATAACGACTCTCTCACCAAAATGTTGCTGTATTTTGGTTTTCATGTATTTGGCACTGTATGGCTCATGGTCCGTGTTTTCAAGATATTTAGTCATTTTCAGAATGAGTTCATTAATGGTTGTTTGTTCCTCTTCAGTTTCTTCCATAAACTGTGCCACTTTAATGAATGCTGCTGTTCTTTCATTTTCTTCAGGTCGTCCAGCTTTGAACCTTTTTGGGGTTTCCCCACTCTCCAGCAAATCTTTTCTGGGAATATCCTTCAAAGTTCTAAAATTAACTTCACTGTTGGTGATAAAGTGCATCAGCTGCATGTAAATCACGGACAGATGATAGCCTTCCTGATACACTTTCAGACCACTTATCGCTCCTAGAATGACAAATTTCCAGCACAGACTCTTGGAAATCCTTTGTTCTCACTGGAAATACATCAACTTCTCTGTTTATTATCACATTTGGCGGGTTGTCCACAGAACAGGCAATGCTCTTGAAAACTGAAAGGTTTTCGGACTGAACGCAGATGACATTTATTCTAATCTGGTAGCACACTAGTCGCAATGTCACGTGCAATATTTGTGGGTTTGCAAAATCTTCGACAACATTCTACATGTACTCGGTCTCCTGAAACAGTACTCATGAGAAGGCCATGTTTTTCGCTCGCACGATTCACACTATTGCTACCTTTTGATTGAAGAATAACGGTTGGAGTTCCATCACTGGTTGTCTTGGAACAAATACAACACTTTTCCATTATTTGTGATATTGATTCAATGCCATGAGCCTGAAAATACAGAAAATATAGTTGCAATAGTTATATTTTCTCCACTGCCGTTATAACTGACCTTCAGTCGGGGGTCATCTAATGTTAAATAATTCCTGTTTAATTTTTTTTCAATTTATAACAAATTCTTCTGATGATCACTTCCAGTAAAATGTTTTCCAGAAAATAGTATCTTCTTGGAAAGTTGGTGCTGGTGGGTAGTTCAAATAATATGCATCAATGCACTGATTTTCTATTATAAGTTCATCATGTATGATGTTATAAGATCATTATGATATTGTTACTTCACTTTATACTTGTGAGGATTACCATTAATGTTGATGTGCTTCTATATTGAACTGACACTGACACATTGACAATCTATGAGATTTTAACAATATTGTTTGTCTGGAACAAGTTATGAAGAATATAACAATTTCTCTTTCTGGACAGCTCTATATGATCTTAAAGTATGTTTTTACTGTTTTCATTTTGCATATTACTCACATGAAAAGCAGGTCCATGTCTTGTTTAGACTGTAGTTGTGTCATCTGCTTCACTGGATGTCATACAAGGGAGATAACTCGCAGACTACTTGTGAAACAACTGGCCTTAGTTCATTCTGTGAGGACCTCATGTGATCATATATTTTTCCAACACGGAATGAAAAGAAAACTTACAATAGTGTTTATTGTCATGGTAATAAGTAGATGCAAACAATAACAATCAAACTTTTAACTCACCAAAACATGTCATTTTAGGTATAAATATTTGTACTGGGTGGTTATATTGGATGTGCAAATGATTAAATATTCGACATGTATCTTTTGGCACTCTTTACCCCAGTGTAGAAGTTAGAATCATTCAAATATGTCATCAGAGACTAAGAGTGTATTTATATTCCATGACTATCCAGCAATCTCTTGGTGGCCATCTTGGATTTTGGGCCAACAGGGGGCTCCGGTGAAGGGGGTTCATATCTGAAAGAGCTAACTATACTTTGGTGAGTTAGTATGCCAAGTTATATGCATATAAGTCCTCGCACACTATCTAAGCGTTAAAGGATTCCACTGTCGGGACTGATTTATAGATAACTTGTTGGCCATCTTGAAATTGGCGTCCATCTTGAATTTATAAAAATCTGTCATTAGTTGAAAACGTTTAGTAGAGTGAGTGAGTGAGTTTGGTTTAACACCGCTTTCAACACTATTCCAGTTATATCGCTGCGTGTCAGCTTAATGTGGGAGGAAAGCCCGAAGTGATGCAGGTCTCAGATGTTTACCACTTCGGTGAAACCCACGAGCACGGGTATGGTGCTGACAAACCTAGAAACATAATCGGGGCGAACCGAGATTGAACCCACAATCATAGGTTTCTGGCAAGCCCAAGGGACGCAACTCTGCACAGCGAATCGTGGCGCCTTAGCTCATGTGAACTATGTTCACTGGGCTTTTTGTAAATTGCATAATTGCAGCACTAAAAAATGTTATTATTATAGGTATTGTTTTGCCATCTGCAGTTTATGATAGAATATGTAACTGTATTTGTAATGAGTAAGGATGAGACATATGGACGAACAACATCTTTATTACAATCAGGAGCGATGTTTTTGGTGTAGGTCTTAACACCATTATCAAGCAAGTGAAGTAAAGAGTATGGTTGACAAGTATATATACAGGATAGGAGGCAGTGTTTATACAGTTGAGTAGGTTTAAGATCAGTAACACTGTTGTATTTGTAAAGAGTTGGGTTTCTGCATGAAGTTAGTCAGTGCATGCAACAACTGTGTTCATGACACTTTTGGAGGAACATACACACAAGCAATGCAGAACTTACCAACAAGAAAAGGAATGTAATCAATACTGCAAGATAACATTATGTGCCAAGTTTGGTGAAGAAATATGGTACGGTTTTCATCATCTGCTCCGGAAACGAGGACTACCGCTATTTTCAGTCTAAATCAAAGTCGTTGCCATGGAAACTCGAAAAATATTTTTTTTAAAAATCCCAAACTACCAAAAGGCACCAGTTCGCCACTAGAACTATATATATGTACCAAGTTTGGTGAAGAAATATGGTATGGTTTTCAAGATCTGTTCCGGAAACAAAATGTGACGGGAGGGAGGACGGCACCCATTCTTATGTCCCCCTTCCACTTTGTAGCGGGATATAATATATCCCATGAACCCCCAGCAAGTATTCGTCATTCTTTCACCCTCAACGTAATACCTCTGTAACCTACTTTTGACATGGTACATGAAAATATGCATGGCCTAAGCTAATTCAGCCATCTAATAAATAACTCATTCTAATATTTCAGTACACCATATATTTCATTAATCACTATGAAACTACTTTTGTTTCATATGTCTTTACTGGAGCATTGGCTATCTTAGTCTTTTTGCAATCAAATTAGTCAATATCCCAAATGACCAAAACTATCTGCAACACAATATTACATAATGAGAACTTGAAAGGTATGTAATAATTCTTTTTTTCAAATCGGTGATTATTAGACAACTATAATACATTTTCAACCCTTAGTATATATATATATATATATATATATATATATATATATATATATATATATATATATATATATATATATTAATTATACCATGGGATGTTAAACAGAATGTCGTTTCGGGAAGGTCTACAAACGCACGTGAAGGTTTGAATTCATCATTCAACATAACCCTACAAGGAAAAACGTCAATACATATGTCAAAAACATTTCTCTTATTATGTATACACTTCAGTGTGGAACTGACAATCTGGCCTTCGAAAGCGGGACAAGCTTTGTTGTAGGTTACGGACACATGCAAGTGGTGACGAATGACTGTCACGACGGTCGCAGCGAGGAACTTGGGGGATAACTCTCGCGTTGCGTTTCGAGCTCCTTCCCACTGCGTAACAAGGGTAACATAGTGATATTAGAGCTCCACGAACGGTCTATCGCTGTGAGGAGCTGCGTTGCATTTATTGAAATACACACACACGTGGTGAATCATTCCGTGTCGTTCATCATGTGTAATGCAACCTGAGCAATGTAAACTGCCAGCAGACTAGACATTTTGTTTTGTTAACTGTTTTCATATGTCAAGGGACACCCTAAAATAAGTTTTTCATCAGCAATAAGGTTGGACTGGTAAGAATACAATCGACTCTCAAGATTTCTCTTCCCGACCAGGCCGCAGTTCGTACAGGTTGTGATTTACCAGTGAGTATTCTGCTTGTTGCGAACAAGACCATTAAATAATAGTCGCCACTTATCATTATTTCATGCGGAAATATTCAAGTTTGCTTCATGTTCAGTTTAGTTAAAAGCTCGTTTTACAGGCTAAGAAAGCATGGTAAATAAAGCATAAGCAAGTGTGTGTGCAGGGCAAAATGTCAGATTTCTCGGGCGAAAGAGGCACCCCATTTGTCGAAAACGGCTACTAATTGTTGGGAAACGGCACCTCTATTTTTAATAACGATAAGAACTATTTGTGTAGTTGGATATGTGCTTTATTATTTTATGTAGTAGTATAAATATACTTTATTGACATGCTTTTTTATGTTATGTTGTATATGCTTAATTCTACCATGACATTGATGAATGCTTGATTATGATTGGTTAAAAAGAGCTTTCCTTTTTGCTACGGAAACACTTTTCAAATATATTATGCCTTTTCACAAAAAAAACTGCGTATGAATACATAGATAGCCTACATATCGATTCACAGAAAATGGCCTCCGATACCCCCATATGAGCTGTAGAACATATCTATATTTCCTCTAATACACGCTGGGTCTCTAATACCAGACAGGTCTCTACTATATGCAGAGTCAAGGGCTCTCGCGAAATTAATAGACGGCGTAGAGTGTCAAATAGAGTGGGGCGTTCTAGGCCGCAACTCTGACTGCTTCGATGATGACATTAAAAGATTTAACGAAGGCATATCTTTTGCATACAAATGAAATGTTTAGGAAACTGTTAGAGAAATGTTCTATGGTGACCAGAATCGGAAAAATTTAAGCTATTTCCTCATTGAAACAACCGACGAAAATAAAATATAACATTATAAAAATTGTTTGAAAAAACAACATCTCATCAGCAGACACAGTTAGTCAACGTGTTAGTGTTGAACAGCATCACACTGTGCATCAGTACTGGGTTTTCTTCTGGTTTCCTGTAATTCTTTAACAGCACTGTTACTGTTAACAATTTCTTTGGCAGCCATAACTGAGAGTGCAGTGCAGATACAGTGACAACCGGGACACGTTAGGTCGGTTCTCATTTCAGGGTGGGGAGGTATAATTCAAAGATTCACACATTCAAAATAAGTGAAAGAGTGATATCTAATAAATTTTGTTGAGAAAATAATAATTGTTCATTTTTTTGGTAACCTTTTCTGAAACCCACGAGCAGGTAATTTCATATTGAAACAACCGACAATGAAAGTGAAATATAACATAATCAAATGTGTTTGAAGACATTTTATTCATGACAACATGGTGTTGACAAACCTTTTTCTGATCGATATCCATTACCATCTCCTTCAACCACCACCATTTGAATTTTGCAGGAGGGGATTTGAAAGTGCATCAGAGAACACTCCCTTTGGAAAGTCCATGAAAACAATGTCCCAACTGAAGTGACAGCTTATCAAACTTGATGAAATTCATTTCAGAACACGCACAATTATGAAAATTATACACGACCTATTTCTTGACCAGAAATGTCTAAGTTCTGTCACTATTTGGCTTTGGATCCGTGGAATCTTGAAATTGAAAGGTCACACCATGCAGATTCCTCGTTTCAAAATATCCGGCTTGTCGCAGCCTTAACAGCGGCTGGTCAGTCATACTTGGTTCCATTGGTAATCATATGGATGTGCCCGCAGGCTCGATCAATCCCAGTAAATCTACAGGTAAATGTTGAACCACATCATAGATCGGGGTTGTCATCTTGCTTCTTTTAACTAGATCAAGTTAATGTAAATACATGATTGTCGGCCATTAACAGCTGTGAGGTGTGAGTAACCGTGATTTAGGTCAAGTTCTGCCACATCCAAGAGATGCTAAAGTGCTAGGTTTTCTAAATTATAATTAAGAGGTATCTATTCTACAGTGTGACTGCATCAAATTTCAAAACACAGTAGGTTTATCTCCTAATTGTCATCTTGGTACTTAAAACTTCAAAGCATACAATGATTGCGCCTCCCAATCAAAGTCAGGGAGTAATTTGGACTAGGGACTAATTTCTAATGTAAACTTGTTTTAACATTTCACATTATTGTTTGTTTATGCAAGTGACCATGTGAGTTTAATATCATATATATTTTAGTACCAAGGTAAAAAATATAGGCGAATCAATGTCATTTTGCTGAGGTGCCGTTTTAGCAATAACCCTTAAAGTAATTTTAAGTATATATGGATAATGGAGGAGTAAACCGGGCGACACGTGTTAAGATGTTATTATTCAAACTGGAATCTCATATGTCTGGAGTATCCCAGGAATTGGGGGGTGAATCTTATTTTGTGAGTATGTTTCCTAGCAGATGCATTGATATTCAAATTCAAACTTGGTATCAAAAGATGCATTCTTCTGTATTTCTTTTACACTAAGGATTGTATAATACATTACTCAAGCCTGAATTATATACAACATCAGATTTTGATACAGATCTTATGAGGATGCTTGCTACATTTCGGTTGTTTGAATTTTCATGGAAGCACTTCATGGTAAGTTTGCTCACGTGAGGCACTGTCTTCATAGCTGATGAACATCAACAAATACAACTTCAATCCTTATATTGATAGATACATAAATCATAACAAAAAAATCCATTTAACATCAAACTTTAATTATTGAAAGCGAACTATGTCAATGTGGAGAGTTGTGACTTCATCCGTCCCAAACATTCCATTTGGAGTGACATCCCTTGGTTTAACAAATGGCAGAAAATGACGGCTACCGCAATGTCATTCGCTTGAAATATAAGTTGCACCCAGTAAAGTTAGCGTTGGAATTGGAAAGAAATGCAGACCCGGCTCAAGTCGACCATTCTCTGTTATATCTTGAATGAAAGCTGCATTTCGGTGGCCTGACATATACAAGATCTGTCTGAATTCAAAGCCTGCATCATTCATGGCCTAAATCGATGTCGTCTCAGTTTTCCCTAATTATTTTTAGTGTTAATTTTAGACATTGGGGAATTCCCCTAAAGTAGTTCTGTATGTCTCCGCATGATTTACAACGTAATCACATGACATACTGACTTTCATCGGGAAATGAATAACAGTCAGCTTGGTAGTATTCACCTAGGTGAGGTCACCCTGTACTGTCAGTATTATCAGATATCATCGTTATGTTACTCTCCAGCGATGTTGTGAAATAACGTCACAATAATGTAATATTAACATCTTCGAGAGAGGCAATTTCATTCTGGTGGCTTAAAAAGTAAGTATCATGAAAAAATAGTGATGGACTTTTCTTACACACCTTTGGTTGAAAAACCCATTTGAGATAACTGGTATCAAACATATGTGTGAGATCGAATTCCAGGCCCGTGATTGGCTACTCCATGGTGATGACCTGGGGTCAGATGATGGACAACTTTCCTGAGTGTAAGTCATTCATAAGTTTCTCGTGCTTCAGTCGAATGTTCACCTACGTCTGTATTGAACTACAGGACCGTGTGATTAATAATAAAAAGAAACAAACTCGTCCTCGTCTGCGAGTTTGTTTGTTATTATTATCAGTTACATTATCTGTTGTTATGGCAACATTGTCGTCTTTTCAGAGTGTAATGCACCCCATTGTTGCCACAGCGACACATATGTCCCTCCTCTTCAAACCTCACTTCGAAATCAAATAAAATTCGAATTAGATCTACATCACGCAGACTAATACACTCCACAGTTTTGAATTCTGTTCATCATTTACTGTCATTTTAGGCAATTCAGGCAATTACTGAAAGTGACTTCTGAAAATTAGGTCCATTGTAAATCTCACCAAATCACAATTCACGGCGTTCTATAAATATTTACTGTGTTTTTTAGAAATCTAAATAGTGGATATTTTCTCGAATAATTCAAGTAGAAAAATAGCATATTAGCGATCACAGGTATCAAATCACTACTGATAATTCTAAAATGTTGCTGAAAAGCCCAGAATCGCTTAGAATGTTTTGGAAAATATGCATACACGAATACCAAAATGTACGTTCCGCCATTTTGGATTGTGTTTACAAAATGCCGTTTATGAGACGCCTATTTGATCAGGTATATTTCAAACTCGGCTGCTATACATGCATCTCTGAAGTCCTCATACATTTTTGAAACAATGGATAAATGGTCTTTGTGCCCAATGCAAATTATCTAGATGAAATCATGCGAAATAAATTAGGTATGGAAACGAAACTGTGCTCAGTAAACTGTACTTGCTGAAATGTAAACAAAGCAAAATTCAGGTTTTACACTGTGAGGCATTTTAGAGTTACTTTCGTCTAATTGTTGCATACATTGGCTCGATCATGTGTTCGAGAATATTCATTGGAAGAGTATCGTTGCACTAATTATGGAATTACACATATATACATTACAATGATGTGGTAAATTCAACAGAAACTGTAAAAGTTTCCGTCCTGTGTGACGCCATGACTGACGCTAAATCACGCATAACGATGACGATTACATACGTGACACATTTATGTGTATACAATCCCTCAATCATCGAAAATCCTCCACTGGAAATCCTGCGTTCTGTTGTCAGCGAACACGCCATTTTGTAAAAGTCGGTCACCGGTAGTGATGTCATACGGAAGTAAACATTGTTGTACATATTTGGTAATTTCTTTGAGGTGTAAACTTTCAACTTAGCACCCAGCGTGTTCTTTGTTTTTGTCTAGTTTGCATTTTCATCATCGCCTTGATAATCCACAGATATGACATAAACCTTCCATCATGTTGTAGCCAGTATGATGTACAATACGATGACTGAGAAAAAAGTTTGAAAACGTAAACTTAGCACTGTTGAACTTAATTAAAACTACATATTTTGAGGTCTGTATTTGTAACAACCCAAACAAATCTTAATAGCGCTAACAATTTAAGGAACGTGGTACAACTGGCTAACCCTGCAAACTGATTGGGTATTATCACCGGCTGGGTACATGTGATGTTCTGAGGATGACAGACTTGGGAATTGATTCTAAAGACTTTACTGAGTACATGTGAGTGACAGATGAGGTGACTACATTACACGATGGTACACTACTCCCCCTTTAAGAGTGAGCGATTAGAAACACTTATCATGCATTATCGCAAAACTTAAATGTCCATATGACTTGAGTCACTGCAAGGTGCACCATACTGCTTGGCAATAGTCACGACTTAAATTAAGCCAATTAAATGGAGTTCATGAAACATGTGAACTGGTAATTTAACACTGAACTTGAAAATATCATAGAACTGAACTGTCAACTTTTTTGCGCAGTGGAATGTCCATTAGGTGGACACAAAGAAATGTCTATTGAACAAGTCTGTTAGGAGTCTGTTACTAACAACGCGTGTCGGTCTGACGTTGATTAATGAACAATTTGCTTACTCGTATATGCAAGAGGCCGACGTATGGTTCTCAGTAGGAAGTGACAACTTGGAGACGATGGCTTGTGGTATATACAGTTCTACTTTATACATGTTGATATATACATACAAAAGACACTATGTGCCTGGTCAGCACATAGTGGTAGTGGTTGTTGTCTAGGTACCCCGGAGCACCCAGCCTAGCCCTAGCTAGGCTAAGGGTAAGACCTTTCTTTTCTCCTCCTCAATCTCTCTGGACCAAGGCTTATATAGCCAAGGTCACCTGACATTTAGTAAGTGATAAATATAAATGTAAATAGTAAATCATCAGTGACATACTTGCACATCCTGTTCAGGATGGCAGACGGTCGATGTACACAAAAATGGAGATTAACAAATAGGATTAGCATCTAATAAATAACAGCAATTAAGTGTTTCAAGGCATATAGATGTCATGGCTCCAGGGTAATGAGCCTTTGCAATCAAATGTTCTTCAGACAATGTATGTCGTAAATCAGTCGCTATGACAATATTCTCGTTGATCTTCGGAGCTGTTCCCGTAGTTGTGAAGTTTCTGGGGCACTCTGTTGTTCTGTGCCACCTTTGGAATATTGCTGAAGCAGAGGATATTCCGAATGGAGTGAAACAGACCTTGATGAGTGTTAATAGTTGTATAATTTTTAGACTTCTCATCGAGGGGTAGTTGCAGGTAAGCACTATAGGTCAATTTTTGTGAAGGTTTTTTCACCTGAGAGTGTAGCATATAGATCTTCGATCTTTGGGATCGGGTATGGATCCAGTTTGGCTACTTGGTTAATGGTTACTTTATGGTCCCCACAGATTCGAACCTTACCATTAGCCTTAAGTACTGGCACTATGGGCGTTGCCCACTCGGAGAACTGCACAGGTTCTATTATGCCGTCTGCAAGTAGGCGATCAAGTTCCTCGTCTACTTTGTGTTTCATGGCATATGGTACTGGCCTAGGCTTGAATTTTGGTTGTGCTTCAGGGTCTACATACATGCTTCCCTTGACTCCGGTAATTTTGCCGAGACCTTCCTCAAATACTTGAGTGCGTTTCTAGCGCATGGGCTTTCGGGAACATCAACTCTATTTATGTTGTCAATGTCAAAGTCTTAAATTTCCAATAATAATGCCACGAATGACAACTGAAACTGGTTAACTTTCTCAAACACTGACTGTCCATCAGGAGTGTACATCTTTCTCAATGCAACTGTACATCTAGCTCAATCACTGTCCAGCACTACACTGGTCATTACAATCACTTGACTGGTTCAAATCACTCAGAGATGTAGGGACTTGTCCAAAGCATCCAACATTGGGAAATGGAACTGCCAATTCTTTATAGGTAGGTCTACGAGGACATTGTCCTGACATCATCCATTTCAGGACGGCTGGCTGTGGTGCAAAAATTTCGATCGAGATGTTTGCAATAGAAATTCTGATTAGATCTTCCATGGTATCAACATGGAGAGCTGACCTAGAATCTGTCTTTATTCTCTTCTGGCCTGAAAAAATCCGCTCACAGCTTGCTGAGGTTACAGGAAGTATCAGCATGGTTTCAACCAAGTGAAGCAGATCCTGTAAATTGAAATAATATTGTGTTATGACATTGATGTGTATCAATGAGTTCATTTATAAATGTGAAAAAAACTTCATGTCCTAGACTACACATCTATTTGTCCTACAAATATGGGACATGGGAACTCAAATTCTGAAAACAGATCTTCTGGGTGTTGTTTCATTAAGAATTCTTAATACAATTAATTAATCTGTATTAAATTTTTCGGACATTCTTCTAAAGGAATTTAGGCGATTATCACGATCTGATATTCGAGATATTTAGAAAAATATGTTTAAAACAATACGGCTTGGACCCGGCATGGTACTATTCCAGTCCCGGACTATCGTGGGATGCATTGTTGAAGAAGACCGGCGTAGAACTAAAACAACTCACAGATTACGATATGCACTTCTTTATTGAGAAAGGATTAAGTGGTGGTATATCGATGGTAGATATTCTAAGGCTAATAATAAATTAGTGGAAGGATATGATCCGAGTAAACCCGACACGCACATATTATATCTCGACGCCAACAATTTGTACGGATGGGCTCTGAGTCAACCTTTACCCACGGGTGGTTTTGAGTGGGTCGATGATATCGATGTGAATAATATCCCATCAGATTCCGATAAAGGGTACATACTAGAAGTTGACTTGGAATATCCAAGTTCGTTACATAACGATCATAACAGTTATCAGCTAGCTCCCGAAAGATTAATGGTTAATAAAGATTGGATGTCGGAATATCAACACTCCTTGATGGGTAATACAAGGTTAGCTAACATAGAAAAACTCGTACCAAATTTGATGGATAGAACATAATATATAGTTCACTACAGAAATCTCCAGTTATATCTATCGTTAGGTATGAAACTAAAGAAAATACACAGAGTTCCAAAGTTTGATCAAAGCCCTTGGATGGAGCCCTATATAAGGCTGAACACAGATTTAAGAAAGATAGCTACCAGCGATTTCGAAAAGAATCTATATAAGCTCATGAATAACTCGGTATTTGGTAAAACTATGGAGAATCTAAGGAAGCGTGTTGATGTTAAATTAGTCAGATCTTATGAGGAAGAAAGACTCAGGAAACTTATAGCCAGTCCGGCTTTTAACAGAAGCAAGATATTCGATAACGACTTAGCCGCGTTGCATATGCAGAAGAGTAATATAAAATTCAACAGACCGGTGTACATCGGTATGAGTATTCTCGACTAGTCAAAACACTTAATGTATGACTTTTATTACAACGAACTTAAGAAGCAATACGGCGATAGATGCGAGGTGTGATTCTTTGTTGATGGAAATACAAACCGAGCATGTGTATAAAGATATGGCAGAAAAAATAGATATGTACGACACGAGCGATTACCCAAAAGATAATCCACTGCACAGCGTAGTAAATAAAAAGGTGTTAGGTAAGATGAAGGATGAATGTGCTGGGATTCCTATAGCGGAGTATGTCAGATTAAGACCTAAGATGTATTCTATAAGGAAGTCCGATAATGGAGAGATAAGTAAAGCTAAGGATGTTAAAAAGTATGTGGTAAAAAAGCATATCGAACGCGAACAGTATAAAGAATCATTATTCAACGGTAGAACGTTCAAACACGAGATGAACTCTTTAAGAAGTTACAATCATAGGATATATGGATTAAGAATGAACAAGACATCATTATCCCCCTTAGATACAAAGAGATGGATTGATAATGATGGTGTAACTACCCATGCTTATGGTTATTTAGGGCGGTAATACTGTATCGTTGGGAACTATGAACAACTCTTCTCGTACAAATGCCCTGCCCGGTCCATCTTTAAGATAATAAAGAATAGGCTCTCCTTCTTTCATAACCAATCTACTAATGTTATATACCTTAAGGGACCAAATCGGATCGGTTGCATGACGTAGGCCTTCGAGTTCACCGGGCTGGTATAAATATCTTACCCTTGCTCTATCAGGAAGTTTTTGTTCTTTGCCTCTCCTCGGTGCTGAAGATTCGGAAGTCACAGATTTCATTTTAATCGCATCAGGTGGTTTCTTCCCTGTTAATCTCGTTACTTCATTATTCAGCGCTGATACAACAGCTGATAATCGTGTCACCCATTCGGTTGATCTCAATAGCTCGGATTTCATTTCAATCCCATACTGATAGCCAAACAAACGTTCTGCTAATGTCATGTTAAATCTTTCAACGATAGCTTGACAACGGTAGGCCTCTCTTTCACCACGCCTGATTTCGACATCGTGCTTTGTTAACAGTTTAGTTATTGATCCCATAAACTCGCGACCGGGATCTACTTGAAATAGCTTAGGCCATTTTAGTGGTCCGCGTTTATATATGCGACTCAGTGCATTAGCTACTTCTGTTGAATCTTTCAAGGTTAATGGCTCAGCCTCTTTGTATCGACTAGCCACATCCACTACGGTTAAAGCGTATATATACGTTTTGCGTCTTACCTTATCGTAGGGAAGAAACAAGAGGTCAGCCTGATGAACTTCATTCGTTGTAAAAATATCAACCATCTTCCTCGGTATATAACGCGGTGCTGGTAAGTATATTTGCCACATCGCTTGTTTCTTTAACCAATTCTTGGCCACATCTTTAGATACCTTAGGCGTGGTGGCTAATTTTTTTATCCTCGTGGGCTATAGTAAATTTTATTCATTATTAATTAATATTGATGTTTCTTTTAATATGAATTATGACTATCGTTGAATCGCATAATCATTTTGGCATAAAAAATGCCACCTGTAGTAGCAGTATAGGTATATAAATCCGGCTCCAGTGGAAGTGAGCCAGAATCACCATTACCTATAAAAATTTATATCATAGAAGCATTGAATGGCTCCAAGTGGTGGTGAGCTAGAGTCATTTTAGATTAATCTCATGACTATCGTTAAATCGCATCGTCATTTTTGCATAAAAAATTCCCCCCTGTAGTAGCAGTATAGGTATGTAAATCCGGCTCCAGTGGAGTTTCGGCAGAACTATACTACTAAAGTACCCTCTGCTGTAAACTCTCAGGAATAATGGCCCTTTCTCCTCTTCCCACACAGGCAGAATTGAAGATGAACAATTCATCTTTTATCTTCGCATACACTTCAAGACCATTTGGTGTCCTATTTGGCCAGCCGTTGGGGACAAAGTCTCTAACCTGTGTCAAGACTGTATCCTCTGTGGAAGTGTGTTTCAATTCTTCTGGGGTCATGAACTTTCCCAGTTATTCACACATCACAGATATGACATGTAATTCAGCCTCAGCTGAGAGCATTTCCTCACATTGATGTACGTTGTTGAATACCAATCTGCTGCGCATATCAGGGACAGTATTATTCTTCCCAGATGTGTACTGTACATCAAAGTTGTACTGATGGAGTCTATCTGACCATCTGTAGATGCGAAGAGGTTTGTGGCCTGAACCTGTTGTAGATAACAGTGTTGTAAGAGACTGGTTATCAGTGCGTAGGGTGAATTTTCTGACGAAGAGGTACACATGCCAGCGCTCACATGCACACACACACCCTAGTGCTTCACGTTCTCCAGTCGAGTATTTTCGTTGTGTCTTGGTCAATGTACAAGACCAGAAAGCAATTGGACGCTCCTCTCCACTGATGACTTGTGATAGCACTGCCCCGAGTGTGATTCCAGACGCATCAGTAGAGACGATAGTCTCAGCATCAGGATCAAAGTGTGCAAGTACTGGTGGGGAAGCGATGTCAGCTTTCAGCTGATTGAAGGAAACTCTGCTGTAGTCTTTCCCACTGCCACTTTATGTCCTTAGGTAGAAGTTTACGCAAAGGTTCAGCTTTGTCTGCGTAGTTTGGAACAAACTTCAGGTAGAAATTTGTTGTTCCTAGGAAGGAGGGGAGCTCAGTTCTGTTTGTAGGCTCCTTCAGATCCAGAATAGCTTGGACGTTTGAAGTGGTGGGCTGAATCCCTTGTGCGGAGACCCTGAAGCCAAGGAAATCCACCTCATCTGCTGAGAATTTGCACATGTCTGCATTCATAGTGACGTTGTAATGTGAAAGTTTAGTCAATAAACGTTCAAGCCTTTGGTCATGCTCAATCTGGTCTTTTCCATGAACGACGATGTCATCCATCATGTTTGTAGCTCCTTTCAATCCTTGTAGGATGCTTGAGAGTATTTTCTGGAATGCATTTGGGCTTGAGGACAGGCCGTAAGGCATGCGGCGATACTGGAAGACTCCCACATGACTGTCGAAAGCTATCAGAAATCTACTTTCCTCTTTCAGCTTCACTTGTAGGTAGCTACAACGTAAGTCCAGCTTGGGGAATATTGTGGAGCCATGAAACTCTGCTGCAAGCTCTTCCATGGTTGGGAGTGGATACTTTTCCGGAATGATGGCTTTGTTGACCTCTTTCAGGTCTACACATAGACAAATTTCTCCAGACTTGCGACGTGCAATGACTAGATTGGATACCCATGGTGAAGAATCAATTCTCTCGATGATACCTTGTTGTTCCACCCTCAAGTTCTGTCTCTACTTCGGCTCGAACGCTGAGAGGTATCCTTCGTAACCGTTGTGAAACTGGTGGTACCTGTGGGTTGATCCGGGGTGAATGAGAGAATGATGAAATCTCTCCAAATCCTGAGAAGACGCTGGGGAACTGGCATATCACATCTGCTGTAGTTGTTCCCATGGTCTGTATGAGAGAACCATGTCTATAGATTTGAAAGTCCAAAGCATTGAACAGATCAACGCCCATTAGACATGCACCTTGTCTTGAAATGTAGAATGGGTGTTTATGGATAATCTGTCCATCTAGCTCCACATCGAGATATGATATACCCACTATTTCCAGGGTTTCATTATTGTAGCTGAGGAGTGACTGCTTTGGAGCATGCAATTGGTATTTCGCAAACTTATGCCTGTAAACAGTTTCATTCAAAATTGAGACCTTTGCACTGACATCCACCAGCAGAGTGACAGGTTCGTTAGCAATGAACAGGTCAGATTTCTTGAAATTTCCTTGATTTGAATTTACAGTGAATACAACAGTATCTTCTTCATAATAGGAATTGTCACAATCTTCATAGGAATGTTCAAACTCTGTAGCATCAACCATTTTCACACATGACATGGTACCGCCCCAGTTACTTGAACGGCACATTTTCTTAAGATGGTTCATTTTCCCACAAGATACACATTTCTTGCCTTTAGCTGGACAGGTTTCACTGTTAGCCAGATGCGAAGGCGATCCACAACAAAAGCAATAGGGCTGTGATGAATGTCCAGTTTCACTTCTTTTCTTTACTTTTCTCCTATTAACGTGTTAAACACTGGTTGCTGCAGGCTTGTTTTCACCTGTTTTGTTTTGCATAGTTTTAGCTTCTGAGATAGCTTCCTCAATCTGACATGCAAGTGTTGTAGCTTTTTCTAATGTCAATGTATCAGGTTCCATCAGTAATCTTTCACGAATACGTTGGTGGCAAGTTTTCTCGATTAGCTGGTCACGAACAAGTTCATTTGTCAAAGCCCCAAAGTTGCATGTGGAGGCGAGTTCACGTAAGACACTCATGAAGTCGTGAGTTGTCTCGTCTGGCAACTGGTTGCGATGACGAAAATTCCATCCTTTGAGAATAACGCCTGTTTTAGGACTGAACTGTTTCTTCAATGCATCTCTCGCACCGTTGTAACTGTCAACTTCTTCCAAAGAACGAAATATTCGCTGCCCTTCAGTTCCCAGACAGTGAATCAAAATAGCACGCCGGCGATCTTCACTGACCGTCTTGTCGTCTGCGAGACCGCTAGTTACTATGTACGTATTGAACTGCTCAATCGATCTATTCCACGGAATTGGCGGCTCACCTGGCGTAGCAAGAAAGGGGGGTGGTGAACAAAGTCTGTAATCCACCATCCTCGTCGCCAAATTATGTTGTGTACGTGGGCGAAATGAAAGGAATCGCACAACACAGTGACTGAATTCTAGATTTACTCCAGAGCCAACTGAATTTTTACAAAACCCGTATAGGTTTATGAAACGGAGCATGCACATAAATGGGAAGTGATTTTACATTATATTTAGAACACAACAGATTCGCTGTGCAGAGTTGCATCCCTTGGGCATGCCAGAAACCTATGATTGTGGGTTCAAATCCTGGTTCTCCCCGATTATGTTTCTAGGTTTGTCAGCACCATACCCATGCTCGTGGGTTTCACCGAAGTGGTAAACGTCTGAGACCTGCATCACTTCGGGCTTTCCTCCCACATTAAGCTGACACGCCGCGATATAACCCGAATACTGTTAAAAGCGGCGTTAAACCCTACTCACTCACTCACTCACTCACTCACTCACTATCCCTCAACATGGTCTCCAAACTAAGTCCATATTCACAATGTTCTGCAATACGTCTTAACTCTGCGACGAATGGGGAGATTGACTGACCCGATTGACGAAAGGACGTGGTTTCGGATTGTAGTGAGTTTCTATTAGGTTCACTAGTTCAGCGAATGACTTGGATGTGGGTTTAGTGGGAGAAATGAGATTTCTCATGAGTCCATGTCTTAGCTCCAACTAAACTTAGCAGAATGTTCAATTGCCTCTCAGCATCATTGCGTCATTCGCTATGAAGAATGCGGACAACCTTTCATTGCTTAATTGTAGATAGGAGAATGTTTAAGAGGATGAAGAAAAGGTTTGCTTTGCCAAGAAGGGAGGCTCGCCTGCTTGAGTGCGAACAGAGGGGCATGCTTGTAATCAAGCGTGTAATTTTGGAGGTAATTTCCTCCAACAAGACCATATAAGGTGCCTCTGTATGTTCGTTCCAGCCTTTGAATTTGATAGACAGGACAAAAGTGAAAATAAGCCTTACCTATGCACCGCTTTCGAATGTTTGAATACAATATTTGCATTAATGATGTTATGATCTATCCAAATCTGCAAAGTTGTATATTGCCATGATTTGTACTTAAAGTACATACTTAAATGCTGAAAAACTTAAAATACTGAATATTTTAGAAATTAATACATTACTGCCATGGCTTTCTGATGAAATCAAGTTGATTTGATGAAACTATTCTATTCCTATGACTATCATGAAGCAAACTGTATGAATTTGCAACATTTCAAGAATGTTGTTTGATGTCCGATGCACAATGGTTTTATAGCATAAATGTGCAACGATGTTATTACATTGTGAAATCACAATCAACCCCCAGTTGGTTTTGACGGCCGCATCACTGCGGAAGCTAATATTCATAGAATAGTACTATCTTCAGTCGGTGTAGGTAGGCATGTTTGAATAATTATACCTACAGGTTACAAAATGCACAGATGCGGTTACTACAGTATTCAAAGGATGTGTGGCAATACATTTCATGCAGAAAACACGATAGAAATTTACAAAGGGCACACAGAGAGCTTGGAATTTTTATATACAACTGTGACGTCATATCTTTTGCGTCACAATGAGTGATATGACATTATAATGGTGACATGCTATGTAGAGCGAAAGCCTTGCAAAGCTTGCTTTGTTTAATTTAGGGATGCCCACCTCATGCTAGCTTACCAAATTGCCGTGCTTATATGCTTTCAATGACTGTCATTTGTTCGAGTGAGGTATTACGGTGTAAACAAACTGCTTGAGTACATACAGCACCATATTTTGTTCAGATCGATAACTCACGCAAAACACTTGACTCAACCCATCCCGCTTCACTCAGTACATATATTTGCTAACACCAAAGAGTTCACGTTTTATTTAGTCATGGTAGAATCGGTTCCAAATTCAATTTAGCGCAGTTTAATCTACAGGTAACCTAGCTCTACATTGAAAACACAGTATGTTTATCCCCTAAATGTATCAATAACGTTGTGAAAATATTATCTCAAAAACGTTAACAATCCACAACCTCACCACAGCGTTGTGAAAATGTAGTGTGTTAACCATGTTAACTGGGCCATAGGTTTGCCACCATAAGCTGCATGGATTGTCCACCCATGGCGTGTCCAACTAATATTTGATGGCTCAACAGTGGCAAATGCAAACTCTGGTAATCCAGTGACCAAATCGATGCAAGCCACTACTATGTAGTCTTGTTGGGACCCAGAACCCCATATTGCTGGTCATCACAGGTGACCGAATTGGTCTATTCGTATATTGATGCTCATGGTGTCAATCACTGGATTTGTCTGGTCCAGACTTGATTATTTGCTGACAGATATTGGAATATTGCTGGGTGAAGTGTTAGACGACAAACAAAGCCTACACCAAAAAGACAAATAAAACAAAATATCAAAATGTTTTTAATCACAATTCAGCTTTATATTATACATATTTTTAAACTTATCCTATCTCACTCTATGCATTCCTCCTCACGATCCCTTGCGTGGAAACGTCCTTGATCAAAGTTTCCAGCTTCTAAGCTATATTTGTCCAGCCACCCAAGCATCACTATGATAACCACCCCAGTATCTAGGTCATGCACTCAGATCTTGTGCAGCACACTGTCCTCACTCTGATGCATTGACTGCCTCATTATTGTCCCCCGCCGCGCGAAAGTGCGAAGCGGGGGATATAGTATTCACGACTGTCCGTATGTCCAAACCTGTTTGTTGCCGCGATATCTCAAGAACTAAACACTGGATTGTCTTCATATTTGGAACTATGGTGTATATACAGACTCTGCAGACACCAGTCAGTTTTGGTGACTTTGACCTCATTTTCAAGGTCACAGCAGGCAAATCTGCTTTTGGAGTTGGAAAACGGTGTTGCCACGATATCTCAAGAACTAATCGCTGGATTGTCTTCATCTTTGGTACTATGGTGTATATACAGACGGGGGACATTTCGTCACTTTGTGACAAATACTTGTTCTCTTTATTTTTGCCTCCCTGTGGAGACATACTTTTTTTTAAGAGAATATTTAGGCCTTTTATTTTTTTCTCAAAATTACGGGAGTTTTGGGGAACTAATTGCACATTAATACGAGTAAAGACCAAGCCAAACGTCCAGCCTGCATGAAGTGCCGCAACATATGTTCGACTGTGGTTCCTCATTATGCTGCAATTGTCTACAGTTTTCTACACAATGAAGTTCCCGCTGGTCGAAGAGCAATCCACCAACTAAAATAAACTTCCAGTCATAAAATACATCAGACAGATGTATGGTGCCATCTTCCCGAGGCAAGAGAGTTAACTGACTTTAAAAGTCCAGTTTCCACCCTTGCCGAACTAGGCTGGAATTCCTGGGCTCGATCGTAGCGCCACCAGTGGCTATTACGAGTTATGTCCTTTCTATGCCTCGCCTATTGACCAATCAGATTCAACCTCTCGTATCACTTGCATTTGCTTCAAACAAAACGGTGGCGCTCAGTCAAGACGATCTGATTGATAATCAAGATCTATATTGTGATAAAACGAGTCTTACATCACGTGAGCACCTTGATTAAAAACATGAAAAGATTTAGAAAATATCTGTTGACAACGAGTTAGCGGTGCACATGCTTTGCAAATCCTGCAGTCAACAAATCTGCATGACACTTTACGAACCGGATTTCGATTCGGTGCACGATTTTGATTGGACTATGCATAGACTCGTTAGTCCAGCCAAAATGTAACTCCATAATACCAGCCCAGTTCGGCAAGGGAGGAAACTGGACTTTTATAGTCAGTTAACTCGCTTGCATCAGGAAGATTGTATGGTGCTGGCAGGAAAGTTTGTCCAGTCCACCGAAATGTTTATCAGACCCTATCAACTTCCAGTCGATTCTACATTGACCAGCCTTACCTCTACTCTGATCGATCAAGCTGTACAAAAGGTACATTGATATCCAAGCATGCTCTGGTGTTTTTAGGCCCAAGTCCCAGAACCCCAAGGATTCTACTTGCCAATAATTCAGCATGATCTGTTCATAATGCTGCATATGTACCTAGAGAAACAGGCTCATTTGCGTAAGAAGTCCGTCTCTCACTATCATTCGATTAGTCAGTCTGGATCTACAAGACGTCTTCCTCCACATGCCTATCCACCACAGCGCAAGCGCCGGCATTACCTCCAGTTTATTTTCCAAGGTAGACATTACAAAGTTACTACACGTCAGAGGGATCATCTTTAAGTCATTCATCTGCGATTACATTCAGGGTCACACTGACAGGAAAGTCCTAGTCTATCAGCTCTGCTGGCTAGTCAACACTGAAACGTCGGAAACCACCCCAACTAGCAACTACAGTTCATCAGAGCACTTTACGACACCGATCATGAGAAGATGTTCGTCCCTCCGAACATATGGACAAAGATATGACTTGTACCTTAGCATTCAGACAGTCGCTACATCTATGAGAATGGCAGCAGTTGCTCAGCACAAGCAATCACCCAGAGAGGTCGACTCCAATTACAGCCCGTTCAGCGCTTTCTCAAATTGTATCTTCAGTTCGACAATTGTCAGGTGCTGATTCAGCTCCCATTGCACCTCTATGGCCATCTACAATGGTGGTTATCCAAAACAAACGTCTGCTCTGGAGTTCCACAGGAACCTTTCTACCAACACACCACTTGTTCGTTGATGCGTTGACAGTAAGATTGGGAGCACAGCTGCAATATCAACAAAGTTCTGGACATTAGTCAGCAATAGAATCGACCCTTCATATCAACAATCTCGAATTCAAGGCGGTCAATCTAGTGATCTCTCATTTCGCAGAAGTACTTTGATCATCTCTCTTGATGATACAGTCTGAGAACACCTCAGTCGTCTGGTATATTAACAAGATGGGATCGACCTTGTCAGCTTGGCTTCTGATGATGGACTTGTATCGACTGATCAATTGGGCGTCAACCTCTTCAGGCATTCCAGGAATAACCAATGTCACAGCAGACTACCTGTCCGGACCATCCTCGACAGAATGGCGTCTACACCCAAAGACCTTCGAGGGGATTTGCCACCTCTACCACCACCCAGAGGTCGACTTGTTGTGTCTCTCCAATTCCGAATCTATGGCCATATTATGGGAGAATCACAACGCCTACATGTTTCACCAACAGCGCTTCTACCACAGGTAATCAAAAAGATCACATCAACAAAACAGTTACAGCTGATTTTGATCGCACCTTACTGGCCCGTGCGCAGCTGGATCACCGTGTTTCCAGAGAGCGGAAAGTCCAGGGTTCGATTCCCGGCCGCGTTATACACAAAAACGTTAAAAGATGGTACTTGTTGTTACCCTGTCAGGCGCTCGGCATTTACGGTTTAAAAGAAGGACTGTTTGGCACAGAGTCAGTAAACAGTATTCATGTTAAACTGTGGCATGGTATCTCAGTGAGCTAGCACTATAAATGGGCATCAGTCCAGACTAGTACAAGCAGCCACACACATACAAGTGCATGCACGGCGCTATGTAAGTACAATAATCTTGGCCGCAACATTAAACCCAATTTCACCTCACCTCACCCTTGCAAAGGGATCTTCTTCAACCTCACTCCAGCCTACTACATCCATCGCTGGACACCCTTCATCTATGTGTCTGGCTCATTAGAGAAGTCCTTAGTTGCTAAAGGTTTATTTATGGTGAGCAGCAAAGACCATCACAGAGGCCCATTGGGCCTCCACAAAAGCTATAATAAATGGAAAGCCTTCGAGGGATATTGCCGCTGTAGATTGATCAATAAGCCTGAAGATTGATGTAGTCCAGATTTCGTCCACCCAAATGGAACTTCAACATAATATAACCACACCTGACTACAGCAGAATATGAACCCTTGGCGAAAAAGACTTTGAACAGATCACCCTCAAGACAAGACTCACTCAAGTCTTTCTTCTAGCCCTGGATACTGCTGCAAGGGTCAGCGAGATTCACGCCTTGGATGTAAACAGGATTCAATTCAAGAGGCACAACCAGGGAAAGGGCATTTTTGTCTGTGACGGGATTTCACTGCTAAGAAGCAACTTACTGGTCAACACGACAGGCTATTCACCTTCCCAGCTTTGGCTTCGATTCTACATCAGGATGATTGCAAGGACATATGTATCGCTATGTCCAGTTTGAGCTGTACGCATATGCTTGCAAGCATCATCGACCCTCGTGAAGATTAGGGATAGAATAGGTCTTCAGCAACCTATGCTTGCCACAAAAGGCGACTACGCTTGGCGAATAACGGGATCGGGTGGTCGGACTTGATTTGATGCATGTCATCGTATCCCAAGTGCGTGAATCGATGCTCAAGATGTCAATCACTTTTTTGTCTGGTCCAGACTCGATTATTTACAGACCGCTGTCATATAGCTAGAATATTGCCCACTGCGGCGTTAAACAACAAAACAAAATTTACAATTCTAACATGGTAACCTTCTGCTGAGAGGAGTGGCGGTACAGCAACTTCCTCGCTGTCATCGATGAAGCCTCACGAGTTTTCTTCCCACATGTGGCTCCGGCAAGAAGAAAGGATGCGAAGTTAGGATCCAGTGAGAGGTAAATACAATGTTTTGTCTTTAATTTCCCAAGGCATTGACCATCTCAGTCTTCAAGTATATACTGCTTGGTGTTGCTATGGTTAGCCATGCTGATTGTTGCACAACAATGATATAATCAGTCTGTTTCCTGTACAATTATGAGATGGATTGGTTGCTCACATATGTGTGAAAAGTATCTCTCAGTGATGGGGGTTGTTCGACGCTGCCAACTCACCAGTTTGGGAAGACACAACAGGCAGTGGTTTTACTTCAGCAAGCATAACATACTGAAGCAAAACATGGTGGCCAGAATAGGCCGTTGCCAAGTAACCATCAGATTTACATGAAGCTTATCCGAGGGGACAACGGCTTAGTAATATTTGTCATATATTTGACTACCTGATACCCCTTAAGGAAAGGTTCTAAGATAGGGGACCTTTGCACCTTGTGGAATTACGAATTCTAAGAGAGTCATCCTTTTCAAAGCTCACTTGCCGTCTTGGTAGAAAGGAAAGCGCTTGGTTCCAAATGAAACAGAGGAACTACATTAAATCAAAATACAGAAGGTTTATGTCCACGTTGAAAACTTTGTGACTGTAAATTCAATCGTTATTCTTTCACTTTTTGATGAGATGTGGTTGCAAATCACAATCTGTAACTGCTTTGTCAATTGTTCACATCAAGTACTGTTTACCATGACATACAGAAGTTTACATCCGTTAACTTTTACACTAACAGCCCAAGAGGAGGAATTTCATATGTGATCAAATCATTTTCTGTTTCTTCTTTGAGAGGCATTTACAAGTTGGAACAGTAACCTGTTTCTGTGTACCTACTATCGAGAACAAAAACAAGACATTGTCAAGATTTAGAGATTAAGGAATTGAAATACATTGAGTAGAAGTGACTGAGGATTAGTTGTTTTAAGATGTAATTTTGGCAAATAGATAACCTTAGGTAAGGCAAGGAAATAATCAGGTGAAACTATATACAATTGTACACAACCAGGGATTAGTAAATACAGTATGAAACAATACCTTTCTTCACATGAAAGTAAAAATATCCTTTTAGAATATAAATGTATTTAATTCACCACCGCTAGATGTACATTTTCACCTATAATACATTAATGTGCAACTACAATAGGGCATATAAGGCATGGTTTTGGGATGGGCTGAAAAATGTTTCATTTCACATTAGAAAGCCATGTTTCTAACATTTCTTATAAGACAGTATTTGTAAAACATTCAAGATTTGAAGATGGCATGTAAAAGGTTTGGTGATAACAACCTTATCTGCACTATATCTGTTGTAACAGTTACAACAGGCCTTTGTTACATGCGACTGGAGTGTGTATGCACTGAAGTTATATTTGTCTAAAACTCTACCGCTTAGCGCATCAAGGGCAGATAAGTATGTTCCTAAATCCGCCTATGATATAATATATAATAGTAAACATCTAGAATATTCTATATTAGCTCTGTAAGATATAGATTTACTTGCTCCTTGTTGATCCCATCTTCCCGAGGCAAGAGAGTTAACTGACTTTAAAAGTCCAGTTTCCACCCTTGCCAAACTAGGCTGGAATTCCTGGGCTTGATCGTAGCGCCACCAGTGGCTATTACGAATTATGTCCTTTCTATGCCTCGCCTATTGACCAATCAGATTCAACCTCTCTTTTCACTTGCATTTGCTTCAAACAAAACGGTGGCGCCCAGTCAAGACAATCTGATTGATAATCAAGATCTATATTGTGATAAAACGAGTCTTACATCACGTGAGCACCTTGATTAAAAACATGAAAAGATTTAGAAAATATCTGTTGACAACGAGTTAGCGGTACACATGCTTTGCAAATCCTGCAGTCGACCGAAATCTGCATGACACTTTACGAACCGGATTTTGATTTCGGTGCACGATTTTGATTGGACTATGCATAGACTTGTTAGTCCAGCCAAAATGTAACTCCATAATACCAGCCAAGTTCGGCAAGGGTGGAAACTGGACTTTTATAGTCAGTTAACTCGCTTGCCTCGGGAAGATGTGTTGATCATAGTGACGCCACATTCAACTTCCTTCTTGTTCAGCACATATATTGTTAGGAATGTTGCGTTCTATGTGATTTTTAGTGCTGCTCTTTCCATGTTTTGGAGAGCTTTCTCTCAAAGTATTGATGCTGTTTATTAAGTTTTGGTTCTGTCATTGTTTTTTGTTGCCAATAATTGTTTATTGTAGATGTACAAAAAATATTTTTGATGCAGCCTGGTTTTGATAGACAATTTTTGATAAGGGAACAGTTTGATAGTCACCGTAGTGAAAACAATATGTTGACATACAGTTGTCAAACTGGATCTTATATAAATAATCATCAAGATTTCTCTGAATATGCCCTTTTCTCTTTTACAACAGTTCAAGATGGTCAGGAAAAAGATCGACAATCGAATTCGAGTGATGTTAGAAAATGGTGTTGCCAACAAGCACAGATCATTGTTTGTCATTGTTGGTGATCATGGCCGAGATCAGGTGAGTAGGAAAGACAGAATTTATGGACATGTCATAATTAATGATTCATTTCCACAAAATAATAATATCTAAACTGATTCAATCTTACCTAATGCATCTCTCTTCCTTCCTTGATCCTGGTGTGGAAATGCCTCAGGACAAAGTTTTGAACCTCGAAAAAAACACAGCACATCCCTATTCATCACCATGGTCATCACTTGTCCATCTGGGTCACGCACCAATCAATCCTGTGCAGCAGCTTACTTGACCACTTTGTATACCTTCCCAAACCAGTCTCTTTCTCATCCCCAAGTGGTCGAGATTGGCCTTTAAGAATTGAAGATTCTTTGGGTGTGTTTTCCTTTGATCTACCTACAAGCATTGGCCATCGTATTGTCAGTCATTATAGAGAAACGCCAACTTGTGCAAATGTACTTTTCCTTCGTTTGATCCACACAATGTGTGTTGTGATCGCCGTTGCCAATATCAGGACAATGATTGATGTCTGGGGAGGAATTTTCGTGTTTATTTAGGCAGGTGTAACGAGTGTAAATCTGCGTCCAAAGACAGGGGCGACGAATCATCGAGTGTAAAGAAACATGTCAGGTTAAAAGCAGTGAAATCAGCCGTGGTTACTGCTACAGTGTCTGTTTCATCTATTGCTGGATCATTGTTGGAAATTCTCCCATAACAGGTCTTGATCTTCAATCGCCAGCAGTGGTTTATTTTTGTTCACCCAATCTGATTCGCTGGCTGAGAGTGGAGAGTTGTGTCATCACGTTTGGATTGGCTGGCTAAAAATAATTGACGGCACTATTTTTGGATCGGGGATACCCGAGGTTGTCTAGTACAGGAAATCCCCAGCTGGCAAAATATTACCAAAAGTTGGTGACCGAGAGAAAATTTGTGGGAGAAGAAGGGGTGTGATATGTGGAGATATATCAGAGAATTTTGGCTTCCCAATGTACCAGATTCAGTTGCAGAATGAGAAGACGGTAACCGAAGCGAGATACTGCATCGATATTACGGGACCAGGTGAGCAACTCCGGTACATTTATTACTGTGCGTTTTCAAGGCTAATAAGAAAGCTAATGAAACACTTAATTAATTCATGTAAAAATACCGATGAAATAGTGAAACAAACCATATTGTTTGGCATTTTTTTTTTAAAATATCTATCAACCACATAAGAAATGTCACATTATAACGAAGTGTTGATCTGGAGCCAATCAATCAAAAACATATTTCAAAGTTATATTTGAGTAATCAAGACTTAAATTTCATATTTTAAGAAAATAAACACTCAGATGATTTGGATCTAAAGCAATACTCATGCAATTTTAATGCAGGAAACAATCATTTCGTTGACGGACCGTACATCTCACGACCAAGATGTTTTGCAACCACAGCAGTTGTTTCTCCTTTCAACTGGTGGAGTTTATCCAGATCAATATAATTAATGTATTTTGGCCTATAATTATTTGGTGTTTTTTAAACATGAAGACTTCAATTATATAAACATACCATCTCTGGACAATTAAGAAACTCATTATGAAAAAACAACATAAACCCGTTCAAACTTGAATGCATTAAGTCATACCTAAATCTATATTAACTTAAGAAAGTAATATATGTACCGTATTCGACGTAATAAGCGCCCATGGCACTCTCAAAATTAGAAATAGGGGGCTCTTATTAGAATATTATTTTGGTGGAAAAGATAAATTTCGTGGTTTATGCTGATGGCCTGACTGTTTATATAAGACAGATATATTTTTCCAGAATTTAATTGCCCCTAATTAAGGGTGCATATAACACACGAGTGCGTGTTTAATTAATCGTATTATACACAAATAAATAAGTCTTGTCTACATTGATCCATCGGAAGGGGTGCTAATTGGGATTGTTAGCTTGCCAATATATTAGCAAATATCGCCGTGGGCGCTTATTAGAGCGGGGCACTTATTACGTCGAATAAGGTATTTGTATTTTTTCTAAACTATTTTTATTTCTTATAGGGAGCAGACAAAATGATGAAGATAAAGATGGTGGGCACCAATCAAACTTATTAGGTATTTTTTTCAAAAACAATATTCTTTTTGTCAACAATGATGTACATTTATGCATCTTAAAATATATTTTGTATTTTAGATAGGATGAAATAATATCAAAATTAATTTCATATTAGTTTTAGGTAGAAACTCAATATCACAGTTAATTATTTTCAGAATTAACAGTTGGTTTGGTTGGTTTGTTGTTTTACGACGCACCCAGCAATATTCCAGCTATGTGACGGCGGTCTGTAAATAATCGAGTCTGGACCAGACAATCCAGTGGTTGACATCATGAGCATCGATCCACGCAATTGGGATCAATGGCGTGCATCAAGCAAGTCAGCGAGCCTGTCCACCCGATCCCGTTAGTCGCGTTTTACGACAAGCATAGTCGCCTTTTACGGCATGCATGGGTTGCCCCATTCTACCCCAGATATTCACAATACAGAGTATTAAGACATGTAGAATTATGTTTGTCTCAAGTATATTCTTTAAACTAAAGATTTATTATTTACCATGTTTACTGAAAAAACACTTCTTTAATAATGCAATTGTTATATTATCATAGCAGATAAACTGCCCCAATATGCATAGCTAGCTTAATTTTAATGATAATTATTTAGCATTTCTTGGGATGATAGACTGGACAAATGACAAAATAAGAAATGTATTTTTAATTATTATTCTCCCATTACAAGGTTTACAGTGATTTATTTTTTTGACATAATCTAATTGGCTGCCAGGGAGTATGCTGTGTTGCTATTTTAATCAGAGACCTTAAATTATTCTAATGTGTAAATTTTCAGAACATGGTAAGTAAAGAAAAAATAAAATTTATGGGTGATGAATAAACGAGGTCCTCTTTTAACATTTTACCATAGACCTCATTTCTTTACATTAGCAATGTCTGATTTTAATTTTAATACTTTTTACAAAATTAATCACATATGAACAGGTCACTTAAATACATATTTATATTATGTCTTGTTTTCATGAAGATAAATAGAAGAAAATGTTAATTTTAAATTACCCATTACCAGTAAGTCTTAACTTCTAATCTGATAAGATAACAAAAGAATAAAGTTTGGAGGTAACTGTTGCAGTAAAATAACAATGTAAAATTACAAGGGTATGAAAATGCCAATATTTGTACAACTACTGAAAGGATAATTTATTGTTTACATATATCCTATGTATTCATGTTTCACACACAATAAATATTGTGCTTGTCAAATTCACATTGTTTTTTGTCATTCACAAATATGGAAAAAAGATAACATGAAATAATCATCATTTTACATATTAAATTATTCACTGTAAAATTAGTTTTAAAGGGGAAAATTCGTCCAAAAATATTACAATCCATTGATTAGCTGATCCGTTGCCTGAGTTGGTGTTTATAAAATCTTGCCTGATCAGTCCTGCTGAAAGTTCATTGGGCCCTTGTTTTTCGTTAACAATATTTCACAATATTCAAGACAATATTTAATTTCCTCTTAATGGGTTAATAAGATTTGTTTCTAGCGAACAAATAAACGAATAACATATTTACATACACTAAAAAGGTTGGCCTATTTAGTGTTGCGCATTGAGAGTGATAGTCACGGCGAGATGAATGCAAATAAAGTTATGGGCCGAGTATTCCAAAACCATTAACAAATATCAAATCACATTACTAATTCTCAAAACGTTACTCCCATCAGCTTTTAATAGTTAACAAAAACCATGACATGAATGCTAGCAAGTGGCTTGCCTGTAAAAGAAAACTCATGTGAGTTGTCTTCGCTAGATCCTTTTTTTATGGTGCAGTTGTCTCACTGAGCATATTCGAAAACGAGGCCCAAGTGGTTACTAAACACGAGAAATCTTCAACTACGAGTTCGACTTTTTATGGCGATTAATCTGCAAAGCCTCGTTCTAATCGTGACAGATTAATCACTCGTGTGTAGATTTTTCGGTAACAAACGAACACATTGGTTAATCCTCTATATCTAGGATCGAACAGCTTTCTTACTGATGAAATGAATACGCTCCTTTCCCACCCTTGACTTACAGCAAGTGATGAACTCCAAAGAGGCTATTTTTGTGGCAGAGGTTATGGACAGAGAGGACATACACCCTCGACCAACGCTTCGGTAGTGTGGTTCATCAACAAGATGGGCTCTACCAGATCAGCGTCTCTGTTGACATTGACATTCCAGTTCTTCCGCCTGATGGTGAAATTCCGCAGAGTGGTGCCGCAGGCAGATGTACTTCTGCAACAGTGCCCACCCAGCTCAGACATCATGTGGCAGCAGCTATCAGTCAGGGTACTAAACCTGCATACACTACAGGCTCCATGTGCTATGTAATTTTTCTGTTGAAATTCAGCATGGTCAGCAACCTGTTAATCCAGTCCACCCTCTCACCAATAAGTGAGACTTATATGCAATATTTCGTGGCCCATTGTTTTTGGAGTGCTAAAACTGAAACATGACACAGTGGAATTTATCTGGCCGGCATCAAGTTCATGTACCCGTACCTCCAAGCTGGTATCAAGACCCTTTTTGTCAATGTATCTTCAGGAGCTGTACACAGACTTTTTAAGAGGTTACAAGAAAATGCAATCAACATCTACAAAGCAGCGCTTGCCTATTACTTAGTGTTTTATGTAAACATGTGGCTCAGTTACGAGTAGGCATGTTTGGATATTTCAACAATTTGGCTATGCAATGTATGTGCATAATTGCCTATTTTGGATTTCTCCGTCGTGGAGTATTTACTTGTGCCTCGTCGTTTGATCCAGATGTACATCTAACAGTGAGCGATGTGCAATTTTAACACACAACATAAGTGCATCCTAACCTTAAAAGCTTCGGAACAGATCCCTTCAGAAAGGGTGTGCAACTAGCGTTGTTAGCTACATCTAAGACTGTGTGTCCTTACATGACCCTTATGACATGGCTTCAAGTTAGGAGGTCGACGGGAGCAAGACCCAGTGATCCTCTTTCGTGGAATCAACTCTAGAGCTGTTACTAGAACTGTCTTCTTGTCCCGGCTGAACATTGCTCTCACCAGGGCAGGCTTAGAATCCAGTGCTTATTCTGGACATTCATTCCACATTGGTGCAGCAACTACAGCTGTTAGTGCCAGTGTGGGAGATCATTTGATGGAAACATTGGGCAGGTGGAATTCAGACTGTTTCACCAGATACATCAGAACACCAGAAGAGACACTAAGGAAGCCCAACAAGCATTATGCTATGAGTGACTCTTTCTTTCACTAGAGGCTTGACCAACGTGTGTGTTGTGACTTACATTATTCTGCTTCTAATGCCTCAACCCACATGACTGAACTGTTATTCCTATCGGTGCAACTACCACTCATCTTCCTGACACTGTTCAATCTTGTTCTGTGACATTACCTGGATAAAATAACTCATTGGATTCAGTTTTTAATTCTCATATGTATATGTTTAACATTATCATCTTATATCACTCATTTTATACTTTCTTATCACTTTGGGGGCTCTCGGTTTTTTACCTCGTTTTAGGCTTTGCAAGCCAATCATTCTGTAAACTACATTATATGGCTTGCAGCCCCCAAAGTATTTTCATTTTCACTCATACCCGCAGGGTATCACCCTTTCTACATATTTTCATTTTATCTTTTTAGATCTACCCGCAGGGTTCTAAGTCATTTTCATATACTGTATATTTCAAATTTACTTATGCAACCCGCGGGGCTGCCTTTCTATACTACTTACCCGCAGTTTAAGTTACCTTTCCAACACCAAGTACCACCAAATCTTACGCCAAGTATTGTATATAATAAACATTTGATTGTACTCAATTGTTTTTGTTGTCATTGCACAAACAATATTGTTTACATTAATTTAAGCAAAGTTGTCTGTGAACTAATCAGCAGATTGCATTAACTCATTATGTTTTACAGCAACCATGATCAGATTACCACTGTTGACACCTTGGAACGAACATTACCAGGCACAACAACATTGTATGATCATTACTATGTTGTAATTTGGTTGAAAATGAATGTGAAATGACGTTGATTCAACATTTAAAGTCAGATGTTTCAATCTTATGTTCACATCAATGTTTTTTCCACATTGGACATCAGTAATCATGACATCCAACAGATAGTCTCTTCCTCATCAAGTCTTCCTCATCAAGGAATCTTAAGATATGTTTGCTGAAACTCTCATGCATAATCTGTGTTGTAATGGAAGATAGATAAGCAGCTCCAAAGTTCCCGCTATGACCATGCTAAAAAAACATGTTTTAGTCTGTTTTCAGTCGTACAAATGGGTATCTCACATACCCTCACGTCTAGTTGCACATTTAAAAGGAAGCCAGAAGCTGGAATATAAACATTAAACTTGTTTCCGTCTGGTTGCGCACGCACCTCCCTATGACATGCCACAAATCTCTCAGCGCGCCTCTGAGCTTGTCGCTCGAGAAAGTCTTTTGCGATAGACTACTAGTTTGTATTTTACTAGTACTTATTGCTTGTCTACAGTTGTTGTTCTAATAAATACTGTAAAACAGGAATTTAATGCGACATGAAAATAATGCGAGCTCTTGAGTTTAGACATAAATGCCCATTTTAAAAATGCGAGTGCCCATACCCTTTCCTAAAAATTTATGCGCTGGATTTATGTTCTGTGTTATTTTAATTAATGTAACCTACGTAAATAAAAGCCGTACCTGAAAACGCTTCGTTTGTTTCAAATGACGTTTTGAGAAGGAATTGTGAGTAGACAAAGATAAAAAAAATAACTGTGCACATTAAATCCCCTGTCCATGTTTTTTCAGTGTGAGATTCCTTCCTTATTATAATATAATTTTAGCTAATTGCCCGTACGTTGGATGGCCAAGCATGAGAATGGTTTCCTTGCAGCTATCATTGTGTTAGTGTTGTTTTAGTTGACAGTCTGTTGGTACAAGTATATACGTTCGGCCCTTTGATGAAAAGAAGTAGAACACTGATCAGTGTATCAAATCTTCAATCAGGTGACAATCCTCACACTCCTGTTGACCTGCGGATTAGTGTAATGAAACCCATTCATGCGCGTTGGCTCGTGTCTGCTCTTGACAAGCTTGTAAAGGACACTGATGGGATAATTCGTGGCTGGCGCCAATCTTGGCTCCTTGACAGGATGTGAACTGACCACTACTCAACCTTACTTTGTGTAGGTGACTTTGTTATTTGAAAAAATAATGCGCATAAAATTAATTCGACCTTCCGTCACTCGCATTTTTCGCATTAATATTCTGCTCGCATTAATTTCCTGTTTTACAGTATGTCTTACTTGTAGACTCCTGGAATGTAATCCTTGGTAATCCATTATTTGTGTTCAACACATGTTTCACTGTTTGTCTTGATTATACACGTGGCAATATGTCGGGAATTTGTGCCTCGTGTCAAGAAAACTGTCTAAAGTATTGTCCTCAATACAAGTATTGTCCTTCCTGCATCATTAAGGACAGGTTTTCAACTAGTTTGTGGGATAAACGTTGTAAAGAATGTGAGCACTTGTCTTCTATAAACTTTAACTTGTATCTTCATGCGTTGGCGAAGCGGGCTGCTGACCAGCACTACAAGCAGAGAAGGTCATCGGGTGGATCCTTGGACTCTGCACCCTCCACATACGGCCAGTGGCGAGTCGGCCACACCCAAGAAATCAGTTGATAAAGACCGCCTCAGTAAACTTCTGCTTTCAACAAGACACGTGACTGTTCGCCTACTGATACTAGACCGGGTCGTGACGAGGACCATGTCCCCAGTCGGTCCGTCTCTCGTCCTACCAACGACGATAGGGAGGTGGTGGGGGTCTACAGTGAACACAGATCCCTCTCTAGATGTCGTTCCCGTCCCCGGGACGACAGGTCGAGTGCCTTGTCGCGAGACGGTAAACGACACGAAGACGTTCATCGCCTTTGTGGTCGTCAGGAGTTCAATTCGGACCATAACTACGATGGGGATCGTAGTACTTCTACAGTTAGAGATCATAGCCCTCGTCCCCACGGGGACGTGTGCCGCTCTCGAAGGGAGGTTTTGGGAGATCAGGGGCGTAGAGATGATGACCAATCAACACCCTCATCTAATTTCATGTCGACCCGGCTTTGATAGCCCAGATCCGGCGGCGGTACTCGCCTCGATGGCGTCGACCAAGAAGGATTTGACTATGTCTGGGGTCCATGGACCATCGACCAGTACACCAGTTCCTTCATCTACGCCTACACAATCGGCGTCGACGATGGATGTGCTGGCATTAAGGTCGGAGACACTGCTGTTCGTCACCAGCTTCAACCGCTTGCTATGCTGTCGACAGCGATCGAGGCCCTCTCAGTGTACTTTGAGGAGAAAGACCCCCAGGACGAGGACGAAAGGACGGGGGCCATCGTTCCTCACCGATATGCAACTGTGGATCTCGGACATCCTCGCCCAGTCCCGATATGTATCGAGCCAGATTACTACGGCACGTCGTCATGGTTACATTGACTGCACTGAACTACCTGATCGTCATGGCAGGATACTCATCGCAACAGTTGTTTGACTGTCGTACTAACGAAGTTCTGGATAAGTACTCCAAGGAAGCCGAGCGTTACATCATCATTTCGGCTTCACAGAACCTGTCCAGACGGCCACCGGTTTCGAACGCAGGGTCGCCTTCTACCTAGACGGGCTCCAAGCTCACCAGTTCACAGAAGCCCTTTAAGGAGAGTTAGCGACAACCCTGAGTCTACTACGGTACCTCGGGTGGATTGTTAACCTTCAAAAGTCGGACTTGGTACCAATATGGGATCTACAGTACATCGGGATATGCTTCCAGATGGGAGTCAATCTGGACAAGGTACCTCAAGACCATTGGGACAAGATTGTCAGCAGCGTTCCGACACTTCTACATGCCCCGGCGTCGTTGCACACGTGGCAGGAAGTCCTCAGTCCGTTGACATTGGCCCAAGACCTGACTCGCCGAGGTCGTCTTCAACTTTGTCTGCTGCAGAGATTGCTGTAACCCACCTGAAAGTTTCTTAACCTGCGGCGCAGATAGGTTGTCAACTGGAGTGTAGGCTCCAGCCGTCGAACGTTTGTGAAGGCGTCTTTATGAGCAAGCCTCCGTTCATGCTACACCTATTTGTAGATGCATCATTGGATGGCAGGGGAGCGCACTTCGGGGGACGACCAAGCAGCCGGGCTGTGGTCGCCAGAAGAAAAGGTCCTCCACATCGACTGCCTCGAGATGGAAGCAGTGATTCAGGCGGTCGAGTTCTGGAAAAATTCGACTCCGTCGGAAACGGCTGATGATAACTCCACAGTCGTCCACTGCATCAACAAACAGGGAACGACTTGGTGCTGTTACCATCGATACTTGAGAAAGTTCGTCAAACGGCCAACCTACATCTGCCTTTTGTTGCGCCTTATTGGCCGGCCAGAACGTGGTTCCCGGAACTTCTTCAGATCATCAATCTGGCAACGGGAACGCTCTCCTTCTTCATGCTCACAACGACTACTTGCATCTGGGGATAAAGAACTTTCAGCTTCACGCCTGGGTTTGCTTAAGACCTCATTAATGAAGAAAGGGTATTCGGCTAAATCCGCAGTGCTTGTCTCATCGGCACATCGAGTTACGACTCGTAAGCTGTACGATGACAAGTGGACCACTTTCTCCATTTTCGCCAGGTCTCATGGCTTCAACCCGGCAATAGCAACCCCACCACAGGTGGCGGAGTTCCTAGTCTATCTCTGGTCATCTCACGCCGAAGACCCGGGTTCGATTCCCGACATAGGTACTATGTGTGAAGCCCATTTCTGGTGTCCCCCGCCGTGATATTGCTGGAATATTGCTAAAAGCGGCGTAAAAACATACTCACTCACTCCCTCACTCCCTCAGTCCGGTCATCTCGGCGTCTGAAAGGGTCGACGATCTCGACGTAGCTAGCAGCTTTGGCTTCAGTTGTGCCGTCTCCTACGGGCGACAAGCTCACTAAAGTACGGGTGTTGCAGAAGATTCTACATGCCCTCATGGTTGAAGATCAGTCACGTAAATTCTGACCGCCGGCCTGGGACCTCGATGTCGTTCTGCTAAACCTGTCTGGTCAGATGTACGAGTCTCTAGATCAGGTCGCTTTCGACTTGTTGTCTATGGCTACGGCAGAGAGAGTATCGGAAATACATGCCATTGACGTCGGTCGAATTACGTTTGATCAGCTTAACCATGGCAACGTCCATCTTGGTCTCAGATGGGATTTTTTTAGCGAAAAATCAACTTTCTGGCCAAGATTCGAGAATGTTCCACATTCCTCCCTTGTCTGCCATTATGGGCCCTCATGACCACGCTGATCTCACCCTGTGCCCAGTTCGTGCACTTCCTATTTGCCTGAAGCGATCTGAACAGCGACGACAACATTTTTGACGGCTGTTCATACCGCTCTCAACCAATGCAAAGAAAGAGATTACACATAATACTCTCTCCTTTTGGTTGAGAGCGGTCATTCTCAGAGCTTGCGAGGTGCAAGGACTCGCACCTCCCACTCCTCTCATCCGTACGAAGTTCGAGCCATAGCTTCAACATTAGTACTCTCCACAGTAATTGTTCGCTGCAAGCTATTATGGAGGGCTGCTTTTGGAGATCTACTGTAACCTTAGGTTCCGGGTACTTTACCCTTCTACCTATGGTCACTTGTCCTTATCAACTACTCCTCGGTTCTAGGGATGATGTAGCTCTCTTTCAAAATCATAAGTCAGATGGTTTGCTCCAGTCCTTTTTATTTATGATAGAGTTAATCATAAATACACACACATGGTCCTCAGATATATTCTTGTTGTTGCCTGATATAGATACAACACATACCTAGATGATGGTTGAAGAGCCTGATGGTTTTTCTGATGAACGTTAACTCTACTTCTTTTCTGACTGGGGATCCCAAAACCTACAGAGAACCGTTCTGTTCAGCTGTATGCTCCCGACTCCCCGCACCACTCTCGGACAACTAACAAAATACTATCGATGATAATTTTAGCTCCTCCCTCCAAAATCACCTTTGACATCATGAGAAATGAGTCATAATGGTCATTCCCCAATTTCCATAGTAATTAGTTTTATCATCAAGCCCTTCGGTCTAACCAATCTGATTACCTCTTCTAGGGTCATTGGTCAACTCGGACATACTCATATAATCAAATACCCTCAAGTACTCTGCTAGACTGGAAGGTGCCGAAAAGATACTTAATCATGTTATTTTGACATTCCAATCAAGCAGTAGTATTCAGAAATATTTGATCACCACCAATCTAACGATTTTGTTCCATCCATCTATCTCCCTTCTGACATTTTCATTGCAAGACCGAATTCTACTAATCTCACACTAGTGACTAATAAAAGCAAAATCCATAATCACTTGCCCTGGGGGTTATGCCCTCACCCTGTTCAATCACTTCTCTCATATGCGTCTATATGTTACCCAAAAGCTTAGTTTAGTAAACTACATTTTAAGTAAATACCAAAAACCCTTTTTCTAAAATACCCTGGTTATACTACTTCAGTGTTTGCTTCGCATTATCTCAGAGATATCTCAACATAAGATGTTGAAGGACTGAAACAGTTTGGTCAACTCACGGTGGCACAACAGATCTCCAAGAAAAGACAGTGAATTCGTGCTTTATTCACTTAGGAAGTTTTGCTAGAACCGTTCAGGTAGATAACGTGAATATGCAGCTCAAAAGACCCCATGACTCCAGATTGCAGTTGCCCTTCACATTTGACATGGTCATCACAGCTTTTGGCAAGTATAAAGCCATCATGTGTTTACGTTGGCCACAGAGACGAGCCGAACTTGACGAGTATCGGCGCCTTATAGTTGATATGCCAAACCAATATCAGAATCAACTCTGTTACCAGTACCACAAACATTTCTCGGCTAAAGCGGCAGCTTATCTTGAGCAACATAACTGGAAACTACCATGGGGAGAGATTGATGATGCCATCTATAGAGCCGTGTTTACAGGACGCAGAATCACTGCTTGCCAGTTGTGCGATGACATTGGTTATTTGACGCAGTTTTGTTCCATGGTTGATGCCAAGTCCATGCATCACCAACCAGGAGAGACTCTTAACCATACTCCCACAACTAGGGACAGAGAATTCAACACAGAACGCAGAGGCATGGATCGCCGGGGAAGGGAAGTTCTCATACACAAAGGTATGCCATTATGCAACAACTTTAATGCTGAGAAATGTGTTCACGGAAATTGTAGATTTAGACATTTGTGTTCTGTATGTCAAAAGCCACACCCTGCTTACGAATGTTGGCATAACACAGGAGAGACTCAATTCCCAGCAGGCAAGTCGACACCTGTCCAGAACTCTTCCTTGGCCAAAAAGCACCGACAGTGACTACAGGCAACCCCATCTCCTGTTGAAGTGGATAAACTGTCTCAACGGTTGTCTGATCAACCAGACCGTGCCTTTGTTCAGTTGTTGCTGCACGATTTTAAATTTGGTTTTGACACGGGCATTACATGTCCACCGACTGACACTACTGTCTGCAAGAAACAATCCTGAAACAGTAGCCACCATTATTCAAGATAAACTATACAAAGGCTATTTGATAGGTCCATTTATGCAATCTCCATTCCCTCACCCCAAGGTTAATCCAATTGGCATTGTGGAAATATTCCAAAAAGAAGCGATTGATTGTTGACCTCTCGGCCCCACATGATGATGTGGAAAACCCAAGTTTGAACTCATTAACTGACAAAGAACAATTCTCCCTCAACTATGTGAAAGTGGACAACGCTATCCAACTTATCAAAGTCAGGGGACAACATGCTTACCTGTGTAAGGTGGACATAACAGGTGCATTCAAAATGCTTCCAATTCACCCTTCTTTATGGAACTTACATGGCATATCATGGGATCATCAGCATTATTATTACACTCGCTTGGTCTTCGGATGCCGGTCCAGTCCAAAACTGTTTGATGGCCTGTCTGCAGCAGTGTGTTGGATTGCCAATCATGTGCATGACATTGACAATATATTGCATCTTTTGGATGATTTTTTGACTGTGGATAAGGATTTGGAACAAGGGATCAGCACCATGAACAAACTACAATACTTATTCTCGGAACTGAATATCCCCGTCCCCCCCATAAAACGGTTGGACCGGTCACATGTTTGGAATATCAGGGGATTATTTTGGACACTGATAGAATGGAAGCTCGTCTACCCACTGAGAATGTTGCAAGAATCGTCTCCATCATGGCAACTATTCAAGGTGCCAAGAAAGTCACAAAGAAACTACTGCTCAGCATTATTGGTCATCTAAATTTTGCTATGCGGATCATTCCAGTGGGAAGGGCATTCATCAGTTACCTCCTACAACTGGCCCACTCTGTGAAACATCTACGCCATTGGGTCACTTTGAACAAACAATGTCGTCTAGATTTTGATATGTGGAGAACATTCTTACGCGATTGGAATTGCCGGTCGGTTTTCATGGAAGACCTAATCGCAGCCCCTCAATTGGACCTGTACACAGATGCTGCTGCATCTGTTGGTTTTGGAGCTTACTTCCAGGGTAAATGGTTTGCTGCTCCATGGCCGGTTGACTTACTGCCAGCTACCACAGATGACATGTCCATTGCCTTACTGGAACTTTACCCTATCGTTATGGCGGCTGCAATCTGGGGGAAGCTATGGACTAACAAGAGTATCAGATTTCATTGTGACAATATGGCTACTGTCGACATACTTTGCAAATGTTGTTCTAAATCTCCATTCATCATGCGTCTGATAAGGAAATTTGTATTAACAGCTGCCAAATATAATTTTGTATTCAGTCCACGACATATACCTGGAATAGTTAACCATATTGGTGATGCATTATCTCGCTTCCAGATGACCAAGTTCCGTCAACTTGCTCCCACTGCCGAACCTGCACTAGAAACATGTCTACATCTGTGTCAGCTCACCTTACCGCCAGTCCAGACTTAGATGATTTGTGGTCGCAAGCTGTGTCAAAAGCCACGAGGGCTGTATACAGAGCAGGGGTTCAAGCCTTTTTAACCTTCATGGCTATGTGCGGGTTTGTGTGGCAGCCCTGTGTGTTACCTCCATTGTGGGAAGATTCATTGTTATTGTTTGTAGCCCACTGCCATCACCGACTACATTTACGTTATACGACTATCAAGTGTTATCTATGTGGAGTGAGATTCACTTATCTGAGGCATAATGTGCCGAATCCATGGTGTTCTAGGAATCTGCTACGAGTAGAAACAATCATGAAGGCAATCAAGAAAGAACATGGTGTTAACCGAAGTGTGCGACTACCAATTACTGTTGACATTTTAGAGCAGATTTCGATAACCCTAGAGAAAAGACTATTTTCACCGTTCACAGACTTATTGATGAGGACTGTGTGTTCAGTCGCCTTTTTTGGCTTTCTACGTTGTGGAGAATTTACATGTGACCATTTTGATGCGAAATTTCATTTGTCTCTCAGCTCTGTCGTGTTTAGACCAGATTGTACATCGTTTGATTTGACACTTAAATTATCTAAGACAAACCCTTTTCGCAGGGGTACAACATTGCCCATCCATGCAGTTCCAACATCTTATTGTCCGGTACGTTGTCTACAGGAACTTATTCATCATAGGAGGGCCATGGGAGCTGCTCAGCATGATCCTTTCTTTGTTAATGAGCAGAATTGGCCCTTACCAGGCCTTTCTTTATTCAAAAATTAAAACAAATCTTGTCTATGGCAGGATATGACCAAGAGAAATACAACGGTCACTCATTTCGTATTGGTGCGGCTACCTCTGCTTCTACAGCTAATATTCCAGACCATCTGATCACGACTCTAGGCTGGTGGTCATCAGGCTGTTATGTTCGATATATTAGGATGCCCAAATCATCCATAGCGCAGGCTCAGCGTGCGATGACACAAAGTAGGGGTAACTACTTGTCCTAGATTTATAATTAATGCCTTTGGGGATTCTCAGTCAATTCTTTACTTCGATTTTGGGTATATTTACCCCTGCAGTCATAAGGATGGGATGCATTGGATGCCTGCTGTCAAAACACAGGTCAGGCTTGACCACCATGGTATTTAGCATCTAATGCGTTCTAGCTATAGAGTAGAATGATAGATGTGTAGTTAATTGTCGAAACCATTGTATTCTATGTATCACTCTCGACAATTGATCCCAACAGCTTGGGCCTGACTGATACTCAGTCAGGTACACATAAGTCAGGTACATCTAGTCGATTCTCCTGTGTTTATACCCAATGCTTGGGAAGGTTGTCAGTTGTGCAAGGTGAATCAATCCTTAGCTGGGCCTGACTGATGCTCAGTCATGTACATGTACCAATAGCTTTTCTAGTCACATGTTTGCCGTGAGAATCCCCTTACGCCAAACTTTGTTAGGTATGTGTTATATTGAATGTGTCTCAGGTATTAAATCATTGTTGCAACTTTTGTGTTGAATTTTCATTATAAACATGCTGTTTTAGTTACCTTGTCTACTGCAAGTTGCTCTGTAACTATATTATACGCCGACCACACTTCGATCGCAATTCAACTGAGGTGTGCAGTGTCTTGTCACATCGATAATTAGTTGTGTGTCGAAGAGCATTAACCATGCTGTTTTAGTTACCTTGTATACTGCGAGTTGCTCTGTAACTAAACTATACGTTGACCACACTTCGATCGCAGTTCAACTGACGAGTGCAGTTGTCCTGTTGCATCGATAATTAGTTGTGTGTCGAAGAGCATTAACCATGCTGTGCGTTCGTCCGTGCATCTGTTCGAATGTTCTATTGTCACTACAGGGGTGAGGAACTTGGTACATTCGATGTGAAAGAGGTCACTTCCTGATTACTTTCCCGACCCTCCTTCCAGTGTTCTGTTGAATTCTACTATTTGTACGACTAAAAACAGACTAAAACATGGGTTTTTCAGATTAAAAACGATGTTTTATTGATATGTTTTCACTCGTATGTTCCTACCCAGCCATCCCCACAGGGAAGTAATTCAGTCCAGTCCTGCTTGATGGCTTATTCTTCGAGATTTGTGACATGTCTTGCGCAACCAGACGGAAACAAGTTTAATGTTTACATTCCAGCTTCTGGCTTCCTTTTAAACGTGCGACTAGACGTGAGGGTATGAGAGATACCCATTTGTACCACTGAAAACAGACCAATAAAACATCGTTTTTATCTGAAAAATACATTTCTCTAACATGTATTTTCCCCAAGTAAATTTTGCTAATATCAGAAGTTTATAAATCATGAAAACAGAATGATATTCTTGACAATAGTGAGAGTGAAACACAACAATTGAAATAAATAAGCTCAAAATATGTGCTGTTAGCTGCATTCTCTTTGATCTCTATCCATGAAACAGCAGGTAAGTAAAGACTCCCTCTCTTGGCAAGTTACTTCCTGATAGTAAACCCATGAATAAAATAAAAAAGCCAAATGTCTTATCACAATAAGGTTTTATATTATCTATTTTTTTCAACACAATTAATACTTGCAAAGCTGCACTTGATAATGCGAAACATTTCACCTTTTCTTGGCATTATATATTACTTTCAGCATTGAAGGCAAGATTGAGACTAGCTAAAGAGTCTGTTTGTCTGTTACATCTTTTGTGTTGCACTGCCATTACAATCTTGGAACAACATACTTTACAATCAGAGAATATCTCAGGGAAGTTTAGTTTGGCTTTATGCATCTTCCCGAGGCAAAGGAATTAGTTGAGTGTAAAAGTCCAATTTTCACCCTTGCCGAACTAGGCTGGAAATTCTGGGTTCAATCATAGTACCCAAAGTGGCTGTTACGAGTTATGTCTCTTCTTTGCCCCTTCTAATGACCAATCAGATTCCACCTCTCATATCACTTGCATTTACTTCAAACAAATTGGTGCTTCCCAGTCAAAACAATCTGATCGATAATCAAAATAGTATTTTGTTCTAAAATGGGTCTTACACTTGCATAGCCATAGCCATGGTACACAACATGGAGTCTCTGCTAGGAATTGTAGACAAATTCTTTCCACTTGAGAGAGATAAATGGATACCATTCATTAGTTTGGATAAGAGGTATTTCCGAACAGGCCTAGCCATGGGGCTTTCAATTCATTCCAACAATTATAAAACGAAGCAGGTATAGGGGTCGTCTCAAAAACAAGACCGAAAATGAACGATATTAGACAGCTTTGATACAGGGTGAATAGGCATACAGTGCAAAGCTTTATCATGTTTATAAGGTTTAGAAGGTACCCCTGACTTGAAGTAGAATTTGAGAGGAAATTAAAGACACAATTAATGTTTCCTGGACTACATTAATTATTACTCTTCTTGAGACGGGATTTCGTTATACTGCCAATGGGGTAGTATAGGTAATGGGGGTTCTGCCGCACCCCCACTGGAACCAGATTTATATACCTTTCCTGCTACCACAGATGGAATTTTTTATGCAAAAATGATGATGCGATTTAACGATCGTCATGAGACTAAACTAAATTGTAATGAAAATATTCTCTATTATTTTTACTAATACGTATACTATTATTTTTAACAAAGTGATATTCAACATTTTTACGAGGTTCTTTGTTCATTTTACTTGGAGACCAGACTATATACTCTTTGTGGTAATTGGAGCGAAACAATTGATGACCGTATTTGGTTGGTTTGTCATCATTGATATAATATATACCTTGTGGTAATTCACTCCATTTGATAATTTTGTCCCTCAGCATAAATGCTTCGATAGCTTTTTCAAGTTCTTCCTTTGTTGGTTTGTAATTCTCCATTATTATATATGTATGTAAGCATTCGTTTAAATGAATTTATGATTTTTTATGCGGTGCGATCCAACGATAGGAAGCAGTCTATTTTTAATCTCCAACCAGTTCTTTGGTTTTGGCAAGGAATAATTGATGTGCTTGTTGTCTCCACTGTTCTATGAAGTTTTTTTTCTCATCTTCGCTAATACCTTTGGTCGAATCTCCTGCTTCTTTGCTTTGTATTTGGTGAGTTCTGACAGCACTAAATGAAACTCATCCTCAGATATCTTACAATCGGCCATTGCTGTCGAAATATGATCCTCAATGCTTCGGCGAGTATCCGAATATTATCATGTTTTAATGCTTTCTTTTGCAACCTACGAGAAATAAATTTTATCTATATTCCTGCCAGTCCTGAGACTCCGGCAGCTATTTCCATGCCAAGTACGATACCCAGCTAACACACGACGTTGTCACAACGTCGTGGAAAGGTTGTGGATTGGTAATGTCATGAAATAACGTTGTCACAACGTTATTATAATGTCAACGTGCAACTGTATTTCACAACGTTATAACAACGTTTCACATTCACATTGTGAAAACATTGTGCATCGGACATCGCACAACGTTTTGTAACTACGTTTCTGAAACGTCGGTGAAACGTTATAAAGTTTGCTTCTTGATAGTCATAAAGGAATAGAACTGCTTTATCAAAATCAACCTGAATTTGTCAGAATACCAAGGCAGTAATGCATTACCTTTCTGTATATTCGGCATTTGAATTTTCATCTCTTTATACTAAAATTTCCAGAACGTAATTGCGTATCTCTATTACAACGTTAGTATTACATTACATTGTGACGTTATTCCACAACGTAACAACAACGTTGCAAATTAACGTTGTGATAACGTTATGCTTTGGACATTACAACACTTTTTGTAAATGTTTAGGAAACCACTTGAAGATCTACCATCTCATAGTTTTATTTTTTTTAAACATATATATCTATGAACGAAGTTATCTGTCTACTAAATGTTGTCTATAGCAAAATAACAGTTAAAAACACATTGGCGCGCATTTTTTGCGGCGTGAGAGCGACTGCTGAAAAGTTTAGCATGTTGCCTCGTGAAGTGACGTCAAAATGACGTCACATTGTCGCGGAAGATTTGTTGTCACCAGCCATCTTAGTTCAAGCTCACTCTGGATATATTACAACCAAGTGATTGTGCAGCAACGGAAACTGGACAGATGATCTGTGAATTCGGATAAGGTAAGTTATTTTTCAAAAGCAGTCTCCGCTTGTTGATATGTTTCTGTACATGCAGATAGTCAAATGATTTAAATGTATCGTATTATTCAGAAGTGGCGGGGTTTAGAATGCAGTTTGGCGGTCACTTTCACTGAGCTGAGCGTCAGTGTTGATAGTAATATTTGATACACAGAACGTGATGTATAGAGGTGAAGGAAGCCCATGACTTTTTACCATATTATTATTTTATGGATACCAAGGGTAATTACCAAGGGCAAGCAATAGGTATATGTTTGACCAGAATTCAGTCTGGCGGCGTTTTGTGGTCGTCATATTATGTTCGGGTTTCGATCGTAAGCGTATAAGGTCTGTAGGCATAAATAGGCCTAATGTATGCATCGCCTACTGACCACTGACAGTTATCGCCAATTCTTCCGTGTTATTTCTGAAATCTGAAAGTTTACATGTACTAATATTCTGACTTTGATTTTTGTGAAACAATGTGGCTCATTCAGGCCATGGGAAAGGTTGAGTAGATTTCTCTTATACAGCGAAGAGAGGGAATCAAAACAATGGAAGTATTTTCAGATCGACTCTCTGTAGGCTGCTAGTTATAGCCCTAGTCTAAAGGGCTCAATGATGTTATGAAAAATTGTATTTTCGGGAAGAGACAGAAACATACTTGTTGTTCCCGAAAAGGCCTAATTAACACTGACTGAAGTAGCCTAAATGTGGATCATATGGTTGTTGGTGCTGTCTATACATTTTATTTGAGCAAGGCGCTTATCATGTGTATTTTTAATATTTCCAAAAAAAAAGAATCAATTCATCATTTTCCGATAACTAGATCTATGTCCGACTCCCTTCTAATGAAAACGAGCAAAAGTAAAACGAGTCTCGTCGTGCGCTATAACGGGGAGTTTGCGGTATTGTTCTCGCTGGTGATGATAAGCTAGTCGATAGTCAAAAGTTAAATATCACCATATATTGTGAGTGAGTTGGTCATCGTTTGTTGATTATTAAGGTGAGATAGGTGTAGATCTAGTCAATGTGCACCAATGAAAAATACAATGGAATTGATAGCAACCATATTCGTTTGGTTTTCGATCTCCGTATGTTGCCAGGTAGGCTACCATACTACAGAATTATATTTAACGATATTGAAATGTATTATGTTAATAAACGTAGTAAGTATATGATACTTGGTTCTCTGAAACGTTTTGGCTATGAGAGAGAATAAAATAGTGATCGAAAACTGAACGAGTAAGTTCCAGTGCTAGCTACGAAATCGTACTGTAGCTAGATCTAGGCTATATAAACAGCGCTGCGATGAAGATGTGAGTCGTAATTAGCTACAATGCCTGTCAAATATATCTGTTCCCGTTTGGATTCCGGTTTAGAAAAGGTCCCCAACAAACCATGTTTGTACTAACATGATTGTGTGTCATTGTACTCTGACAGAGGTTGTGAGATGTGGCTCACTATAACAATCACTGGTTTGTCAGACCGGTGTATATGTAAAACCAAATTGCATTAGGTGTTTTTTTTATGATGGTACTCATAATTTTGTTACTTATATCTGTAGCCTGAGTTTATTTCCGATCGGACCTTATACATGAAGACTTTAGATTTACAGTTTTCCTAAATTTTAGGCAATTATACAATGTATGTTATCTTTTTGTTTAGACTACAGATCTAAATGTATGCTTATTGAATATAGTTTTAGTTTTGACTTTTTTAATATGTTTTCGTTGCAGCAAGGGGGAAAATGTTACACGACCATTCAAGGAGATAAAATCAAGAATGTTGAATCATTGAGGAACACACCAAATAAACCCTGGGCTGTGAATTATGTTAACGTAAGTACAATTGTTTACGGTTACATTCCATTGTCTATATCCATGTTAATTGATGGGGTTTATTTTCTTGAAATGAATGCTCAGAATGTAGATCTATATGCTCGTACCACGTTTTGTATTCAACCTGATTCTTGATGTCTCTGAATGAATGTTAAAATTTGATTCCATCAGTCACTTGAATAATACATTATAGTTTGAATATTGATAAAATCTTTCATATACCTGCTCGCGATTTATTAAGCTGTTTGTATTTCAGGGAAGTGGAAGTGAACACCAAAGAAAGAAGATTCTGGCATTCAATAATTTCGAAAACTGTATAAATTTTCTGTAATCTAAAAATAATAAAATGTCAATGCAAATGTGTCTTGAAGTTTTTTGTTGAATGGTGACTTCGCATGACTGAAAGTTGAAGTATACTATATGGACTTGATTAGAGACAGACCATTTAATATTCAAGGAGGTGGGCACCTGGAACTTTTCTATGGAGATTACATATGTTTTCGGTCACAGCAACAAAAGCAGATATATGATTTTCTTTAACTCTATGAGCCTGAAGATAAGCACCTTGCATCTAGATCTATGTCATTTTTTGTGGCAGGCATTTTTTTCACCAGTCTGAACCGTAATTATTTTTGTAAAGAATTTTCGGTGACAATATATTTTTTCGATAATATTCCAGGACCTGACCCTCCCCAGAAAATATCACATGGTCAACCCCTTACAATGTCAGCCATCCTTTTTTTTTTGTTTCTTTCAGTACAAGCCTAAAGGGTAATGGTGTCTGAAGTTGTAATAGTCAAATCATGTATCTAGTTAACAGCTCAGTGGTGTTTTTACATTTTGAACATTGTTAGCAAAACACGATCTAACTCACTGTTAACCGGGCTATTCGACGCCCTGGTTTTAAGATATTGATTAAAGGTATCTCGAATCATACACATTCACGTGACTAAAGCATATTCTAAAACATTTCCGGAACAAGTTTTGGGGTTGTTTTTACAACATTTTAGTGTGGAATGGTCACAACCGTATTTCGTCCTTGTAACACATTGTTATTTCACGTCGTTGTGACAACGTCCATGGTAGTACAGAATAACGTTGTAGGGACGCATTATTATAACATTGCCACAACGTAAAATACAACATAACCACAACGTCTAATACAACGTTCCCTCAACGTAAAAATACAACGTTCCCACAACGTAAAATACGTCATCACAACGTTGTGACGACGTGAATATGACGTAACACAACGGTAGGCCATGACGTTGTGACAACATAAATGGGAGTCCACAGAATAACGTTATATGGACGTAACATCCGCAACGTTGCCACAACGTAAACACAACGTTGTCACGACGTTGTCACAACGTGAAATTGTTAGCTGGGTAGGCGCCTCTATTATTGCGATTATAGTTGATAAGTATAGTTGAGAGTATACATCAACCTTATTAAATGTATATCATACGGCATAAATATCTTAGTAAGAGAAATGCTTTCACCTTTAATAATTTGGACACCCTCAAGGGTTGCAACGGGTGATGCTCCTACATAAATATATAATACTGCAACGTCGACGCTCGTGTTTCTTGAGCCATTTAATTGATAGTCCTGGTAATATTTCGAAGGCATCTACCGATACATCCCCAAACAAAACTTCAATAATAAGTGTAGAATGATTATGTATTGCACTCAAGATCTGTTTTATATCATTGAATTCAGTAACCAAATTTAAACTAGCATTTTTTTATGCCGGACGACTCCATAACTCCTGGGTTTTCTGGCAGGGGAGAGACTAACACACTTTTTCCTTTTGATGGGATATAAGCCCGAGTACAATGCCACTATTTATTATCTTAGTTAAATTATGTGCCTTACCCATCATCACATACGGTGGGGTAATGACGATATTTAGTAGCCACTCGATTTTTGCTTCGACCATAGTCCATTTATTATCATCGTTGCGAGTAAGATTGTATAAAGTGTTTTTATGGAGTCTACTAACGTCAACATCACTTAAATCTCCTAGATCACCTGTGAATGTAACTTCTTTCCGCTAGTATACATAATCTTGTAAGTGTAAAGCGTATAACTTGCCATCGATACCGGGTTTACCGAATCCTTCTGTGTCTCAGAGATCGGAAAGCGCAATTGTATTACATTGTCAGAGTGTTCCAGGACCTAATGAATCAACCATTATTTATAATATGGAGTGTTACACTCAAGTATCCTATATGTACAGGTTGATGTTTTACATCTAATACATCTAATTTTGAGATCTGAAATAATACCCCGCTTTAATAATATCCCCCGCCATGAAGTGGAAGGGGGATATAGGAATGGGTGCCGTCCTTCTGTCTGTCCATAACATTTTGTTTCCGGAGCAGATCTTGAAAACTGTACCATATTTCTTCACCAAACTTGGAACATATTACATATTCTATCATAAACTACAGATGGCAAAACAAACGCCAGTAACAACTTTTTTTAGTGCTGCAATTAGGCCATTTACAGAAAGGCCCAGTGAACGTTGTTCACAGGAGCTAATGCACTTCACACAACCGGACATGTCATATTGGCGGGGGATGTGAGTATTTCATGCTTGTTTATGTTGTAATGATGAGAAAGATTCCGTTCTACCACTATTGTATTTTTCATCTTTGACTGGAATAGATGTTTGTAGAGTTGAAGTACTTTCGAGTTGAATATTATCCGTTGTACTGATCTGATCAAGATGGATTCACAACTCTTTATAAGGAACTAAATCGGGTAATGTATATCCATCAAATGTTGACTTGATTACTGTTATTTCTCCTCTCCATCCAAGTGTAACTCCATGCTGTGTTGGGTTGCATAAAAAATACTCCTTCTTCCATTCTAAATCCAAGTGTAATTGCTAAGCCTGGGGCAAGAATTACACGCTTTTCTCCAGCGCTTAATTTCAGCATTCCATTAGACTCATTTTATGTGAGACTAATTCCATAAGGCTTAAAAATTTCATCATTGAGTGAGCTTATGCTGTGATACCCATCAGGTATAACAATACTTAATTCACCTATTAAAAACCAATTATTTTCTCTGGCAGCATTTATATTGGTCCACCGCGGGTAATACGTTACATCGCAGATAGTGACTTCAAGTTGACCAGCCGAGTTATGGATAGTATGAAGCAGTTGAATAGACTGGCCATTTGTTATTCGCGAGAGTGTAACATACATATTAAATATACAATGATACTATATCATATCTTAAATATGAAATCAACTTACATTACTAATCAGTCAATTTTAGTAAGTGCCTCTGGTGCTAATTATTTTGTCCAATTTTCTGATATCTTTGAAAAATACAGGGTCATGGCAACTAGCGATAAAATGGTGCATGATTGGTTTCACAATCCGATGCAATTTTGGCAGGCCCAGTTAAACTTTGCCATACGGTGTGCCACAAACGGATGTGGTGTATCTCTTTATGCCCCAGGATTTGAACTAAATAAGTCTGTTTTATAATTTCAAGTGAACTATCAGATTAGACATATTCTTAAAGAAATTAGTGCTCCATTAACGCAGGATAGAGCATGGAATTCCACAAATAATCCATACGATAAGAGGGCCTTCGAACGTATTTGTAATGAATTTAATGTTTCTACGAGTAAAGATTGGCGTATTAAAGGAACTAACCATGGATTAGGCGTTGCTTACACAGGAAAAATAACCGTCAAAGAAGAAAGCGATGATTTATTTAAAGTAGTTAACAAAGGTCCATTTAATGCGTTTAAGTTGTTGCATACAAGCAAACTTTACATAAGAATGTGGGGGCACGGGTGGCCCAGTCGTCTAAGGTGCCGCGATTCGCTGTGCAGAGTTGCGCCCCTTGGACACGCCAGAAACCTATGATTGTGTGTTCGAATCCCGGTTTGCCCCGATTATGTTTCTAGGTTTGTCGGCACCATACCCGTGCTCGTGGGTTTCACCGAAGTGGTAGAGGTCTGAGACCTGAGACTTCGGGCTTTCCTCTGAGACTTCGGGCTTTCCTCCCACATTAAGCTGACACGCTGTGATATAACTGCAATACTGTTAAAAGCGGCGTTAAACCCAACTCACTCACTACTTAAGAATGTAGGATATTTTTCTAAAAAAACTCATCATTGGTATAGAGGCTGGGAACTTTTGAGTAATGATGGGAGAGGAGATATTATGAGTTTTAAGAGTGGTTTCATTTATACTGTTACAAAATTTGTACAACTAAACGATAACGCAAACGCTTTGAATGAATTTCTTAATGATAAAACAGAAAATAACTTTACTAACCCAGGAGTTGTAAGAGTTAATGAATCAATAAGAACTTATGTATGGGAAATTCTTGGTGCACAATCACAAACACGAACAAGAATAATTGGTTCTGGGACGGCGCTCGATGCGCAAAAACAGTTTGTCGCAAATGTTGAGGATGCTATTAATTCACCAGTTGACATACCATCTTCTATAAAGCGTTATCAAGATGTATTACAGTATGCTCAATCCAAAGTAGACTATGTTTTTGCGCAGGGACTATACATGTCTCCAAGTAATATGGAACTTAAGATCGGTCAAGTGATCGGTAATAATAATAAAATATTATTGCTTCAGATCAACAAAAACCAGGTATAAATTCAGATATTAACACCGAATTTATAATGCAAACAAACACAGGCGAAACGGGAATAGTCAAGCCACAGACACCACGTTTCACAACCGCAACAACCACAAGTGTCACCACATATTGTAGCTATAATCAACAACATATCGATGAAAAAACAGCGCTTAAAGTAGGTGGAGTTGCGGCTGGTTTACTCATGATTTAGATAAATAGTTCTGAATGAACTGATTTGGATAGATAGTCTTTAGCGGATACGTACAACAGCCCTGCAATTGCTACGATCAGTGCCCGCAAGTTTTAACTAAGCCAAGTGTTGGTCTTTGCTAATAGCTTCAAGAGCCTGGAAACAATACTCCCTATTAAACCAGGAAGTGCAGATGCAGCTTTCCCAGCGAGCTTTCCCAGTGCTTCTCCCAATGCTTTTTAATGCTTTTTTATTCAATCTTTTACACCATTTTTATCACTAGGTGGTGTGCCCCCTCCTGTACCGCATGTACCATTAGTTAATGCGAGAGTCAAAGTCGATATAATAAATCCCAATGCTGTTAAAATACTGGCAATGGATATCCCGTTTTCTGAACAATGTTTTAATTTTATCGACCAGTGTAGTATCATCGTTGAGGACATGATCGATAGTTTCTCGATGCGGGGTGGTCGGGTAGCCTAGTGGTTAAAGCGTTCGCTCGTCACGCCGAAGACCCGGGTTCGATTCCCGTCGAAGACCCGGGTTCGATTCCCGACATGGGTACAATGTGTGAAGCCCATTTGTGGTGTCCCCCGCCGTGATATTGCTGGAATATTGCTAAAAGCGGCGTAAAACCATACTCACTTACTCACTCTGATGTATTTGCAAGTGATACCGAGAAGTTCTACAACCCCAAGATTACAAAAGTAGAATTGACTATTGAGGGCGTGCCTAATCAACTATATAGTCAAGGCATGCAAGCATATCAACACTGGAATGAGATTAAAAAACTCCCTTCTATAAAACGAAGTCCAGAAGTTAACGCGGTCGTGAAAGATCTGTCTCTCGGGGATGTATCGATGGCTGAATTCCTTGCCACAAAGTATGCGCTACGACCAACTACACGGCAGTGGGCGGAGAATAGAAAATGCTAGCAAGGGTATTATTATGCAGATAACGAAGCTCCAGGAAGCGGCTGGTAAATTGAACTTACATTTGTACGTGATTATGGATGCCCAACTTAACTCTTTCAGCACCGTAGGCCGCTTTTCCGCCCAAGAAGCATCAAGTCCCCAGACACCGTAGGCCTGTAAACCGGCCAAGCCGTAGTCACTTCAAAATAGTATATATTTTTATGGTCAAATGACATCTCGGCTTTCGTTGCCTTGAATTCTCGGCTCGGACATGATGTTTAATGCAAAAATATATGCAAGATTTCCTGCTTAAAACGTTCAGAATAACACAATTTTAACCAAAAAAATTCGTCAACTTCTGAAATTTATCAAACACGAGCTTGGTATCACAGCTGTAATTTTATTGGCTGCCTTAGGTCACTTGCTCCAAATTGACCAATCACGAACCTTGTAGCAGATTTTGGCAAGACAGCATCATTAGAAACCAATCTTAACCAAGTGAAATCGCATGTTATAAATACAGAAAAAGAACAGGCGATAGCGTGTAGATCAAGGAATAAGCTTTCAAGCGATGTGTCATATGCCATTCTTCGGCGAAGTCTCGAAAACGGGGGTATTTCTTCATGTTACTGAGCGGACAGTCGGGAAATTGGTGATGGAAGATACTATTTATAATTCTTTTTAAAATGATTTTCCAATTACGTAAACAATGAAATTAAAACAGAAATAGGTAAGTGGATTTTATGAAATCTTATATTTACCGAAAATTGTCAAGTTTTCACTTCCTTGGTCCTTAATCTGGATGTTAACGTGTTAATTTACATTTTTTATTTACAACAAACTTAATTAAGTTGTAAATGCATTATTTTAATTAATGTGAAAAACATAAGTTTCATATTTATTAACCAGATGATCAGACCTTTCAAATGGTGTATAACATGTAGTAGCAAGTATATTTTACAAGCAGACATTTTCTTTGATAAATGTTGGCTTCATCTATCACACAAGAGTCTCTCAGTCCCAGTAGTAAACACTTCTGGTTGACTGGTGTTGAAAAAGTTAATGATGTTAGGCCCATCGTATCGAGCAAAATTAACAAGGAGTTAGATGATTTAAATAGTATAAAATACCAGTTGACGGTTAAAATGTCATTGAGTAAAAGTAACGCAGACGATAGCACTGAATATACTGAACCTTATATCCAAAGCAATCAAGAAGTTATAACTGAATCTGATACTATAAGCACATCATTAGATACATCAATTCAGAGGATACAAAAAACTTTTAGAACGCTGGACTAATAGAGGTTCGGGTTGGGGTGTGGATAAAATCGATAGTTTATATTTAGATATAGCAAATTTTATGCCTTTCAAAGGTTGATCTTATATAGATTTACTCCTGTATTATAAAAAGAAAAATGGTATAATTAATGTAAAAAAAATTCCGATGACTGTTTCAGAATGATGATAAGATCTGCATTGTTCCCCGCAGATTCTAAAATTGCAAATAGACCTTCGAGCTATCCCCAAAACAACAGACTCAGCCTTGATGGTATAGACGAACCTACACCAATCTCACAAACTGATCAGGCAGAAAAGCAAAATAATTTAGCTATAAATGTTTTCAGAGATTCCCATAAAGGAAGCGCTTATAGAAGACTGCAGAGGTGTTGGACAGAATGCTATCATGGAACTGTTCTAGGTGAACAATACCTTCCAAATGACGTGCTGGTTTTCTTGGGGAATTAGTCAGCAAAGAGCCAGAGTCACAGGAGACTAATCACAATTTTATTTACAAGAACAATTAACAATTTACAATTTATACTTAGATAATAACTGAGGGTGCCACAGAGAGTCGGTACACACTCTGGGCAGTGGGAGAGAGGTCTGCTTGGTAAGAGAGTCAAACCCCTTCTCTGCTAGAACTTGGCTACAGTATGTATTTAATGAAAGTTTGAACAATAGAAAGGAATGTGATTGGTTGATACACGATTGGGTGTGTCCTAAGCTAAATGGATGGCTAGACAGAGGGGAATACTAAATCCTGTTAATCCTGTTGGACTGGCACTAATCTTGTTGACATATTTACTGGATGCTTTGAAAGAGATTAGGGTGTCACTATAGATGAGCTTGTGTGGGAGCTATTCCTTAATGCCCTATAGACGAGCTTGTATGGGGGCTAATCCTTAATGCACTATAGACGAGCTTGTATGGGGGCTAATCCTTAATGTTATTCTAATATACCCCGGTAGGTGACGGCTTAAATAAATATCCTTTGTCTGGGAGATGGGATCTTGATACCTTAGGCTAGCAACCATCTAAAAAGCTATAACTGAAACTACTGATATTTTATATATGCATTTTACCTGATGATAATTATTACTTGCTAAACTATAATTAAATGAAATGGTGTATAAATATTACACCATGATAACTCATAAAAGCACTTGATGTAGATCTAATTATTATAAGATAACTTAGTATAAATGTTGTACCATGATAACTTCCCCTCCGTCTGAAAAAGTTTGGACCCCAAACGTGTAAAAATAAAAATAATGAAGGCTTAGATGGACAATGTATAAAGTTAAACTGGTAGTAGTGAATAATAATTATTATAGAGTCTCTTTGATATAAGGAAAACATAATATAAAAATGCTGTCATCAGGGAATCTGGATGTGGAGCTGGCTTGTCTTGGCACTCTGTACTGGTGGTTTTATGGGTGATGTAGGAGGCCTTGAGTTCCACATCCTGGATTGGGGTTGTAAGATAGTAAGCTGTGTCCATGGAGGTTTTACATGGAAACAAAGAAAAGAGAGTTAGCATGTTCAAATAATATGTCATATATAAATACTTCCTCAGTTTGTCTGTAATAACTAGAAAATAAAACAAATATGATAATTATGATGTAAAAGATCAGTACATAATTATTACTAAACGGTGTCATGGCCAGGAAGAATGTATTGGCGGCAAATTACAAAAGTATATCATGAGAAAAATAGTAATATCCTTCTATTTTTGGATACAATCATTAGACGAATTATATATACATATATGTGCATGTGCATATAACAAGTGCATCGATTTATTACACTAATACAGTATACAAAAGGTGTTAGAAAGGTGTATATCCTTTTTAGAATTCTTTGTTAGTTTTCGTAACTATTTGGTTTGTTTCGCTTTGATTTTCGTTCGGTTCAATGTGATAGGGTTTGGTTTATTTTGCTTCGGTACGGTTTGCTTCGCTTCGGTATGGTTTGGGTTCGATTCGCAGTATGGTTTGCTTCGCTTCGGTACGGTTTGGGTTCGATTCGCAGTATGGTTTGCTTCGCTTCGGTGCGGTTTGGGTTTTGATTCGCAGTACGGTTTGCTTCGCTTCGGTGCGGTTTGGGTTTCGATTCGCAGTACGGTTTGCTTCGCTTCGGTGCGGTTTAGGTTTCGATTCGCAGTATGGTTTGCTTCGCTTCGGTGCGGTTTGGGTTTCGATTCTCAGTATGGTTTGCTTCGCTTCGGTGCGGTTTGGGTTTCGATTCGCAGTATGGTTTGGTTTGTGTCATTTCACTTCGCTTTTGAGATTGGTTGATCAGGTCAATGCTCAAAATTTGTTGTGATACAAATAACTCAGATGATCAGGCTGATGCCATTTGTTCTCAACTGGCGACCCATAGTGAAAGGACTGGACACAAGAAAACATAACAAGATACAGCTAACAGCTGTTTCGTGATTTGCACCGTTTATTCAGGAGATTTTGTATTTTGATCAAGAATATGTTCAATTGGCAGATATCGGCATATATAGGGAGTAGATCACCGTATGGTTGAGTGGTACCACATTCTGTGTAATTCAGATATGATTCACGGTAGAAAAAGGTGTTGATATTTCCAAAGTCTTTATGTGGAAAAATACCCCTTTTGGATTTATAAATTGGTGCTTCCTCTGGATCATATGGAGGATTATCTTCTAGACAGGACCACTTACGGAGATCCTTCCAGCTATCATCAAGGTAGCGCTGTATGAGGTGGGGAGGAACACTTTCAAAATAGCATGTGAATTGATCAGGATTTTCTTTATATGAGACCTTGACATAGCAGTCTCCTTGAATAATTTCAATGCCCAGAACTCTTTCTATTTTATGATCGACTTTTCGTAGGTGTTTTGGAAAAAACGGATATGGTTTGACATCTAATTCTATGCATGGTTTGGTGGACATGGTTTGCTGGACATTCCCTGACATTGAATTACCTGACAGAACATTGACTGATTTATTGTCTTGTGCTGAATCCTTTTTGTCGAAAAACTTATGATTCTTCAGTGGACGTTTTCGTCGTTTTCCTGACATACTTCTTTTGAGGTGAAATTCTCTCCTAATGGAGTCTGGAATGCTGCTGCCATACTCCCATGTGTTTCCTCTTTCTGGATCCTTCCATTTCACTCTGTAGTAGATTTTGCTATTTGCTCTCTTAGAACTAACAATTGAGTGGATGTCCTCTGGATTGAAAACCTGAGGGATATCCTTGGTTTGATTACCTGATGTTGGACTTGGAGGTTGTACCTGGCTGTCGTCGGGTTGTTTTCTGGATTCGGGCTGGTGATGCTTACTATTCACTCCTCTTTTCCCTTTGTTTACCTTTTCATTTACCTTGGTTGGAGCACTAGGACCTGGTGTGGCATGATTTTCCTTCATTGTTGCCGTGGGACTGGTAGGTTTTTCTGTTGTACTTGGAACAAGGTTTTTCTTCTTTGTTGGGGTCTTTTGCTTCGGACTCTTGTTGCTGGAAGTACCTGCCTTTGTTTTGGAATTGACCTTCTTACCTTTCTGTTGTGGAGGTGATTGATCAGTAGCCTGGTTAGTTGAACTTGTTGATGGGGAATTGTTGCTGTCAGGCTGTGAATCACTGACTGGTTCCTCATTGTCATCCATGACTCCTGAATCTATGTTACTGGTGTCATTGAGGTATGGTTCTGGAGGATACTGTGGACGATCAGCAGGATCAAAATATGGCTTCAGACGGTTGGCATGGACCAGTGGTTTGTGTATTTTGTCGTCAGAACTTCGGCGTAGTTTGTAGGTATAATTTGGACCTGTATGGACGATATAATAGCTACCATACCACTTTTTGGTTAATTTGTTGGAAAGGCCTTTTTCAACTTTTTGACAGTAAAGCCAAACTCTTTGACCTGGGGCGAATTCTGGTTCTTTAGCCTTTCTATTATATTGTTCTGAATACACCTCCTTAGCCCGAGCAGTGTTTTCAGCTGCGATTGTTCTAGTGATTTCAAGCTCCTCAAGCAAATTGGAAAGATAACTTTTGTTATTGTGGCCTAAATTTTCTTTTGGAATTAATGCTACATCTTGTGGAGCTCTCATTTCTCGGCCGAAAAGCATAACATATGGGGATTTTTGAGTTGATGAATTTGGAGCCATCCGATAGGCCATCATGATGCCAGGAATGAAACGGGGCCAATCATTTTGAGACTTGTTACAATAGGCTCTTAGTGACTGATTGATATAGGAATTGAGCCTTTCTACACAGCTGTTTGTTTGAGGATGGTATGGGCTGGTATGGGTAAATTTAATTGCCAAAAGTTCACAAATTGCTTTGATAAGTTTGGACATGAAGTTCTGACCTCTGTCTGAAATTAAGGTCCGTGGTGCGCCATACCGACAAAATATTTCTCTGACGAGAACATCTGCTACTTCTTTGGCTTCTTGGGTCCGAAGTGGAAAAGCTTCACACCATCTAGATGATGCATCTGTGATGACCAAAATGTACTTGTACTTATCTGGTGTTGTTGGCAGGGGACCAAGAATGTCAACGTGCCATCGGGTGAAGACCTCTTCTACAGGTAGTGGACGAAGTGGTGCCTTCTTGCCATGGTAGTGCCTCTTGGTCTGTTGACATACCTCACATGTCTGGACATAAGTGGCAATATCGCTGTACATTTTGGGCCAGTAGTACTTAGGTCTCATGGTGTTGTGCATCCTTTCTTTCCCATGGTGGCAACCGCCAAACTCTGAGTCATGATAGGATTGCAGGACTTGATTTCTGAGGGTTCTTGGGACTGCCAGCTGTTTAATGAACTTGTCTGCATGGCCTTTCTGTCTTTGTGGAACAAATCTGTATAGGATGCCTTCATCAATTTCAAAAGTATTGGCTTCAATAAGAATCTTTTGACGATCCTTTTCATTTTGTGGAAGGACATCATCCTCTTTGTAGTCAAAGATTTGGATGAAATCTGGACAAATCCTTTGTAGGTGACGTAAATTTGGATGTTCTTTTATACTTACTTCAACCAATGTGTCTTGGGTAACATCAGCATTTGTAGCATGTAATGCTGCGACAACATTAACTGGTACTGACTGATAATCCTCTTCATATTCAAAGGTGACTGACCAATGTGTTGTCTGTGTGTCTGATTCTAAGTGATTGACAATAGGTGTGCAAATATCCTCAGTCTGAGTTGTCTGTGTGACCCGTGTGGATGAATGGGTGTTTGGCAAGATTGTGGTATTGCTAGTTGATTTGCTTTGCTGAGTTGAAGTTACTGAGAAGACTGTTTTCTCAGCATCTTCTTCTGTCTGATCATTACAGTTAATATTTTCCTCATATTCCCTACGTGAGAGAGCATCGGCATTCCCATTGGCTTTGCCGCTGCGATGAACAATGTCAAAAGTGTAGGTAGAAAGTTCCAAAGACCATCGCCCTAACCTACCTGTGGCATCCTTGATGGATTTCAGCCATTTCAATGCTATATGATCAGTGTAGACTGTGAATTTGGAATTTGCAAGGTATGGACGAAAGGATCTAATGGCTTCAACTAGAGCTAAGCCTTCCTTTTCTGTAATGCTCCAGTTCTTTTCGCTGCCATGAAGAGCTCTACCACCAAAAGCTATTGGATGTTCATTATTTTTCTCGTCTTTTTGACTCAAAACAAAACCTATGCTCATATCACTGGCATCAGTTGCGAGAAGAAATTCTTTGTCAAAATTTGGATAAGCCAGAACAGGTGTATTACTCATAGCATGTTTGAGGGTGTTGAATGCCTGATCACACTCAAGTGACCATTGGAACTTTGGTTTCTTTCCTACTTCTGACTCTGAATGCTTTTTTAGCAAGACATTCAGTGGAAGCGCTATGTGAGCGTAATTTTTCACATACTTCCTGTAGAAGTTCGTGAGACCTAAGAAGGAGCGGATCTGCTTTTGTGATTTGGGCACTGGAAAGGTTCTAATTGCTTCAATCTTTTTGTCATCAACTTGAACACCTCCACATGATAAAACATGACCCAGAAAAGAAACTTTGTCTGTTGCAAAATTGCATTTGGATGGCTTTAGTGTTAATTTTGCCTGTTTCAGATAGTAAAATACTTGCTCCAAATGTTGGAGATGCTCTTCAAAGTTTTTGCTGTAAATTATCAAATCATCAATGTAAATCAGCGCAACCTTAAAAAGCAATTTTCTTAGCACTTTGCTCATGAGCTGTTGAAAACAAAGTGGAGAATTTGTCAAACCTTGGGGCAAACGTTTGAACTGATAAAGGCCTTGATGGGTGATGAAAGCAGTTTTATGCTTTGAATCTTCATGTAATGGCACTTGGAAGAAGCCATTAGCAAGGTCTAAAGTTGAGAAGATCTTAGCTTGTGCATTGGCTATGTTATCAACAACATCATCAAAAACTGGAAGAGGCCATGACATTGGTAAAGTGACAGAATTCAACTTTCTGTAGTCACAAACAAATCTATATGAGCTATCACGTTTCTTGACTAGGATAATGGGAGCTGAATACATAGAAGTAGACTCCTCGATCAAATCATACTTCAGGAAATCATCTATAAGCTCTTCAGTGACTTTTTGGAGATGAGGGGATTGGCGATATGGTCTACACTTAACGGGTGGGTGGTCGCCAGTGTCAATGATATGCTGGTGCATGTCAGTCTTTCCTAAATCTGCAAGACTCGTTGAAAACATGTCTCTATTTTGTCCCAAGAATCTAAGTAGTCTGTGTCGTTGGTCAGGAGTCAGTTGTGTATTGGTCAAATCAAATCCTAATTTTTGTGCAATTTTAACATAATCCCTGGTGTCATTGTCTCTGTTCTCATTGTCGGTGTTAACGGTACTGATGAATGGTTGGTCAGAGCCGATTTCAAAAACAGAGTCTTGGTCAATGTAACTAAATTTGCCTACAACTGTACCCTTGTCAAGAACTTTTTCTTCTTGGGAGGGATTCATAAGCCTAAATGTAGCAGTTTTGCATTTCACTTTGGAAAGAGTTCTACCACCTGCTACTTCAGAATGAGCAGTGAGGGAAGCAATGGGTTCAATGAGGATGAGGGAATCCGCTTTGACCTCTGATAGTCTAACCTTGAAATGAATTTCACTCTGAGGGGGGATGTAAATCTGATCTATTGTTTTTGCTAATCCACTAATCTCTTGCACTGAATTGGCTATGAAATTGATATATTGCCTATCTGAGGTGCTGTTGTTAAGTATCAAGGAATGACAGCTATAATCTAAGACTGCATCATTGTCATCAAGGAAGTTCTCACCTAGTATCACTGCTTCTGGTAGTGTAGGCAGAACATAGAATCTTTGAGAAAATTCCTGATCCTCAATGACAAAATCTAACACAACTGAACCTAACACTTTATGCAATTCGCCGCCAACACCTTTAACCTGTGGAAAGGGTGAGTTTCCAAGAGTAAGGTTTTCAAAAGCTGTGCTCAGAAAAGCAGACGAAATACAACAAATGGATGCCCCTGTATCTACTAAACAATTTGTTGTTTTTGTGCCAAATTTTGCCTGAGTTACACTTTTGGCAAGGGGCGTAACTAAAGACACTGTTGGAATTTCACTTTCAAAGTTACTTTCCATACCAGACTCCATATTTGCCATGACACCTATTAGTATGTACCGTACTAAATTAAAGAAAGACAAGTAATCAACAATGTAGTACTTACAATATTTGAAGACTTTTTCTTTCGTTGTTGGTGTCTTTGCAGGAGTTGGTTGTCTTTAATCCAGTGTTGAGGTCAGAGGTAGATGCAGCTTGCTTGTTATTCCATCAGATGATCACGGTTGGACATGTCCTCCAATGGGTTCTTGTAGCTGGTTGTAGTTAGTTCCTGGACTCCGTGGTTCCGAAAACGATGATTCTCCGCCAAATTATCATGGAACTGTTCTAGGTGAACAATACCTTCCAAATGACGTGCTGGTTTTCTTGGGGAATTAGTCAGCAAAGAGCCAGAGTCACAGGAGACTAATCACAATTTTATTTACAAGAACAATTAACAATTTACAATTTATACTTAGATAATAACTGAGGGTGCCACAGAGAGTCGGTACACACTCTGGGCAGTGGGAGAGAGGTCTGCTTGGTAAGAGAGTCAAACCCCTTCTCTGCTAGAACTTGGCTACAGTATGTATTTAATGAAAGTTTGAACAATAGAAAGGAATGTGATTGGTTGATACACGATTGGGTGTGTCCTAAGCTAAATGGATGGCTAGACAGAGGGGAATACTAAATCCTGTTAATCCTGTTGGACTGGCACTAATCTTGTTGACATATTTACTGGATGCTTTGAAAGAGATTAGGGTGTCACTATAGATGAGCTTGTGTGGGAGCTATTCCTTAATGCCCTATAGACGAGCTTGTATGGGGGCTAATCCTTAATGCACTATAGACGAGCTTGTATGGGGGCTAATCCTTAATGTTATTCTAATATACCCCGGTAGGTGACGGCTTAAATAAATATCCTTTGTCTGGGAGATGGGATCTTGATACCTTAGGCTAGCAACCATCTAAAAAGCTATAACTGAAACTACTGATATTTTATATATGCATTTTACCTGATGATAATTATTACTTGCTAAACTATAATTAAATGAAATGGTGTATAAATATTACACCATGATAACTCATAAAAGCACTTGATGTAGATCTAATTATTATAAGATAACTTAGTATAAATGTTGTACCATGATAATGCTATCAGGATTGATATGCCTAAAGAGGGAAAAAATATACTCAAATTTGAACATTATTGTAATCAAATGCCAGTACCGTACGTAATTTACTCCTACTTCGAAGCGCTTATCAAACCTAAAGAACACAATACTGAAGATAGTTTTACATACAAAACTCAAGAACATATTCCTTGTGGGTTTGGATATATAGTTGTAAGGTATGATGGGAAAACAAACCCGCCCCTGATTTACAGAGGTCCCGATGCAGCGGGAAAGTTCCTACAAAACCTACAAAATTAAGAGAGAATAATCAGGGAACATTTATTGTGTAAGTAATCCATGTGTGTGACAAGGGATGATTGGAGGCCTATAGGAGGTCAACGAGTTGTCATGTTTGTAATAAACCCCTGAATGGGGATTCCGTAAGAGATCATTGCCACGTCACGGGTAATTATTGGGAAGCCACCCATAACGAGTGTAACTTGAAACTAAAAATGTATTCTCAAGCAATACCCATCCCCGTTGTGTTTCACAACCTTAGAGGATATGATTCTCATTTCATCATGCAAGCTATCTCAAAGACCGATGGCGGCTTAACGTGTATTCCAAATGATGTGGAAAAATACATATCATTCTCACGGACTAAAACTATACATTATATGGACAAGGATGGGAAAGCCAGAATAAAGCAAAGTAATGGGCTTAGATTCATAGATTCCGTACAGTTTCTGTTATCTTCCCTGGACAATTTAGCTAATGCGAACAATCCCGATGACTTAGCAATAACAAATCAATATACTGATCGGTTAGCATGGCATTTGTTGGACCCGGCATGGATTGGACCCGGGATGGTACTATTTCAGTCCCTTACTATCGTGGGATGCATTGTTGAAGAAGACCAGTGTAGAACTAAAACTCTCACCGATTATGATATGCACTTGTTTATTGAGAAAGGATTAAGATGTGGTATATTGATGGCGGCGAAAAGATATTCTAAGGCTAATATTGAATTAGTTGAAGGATATGATCCGAATGAACCCGATGCGCACATATTATATCTCAACGCCAATAATTTGTACGGATGGGCTATGTGTCAACCTTTATCCACAGGTGGTTTTGAGTGGGTCGATGTGAATGATATAGAAGTGAATTATATATCCATAATATCAATGTGAATGAATCCGATAAAGGGTACATACTAGAAGTTGACTTGGAATATTCAACAGAGTTACACAAAGACCATAACAGTTATCCGCTAGCTCCCGAAAGATTAATGGATGTCGGAATATCAACACTCCTTGATGGGTAATACAAGGTTAGCTAACGTAGAAAAACTCGTACCAAATTTGATGGATAAGACAAAATATATAGTTCACTACAGAAATCTCCAGTTATATCTATCGTTAGGTATGAAACTAAAGAAAATACACAGCATTCCAAAGTTTGATCAAAGCCCTTGGATGGAGCCCTATATATAAGGCTGAACACAGATTTAAGAAAGATGGCTACCAGCAATTTGGAAAAGAACTTATATAAGCTCATGAATAACTCAGTATTTGATAAAACTATGGAAAATCTAAGGAAGCGTGTTGATGTTAAATTGGTCAGATCTAATGAGGACAAAAGACTCAGGAAACTTATAGCCAGTCCGGCAAGCAAGATTTTTGATAACGACTTGGCCGCACTACATATGCAGAAGAGTAATATAAAATTCAACAGACTGGTGTACTTTGGTATGAGTATTCTTGACTTGTCAAAACACTTAATGTATGACTTTTATTACAACGAACTTAAGAAGCAATACGGCAATTGATGTGAGGTGTTATATACAGACACAGATTCTTTGTTGATGGAAATACAAACCAATTAGCAAGTTCCAATAGGTTGAAATAAGTGACATTCATATTTCATGCGATAGCGAGTTGTGAATCGAACCAAGTGCGAAATCTTGAATAAGAACCAAGATGGCGGGCGTGATTTTTTTTCTATACGAATACATTGTTATACACGCTATCATCGAGTTCCTGTGATCCACTACGGGTAAAGCGTATTTATATGCTTTGCGTCTTACCTTATCATGGGGAGGAAACAAGAGGTCAGCCTAATGAACTTCATTCGTTGTAAAAATACCAAAATTCTGCCTCGTTATATAACGCGTTGCCGTAAGTATATTTGCCACATCGCTTGTTTCACTGACCAATCCTTGGCCACATCTTTAGAAACCTTAGACGCAGTGGCTAATTTTTGTATTGCTCCTATACCTTTCCAATATCCTCGTGGGCTATAGTAAATTTTATCCATTATTGATTAATATTGATGATTCTTTTAATAGGTATCATGAGGATCATTAAATCACATCATTTTTGCATAAAAAATTCCATCTGTAGTAGCAGTTTTGGTATATAAATCCGGCTCTACTGGGATTGCGACAGAACCCCCATTACCTATACTACGCGTGGTGATGACAAAGCTGTTTTCAGGGGAAAAAATTCCATCCTGTTTAAGTGGTCACATTATATCCGCACCATTCATGACTATCGCAGTCAGGGCTTCCAGGTCATTTACATTGACCAAACCAGGGTGAATAAGAATCATTCCACGGACTACATGTGATTACCGTTCCGAAAATTTATACAGTAATTATTTCGTTTTAAATGAAAATCGTCCGGGAACCGAGGTTTCCGGATATTTGAAGTCAGTATAAGCGGGGCATGACTGTTTTCTGTTTATTTTAAATATTTGTGACTTTGAATATACCAGACATGTTGATTTACCGTTTAAATTGTATTTTTTGTTCAGCTAGGAATCGTTTTATATCCAGGGATTAAGATTACCTTGTGTATTTTCTCGTAAACTAAGCCGGACACAGCAATCAGCTATACAAACGTTTTCTTGGAATCTACACACCCAATGATATAACTTTACAGTATTTTAATGCAAGGATCGCCAAAAGTTGTATCTGAAACTATTTTTTTATCAGGAATGATATATTCCAATATCTGGTTAATTTAGATGCAGCTTTTACTAAACATATTTAAAATAATAATAACCCTAAGCAAAGCAGCTGATCGCTATTACCGGGTATTATTTTTTACATGGAACCAGTCTGACTCCCATGCACGTGATCGTGAGAATTACGTGTTGTCATATAATTGTCCAACAAAAACAAATATGACTTTTAACGATTCAAAGTATGGCTTTTATGATTTATGTATCCATTCTCTGTCAACTTAAGTTCGTTTCAAGGCGTCAATAGCGGTAATCTGACCGTGGATGCTGTTAATAACGGTGAGTTGTGCGATCTTCCGATCGCTTCACACACGATTTCGCTGAAATTAATTAAAACAATATTAAAAGGAATTTTGAATAAAATTAATGAAATAAGTTACAAACAAAAGTCCAGATATACAAAGAACACTTTTTATAGCCAGACAGTGTAATAACATGAATGATTTGAGAACTTCAGTATGGATTTGTAGACATGGTATTTCCAGTGCTACGTGCTCACAGTAATGTCTTTCCATGGGGGAAAAAACATCAAAACTCATTAATCCGTGTATAATGCGCACCCCCTTCTACACAGCTGTGTTTTTTGGAAAAAAGTGTGCACTATTCTCAAGAAAATACGGTAAGGCTTACTGATGAATTTACGCCAATTTGACCTGAATTGTCCCCAACAAGCGCCCACCCTTTCTGTCTTTTTTTAAGCGCCCTAGGCGCTTAATGGGTCGAATACGGTATCTATTATTGTATGTATCCATCACAAAGGAAATTTGTACAGCAAAAATAGCTGCATTCCTCTCAGACTTTCAGTTTTGTTCATTAGGTATTTGAAAGAAGGATGCTACATTGAATATTAATAACTCAAATGTGTACATCTATTCAGCTGCAATATACAAGTAGTTCTCCACGACATAATTTCCTGCAACAAAATGTCATTGTACTATTGGCCTAGTGGCCACATATTAGAAATCTGTCTGTCTGATTCAAAAACGCAAGGGGGCACGGGTGGCCCAGTCGTCTAAGGCGCCGTGATTCGCTGTGCAGAGTTGCGTCCCTTGGGCACGCCAGAATCCTATGATTGTGGGTTTGAATCCCGTTCTCCCCAATTATGTTTCTAGGTTTGTCAGCACCATACCCGTGCTCGTGGGTTTCACCGAAGTGGTAAACGTCTGAGACCTGCATCACCTTGGGCTTTCCTCCCACATTAAGCTGACACGCCGTGATATAACTAGAATAGTGTTAAAAGCGGCGTTAAACACAACTCACTCACTCAAAAACACAACCTTCCAACTCGCATATACACATATCTCAATAAAGTACAATGACATGTGTATTGTGAAAATGTTGAGCCAATGTATGCAATGAATAGACTAATAGCTCATTGTAAAATCTGAATTTTGCTTTGTTTTTTTATTTCAAACAAGTGCAGTTTCCTCTTTTACAACTTTGGTCACACCAACCATAATTTTCAGATTTTCAACAAAGGCCCTCCTCACTGTCAATCACACAACTAGTTTTTCCCAAATAGCACATTAACCAATCAACTATGACATATGCAATGGTGGGAACTTCACTTCTTCCTTGTGTGTGCCAGAGTCAACACCTATTATAGAGTTGTAACGATATAGCACTTGTTAGTTAGTCACATTAATCTAAGATTACTCTAACAGTTATCTATAAAACAGACAACTGTAAGTAGACGTTAATAAGGCTGCTAGCTGGAGTGACGATCGCACGCACATGAGTATAGCTGGTGTTATGTGTTGCTGTGAGGTCGTAATGGAGTCTCCCTCTACTCCCAGCTTCAAGAAGTGTGGTCGATTCATGATCATGGTAGATCCTCATTTCAACTGCACGAGTTGCAGAGGTACTATATGTACTGAGGAGGTTAGGTGTGAGCTGTGCGCCCATACTTCAAAGAAGGCCTTCCAGAAGCTAGATGAAAGCTAAGAAAAGTAGAGGTCATCACAGCTACTGACACTGTTCAGGCCCTCGCTGCTTCCCCAGCACCTCCAACCCCAAACGACCGCCAGCAGAACCATCTCCTACACTCTCTATGAGCATGATCCATGATCTCTTCTAAGAGCAACAAGATATGATGAAGACAATGTTTGAGACGAAGTTCTCACAAATCAACGAAGAAATGGAGAAGATAAAACAAGCAGCTCTGGCCAAGAAGAGTCCCCAGGTCAAGAGACTGCATGGGGGACAGCCATCTACTTTGGCTACGGCTGTAGGGCCTACCCCAGCCAACCGTACCTTCACGACAACTAGCCAGCCAGCTGGTCAGCTTTACAGCAGAGTACTGAAAGGTCCAACTCCCCAGTCAAGACACCATACAGTCGCTGCACGGACGACACGGCATCGTCGAGCAGCTGTCCACACAGTCAACCGTTAGGACACCATACGGCTACAGCAGGGACTTCAAGGCTACTCCAACGACCGTCCAGTTGATCTGCCTACCGTATGATCTTCATCAGCAGACGGCACCCAAGCTAGCCTCACAGACCACAGGGGACTGTCCAGCCGACCGTTATACAGACCTGAGAGGAGGATCACCATACAGGACCTGTTAATCACGGGCAGCCATCACAAGCCACACAGACTTTAATCCTGGACACCAGAAGAGGATGAACCGTACAGGAATTACGTGCCAGTCTATCATTATTATCCATCCCCCAAGGTCACGCGTTGGTGGGAGCAGAGTACTATGAAGATATCTATCAGACTGACAACTCACCCCAGCGGGATATAGATTTGTAGAACTCATCGAGGAATTATATCACCTCATGCCTGTGACAGAAAGGTTGCCACCTCAGATTCCGGAATATGCTCCTACATCATCTCAACACATCCACCAGACATTACCTTGGCTGAGGTATGCAGGCAAGGTAGTAGACCAGTAGTCTCAAAATCTGCTCAAACTTAGACATGAGGAACGACTACCCACAGGAACTCGATGATAGCATGTATAACATAATGTATTCGTATAGAAAAAAATCACACCCCTCTATATAAATAGAGACAAGGAGTGACACCCGCCATCGTGGTTCTTATTCAAGATTTCGCACTCGGTTCGATTCACAACTCGCTATCGCATGAAATATGAATGTCACTTATTTCAACCTATTGGAACTTGCTAAACAAACCATAAGCTACACAATCGTGTTCATCTGTGGTCACCTTACCTCGTATTTTTTTTAAAACAACCATCAAATATCAGCTCTATGCTGCGCCGCTGAGGTAAACAAGAAAAAGGTGGACGGAAGTTATGGCGTTACACGGGCTTGAACACGGCAGACGTTTCTGATTGGCTAAAATGTGTATCATAATATTAGCACATGGTGAGGGGAGGGAAATTCAAGACGTCAATGATAATCTGCTTCGAAATATTTAATTATGCTGTAAGATTTCTTTGTCAACCGCAACATTTTGCAAGCAGGCTTGCCATTGACGGTTTTTAAATTCCCTCCCTTCACTGTGTGCTAATATTTAGATCCACTTTTTTGTATTTTAGCCAATGAGAAACGTACATGGATTAAGGCTACAGATATTCTATGGACATAGGCGCTTAAATTCAACTGGTTTGTCACCAGAATCAAACACATCATTTCACCATGCCAGACATCTTATGAAGGCATAACTTGAGACACGCCTATGACTATTGAGTAGGACTCATTCACAACCTACTAGATACTATTGTAAGAATGCAGGAACACTTACTCTCTAACCAAATTCTGGATGTCTTCACAGCTATTATGGCTGCAGCGTCAACAACTCCTAGCTCAGATTCGCTCTAAAGCCGTTTCTAACCAAACCAAGAGGATGGTAATGACTGGTATGTGTACTGCAACTGAGTAACTGATTGCTTGAAAGGTAGATTTGGCATATTTCTAAAAAATAATGTCAGAATAAATGTTTGTAAATTAGATGTAACTTTAATATTTATATATAAGTAACATTTAAGATCAGTTGTTTTATTCTGTAGGTTATTTTTTCTTTAATTATTTGCAAAGGCATGGATGTATCCTAACTATAAATCAGTGGTAAAGGCATGTCAAAGATGTCTGTATGCTGCAAATGTAGGCGATTCTCAATGTTAATATGAGAACTATTTGTTAACATATTAATTGAAATTGTCTTGGGAAATAACACAAAGGCCGATGAATAAAATGAGTTTGCATTATTTCATCGATGCAGTATGTATCGATGCCTTGCTGTTTTCTGACATAGAAAATACTGTGGCAATATACTGTTTTTCATGGCAATTTTCTCCGCTATCTTCCATCAGGACAACTTGTCTTTTCTTTGAAATCTCAACAAATGTTAATATTCTAAACTAATAATCACAACAAACTATGTGCCAGTTAAAAATATTCAGTTGTAAAAGAGCATTTTTGAGTGAAGGTGCAACAGGGTAATGCTTTAGGTTGGCTCCATCTCTACAAGTCACCAGTTAATTGTTGCAGCGCATGTTGATCTCGGAATCAGACCAGAAGCAACAGGTTGGACCATCGCTTATAACATTTGAAAAGAGTAGTTATTGCCCTTTGGAACAAAAAGATTGCCCATTGTACATACACATTTACACAGGCGGACAAATCTTGCAGGGTTAATGTAAGCATCATCCAATCAAATATGATGATTCAAGGGGATTTCCCCTCGCTGTCACTGAGGTGGTCCAAAGCCCACTTTGATGGGTTGCTGATGTAACTGGCCTCTGGTGATTACACGACTGAGAGGTTGAGTGTTGTTTCTCCTTGAGTGTAATTTATCATGATCATAGATTTGACACTTTGACAATTTGAAGAGTTCATGACAGACTTAATTATTTTTTGGGGGGGGTTGTGAAAATCAATGTGGTTTGAAAATTTGTGATGTCTGATATTGACAGACTGAGGCAAACTGAGACTGAGGCAGACTGAGCCCAACTAAAGCTTTGAAAATGACACTTGAAAGCATTGAAAAGGCCTTGAATTTTGTGTTCCATATCTGTGTAAACCATGTCCTGGCACAACAACTAACAACAAATCATCAACGCTACGGGTTTCCCAGACAGTGTACTCATTGCTTTGTGTCGACATTCGTCTGTTGTGACGTTTCGGTGGTGTCCCTAACCCTTACCTGTTCACTTCTGCCTTGCTTATGTGATGTCTCAATATTGGTTTCAAGATCTTCTTATGGATGTTGTTGATTGTTTCCTTTTCTTTTCTCAGCATGCTTCAACCCAGGGGGTGTGATTGATAGTTTCAGCATAGTGTGATAAGAGATGCCAAGCTGATCAGATGATCCTAGAGTGTATGGGGTGGTTTGTCTTGTAGAACTGATTGCTTGGAAACCCCTTCTGAATTGGTTATAAGTCATGGCTGAATTGTTTACCTACTTCAAAGCAATGCGGCCGTTTTTGAAATGACCTACATGTCCTGAATGTCCTAAAAACAAACAATACATGTTATACCAGATTTCATGCAATGTGTCCCAGTAGTGTAAAGGGGTCTTCACACTTGGTAAAGCATTTAAACCAGGGATCCGGAAATCGGTCTGTGCACCTGACTTGTCCAATTGTGACTACAAAATGTCCGATTTGAAATAGTCCAAACCAGACATTTTAAAATTAGCTTATCATCAACCACCACAGGCACACTGACCTACATCCCTAGAGGTTGAAATTTATTATACTTGATCTATACATCTATTGAGTGTTGTGCGCTTTAAAACACATAATAGATCTATCCCTTGAGCGAATTGAGGTGAACGAACAGGTATAACAAACTTCGTCACTTAATATATGAAATTTGTTATAAAATATCACTAGACATGGCAATTTACGATTTTAATTGTATTTCCTGCAGAGATTTAGATTACTGTGTGTGTTTTCTCGTAAAACCATGCAAGAAATAGCATACACACGTTCACTCCCAATCTACTGGTGATACATTTAAAAAGTACCCAACTTCAAAGAATTTTTATGCAATGGTTGGAAGGAACTGTATCTGAAATTATTATTTTATCAGGATTAATATATTCCAAAATCAGGTTATTTTAGTTGCAGCTTTTACTATATATATTCAAAATGATAAGACCCATAAGCGTAACACTTTGGTTCAGGTGATTGCTATTGCACTGGACCATTTGACTAGTCACTAGTAGGGACTTCCCATGCTACGTATACGTACATGTATTTCGATTGCGAAAATGTAATGTTGCATGTAATAGTAAAATTGCCACTACAGGCTGGAGTGTCTACTGTCCAACAATGGAATAAATGCATTGTGTGAGATGGGATAAGTACATTATTTATCCTATATCACATGTTATATGCCCACCCGACCATTCCCGCATCACAGTACACCAGCCTATCAGCTCTAGAAAGGGAATGATATGGCATAGGGTGTCAGGTGATCAAACCGCTTTGGTCACAATGCACGGGATAGTAGTGCATGACCTATTTCTTTGGGTGTGATTATGGTGATGCAAGGGATGTTAGGGAGAAAAACTTTTAGTATTGAAAGAAGAAGGAAGAAATGCGTAGTGTGAGATCGGATAAATATATAAATATACAATTTAATGTAAAATTTCAAATTAATGCAAACTTTGTGTGGAGACATGCCACAGAACAATGCAGTGTTTCTTGAACCATATCGCTATTAAACCCGTGAAGATTCCAGGGTAGAATAGGTCTTCAGCAACCCATGCTTGCCATAAAAGGCTACTATGCTTGTCGTATAAGGCGACTAACGGGATCGGGTGGTCAGACTCACTGACTTGGTTGATACATGCATGTCATCGATCCCAATTGCGTCGATCGATGTTCATGATATCAATCACTGGATTGTCTGGTCCAGACTCGATTATTTACAGACCGCCGTCAAATAGCTAGAATATTTGCTGAGTGCGGCGTTAAACAACGAACCAACCAACCAACCAACCATATCGCTATTAATTATTTGCACCTTGTATTTAACATGACATATGACTTCAGGTTCGTAAATGATGTACCATTTTGGGCTAGTGAACTGAATTCTGGACCAGTGGCAGTATGTTTTGATTTTACTTGTCGAAATGTCAAGTTGGGATGTGATGAGCTTTTTTTCATTTTTGCACAGGTGGTGATACTGCATCATATGTTATCTAAGGCAGTGGTGAAGGCAAGGCCATCTGTACTCTGGTGTTACAAAAAAGAACTTGGCTTTAGCAGGTGAGCGACAGAAGAAAGTCTGATGGTACATTCATGGCCTTCCCAGATGAATTAGCAGAAATGGAATAATCTGAATCTTGTTAATTAGGGCTCTGATTTTCAAGCTTGCTGTTGTTAGATGATTTTTGTGCCAGTGTTAACTCAGAGACTATTTGTCAGATTCTCTCCAAACATTTTGTCTGAATGAATAATAATGGCTTCCAGTGTTGCTTAAAATGTAATAATAATCTTATGATATTATCTTTTGTGTCCCATTGAAACACTTTCATACTTTCAAAAATTGCCTCCTTATATCATACATAAAAATTAGAAGTTACATATAAAAGAGTGCTGCTTGTGGCCATAAGACTTGCTTTAAATGATCATAGAAGATTCTGAAGAGAAAAAGTTGAAAGTTGGCATGATGCATAAACTTTGCCTGTCCAGTACTTCTGTTCTCAGTCGCTTGTCAAAAGTCAAGCCTTTGCATTTCAGTTTGGTAATCAATTGACGTCACTACCATTTTTTAAGTTGTCATTTCCAGTATCAGTCACATCACTTACAGTCTTGAAGATGTTGTTTGTTTGTTCGTTGTTTAACGCCACACTCAGCAATATTGCAGCTATATGACGGCGGTCTGTAAAATAATCGAGTCTGGACCAGACAATCCAGTGATTGATATCATGAGCATCGATCCACACAATTGAGATCGATGACATGCATCAATCAAGTCAGCGAGCCTGACCACCCGATCCCGTTAGTCGCCTTTTAAAGCATGCATTGGTTGCTGAAGACCTATTTCAATTATCAGTGTCATAACTTACAGTCTGGAAGATGTCATTTCCAGCCCTTCTTGTTCTGTCAACATGTCTTCTGGTCTTGAAGTCAGTTCCTGTTCTGATATCACTTCCACTCATGACGTTGCACCTGTCGAACGATATAACTCTAGATGTTATAATGTGATTCTACTGACAGTAATCTGCCCTACTGACAGTCGACCAAACTGATGAAATGAATCGACTGCCTACCAAAGTTGGGGCTTATGGAATTATTTGCAACCCAACTTGGACAACTGAGAGAGTACTGACTTCAGCTATTATATATCCCAGAAAGTATAGTCAGTCTACAACTGGTTGAATGTTGAGCAGGTAGAATCTAGTGAAAATCTTGGGCGACTTCCACTGGCAGCTGGAAACTACTTGTTCCACTAAGACTGAGATCCATGGCGCTAAGTGGGCTGACAGAGATCTGTTCTTGTGAGCTGTAGATGCACCCAATACTGGAGTAGAAATGTTCTGCATGACGGTGGTTTTCATTATGCCCTTGTCCAAAGCTCTCTTTCAAGACAAGAAATGTCATTTCCTGTGTGTATGCAGTTCCAGTGCTACCAGATGAAAACATAAGATAAGATAATGTGTTATTATTCCATAAGGTCTCAGTTCAATGATAACCACACATACAAATGAAGGAGAACATCACAAACGTAATTCATTAAATGTGGCAATAGTGAGAAAATGCTCAACAATTATTATAATTTTTTTTTTATCAAACCAGGTTCTAGCTGTTTTTGAATGGCATTTAGAGGTTATACACAGAAGGAATAAACTGTATGGATGTAAACTTCTTTATTATATAGGAACACAACGTTTTGCAGTATATGCTTACTCCTTCATCAGGTGAATGAACCTTGTGTTCCTGGATTATGCGTTCACTCAGAGAGATTTGAGGTCCGATACCCGGCGTAATGTACAATGGAAACTTGTCGTAAAGTGACGACCGCAATCATGTGAAGTGTTTCCTAAATCCATGGAAAGACTGTACTGTATTAGTAATCCCCTGATGGGATAAGCTTTCTGCTAAAATGATGAGTTTGCAAGATATATGACAAACTTCCAACCTGCAGCTGATTGAGGTGGATCTTATCCATGGTATTGTCTGCATTGATTGATAACCATTAGCACAGGCATTCTTTCTTCAGTTATCTAGAAAGATGACCTTTCTGCTAGCAATGGCTACAGCAGCTAGAGTATGCATACATAAACTGGACTGTTTGGTCCTCATTCATGAAGAGGATTGGAGCTGAAAAATTATCAAATGTCTCCTGAAGTTTGTGGCCAAGATCCAACAAGTGTATAAGCGACATATACGTTACTCCATACCTGTTAGTGAGATAGTGGATCATCCTGAATGACTCCTATGCACAGTAAGACAATCAGTGCGCTGTCACTTGGTGTCCAGCTGCCAGTGCAAGTCCCGCAACATGTTCTCTAGTGTTGTCCTTGTGTGACATTCAACGAGTTGTAGACTGCCTCCTGGGATTGTATGCAATTCACGCCGGCAGCCCCAGCTTTGGATGGCAGGTAAACCATTTCATCATTGTGGTCTACTCTCAGTTGGGGAGGGGGCACAGGTGGCCCAGTTGTCTAAGGCACCGCAACTCGCAGTGCAGATTATGTTTCTAGGTTTGTCAGCACCATACCCGTGCTCGTGGGTTTCACCGATGTGGTAAACGTCTGAGACCTGCATCACTTCGGGCTTTCCTCCGGCCCACATTAAGCTGACACGCCGTGATATAACTGGAATACTTTTAAAAGAGGAGTTAAACCCAACTCACTCACTCACTCACTCTCAGTTGGGGAGATCATATGTTGAATGCTGTAATTTGAGATAAAAAGACACAAGACATAATGATTTATCAATGGCAAACAACAGTACGAAACAGCGGCCCAGGGGACGCTGCGGAATTTCCGTCCTTGTTGCTGGCTCCGTATGCTACTGTTTACATACAAAATGCCTTCGCACTGTTGCGTACCGCAATGTGACAGTCGTTCTGGCGGCCACGTTTTTCCTCAAGATCCGGATATTTGCATGAAATGGCGTGTGGCGATTAGAAGAGAGGATCCGGCATCCAAGAAATTATGGAAACCAAGTCCATACTCAGTGGTTTGTCGTAATCACTTCCTGGACAGCGACTACAAGCCATCGGACACTGGTAAGCCTCATTAGCAACGAAGTTAGTAACCGAATGAACGGACTGATGTTATTATTGTCCTGTACCTCACAAGACTGGTATTGGTGATCCACCAAATGTAATACAATATTCAGTAATTTTGATATGTAAATCAATCATGAATATAGTGTATTAGTCACGGTATATTTTTTTTTATCTGGGTGCACAATATTGGGCTCACCCAAATATTGGCAGAAAGAAAGATGCCAGTCGTCCTGTGTGCCGCATTTTACTGAAATAAATAATATTTTTTGTCCTAATATTAATTATATGTATTGCAATGAATGACTTTCAGTCAATTCTTTTTTACATGTTTAATTAAATTTTACATAATTATTTGAATTATTCCCACCCTGAAGTTATGCCAGTCTTGAGTAGGCTTATATGCAAAAAACTGTTGAAGTTGATGTTCGATCTATTTAGGAGTAGACCAAATATAGTTCTATTACTATTATATAGTTCTATACCATTAAATGAAGTTATCTTAATAATAATATATTTTCTAGCTTAGATTTCTTTCCCATAAATTTGTCCCGACTTAAATAAACACCTTTTTTCAAATTTTGCTCAATGTTTTGGAATAATTTGCTTATGTCCTCATCGATAATATTTGTTCATGAATTTACCATGTTTATTGTTATTATGTGAACAATAACTAAATTCCTTATTACGATAAAACCTTAATGGATGATATTTTGAAATAATTCTATATATTTTATTTTCAGGAAAGAAAAGACGACTGAAGAGGGGTGCAATACCAACAGTGTTCTCCTTTAAGAAAGTGAATGAACCAAGGAAACCTAGACACTATATTATAGATGTGGAAGATGTTCCCTATCTGGGAAATGAGGTTGAAATTTGTTCACCAGGATGCGATGAAATTATTTGTCAGTCAGATGCTGTTGATCATACAGAAGATGTGGCCATACAGTGCAACTTGTTGTCGGAATCGAGCTCCAGATTCTCGATTCATCACATAACTGTTAATGACAAAGCAGTTTTGTATTACACTGGTTTTGACAGTTATGATGATTTTATGTATTTCTTATATGTACTTGGCCCCTCTGTCAATCATCTTACGTATCAGTGTTCTTTTATACCACCAGAAGATCAGCTTTTTATGACTTTGTAAAAGTTCAGACAGGCAAGAGATGATTTTGACCTTTCCATGTTGTTTCATATCAGTGAAAGTACTGTATCAACATTAATTCTCACATGGACAAACTTTTTGTACTTCCAACTGACTGAGCTAAACATATGGGCATCACATGACACCATTCAAGATACAATGCCAGAAAATTTCAAGGAGCGCTTCCCATCAACATGGGTCATTCTAGATGCAACTGAGACCCTGATTTGTAAGCCAGGCAATGTAGATTACCAGAGGGCCACTTTCTCAAGGTTCAAGGACAGGAACACTCTGAAAACTATGATTGGTTGTTCTCCTCCAGGTGTTGTTACCTATGTCAGTGACAGTTATGGTGGATCAACAAGTGAGAGGTCAGATTTGTGCATGCCAGGTGTGTTTTGTGCAGGAGACAGTATTATGGCGGACAGAGGCATGATGGTGCAGGACATATTTTCATCTTCAGATGTAAAAGTCAACACTCCGACAATGCTCAAGGGTCAAAGTCAGCTTGAAACCCCAAAGAGGTAGTCCACAACCGCAGAGTATCATCCAAGTGAATTCCTATTGAGCATGTCATTGGACTTGGCAAAACTTACAAAATTCTTAAGAGGGAGCTTCATCCATCAAAAGTTCCACTAGGCTCTAGAATTGTTCGAATTTGCTATATGTTGTCAAACTTTCGCCCAAGCATTGTCAACCGACTTGCATAAATAAATGTCCACTCTAAACATACTTCACACATTCATGTATGTTTGTATGACCTAGTGTTGTCTGTTCATAGCATTGAAAGTACAACAGTTTACTGCTAGTAGACAGGTGTGATTGTCTACCATGACTATGGTGGGTATTAGACACGGCTCACTGCTGTATGATTACTGTTTACTCTGTTCCTTTATGATCTTGTTCAACTAATACAATCAGGAAACTGCAAAGGTATGTTTGTGAATGAGTTAGTTGACAAAATTAGCACATTGATGTTTACTGATGGCATTGTGAATGCAAGTGACGCTATTGTCAAACTGCAGAAATCAGATGTAGCAAGCTTTTGTGGCAAATATGTTATGAATGTAAATTTAGATTAAACAATTATGATTGTATTTTGCAGAGGACTTTTCAAACAAATTGAAAAATGGTGGTTCAAAGGTGAAATACTTTAAATTGTATCAGCATACAAGTGTGGATATTTGACATATTTTGCTCACATTTATATATACTGCAAACATATCTTTAGGAGTTAGTGGTGTTTATTGTTGACAGAATGATTGTGCCAGTCATTGGTTATGGACCACGTATGTGGGGTTATTCACAAGTTCAGACAGTTTAAAGTGTAAACATGAGAACATTGTCTGTTAACACAAGTACAAATAAAGCAGTTGTTTGTGGTGAACTGGGTTGACATCCCATTCATGTAACATCATGTGATAAAATACTGGTTAAAACTGTTGTCCATGTATATGCCAAGTTGTAGATGTTCCAAAGCATGTTGTACCAGTCATTAAATCAAAAACAAAATAACACAGGCAATTTGTGTAAACAGTCAGTTGTACATATGACATGAAGACATGAGCTGCAATCTGTTACCATGGATAATCTGACAAGCATCTAAGCAAAAGGACTATTTATGCAGTGTGTCTGAGTCTGGCGAAAGAGGGATACTTCAGCAAGTTCCATTGTTTAACATATATACTATGTACTTTTATAGTACAAGGATGTTTGTTGATTATGCACACAAAGTAAGCATATTTATGTAGAAATGTTTATAGATTGTGGATCAATATTTAGCGACAAACATGTAACCATACTTTGGGCTGAATTCTGAATACAAACTTGAACTTGAAAGTACAACTGGAATGTGTGAGAAATGTTCAAATATAACAACTTTATTGTGTTTTAACAATTGAAATGATGAATATATGTACATAAGACTGTACACATGATATTATATAATGAAAAAATACCATTGAATGTCTCACATTTGTTTGTTGATCTGTGCTTAGGATCTCTCTCTCTTACCACTTTAACAATGAATGCAATAGTACAACACCATCACATGGTTGTCAGACAGACATTCTATTTTATTGCAAAGGAGCTCTACCACATTCCCAAGGTCAGTGTTCGAAATAGACATCGGTCTATTGGATGACAGACTTGTTCAAAGATGTTTTACAAGCTGATAATTTCCTTGATAAAGGTATCACCATCTGTCACCACTGAGTCTCTGGGAACTCAGTGTGAAGGCTGTAATAGCTTCTGGATGACTGGTTGTATTTTGTAATTTTATATTGCAAGAGTATATCTCACTGCTTCAGCTAAAATGTTTGGGCCTACAGTTTTTCCATTGAGCCTACAGTTTTTCCATTAGGCCTATACCCCTTATTCCAATGTACTTACAAGTGATACAAGTGATACAAGTGATATAAAAGAATCAAACAGTGTCAAAAGCTTCAGAAAAGTACACAAAAAGACGTAGAAGTAAGTACTTTACACATGGTGTCAATCAGGGATATGCCTACTGGTACTTATTTTTATCATTCTCATCTCCAGATTTCAATAGTTGAAAAAACAACTTTTATTTCTTAACTGTGAAAAGTCACTGATTTCAAATAATTTTTGAAAAGCGAGGCAAAAGTAAGTTTGATAATACACTTACAGTCTGTTTCACTCCAAATGAGAACAATGAATTGCAAAATAACTCGAAATCCAGAAAAGTGTATGAAACATCAATACGGTACTTGACCATGAATACCCTGTACCCAACAAAATCAGAATTTTGTTTATTTTAAGACCCATGATGGATGAAGTTCTTTAAGAAACTATCATTAAATTTTGTATAGAAATGTGTACATGACACGTAGGGGGAACAAACCGTGGAAGGCACAGCGCAAGCATGCATGCACTGCACGGTCTGTGGTAGGGGAAATGACAGAGCGTTAGAAGGGCCATCTCAATCTGACTCGCTCATGCCATAGATCTCGTCATCGGAACTGTTGGTGCCTGAACCGACTGCCACTATTATAGGTTAGACTGTTGCTGGCCGTAGTCCATCTCGTGACCAATAACATGGCTCTATCTCGTCAACGACTGTGGCCACACAACACCTCCATGTTACCCGACCAAGGGATTCCTTTCGTAATTTGAACGTTGTGTTCGATCGTCCAACGTCACCCTTGACGATGCCCCATACCAACTCGATTGGATTCAGGTCGCAGTGATAAGGTGGCAGTCGTAAGACAGCGTGACCCTGACCCTTGATGTAACAGTCAACTTTATACACGGGGTCAGGTTTCATTTTTCCGATGATTTCATAGAGCTGTGGTTTCGTCGCTCGAGAAGGAAAGGTAATGTTCCTCCGTTGCAGCCAAGTAACCATGTCTCCTTTACGGTTATTAGAGGTTGGAGTCTTGCTTTCTGGATCCTGCACACTATGATACGGTGCATTGTCCATGACAATGAGAGACTTGGTAGGCAAAGCAGGGACTAATTTATCTTTCACCCACTCCAGAAATACATTGACGTTCATTTCTGTGTGGTAGTCCCTGTTGTCTTTGGCCTTGGCTCTAAAGACGAGGTCACAGTCTGGGAGAAAACCCTGACTAGCAGAACCAGAACTATGAGTCTTTCACCCTTTCCCATTGGTAACTTTCTACCAGACTCCTTACAGTCACCACTGGGTACCCACTGACTGCTGGCTGTGTGTGACGCATTTACCCATGTCTCATCTAAGAAGACGGGCTCATATCCTTCTTCACCTTTCTGCTTGATGGTACAAAGGTAATGATTTCGGAGACCATTCACACAACACAGCCCTATTTTCTCCAGTTATCTTTTTGTAATTGTAACCAAATGTATGCAACAGCTGCCATAGTTTGTACTTTGTAACACGTAAATCATGGTCAGTTTCAAGGTGTTTCTTCAAAATTCTTAGGGACAGGTACTTATTTTCTGTGTGCAGTTTAACCATTGCACGTCTGACTTGATCATTCTGAAAACTGTCTAATTTATCAACCTTGCGTGGTTTTGACATGTTCCCTACCTCCTTGGCCTGACTATTTGTATCTTGTCGACTAACAACATTTTAAAGTTTCTGAAGGGACATACCAAGAGCTTTTGAAGCTCGTTTCACGAATTTATTAATTGCATTAAAAGGCTTTGCTCTTTCTGCTTCACTTCTAAAGAAATCATACACATTCAACATCAACTGTTTAACATCTGCTGAGTAGCGCATCTTGTCATTGAATGAACACGGTCACTGTGTAGCACGTGCAGACCTGTACACAGCATGTGCAACTCAAAATTCGCTGTCACTTTGGAAAGAATGATCTGTGGTGATTCAAAAATTCAAAACTTCTCAGGTGCAGACAAAAGCATATCACAGGCAAATCATGCCAAGATTTACAGCTGCACAGCGTCATGAAGCCATTGGAATGATCTGAACGGGAATGAGGCAACAACAGGTGGCAACACATTTCCAATGCCATCGTCACACGATATCGGCATTGGTGAGGCGTTATCAGAACACAAACGACGTTTCCGACCACCCACGTTCAGGACGTCCCCGAGTAACGACGCCAAGACAGGACAGATGGATTCGAGTGACACATCTCCGACAATGTCATGTTACTGCCATGGCCTGCAATTTCTCAAGAACTCTCCCCAATAGAGCATGTGTGGGATGAAATGGAGTGCCGTCTCCAGATCCTCCAGATAACGTCCGTGACTTGGCACAGGATTTGAGGAGGATATGGCAGGCCATTCCCCAGGCCTTCCATGTCCATTTGGTGGACTCATGCGACGCCGATGCACTGCTGTGATTCACGCACAGGGTGGTCATACCCGTTATTGACTTTGTGACTTTGTCGTATGACCCCCTACTCCATTTTGATCTTCTGACGTCATCGTAAGAGATGTTGTTCAGGTCCCGTTGACATTTTTTTATGGTCCAATCATTCAGCTGCTACAGCGTCTGCATCATTTTGTTCTTGCTGTGTTGTATTTCAATCCAGAATATATTTTCTCCGTGCACAGTTTCTTTATGTGGCTAGTATAGTAATTACTGTTTTCTTTCCGTTGCATGAGGCCATTTCTCTCACAAAGACAACGGAAGCGTTTCCCAGGAGCAATGACCTCATTTCTAGCACTGTAAGGACATTAACCTCAACAATGGTGTTGGAATCAATGACACCGTCTGGGGTTGCTGCTAGGAAAGGGAGTTCAGAGTCAACAAACATTCCACAACTGTGAACATGAACATTACAAGTTTGGCAATAGCTTTGGGTTCCTGCTGTAACCCATGCCTCGCAGAGTTACAAACTAGTTTCCTTCCAGAGACAATTTGTTAACATAATTTAGTTTTGTTTCTCCTTGTTGTACATTTGCAAATTGTCCCAAACTGAGATGCTGTCAACCTCCATCTCCTCTCTTCATGCCACAAGCTACACTTGGCCTGCTTTCTTGTCTTTGACTCTAAGTCTGCAGCCTGGTCATCTGTAATCTGTCAAAGATAGACAGAATAAAATTTCTTTATATCACACAAAAACTGATCAATAAAATTTTTGAAACTCCTTTACAAATCAGAACAAAACAATTCAATCAGATAACATGGCTAAAGCAGTTTAACCATGTCGTTTCTAGCTCCAAGGGACCAGAAAAAATCCATTTGCATGTGATTCAACCTAACCATCAACTACTACACTGCAATGTCTGAAGATATTGTGTCTTCTGCAGTAAAAAATGAACTAACCATGTAATGAATAATAGTAGGCATTTTTTTATATAAAAAAAAGTAAATTATTTATTTGAATGCAATAAGCCGTAGCTATTGAAATCCTAAAATATAATTACTTAATTTAGTGATTTGTGAGAATACATAGATCTCAGGATTAAAGATTTCTTCAGCTACAATTACGGAAAACATGAGTGTAAAATACCTTCAAGGCTCTCTCCACCCAGTATTCTGTGAAGGGCTTGTCCAAATAGTCATGATCTCTTACTGCAGATGACAGACTGGCTCTTTCAAACAGGTATCTGATCGTGATATCCTTAGACGCTGAAGAGCAGTAGTTGATGGTGATGTTTTGCACATGGTCCCTGTAAGCTGCATTATTTCTGTATTTTGCCGGTCTTGGGTCATCAAACATGGTTGGTCGCTTCGCCCCACACTTGAATGAGTCTGCTTTCTTTGGTGAATCTCTTATAAAGAGGCGGGAAAAAAAGAGGAATAAGTTTTTGGCTGAAAATATATTACTAATACTGGGATATTTCAGTATATAATATTTGAATGTAGAAACAGCCAATAAGCAGTATTTTCTCTTTGATTGATACAGGAAGTGAAATTGTAATAATTTCAGACAATGTATAATTTGGGGTATACGCCAAACCTGTTACGGGGGAAAGAACTGAAAGGGTGATCACACTCTGCAGAAATAGCTTGTGAGGCTTTTAAGTAGTTATGTCTAAGCTATACGATCAATGCCTACTGAATACATAAGCAGTAAGATCAGTTTCATATGTCATGAAATAATTAATCACTCTGTATATTTAATTCTAATGAATATGAAAATATAACCAAGGGGTACATCATCATGATAACATATAATGAATTATTCCTGCAAGTGACCATCTCTTTATGTTTGGTATAACTGACACATTATTTACACAAAGGTGAGATATTTCTTATTACAGACCTAAATGTACAATCATGAATGGCAAAACTGTAAATGATTACTCACTATTTTAAAATCATTAATCACTGATGATGCAATATGTGGGTTGAGAATGGAACTTATGACCAATCTGTTTCTAAGGTAACAAACCTTTTTCTTCAAAGCAGCACTGACTAGACCACTGAAGTAGGCATGGTGATCAATGACAACACTGCAAGCCAGGACATGATTGGAATTCAAAAGTTGATGTCCCTTCTCAATAGCCTTCAAATCTCCAGTCTGAAAGCAAATAATTTCATTTTGCTAATTTCAGTATCTCATTTATTGAAAAGATTTCTCATGTATGTTTCACAGGATATGTGTTATTAAACACATCTGTTAATGTTAGTGTTACTATTGGTAATAATTTCAATAAATTTGAGTAACGCATAGAAATATATTGCACACTTACCTCTTCATTATCTACAGCTAACCGGTACCTAAAATATGCCTCGACATCCCGAAGAGGCCATGGGCGGTAACCTGTCTTTGTGTAGTGGCATCAGTTGCTTGAAACCTGTGACTGGCCATGATTCAAATCGGATAGACTTAGGTAACTTAATGTCATCTTCTGAGTGGCAGAAGTTATTATTTCTGTCATAGGACTCCAATCTGAAACAAATTTTGCAATACACCTGTATATATTTGGAAAAAAAAGATGAAATTATTTGAAAATACTTTAAATTCAGTCGGGGTGGGGTGGGGGAAACCTATGAAGCTGACCTATGCATAAGATTACTATTCATAAAAATTGGTTTGTGCAACCAGACCCTTGGAACAGAAGTCATGTAAGAAGGAATTTCTATTTTCAAAAGAACTGCAATTATATCTTAGATTTAGAATGAAAATGTCACAGGTCATGTCAAACCCCAGAAACAAGAACATTAGACAATGCCCAAAATAACTTGAATGAGGGTTATTTTGCCAGGACTGTAGATTGTAAAAAAAACTTTACCCATGGAGTCTCATATGGTACTTGTGATACCTTAGCTGTGCTAGGAAATCCTAACTAAAGATTTCTTCTCATTTTTTTTACTCGAGATATTAATTAAAATATCAAAAGGTTAATATATATATGGTACTATTTATTTTGATATATTTAAGTCTGATGCATTGAGTCAATGCATTCACCACTGGCTTTACCAGAGACCATATGCCGGTATATGGTCTCTTCTTTTGCATACATGTAGTGATTATAGCCCCAGTTCATCCTCTGTAGACGACTGACATAGCATAATGGGTAAAAGATATTTACGCATGCTTTATTTAAGGTTTCACCAACATGCATAGGTTTTCATTCAATAAAATGAAATTTGCACACCCCTGACGTTTTGTTTATTGATAACAACAATTTTTATTCAGTTCGGATTTCCCGCGGTATTCTCGAGTCGTAGTGGAACGAAACAAAGACTGTTCATAGATTCAAAGCAAACTGACACATAATTGGCAAGTCTCTTGTACAATTACATACCTTTCAATCAAATCGATCTTCTTACTGCGTGTAGTTGCTCCACGGCATTGCAACTCTGTCTTCAGCTTCTCAACTGTTAAACCGCTGTAGTGCGACGTGTCTACATTAGCAACACTTCCGGGTGGAAATTCTGACGCGCCACCTGGCGGATTAGTATACCGTCGTTTGCCATTAAATTGTATTTCCCCTTTCTGACAGGCATTGTTTTATATGCAGAGATTAAGATAACCCAGTGCATTTTTATAATACCAAGCGGGAAGCAACAATCAGCTGTGCACGTTTCTTGGAAACTACTGGTGATTCGGTTAAAAATTACCCAATAATATAACTGTAAAGAATTTTGATACAAAGATCAGAATTGTATCTGACACCTTTTATTTTATCAGGAATAATTTATTCCAATATCATGTTATTTGAGTAGTATTTTACTATATATATATTTAGAATATATTAATAACCATAAGTGTAACACTTTGGTACAGTTGATTGCTATTGCCAGATATTTTTTTGTATGGAACAGTTTGACCAATCACCGTCAAGTCGCTTGGCTCATGATAACGAACAAATATGACTTTCAGATGGATATATATATTTATCATTTAACTAAAGCATTTATCCATGACACAAGCTTATGACATAAAAACATGTATGTCATACCCCAATGACATAAGTATGCAAATTAGATAACTGGAAGTGGGACTTTTTTCACCGGTGCACGTAGGTAGGTGTTTATAAACAACATGGATACCTTTGATGTTGGAGACAATGTTTTAATAGATCAAAGGGGAAGTGCTACAGTGATATCCATGTTGACAAATGGATATTACAGGTTACAGGTTGATGGTATCAAATTTGAATTTGACTGTGATGAAGGCAGATTATCAAAACTTCCCTGTGGCCAAAGTTTCATCATCGAAAACACCATCGTCGAGCACGGCGAAGCAGACGACAAACACAAAGCCGAAAGATGCCCAAGGAAGATTTGTGGCTGTTGAGGACTGCATGATCGATGGTGTGATCCTAGACAATCAAAACTTAAAGTACAGCCAAGAAAACTTTGTACGATTTGAAACTGTTCGATAACTTTCTAAATGTCCAAAAAGAATTTTGCCAAATGCACGAAATCTCCCCAAACGAACTAGACACACTTCTCTGCAAGTTTTTCATTAGTGTTAAAAAAACAAATGGGGAAAATTATGAACCAAACAGCCTCACGGGTTTTCAGAGCAGCATCGAGAGATTACTAAAACGAAGGGGGTATGGCTATTCACTCACGTCATCTTTAGAATTTTCACGATCACGGGAAGTATTAAATGGGAGAAAAATTGAACTAAAGAAAGAAGGGCATGGCAACTTACAAAGGAGAGCCGACCCGATTGGTGATGAAGAGATCGAGTCCCTGTGGCAGTCCGGATCCATTGGAATCAGAATGAGCATGATATACTGTCTATGGCTCTACAACACAATCCATTTCGGGTTAAGAGGTGTCAATGATCACAACAACATATGTTGGGGGGACATCACATTGCATGTTGATGGAGACGATCACGAATATCTTGAACTGTCAATGAGACAAGAAAAGAATAGGTCCGGTGAGAATCCTCGTGATTGTCGCGACATTAGGCCCAACATGTGGGCTTATGTTGCTGATCCCTCTCGGTGCCCTGTGCAGGTGTATAAGTTGTATGCCTCCAAGCGTCGAGATGACGATCCCTTTTACATCGGCACGCACACTTTAGGTATGCCTAAACCTGGCGATCAGTGGTTTATCCGCTATCGTATTGGGGAAAAACAAACTTTCCTCTCTCATGAAAAACATGTGCGATGCCGCCAGTCTCCAAACATCCTTGTGCAAAAGTTGAATGACAATAATGTTCCGCCAAATCAAATAATTCAGATAACTGGCCACAAAAACATCCATTCTGTGAACAATTACTGCCACATTAATCCTGACCAGCACAAGCAAATATCCAACATCATTTCACGAAACACTCCATCCCACACTGTGACATCCCAGCTTGCTGATGAAACTCCCATCATGCAGAGCGGCCCCTCGCGTAATGTCCAAATCGACATTAGACAACACAGTCAGCGGTCTCAAATAATAAGTGTTTGCTGGCAACATTACTGGTGGAAACAAAACGATTAATCTCATTAAACCCCCAAGCCCGGTCCCAGTCAAAAGACGCTGGATTGTCATCGAAAGTGACACCGACTAATGCATCTACTCTGACCTCTCATCCGCGAGACATTCTCCAAGTGAGAGAGCGGTTTGATTTGAAACTATATATTATAAGTGAAATTACACCAGAGATATTATCAGATTACACAGAATCGTTGTTATCGTTGTTATCGTTATTAAAATTTTAATTATTCTTCAAAAGTCTGAACTTTTTTTCTCAGCGAAGGAATATGCCATAAAGGAGTTAAGAGGTTTATTTTGGTTTACATGGCTATGGAAAACATGTATCACTACGCACGATCTATACGTAAGATTTTGACAGTTGCTGATGTTAATGTTAATGCAATTATTCCTTAAAAGGGAAGCAAAAATGTGAAAATGATAAATAGAATTCATCACGAGTGTTTTTCAATATGGGAAATGTCAACCTCGTCCCGTTAATCGGTATTTTACTAAGACTCGGTTGATATTTCCCATATTAAAAAACACTCGTGATGAATCCTCTAAATATATCCATTCTCTATCCACTAAAGTTTGTTTCAAGGCGTCAATAGCGGTAGTATGACTCTGGTTGCTGTAAATAACGGTGAGTTGTGTGATCTTCCAATCACTTCACATACGATTTCGCCGAAATGAATATTTACAATATTGAATGAAATTTTGAATAAAATTAATAAAATAGATTATAAACACAAGTCCAGAAATAAAATGAACTCTTTTTATACCCAGACAGTGTAATTACATGTTTAGTTTTACTTCAGTACAGATTTGTTGACATGGTATTTCTGGTGTTACGTGCTCACAGTAATGTCTTTGTGTTGGGGGAAAAAAACACCAAAACTCTTCAACTCTGTGTATAAGATGACCCCCCTTTGAAAGCCTAATTCAAGGTGCAAATAACTCGCCTTGTACACAGTTATATACAGTACATTATAAGATGTGGTGTTGATGTACCATTTTGTACGTCATCGGATGTGATTTCATGACTGGAAGTGACGTCGACAAAATGTGAAAGGACGACATATCCGGAAATGACGATGACACTAATACTGGAAGTGACGTCATCAGAAATGGAAATGACAACTTAAAAACCAGTAGTGACGTCATAAAATCGAGAAGTGAATGTCTCATGTATGGTTTTAAAACATTTGATGATGATATCACAAGTGATAATGTCGGCAAATAGTTATTTCCAGTGAAGTTATCATATTTTTGCTTGAATCATGAAATTTATCCAAATTTATGTCCTCTTGAGGTGACTCGATGCAATGATTTGAAGAGATTGTTAGACAGCAGACATCATGTGACTTTAGTTCCCTCGTGAAAGATAAGCTGAGCTTGTTAATTATTCTCTTGATCCAAAGGGGTACCATGTGAATGAACCTCCATGAATGTCAACCTGGTTAGTGTAATAAGCAAAGAGTCATTTGGAGAGATAATGTTATAATGGTTGATCTTGTTGATTCTAATTGACATGCATATTTTGCCCATATATAGTATGTTTGTTTCAGTCATCGCAAGAAGAGAATGCGTCAACTGCAGAAGAAAATAAAGTCTGGCAAGTTAGATGTGAAAGAAGATGATCCATTTGAGTTGTTCATTGCAGCAACCAACATCCGTTATTGTTACTATAATGAGACACATAAAATCCTAGGCAACACATATGGCATGTGCATACTGCAGGTAATATTTTGGTTCCTTTTCCTTCCTCAGTAGTAGTATAGGTAGTGGTGATTCTGGACCACTTCCACTGGAGCCAGATTTATATACCTATACTGCTACTACAGATGGAATTTTTTATGCAAAAACGCTGATGCGGTTCAACGATCGTCATGAGTTGTATTAAAAGAAACAATAATAATCAATAATGAATAAAATTTACCATAGCCCACGAGGATATTGGAAAGGTATAGGAGCAATACAAAAATTAGCCACTGCGTCTAAGGTTTCTAAAGATGTGGCCAAGGATTGGTTAGCGAAACAAGCGATGTGGCAAATATACTCACTGCACCACGTTATATACCGAGGAAGAAGTTTGATATTTTTACAACGAATGAAGTTCATCAGGCTGACCTCTTGTTTCTTCCCCACGATAAGGTTAGACGCAAAGCGTATAAATATGCTTTAACCGTAGTGGATGTGGCTAGTTGCTACAAGGAGGCTGAGCCATTAACCTTGAAAGATTCAACAGAAGTAGCTAATGCACTGTGTCGCATATATAAACACGGAACAATAAAATGGCCCAAGTTATTTCAAGTAGATCCCGGTCGCGAGTTTATGGGATCAGTAACTAAACTGTTAACAAAGCGCGATGTCGAAATCAGGCGTGGTGAAAAAGAGGCCCACCGTAGTCAAGCTATCGTTGAAAGATTTAACAGGACATTAACGGAACGTTTGTTTGGCTATCAGTATGGGATTGAAATAAAATTGGAACGATTAGGATCAACCCAATGGATCACACGATTATCAGCTGTTGTATCAGCGCTGAATAATGAAGTAACAAGATTAATCGGGAAGAAACCATCCGATGCGATTAAAATGAAATCTGTGACTTACGAATCTTCAGCACCGAGGAGAGGCAAAAAACAAAAACTTCAGGATAGAGTAAGCATATTTCAATTTGGTCCCTTAAGATATATAATATAAGTCGATTTGTTATGAAAGAAGGAGAGCCTATTCTTTATTATCTTAAAGATGGACAGTGCAGGGCATTTGTACGAGAAGAGTTGCTCATAGTATTAAAGTATAACCACCATAACCATAAGCGAAGGTAGTTACACCATCCTTATCAATCCATCTCTTTGTATCTAATAATGATGATGATGTCTTGTTCATTCTTAATCCATATATCCTGTGATTGTAACTTCTTAAAAAGTTCATCTCGTGTTTGAACGTTCTACCGTTGAATAATGCTTCTTTATACTGTTCGTGTTTGATATGCTTTTTTACAACATGCTTCTTAACACCCTTAGCTTTTCTTATCTCCCCATTATCAGACTTTTTTATAGAATACATCTTAGGTCTTAATCCGACATACTCCACAAAAAGAGTCCCAGCAAATTCATCCTTCATCTCACCTAACACCTTTTTATTGAATACGCTGTGCAGTGGATTATCTTAAGGGTAATCACTCGTGTCGTAAAATCTATTTTTTCTCCCATATCATTATATACATCCTCGGTTTGTATTTCCATCAACAAAGAATCTGTGTCGGTATATAACACCTCGCATCTATCGCCGTACTGCTTCTTAAGTTCGTTGCAATAAAAGTCATACATTAAGTGTTTTGACAAGTCAAGAATACTCATACCAAAGTACACCGGTCTGTTGAATTTTATATTACTCTTCTGCATATGCAACGCGGCTAAGTCGTTATCAAATATCTTGCTTCTGTTAAAAGCCGGACTGGCTATAAGTTTCCTGAGTCTTTCTTCCTCATTAGACCTGACTAATTTAACATCAACACGCTTCCTTAGATTCTCCATAGTTTTACCAAATACTGAGTTATTCATGAGCTTATATAGGTTCTTTTTTAAATTGTTGGTAGCTATATTTCTTAAATCTGTGTTCAGCCTTATGTAGGACTCCATCCAAGGGCTTTGATCAAACTTTGGAATGCTGTGTATTTTCTTTAGTTTCATACCTAACGATAGATATAACTGGAGATTTCTGTAGTGAACTATATATTTTGTCTTATCCATCAAATTTGGTACGAGTTTTTCTACGTTAGCTAAGCTACTGTTACCCATCAAGGAGTGTTGATATTCCGACATCCAATCTTTATTAACCATTAATCTCTCCGGAGCTAGCTGATAACTGTTATGATCTTTATGTAACGAATTTGGATATTCCAAGTCAACTTCTAGTATGTACCCTTTATCGGAATCTGATGGGATATCATTCACTTCCATATCATTCACATCAACCCACTCAAAACCACCAGTGGGTAAAGGTTGAGACATAGCCCATCCATACAAATTGTTGGCGACGAGATATAATATGTGCGTGTTGGGTTTACTCGGATCATATCCTTCCGATAATTTATTATTAGCCTTAGAATACCTTTTAGCCGCCATCGATATACCACATCTTAATCCTTTCTCAATAAACAAGTGCATATCGTAATTGGTGAGTAGTTTTAGTCCTACACCGGTCTTCTTCAACAATGCATCCCACGAGAGTCGTGGACTGGAATAGTACCATGCCGGGTCCAAACCGTATTGTTTTAAACATATCTTTCTAAATATCTCGAATATATCGGCAAGTAACAGTACATCGGTTTTTAAGTACAGATCGTGATGATCATCTAAATTCTTACAACCTAATTTATCCCAGACCGTCAGAACGTGTTCATAATCGACATCGGTTATTTTAGATTCTGTTAAGTTACTATAGAATGATTCAAGGGGTGGTAATTTAGTTTCATCGAATCTAGACCAATCATCTATATATTCATAAGCATATACACCTTTTCTCAACAACAAATGATGACATCGATCAGTATATTGATTTGTTATTTCAAAGTCATCGGGATTGTTTGCATTAGCTAAATTGTCCAGGGAAGATAACAGAAACTGTACGGAATCTATGAATCTAAGCCCATTACTTTGCTTTATTCTGGCTTTCCCATCCTTGTCCCTATAATGTATAGTTTTAGTCAACGAGAATGATATGTATTTTTCCATATTATTAGGAATACACGTTAACCCGCCGTCTGTCTTTGAGATAGCTTGCATGATGAGATGTGAATCATATCCTCTAAGGTTGTGAAACACAACGGGGATGGGTATTGCTTGAGAATACATTTTTAGTTTCAAGTTACACTCGTTATGGGTGGCTTCCCGATAATTACCCGTGACGTGGCAATGATCTCTTACGGAATTCCCATTCAGGGGTTTATTACAAACATGACAACTCGTTGACCTCCTATAGGCCCTCCAATCATCCCTGGTCATACACATGAGTTTCTTACACAATAAATGTTCCCTGATTATTCTCTCTTCATTTTGTAGGTTTTGTAGGAACTTTCCCGCTGCATCGGGACCTCTGTAAATCAGGGGCGGGTTTGTTTTCCCATCATACCTTACAACTATATATCCAAACCCACAAGGAATATGTTCTTGAGTTTTGTACGTAAAACTAACTTGATTGCTTCGGACTGTATCTTCGAAGTAGGCGTAAATTACGTACAGTACTGGCATTTGATTACAATAATGTTCAAATTTTAATATATTTTTCCCCTCTTTAGGCATATCAATCCTGATAGCATTCTGTCCAACACCTCTGCAGTCTTCTTTATGCGCTTCTAATAGATCTTGTTTGCTGTTTCCATGCAGGTATCTTTCACAGAAATATTTCTTTCCTGCATGTTTTGTTTGATCGCATAATAGTCTGCTTAAACTCTTTATCCATGTATAATGATATTTACCCTCTTTTTCGATCAGAAATGAATTGATTCTGGGAATATGTTCCGGAGTGGAGCTTATCCTGTGTACAACAAGAATGTCCGAAAACATTTATAGCTAAATTATTTTGCTTTTCCGCCTGATCAATTTGTGAGATTGGTGTAGGTTCGTCTATACCATCAAGGTTTAGTCCATCGTTTTGGGGATAGCTAGAAGGCCTAGCTGGATGTTTGTCTATGCAGAACAATGCAGATCTTATCATCATTCTGAAACAGTCATCGCCTTTATTTTTTACATTAATTATGTCTCTTTTTTTTCTTATAATAGGGGGGTAAATCTATATAAGAACCAACTTTGAAAGGCATATAATTTGCTATATCTAAATATAAACTATTGAATATATCCACACCCCAACCCAAACCTCTATTAGTCCAGCGTTCTAAAGTTTCTTGTATCCTCTGAATTGATGTATCAAATGATGAGCTTATAGACTCAGATTCGGTTATAACTTCTTGATTGCTTCGGAAATATGGTTCGGTATATTCAGCGCTATCGTCTGCGTTACTTTTACTCAATGACATTTTAACCGTCAGCTGGTATTTTATACTATTTAAATCATCTAACTCCTCGTTAATTTTGCTCGATACGATGGGCTTAACATCATTAACATCCATGTTGGAATTAATATCCATCTTCCAACCTCTTAGATATTTACCAACGCCGGCTGTGGGTAGAAGTTTTAACTCGTCAACTGGTTGATTATTTTTATCAACATCATCGGATTGATTATTATCTAGTAAAGCGATCAATTCAGCTTTTCTCATTCGAGAATAACCTCTCAGCCCACTGTTTTTTGCTTGAGCTTTGAGTTCTCTAACAGTCTGGGGTTTGTTGTATTCCAAACTGAGTAAATCAATCAATTCAGCTTTTCTCATTCTAGAATATCCACGTAGACCACGTTGCTGCCAAAGCTTTCAGCTCTCTGACAACATAAGTCATTGTGATATATAAATACATGTGAACTAATGTCTAATTGGTTTGAATTCTACCCAATCTATTTATCTCATTTCGGTAAGCCTTTTTCCTCTCATAAATAATTTGAAACCGTTTCTTGTCAGCACCGTGACTCTTACATAAACCGTAACTACCTTTGACCCCAATCCCACATACAGAACACGAATAATCAATATGCCCTTTTCTAATTGCAATGGAATGGATTTCACAAAACTACAGCCATAAAGCTCTTTCCACAAATTTGTAATTGGCCCATGCGTATGAATTTACATCTTGATGTGCCTCTCGCCATTGTGATAAATATACACTTCTAGTATCATTTGTTTAATGCATGTCATCAGCCGAGTCAAGCCCAGCCTAACATAAGCAGTCAGCCAGTCATCGCAATTTATAGCTGAGTAGTCATCGCTATTTATACAGAGCTCCAGATAAGCTTTTGGTGTTGTGTACCCATGCATTTTAATATCCTTGTGTATCAGTAATTCTATCTGGGTATTCAAATTTCTGTTACCCACTAGTTTTTACACATGTGGGTATTTAAGTTAAATATTTAAAAACACTATTCATCAAGTCCTGGCAAACTGGTGTCATGTGGTTTCGAGAGCTTTATAGGACTCAAAAATCCCGCATTACTTCCACAAGAAAGCGTGATGGCAAATGCTCATGATGTAACTGTCATCATGGAGTTTGGCAAGGTTGACGGAATGCCCGGTTATAATTTCAAAAAAAGTTGCTGATTTGCTAATCGAATATGCAGGGTTACTTCGCAATATTTTGATGATATGCACCAGTTTTTTTTGTTGCTTATCTGTAATGTTTGTTGCGTATTTTTCGCAGATATTCAGCTTATCTGGAGCTCTGTTATAGATAAGCCGTCAGGGTTACTAACAGCGGAACAGCCAGTCAGCGCTATTTATAGATTAGCAGTCAGGGTGACATAGCTGATAAGACTCGGCCTGACATAGATCATGGTTTATGCATAGTCATTGTGTAGCTAAAAATAGCAATGACTGATAACCCAAACATTATAAATACTATCTCGCGGTCTTTATGAGCCTCTGACGGTGTATAAAACTGACTTATTGTTGGTCAAGTTTCTTTCCATAAACAAGGAAGTATTCTTGCATGGCAGATTCAACATCCTTAAATGTTTGAATTGAATTTCCTTGCTTACGCAATTCTTCATTAATAAAATCTAATCTTAATATTCTATTTCTGGTCCATTGTGACTGGGCTGCTTCGAGTTATTCTAATGTTTTATTATGTCGTTTACACTCCTCTTCAACTTCTTTAGCTTTGATTCCCTGATAGTAGAAAATAAATAATTACTGCCCGAAAAAGCTAGAGCATTAACAATAGCTCCACCAACCATCATCGCAATTGTTGCCATATTCTAATGTTTAATTACTCCATTATGTCTTCAGGGATAAGCCCTTGTTTGATTAGCATATCTTTTGTAGCCATTGCCAATCCAATATCAAGAAACATCATACAAATATCATAATCATTAAAATCTAGCTCGGGTGGTGTGGCTTTAGTAATCATTTTAGCCATCCGGGCATAGCCAATGGCCAAGCCGCTGACCACCGCTGAATGATATGTTGCATTTACTAACATTTTACCGTCTGTAACTGGAGTAGTCATGCTTTTATAACATTATATGGGGGCTTACCTCTACTTGAACTTGTTGTGTAATCGGGGGTGACGTTTTCTTTTCTCCGGTCTTACAAAACAACCATACCACCACTATAGCAACATCAGTTCCTAGTGCATAGGGAGCCCAAGTTTTAATCGGACGACTATGTTCAGTATTTGAATTATGCATTAGTTTTCTAGCCTTGCTCGCTAGCCCACCCTTCCTGGCAGCTGCGATTTTCAAAGGATTCTTTGTCACTCTGGCTTGTGATTTCACAATTGCTGATATTTTCTCATTCACTTCTTGTGATTGTGCAATCGGAGTTATTTCCTCATTCACTTGTTGTGATTGTGTTTCCACAATCTGTGGTGTCATTTGAGTCTCCATTATTAGTAAGTGGGCACTTATGTTTAAACTGACAATACCTAGCCGTTATTAAAGCGCTAAGAACATTCCGTGTCTATGATAAAACTCACAGCTTAATGCGCTTAGACCCATTCATCGAACACGCTATTTCTCGAGAGATTCACATAAACACATGCAATGTTCTGCCGGGATAGGGAGAAACGTACTAGCTACGACTGTGTATAGTTGTAACATAGCTGACCCTATTGTTTTAGTCATGGTAGCTCCGACTCGTAACGCGTACATACAGTTAATTTCTTCGTCGGTCATGTTATCAATTTTTTAAGTGGTATAATTTTCCCCCAAATATTGGGAACATTTTCCACTGGCTACCAAAGCAGCGACTCTTTCTCTATGTTTATCTAAAGATTTATCTGTAACTACTTCTGCATGTTGATCAGGTTCTTTGAGCATTTGTTCAAAAAGTTCGTCACATTCCATAATGTAATACCTGAGGAAATATTTAAGTTTAACATAATAAAATATGGCATATCCAATGCAGCCTGAAATAATAAACTGTTGTGAAAGAATGAGGATTTCAAACCACATTATTACATAATAACAGCTAATGTTCAATTTATCATATTTTTGCTATATTTGCTAAATTTTGCTATATTTTTGCTTAGTAGTTACTATATTTGCTATATTTTTGCTTAACAGTTGCTATATTTGCTATATTTTTGCTTAACAGTTGCTATATTTGCTATATTTTTGCTTAACAGTTGCTATTTCTGCTATATTTTTGCTAAGGCGACACTTTTTTTTACGGTTTACGGATTTCAAACTCATTTCAAAAGTGAGGCAGGCCAATTAAAAAAAAAAGCAAAAAAAAGCCTCTCACATTTTTTTTTACCTGAATTTTGTGCTAAAAAGTTAGGTAGGTATGAAAAAAAATATCCTAGCGTAATAAAAGTAAAATAACTCAATTTTTCAAGAACATTTTATTATATCCCAGGCACTCAGCTTGTGCAAGGATGGCAACATAATAATATTCATGTCATGGGTGGAATTGCATGAAAGACACTGCTATTTTGGCAGCTTGGGCAACGTTTAACTCTTTCAACACCAGCCAACCAGAAGATTACTGCTGTGACACCAAGTTCCCAGAGACTGTTGTGTGATAGATGAAACCAACATTTATCAAGGAATTATCTGCTGGAATTAACATCTTTGCTACTACATGTTTGGCCATACACTATTTGAAAGGTCTAATTAATCCTATTGTTTATAAATATGAAAGTTATGTGTATTTCATTATTTAAATAATTCATGAATATCGTTTTAAATAAATAATAATGTAAGCTAAAACATTCATAACGTCCAAATTTAGCGCAAATCTAACAATTTTTTCGGCAAATATAAGAATTCATAAAATCCACTTACCTATTTCTTTTTAATTTTCATTTGTTTACGTTGTTGGAACATTATTTTAAAAAGAATTACAAATAATATCTGTCATCACCCATTTCCCGATGATAGTGGTCGGTTTTCAAAGCTTGGTATGAATAACACATATGTCCTGCCATGTCAGTATACATTAAAAAAAACATATATCGTTTCACCGACAAAATCTGCTACAAGGTTCATGATTGGTCAAATTTAAGCACGTGACCTAAGGCAGCTAATCAAATTACAGCAATGATAATTTTCAGACTTTGGCGAAAGGTTTGGGTTAAATTATGTTATTCTGAACGTTTTAGCATGAAATCGCGATCTATATTAAAAATATGGAACTTTATGGATGCATAGAGCTAGGTTACGAGCTGTGACAAAGATTTCTCATGCATATATTTTGGCATTAAGACATCGTGTCCGAGCCGAGAAATCCAGGCAACGAAAGCCGAGATGTCATTTGACTTACGATATGCGATCGCAAGAAAAGTTTGAAATAATAACTAAGATGTCAGTTTGGCAACTTTTGTAGATACATTTTTGATGATTTTATTACTTTGTAAATAAAGACGTTTCAGCCCGTGATGACCCGTTGTCGAAGTGTGTCCCAGAATTTTTTATTTTCAATAACATTGCGGGAAATAGTGTCAAGTGAATATATTTTTAATCTATAGATAAAAAAATGATAAAATCAAATGGAATACGTATTTCAGACATTGTGAAATGTGATAGATTTACTAAATGAATGATATGACAAGTAGGTTAAGATAATTATAAACTATTTTGATGTGGCTTGGACGGTTTTCCGTGCGGTGTGACTTGTGGCTTTGAACGGCCAACAGTGTTGAAATAGTTAAACTGGTCACCACTGCGCTTTGCGTTGACAAGCTTTGATGGTATTAGAGAAGGATCCCAGCAAGAAATATCAGAGTGACTTCCCTTTGCTTTACGCTCGACGAGGAAAAGAAATCTTTTTTTGTTTGAACTTTTTGTCGAAAAGATCGGCGGTGATAAAAAAAAAGGGTAATTTTCATTTATTATTTTTTTTTAACATTTGGACTTTGAAAGAGCGTAAACCAACAAATAAAACAAAAATGACGCCTAAGCAATTGCATAAGCAGCTGGTTGATCGGTTTTTAATACGAGTTTACAATGCTTCATTGAAGCTAACAGTTTTCTGACTTTATCTCGTATGAGCTTGGTATAAATAACATCATTTTCGCGTAGACATTCCTCAAATGAATCTTGGTCTTTGCGATGAAAGGGGGCTACCCATTTGGTCTGCTTTCTGAGATCTTTCAGGACAGAGTTGTATTTTTGAGTAAGTACCCAAACGCTATGCTCCATATGCTGAAAGGAGAATGCTAAATATGAAAGCATATCTTTCTTTTTGGTGAGTTCTTTACTCACACTGCAGTCGTCTATTATGAAAAGGGTTTATTCTCCTTTGTATTTTTCGTGACATACTCGTAAACAGTCTTGTAAATGATCGCCCGGATCAACTTTGTGCACCTCGGGATCATTCATTACCCAATCTCTCAGTAGGTATGTTTTATTAACGCTTATAGTCGGGCACAGAATAATAATATGGATGAAAACATCCCAATAATGACTTTGTAAAAAATCTAGAATATAAACTGTTTTTCCGCAGCCCGTTTGCCCGCAGATGATAGCTCAGTGCAGTTCTTTAGGAAACAGATTATTGATTGATCGCCTGAATCGTCCATTCTGTATATTAAGTTGCACATCCATAATCACATACAAATATATGTTTAATTTATCAGCTTCGTTATCTGCATAGTAATACCCTCGCTGGCATTTTCTATTCTCCGCCCAGTAGTAGTTGGTCATTGTCCGTGGTTCACATGTCGAGCCATAGCTCATACTTTGTGGTTAGGAATTCAGCCATCGACACATCCACAAGAGACAGATCTTTCACGACCTCGTTTACTTCTGGGCTTTGTTTTATAGAAGGGAGATTTTTAATCTCATCCCACTGTTGATATGCTCGCAAGCCTTGACTATATAGTTGATTAGGCATGCCCTCAATAGTCAATTCTACTTTTGTAATCTTGGGGTTGTAGAACTTCTAGGTATCTCTTGCAAATGCATCAGAGGGTTCCTCGAACAACATTAAAATACCCTTCAATGATCTCGCTGGGACGTCTATATTGATATTCCACGTCATATCTCTTTTGTTCCTGGTGATCCTTCAGTGTCGAAGCACGCGATTGTACTAAATGGCTAAACTTCCAGTATACTGGTTACGAATTTGTCTGGCTAATTCAGGATCTGTTATCATATACTCCAGTGAGATATTTTCAATTGAATAGCTACTAGGATCTTCAGTAGCTTTGATTACTCTGCTGTAGTCATTAAAAGTCTAGGGATGCTTGATAGAAAGGGTATGTGACTATCTAGTAATTCAAAGTCTAGCGGAATATAGAATCGGTTACCTAATACATCAGCAACAGCCTTATCTCCTACGACGGTATTATCGCCACTATCAGCACCTACACGCAGTCTCAATATTTTCTGATTACAAATACCTTGGTATTGTAAGTTTTCCCGTTCTTTAGCCGTTCTCCAGAGATCCATGTAACAGAAATATACATCGCTGTCGTCAATACTCAAAACTTCATTACCGCTAATTTTAATCGCGATTTTCTTAACAATCGTTTGACCATGTTCTGAACAAGCTCTCTGCTAGCTTCGGGGGAATTTAAACTAATTGTAAATGATAGTCATGCAGTTCCCGGGAATAACACATCGTGTGCACCGAGATTAGGAAAGCGAACCAGAAGCGTTTGATTCTGATCAATGGTACTTGGGTTAATGGTTACAGTTACAGACTGACGAATTGCTTTGACCCCTAATGGATCTCGAAGTCTACGTTGTGGGTTTAACTTGCATCCGTATTGCGAAGACATTGTGTAACCTTATGTTTAATATAAAAATGGATGATTTTAATCTAGATAACTTAACTGATACTAGTACAATCGAAGAAGGTTCTTATGAAACCAGCTTTATGAATCTTAACAATGAACTTTTACAATCAACCGTAATTGCCTTAAAAGAAAGCCCAATAGGTTGTGACTATTCAAAGTTTACGATAGATAGTAAAGGAATATTGCGACTGAGTGCCTCTCCGGATATTGATCTTATGAATTCTCATTCTCGTAAGCCCCTAGCCTTGTCTACGATAGCCAGTAAACATGGCATCAACATTGTTCGTAATGAATTAGGTTTTGTAGACTACTCACGAGAAAAACTTTCTGCGAAGACTACTAAGGCTCTTCGGCCTACGTGCTGAACTCAGTAACATAGATAAAGATAATTTGGAAGAAAGTTCGAAGCTGGCCTCAGATGAACTCGGAGAAATCTTGGATACTTACTATGATAATTCCACGTTACAGGTACCATCCTCGGAGTTCAGTATTAGGGAATTACCGGAACGAGGTCTTGACAAAGCACTGCAAACAATGAGGGGAGAACTCATCAATAATATAGCCAAGATATCCGAAATCGACAAGCATATAGCTTATGAGAAAACAAAACTTGAACAGGCAGGTGATGAATTCAGTAGACGCCGCGTTGTTGAAACATTGTGTAACTTAGAAGACGAAAGATCGGACCGCCTCGAAGCTGCTTTGAGTAATGGAAAGGCACTTCGTTCACAAATCAGTCGAATTCGGGAAACTATTAATCAAGTCCTCAACGATGATACTACACTGGCCGATAAAATTAAAGCATTGTTCAGAGAACAGGGGATAACCATTGCTAGTATTTTAACCGCATTGGGATTGATTATATTGACTTTGACTCTCACATTAACCGGTGCCAGTGCCTACTGATACAAACTGAGTAAAAGTGTGGATAAAAAGGCATTTAAAAGCATTAGGTTCAGCACTGGGAAAGCTCGCTCGGAAAGCACTTCTAGGTATAATAGGAGTATAGTTTCCTGGCTCTTGAATCTATTAGCTAAAACCACCACTTGGCTTAGTCAAAACTTGTGGGCACTGATCGTAGCAATTGCAGGGCTGTTGTACGTATCCACTAAAGACTATTTAACCCATTAAGAACTATTTATCCAAATCAGAGCTACTCCACCTCCTATAAGTGCTGTTTTATTCATCGATATGTTGTTGATTTTTAGTTGCAATATGTGGTGGCACTTGTGGTTGTGCGTCAGTAGGAGACTTAGTAGATATCTGTGGCTGGACTATTCCTGTTTCGCCTGTGTTTGTTTGCGTTATTAATTTGGTATTATTATCTGAATTTATACCTGGTTTCTGTTGATCGGAAGCAATAACAATTTTATTATTATAACCGATCACTTGACCGATCTTAAGTTCCATATTACTTGGAGACATGTATAGTCCCTGCGCAAAAACATAGTCTACTTTGGATTGAGCATACTGTAATACATCTTGATAACGCTTTATAGAAGATGGTATGTCAACTGGTGAATTAATAGCATCCTCAACATTTGCGACAAACTGTTTTTGCGCATCGAGCGCCGTCCCAGAACCAATTATTCCTGTTCATGTTTGCGATTGTGCACCGAGAATTGCCCATACATAAGTTCTTATTGAGTCATTAACTCTTACAACTCCTGGGTTAGTAAAATTATTTTCTGTTTTATCATATAGAAATTCATTCCAAGCGTTTCCAGGTGGTTGCTCAACCTTTTGGACGGTGAAAGCATTACCACCCTTAAAGTTCATACGATCATCTCTCCAATCTCTACATGAGAGAGCAAAGCTCTGAAGAAGCCGACCTCTTTTCAGTAAATCATCGCTGACTTCTTTAACAGAGTGTGCACCAGTGTACGTAATACCTAGACCAATCTTTACTCGAAAAAACATTAAATTCCTGACAAATACGTTCGAATGCCTATCTATTGTATGGATTATTTGATGCATTCCATGCTCGATCCTGCGTTAATGGAGTACTAATTTTTTTAAGTATACATCTAATCTGATAGTGCACGTGAAATGATAAAACAGACTTTTTTAGTTTAAATCCTGGGGCATAAAGAGATATACCACATCCTGTTGTGGCACACCATATGGCAAAGTTTAACTGGTTCTGCCAAAATTGCATTGGATCGTGAAACCAATCGTGCACCATTTTATCGCTAGTTGCCGTGACCCTGTATTTTTCAAAGATATCAGGGAATTCAACCAAAAAATTAGCACCAGATCGACTAATTAGTAATGTAAGTTGATTTCCTATTAAGTTATGATATAGTATCTTTGTATATTTAATATATATGTTACGATCCCGGGAATAACAAATGGTCATTCTATTCAACTGCTTCATACTATCGATAACTCGGATGGTCAACTTGAAGTCGCCCTAAGCGATGTAACATATTACCCGCGGTAAACCAATATAAATTATGCGAGAAATAATAATTGGTTTTTAATAGGTGAATTAGGTATTGATCACACTAACCTTGCTATACCTGATGGGTATTACAGTGTATGCTCACTCAATGATGAAATTTTTAAACCTTTGGGAACTAGTCTCACACAAAATGAGTCGAATGGGATACTGAAATGAAGCACTGGAGAAGAGAAAGTATTTCTTACCAAAAATTTAGCAGAAACACTTGGATTTGATGGCAGAACAGGAATAAGACTATCCAATTATATAGTGCATGGAGTAGAATTAACCGATTTAGTTCCCTATATAGAGTTGTGCATCCATCTTGATCAGATCAGTACAACGGATAATATTCAACGCGAAAGTCCTTCTAGTCTGTTGAGAGCTATTCCAGTCAAAGAAGAAAAATATAATAGTGGTAGAACGTAATCTTTCTCAACATTACAATATAAAAAATTAAAGTGGGGTATTATTTCAGACCTCAAAATTTCTGTATTAGATTTGAAACATCAACCTGTACATATAGGATACTTGAGTGTAACACTCCATATAATAGATAATGTTTGATTTCATATTTAAGTTATGATATAGTATCTTTGTATATTTAATATGTATGTAATACTCCCGAGAATAACAAATGGCCAGTCAATTCAACTGCTTCATACTATCGATAACTCGGATGGTCAACTTGAAGTCGCTCTCTGTGATGAAACGTATTACCCGCGGTAGACCAATATAAGTGCTGCAAGAAATGATAGGTTGTTTGTAATTGATGATTTATTCAAACCCACCATTATACCTGATGGGTATTCCAGCATATGCTCACTCAATGATGAAATCTTTAAGCCTTTTGGAGCTAGTCTCACACAAAAGGAGTCGAATGGGATGTTGATCGCTGGAGAAAAGGGTTTAGATATTGAATGGGGCTTATCAATTACACTTGGACTTAAAAACTCTGAAGGAGGAATAATGACAGAAACACAACCCAACGAAACAGTGCATGGAATTAAATTGCCCGATTTAGTTCCCTATAAATAGTTGTGCATCCATCTTGATCAGATCAGTACAAGAGATAATATTCAACTCGAAAATCCTTCTACCCTGCTGACAGCTATTCCAGTCAAAGATGAAAAATACAATAGCGGTAGAACGGAATCTTTCTCATCATTACAATGTAAAAAATCAAAGCTGCTAGCAGCAATGGCGGGCTCCAAGTAACACTGCGCACAAACGTCAATGTTCGAATCCTCAAAGGGTTTCTTGTACCAAATCTGTCAAATGTAAGCACCATTTGCAGGGTATCACCGCTACGAAATTGTCATGTGCAGGGGTGTCCAAGTCTGTTCTAAACCCATTGCCGACCTAAAACATGTTCGAATCCGCAAAGAGTTTGCTTGTACCAACTCCGTCAAAAAATAGTCACCTGACATGGCCACTACGAATTGGCGTGTTCCAGGGGTGTCCCAAATATTAATCAAATATTACCACCAAGCGGTGTTACTTTTAGCATGCAACCAAGAACAAAACATGAGGTACATATGTCGGTCTAACTTCATGTAAACTTTTCAATAATTTCTGTGGAGAACCTTACAAAATATGATCTTTAAAGTAAAATTTCGGCGAAAAAAATCATCAAAATCAAAATCCAATAGGGCCGTCACTAAGAAAGATATCAAAAAATGGCTAACAGAGTTCGATGTATTCTGTATGGAGACAATTCTCAGAAAGTTTGAAATCATTTCATGCAGAGGGTTCAGAGGAGATAGGATTTGAAGAGTGGTACCAAAAAACCTTGTGAAAACCTTGAATCCAATATGGCTGCCAAACCACGTGACCAATGACCAAAGCCAAAGAACAAAAAATGTCAACGAACTGAAGCAGCAGATACATGCAAGGTTTGAAAGTAATCGGAGAAGTGGCTGCGGAGCAATAGTGCAAAAAATATCTTTAAAAAATACTTGTTTTTTAAGTTACCTGCCCTTGACCATTGGGGCTATGGCCTTGGGATTTTGGCAGTATACAGTATTCAACGGTCTTCATACACATACAAAATTTGAACATAATCGAGCCAGTGGTTGTGCTGCTAGCTCTGGTACAAAAATCTGCGGAATAATAATAATATTAAATCGAACGATAACACTAGGGCTCTTCGGCCACTCGGCTTGGTGACTCTTTAACAGGCTGTCACTTCTTTGTCATTTGAGTGTCAGTCAATCCGATAGCGTTCTGAGTTCATCAGGACCCCGGGTTTCTGTCGCATAGCTTAGATTGAGTGCTGAACCTGTTTCCAACCGCGTCCATGTTCGAATCCCCAAATGGTTTGGTTGTACCGACGCCGTCAAAGGTAAGGAAACGCTTACGAGACATCGCTGCTATGAGACTGACGTGTTCCAGAACGTCCCGGAATGTTCTAAACCCATTAAAGACGCATATGGTTTGTTTGTACCAACGCTGGCAAACGTCTTAAAACGCCTGCGAGACATCACCACATGTGTCCCAGGGTGTTCTGAACCCATCTTTGACTTCGACCGTGTTCGAATCCTCAAAGGGTTTGCTTGTACCAACTCCATCACAAGATAGTCACCGTTTTCAAGAAATCACCGCTACGAAATTGGCATGTGCTAGAGTTAACCAGAGTTAACCAGAGTGTTCAAAACCCTTTTACCATCCAGACAATGTTTGAATCCCGATAATCGCCTCTTAGGACAAGCATGAGTTGCTGATGACCAATTCTAACCCTCATCTTCAAGAGTAGTATACAAAATGCAGAAGACACTTGACAGTGAAAGGGAGTATTTCGGTGAAAAAATCATCAAAATCAAAATCAAATATAGGCACAACGAAAAAAGATATCCAAAATCGGTTAAGACAATTTGTTGTGTTGTGTGTGGAGACACTTCTCAGAAAGTTTGAATGCATTTCATGCAAGGGATTCAGAGGTGTAGGGATTTGAAGACAGGTACCCCAACAAAACTGTAAAAACCTTGAATACAATATGGCCGCAACTTAAAGAGATATCCAAAATCGCTTAAGACAATTTGTAGTGTTGTGTGTGGAGACAATTCTCAGAAAGTTTGAATGCGTTTCATGCAAGGGATTCAGAGGAGTAGGGATTTGAAGACAGGTACTCCAAAACACCTGTGAAAACCTTGAATCCAATATGGCTGCCAAACCAAGTAACCAATGACCAAAGTCACATAACAATAATAATGTCAAGCACCTAAAGCAGCAGACACATGCAAAGTTTGAAAGTAATCGGATAAGTGGTTTTGGGGCAACATAGCTTCAAAAATTACTTGTTTTTCAGTTATCTGCCCTTGGTCTTTGGGGAATTTTTACGTATCTAGAACTCAACTGTCTTCATACACATACAATATTTCAACTTAATCGAGCCAGTGGTTATTTTGCTAGCTCTGGTACAAAAATCGGCGGAATAATAATGATAATAAACAAATCGTCCGATTACAATAGGGCTTCCAGCCTTTCGGCTTGGAGCCCTAATTAAAGCGGGGGATTATTTCAGATCTCAAAATTTCTGTATTAGATTTAAAACATCAACCAGTACATATAGGATACTTGAGTGTAACACTCCATATTATAAATAATGTTTGATTTCATATTTAAGTTATGATACAGTATCTTTGTATATTTGATATGTATGTATCAAGCCCTGGAACACTCAGACAATGTCATACAATTGCGCTTTCCCAACGCGGAGACACAGAAGGATTCGGTAAACCTGGATCCTATGGTAATTTATACGCTTTACACTTACAAGATAATGTATACAAGCGGAAAGAAGTTACATTCACAGGTAATCTAGGAGATTTAAGGGATGTTGACGTTAGTAGACTCAATAAAAACACTTCGCACAATCTTACTCGCAACGATGATAATAAATGGACTATGGTCGAAGCAAAAATCGAGTGGCTATTGAATACCATCATGTGATGACGGGGAAAGCACATAATTTAACTAAGATAATAAATAGTCGGATCGTACTCGGGGCTTATATCCCATCAAAACGAAAAAGTGTGTTAGTCTCTCCCTTTGCCAGAAAACCCATGTCATATGTTATTGAGTCGTCCGGCATAAAAAAATGTTAGTTTAAATTTAGTTACCGAATTCAATGATATTAACTCTTTCATCCCTGGCTGCCCCAGAGTTATGTCCCTTGAAACCCAGCAGTCCCTGACACTGACAAGGCCTGCACACTGGCCTCCCTGGCAGTATTATTGGAAAATCACACTATCATTTTTGATGCACTTTTTCTACCAGAAACTTGCTTTTAATATACATTTTTCATATACCATTGTAAAGAGGATTAAGTATACTGTAATATTCTTTGTTGTTATTGTCTCTAATCTTTGTTATTTTCTAATTACGGGTGTTTACAAGTGAAATAAAACTTGAAAACACTGAAAAAATGAAAACAGACAATGAATTTTGGCTCAAATTGTATTAAAAATCACAAAAATAAATCACAGATACAAGGTAAACATAACACAGTGGTCTTGTCATCTTGGACGGCACAGGTAATCCCAGGTGTTACAGGTAAATTCTCTTCATGCACATCTGTAAACAAATAAACAAGTTTACAACTCTTGGTACTGACTTTGTTTTCTATACTGATGTCACATATTACTTATGATACACTTACAGCCTCTTAGGTAAACTCGTTAACACAGGTAAACTTGTTAAGGCAGGTAAACTCGATAACACAGGTAAAAACACAAATATTTGATTTATTTTGTTCTTTTTCAGGATTTGAAACAAAAATTAAGTTTTTAAGTTTTTAAATAGTAATTCATCACATTACCTGAACATTGAACCACAGCTACTATAAGAATGACATCACAGAGAAGATATCACAGATTGATCTAAAAGGAGGGAAAGATTGTAAAAGGACGGAAAGATCGTAAATTCAATTTCTGCAAATATACAAGTTGTGATAACATATTTACAATACACTGCTATTTACAGTTGCATAATAAATTAAATCAGTACTTTATTACATCAATTCGACACCTCGTCGAAACCGTCAAAATCTTCACGAAGTTCCCTCTCCCCTTCGCGTAAATTATTCAAATCAAACACATTATTATTCCCCATAGTCGTTGTTAGTCACCTGATCGCTATCCAAATCGTAGTTGGCCGCCATTACGCTAGATTTACGATTCAAGCGAGAAAAATACCTGTCGCGAAAACAGGTGACATCCACGATTTACGCGCCAAAAAGACTGGGAAATTCCATCGAATGACGTGTTGATCACATGTAGATCTCGTTTCCATATTTAGAACGAGATTACACACGAGAAAGGAAGTAGAAAGAGCAATTTAGTAAAACGGTCGTGCCACCCGATTTATCGGGCAGCCGTGTGTGGGGCTTGGATAGTAGCCGCCTGATTTTTCGGGCAGCCGGGTACTGGGACACGGTTTATGCTGCCTGATAAATCGGGCAGTCGGGGCGAAAGAGTTACAGATTACTTAAATGCAATACCTAATCTTTCTACGCTTATTATTGAAGTCTTGTTTGGAGATGCACCGGTAGATGCCTTCGAAATATTACCAGGTCTATCGATTGATTGGCGTAAGAAACACCAATGTCAACTTTGCAGTATTATTTATATGGGAGTGTCACCCGTTGCAACCCTTGAGGGAGTCCAAATTATTAAAAGTGACAGCATTTCTCTTAATAAGATATTCATGCCGTATAATATACATTTAATAAGGTTGATGTATGCTCTCAAAACATTGAAGCAAGACCAATTAAAGACTATTATATGATAGAATAATATACACTATGGGTTTATATCCGGCTCTTGATGAGGCATCTGAAAAGATGGATACTGTTGATGGATTTCGATTACATCAAATAAGCGACATAAAAACATTGAATAGAGGAGAGGGAGATGAGACTTGGATTGTATAAAAAGTACCGCAGAGCCGTGAATGCTCTTGACACAGTTGACACCGTGCTTGTAACAGCTAGCATGGGACTCAGTGTAGCCGATGTTGGTTTATTATCAACTATAATTGCCGCGCCTATCATACTTGGCATGCAAATGGCCGCCGGAGTCTCAGGACTGGCAAGAATAGCGATAAAATTAATTTCTCTTAGGTTGCAAAAGAAAGCATTAAAACATGATAATATTCGGATACTCGCCAAAGCAAAGTTGAACAGCATTGAGGATCATATTTCAACAGCAATGGCTGATTGTAAGATATCCGAGGAGGAGTTTCATTTAGTGCTGTCAGAACTCACCAAATACAACGCAAAGAAGCAGGAGATTCGATCCAATTCTCGTAAGACGTGGTATTAGCGAAGACGAGAAAATAAAAGTTCATAGAACAGGGAGACAACCAGCGCGTCAATTATTCCATGCCAAAACCAAAGAACTTGTTGGAGATTAAAAATAGATTGGTTCCTATCATTAGATCACATTTATACGAATGCTTACATGTGTATATAATAATGAAAGAATTAGAAACCAACAAAGGAAAAACTCAAAAAAGCTATCGAAGCATTTATGCTCAGGGACAAAATTATCAAATGGAGAGAATTACCACAAGGTATTTATTATATCAGTGATGTCAAACCAACCAAATACGGTCATCAGTTGTTTCTTTCCAATTAATGGTATATGTATGAGTAAAAATAATAGAGGATTTTCTCATTACAATTTAGTTTAGTCTCATGACGATCATTGAATCGCAATTGTTTACACTTAAAAAATTCCCCCCGTAGTAGCGGTATAGGTATTGAAATCTGGCTCCAGTGGAAGTGGTCCAGAATCACCATTACCTATACTACTTTCCTCAGCTTCAGTGTTTACCCGATACAGTCTGTTCTGGAATTTATTTTATCCTGCACTACAGTCATGTGCAACTGGATGTAGCAGGTTCCATTCATTTTGCTTTTTATGCCATTTTCACGCTCACTGCATTTTTAGCTCACCTGACTGAATTTTGTTTTTGTTGTGGCCTGCTTGTCTCTTTGTTTATTACACTAACCAGGTTGACATTCATGCATTTCCATTCACATGGTACCACAAATGTCAACCTGGTTAGTGAAATAAAAAAAAGAATCATTTGGAGAGATAACCTAGGTTATGGCTATCATTATTTTGAAGATATATAGTAAAACCTTCAATTAAAATAACACGATATCAGAATATGATATTAGTAGTAAAATAGTAATTTAAGGTATTATTTTTTCTGATCATTTGATCAAAATTTTCCATTATATTATTGGGTATGCTTAAACATAATCACTGGTAGATTGGGAGATCATGTGTGTACAGTAATCTTTATCCCTCCATATAAAACAATATAAAACAATGCATGACAAGAAATAAAATCAAAATGGTAAATCATCATGTCTAGTGATGTTTTTTCACAAATTTCACATTTTCATTGACAAAGTTTGTTATAGCATTGTTCATTCACCTGAAGCGATACGATGTAGTGTTTTTAGCAACAAAAATAGAGTTTAATAAAAGTGTAACCCATACATATGCTAACCCCTTTCTACAGAATCTTTTTCTGGCCCTCAAAATTCGGCTTATCTATGGTCATATATTGTACCTCATTTTTATACCCCCGTTTACGAACTAAATTTGGGGGGTATATAGCTTTACGTCCGTCTGTCCGTCCTTCCGTCCGAGCTTTTGTACGGCCCATAATTTTTTAACCATGCACCCTAGCTTCACCAAACACGCATTTACCACAATGAGTACTTGTGCCTTTGGCTAGTTTGAAGATTCTGAATTTTTTCATTTTTGCTGTTTCCGTGGAATCATGGTGAAACGTAAATTTGGGTAGGGTTTTTGTACGATCCATATTTACAATATTATGTATCCTAACTTCAGCAAACTTGCTACGTTAACCGGTATGTTTTTTTTATATCTTTTATAAGATTTTGAAAGTTTTCTCTTTTGCTGTTTTCATGGAAACATGATGGAATTTAGAAATTTTGATGACTGGTTTTGTATAGCTAATATATTTTCCAAAATTGTTTCCACACGTAGATCATCATAAGTATCTGTGCTTTGTGCTAGTTTGAATTTATGAATTCTTTACCATATCTGTTAAGGCTAGTCACAAAGGGCAGAAAACCAAAAAATAAGTAACTTTTTCAGATGTATTTTGCCCTATTGCTTGGCAACGGCTTGTCCAATTACCTTCAAACTTTGCATGTGTTAGGTGCTTGGCATTTTGTGTTCTTTGGCCATTGGTGCCTTGGTTTCGCAGCCATATTGGATTCATGTCTTCAAAAGCAAACAACTCTGAATCCACTGCATGAAATGCTTCCAAACTTTCTGACAATTGCCTCCATAAATAACACATCTAACGTTGATAGCCGCTTTTGGATATCTTTCATACTGGATTTTTATTTTGATCTTTCTTTTCTAATCAGTTTACTTTAAGGATTAAGGATTCGACAGAGTCACATATGCATATTTCTAAAGTCCGTTTCAGACTTCCCTGTTTGGACTTTGAATAAATCTGAACTTGCTATGTTCGTTTTTCTCCTGTAGACTCAATATGACTCTTGTGACTGAAATACTTCAAACCACAGGATGGTCGGTAGTTACTTGATATTAGTACTTTAGTATCTTTACTAGTTATGGATAATTGACAGTGAAGAGGACTTCAACATGTGAAGAGTTTATATGTGTCAAGTGATGACACTTGAAATACCAGATTTTTTGGTAGTGATATATATTTCTCTTTGAATTATTGACAATGAAAATTGTTGTCCAAATATCATTGTTTAATAGTTATTAAAGTTGTGTTTTACATACAAATCTTAAATTTCCGAAATTAAGTAGCATCTTCAAATTATTCAAACCAACATGGCAACGTCAAAACAAGACTTTGACAAGTATTAAGAAACTGTTGACAAGAATTAAAAAATCTTAATCTTTTGACAAACTTAACAAGAAGTGTGTTTTTTTAATAGAGGTAAGGTTATTAAAGCGGAAGTGAACATGACTTTCTAATTAAGATAGCTAGAGGGATGAAACTTTTTTTTGTTAGTTGTCTTGTATCAGACATGTTTTCCCAAGGAAAGTCTTTCTTATTCATACTTTTTTCCTGAAATGATAATGAAGGCGATCCTTCTGTTTTACTGATCACTTGCAACCATTAGTTAACTAATAATACACAATATAAGTTCATATTCCTTAACGTACAATTTATAATGACAATAACATCACAACAACAGATAAAGGACAACATGGATAAATTTATGAAAATAGTACATGGATATTATAAAAAACTTTACCTCAGCCAAGTCACTTAGCGTAATGAATGTGGGCGGTTAAGAAATATACCAAATCACCAGGCTCTACCTCTGCCAAGTAATCCAAGGAGGAGTTGCACACCCCATTAGTTGCACCCGAGTGCCAGGAGTACTTGGCAGAGTAGACGAAGACTGAAGAATGACTGAAGGTTCAGTAACTTGCAGGGTAAATAGTAACCGCCTCAATTACCAGATGATAGATTGCCTGAATAACTTAATTGCTTCTGAGTGCCAGGAGTGCTATTGAGATATGTTAAAATATAATTGAGGTGGTGGAGATGAGTCAATGGCATAACAACTAGTGCATGAATCATGATTACGGTAGAAGCTTATACCTGTAGAAAATACACCCAGGTGGAGATGAGTCAATGGTATAACATTGGTATGTTCATATTTTGGAAATTCTCTCTCCAGGTAGCTTAAAATGCAACTTGACTACGCTGTAATGTTGCCAATCTTTGGTGTGAAGTCTAGTACAATATCAGCCTTATGGTTGCTGTATGTGGAAACATTTAAAACAGCTTATTTTCTATGACAGGACTTCGAAGCATTAACCCCCAACCTGCTGGCACGCACCATTGAGACAGTGGAAGGGGGAGGACTGGTGATCATCCTGCTACGCTCTGTTTCATCTCTCAAACAACTGTTCACGATCACTATGGTAAGCAAGCACATCCTTTGCAGATTTGTTAAAATCTGAACATTCATTTGAGAAACTATTCATTTTATTTCATTTTTGTTATTCTTGTAGCTCACTTTTCACATTATTATATGTCTGTCCATTTATCATAATAAAATTAGAAGACATAGTTTAATTATTCCCTTGATTACGCTACCTCTATTTGTTCATAGACTTTAATTCCCCATTTGGCTGTTAGGTACCCATTCCAATAGGCGGCGATCCACGGTGATCTACGCGATCTGAAGGAGCGCCATAGATCGCCATATAATGAGGCGATATAGGGGTACTTGTGATCAGATAGCGATCCAATAGCGATCCAATAGTGATCTATGTGATCCGATAGCAACTTGGTGGTGCTTGATCGCCACCCAACCACCCCAAAATGTGGCGATCTTGCACGATCAGTTTCCGATGTGATCAGGATGCACTCCAATGGCGCTCTATTAGCGAACCGATGGCGATCATAGTGATCTATGGCACTCTTCTCTGATCCGATAGCGATTGAGTGCAATCTATGAAGATCCGTTAGAGCTCAAGTAGTACTCTAGGCGATCCGATTGCGACCTGATCGCAGCAAAGGGGCTCGATTCTATAAAAACCTGTGGCGATCAGCTGCGCTCTTCAGTTCTGTGCTTGGCAGCAGACGGGTATCACCATGAACCATAGAGATGCTGCCATATTACAAGTGATTTACAATCTCGTGAACCATGCCATCGTGAACCAGCAGATTGCTATTCTGGCCCAACAGCCTCGAAGAAGGAGAAGGAAGGCTTTTGGGGTGAGACTATGGAGTGCCATTGGAGCGCCACAGGATCGCGGGCTAGTGGAATGAGGGTGCTATCACACTATAAAATATTTTTGATTTTCAACAGATGACCTCTTCACTGCCAACTTATCTATGATTAGTTTTGAGACAAACGCTATTCTCAGGCTCATGCAGTTGCAAGTGTGAGATGGGAAGACATCACTTCTTTCCTGTGTGTACAGCACTGAACATCAAAAACATTTGGGATTACATTCTTCACATTTTTAGATATCTAATCTCACTGCAATTTCAAGATCGTCTACCATGACAAAATACAGACATCAGACACAAGCAGTATCAGCCCAGAGTATTGAAGATCAGATGTTGAAGTAATTAGTTAGTGGAGTGTATTGTAGGAGATGGATTCTCCCTCAAATTTAAAGTTGCAAATGAATTCCAAATCTACTTACTTATATTTCTTTTCATTTCTAGGATGTTCACTCCCGGTTCCGCACTGAGGCTCATCAAGATGTTGTAGCTCGATTCAATGAAAGGTTTGTAGATTGTGAGACTTTTTCATTGTTACTAATTGACAAATATTTAGTGCAGTGCAAAGTAGTTTTAACTGTTTGTCTTTATAGATTCCTGTTGTCCCTGTCCACGTGTAAAAGCTGTATGGTTATTGACGACCAACTCAACATCCTTCCGGTCACCTCTAACATCCTCAACATTACACCAGTGCCCACCAAGGCCATGGTAAGTCGCCATTGTACACCACTGCAGACATACCCCTCCCTAAAGTAGAACAAAGTTTTGGTATCCATTGTCCAACTCTTTCTTCTGACTGACTACTTAAAGGGTACATGTCTCTGTGACCTTTGTAATGTCTTTCTGTGGTCTGTTCTAGACTGTTGGTTCAAGGTCTAAACAGGGCCTTGTATGACCCCAGCGTTACAAGTAAATTTGGAGATGGTTCTTCGTTGATTAAACACTGCTAAATGTTATATTTAGAGATGTTTGATCAATGATGAACCACCTCAAAATTTGAAACAAAAGAGGTTTTTCTGCATTCTACCATAATTAAAATGCATACTTTAAAAGTGACTCTTTTTCTTCCAAACATATTTACTGTAGTGATTTCTTGGAATCGTACTGGTACAGCCGTTTGTTAGGTGATGGGACTTCTTGAGACATGATAAATGAACGAGTTATTATCAAGTAGAGAATACGATTTTGTTTTTTTCATTGCTTCTGATAAGTTTCCTCTTGTATATTATCAACATCTGCCACATGGCGACTGATCAGAATACAGTCAAGTCCTGTTAAACCGACATCGATGATTGCATATGATTATGTCAGATTAACAAGTATGTCGGATAAACAAAATTTAGTAGTATCAACGTTTGTGATCGAAAATTGAACAACTACACGATAGATAAGGATTCAAACAAGTAATAAAAAATTTGAAATAAATATTCATAAAGTTATGTTACATTGTAGGCGGAACATGTTTTCTAATCATGCAACCTCTAAAGATTAACACAAAACAACTGTTACGGACTGTATGACCGATTCAAAATACTTTAAAAAGCATAGTCTTGAATGGAAGTCGCAACTTTGAAACTGGTACCCAAAGCTTAAGAAAGCTGCTTTCTAAGTGGCTTACGTCAGCTTCCTGTTGGTCATTTCATTGGTAGGTCATAGTTCGCGAAAGGTTGTTCTGACGTGACCTGTAATGGGATGTCCTCATCGATAGCGAGAACTTGTATCTGATTTAAATAAGATTGAAGTAACCTAAGCATGTGAATTATCCTGTTTTCTTTATTCAAAGCATTAATTGTTTAGCACTTTGTAGTATGCAGCTAGCAGCCGATTCGTCTTGCATCAAAACACGGGCTGTGTACTTGCGGGCAGATGACCACAGAGTACGCTGATCACTGTGTCGGATTAACGAGACTGATTGATGAGTGATTTCAGTAATTCGTTGCAAATTAGGTGTGTCGGAGTCGGAGTGCGAGACTGTCGGATTAACGGGTCGAAATAGCACTGATTAAATCGGTTCCCATCATTAGTGTCTGATAAAGCCGATTGTCGGATTAACGAGACTTGACTGTATTAAGAGCCCTGCCTGTAAAAGTGTTGGCACTTTTTACACCTTGCTGTCCACATGAACTTTGGTTGCAACTGCTGTGGAATCTGCAAGCCTGGTCACCGCCGTTCCCGATGTGCACATGTCTCAGAGGAAGCCTTCAGCCACTATTTGTGTAAATGTCAGACAGATCCATCGTTTAACGGTGAACTGGATGCAGAACACGGACCGTCCTGAGTGTGTCACTGTGAAACCAGTTGTCACTTTCGTCAATCAAGGCGATCGTCTAACAGCCTCCCATATCTGCTATCACATCACTTTTGGTAGAAGATGACATGGTTTCAGACAGCTTTCTCAATGGAAATATTCCTGCCCAAACCTAGTCTTTGTTAAGTACCAGGGCACCTGTATCACCGCTGACGTCTCTATAACTCATGTCTTGTAGGGGCCAGTAGGGGCCTTAGACATCGCTACCCTGGCTGCTACGTCCGTCAGCTGCTAGTCGCCTATCATCCCCCGCTCCCCCATGGGATGAAGAAGTTGAGCTTGTAGAAGTCATCCCTATTACAGACTAGTCTCTCCCCAGACGCCTCCATTACTGTCGACCCTGGCAGGGATCGATACCTCATGTTCAACCTCGTTCTTCCACCTGCAGAGAAAAGAAAGAGTCGAGATCGATATCATCACATGAGCTTCTACCCTTATGCATCACCTGGCCGTTACATGGATTGAGAAACCCACCATATTTGAACTACAGATCTACTTCTGACTACTATTGCTATACACCACACAGGATATAGTTACGCAGATCGACCTCGACCCTCAACAGAGGTCCAGATCTACTATCCCACAGCATACTCCATTACATGTTCCTGTGGAATAGACTACTACGAGGGACCCGCCAACTACACTCACATTACCCACTTCTTGGAATAATCATGATCAAACTACCTCTCTTCTACAGATTTTGAAGCGCTGCTACATGCCATGACTTTTATACAATGCACTGGACAATTGATATTACCCCCCCGGAACACGAATTCTCCCCTTAGTACTATGGATCCATTCAACTTGACACTACGTCAGCATAGCCAGACATCACTACTGAAAGTCAAGCTTCCCCCCTTTATTCACTGGCATCTTCGACAACATTGATCTGGTCAATATGCAGCCTCAAATTGCTCTTAAATTAACAGTGAACTCGTTCTACCAGAGACCACCTCCAGGGCTTCATCATCCCCAATTTCACTTCATCCGCCATTACGTTGCATCCTCAGTCTGCTATGTTTCTTCTATCCTCAAAATTTGGACCAGGTCAACTACTAAGAAAGCTATTGAATTACTTAAACCGCAGTATGATTGACTATTTCAACAGTCAGATCTACCCTCATGTTCTTATTAATGGAGAACGATACAGTCTCTGATACTCAGCAAATGTCGTTGGTGGAAAAAGTGTCAGCAGGTCTCTGGTTGTCCACAACCATTGACAGATACAATATTTTGGCAAGACTGAACGTCTCTTTGACACAGGGATTTGAAATCTCTGTGGAAATGCAGAATATTGTGTTTCGAGCAGTCCTCGAAAAAAGATCATCTTCCAAGTAAAAATATAATTGAAGATAATAATAATTGATAATAATTGAAGATAAAAAAATATTATCATTGTTTCCGGACAACCATCGCGGATTGTGCTGTTTTCGATGAGAGTTTTCAGCATCATAAATGCCTTTACTATTATTCTTGACACAATACTACTATTGTCAGATCATAGGTTTTTGAACATCATACGTTTCCTATCAGGAATACTTGCACTATAACATGGGGTGTGGCATCACACAGAAATTGTAAATGGCTTGTTTTAAGATAAAGTTGTCTTTTAGCCTATAAGTGAATGAGATGTTTTACAGTTGTTCATGTGATTAGCAAGAAAACTATGAATCTTTCTTCACCGTCCAAAAACCCACAACATGGGGATATATGTTGTATTAATGTCTTATGATTGCAATGTTGTTGGGTTTTTTTAACAAAAGGTGAGTAAGAACAAAGTAAATGTTTTTCAATATACTTCAACATGGGGAAAGGGTCAGACATTGCTCGCTTGTGACAGTTGTCCCTGTGTCTTGGGGATAGGGGATGAGGTTTATGGTAGTATTGCTCCCAGACCTGGCGGGTGCGCACAGGTGCGCAGAAGCTGTGTCCGATTGTTTTTGAAAATTTTGCCATTTACTCATTTCATTTCTTGTTGTGAATGTTGTCCAAAATGCACGAAATTGCTTAAAATGGAATCAAATGTCTAAACAATTTCGGGGGGGGGGGGGGGCATGCCCCCAGATCCCCGAGAGTTTTCCTCTTTTGGGGGGGGAAACCTGCTCACATCCCTGTTGACATATTGGTTATAGTTCATAAAGGCATTTGAAAACATATGCTGAATGCAATTAAAAAGTAACTGCTTATTTATTATAGTAGTGTTTTAATTGCCACAAATCCGCAAATAGCAAAAGGCACCTCTTCAGGATCGGCTTGATATATCTGCCAAGTTGTATCGAAAGATATTGAATGTTGCTTTAGCTGTGCCCCAGAAACGAAATCCACCCCTCATGAGACTAAGTACAATTGTATTTCTTTATGATTAATTAAAACAAAAGTTGCTTATTTTGGGATTTTTTCAGGTACTTCAGCTATTTAAAGTTTTGATATTTCAAAAGCTGAGCATTGATGCATACCATACATAATTTAAATGGTATGTAAAACCTTCTCGGAAAATAGTTATTGCAAGTTTTATTTTGGTGTGTTGTTATGCTATTTGCCTGTCGAATGGGTTCAACAGTAGCAACACGGATAGTGACATACTGTGTCAAATGGGTAGCATTGTAAGCATTAAGACAATGTCTTTAGTAATTATAATTTTGTCCTATATTTTAATTAATATCCAATTTTCTAAATCGATCCAAAGAAAGTTCACTTTTCTACACGACCAAATATGTGTTCAATAGTGTCTTTGAAATCCGAGCTACATAAGTTGTCTACGTATCCAATCTTGTGGAATTTATTCTTTGTTGGTAAAATAAGGTGCATTATTTGGTATTGAAACCTTATGAGTTTCATGTTGGTTACACTTCTAAAAGGTTTTAGGTTGTGTTTAGGCTTATCTTTATCCATCATGATAATTTTTAGTAGACTTTCCAATTTATCAAGGTGTTGATTTTGGGCACAATTGTTTTGTGTATAGGTTGAGTAGTAATGTTGACTTTCCTTGGATGTTTTAAGTAGGCGAAACAAGTTAAAGGTAGAATAGATTACTCCATTTGCAGCAGTTCAGTATACTGTCTTAGCGACTGATTTGGGATAACCACTGTCTGAATGAACATTTAATTCCAAAGTTTAATTACCCTGTAGCCTTTACATGTATATGTCTACATAACTTAATTGCCATTAATTATAAGACACTGATTCACAGATATGTACAGACAGAGACAGCTGTAAAAAAAAATATCCATGTAAGTAGTTTTCCTGAACACTACCAAACCCCAAACCAAACCTTACAAGTTTATGATTTTTTCCTAAAGGCAGGGCTATCATTATCAGAAAGAATGTAGAGATTTAATGGCTTAGTTTTAGTAATCCCTAATAGACATATCAGTTATGTTTGGATTTTTGAAGTGATGCCTTTTACTATTATGGAATTTTTTAAGATTTTATTAACAAGTTGTTAGACTTAGCTGAAACAGTGGCAGGTATCTTTTCTGGAGCAGAATGTATACACTATTCAATAATTTTCAACCAGATTGAGTACATGTATTAATCATGGGCTGAAGTGGTGCTTTTTGCGTTTTAGGAATTTAAAAACAATGAAGTTTTTCCTGTTTCCAAGGCAACAAGTTTGACTTTGAATCTGTTCATAGTGGTGTACATGTGTACCTGACATAAAAATACAAAGTTCCAAATCCCACTCATATGGTATAATTTTGATAGCTCAATAACTACACTTGTATACGGACAGACAGATTAGATAGAAATTCTCTCATCAGGTTGGACTTAAAGTAACAGTCAGATAATTTGTCCTTTGGAATTTGTTGGGGCCGGGGGAATTTGATCATCTTCTGATGTCTCTTGTATGTTGTTTGTTGCACAAAACAGTTGCGACTATTCTGAGAAACTGATCTATAAAGCGGTAAGGTGAGTCAGGTATTGCTGAAAACAAGTGATTGAGTTTTGGTAGAATCAAAGATTTTCACACTATTTCTTCCCAGGAATGTTATATTTCTGATTGACCATTTTATCATTAACCTTTCACTCTTTAAACTTAGTTTTATGTAGTGTCCGGTCATAGCACGCGGTAAAGCATGGCTCCGAAAATGTACTAGCATTTTCAATAAACTCAAGTTTTCCAATGACACGATGTTTTCCGACATCTCAGAAAACATAATCAGCTGATCACTACGATCACGTAACACCAGAAATACCAGTTAACAAATCGGAACTGAAGTACGCAAGTTAATCCTATTATTATAATATCTGGCAATATAAAAAAGAAAATTCATTGTTTATCTGGACTAATGTTTGCAATATATTTTTTTAAAATTATATTCAAAATTTCATTCGATAATCTTTACAATATAATTTCGGCGAAATCGTATGCGAAGTGATCGGTAGATCGCACAACTCACCGTTATTAACGGCAACCACGGTCAGATTAGCATTATTAGCACCTCAAACAAACTTTAGTTGCAAGAGAATCGATACACATATCATAAATGCCGTACCATGACCCGCCAAAAGTCACATTTCAGGCAGTTTGACAATTAAATGTCAACATAATGTTTTTCGAAATACATGCTGCGCGGGAAGTCCCTATGGTGACTGGTCAAAATTGTTCCATACGTCAAAAAATATCCTGCATACAATCTGTACCAAAGTGCTACACTTGTGTTTTTTATAATTTTAAGTATATATTATTAAGTATATATGGTGGAACCTGCAACTAAACACAATATTGGAATATAGTATTCCTGATAAAATAATAATTTCATATACAATTTCTTCCGACCAATGCATCAAATTTCGTTAAAGTGGTATCACTGGGTACGTTTTAACTGAATCACTGGTAGATTTGGAGGAAACGTGTGCACAGCTGATTGCTATTTCTGGCTAAGTTTACGAGAAAATACACACGGTAATCTTAATCTCTGCATATAAAACAATGTCATTGAGAACAGGAAATACATTTTAAATGGTAAATCATCATGTCTAGTGATGTTTTATATCAACTTTCATACTTTTGTTGAGCAACTTTGTTATACATCTACAGGCGTATTCACCTGGAGGAATACAATGTTTTGTTTTTTTTAAAGCGCATATTATGCTCGATAAACCTTTTTTTACGCTATGAATCATAAATAACTTCTATTCTTATGTTTCATGAAACTCTGAATTGTGCAATTGTGTTAGGTAGGCAGAGCATGTACACTGTTTTCTATACTGGTCATCAATTATTAGCGTTGTAGCGAGGGATCACTGTATTGATAATACTCCATATTTCCTATATTTATTACCTTAATGTCTGGTTCATTTAGTATCAATATTGCCAGTATTTCTGCCCAAAGAATAAATATGTATGGAGACAAGCAATCTCCAAGGCGACATCCCCTAGATATTTATAAAAAATGATGTACCAAGTCCATTTCCCAGTACGCATGACTGTGTACAAGTGTAGAGAGTGCTGATCCAACTTTTAGTTGAATTGCCAAAACCAAAAAAATGGTATACTACTTGAAAAGAGGAACAATCGACAGTGTTGAAGGTTTTCTCAAACTCCATAATCAATAATAGTCTTTGAATTTGATAATATTCAGTGTATTCAATAATGTAATTTGAAGCTAATTTAATAGATTGTGTATTATGCCTCCTATATTCATTTGATCACATTCTAGGAAGATTCCATGACACCCAAAGAATTGGAGCTTCGAGAACTGAAAGGCTCACTGCAGGATACTCAGCCAGTTGGATGTGTTGCAGATTGCTGTCAAACACTAGACCAGGTACTGTGGGGACAAGACACTGAACCAGGTACTGTGTGGGGACAAGACACTAAAACCAGGCAATATGTGGCGACAAGACACTAAAACCAGGTACTGTGTGGGGACACGACACTGAACCAGGTACTGTGGGGACGAGACACTAAAACCAGGCACTGTGGGGACAAGACACTAAACCAGGTACTGTGTGGGGACAAGACAGTGAACCATGTACTGTGCTGGGGACAAGACACTAAAACCAGGCACTGTGTGGGGACAAGACCCTGAACCAGGCACTGTGGGGACACGACAATGAACCAGGTACTGTGGGGACACGACAATGAACCAGGTACTGTGGGGACAAGACGCTGAACCAGGCACTGTGTGGGGACAAGACAGTGAACCAGGCACTGTGTGGGGACAAGACAGTGAACCAGGCAATATGTGGGGGCAAGACACTGAACCAGGCACTGTGTGGGGACAAGACAGTGAACCAGGCAATATGTGGGGGCAAGACACTGAACCAGGCACTGTGTGGGGACAAGACAGTGAACCAGGCAATATGTGGGGGCAAGACACTGAACCAGGCACTGTGGGAACAAGACACTGAACCAGGCAATATGTGGTGACAAGACGCTGAACCAGGCACTGTGTGGGGACAAGACAGTGAACCAGGCAATATGTTGAGACAAGACACTGAACCAGACACTGTATGGGGACAAGACACTGAACCAGGTACTGTGTGGACAAGACACTAAAACCAGGCACTGTGTGGGGGCAAAACACTAAAACCAGGCACTATTTGGGGACAAGACACTAAAACCAGGTACTGTGTGGGGACACGACACTGAACCAGGTACTGTGGGGACAAGACACTAAAACCAGGTACTGTGTGGGGACACGACACTGAACCAGGTACTGTGGGGACGAGACACTAAAACCAGGTACTGTGGGGACACGACACTGAACCAGGTACTGTGGGGAAAAGACACTAAAACCAGGCACTGTGTGGGGACAAGACACTGAACCAGGTACTGTGTGGGGACAAGACAGTGAACCAGGTACTGTGTGGGGACAAGACACTGAACCAGGTACTGTGGGGACACGACATTGAACCAGGCACTGTGGGGACAAGACACTGAACCAGGTACTGTGGGGACACGACATTGAACCAGGTACTGTGGGGACAAGACACTGAACCAGGTACTGTGTGGGGACAAGACAGTGAACCAGGTACTGTGGGGACAAGACACTGAACCAGATACTGTGTGAGGACAAGACAGTGAACCAGGTACTGTGTGGGGACAAGACACTGAACCAGGTACTGTGGGGACACGACATTGAACCAGGTACTGTGGGGACAAGACGCTGAACCAGGCACTGTGTGGGGACAAGACAGTGAACCAGGCAATATGTTGGGAGAAGACACTGAACCAGGTACTGTGGGGACAAGACAGTGAACCAGGTACTGTGTGGGGACAAGACACTAAAAACAGGTACTGTGTGGGGACAAGACACTGAACCAGGCACTTTGTGGGGACAAGACACTGAACCAGATACTGTGTGGGGACAAGACACTAAACCAGGTAATGTGTTGGGACAAGACACTGAACCAGATACTGTATGGGGACAAGACACTAAAACCAGGCACTGTGTAGGGAGAAGACAGTGAACCAGGCAATATGTGGGGACAAGACACTGAACCAGGCACTGTGTGGGGACAAGACAGTGAACCAGATACTGTGTGGGGACAAGACAGTGAACCAGATACTGTGTGGGGACAAGACAGTGAACCAGATACTGTATGGGGACAAGACAGTGAACCAGATACTGTGTGGGGACAAGACACTAAAACCAGATACTGTGTGGGGACAAGACAGTGAATCAGATACTGTGTGGGGACAAGACACTGAACCAGATACTGTGTGAGGACAAGACAGTGAACCAGATACTGTGTGGGGACAAGACAGTGAACCAGGTACTGTGGGGACAAGACAGTGAACCAGGTACTGTGGGGACAAGACACTAAAACCAGATACTGTGTGGGGACAAGACAGTGAACCAGATACTGTGGGGACAAGACACTGAACCAGATACTGTGTGAGGACAAGACAGTGAACCAGGCACTTTGTCGGGACAAGACAGTGAACCAGATACTGTGTGGGGACAAGACAGTAAAACCAGAATATGTGGGGACAAGCAAGTGAACCAGATACTGTGTGGGGACAAGACACTAAAATCAGGCACTGTGTGGGGACAATACAGTGAACCATGTACTGTGAGGGGACAAGACACTAAAACCAGGCAATATGTTGGGACAAGACAGTGAACCAGGCAATATGTGGGGACAAGACACTAAAACAGGGTACTGTGTGGGGACAACACTAAACGAGGAACTGTGGGGACAAGACACTAAAACCAGGCAATATGTGGGGACGAGAAACTGAACCAGGCACTGTGGGAACAAGACACTGAACCAGGCACTGTGAGGACAAGACACTGAACCAGGCACTGTGAGGAGAAGACACTGAACCAGGCACTGTGAGGATAAGACACTGAACCAGGCACTTTGTGGGGACACGACACTGAATCAGTTTCTGTGTAGGGACAAGACACTAAGCCAGGTAATGTGTGGGGACCCAACACTAAACCAGGTTCTGTGTAGGGACAAGACACTAAGCCAGGTAATGTGTGGGGACCCGACACTAAACCAGGTTACGTGTAGGGACAAGACACTAAGCCAGTTAATGTGGGTGGACAAGACACTGAACCAGGTTCTGTGTAGGGACAAGATACTAAGCCAGGTAATGTGGGGGGGACAAGACACTAAACCAGGTTCTGTGTAGGGACAAGATACTAAGCCAGGTTATTTGTTGGGTCATGTCATTGGATTGGTTTTGAAATATGTCACCTACGAACAATTTTTCCTTGCACAGATTTCTGGGAGAAAATAATCTTTGATTAAATTGTTTCAGGCCAAGGCTGTGTTGAAGTTTGTGGATGCCATTTCGGAAAAGACGTTGCGTAGTACTGTTGTGTTGACAGCTGCTAGGGGACGGGGCAAGTCGGCAGCCCTTGGTTTGGCCATGGCATCAGCAGTGGCATTTGGATATTCAAACATTTTTGTGACAGCTCCAAGCCCAGAAAACTTGAAAACATTGTTTGAGTTTATCTTCAAGGGGTTGGATGCACTAGACTATCAGGTAGAGTTCCTCTTTACTTCATGGAGATAATTAACGTTGGTAGTTTTATTGTTGTACACTTTTAGATTATCTAGGTTTTACTGATTTTATTAAGCAGCCCATTTTCTCAGATAGGAACCACTGATTCTACAATTGTTTTTCTCAAATAGGTCAGATGTTTGATACCTGATCTACCTCCAATATCTATCTTTGGAATCAGATGACACTTGAAGTCAAAGTCACTGTGTATGAGCAAGTCGTCACAAAGGAATTGTGTACACAGTTACTTCAGTATTTACAATTAGAATTTGACCAAAATTAGTGTACATGATCCCTATAGTCATTACTTTGTCAGATTAGATGTACAGTGATCCCTCGCTACAACGCTACCTTTGGGGGTCCAAATAATTGATGAGCATTATAGATGATTAGCGGTTTAACGAAGGTCAAGTTGTTAGGTGGTAGATGACCAACAAACCAGTATACATGCTCTGCCTACCTAACACGATCTACGTTGCACGATTCTGAGTTTCAAAAAACATTAGAATAGCAGTCATTTATGATTCATTGTGTAAAAAAACATTTAGCTAGTATAATATGCGCTTTAAAAAAACCTCAACACATCGTATCTCTTCAGGTGAATAAGCAGGTAGATCTGTATCAAACATCACCAGACATAATGATATACCATTTAAAATGTATTTCCTGCTCTCAAAGGCATTTTTTTATATGCAGAGATTAAGATTACCGTGTGTATTTTCTCGTAAACTAAGCCAGAAATAGCAATCAGCTGTGCACACGTTTCCTCCCAATCTACCGGTGATTCAGTTAAAACGTACCCAGTGATACCACTTTAAAGAAATTTGATGCATTGGTCGGAAGAAATTGTATATGAAATTATTATTTTATCAGGTTGCTGGTTGCTGTTGATAACGATGATTTGTGCAATCTACCGATCACATCCCATACGATTTCACTGAAATTATTGTAAACATTATTATGATTATCGGAAGAAATTTTGAATATATTTTAAAAAATGTATTGCAAACATTAGTCCAGATAAACAAGGACCTATTATTTTTATTACCAGATATTATAATAATAGGATTAAATTGCGTACTTCAGTTCCGATTTGTTGACTGGTATTTCTGGTGTTACGTGATCGCGGTGATCAGCTGATAATGTTTTTTGAGTTGTGGGAAAACATCGTGTCATTTGAAAACTTGAGTTTATCGAAAATGTTAGAAAATTTTGGGAGCCATGCTTTAGCGCGCGCTATAACCGAGTTAGCGGTATGTTGAAGGGCGCAATAATGAGGAAACACTGTAGTAGAATTCGTAAAGATACTTGCAGATAAATGTTTGTACATGTAAAGGTGACCATAACTCCGTTACTATCAATGATGTAACCATATTTTACAAAAAACTAACTTTGACCTTTGGCATATTTGACTAAAATCATATCAAAGAGGGACACCATCCAAGAGGTACATCCCAAGTTTAATGATACACATTCTCAATAAGTATAAATATGTTTCTATAAACTTTGGTGTGATTTTTTTTTTTTTTTTCATCTTGTGGTCTTGACTTTTGTAGAAATAGCACCATATTTCATGATTGTGTCATATGTCAAGGTCACTCATGAAATGACCTGTAGATAGTGTCAGAAGTGTGTCTTATTTCTAACACAACCATAGTTTGCAACAGGTACTGTTCTTGCATGTTAATGGATGATGGTGAAGGTCCGGGTAACTTGGTGTGAAGTAGATGTCGTAAACAGCTCGTGTTTACACAATATCTTGAGCATTTATGATTGGAATTTGACGAACTGTATATCATGATTTCTAAGAGGTTCAGGCATCGTAATAATCATAAACAGACTAGTGTAAAAGTTCCTCATTGAGATTTATTCCCCATCGTAGCCACATCAAGCTGGTTTCATCAGACTCTCCGCCCGCTGTTTCACCTGTATATGTTAGATTATCTAGATAAATATCTTCCATTTTTATATTAAATACAAGAAAATATAATTTCAGTATAATCATGACTACCCAACATGGGCACATGTTAAATCCTTTAAGACTCCAAGCAATTCGTCAGTCTGTAACTATAACTAATAATCTGAAGCTTGTTCAGAACATAGGTTGTGTAATTATAAAGAAAATAACAACTAACAATAGTGGCAATGAGGTCTTGAGCATGATGACAGTGAGGTTCTGCTGGTGGTGATAATACCATTGCAGAAGATAAGGCTATAGCTGATGCATTAGGTAACCGATTCTGTATTCCACTTGACATGAATAAGTAGAGACTCATATGCCATTATACCAAGCTTCCCTGGGCGATAAGTTAGAATATGAACTCACTTTTAATGACTACAAAAGAGTAATCAAAGCCACTGGTGACACAAAAGATAGCTATTCCATTGACACTATCTCACTGGAGTATGATATGGTAACTGATCCCAAATTAGCAAGACAAATTCATAATCAGTATACTGGAAGTTTAGCCATTTTGTATGATTGTGAACGTTGCCATCGCAAGATCACCAAGTACAAAAGTGATATGCTGTGGAACATCAGTCTGAAGGTGCCTGATAGATCCTTCAAGGGTATTTTAATGTTGAAGACCCTTGTGAACCAAGGCAGAGAATCCCAGACATTCTACAACCCCAAGATTACTAAAGTAGGGTGTGCCTAATCAGCTATATGAGTCATTATCAATAGATGTCATTATATTAGTCCAAATCCAGTACAAAATAAAAAATATTATCACCTGCAAAGCATTTGATATAATAAAACGGTTATTTTCAATCATTGTGTCGTATTATGTGCTTTTGATACGTTTTAAATGGGTAGAAAATGCATTGTTTGGCTGTCCCAGTGCATTCAGCTTCAAATTTGAGAAACCGTCATTTTATAAATATTGGCATATATATATATATATATATATATATATATATATATGTATGTATGTAATATTACTGTTTTTATTTTACTAGACTAGATTCATTTAGGATTTTCAGTGTGTAATTTCAATGTAATTGATATAATTCCTGCATAATAATTATATATAACACCGTCATTAGATTTTGTGTCTTTCCTATAACACTAACCCAGGGTGATAAAACTTTGGAATGGTCAATGGTCCCCAATGCAAGGATATCAGTACTTTCTGTCATACCTAGTACCTTTTCCTACGCAATAGGAGTGCCATGTGCCATGTTCACCAGAAGACAAATTAGCATCAAAGGTTAACCAAAACGGTAAATAATAAATGAGTACCGGGGTATTTTCATTTCATGTCTTTTCCATAATGCTATGCCTCAATGGAACAGATGCCAAATAGTTATTTCAAGTTCCAAGTTTATGTGCCAATTCATGAACAGAAAATTGTGTGATCATTCAGCTTCATGAAGGGACCATTAATTAGTCAATATTTTTTTAAGCTAATGATTTGTCTTTCCTGCAACTGTCTTTCCTGTAACACTAAACTCTTCTTTTTTATATCCCCCCAGCATATAAGGCAGGGGGGATATAGCGATCAGCCAGTCTGTCCGTCCATCCGTTATCATTTCCTTTTCCGGGGCAGAACTCGTAAACAATTCAGTGTATTTGATCGAAACTTGGCAAATCTATCAGTCACATACTGAAGTTGTGCCTTTGGCTATTTAGGAATTTTAGAAATTTTTATTTTTCAGTTTCCATGGCAACAAGTTGGACTTAGGTTCTATAAGGGTGGTGGTCATTTCCGGAGCGTAACTCAAAAACCATTAAATACTTTCTTACAAAACTTTGCATGTCTACCAGGCACATACTAAACTGGTGCCTTTTGTTATTTAGGATTTTTTTTTGATTTTTTTTTTTTTTAAGTTTCCATGGCAACAAGTTGGACTTAGGTTCTATAGGGTAGACTTCGTTTCCGGAGCATAACTCAAAACCCATTCAAAACTATCTTACAAAACTTTGCATGTCTATCAGACTCATGCTAAACTGGTGTATTTTGCTATTTAGGAATTTAATCAATTGTTATTTTTTACGTTTCCATGGCAACAAGTTGGACTTAGGTTCTATAGGGTAGAGTTCGTTTCTGGAGCGTAACTCAAAAACTGTTAAATACTTTTTTACGAAACTTTGCATGTCTACCAGGCACATACTGAACTGGTGCCTTTTGCTAATTAGGAATTTTAGAAATTTTATTTTTTACGTTTCCATGGCAACAAGTTGGATTTAAGTTTTAATATAGGGTGGGTTCACTTATGGAGTAAAACAAATAAGCTGTTAAATATTTCCTTGCCAAACATTGCATGTCTATATATCAAGCACATACTGAACTGGTGCCATTTGATATTCAGGAGTTTTAGAAATGTTTATTTTAGAATTTCCATTGCAGCTATTTTGACATGGGCTAAGAGAAATGTTGGGTCAGTTACATGCTTTGGGACCATAACATGTTAAAATGGGTGGGGGATATAGATGACTTCGTTGACTATACGCTTTTTTAGTTATTTTTTCTTGTAATTTGTCATTGGTTTGCATAAGAAAACCCACAGAAATACACTTGTATTACTTTCCATTTCATATGGATGCGACCATGGTGGATCTTTTGTGTGTAAACAATGTATGCTTCTTCAAGAACATTCAACTCTTGACCCATTACATACAGAATTGCACCTGTCTGTAAAGTAACCACAAGTAAATGTATATGATATATATATGATTTTATATGTCATCTTTCTGATGACTCTTGTTTACAATTGCCATGACAAGTTCCGCCTTGGTTAAAAGTGGCTAGGGTTTGTTAAGGTTTAATTATGTCATAAATTCTTCAACAGGGGCGGGGATATAGCCACGTTAGTGGCAAACTCTTGTTATTTTGTGCAACATTGTTGGAACATTTGATTTTTAGGAAATGTGTTACAGTAAAGACATATTTTTTTTATCGTAATGACATTTTGCATTGAAAAGTCATAAAGAAACAAAGTAACCTATTCTCTGTTCTTTTTTAATATTCTAATTAATTATTTCATTTATCATATAGGATAAACTTGTACTTCATCATTTTATGCACAATTATTGAAACACATAATTGTTATAATAAATAACGGCAGAGACAGTTTTGCTGCGGTAATGGCATTCTACAATTCCATAAGTCAATTAGCAACAAAGTAACTACTCTGTTATGATTGATGATATATTGTACTAAAGGGATAAATGAGATTTTAGTTACTGTATTCAACGTGATAAGCGCCCAGGGCGCTCTCAAAATTAAAAATAGGGGGCTCTTATTAGAATATTATTTTGTTAAAAAAGACAGAGTTGAAAGATAAATTTCATGGTTATGCTGACAGTCTGAAATGTTAATGTACGACAGATATATTTTTTCCAGAACTTTATTGCCCATAATTAAGGGTGCATATATAGCACACAAGTGTGTATTAAACGCGAATAAATAAGTCTTGTGAACATTGATCAATCGGAAGGGGTGCTAATTGGGATTCTTCACCAGCCAATATATCAGCAAATGTCACCGTGGGCGCTTATTAGAGCGGGGCGCTTATTACGTCGAATACAGTACTTGTTTCTATGCTTGCAAAAATAAGTTTTCATGATTTCTAAGTTAATATGGTACTGTGGTTACAGGAAAAACAAATTCTATATTTAATATAGAATCATGGCAGTGATCATGAAGTACCTAATATCTTATGGGCATTATTTATTTTAAAAGGTCAAACAAGTTGTAGAAAATGAGTTTAGAAAAAAAACATTTCTTCACTGCACTGCACTGCACTGCACTGCACTGCACTCTCCACACTTGTTTATTTTCTGAAACGGTCTAATAATATTCTTGATCGGTTGATGTTCTGGCAAAGACAAACACTAAAGTATGATAATGTATAGATTTCATTACATCACCAAAATAATTTGAATTTCACGAATGCTGATTTCATGAAGAATTTACTGAATATAATTGTGTGCTTGACTGGAATACAAAGCAACTCCAAAGTGGAATTTCAGAGTGGAACTGTACAACTTCATTAAGGAAGGATGTCGGTGTAAAGCGACATGACTTGCCACGTCATTATGCACAGCATTCTGACATACATGTTCTAGGAACCCGTCTCACAGTCAACATAGTTCAAAGCATATTTCGACACAAAACCTTCAAAGTGAAGAGGGGCTAGTCTTTTATGGGAATCTGGCAAGTTCACACTTTGGCCAATGTTTTGAACAGACCGCTGTACATAATCGATCCCAAACTTGGCTAGTGATGGTGATAAGGTGAAGGTTGAAGATGAGGAGGCTAGTGGTGGAAAAATTCGCTGTGCAGAGTTGTGTCCCTTGGGCAAGCCAGAAACCTATGATTGTTGGTTTGAATCCTGGTTCGCCCCGATTATGTTTCTAGGTTTGTCAGCACAATACCCATGCTCGTGGGTTTCACCGAAGTGGTAAACGTCTGAGACCTGCATCACTTCGGGCTTTCCTCCCACATTAAGCTGACACGCCGCGATATAACTGGAATATTGTTAAAAGCTGCGGTAAACACAACTCACTCACTCACTCACTCACTTACTCTCCCCCAAGGAAACCCTACACAAACTACAGTAATAACACTGAATGCTGCAGTACCAGGTCCTTATATACCACACGGCTGACCCTTGACCCGATCAGAGGAAACTCCTGTTGTACAGCCATTGGCCAGCAATGCTGTTCATTCCCAATCATGGAGTTCCTACCATATTGTGTTTGGCGCATCATAGCTCGTGGCGGAACATACAACACATGGCTCGAGCACTCAAGTAGGAAAACACCGACCCCCAAACAGCCAAAACGTGTGTAATGAGAGAGATAATTGACTACAGATATACTGAGAGGTACAAAGAACACATACTCATATTTAAGTGTCAATAATTTTTTACTGAAATGAAATATACAAATGACAATCAATACAAATGACTAATTAAAGATTACACTGATGACTTTCATGAACACTTACTGTGTGACAAAGAATTAATGTCTATGAAAATGACGTCAAAGGCGAGTGGTGTCAATAACGAGTGTGTCCTCCTTGTGCAGCAATGCACGCTTGAAGCCAGCGAGGCATTTAGAGACACAGTCGACGAATTGCAGCCTGAGGAATACATTTCCAATGATGCAGAAGAGCTTGAGTCAGTTGTGGAACTGTCTGTAGAGGATTTTTTTACGTCGGACACGGCGGCCAAGTTCATCCCACAAATGTTCTATAGGGTTCAAATCTGGGGACCTTGAAGGCCAGTCCAACACATTAACGTTGTTCTGTTGCAAGAAGGCATTTGTTATCCTGGCAGTGTGAGGCCTTGCATTGTCATGTTGAAAGACATGGCGACATAAACCACGTTGAGTCAGTAATGGCAGCAGAACAGGCTGTAGAACATTGACGATGTAACGTCTGGCATAAAGGCTCCCCTGAATAACAACCAGATCTGAGCGGAAATTTGCATTGATTGCTGCGCAAACCATAACACCTCCACCTCCAAACCGATCACGTTCAATAACACATGGTTGTGTAAATCGTTCATGTTGGCGTCGGTATACACGTAAACGTCCATCAGGGTAGCTGACTGTGAAATGTGATTCAAACATGAAACGTGAAAAAACAACTTGTCTCCAATCTCCACCAGCTGGCAGCAAGACGACGACGCACTGTACAGTCACTGATGAATCTTCCACGGAGACCAATGTTTGCATTTGCCGTTGACCTGGCAGACGTGAAGCGATTTCTGAGGTGGCTGTTAACAATTTGACGATCTTGTCTCTGTGACGTCACAGGTGGTGCACCTGGTTGAGGACGGTCCCTTACGCTGCCTGTGGTTCTCAACCGCTCATGTAATCTCGATATTGTCGTTTGATGGCAATGGAAATGAGCAGCAACTTGTTCTTGAGTAGGCCAGCATTTTAACATCCCCCATTGCTTTATTATGCTGATCTTGCGTTAACTGTGGCATTGTGTAGGCAAAGGATGGCAAAATGTCATGGTGTGCATTTAAAGGGCCTACCTTTGAGGTTTGCACGTGCATCATGCCTTTCACAAAATGTGCATCGATAGCTGCATTCCCAGTGGTGTGTTGCATTTTGGTGGTTGGCTTCGTTTCCAGAAACAGTTTTTGTTTGCAACCCATATGACAGGTTTACAGTAATAATCAACAATGGACAGTGTCAACAAGGTAAAATGTAAACGGACCTCATATGTTCTTAAAAAATTATATCTTAAAATTAAGTATGCGTTTCTAATGCCTCTCAGTATACATACAACTTCCAGACATACTTATATCAAATTTATAAAATATTGTTTATCGGTTCTAAAAATAGCCACCCGATGTCCCTTAGCCTATGTTATTACGCTAAATTATGCAATCGTCTACAAATGGAATGGTGTTCCTTTATCTCGAAGTTAGCATTTGGCACAGAAACAGGTGTTTTCAACAAGTGGACGGACTAAATAGTGATTGCCAATACTAATAAGGTACATGTACACTGTAGTACTGTGACTATTTGTCACAATTGTTATCAACATTGAAATATTTTATTAACCGTTGAAATACATTTCAATTTGTCATTGTGTTCTGAATTCCTTGTGAATAGTCGTATTGCGATGTATCTAGATTCCAGTCATATTGTGATGTATTCTATATATCAGTTGTATTGCGATGTATCTGCATATCAGTCATAAAGCGAGGTATCTATATATATCAGTTGTATAGCGATGCATCTATATGCCGGTCATATTCGGACGTATCTACATATCAGTCATATAGCGATGTATCTAGATATCAGTCGTATAGCGATGTATCTAGATATCAGTCGTATTGCAATGTATCTTTATATCCATCATATTGCAATGTATCTATGTATCAGTTGTATTGCGATGTATCTACATATCAGTCGTATAGCGATGTATCTAGATATCAGTCGTATTTCAATGTATCTATATATCAGTCGTATAGCGATGTATCTTTATATCCATCATATGGCGATGTATCTATATATCAGTCGTATTGCAAAGTATCTTTATACAGTGATCCCTCGCTATTGGGCTCTTCGATAAAGCGCTACCTCGGTTACTAAGCGCGGTATCGCATGGCTCCCAAAATTTATGTACACTTTTAATACTGAGAGTTTTACACAGCCGTGATTGTATTGTTGTTTGTTGTTCATTTGCACATGACGCTTCTCATTGCCTAATCAACAGTTTATCGCTGAATGGAGTTCTAAAAATCTGTTTGAAAACATCTGCGGCAAGTCCCAGAAATATGATTGTTCTACTAGTTAACTTTTCACACTATACATCCTTTGATCTTAGAAGCGCATGCATGCAATAAAAGAGAACCACAAGCTAAGTTTATATTCTTAATTAGTGGGCAATCCAATTTGAGGCGACACTGTCAACTCACATGTAGTTGCTGTCATAACACGGCGGTCATTCCTTTTGATTCGGATCAAGTAACTGTATCAAACCAATTAATCTGGCTTGAATGTGTATCTATGTTTGCATGAATGTGTATGAATGCGCGTAGTGCTGGTCAAAACTCTCGTTTTCCGTATTTTAATCAACATGACCAATCAATGCCACTGAATCACTCTGTACTTGTGTAATGAATTGTGATTGGCTCTTCACTCATAGCATCTGTTACTACCATTATCGATCGATATTTTCATGTAAGTAGACTACATTCACATTGAATGTGACAGTTAAGGCTTGTAAATAACAAAAAACGGCGAAAACATAATGGATATATATTTTTACACTATGAACGGTAAACAACTTGTATCATTGCAATGTGCGAGACAAGGCGAAGATCGTGAGATTGGCCGAGCTCGCTCCCCAGCCTCTGCCTCTGTTAAACGGCTCATCGTCTATAACGCCCACTAATTATTTGGACCCTATGGTAGCGTTGTAGCGAGGGACAACTGTATCAGTCATATTGCAATGTATCTATATATCAGTCGTATTGCATTGTATCTACATATCAGTCGTATAGCGATGTATCTAGATATTAGTCGTATTTCATTGTATCTATATATCAGTCGTGTAGCGATGTATATATGTATCTATATATCAGTCGTATTGCAATGTATCTATATATTAGTCGTATTGCAATGTATTTTTACATCCGTCGTATTGTGATGTATCTATATATCACTCGTATTGTTATGTATCTATATATCAGTCGTATTGCAATTTATCATATAATGGGTAGGTTTCTCGGCAGGATAAAGCCAATGGATAAAAACGATATCCGTTGAGGTCATATGCTGATAGAGATGCAAATATCAAAGGTCAAGTAGGGACTACTTTCACTGTTTATTAACAAACATGGCATCGCCCTCGTCATTCGGCGATCGAATCCGGAATCTGGATGAACTACAGGGATAATTGCTATCATTATCAAAAGAACAGTCTAATATACTGAAAATCAGTGTCTACCTGTGACGTAGCTAAGGCATTTTATAAGTTTTGGCAGCTTTGGAGATATAAATTTCGAAACAATTTTGCGAGGGCACGAGAGCCAAGCGGGATCAGTAGCCATATCTGTGCTTGTAGACCTCTGCACAAATTAAAATAGTTGGATTTGGCCGAAATATGTTTGAATTGTTACCTTGTTTCGTTTTGTCGCTGTGTGTACATCTGACTACACTTCTGAACGTTATGACAGGACAGACCGACTGTCAACAACGTCTGACCATGGCCGTGATGTCTCATAGACTAGGGTTAGAGTAGCTTGTCTTTGACAAAGGGCAGTTACTCTAGTGGGCAGACCGATGGATTGCCGCGAAAGGCAATTAAAAACAGTTGTTTTGCATATATGTTGCTTCGCCACTGTATAAGAAACAGATTTCAGTTGGAACTATATTGGCTCCTGTCACTGTCCGACTGGCACATCAATTACCCTGTGATGTAATAAATATAAATGAGCGCATTCCAGGAAAACTAGCAATGTTTCGGTTTTGTGAGAGAGGGAAAGAGATTTTGAAGCAGAGAATTAAAGAATGACATTATATGATTAAAGAGGTTATCACGCTTGTGTGTTTGGGGATGGTAAATATCCTGTATTAGGAATAAACACTATGTATTTAGCTCGCCAAGGCTCGCTAAATACAATGTTTATTCCTAATGCAGGATATTTACCATCCCCAAACACACTCGCATGATAACCTCTATGTATCTTTATGTCAGTCATATTGCAATGTATCTATATGTCAGTCGTATTGCCATGTTTCTATATATCAGTCGTATTGCAATGTATCCTTATGTCAGTCGTATTGTGATGTATCTATATATCAGTCATATTGAAATGTATCTATATATCGGTCGTATTGCAATGTATCTATATATCAGTTGTATTGCAATGTATCTTTATATCAGTCATATTGCAATGTATCTATATGTCAGTTGTATTGCCATGTGTCTATATATCAGTCATATTGCGATGTAACTTTATATCAGTCGTATTGTCATGTATCTATATATCAGTCCTATTGTCATGTATCTATATATTATACTCTTACTTAAACTGTCTGGATGTTCACACCTCGTTATATTGAAGTTACAACACTGTCCCGCTAAGTTTGAGGTAACAGGGTTAGACTGTACATATTTCTTTGCTTAAAATACATTTTCAGTTCTGCAAACTGTTATGGGTGTGCTATGCATCCTTCGTAGTTAAGCTCAGAACTTTTTAGCCACCCATCATATATAAATGTATATTTTCTGCAGTGCAGGAATCATGGCCAACACCCCCTATCTTCAGTTAGAGCAAATAAGTTTATACACAGGTTACTGCCCTGCCCCTGCCCCTGCCTGCCCCCGACACCCCCGACACCCCTACCTCCCAACCCCAAACACTCACCCTGACACAATTACTCTCAATATGCTAAAACTAGGACCGTGAGCAATCAGTCATGGGAACATTATGTGTGTGTCAAGTAAATGAAAATATCGGAAGTAAATTTATTCCATCCAATCAATAAACAAACATGAACCATACCCATTAATGCCTGAGTCTTTGAACATATGATGTTTTCACTATTTACTTGTCACTTTGATACTTATTAATGCAGTTCTTCAGGTTTAGTTAGCTATGCAGTCCAGGTTTCTTGTCTGAACACATGAAAGTTGTGATGGATCATATGCTACATGCACACTCATTCTGCTGTCGCAATATGGAACACTAAGCATGAATGATTCGTAAGATTATATATAATGTGTTCAACACAAAGTTAAGACGTAAACATATCTTCGAAATGTTTAGTTTTCTATGCCTATGACCAAGTGATCTGTCTATTTTAACACAAAATTAGAAACTAAAGCAATGCTGTGTATGACCCTAGGTAATGAACGTATGTTTAATCATTGAGAGAATTTCATTAACTTAGTTATGCTTTATGTTGATAAGACTGTTTAGAATCGTTAAAGTATAAGTGCATTGAAGAGTGTACAATTTAGAACTGACTTTGGCCTAGGTTTGTCAGCACTATACCCTTGCTCGTGGGTTTCACCGAAGTGGCAAACGTCTGAGACCTGCATCACTTCGGGCTTTCCTCCCACATTAAGCTGACACACCGCGATATAACTGTAATACTGTTAAAAGCGGTGTTAAACCCAACTCACTCTCTCACCTTTTGTGGGACCGCCTCCGTGGTCTTGTGGTAGAGTGTTCCCCCGGAGAGCGGAAGGTCCGGGGTTCGATCCCCGTCTGCGTCATACCAAAAGACGTTAAAAGATTGTACTTGTTGTTACACTGTCTGGCGCTCGGCATTAAGGGGCTAAAACAAGGACTGGTCAGCTCGGAGTCAGTATACTGTGTCTGAGTGGGGTATTCATGTAAATCTGCGGCATGGTATCTCAGTGTGCTAGAACTATAAATCTGCATCAGTCTGGACAAGTACAAGCAGCTACACACACACATACACGTGCATGCACGTTGCTTTATAAGTGCAATAATCTTGGACGCGACGTTAAACCCAATTTCACCTCACCTCACCTCACCTCACCTTTTGTAGCATAAACTATTTTTTACTGAAACCTACGTTATCAACACACCACAAAACTAAAATTATAGTTATCGAAACATCATAAATGCAAACAATAAACTTCATTTTGTCAAAACATTGGTTGTGTAAAAGGCAGGGGTTTTACTGTGTACATAGTGGTCAGAGAACACTGATCTTGTCTTCCAACGCCCCATGCGCATAATTGTATCTGGTTCTAACCCCATGTCTATAGCCTTGGTTGCCCCCCTCGGCCTAACAGATTTAGCTGTATAACATCCACCTAAACCTGCTAATCTGATTGCTTCGTTTAGGATAGAACCGACTGTTGCAGCAGTTATTGACCAACCTTTTTGTTCTAGATTCCGTCTCAACACACTCTCCAGTCGTATAGGCGCCATTTGTGATTTCTCAAAGGTTCCACCATGCTCGTTGAACTTAGAATTGTACAGGAGGTCTTTGGAATTCGAATTAGGGAATAGGTCAATATCGTTCTCAGTTTGTGAAACCATGGTCTGTTTCTCTACTCAGGTGCTATGATAGTCGCGATGCACACTGACCCTACTCTCCTGTCTCACACTCATTCTGCTGTCGCAATATGGAACACCAAGCATGAATGATTCGTAAGATGATATATAATATGTTCAACACAAAGTTATCACGTAAACATATCTTGTGGTATGTGCTAGTCGCGATTGCTTTTTCCTGGATGACCTTGTCTTTGACCTCTGGTTATAGACGGAAGGGCGGATTAACAAAGTTGTTATGAATCCCCCAGTTTGCTTGAGACAAACCGTCCACCCCTGAACTGCCCGGGTCCCAAAATCTATTGTTGTATGTTCCCAGCTGAGCATTTGACATGGTCGCAAACCGGTCTACTGATTGGGGTCCCCACAGTCTGTCTATGCATTGAAATAGGGCTGGATTCAGTTGCCACTCATATTGGTCTGGGAGACAACTGAGAGCATCTGCTTCTACATTCTTGCATCCAGCCAGGAAGCCTGCTTGAATATGAAGGTTGTACTTGTGAGCCACCATCCATATTGATTTCATGATATTTGTCAGGGGCAAATTTGGACCTCCCAGTTGATTTATGTAGCATACTGCAGATATGTTGTCGGACAGAATCTTCACAACTTTTCCTCCTTAGCTGGCGAATCTAGTGTCAATTTATCGTCCTAACTATTTCTTCTACTAAGAAGTCTGTATGTATTTCTGAGCGTTTGTTGTCCTGGGGCAACAGCCCGGAACATTGATACACACTGACCAGAGATGCAAGCCAACACTCTGGCCTCAATCCTAGGTAAAGCTCAACGTCAGACTTATCCCAATTGATAAAATACCCAAGCTTTGAAAGAGTGTTCACTTATTGTTCGTTTTGTGATACGATATGTGCAGGAGTACTCATAAGTAGAATGTCATCTACATAACACACAACTCGCAGTCCAAGAGATCGCAGATACGTAACAACTGGTTTGAGTATTTTACAAAAATAGTATGGAGCTATTGATAAGCCAAATGGGAGAACCTTCCATCGATAAAATGTATTTTGCCACTGAAAGCCATGATATTCTCTGTCATCTTGGTGTATGGGTATATGATGAAATCCGTTTTTAATGTCAAGTGTAACCGAACTATCACCTGCTTTAACACACTGTCTAACTGTTTTAATGTCCTCACATTGGTATCCCTGTTTTAAACATGAACTGTTCAGCGCCCGTAAATCATGTTTCAATTGTAATTTCCCCCCCTTTTTAGGTACAGTTCCAATAGGCGATACACATTTTGGTTTTCGACTGCATATTTCATTAGCTCCTGAACACCACAATACACAAATTTCTACTTATCACAAATTGATATTGTTTATTACTGAATTTGTGGTTAGACAGATAAAAAAGTTTGTGGTTCTTTAGTAAATGGTATTTTTATGCTGTCACAAACCCATTTACAAACATTATCTGGAGCTGGCCAGGCATCTTGTCATATTGAAAGTGAGTCTGGTTAATACCTGCTAGGGGGTGTTCAGATAGCCTAGGGGTTAAAGCGTTTGCTCGTCACGCTGAAGACCCAGGTTTGATTCCCCGACATGGGTACAATGTGTGAAGCCCATTTCTGGTGTCCCCGGCCGTGATATTGCTGGAATATTGCTAAAAGTGGCGTAAAACCATACTCACTCACTTATACGTGTCATAGTGAAAGGGGGTCTGGTTAATACCTGTCATGGTGAAAGTGAGTCTGGTGAAAGGATAGATGACGGTTGACTGTTGGAATGCTTTTATTAAGGATTGAATCAACGATTTGTTTCAGCAACATATATCTTAACACCACTGAAACTGATTACGCAAAAGTTACTCTGATGGTTGTGAGTATTGATTCACTGTTGATTGTGATGGACACAGGGACAATAATCTGCATGTGTTCTGCAGTGATAATAGGATTACATGTATGTTTAGGAGATAAACATACTGTGTTTTCAATGTAGAGCTAGGTTACCTGTAGATTTAACCGCGCTAAATTGAATTTGGAACCGAACGCGCAGCGCAAGGTTACAGATGTTAAATTAGCCCAGTATGAAAACACAGTATGTTTATCTCCATTCTACCATGACTAAATAAAACGCAAACTCTTTGGTGTTAGTAAATATATTGAGTGAAGCGGCATGGGTTGAGTCCAGCGTTTTGAGTGGGTTATTGATCTGAATTACGAAATCACCGAACACAGCTTGTTAACAAAATATGGTGCTGTATATACTCAAGCAGTTTGTTTACACCCTAATATTTCACTTGAACATATGACAGGCATTGAAATCATATAAGCACGGCAACATGGTAAGCTAACATAGGGTGGGCATCCCTGAAGAAAACTATAAGCAAGCTTTGTAAGGCTTTCATTCTACATCACATGTCACCATTATGACGTCATATCGCTCATTGTGATGCAAAAGATATGACGTCACAGTTGTATTTAGAAAAGCGCCAAAATTCCAAGCTCTCTGTTGTCTCCTAAACATAAATATATTCTCTTTGTAGATTTCTATCGTGTTTTCTCCACTAAATGTATTGCCACACATCCTTTGAATATTGTAGTTACCGCATCTGTGCATTTTGTTACCTGTATTTGTAGATATAATTATTTAAACATGCTAGTAGTATTCTATGAATATCAGCTTTCGCGGTGATTTAATAGCCTCTGATTTACCAATCAGAATCGAGTAAATTCCAAATTGATGGTAGAATGGTTGTTTTACTTCTGATGGTAATAGACACTGATTGAGTTTGACTAGTTCATTGCTCATGTAAGCAAATGTTGATTTTTGGTATCTTTGGGAGTTGTGTATGAGTTTATTCAGCTCCCCAATATAAATGTTCTAAGCACCCATGGCACTTACTATGGTGATTTAGGTATCATGAGTTATACCATGATGACCAAAATTATCATCCCCCATGTTCTATTTTCTGGGATAGTGTTGCATTTTGGAAACCATACAAATAACTCCATTCAAAGATGACAGGCATGACACAGACAGGAATCTCTCATGCAAACACCTCCAGCAGACCACTTATCTCTCATCAGGGATTGAGGGAACCGTACACCAATGAATAGTGAGCCCATATATGTTTTTAGGTCACTCAAATAAGCATTGCCAGTGGTCCTTTAACGTGTGCCTTGTCACATGATCACCAAATTTGAAAAAAACGTTTGCACAATAGTAATAGATGAAGAGGAAAATACAGTCTTACTAGAGACATGAAAAGGCAAGGCAAATTAATTATAGCCAGTTAAACAGGTTAAAATAAGGTGGTTGGAGATGAGGGCGTCAGAAGTTTAAATGTGATCACAGTTGCCATCACATTTGCAAATATGCAACTGTACCAACTGAACAGGATGTGAAGAATATGGTGCCAGTGGTGTTATTTTATGATCAGGCCAGTCTCTGTACAAGTGTAGATGAGGCTCGCAAAGACTTATTCAGTAAGAAAGGTAGATCAGTTGATTCCATTCCTTTTTAAATCAGCTGCTTTCTATTAACATGTCACAAGAACTGCATTTTAAGCTGGAAGCCAAAAGAGACCTTCCCACACCAACTGAGTGGGGATGGGTAACATCAGTAGCACATGGACATGAGCCATTGTGGACTACACTACCACAAGCCTTTAAGTGAAGCCATGAGCTTCTGAGATGTAGTCGTAAGTCTGAGAGTTAGTTGCAGAGCAAAGTATGACTGTGTTGTGCTACATTTGATTAGTACATCACTTTGCATAAGTGATTACATTTAATTGTCACTTGCCAATCAAAACATTAACAATGTACAAACATATTTCAATAAATACAAATTTTGTTCTTTAAATAGTCTGTTCTTTACCATATGAGTATACAATATTGGTATAGTTAGTTGGTTTTAATGATGTATGTCTGAAAGAATTTGCCAAATAGGGAGGAAATGCATATTTTCTTTCATTTTTCACAGTTTAGATTACCTAAATCAAAACAAATAGTCTACTAGAATATAGTTATTTACTTAATATTTGGAGTGTCATTACCTACAATTTCAATGAAAGAAAAAACAAATCCAAATCGAACTTTACGGCACATAATATCCATAAGCACTTAACCCAAATGCGAAAAAGGTATTGCTGTCATCATTTTACAAGTTATGTTGATGTTTTCAATAGTTGTCTTATGTTTGTATCGCATGCACTGTCAACAGAAATGGGAGCCAAGATACCACATGTGAAACCGACCTTGACACAATTTGTTTACAATATTGCGTTGACTAACATTAGATGTCGTGGCCACACTTTTGAAATCTCCTTTTGCTACACAGTGTGAAACAGGGCAATTCATTCACACGGTCACTTAGTTTGAGCAATAACACATGTCTTTTAGTCATTTCGTATGCAAAAAGCAGCAGTTATTTGTAGAAGTGGTCAAGCATGTAGGACAACTGATAGTAAAAAAATTGCAGCATTAAAAGCCTATGATGTGAATGTGCCCTGTCGATCTTTACATTTTGATCATGAACTTCCTGCCAATAAATATACACTATATGACCTTAATATTAACGACCATAGCTATCTTTTGATATCTTAGATTTGAAAATTTTCTGTAAATCGGTATCATAAACAGAAAGTCAATCTGCACTGTTGTTTCTTCTCTAGCGCCGTGCTAAATCACCATGACGCACGGTCGCTAAAAAATATGCAATACTTGAACATAAACTTCAGCTGTCCATTGCAGACTAAACATTGGTAGTCTAAAGTCAATAGCAATACACTGGGGGGAAGTAAATCTTCCTGGACAGTCTGATGGATTTCTTTTTCAAATTGGCTGTCTGATATTATAGTAGTTATGTGTATGTGACAAGTGTGCAAAATAAATTATCGTCATCATTGTCATGAAGTTCAACAACTACTTTACTAATCACACCATATTTTGCAATCCGTAGCACGGTATAAAATATGAGTTATATGATATTAAAGCTGAGATAATAAGGGTGATGATGGTTATTAGTTTGATTGTGCGCACTCAGTGTTTGACATCTATATTTACAGTTGAAAAGGTACATTTACACGGGACCATATATGAACCAAGAGGGTTAATACTCAATAAAAATAAAACTTATACTGCAGCTACTGCCACGTTACAACATTTCATCAGTTGAATACCCAGTCTTAATAACCAGTCTTTTTTTTCCAGGCTTCACGGAAATAGTCAAACCTGAGATTGTCTTTTAGGGTATTGTGATTGGATTAAATAGATAAATTGCCATGGCATGCAATATGGAGATGGATGCTTTCATAAGTATCTTGCATCCAATTAATTATCCAAGATTTATACATCAAGATCTATTTATTGCAATAGGAACACTTGGACTATGAGATCATCCAGTCAACTAACCCAGATTTTAACAAGGCCGTAGTGAGAGTCAACATCTTCAGGGAACACCGACAAACCGTTCAGGTAACCCAGTCACAAGCAACACACACTAGAGATTACTACACGAGTTTCGGTGAGATTCCATTTGTCTTACAATAAGTTCTTTGAAAAGGTATCAAATGAGTGAAAGCGAAAGATAAATGGTATCTGACAGGCTCGAGTGCTGTGTTCTGTTTCTTACACACCCTAAACTCGCACCATTTAGCATCATATTGATACATCTTTTGTCTTTTCTCATGATCACAGTGGCGCATTTGGGACGTCATCCGCCCTACTGCTAAGTACCCATACTTACTCTGACCGACAGGCCCTTGTGTCATTGCATCAATATTCCTAGATCAATTTATGTCAGAAAGTAGCTTTGCGATTGGTCAATTTAGTGCTGGTCTGATAATAGCCTTTTGTGTCCTAGTTGGCTCCAAAGTGGTGAGTTGACAGTCTTTGGTCACTATTATTTCATAGCAATAAAGAATTGGGATGTGTCATGTATTTGAATTGATAGAATAATCACCCTAGACAAGGTTGATATGAAGTTTTTATGCATGATTGAAATTTTACTTTAGAAATAGTTATACAAGGCCTTGTGTAAAGATATAGGAGGATAGCGCATTTCTGACACCCGTGACATTAATTGATCTTGAAATATTTCAGCAATGACACAAGGGCCTCTGGTGTTACCCTCCACAATAAAAGTTTCAGCTGTATCTGTGGATTATTAAGGCGATAGTGATTATAATATGCATACAAGACAAGACCAAAACATTTATTAAGACTCTAAAGACACAAAGTTTCAACACAAACATAGGTAAATTCGACTGAAGCATGAGTAACTTATCAATATATTACAAATCAGGAAAGTACCCGTAGTCCATAATAATATTGACCCTAAGTCATCATCATGGAGTCACAGACCTGAAATTTGATACCAGTTGCCTCTAATGGGTTTCTCACCCACAAGTGTGTAAGAAAGTTGAGACCTGTTACCAGGATCCATGAATTTTATTGTATTGATGGACCCTGCACTTTATTTGTCATACCTTGCCTTGTGTTTGCAGTACATCCACCCATCAGACAGTTTGAAGTTGGGACAGGCAGAGCTGGTGTGCATTGACGAGGCAGCAGCCATACCATTACCTCTAGTCAAAGCTCTTCTGGGACCTTATCTTGTCTTTATGGCCTCCACGGTCAATGGGTAAGTGCCCCCAGTATTTGTCACCTGCCCAAATGAACTTTTACGGTGGATATAGAACTTGTCTCCATCCATCCATCTTGTTTCGTTTCCGAAGCGTAATTCATGTACCATACTGAATTATACTTTTGCAGGAATATGTCAAATTAGGGAAGGGGTTCAGTTATCGTACTTCATACGACCAAGTGTGAATATCCTCAGGTGGCTGTTACTTGTCTTGATGGCCTCCAGTGAGTGTATGAGTAGCCTCCAGTGGCTGTTACTTGTCTTGATGGCCTCCAGTGAGTAGGTGAGTAGCCTCCAGTGGCTGTAACTTGTCTTGATGGCCTCCAGTGAGTAGGTGAGTAGCCTCCAGTGGCTGTTACTTCTCTTGATGGCCTCCAGTGAGTAGGTGAGTAGCCTCCAGTGGCTGTTACTTGTCTTGATGGCCTCCAGTGAGTAGGTGAGTAGCCTCCAGTGGCTGTTACTTGTCTTGATGGCCTCCAGTGAGTAGGTGAGTAGCCTCCAGTGGCTGTTACTTGTCTTGATGGCCTCCAGTGAGTAGGTGAGTAGCCTCCAGTGGCTGTAACTTGTCTTGATGTCCTCCAGTGAGTAGGTGAGTAGCCTCCAGTGGCTGTAACTTGTCTTGATGTCCTCCAGTGAGTAGGTGAGTAGCCTCCAGTGGCTGTAACTTGTCTTGATGGCCTCCAGTGAGTAGGTGAGTAGCCTCCAGTGGCTGTTACTTCTCTTGATAGCCTCCAGTGAGTAGGTGAGTAGCCTCCAGTGGCTGTTACTTGTCTTGATGGCCTCCAGTGAGTAGGTGAGTAGCCTCCAGTGGCTGTTACTTCTCTTGATGGCCTCCAGTGAGTAGGTGAGTAGCCTCCAGTGGCTGTTACTTGTCTTGATGGCCTCCAGTGAGTAGGTGAGTAGCCTCCAGTGGCTGTAACTTGTCTTGATGGCCTCCAGTGAGTAGGTGAGTAGCCTCCAGTGGCTGTTACTTGTCTTGATGGCCTCCAGTGAGTAGGTGAGTAGCCTCCAGTGGCTGTTACTTGTCTTGATGGCCTCCAGTGAGTAGGTGAGTAGCCTCCAGTGGCTGTTACTTGTCTTGATGTCCTCCAGTGAGTAGGTGAGTAGCCTCCAGTGGCTGTTACTTGTCTTGATGGCCTCCAGTGAGTAGGTGAGTAGCCTCCAGTGGCTGTTACTTGTCTTGATGGCCTGCCTGCCATCCATCATCTTAGTATAAGAAGATGAATATGTTTTTCAGTTATGAGGGCACTGGTCGGTCTCTGTCCTTGAAACTGGTACAACAGCTGCGCCAACAAGTAGCAACATTTGGCAACAGTGGCAATTCAACAGATGTACAGAAGATGGTGGCAGCTGCAAAACCAGGATTGGGACAGTCAGCCTCAGGTGGGTTGAATCATACTCAAATATCAGCTTCAGCGTTATGAGAACATAAGGAAACCATATGACACACCACTGGCTCCTTTCCGTAACCTGCTTGTCCCGGAATAACACGAGTTAGTCACGAATGCCCTGACGGCATGGGATGGTGTCAATATCAACCACTGGTTAAGTTGTCAGGCCAAAATCGATTGTTTTGATATTGCTTGAATATTGTAGACTGCAGTAAAAAACAAAAACAAATTGAGAATGTTTTAGATTTATTTAAGAAAGGACAAACACCTATGAAAATCTATGAATTTACATTTTCTTTGAGTTTCAACAAATGAAAGTTTATATCGCGTAATAATATATGCCAAATGTTTACAAAAAGAAATCATACAAACGTTATCGGGACAAAACTGCAACTTCATACAAATTTTTAATATGCATGTATCTTTGTTCACAGAGACACATGAAAGAAAAATACCCCATGTTTTGAGGGGTTTCCAAATGCAGCTAAAATAATTGGATTTTACTGGTTTTAACAAGTGACAAGTCTTTTAATTAATGTAATGACTAAAGTGGTGTTATTAAACTTCCCCATTGAGTGCAAGTTCTTCCATGTCAAAAATGTAATGTTCAAAATGTAATGTTCTTTGCATTTGTCTGCCATCTTTGTCCCTCGGCATGCCTCCTCCTCAGGATGTGGGGATGTGCTAGAAAGGATGCACAGCATGTGTTTCATTCCTTAGGAAATATTTGGCGTTGGTGCATCAGCATCAAATGGCTTATTGAATGCACCTCACTTGTATGTTTTGTTCAGCTCGATGACGAAGCTCCTCATAGCGATAACGTGTTCCCAGCAATATATCTCTAAAAATAGCACCACATCATTGTAGCTAACCTATATTTGTAGTCAATTTTATAATGTCAACAAAAACAACCAAGGTGTTCTCAGCATTGAATTTCAGCTTCCTGAGTCTGGAAATGTCACACACATGGCAAAAATGTAACCGAAAGCTCGAGGAAGGGTATTGAAACTTAAAGGGGCACTGATCTAACGCAATTCCCCGGACTGGTTGTTGCTTTTGTTATTGTTTTTTCCCCCGTGAGTACCCGGATGATACGCAACGCAACTGAGCGTGACCAGAGACTGGGCTACCGTCTGCAAGGACAGCTAAATACACTTGGAGGCCGGAGGCAATATTTGTTTTACAAATTTTTGCATAAACACTGATAAGTTAACTGTGATCTATAAAGATTTCGACAAAGGGAGCATGCAAATTAATTTCTTCAGCCTAAACAAACAGACAAAAAGAAAGGCAGAGCTCATCGGATTTGGAAATACCCCAAATGGTTATAGTTTAATACTAAAAAAAAGTATCTATGCAGTGAAAGCATTTTCGGATTTCGGATTGCGTCGATAATACGACTACTACTCCCTTGTTGTCATCCACGTTTTCTGGTATAACCCTACACTTGTGTATTTGTTGTCATTCACTTGATGCTCAGTTAATGAATTTATTACGGGTACAATTAGTGGTAGCACCACTTAGATTACCTTACAAAGGTTCCCATTTGACATTTATTGTGTCTGGGGTAATTATTCAATCTAAATCCAAGTTTGAAGTGAGGTGAAATGTGTGTTATGTAATATGCACGTGGCAGACCAGCAAGAGGTGAATGATCAATTGATTTACTTTTTTTTTGTAAATCAACGGATCGTTCCAAGTCATCAAAGGATTAAGAAAATACGTTGATTGATTAATTACTGTTATCTTGCACAGTGGATATGTCAAAAGTGAGTGTTTACATGTCTAGGTTTATTGAAACAAAGGGAATACACTCATATCATGGCGTGAAGTGCCGATGTAAAAACAACATACTTTATTCAAAGGGTTAACTGATAATACGTTGATTGATTGATCATTGTTATCTATCACTCAATGGATTTTTTAGGAACCGTGGACGTTATGAAAATAGTTGTCACATGGGCTTTCTCAGCCGACCCTTGAGACATGACACCTATGTGAACGCCTGAAACAATTTTTTGATTGATCAGTTGAGAAACAAACATGGGTTATAATATCCCGAAACGACATATATCTTTTAAAATATTTGATTGTTACAGAGACACGTGACATCGAATAAGTTTCTTTGTACAGCTGCAGACGAGTGGGATATTGTTCCTTTGTGTGGATATTCACGGATACATTCCTCGAACAAGGAAGCTCCTAAAATTTATACACATAAATTTGGTAGGTTGCAATTATGGTATTTGCATTTTGTTTTCCTTTATTTGAACCGATTCATTCTTGTTTCTCAACGTCTTGGTTGGGAAATTCTTCAATGCAAGATAGACGTTGTTTTCACAGGTCTTTTCCTTTGTAAGCGTGTATATATTACCGTCAATTTGTAAAATGTGATTCTCTCAGGCAATTTATAAAATGTCATTTTGACTAAAAAATCTGTGCAGATTGATTAAGATGATCAAAAGGGCCTACAAACATCACAACAGACTATTATGTAGGATTAGAAGCCAAACAACATAGAAATGTACTTTTCAACGTAACATTTTCAGTCTCTTGGTGGTGACATTAAACATCAAAATGTTTGGAATTTGTTAACATAATAATACAAATGGATATGTTTTTTAGTCACTTTTAATAAATTTGAAAATGTTACAAATTTTGACATTTAAAAAATTATACACACTATAAAAAAGCAATGCTCAGGTGAAATATTTACTTTGTGTTGCACGTCAAAATAGTGTAAACGAAAATCGCAAAATTACCAAGCAAGTGACTTATCAAAACTTCGTCACCATTACCGATGCTACCCACAAATATACCTACATTTCCTTATTATCTTGAAAACTGTATTTCATTTTGTTGATCAGTGTGACCATACGCCCTTATTACTCCCCATAAAAGTGACTGATGCGCTTACGAATTGCGCAGCAGAGGTCGCGAACTAGTCTAGATTTCTGCTATACATCCGGGTTCTCACTGGGAAAAAACAATAACAAAGGCAACAACCAGTCCCAGGGAATTGCGTTAGATCAGTGCCCCTTTAAAGCTGAAATAGACTTAGGAGACGCTTGTGAATCATTTGCTAAGTGATACACATGGAGACAACCCACCCCTTTAGTATCTCACAATATGATCCCATCTATTGTAAAGACAGAAACAGAAACTAGGTTTAAGTCAGATCATTCACCAATATCATTAACATTTAGACTATCAAAAGTGCAGCACTGGATAGGTTCAATTTACACAATTGTTTTTAAATATAGTATGCTCCAATATGTTTCATAAATTGTTTTTAAATATGTCATTGCATAAATAACTAAATTGTATATATATTAGCTTGGTCTCGTCGCTATATGGCTGAAATAATGCCAATGCGACGTTAAATTTTAACTCACTCACTCACTGAGTTGGATTAAGATAAGTCAGGATATATGTACAGAAGGCAAATGCTCAATAAACAATCAGCTCCTATGGGAAATGATCATGCTAATGATCCGAGGTAAACTACACAATATTCATCGTATCAGAAAAGAAAATGTGAAACGTTGCAAATGGACATACAACATAAATTACACCAAAAAACTGAGGAATTGGATGAAACCAATGTCAACAATATCAAACTGACAATTCTTAGTGAAATAGTTTTTCTTAGTTTAGAAGAAATAACAATAATTAGATCTTTGGGAATAATGGTTCGATCTAAGGCAATATGGGTGGAACATTATAGACCAACATGAGAATATTTTAAAGGAAGTAAACTCCAAAACTATCTTGTGAGTTGTTTAACAAATTGAAGGCGAACTTTGGAGCAGTTAAATATCAGAAAAATGGGAAAAGTCCAGGACCAGATGGGTTTACTGCGGAATTCTTAAGATTCTTTTGGAATGATAAAGGTAAAATCTAAATTTTGCATACAGAACTGGTGAATTATCCATCTCACAAAAACAAGGACTAGTTACTTATGTGCCTAAAGATAATAAACCAAAACAATTCCTAAAAGAATGGCATCTAATATCATTATTATCGGTTTGCTTTAAGACTGCTTCAATAGCTATATCATGTAGATAAAATCTGTTGAAGATATAGTTATTATCGAAGATCAGAAGGCATTCATGCCTGGGCAAATCATTGGGGAAATAACATAACAGACAATCGGCTTTATCCGACACTAATAATGGGAACTGATTAAATCAGTGCTATTTAGACCTGTTAATCCGACAGTCTCGCACTCTGACTCCGACACAGCTAATTTGCAACGAATTACTGAAATCACTCATTAATCAGTCTCATTAATCCGACACAGTGATCAGCGTACTCTGTGGTCATCTGCCCGCGAGTACACAGCCCGTGTTTTGATGCAAGACGAATCGGCTGCTAGCTGCATATTACAACGGCTGCAGAGATAAACGTGCTTAACAGTAAACAATTAATGCTTTGAATAAAGAAAACAGGATAATTCACATGCTTAGATTACCACAATCTTATTAAAATCAGATACAAGTTCTCGCTATCGACGAGGACATCCCATTACAGGTCACGTCAGAACAACCTTTCGAGAACTATGACCTACCAATGAAATGACCAACAGGAAGTCGACGTTAGCCACTTAGAAAGCAGCTTTCTTAAGCTTTGGGTACCAGTTTCAAAGTTGCGACTTCCATTCAAGACTATGCTTTTTAAAGTATTTTGAATCGGTCATACAGTCCGTAACAGTTGTTTTGTGTTAATCTTTAGAGGTTGCAAGATTAGAAAACATATTCCACCCACAATGTAACATAACAATATGAATATTTATTTTATATTTTTTATTACGTGTTTGAATCCTTATCTATCAGGTAGTTGTACAATTTTTCGATCACAAACGTTGATACTACTAAATTTTGTTTATCAGACATACTCATTAATCCGACATAATCATATGCAACCATCGATGACGAATTAACGTGACTTGACTGTATACTGAAAATTATCAAGTTCCAACTGTTGATCGATTTTGATTACACTTTGTACAAAAATGGAGTATTGTCACATGCTTGTTGCCACCAAAGATGACCTTTCCACTTTGACCATGCTAACTAATGAAGCTGAAGCTTTACATGCTTGTTTCTTACAATAATGAATTTGTTGAAGAGGTTTAATCTGATTTTCAATTTGACCACCTCTGCAGTTGTATTGAAGGACCTGTATTTTTAAACTTTTCCTACCTCACACTATGCAGTTCATCCTTCTTCAATCCTGGTGTGGAAACAACCTAAAACAAGTGTCCAGCTTGAAAAAACACCTCACCCAAACATCACAGTCATCACCATGGCAGTCACCACAAACAATGGTTCTTTCTCCACCTGATTCATGGGTGACCAACATAGACAAGGATCAACTGACTGACATCAATACCCCTCTCTTCAGGGACCGCCTCCGTGGTCTAGTGGTAGAGCGTCCGCCCGGAGAGCGGAAGGTCCGGGGTTCGATCCCCGACCGCGTCATACCAAAAGACATTAAAAGATGGTACTTGTTGTTACCCTGTCTGGCGCTCGGCAATAAGGGGCTAAAACAAGGACTGGTCGGCTCGGAGTCAGTATACTGTGTCTGAGTGGGGTATTCATGTTAAACTGCGGCATGGTATCTCAGTGAGCTAGCACTATAAATCGGCATCAGTCCGGACTAGTACAAGCAGCCACACAAACACATACACGTACATGCACGTCGCTATATAAGTGCAATAATCTTGGACGCGACGTTAAACCCCATTTCACCTCACCACCCTCTCTTCAGGATCAAAATCGACAAGGCTTGACCAATCAACATCGACAAGGATCTACTGGTTGAAATAGGAACCCCTCTTCAGAGGATCGACATGTTCAGTCAAGGGATCATAACTTCCATATGGAATCGACCGATGGTCATGGATACCCCTCTCCAAGGGATCAACATTAAACTAGGATCTACAGATCGATAACGATATCGAGTTACTCTTGCCCAGGCCTTGTAGTGTTGGAGCCAATTTAGCCAATCCTCAACTATCCCCGAGCCAGCTTCACTCTGGGCCTTAACTATCTCGTTCATCTGTTCCCAACTCATCTGCAAGCGAGATTCAGCCTGGGCTGCCAGCACCTCTGATGATTTACTGTCCTGGCCTCAGCAAAGCTTTTCTGGTGGTCCAATAGTCTCTCCATAACTTCCCGCCCCCTAGATGTGTCTGGTTCTGTGCCATTCCCCGTTGGGTCTGGTCATCTCCACCCTCCTGCGCCCAGTCATTTGGATTGGTCTCCGTCTGTTGCACATGTGAAGCTTCTGTCCTCTGTCCTCTGTCCTCTGTGTATGGTTCCTTTGCCTGTTGCCATGGGCGGGGTTTATGGCATAATCTAACTGGCTCACGACCTCGTCACTGTCATCAAATTCCTCTAAACTGCTGATATCATCAGGATCAGATTTCCCTCCGAATTTATAATGTTTATGATCTTCTGCACCAGTGGTTTATCAATCCCCTGGATTTCACATGGTTCAGACCTAGTGACATAATTGACTCTCAACTCCTTATTCTCCATCTTCCGACAGTGAATGCATAGAATGCTTTATAAAATCACAAAGAGCAAATAGCAAAATTACAATATTTTGTCTAGACTAACAAAATACCCTTTATTCTAATAAATAAAACAATACTGTTCCTATCTCCCCTTACAATAGACCCCTATAATATTTGTAATGACATATACAAACTCACGAACTTGATGAAAATAGGTGACACTCGTGAGGCAATGTAAACAAACATCCGTTGCAAGCTATCACCAACTGTCACACACAGCTATGCATGTGAAAAGGTCAAAAATTAAATAAGAACATGAATTTCTGACAAGCTACTGTTTCCTAATGATAAATACTGTGCACTGCCAAGAAAATGTCAGCACTTCATCAACGCACACAGTTTCCTACGTGCGGTGAACTATCAATTTACCAGCTGATACGGAACCGGCCGTGAAAAGAAATAACTACTAACAAAGTCACACGGTACAGTACTGACCGGGCGAAGAAGACTTCCACCCATTTCAAAGTGCGAAAGTTTCATTCAACTTTAGCAGAAATCCCTCTTGTCCTGGAGCGAAAACAAGCGACGGCGACGGCGTGGCAGCAATGTCGAGCAGTCGACGATTTCGGAAAAACCTTTTCCCAAGAACATTTGGTATGTTTGTAGTGCCACTGTTGTGAAAACGATATCTCGAGTTCACAAACCTTGTTATATCTCGAGTTCACAAACCTTGTTATATACTCACGTACAAGGGTTGTAAGTTTGTCAAGTCAGTATATGGGTCTATACTGCATTGAGCTAGAAACTCGACCTGGTTTACTTACAACGATGGCTGACAACACTTTTCAATTAGAGGGCCTCCCGCAGTCATCCACGGAACGACCAACTCAAACTTTTCCGAAGACCTCCAGAAACATAAGATCACTACAGTACTATCAACCCTCACCAAGGAATCATTCAGCCGATCTTGAACCTACACCGATCAAACAGAGAGGATTGGCACCAGTGTTGGCCAAACCTTCACCATTATGTTTGGGTGATGTGGGACGATCATGTCCGGGATACCCTTGATATCGATACTGTCATCATAAGTTATTGTTATTGTAGTTATATTAATGTTCAATGTATCAGTACCAGAAGATCGATGAATGATTGATTATCAGGATTAGGAATGTTACCCTTCTGAAGATAGACATTGCTAGATAGAGAATGAGGATTGGCAGGATTGTTTGTTGGAACCTTCAGCAGTATGATCATCTTGCTTATGCATTCTACAGGGAACTTGCTGCATGTATACATATGTCTATTTTTATTGTAAAAAAAATTGTGCAGTGATCAACACCTTTACCTGTTATTAACATGGATGTCTACACAACAGATGTATATATTTGTCACCTATGGAAGGTTTTTTTCCTTTATTTCCAGTTGTCATTTATCATTTAGAATCGTCCGTGAATGATCACATTTCTTCTCTGTATCAAGTTACTATTTTCTATCCCAGAATGCAATATTTTTTCTACAGAGCATGCTCAGTATTACAGATGTAATGTCATTTTGTTTATCTATATTAACAACAAGAGCCTCAATGTCGTTTAGCTTGTTTCCCTTGTTCCCTCAGCTGTCATTACAAATCACAGTCATCTACAACAATCCTTTGCCATCCTGTCGTGGTATGTATGCGGTACAGCTGTTTGTTTTTATCGTATCGTTTTTATGGCTGACAGACGCGCTCTGTAGCCAGATCTAATTGAACACAAAGATTTAACCAGGATACGACCTCTGACCTGAATGAAAACAACAATGGCGACGATGGTGGCAAAGCATCTAGCCCAGCTTCCTCTCACAGTAATGTAAACAGCTCTCCATATTTGACAGCAGCTGATTTTCGACAAGTCTGACAGATATGGGTGTCAATGTGCCCACTTCCTGGTCCAGACGGACATAAATGCAGCTCTACAATGAAAATCTGAGGGGGATGACAGGAACCAACAGCACCGCTATGATCTCTCAAACAGCTCTAGTCAGTCAAGATCAAGGCGGTGATGTGCTGCTACAGAGACACAATTCACAGGATTTTGCTTTGATAAATTCTGCTAGTGCCACAGAAAATACAGTGACAGTGTTTTCATTACAAAGGGAGATCACTGAATTGAAGTCTATCGTCACAAACTTGGGACAACAATTACAACCTCCTACATGTACATTTACCACCACCAGTGACAACGACAACCCCAGAGAGGAGTCAAGACAAGCCACAGGAGCAAGTTGTGATGTTCTCAGACAGCTACACAGGGATGTACCCTTGGATTCACTGCCACACATACACACCATTTCCTCCGCTCTAAAAAGGAGGATACAACAAAGTAAATATCACTTTGGGGGCTCTCGGTTTTTACCTCGCTTTGGGCTTTGCAAGTCAATCATTCTGTAAACTATCATTATATGGATTGCAGGCCCCAAAGTATTTTTATTTTCACTCATACCGGCAGGGTTTCATCCATTCTACTGGTTTTCATTTTACTCATACCCGCAGGGTATCACCCTTTATACTGACCCACAGGGTCTCTAAATTACATTGCCCACAGGGCAACCTTTTTACATCTACCTGCAGGCTTCTAAATCATTTTCATATATATTTCAAATTTACTTATGCAGCCCGCAGGGCTGCCTTTTTATACTGCTTACCTACAGGTTAAGTTACCTTTCTAACACAGAGTCAGTCATCTTATGCCATGTCTTGTATATAATAAACATTAACTTTGATTGTACTCAATTAATTTTGTTGTCACTGCACAAAACCTTGTATACTGATTTTATATGAACCATGTATTGTATTGTAACATATAACATGTTGTAACACTACTTATATTGAAGACCCGTGAAGATTCCGGGGTAGAATAGGTCTTCAGCAATCCATGCTTGTCGTAAAAGGCGACTAACAGGATCGGGTGGTCAGGCTCGTTGACTTGGTTGATACATGTCATCGATCCCAACTGCATGGATCGATGCTCATGATATTAATCACTGGATTGTCTGGTCCAGACTCGATTATTTACAGACCGCCGTCATATAGCTGGAATATTGCTGAGTGCGGCGTTTAACAACAAACCAACCAACCAAACTTATATTGAAGATAACACGATGTATACAGAAATTGGAAATAAATAATCTAAATAACTAAAAAAAGGAAGGAAAAAACACTTGTTGCATGTACACTGTTATTTCATGGAACTCGGGATACAACTTTGTAGCTGCTAGACAGTTCTCACTGTATGGAGCTCTGACCATGTGAACAGCAAGAATGAAGTAGAGAAAGCTACGTTTATAATGAACTGACAGATATAACAAACTGATGGATATAACAGACTTACTTTTTTTGTCCTGACTATTTGCTGTAGTTATGCTGTATATATGCTAATAACGAACTGTGGTTATAACAAACTAAAATTAGTAGTCCCTTTGAGTTCGTTATAACTGTAGTTTACAGTATTCTCCAGCACCGTGGGGATTTGCATTTCATGTGTCGGTAATTTCTCTGGTTTGTAACAAACCTGGTTATGCTGGAATCAGAACAGACTGACTCAACGCGAGCTGTTTCGTGCACTTTGATTATTTTACATACTGCTATAGCTGTGACAGTTAGACACCTGACGATATCAATTGATACATCAGAGTGACTGGATCAGTGAAAGGCAGTGCCTTGGTGTGAGAAGGGCTTGAATGGCTGTATGTGGAGCCGTTCACACCAAGGCACTGCCTTTCATCATCACCTCTGAACAAGAATGGAAAGCACACTTGTTAGATCAGCATGTGGCAGGGCATTTATCCGCAGAACAGAATCTCATGGGTCAACAACTATTGGTTCAAGTGATGGTGTTAGCAATAATACATCAGTGGTTCAGTCGGACAATGCATCAGTTGTTTGGTATGTTCATTGTTGCTGAATGTATATTGAGTTAGTTCATAATGATAAGTTAAACTGCTATGTCGTTATTTTCGCATATCTTCCGAGTTCAAAATGTAGCATACAAGTATATTTTTATGTTGGGATTCCAACAGCGTTTGGTATTAGCACGTCATTAATTATATTTTATGGTTTCATTATTAGATAAACATAAAGTCAGCATTATTAGCCAGAATACAATCTTCTTGCAGTTTATTACCAGATAAGTGTAACACTAACCATCGGTTATGTATTAATATTACTATAATAATCTACAGTAAGACAACGTCAGTAATACAGACATGTATCATGCGTGATGCTATTTATAATAACTTAGATAAGGCAACTTCCCAGCATGCCTCTTTCCGAGCATGCACAACAGTGCTTCAATGTCAGCCATCTTGTACATGTTTCGTAAACAATGACAAGCAATTTTGCTCCCGTACGTACGAGCAAATAGTAAGAATCAAGTGTTCCAGTTTCTCTCCGGCGTAAGTCAGTATGGCTCCTAAAACCCTTCAGAAGCAAACGCAAACGTCAAGCAGGATATCCAGGCATGATACTGTGCACTGTGAAGCAGCAAGTATGTGCAAGGATCCAGACGTTTCAGTCACAACAAACATGGCTGCACCCGATGTCGAAGAGGATACAGTCCAGCGATCCCTATAAGTACAGTCGATAGTTGCCTGTATGATGTGTTTCCATGAAGATGGACTACGGGATGTATCTGTGCCTACATCGAAGAAGTGTTGGATATTAAGCCTCCCGTGGGGTTGACACTTGCTCAATACCAAACCTTTTACTCAGAAAACCTCCAACACCGTAACAATAGGATGGACAGACGAAGGTCAGCATCGTAGGACGGGTCGTCAGCCAGAGCTAGCACGTCAGTAGTTCATGAGGATACGGTGCCCCCTAACACGACAGTGAACGAGGCACACAGTGACACAACACTTGCCCAGATTGTGGGTACCGTGAACAAGTTACTGCATACTGTGGCCACGCTGGGACACAAATGGATGACAGGAGACAGCCAGCTACGGTGCCACACAATTCACATTTGCAGAAGAATTTTGCTTTGCCTGGTCAAATACATGACAATCTGCTCCCTATCCATACGATGTCACAGCCGTTCAGCTTATTTAGTGGCATAGGGGAATCGAACAACACAGGATCAGCTACTCCATGCGTGTCCACCAGTGTTGCTCTCTCGTGTTGCTGTTAGAGAGTATGGATGGATGGATCAATTTGAACACATGTAAAGAAAATCTCTCTCGAGCTCTCTCAAGCCGTGTTTACAGGACCCCTTCTGCTGTTGACGTGGAAAAACTGACTCAACGGCTGTCTCATCACCCAGACCGTGCCTTTATTCAGTCGTTGCTGCACGGTTGTAAATTTGGTTTTGACACGGGCATTACATGTCCACCGACTGACACTACTGTCTGCAAGAATCTATTATCTGCTCGAAACAATCCTGAAACAGTAGCCACCATTATTCAAGATAAACTATAGTGAAGCCCATTTCTGGTGTCCCCCGCCGTGATATTGCTGGAATATTGCTAAAAGCGGCGTAAAACCATACTCAGTCAGTCAGTCAAGATAAACTATACAAAGGCTATTTGATAGGTCCATTTATGCACTCTCCTTTCCCTCACCACACGGTAAATCCAATCAGCATCGTGGAAGGGAATTATTCCAGAAAGAAGTGATTGATTGTTGACCTCTCGGCACCAAATGATGATGTGGAAAACCAAAGTTTGAACTCATTAACTGACAAAGAACAATTCTCCCTCAACTATGTGAAAGTGGACGACTCTATCCAACTTATCAAAGTCATGGGACAACATGCTTACCTGTGTAAGGTGGACATAACAGATGCATTCAAAATGCTTCCAATTCACCCTTCTTTATGGAACTTACATGGCATATCATGGGATCATCAGCTTTATTATTACACTCGCTTGGTCTTTGGATGCCGGTCCAGTGGAAAAATGTTTGATGGCCTGTCTGCAGCAGTGTGTTAGATTGCCAATCATGTGTATGACATTGACAATATATTGCATCTTTTGGATGATTTTTTGACTGTGGATAAGGATTTGGAACAAGGCATTAGTACTATCATGGACTGTTCTGGGTGAACAATACCTTCCAAATGGCGTGCTGGATTTCTTGGAGGAATTAGTCAGCAAAGAGCCAGAGTCACAGGAGACTAATCACAATTTTATTTACAAGAACAATTAACAATTAGCAACCGGTACAACCCTCTGGGCTGTGGGAGAGAGGTCTGCTTGGTAAGAGAGTCAAACCCCTTCTCTGTCCTAACAAGAGGTTACTGTATGTATTTCACAAAAATTTAGAACAATAAAATGGAATATGATTGGTTGATACACGATGGGTTGTGCCCTGTGCTAAATGAATGGCTAGACAGAGGGGAATACCTAATCTTGTTAATCCTGTTGGACTGGCACTAATCTTGTTGACATATTTACTGGATGCTTTGAAAGAGATTATGGTGACACTATAGATGAGCTTGTGTTGGGGCTAATCCTTAATGCCCAATAGACAAACTTGTATGGGGGCTAATCCTTAATGAGTCAAATTTTAAGTTATTGCTGAATGTTATTCTAATATAGGTGAGATTTACTTAAATAAAATAGTTCAAGGTAATCTATAAGACTATGTAGACATATCTTTTATCTGCAGGATGGGATCTTGACACCTTAGGCTAGCATTTATCTAAAAGCTTCAAATCTATTAAACTATGTAGAAGTAACCCTTGTCTTATTGAATAGAATGTCTAGAAGATGCGCTCCCATTACCTTAGGCTAGCATCTATCTAAAAAGCTATAACTGAAACTACTGATATTTTATATATGCATTTTACCTGATGATAAGTATTACTTGCTAAACTATAATTATATGAAATGATGTATAAATATTACACCATTATAACTCATAAAAGGACATGATGTAGATCTAATTATTATAGGATATCTTAGTATAAATGTTATACCATGATAACTTCCCCTCCGTCTGAAAAAGTTTGGACCCCAAACGTCTAAAAATTAAAATAATTATGGCCTAGATGGACAATGTATTAAGTTAAACTGGTAGTATGGTAAATAACAATTATTATAGAGTCTCTTTGATATAAGGAATCATAATGTAAAAGTTCTTTCTGCTGTCATCAGGGAATCTGGATGTGGAGCTGGCTTGTCTTGGCACACTGTACTGGTGGTTTGTGGGTGATGTAGGAGGCCTTGAGTTCCACATCCTGGTTTGAGGTTTTAGGATAGTTGGCTGTGTCCATTCTCCATTTTAGGGGTTTTACATGGAAAACAAAGAAAAGAGAGTTAGCATGTTCAAATAATATGTCATATATAAAAATTATTCATGCTTCCTCAGTTTGTCTGTAATAACTAGAAAATAAAACAAATATGATAATTATGATGTAAAAAAAAATATCGTTACATTATTAAGTACACATGCATTACGAAATGGTGTCATGACCAGGAAGGTATTGGTGGCAAAGTACAAAAGTGTATCATGGAAAAAATATCCTATTTTTGGATACTATCATTAGATGCTTTATACATATATGTGCATGTGCACTTAACAAGTGCAGTGACTAATTACACTAATAAGGTATACAATAAGTAGAGTGTTAGAACTTATGTATATCCTTTTTAGAATTATTTGTTAGTTTTCATAACTTTTTGGTTTGCCTTTTCTTTGTTTTGGTTCATCTCAGTTGTTAGGTTTGTTATATTTCAATTTGGTTTGTTTTGTTTCGCTTCATTTCGCTTCGATTTTCGTTCGTTTCAATTCGGTTCAATGCGATACGGTTCGGTTTCATCCGGTTTGCTATATAGTTTGATTTGCTTCGGTATGATTCGCAGTATGGTTTGCTTTGGTTTGGTTCATTTCATTTCAATTCGCGATACGGTTCGGTTTCATTTCGATTCGCGGTATTGTTTGGTTTATTTCATTTCGATTCGCGATACTGTTCGGTTCAATACGGTTTGATTCGCTTTTGGTTTAACTCATTTTGATTCGCGATAAGGTTTTCTTTGGTTTGGTTCGTTTCACTTTGCTTTTGAGATTGGCTGATCAGGTCAGTGCTCAAAATTTGTTGTGATACAAATAACTCAGATGATCAGGCTGATGCCATTTGTTCCCAACTGGAGAAACTGGTGACCCAAAGTGAAAAGACTTGACACAAATAAACATAACAAGATACCGCTAATAGCTGTTTTGTGTTTTGCACCGTTTATTCAGGAGATTTTGTATTTTTGTCAAGAATATGTTCATTTGGTATCTACAGGTATATATGGTGAGTTGATCCTGGTATGGTAGATGGGGCCTATGGTATGTGGTTGTAGCACGGTAGTAAAAGGTGTTGATGTTTCCGAAGTCTTTATCTAGAAAAATAACCCTTTTGGATTTATAAATTGGAAGTTCATCTGGATCATATGGAGGATTATCTTCTCCACAAGACCACTTAGAGATATCCTTCCAGCTGTCATCAAGGTAGCGCTGTATGAGGTGGGGAGGAACACTTTCAAAATAGTGTGTTTGGTAATCGTGATTATCTTTGTTGTTGGTATGTGAGGTCTTGACAAAGCAGTCTCCTTGAATGATTTCAATGCCCATAACTCTCTTTATTAAATGACCCTTTACTTTTCGTAGGTATTTTGGAATAAACGGATATAGTTTGACATCTAATTCTATGCATGGCTTGGTGTTCCCTTGCTCCACATTCCCTGACAGAACATTTACTGATTTATTGTCTGGTGCCGATTCCTTTTGGTCGAAAAACTTATGATTCTTCAGTGGACAATTTTCGTCGTTTTCCTGACATACTTCTTTTGAGGTGAAATTCTCTCCGAATGGAGTCCGGAATGCTGCTGCCATACTCCCATGTGTTTCCTCTTTCTGGATCCTTCCATTTCACACTGTAGTAGATTTTGCCATTTGCTCTCTTGGAACTTACAATTGAGTGGATGTCCTCTGGATTGAAAACCTGTGAGGGATATCCTGGGTTTGATTACCTGATGTTGGACTCTGACTTGGAGGTTGTACCTGGCCTTCGTCAAGTTGTTTTCTGGATTTTGGCTGGTGATACTTACTATTCACTCCTCTTTTCCCTTTGTTTGCTTTTTCATCTAGCTTGATTGGAGCATGATTTTCCTTCGTCATTGTTGTACTGGGACTGGCAGGTTTTTCTGCTGTACTTGGAGCAGGGTTTTTCTTCTTTGTTGGGGTCTTTTGCTTCGGACTCTTGTTGCTGGAAGTACCTGTCTTTGTTTTGGAATTGACCGTCTTACCTTTCTGTTGTGGAGGTGATTGATCAGTAGCCTGGTAAGTTGAACTTGTTGATGGGGAATTGTTGCTGTCAAGCTGAGTATCATTGACTGGTTCCTCGTTGTCATCCATGACTCCTGAATCTGTGTTACTTGTGTCATTGAGGTATGGTTCTGGAGGATACTGTAGACGATCAGCAGGATCAAAATATGGCTTCAGACGGTTGGCATAGACCAGTGGTTTGTGTATTTTGTCGTCAGAACTTCAGCGTAGTTTGTAGGTATAATTTGGTACTTTTTGGTTAATTTGTTGGAAAGGCCTTTTTCAACTTTTTGACAGTAAAGCCAAACTCTTTGACCTGGGGTGAATTCAGGTTCTTTAGCCTTTCGATTATATTGTTCTGAATACACCTCCCTAGCCCGAGCAGTGTTTTCAACTGCAATTGTTCTAGTGATTTCAAGCTCCTCTAGCAAATTTGAAAGATAACTTTTGTTATTGTGGCCTAAATTTTCTTTTGGAATTAATGCTACATCTTGTGGAGCTCTCATTTCTCGGCCAAAAAGCATAACGTATGGGGATTTTTGTGTTGACGAATTTTGGGCCATCCGATAGGCCATCATGATGCCAGGAATAAAACGGGGCCAATCATTTTGAGACTTGTTACAATAGGCTCTTAGTGACTGATTGATATAGGAATTGAGCCTTTCTACACAGCTGTTTGTTTGAGGATGGTATGGGCTGGTATGGGTAAATTTAATTGCCAAAAGTTCACAAATTGCTTTGATGAGTTTGGACATGAAGTTCTGACCTCTGTCTGAAATTAAGGTCCTTGGAGCGCCATACAGACAAAATATTTCTCTGATGAGAACATCTGCTACTTCTTTGGCTTCTTGGGTCCCAAGTGGAAAGGCTTCACACCATCTGGATGATGCATCTGTGATGACCTAGATGTACTTGTACTTGTCTGGTGTTGTTGGCAGGGGACCGAGAATGTCAACGTGCCATCGGGGGAAGACCTCTTCTACAGGTAGTGGACGAAGTGGCGCCTTCTTGCCATGGTAGTGCCTCTTGGTCTGTTGACAAACCTCACATGTCTGGACATAAGTAGCAATATCGCTGTACATTTTGGGCCAGTAGTACTTAGGTCTCATGGTGTTGTGCATCCTTTCTTTCCCGTGGTGGCAACCACCAAACTCTGAGTCATGATAGGATTGGAGGACTTGATTCCTGAGGGTTCTTGGGACTGCCAGCTGTTTAATGAACTTGTCTGCATGGCCTTTCTGTCTTTGTGGAACGAATATGTATAGGATGCCTTCATCAATTTCAAAAGTATTGGCTTCAATAAGAATCTTTTGACGATCCTTTTCATTTTGTGGTAGGACATCATCCTCTTTGTAGTCAAAGATTTGGATGAAATCTGGACAAATCCTTTGTAGGTGACGTAAATTTGGATGTTCTTTTATACTTACTTCAACCAGTGTGTCTTGAGCAACATCAGCATTTGTAGCATGTAATGCTGCGACAATATTAACTGGTACTGACTGATAATCCTCTTCATATTCAAAGGTGACTGACCAATGTGTTGTCTGTGTGTCTGATTCTAAGTGATTGACAATAGGTGTGCAAATATCCTCAGTCTGACTTGTCTGTGTGACCTGTGTGGGTGAATGAGTGTTTGGCAATATTGTGGTACTGTTAGTTGATTTGATTTGCTGAGTTGAAGTTACTGATCATTACAGTTAATATTTTCCTCATATTCCGTACGTGAGAGAGCATCGGCATTCCTCTTTGGCTTTGCCGCTGCGGTAAACAATGTCAAAAGTGGAGGTAGAAAGTTCCAAAGACCATCGCCCTAACCTACCTGGGGCATCCTTGATGGATTTCAGCCATTTCAATGCTATATGATCAGTGTAGACTGTGAATTTGGAATTTGCAAGGTATGGACGAAAGGATCTAATGGCTTCAACTAGAGCTAAGCCTTCCTTTTCTGTAATGCTCCAGTTCTTTTCGCTGCCATTAAGAGCTCTACCACCAAAAGCTATTGGATCTTCATTATTTTTCTCATATCTTTGACTCAAAACAAAACCTATGCTCATATCACTGGCATCAGTTGCGAGAAGAAATTCTTTTATCAAAATTTGGATAAGCCAGAACAGGTGTATTACTCATAGCATGTTTGAGTGTGTTGAATGCCTGATTACACTCAAGTGACCATTGGAACTTTGGTTTCTTTCCTACTTCTGACTCTGAATGCTTCTTTAGCAAAGCATTCAGTGGAAGCGTTATGTGAGCATAATTTTTCACATACTTCCTGTAAAAATTTGTGAGACCTAAGAAGGAGCGAATCTGCTTTTGTGATTTGGGCACTGGAAAGGTTCTAATTGCTTCAATCTTTTTGTCATCAACTTGAACACCTCCACATGATAAAACATGACCCAGAAAAGAAACTTTGTCCGTTGCAAAATTTCATATGGATGGCTTTAGTGTTAATTTTGCCTGTTTCAGATAGTAAAATACTTGCTCCAAATGTTGGAGATGCTCTTCAAAGTTTTTGCTGTAAATTATCAAATCATCAATGTAGATGTAGATGACATTGGTAAAGTGACAGAATTCAACTTTCTGTAGTCACAATCAAATCTATATGAGCCATCACGTTTCTTGACGAGGATAATAGGAGCTGAATACATAGAAGTAGACTCCTCGATCAAATCATACTTCAGAAAATCATCTATAAGTTCTTCAGTGACTTTTTGGAGATGAGGAGATTGGCGATATGGTCTACACTTAACGGGTGGTTGGTCGCCAGTGTTAATGATATGTTGGTGCATGTAAGTCTTTCCTAAATCTGCAAGACTCGTTGAAAACATGTCTCTATTTTGTCCCAAAAATCTAAGTAGTCTGTGTCGTTGGTCTGGAGTCAGTTGTGTATTGGTCAAATCAAATCCTAATTCTTGTACAATTTTAACATAATCCCTGGTGTCACTGTCTCTCTTCTCATTGTCAGTGTTAACGGTACTTATGATTGGTTGGTCAGAGTCGATTGCATAAACAGAGTCTTTGTCAATGTAACTAAATTTGCCTACAACTGTACCCTTGTCCCTTTTCTTCTTGGGAGGGATTCATAAGCCTAAATGTAGCAGTTTTGCCTTTCACTTTGGAAAGAGTTCTACCACCTGCTACTTCAGAATGAGCAGTGAGGGAAGCAATGGGTTCAATGAGGATTAGGGAATCCTCTTTGACCTCTGATAGTCTAACTTTGAAATGAATTTCACTCTGAGGGGGGATGTAAATCTGATCTATTGTTTTTGCTAATCCACTAATCTCATGCACTGAATTGGCTATGAAATTGATATATTGCCTATCTGAGGTGCTGTTGTTAAGTATCAAGGAATGACAGCTATAATCTAAGACTGCATCATTGTCATCAAGGAAACTCTCACCTAGAAGCACTGCCTCTGGTAGTGTAGGCAGAACATGGAATGTTTGAGAAATTTCCTGATCCTCAATGACAAAATCTAACACAGCTGAACCTAACGCTTTATGCAATTCGCCACCAACACCTTTAACCTGTGGAAAGGGTGAGTTTCCAAGAGTAAGGTTTTCAAAAGCTGTGCTAAGAAGAGCAGACGAAATACAACAAATGGATGCCCCTGTATCTACTAAACAATTTGTTGTTTTTGTGCCAAATTTTGCCTGAATTACACTTTTGGCAAGGGGCATAACTAAAGACACTGTTGGAATTTCACTTTCAAAGTTACTTTCCATACCAGACTCCATATTTGCCATGACACCTATTAGTATGTACCGTACTAAATTAAAGAAAGACAAGAATTCAACAATGTAATGCTCTACTTACAATATTTGAAGACTTTTTCTTCCTTTGTTGGTGTCTTTGGAGGAGTTGGTTGTCTTTAATCCAGCGTTGAGGTCAGAGGTAGATGCAGCTTGCTTATTATTCCATCAGATATCACGGTTGGACATGTCCTCCAATGGGTTCTTGTAGCTGGTTGTAGTTAGTTCCTGGGCGTGCTACCTTCCAAATGGCGTGCTGGATTTCTTGGGGGAATAAGTCAGCAAAGAGCCAGAGTCACAGGAGACTAATCACAATTTTATTTACAAGAACAATTAACAATTAGCAATTTACATCATCTTAGAGAATAGGTGAGGGTGCCACAGAGAGTCGGTACAACCCTCTGGGCTGTGGGAGAGCGGTCTGCTTTGTAAGAGAGTCAAACCCCTTCTCTGTCCTAACAAGAGGTTACTGTATGTATTTCACAAAATTTAGAACAATAAAATGGAATATGATCGGTTGATACACGATGGGTTGTGCCCTATGCTAAATGAATGGCTAGACAGAGGGGAATACTTAATCCTGTTAATCCTGTTGGACTGGCACTAATCTTGTAGACATATTTACTGGATGCTTTGAAAGAGATTATGGTGACACTATAGACGAGCTTGTATGGGGGCTAATCCTTAATGAGTCAAATTTTAAGTTATTGCTGAATGTTATTCTAATTTGGGTGATGACAGATTTACTTAAATAAAATAGTTCAAGGTAATCTATAAGACTATGTAGACATATCTTTTATCTGCAGGATGGGATCTTGACACCTTAGGCTAGCATTTATCTAAAAGCTTCAAATCTATTAAACTATGTAGAAGTAACCCTTGTCTTATTGAATAGTATGTCTAGAAGATGCGCTCCCATTACCTTAGGCTAGCATCTATCTAAAAAGCTATAACTGAAACTACTGATATTTTATATATGCATTTTACCTGATAAGTATTACTTGCTAAACTATATTAATATGAAATGATGTATAAATATTACACCATTATAGCTCATAAAAGTACTTGATGTAGATCTAATTATTATAGGATAACTTAGTATAAATGTTATACCATGATAGTACCATGAACAAACTAGAATGTCTGTTCTCGGAACTGAATATCCCCCCCGTCCCTCATAAAACGGTCGGATTGGTCACATGTTTGGAGTATCTTGGGATTATTTTGGACACTGATAGAATGGAAGCTCGTCTACCCACTGAGAAAGTGGCAAGAATCGTCTCCATCATGGCAACTATTCAAGATGCAAAAAAAGTCACTAAGCAACTGCTGCTCAGCATTATTGGTCTTCTAAATTTTGCTATGCAGATCATTCTTGTGGGTAGGGCATTCATCAGTTACCTTCTACAACTGGCCCACTCTGTGAAACATCTACGTCATTGGGTCACTTTGAACAAACAATGTTGTCTAGATTTTGATATGTGGAGAACATCCTTACGCGATTGGAACTGCTGGTCGTTTTTCATGGAAGACCTAATCGCAGCCCCTCAATTGGACCTGTACACAGATGCTGCTGCATCTGTTGGTTTTGGAGCTTTCTTCCAGGGTAAATGGTTTGCTGCTCCATGGCCGGTTGACTTACTGCCAGCTACCACAGATGACATGTCCATTGCCTTACTCGAACTTTACCCTATCGTTATGGCGGCTGCAATCTGGGGGAAGCTATGGACTAACAAGAGTATCAGATTTCATTGTGACAATATGGCTACTGTTGACATACTTTGCAAATGTTGTTCTAAATCTCCATTCATCATGTGTCTGTTAAGGAAATTTGTATTAACTGGTGCCAAATATTATTTTGTATTCGGGCCCCGACATATACCTGGCAGAGTTAACCATATTGGTGATGCCTCATGATCTCGCTTCCAGATGACCAAGTTCCGACAACTAGCTCCAAATGCCAAAACTGCACTAGATACATGTCTACATCTGTGTCAGCTCACCTTACCGCCAGTCCAGACTTAGATGATTTGTGGTCGCAAGCTGTGTCAAAAGCCACGAGGGCTGTATACAGAGCAGGGGTTCAAGCCTTTTTAACCTTCATGGCTATGTGCGGGTTTGTGTGGCAGCCCTGTGTGTTACCTCCATTGTGGGAAGATTCATTGTTATTGTTTGTAGCCCACTGCCATCACAGACTACATTTACGTTATACGACTATCAAGTGTTATCTATGTGGAGTGAGATTCACTTATCTGAGGCATAATGTGCCGAATCCATGGTGTTCTAGGAATCTGCTACGAGTAGAAACAATCATGAAGGCAATCAAGAAAGAACATGGTGTTAACCGAAGTGTACGACTACCATTTACTGTTGACATTTTAGAGCAGATTTGGATCACCCTAGAGAAAGGTCTATTTTCACCTTTGATGAGGACTGTGTGTTCAGTCGCTTTTGGGGGCTTTCTCCGTGGGGGAGAATTTACTTGTGACCATTTTGATACAAAATTCATTTGTCTCTCAGCTCTGTTGTTTCGACCAGATTGTACATTGTTTGATTTGACACTTAAATTGTCTAAGACTGATCCTTTTCGCAGGGGTATAACATTGTCCATCCATGCAGTTCCAACATCTTATTGTCCGGTCCGTTGTCTACAGGAATTTATTCATTGTAGGGGGGGCCATGGGAGCTGCTCAGCATAATCCTTTGTTTGTTGATGAGCAGAATATTCCCCTTATCAGGCCTTTCTTTATTCAAAAATTAAAACAAACCTTGTCTATGGCAGGATATGACCAAGAGAAATACAACGGTCACTCATTTCGTATTGGTGCGGCTACCTCCGCTTCTACAGCTAATATTCCAGACCATCTGATCAAGACTCTAGGCCGGTGGTCATCAGGCTGTTATGTTCGATATATTAGGATGCCCAAATCATCCATAGCACAGGCTCACTAGGGGTAACTACTTGTCCTAGTTGTATATCTTTATGCCTTTGGGGATTCTCAGTCAATTCTTTACTTCGATTTTGGGTGTATTTACCCCTGCAGTCATTAGGATGGGATGCATTAGATGCCTGCTGTCAAAACACAGGTCTGGCTTGACCTCCATGGTATTTAGCATCCAATGCGCTCTATCTGTAGTGTAGAATGATAGATGTAACACTCTCGACAATTGATCCCATCAGCTTGGGCTTGACCGATGCTCAGTCAGGTACACACAAGTCAGGTACATGTAGTCGATTCTCCTTTGTTTATACCCAATGCTTGGGAAGGTTGTCAGTTGTGCAAGGTGAATCGATCCCTAGCTGGGCCTGACCTCATGAATTGATTCAGAATATCCATTGGTGGAACATCAGAGGTCATGTTATGAACGTCAATCACCTAGCATTACCTGTTCACAGACACATCCAATTACAGAAGGTAATATTCCATGCTCTCTGGTAGTGGAAAGCTTGACTATCTCACTCCTCATTCCTAATTTGCCACGGACAACACCACAGTCCTAGTTTACATTCCGTAACAAGGAGGATCCAAATCCAGCTCCCTTTTGATGTAGACTACAAGATTGTTTACCTTGGGAGACTCCATCATTTGCCAGAAGGATGTGAGACATATTCAATGGATACTGAATATCCAAGCAGACATCTTTTCTCACTGAGGAAAGACAGTGACAACAGAATGGTCGTAACATCAAGAAGTGTTCTACTGGATAACATCAATCAATAGACTAATGAGGTAATTTTTATGGAAGATGAGAATCTTCCCAAAAGGGATTTTTTCAGTGTGTGTTTTCAGGACTGTTAATAGAACCATATCAACCTCTTTCCAAAACAATTTTGATCCGAATACCAAGGTCTTTTTACTTGCCATGGTCACAATAGCACCAGAGTGTCTGAAATCCACCCCCATAGATTTTTCAACGCTGATGCACGCCAAAGATTGGATTACAATTCCAGCCTTAGCACCGTCAGGGGACCACCCAGACCTGACTACTGTGTCCAATCCATGCTCCCAAGTTTTACCTGAAAGCTTCAGAACCTCAGGAGACGTAAAAGAGACTCTTCATCTCCTGCAGGACATTCTCAGACAAAGATGTTGCTAAAGCTACGGTGATGGAATGGCTAATAAATAGATGCATCAACTATACTTGCATCAATGGGGGGGGTGGTCGGGTAGCCTAGTGTTAAAGCGTTAGTTCATAACGCCGAAGACCCGGGTTCGATTCCTGACATGGGCACAATGTGTGAAGCCCATTTCTGGTGTCCCCCCGCCGTGATATTGCTGGAATATTGCTTAAAGCGGCGTAAAACCATACTCACTCACTCTGTCAATGGGACTCACTTTTAGCAACTTTAACTAAGGTGGTGTTCAGCAGGACCTGGGAGGGATACACTCCCTAGGTTCCATAGTGGCAGTGCAAACTATCATAATCCAATAGCCTTCCCTACTTCTAAGGAAAGAAAAGGGGTGGGTGGGGTGGTCAGGGTCCAAATCTGCAGTCTAGAAAGGTAGGTACACCTTTTGATCACTCCAGCTTCTGAGGACAGACTGCTTAGAGGCAGATTAACGGAAATGACATCGTGGAAGATTAAGACTGAATGTGGTGTCAGAATCGGATGTTACGTCATGGTCTGTAAGTGACCGCAATTGACGTCAGAACTGGAAGTGACGTCATAAATCGGAAATGATACTTAAAGTCTGTGACTGTAAGGACATGATAGGGCGGAAATGATCTAGTTTTAGAACATCTATGTAGTCATTTATATGCAAAATAATAAATATGATGATAATTCCAGTGAAGGTTCCAAATATGCTACTCAAAAGAAGTTAAGGATCACCTGATTCTTTCATATTACTATAGCGAATCTCTCATGTCATGACAGATTAACTTTACCATTATGAAAGAATCGGGTGATCCTTAACTTCTTTTGAGTAGTATATTTGTGTTTTTGCACATGAAGTGTTCAAGTCCTCTTGAGGTGATTTGAAAGTTTGTTTTTTCACCTTCAGGAATAGAAAAATACTATTTTTGGATGGAATGATATTCCAATGTCAACTACTCTGGGAATACACCAAAGCCAGAACCCGCCTAACCCTCTGGTATATTCTGACAATAATGTCATAGAGGTAGAGGATTCGTACTAATTATGGGAACAAATAAACATCTTACCGGTAGTTCATAGGTTTTAGAGTTAGTTACCTCTATTAACATCAGAAGTACTCCCAATATCCTCCCCATTCTGTCTCTTCATGATAGACATTTGGAAAGATGTGAGGTTTTCCTGCCTTAGCACGGTATAGAACTGGATGCTGATTGTTAGTGTTATTATCTTGACTACTAGTTGTCTGTAGTTGACAGTGAAGAGAACTTCAAAATTGTGAACATTAGTTTTAGTGTCATTGCAGGCAAAATGCATGATGAATGGCGATCATGTAATAGAGGTAGTAACCTTAGAATTATTAACAATGATGTCTATTATGCCTATGATTGAATGTTGGAAAGCTTTTGAATGAGTGTATGTTGTCATCTGATTATAGGCCGTGTTCTCCATGAGATATCCCTGACTGAGTCTATACGGTATGCTGATGGTGACCCTGTGGAGTCCTGGCTAAACAGTATACTGTGTCTCGAATCAGGCAGCATTCCACGTATCCTGTCAGGCTGCCCAGTCCCAGCTCTATGTGAGCTGTACTATGTCAACAGAGATACACTCTTCTCTTACCACAAGGCTTCGGAGGCCTTTCTTCACAGAGTTATGGCCCTTTGTGTTGCCTCACACTACAAGGTAAGCACACTCATCAATATATACATGGGGATTTGTTGGCTGAAAAGGTCCTCAATATCTGATCGCCAAATATTATTTTATTTTATGTTTATTCGCTCGCAACACAATGTCAGAGAATAAAGTTATCAGCATGTCCGTTTTAATTTCAAGAGCAAAACTCAAAAACTGTTCATTGTTTTCATAATGAAGCATATATATGTCCATTACCTGTTGAGCAAGTGCTTTTTGCTGTTAAAGGAAATTTTTATTTATTTAATTTGGGGGCATGTGATGGAAACAAGTTTAACTTGGACTCATTTCGGAGTGTTCCAGAATAGACTACAAATCTATTTAACTCTTTCACCACCGTAGGCCGATAGACTGGCCAGAAAGCCTCACGTCCCCAGACAAAGTAGGCTGGTAGACCGTCCAAGCCGTAGTCACGTCAAAATAATATATAAGTTTATGAACCTACCTGTCATATAATTCATTTATTATCCCCCGCCACGAAGTGGAAGGGGGATATAGGAAACGGTGCCGTCTGTCCCTCCTACAGTCCTTCCATCCATCTGTCTTTCTGTCCGTCCATCACATTTAGTTTCCGATGTAGAACACAAAAACAATGAGAGACATCTTAACCAAACTTGGCACATAGATAGGTCTAGTGGTGAACTGGTGCCTTTTGATAGTTTTGCATTTTAAAAAAAATTATTTTTCGAGTTCCCCTGGCAACGACTTTGACTTAGACTTAGACTGTAAATAGCAGAAGCGTTTGTTTTCGGAGCAGACGATCAAGGCAAAGTGTCTAGCCCAGTTTCCTCTCACAGGAATGTAACAGAAGCTCTCCATATTTGACAGCAGCTGATTTTCGACAAGTCTGACAGATATGGGTGTCAATGTGCCCACTTCCTGATCCAGATGCACATTAATGCAGCTCTACAATGAAAATCTGAGGGGGATGACAGGAACCAACAGCACGGTCACCACCGCTATGATCTCTCAAACAGCTCTAGTCAGTCAAGATCAAGGCGGTGATGTGCCGCTACAGAGACACAATTCACAGGATTTTGCTTTGATAAATTCTGCTAGTGCCACAGAAAATACAGTGACAGTGTTTTCATTACAAAGGGAGATCACTGAATTGAAGTCTATCGTCACAAACTCGGGACAACAATTACAACCTCCTACATGTACATTTACCACCACCAGTGACAACGACAACCCCAGAGAGGAGTCAAGACAAGCCACAGGAGCAAGTTGTGAAGTTCTCAGACAGCTACACAGGGATGTACCCTTGGATTCACTGCCACACATACACAGATTTCATCGACTCTGAAAGGGAGGATACAACAAGGTAATATGTCAATTTAGCCTTGCTTCTTCTGCCAAATCAGGAAAATTTAGAGTCGGATTTTGATGGACAGACTTTCAACTTACGCGATGAAGCAAGGATTGATCGCTCATTAACACTTGGAGAATTTATCAAGGCATTTGGAATATACAAGGAGATGCTGTGCTGGCAATGCAGAGAAACGGCATCAACTGAAAGGCCATGAACAGACAGTGATTGATTTGGCCACTCAGTATGGTGGGACAGTCCACTATGATTACCACAGGTTGTTCGCGGCCAGTGTGGCAGCCTTTGCTGAGGAAGGCACCGGCATTAGGTGGGATATACCTGATCAGAGACTATGGACAAGAGTTTCATGTGGCCTCCATCATGTGCTTGTAATGTTTGCTATAGTATTACTCACAACACAGAACCGTGTCCCAATGTGGCAGACCCCAACAGACGACCACCTATAAGACCTAGGACTCATAACAACAGATCAATCAACAATCATCAGACTGACTCAACATGCTCAAGGGGCCGTCCACGTGTTATGAATCAGGGACGAGAAGTATGTAACAATTTCGAATTTGACACATCTGCCCATTCTTACATGTTCGTACGAAGTGTCAAGGCACTTAACATGGACAATCCAAATCCCACGGTCACTAAAGCAGTGGAGACAGACGTCACAGTTATGTGATTGGACCCTTCGGGACACCACCATACAGCGTGTATAGAGTCAGTCCTCAGGTGTCGCTGAAGGGAAATATTAATAAAAGAAGAAACTTATTCTGGACCTATCAGAACCTCATGACAGTGAGTCAGTCCCTTCCTTACTTACCTGGTCTGGCGCAGCCACCAGTTTCCAGGGTACACCTTTATCCTTAAATTTTGCTTGTCATGTGATCTCCCCGAAAGATCTTTTGTGTCCTACCTTACAGACTTATCAACCAGAGTAGCCAAACTGCATCATCATATTCAGCTGTCTCAAGACCAGGGGTCTGGAAACCGTCATATGCGCCGGACATGTCCGATTGGGAATCTCAAATGTCCGGTTTCGAATCGACTTGCGCATGTGGAACTTTTTCCTCTCACAGTGGAATGGCATATAAGTATTTCATGACGTAGAAGTGACATCCGCCTCAGACTTGAACCTATATACTGACATAGCTGCAACGGTTGGCCATGGTGGATACTTCAATGGGGCCTGGTTTGCAGAGAAATGGCCATCAGATGTTACAAATTCCTGGAGCACGAATCTTTTATGGCATTCATGGAGCTGTATCCGATCATGGTTGCTGCTAAACTTTGTGGACATTTGTGGACACAGAGAGGAGTGCTATTTCTCCGTTCCACATGAATTTGTAAGGGGACACACTGTGGAAGGCACAGCGCAAGCACGATCTGCACGTGCTACACAGTGACCGTGTTCATTCAATGACAAGATGCGCTACTCAGCAGATGTTAAACAGTTGATGTTGAATGTGTATGATTTCTTTAGAAGTGAAGCAGAAAGAGCAAAGCCTTTTTATGCAATTAATAAATTCTTGAAACGAGCTTCAAAAGCTCTTGGTATGTCCCCTTAGAAACTTAAAAATGTTGTTAGTCGACAAGATACAAATAGTCAGGCCAAGGAGGTAGGGAACATGTCAAAACCACGAAAGGTTGATAAATTAGACAGTTTTCAGAGGGATCAAGTCAGACGTGTAATTGTTAAACTGCACTCAGAAAATAAGTTCCTGTCCCTAAGAATTTTGAAGAAACACCTTGAAACTGACCATGATTTACGTGTTACAAAGTACAAACTATGGCAGCTGTTGCATACATTTGGTTTTAAATACAAAAAGATAACTGGAGAAAATAGGGCTGTGTTGTGTGAACGGTCTGACATTGTTTGTCTCCGAAATCATTACCTTCGTACCATCAAGCAGAAACGTGAAGAAGGATATGAGCCCGTCTTCTTAGATGAGACATGGGTAAATGCATCACAGCAGTCAGTGGATACCCAGTGGTGACTGTAAAGAGTCTGGTTACCAATGGGAAAGGGTGAAAGACTTATAGTTCTCCATGCTGGTTCTGCTGGTTCTGCTGGTCAGGGTTTTCTCCCAGACTGTGACCTCGTCTTTAGAGCCAAGGCCAAAGACAACAGGGACTACCACACAGAAATGAACGTCAATGTATTTCTGGAGTGGGTGAAAGATAAATTAGTCCCTGCTTTGCCTACCAAGTCTCTCATTGTCATGGACAATGCACCGTATCATAGTGTGCAGGATCCAGAAAGCAAGACTCCAAGCTCTAATAACCGTAAACTAAACGAAACCACAGCTCTATGAAATCATCAAAAATATGAAGCCTGACCCCATTTATAAAGTTGACAGTTACATCAAAGGTCAGGGTCACGACTGCCACCTTATCACTGCGACCTGAATCCAATCGAGTTGGTATGGGGCATCGTCAAGGGTGACGTTGGACGATCGAACACAACGTTCAAATTACGAAACGTTGAACAACTCGTAAAGGAATCCCTTGGTCGAGTAACAGTAGAAACATGGAGGCGTTGTGTGGCCACCGTCGTTGACGAGATAGAGCCGAGTTATTGGTCACAAGGTGGACTACGGCCAGCAACAGTCTAACCTATAATAGTGGCAGTAGGTTCAGGCACCAGCAGTTCCGACGACGAGATCTATGGCATGAGCGAGTCAGATTGCGACTGAAATTATCATGAGACGGCCCTTCTAACGCTGTCATTTCCCCTACCACAGACCGTGCAGTGCTTGCGCTGTGCCTTCCACGGATTGTCCCCCCTACGTGTCATGTACACATTTCTATACAAAATTACATGATAGTTTCTTAAAGAACTTCATCCGTCATGGGTCTTAAAATAAACAAAATTCAGATTTTGTTGGGTACAGGGTATTCATGGTCAAGTACCGTATTGATGTTTCATACACTTTTCTGGATTTCGAGTTATTTTGCAATTCATCGTTCTCATTTGGAGTCAAATGGACTGTATATACTTTTAATGATCTAGCACTTGGTAGTTAGTCAGATTAATCTGAGATTATTCTAATAGTTTTCTATTAAACAGACACAGTAAGTAGATATTAATAGCTGCTAACTCGAGTGACGATCACACGCACGTGAGTATAAGCTTGTGTTAGGTGTGTTGTTCTGAGGTCGTTATGGACTCTCCCTCTACTCCCGGTTGCAAGAAGTGTTGTCGGTTAATGATCACGGGAGATCCTCACGTAAACTGCACTAGGTGCAGAGGCACTACTTGTACAGAGGAGGAGAGGTGTGAGCAGTGCGCCAATACTTCAAAGAAAGCAAGAAAGCCTTCCAAAGGTTAGCTAAGGCTGAGAGGCGTGAAGCGACTGAGAAGAAAGTAGAAGTCATCACAGCAGCCGACAAGACACTGTTAAGGCCCCTGCCTCTTCCCCAGTGCTTGCTCCCACTACTCCATGCCGACCGCCAGCAGAACAAAAATCTCCTGCGCTCTCTCTGAATATGCTTCAAGATCTATTCAAGCAACAAGAAGACATGATGAAGGCCATGTTTGAGACGAGGTTCTCAGCCTTAGACGAGAAATTGAGATGATGAGACAGGCAGACCCAGGCCATCTGCCCTTGCACACAGCCGTAGGGCCTACCCAAGCCCCAGCCAACCGACCAGCCAGGAATAAGCTTGCAGGCTTTTCCCTACCATGATCTTTATCCTAGCTAGATCTTATTTGGCAAGGCCATACTCCCCAGCCACACAGATTCAACGGCAACCCAGACGACCGGCCAGACATCCACCCAGCCGATGGTTAAGACCCCGTACAGTTACAGGAAATTCGCGGATCGTCCAGACGATCGACCTACCGTATGATCTCTATGAACAGATGGTACCCGAGCACGCCCCACGCACCACACTCGACCGTCCAAATGACTGTTATGCCGACAAAGATGAGGATTACCGTAGGGGACCCGTTACACACGGGCAGCCATCACAAGCCGCATGGACTTGAAACATACCAGAATCCTGGACACCGGTGGATGACAAACTGCATGGGGAACACATGGCGGACCATCACGAACATCCACCCCCAGGGGAGCTACCCACGGTCACTCGGAGGTTGAAGCGGAGTATTATGAAGACATTAATCAGGCTGACGGCTCACCCCAGTGGGATTATACAGAGGGATATACGTTTGTGGAACTCTTCGAGGAATTATATCACCTCATGCCTGTACTGACTGAAAATTTGCCACCTGAGGTGTCGGAATATGGGGGATGTCATGCTCCTACATCATCTCAACACATCCACCAGACAAGTTTTGCAGGCAAGGTAGTAGTCCAGATGTCAGAAAGTCTACTCAAACTTATGTTTCTAGGTTTGTCAGCACCATACCCGTGCTCGTGGGTTTCACCGAAGTGGTAAACGTCTGAGACCTGCATCACTTCGGGCTTTCCTCCCACATAAAGCTGACACGCCGCGATATAACTGGAATAGTGTTAAAAGCGGCGTTAAACCCAACTCACTCACTCACTCCATTGAGATGCTCCACTTCTGGATTATCCAAGTTTGGACGAATATTTTTTTAAAGCTAGCATGCAACCCTAGTACTAATGTCATGTTACCTGCTTCATGGATTAAGGAGCTGTCCTTGGTATCCAAACATTCATAGGACATTGGCGTTTATATCAACTGGCTTGTCGCCGGAATCAGACACATCATTCCACCATTACAGACGTCTTATTAAGGCATAACTGGAGATTAGGATATGACTATTTGGACTGATCAAGTCGGACTTATTCACAGCCTACTAGACACTATAGTAAGAATGCAGGAAGACTTACTCTCCACCCAAGTCTGGATGTCTTCACAGCTACTATTGCTTCAGCGTCAACAACTGTTTCTAAACAAACCAAGAGGTTGATAATTGCCTTCGTGCCATGGTCACACAATGTCATGGAATAACTGTTCAAAACCAAGCTTAAGAAAGCAATTTTAACGTTTGGATATACTGCTTTTAGAGATAGGTAGTATGCTGCAGGGGCATACCATGCATGGCACATGAGCTTTCATCACGCATGACTAATTACATCATCCTGAGGAAACCTAATTATTCCCGTAATTATATCTTTCATGACTGTTACAAATACTGGGTCCAAACAATAATGGAATATATTAGGATGTGCTTAACTCTTTTCTTTGTGTATATTTGCATACACATTTCTACCATGGTCTAGCCTAGACAAGGTCATCCACAAGGTGGAGGAGACGGATTGCATGATAATCCTGAAAGCACCAATCTAGACCAGCATAATGTTGTTCCCCAGATTATTAAGTCAACTAATGGAAGAACGTCGCCAGTTACCTCTCCGTCGAGAACTGTTACGACAGCCCAAGTCCAACATCTTCAATGACATCCTGTCCAGCCTACACCTGAATGCCTGGAAGTCATCACGCAAATTAATGCAAATATCCGGGTACTCTGAGCTTGCCTCGGATGCTGTGGTAAGATCATGGAAACCTTCATCCTGGCAACAGATGGGATAAGTTCATCCAGTGGAGAAGACGACAAGGAATTATAACTAATACAATATCCATCCCTATGATAGCAAATTTTTCTACTACATCTCCGTCAGGGAAATAAGTTCCAACATGGGACAATGGAAGGTTACAGATCGGCTCTTCACTTCAACATGATGGACTATCAGCTGGAAACCATCCAATTCTAAACAGAGTAATGAGATGTCCGCACACCTCGTATATTTCCCAGTGGAATCTATCCGTTGGGTTGTCAGCACTTTTAACGGAACCTTATGAACCCATGGCGGAGGCTACCTTACTCCAAAAATCCAGGAAAGCGTCCTTCCATGGCGACGACAGCTAGAGTTTCAGAACTCCATGCTTTGTAGCCAAAGTTCAATCTACCACAATGGGGCCGTTGGGCCATAGACACTCTACCATTCCTGCCAATTGGGTTGGTTGGTTGGTCTGTTGTTTAACGCTGCACCCAGCAATATTCCAGCTATATGACGGCGGTCTGTAAAACAATCGAGTCTGGACCAGACAATCCAGTGATTGACATCATGAGCATCGATCCACGCCATTGGGATCAACAGTGGATCACCCGGACAGACTTTTGCGTTCCATCAAAGCTCTCAAGTTCAATTTTCATCTACAGACCCACATAGAAGCCATCGAAGGAGACTTTTGTATCTTGCAAGCCTCATTCCAACAAGGATATCACCAAAGCTACAATAATAGGCTGGCTTAAAGCTACCATCGGGCAATTTATATGCAGGCACAAATTCCACCCCACGTCTTGGATACTGCTTGGCTCATGAGATTAGAGCCCTAAAGTACTTTCAGAAATGCTAGAAAACTGCTTTTTGCCTGTTAAAAAGGGATATAATTTTTCACAGACTATTGTGATTGAAATATGGAATAACTACCGATCGCCCTACCTGTGGTTTGAAGTACTTCAGTCACAAGGAGTCCCATTACTAAGTTTACAGGAGACAAATTCGAAGGAAAACATGAAGTTCACATTTAGTCCAATGACTGCAGTCTTCATAAAACATCTACTCCACACACAAAAATCATTTTGAGAAAAGTCTAGATGTGCCTCTTCTAAAATGACAAAATGACCCTGCGTTTTTTTGTTAACATAGCTCCAATGATGCATGTTACATTCATTACACTTGCATAGCCATAACCAAGGTATACGATATGGAGTCTGTGTTGGGAAATGTATACAAGTTCTTTACGCTTTAGAGAGATAGAGGGAAAACATTTATTAATTTAGATAGGGTGAATTACCGAACTGCCCAAGCTATGGTGTTTTCAATTCATACCATCAATAAGAAAACAAAATAGGCAATAGGTGTGGTCTCAAAAACAAAACTGGGGCATAAAAGGATTTAGACAGCTTTGATACAGAGTGATTAGGCGTATAGTCTACAAGCTTTATGAGCAAAAGGTAATTCTGACTTGTAGTAGAATTTGGGAGGAATTAAAGGTACAATCATCGATTGCAGACTGCACTATTGCTCTCCGAGAGATGGGATTTCGATACACTGCGCGTGGCGATGACTCAGCACTTTTTAGGGGAAAATATTCCATCCTGTCTATGAAGTAACATTATCTCCGAACCATTCATACCGGTAACTATCACAGTCAGGGCATCCAGATAATTTACCTTGGTGAATCATTCCACTGACTACATGTGGGTATTGGCAGATGGACAAAAAGCACCCATGGTACCATCAGGTAAAGGTAATCATGTCATTGTTTTGCACGCTGCAACCCATGATATGGGGCTTATTGATGGATGTTTTCGAGGCGAAAAAGAAAACTGGTGATTTTCATAGGAAATTACAGGAAGTGATGTGTTCATAGACTGGTTGGAACTTCAGCTATTGCCCAATTTTAAACAGCTTCAGTGTGATTGTCATGGATAACGCCAGTTAATATAACGTCCAGGAATCAGATACTGTCGCCCAAACCATGAGTAGTCTGAAGGCGACCATACAGGAATATATGACGTTGGTCCACTTCAGACCATATGAAATGAAAGTTCAACTCATGGAGAAAATTCGACTGAATAAGAAACCAGTAAAGTACAAGACATATGTGCTGACGGCACAACACAGTTACGTTGTCTTGCGTACGGCAGTCAGACATTGTTAGCTCAACCCTGTTGTGTCTGTCTTGGCTAAATGTACAGGGTTCGTGGCAAGACATAACACAACATTCAAAAGTACAGATTCATATGCATCATAAGCAGAGATAAATGCTACCTCAAGAAACCATCTGTAGAACAACAAATACTTCTGGATTCCAAAACCACAACCTTCCAATACTCATCCCGTTTCATAGCTCCTAACTAGTCCATCATGTTTCCAAGCAAATATACTGCAGTACATATCCTAAATTGCTACCTCTTCAACGCATGTCAAGTAAGTACAATAACAGCAATATTTTGAGACCACCCCCAACTCGGTAACATTTGCACCTGCGAGAATGCACGGGACTGTGTGAGGTCATCACCTCGGGACAGGTGTTAGGTAATTACCTCGGGACAGGTGTTAGGTAATTACCTCAGATTATAGGCCATTTCATACATGCATGACAACACACGAATATTCTCTAAGTATACCATCATTTTACCTGTAAAAGTACATTTTAAGGGTAATCACAGTGTCAGTTAGGACAGGCTAGATTAGGGCAATTCGCGCTATAATGATATATGCTCTTTTTATAGTCCTATGACCCGTATTTATTAGATGAAGCCAGAAAAACAGTTTTCTAGCATTTCCAACAGTTCTTTAGCCACGAGTCTCACTTCATGGACATCAGTATCAGTAGAACAAAACACCTTCACCAGTTTTACTTGAGTGACATGCAACCGGACCTAGAGGGCTTATATTCCCTTAGACCCTTTGTTGCAGCAAACTATCATCCAACAATAGTCTCCCCCTTCTATCGAAAAAAAAGGTAGGGAGTATCTGACACCAGCATCATCAGAGGGGAGTAATCCCTTGATTATCCTGTCTCTTGGTTTCAGTAACTTGAAATGACGTCAGACCTGAAAGAAAGCGATAATACAGGAAGTGAGATCATCACCCGAAGTGAGATCATAACTGGAAGTAACGTCAACACTGGAAATAGTAGTACAAGGTCCATCTAATCAGGAAATAATGTCTTTGGTAGAAATAGACCATAAGAGACATCATTATCCAATAAAAGGGAAGTGTCAAACCGGAAGTGACGTCAGCACCGGTAAGGGTGTCACAAATCCAAATTTAACAAGAAATGACGTCATTGGGTAGAAATAGACCAGAAATGACTTCATTATTACCAACAAGATCAGCAAATATAATGGTAATTCTAGTCAAAGTATCACATATTTGACTGATTCTTGAGGCATTCTGATATTTAAGTCCTAAGGGGGAATTTCGGAGGAAATTTATCTCAAGTTAGGATAAGAATCAGATAATAATGGTTTCCAGATGAGATTACTGTCAATTACACAGGGAGTTACTGCAGGCAAATCCCACCGGTTCCTTCTGGTATGTTTAGGCTATATAAGATGTAACAGAGGTAGAAGTTTTGTAAGAATTATCGAACAAAAGTTATCATTGTTAATAATTCTAAGAATACTACCTCTATTACAGCAGAAGTACTCCAGCCACCCTCCCCAGTGTTCGCGGTAGGTTTTTGTACAGTGCGTGCAGAAATGATATAATAAATTTTCAATTCAAATATTTCGCATGTGAAGTTATGATTTCAATAAAATCAGTACTAGTAAGGCTAATAATTATGACCAAGCTTTAACTTACTGTCGAGTTTTGATATAATGAACGTTCAATCATTAATAAGATAAATAGGACTATTGTTAACACATGCCCATGTGTGGAATTTTTCTTCCGTCGCTCTGTTTATGATCATTTGTATTACCGACTATAACGACTTCCGGGGAATTCCATCGATGGTAATGAATGACGTCCTGTGTCTGAGATTAGTTATTCCGTTGCCCAAAGGACCCGTGAAGATTCCGGGGTAGAATAGGTCTTCAGCAACCCATGCTTGCCGTAAAAGGTTACTATGCTTGTCGTAAAAGGCGACTAACGGGATCGGGTGGTCAGGCTCGCTGACTTGGTTGATGCATGTCATCGATCCCAATTGCGTGGATCGATGCTCATGATATTAATCACTCGATTGTCTGGTTCAGACTCGATTATTTACAGACCGCCGTCCTATAGCTGTAATATTGCTGAGTGCGGCGTTAAACAACAAACCAACCAACCAACCAACCAACCAACTTGCCCAAAGACCATATATGGAAATATAAAGGACACGATTCAAAGCGCCATCTGGCCACGCTCTATTTTTAGCAATGGGAATTTCCAGGTTTTGATTTATTTTCGTCTGAACATATCAGCTTTGAATAGTTTTTTTAGTTTATGGTATTAATACAAAATTAAGTATATCAAAATCTGTGCGTGCAAAACACGCATGCAAAATATTTTTGCGTGTTTATGTTATTTTAATGCGTTAAAAATGCAGGTTTCTGCATTAACGCGAATACTGGTCCCCAATTCATCTACCTCTAGTGGTGAGATTTAGGAAGGAGTGAGATTCCCTTCATTGCATATGTCATAGCTTGTGTGGTTACGATGCTATTTGGGAACAACTAATTGTGTGTGATTGTCAGTGAAGAGGACGTCTGTTGAAAATCTGAAAATTTTAGTTAGTGTGACTGAAGCCAAAATACAGGATTTATTGCAAAGATTAAATAGAGAGATAGTATTCTTAGAATTATTAACAATGATAACTTTTGTTCGATTTCTGCTTGATACATTATTTCAGATAACAAAGATCATGTCGATATTTTTTAAGTCCATTTTTCAGAATATTATTATGCTTCAGTAGGTCATGCTAGGTATAGTTACGTTTAAAAACGACAACACTGCAAAATTAGAATTTGTAAAGTAGCATGAGTTTATACCAATGATATCAGTTGACCAAAACCGTCACTCTAATGACAAGAAATGTTATGCTACTGATATTTTCCAATGTTATTACACACAATCTCCTTAATTACAAAATCTGTAGTCCATGCCAAACTGCTCAGTAGTTAAGGTTTGATAAGGACTAGTAGAAATTTGCAGAGGATCCACCTGTATAGAGCATGATTGATGTTCCCTGTCTCCCTCTCTCCAAGAAAGCCTTTACCAAGCAAAGTGAAGATATCACTAAGGCTAAGAGGAAGGATGTGGCCAAGAGAAAGGTTGATGATATTATCTCCAAGACTGATAAAAAAAACCTACATCTCGGCTTGATCAACTATCTGATACTCAGCAGTCGCCAGTGCTGCCGGTACAGTTAGAGTTTTCCTGTCTCCCAGCTGGAGCAATTATTTGCTGAGCAGAAATCCGAAATCACTTTTTGAATCCCGTCTTTTGGCTGTATCGCTGGAGATAAGACAGCTGAAAAGACTCGATTCCACCCAGGCGCAGAAGAATCCCCTGGCCAAGAGACAGTGACATCCAATGTCCACCACACTCTCCCATAGCCGAGTTATGATCAAGGGATTATTGACTGTGCTTCCAACAATCTTGAGAAGCTTTGTGAGGATTATGGAGTGACTTGAAGAGAAGATTGTTTCAGACATGAGTCACCATTACCAGAGACTTTAGAATTGGACCATGATTTTCTCAGGCCAGTCAAGAATCCAAGCATGAGATGGCCTCTACCTGCTAATCCCGTCAATTACCTATCCACCGCCATGGACATCAGCTCCTATATTAATTTCTTTTAGCAGAAGTTTGTCACGCCATCACCCCGCTACGACCAGATTATGATGAGGTTCCAGCAGATACCACCATACCATCGTGTAGACCAAGTAGGACTTATCCACAGCTTTTTAGACACAATCATCAAAATGCAGCAGGAACTTCTTACTATGCAAGTATGGACATGTTCTCAATTTATTTGGCTACAACGCCAACAGCTCTTATCTCAGATTAGAAACAAGGCTGTATATTCATGGGCCAAGAAGCTTTGATGAGGCAACCTATCATGGCCCCGATGATGTTTAACAATCAACTTGGGAAGATCATAGATGAGGTTGGACAAGATACAGCAGAGAGATTTCAAGTATCTTGCTCCCAGCCAGAACTCATGAATCATCTAAAAGACCAAGAGATTCAAGGGAAGCTCCCTTCCATGAATCCAACCGGAAAAAGTATATGCCTACTGGCAATGAGTCTTCTCAACCATTCAGACAAACAGATCGTTTACAGTATCATCCCAAGTCCTTTCATCAATCAGACTATTAACATCGGGGATCCAACAGAAGGGGCAGTCACAGGGACTGCAGATGACTCCATTCCAGCTCCTCCCTTAGTCACAAACCCTATCAATCTGGCTATGTGTATGGACTATGATCTACTATTACCCCCCTTCAACATTTCGCCAAACCCGGGTCCAGTGGGCGGAGTCTGTCATCCTATGCCACCAACTGGAAATTTATCACCTCCGATCACTCGATCCTAGATGTAGTCTCTCATGGTGACAAATTACTCTTACAGACCCTACCTCATCTCTCGTCTCTTCTCCCTCAGATTTCATTTGAAGGCAAGATATTAGGAGCAGCCAATCTTGCCATCAGTCCTTTATTGGAAAAAAAAGCCATACGCATACTCCAGGACAAGGATGTCAGAAGAAGAATACAACAGAAATGAGAATGATCATCGACCTCAATATCCTGAACAAGGATCTTCTCTTACCCAATGTGCTCGTGGGTTTCTCCGAAGTGGTAAACGTCTGAGACCTGCATAACTTCGGCCTTTCCTCCCATATAAAGCTGACACACTGTGATATAACTGGAATACTGTTAAAAGCGGTGTTAAACCCAACTCACTCTTACCCTCTTCAAAATTCCAGATGTGTGTGAGCTCAGATCTACACTGCATCATGGAGATAGGCGTCTTGAAGATCTATACTGAAGGTCCAATCTCCACATGCCATTTCATCCCTGATCTCAGAAGTATGTCCTGTTTGCAGTGAATGGGCATCGCTACGAGTGCAAAGGCCTTTCCCTTTTGGAATCTTGATTGCTCCATGGCTGTTCACCAGAATAAGGGTACCAGTGATCAACTATGCCCATCTCCATTTATTCTGCCTACATGGATACCTTGATGATTTTCTGGTGACCGATCAAGGCAAGTCTCATCTATCTCAAAACTGGACATTTCTGATCCAATTTATGACTTGTCTGTGATTTCTCATGTATTCTTCCAAATCGGAGCTCATGCCAGTCCAGGATCTGAATTACATTGGGGCATCTCTAAATCTCTAAATCTTATGATCAACAACGCTCTAACCTTACCAACTCAAAAGATCAGATGGTGGATGTCCCTCATTGGAAGGTTAACATCTCTCCAGGACCTGACACCCTGGTTACATTACCAATCACTTTCACGGACCACCTCTCACCTTTTTGTTCTTATCACCACAGTGGACCACAGGGCCCTCAGTGGCATATATACCAAGGAGGAACCAAGGTTAGTTCTATGATGATGGAAACCTTGCTGTTATTCGACTTGGCCGTCTCATACAACTGCCGAATGGAAGCAAGATATATTCCAGGTAAGTTAAACATCCTCATGGACAGCCTGTCTAGACAAGGGATGGACTCTCCATCCAGACATCTTCACCTGGGACACTCCGCACCTGGATCTGTTTGCTCCCAGTCTCTGTCAGTCCGGTGTCTTTTTTACCCCTAGCCTAATTTCCCCCCCGAAAAAGGGCTATATAGCCATACTTCCCACCCGGAAAATACACTATTTAGCCAATTTTCCGTGTCAGATTTCCCCCATAATTAAATATATGTCTGTTATCAAAAGTACCTAGATGTACAGTTGGCTGATGGAGTAATTTACAAGAGAAACCATGATTAAAATCTTGTGGTTTTTTTGTGCCATACATTCTTAATTTTAATAAATAGAGGATAGTTCATTTCGACAGTGAGATATGGCGGATCTGTTACTCGACAGGTCAGATCAGCCTTTTGTCACTGACAAAATGAAATGTTTTATTTATTATATATTTATTTAGAAGGGTAAGTGTTGTTTTTGTTTTTTTATTTTGTTGTGTATTTGCGGTAAATCAGCAAATCTAAAATCTTCCAACTATTCAGTAACAATACGTCACAGTGCTGGTTGAAACACACTTTGCTAGTTGATTTCTATCAGGTCTGCTCTGTAAACTTGAACGGCACTCGTTCTCCTTATCATGGTTGCAGTGACATATCACTTTTCTGTCATCGAGAATCCTCGGTCTCTCACTGCCAAGTATATTATGAAGAATATTTACAGCGTATATAGCGCATATATCTGCGTGCTCATGGCGTTTCTTGCCCCGATCAGAGGTCTGTATATTTTGCATTCCAGAACTTCACAGCTACATGTGAAATATGCAACCAAAGCTGCCTGTCAGGCGCTAGAAGATTACCCATTCACATTACCATTACCACATTAACTCCTTGGTACCCATTTACTGTTTGTGGACAGAGGCATGCATGAACAAGATCACTTCTGATCGCCGCAAGTTTTTCAACTTGTGTTTCAGTGGAAGATATATGATTCCAACACACCCTTAATCACTGCATTGTAGAAAATCACTGACGTGAAGTATTTACTAGTATCCAGCAACAGTTCATATATAAGTTCTCTGGCATGAATAACAAGTGGCAAGTCGGAATCATAATGTTTTCAACACTAAACTTTTCTACAGGATTCCTAAAAGCTTGTTTTCAATTAAGACACGTTTAACTCCAATTTCTCTGTCAAATATGGCATGCAAGAAGTTTGCTTTTGCCATTGCTGTTTGATCAATGTTTGTTAAATGGTCAAGTAGGTTATGTTTTTTAATACTGCATTGAAAAATCTGGGGGATATAGGAGAAAATCTGCTATATAGCCATACTTCCCCCTTGTGTTAAGGGGGGAAATCTGACTAAAGCGGAAATATGGCTATGTACCGGGTAGTCATTTTTCCACGGGGGGAAATAAGGCTATATAGCCCCTTTTCCGGGGGGAATTTAGGCTAGGGGGAAAATCCCACTCTCTGACAGGTACCATATCCGACAGCTCTGAGGATTGAGGCTCTGTCCATGGACTGGACCAACTTATGTGTGTATGCATTTCCTCCATGTTCTGTTCTAGACGAGGTGGTACAGAAGATAGAACTAACAGACCGTACCACCATTCTAATCGCCCCGATCTGGCCCAAAAGACCTTGGTTTCCCAGACTCCTGGCTCTTCTGCATAGACCCAGATCAGACCTTGTCTACAAGAACCTTCCCAACCTAAATCACACCACCAGGAAGCTATCACACTAAGAATACAGGCCCCCGGATTATCTGAATCTGCCTCTACAGCAGTGGCTGAATTATGGAGATCATCTTCCTCTCTCCTTTATGACTCATCATTTGAGGTGGAGTCTAGGGCCATTGGTGCTTCTTTCATATCCATGAGAAGTAAGCTGGTTCCCAACCCTTACGTCGTCAACTTGCGCCAAGCTGGGAGCCGGTACAGGCAAAATTTAAAAAATGCTCAGCTCATTTATTTGAGTGAGTGAGTGAGTATGGTTTTACGCTGTTTTTAGCAATATTCCAGCAATATCACAGCAGGGGAAACCAGAAATGGGCTTCACACATTGTACCCATGTCAGGAATCGAACCCGGGGCGGCGTGACAAGCAAATGCTTTAGTGACTAGGCTACCCAACCGCCCCCTCTCAGGGGGCGTTTATTAGAAATAGGGGGTGTTTATTAGAATGTAAAATGTATTGTATGAATTTTACACCTTTAAACATATATGTCTCTTCAATAATACTACGTGCATGTTTGAACATACTAACTAACTTATCTACGTATTTGTGATAATGCAGCTCCACATTAACGATGGGTAAAAATAATGGTCAGCGCCCATTGTTCTAAACAGGAAGTACCAGTAGACAGCAGGTAAAGTTGAAAAATAAAACATAAACATCGCCTTGTGTTTGTTGTTTTCAAATATTACCTAATATTACTTACCTTTATTTTTCAGTGATAATCATGATGGGTTTAAAGTTTATTACCTCGTCTTTGTTTCAGCCACTCATTTGTAAAATTAACTTGAATATTACTTGTCAAAGCGCATTGTGTTGGCTATAGTGCTGGTCATGACAGGTCACCAGTTCAACAACCGATATATATCCGGCTTGTACCGTAAATAATAGTAAAATTACCTACCTGAGATTAATTTATAAACATTTTCTGAGGAAAATATTTGCATGATATATTTAGTTTTTAATTAATCATCGCTTTCTGAGGTAACATAACTTCGCATAACGGCACTGCAACTGGCCAAACTGTATATCACCTGACCAGAGTTTATTCTCGTTTTTGAAACCTTTTTGAACGGAAGTTGTAAGTAGCCTAGGGACAAAATTATTGCCAAAATTATGATGTAAACATTATTGATTGATATTTTGAATGAAATTGATAATATAGATTACAAACATAGGTCCTGAAATACAGTGAAAACATAAATAGTGTAACAAAAGGGTTAACTTACGTAATTCAATACAGATTTGTTGGTTTTCTACTTCCAATGACGGATCATGAGTCATATATACTCAACAACAAAAGTTCCTGTGACACCAATATTTTAGTGTACTTTTCAAACAAGTAAAGTCTGGTTTTCAATATTGTAGTACATGTATGGAATCAAGTCACAAAAACGCAACTGCTACAGAAAAGCATGCATTCCATGCAAAAGTTTACTTTAATGCAAGCCCCATGCATTTCACTACCCATGAATGAGTATAAAAACATGTGCGTTAACAGGATTCTATATGCGTTGTTTAGCATCGTGCTGACAACAACCACTCAGAAAAACAACAAAATTACGCAATTATTCAACATTATGAAATGCCAGATAATGTCTGAAAATGAGCATCTGTGAGCCATTGGTATGCTTGAAGCAGGATTGAGTCAACGTGATGTTGCAAGACAATTTAACGTCCACAGAAACACCATTTGGTGTTCATGGCAACGTTGGCAACAGACGAATGCAGTCAGAGACCATCCTTTGAGTGGCAGGCCACGCGTAACCAATAATCGACAAGACAACTGGATTCGAACAACACACCTGCGAAATCAATTCCAACCAGCAACAGTGACTGCAAGAAGCATCCCTGGCCTTCAACGAATGTCTTTACAAACCGTACGTCGTCGCCTCAGATGTTCAGGGACTGTCGCCAGGAGGCCCGCCAGACGTCCCATTTTGACAGGAAACCACCGTCAAGCACATCTACAGTGGTGCAGACAACATCTACTCTGGACGGCTATGCAGTGGGGACAAGTTCTATTCACTGACGAGTCTCGTTTTCACCTAAGCCACAGCGATAGACGGATTTGGACGTCAATCAATGTGTCCTGGAAGAAGATCGGTTCGGGGGCGGCAACATTATGGTATGGGGTGGGATTACAGCAAGACAGATGACCCGTTTGATTGTGGTAGAGGGAAATCTCAATGGACAGCGCTTCTGCAACAAGATCATCGGCCCTGTTGTTATACCGTTTTGAGTCTGCATGGCCCAGGCATTACCTTTCAACATGACAAAGCCCAGCCTCAGGATTCTCTTCAACAGAACAACGTGAATGTCATCCCCTGGCCAGCACTCTCCCCTGAACTCTCACCAATCGAGCACATGTGGGATGAGATGGATTGGCGCCTTCGACATATACCACATGTTCCACAGACACTCCAGGAACTTCGAAACATGCTCCAGCAGATATGGACAGATATCCCAAAGGACTTTGTGCGACACCTGGTCCATTCCATGAGACGAAGAGGTGGACACACACGCTATTGATTTGTAAATTGACATTTTGGCATGTTCATGTCTTTTTTATGAAATACACATTTTCTGAAGTCAGTATGTCAAATTAAACCGTTTGAACACTTACAGGAGTCTTTTATTTGTTGCAAACCGAAATTGTTTCAGATTTGGTAAAAAACATAACTTTGCATTAAATCTTATTCTATGTCACAGGAACTTTTGTTGTTCAGTATATATACGACAGTTTGAAATGATAGTAAAGAAAAGTTTGTGCGTATTATACACAAGAGATATATTTTTCCAGGATTAAATTGCCCATAATTAAGGGTGTGTATAACACACGAGTGCGTATTATACACAGATAAATAGGTTTTGTGTACATTTATCAATCGGAACGTGCACTTATTGGGATTGTTAAAAAATATTAGCAAAAATCGCCAAGGGGGGTTATTAGAGCAGGGCACTTATTACGAAGAATACAGTATTTCCTATTCCAGCAAGTGTCCAGTATTTGAACAATGTGATTATTCAGAGAGACAAAAATTCACAAACATTTCATTACCAAAATGCACATAAATCATTACAATATTTTGTCTCATCTCACATGGACACAAAAATAATTCTTTGAACTTCCTTAGAGTCTACGTTAAAATATATTGGAAAAAGCTCATGATCAATTTAATGGATATTTGTCATTTCATTCTAAATTCTTTGGATATTTTGAATATTGAATCAATAAAATATGAGCATTTAATTTTACTGACATGCACATTCAAATTCTGCCAGTGGTTGTGACGAGCGAAATGAGTGAGAGCTGACAGTGTGTTTCGAAAACCAGCACAGAATGTGTTTGTGTGTTTTTGTCTCTTTCATGGATAAAAGTTTGGACTTTTCAACCATTCAAAAACTTTCGTGATCAAACTTTGTATAATCATTGAATACCAAACATTATACATCCTCGTGGGGATTCTGGGTTAGATTACTTCCACAGCAACCAATGCTTATTTTGAAAGGTATCAGTGGTCAGGCTTAGTTGATTGTGTGACGCCATACCCAGATTTCATGGAATGGTGCTCATAGTGCAGTGTTGATTAAAAAGAAATAAGCAAACATATTTCAGAATATGTTTAAGAAGGCAGGGGCATAATATTGACATTTCTCGTTTCTTTTAGAACACTCCCAATGACCTGCAGATGTTGTCTGATGCTCCTGCATTCAACATCTTTGTATTGTTGGGACCTGTGACAGACGACCAGAGCTCCCTGCCTGAAGTCCTGTGTGTTGTTCAGGTACGTGATCCACTAACGGAGCTCCCTGCCTGAAGTCCTGTGTGTTGTTCAGGTACGTGATGCACTAACGGAGCTCCCTGCCTGAAGTCCTGTGTGTTGTTCAGGTATGTGATTCATGACCAGAGCTCCCTGCCTGAAGTCCTGTGTGTTGTTCAGGTACGTGATCCACTAACGGAGCTCCCTGCCTGAAGTCCTGTGTGTTGTTCAGGTACGTGATGCACTAACGGAGCTCCCTGCCTGAAGTCCTGTGTGTTGTTCAGGTACGTGATCCACTAACGGAGCTCCCTGCCTGAAGTCCTGTGTGTTGTTCAGGTATGTGATGCACTAACGGAGCTCCCTGCCTGAAGTCCTGTGTGTTGTTCAGGTACGTGATTCATGACCAGAGCTCCCTGCCTGAACTCCTGTGTGTTGTTCAGGTACGTGATCCACTAACGGAGCTCCCTGCCTGGAGTCCTGTGTGTTGTTCAGGTACGTGATGCACTAACGGAGCTCCCTGCCTGAAGTCCTGTGTGTTGTTCAGGTACATGATTCATGACCAGAGCTCCCTGCCTGAAGTCCATTGTGTTGTTCAGGTATGTGATCCACTAACGGAGCTCCCTGCCTGAAGTCCTGTGTGTTGTTCAGGTATGTGATGCACTAACGGAGCTCCCTGCCTGAAGTCCTGTGTGTTGTTCAGGTACGTGATTCATGACCAGAGCTCCCTGCCTGAACTCCTGTGTGTTGTTCAGGTACGTGATCCACTAACGGAGCTCCCTGCCTGGAGTCCTGTGTGTTGTTCAGGTACGTGATGCACTAACGGAGCTCCCTGCCTGAAGTCCTGTGTGTTGTTCAGGTACGTGATTCACTAACGGAGCTCCCTGCCTGAAGTCCTGTGTGTTGTTCAGGTACGTGATTCACGACCAGAGCTCCCTGCCTGAAGTCCTTTGTGTTGTTCAGGTACGTGATCCACTAACGGAGCTCCCTGCCTGAAGTCCTTTGTGTTGTTCAGGTACGTGATCCACTAACGGAGCTCCCTGCCTGAAGTCCTGTGTGTTGTTCAGGTACGTGATTCATGACCAGAGCTCCCTGCCTGAAGTCCTGTGTGTTGTTCAGGTACGTGATGCACTAACGGAGCTCCCTGCCTGAAGTCCTGTGTGTTGTTCAGGTACGTGATTCATGACCAGAGCTCCCTGCCTGAACTCCTGTGTGTTGTTCAGGTACGTGATTCATGACCAGAGCTCCCTGCCTGAAGTCCTGTGTGTTGTTCAGGTACATGATTCATGACCAGAGCTCCCTGCCTGAAGTCCTTTGTGTTGTTCAGGTACGTGATTCACTAACGGAGCTCCCTGCCTGAAGTCCTGTGTGTTGTTCAGGTACGTGATTCATGACCAGAGCTCCCTGCCTGAAGTCCTGTGTGTTGTTCAGGTACATGATTCATGACCAGAGCTCCCTGCCTGAAGTCCTTTGTGTTGTTCAGGTACGTGATTCACTAACGGAGCTCCCTGCCTGAAGTCCTGTGTGTTGTTCAGGTACATGATTCATGACCAGAGCTCCCTGCCTGAAGTCCTTTGTGTTGTTGAGATATGTGACAGACAACCAGAGCACACCTGTCTGAAATCATGTGTGTTTTTCGGGTATGTGGCAGACAACCAGACCTCCTGCCAGAGTTTCTAATTTGGCAATTTCATAACGTCCACGGTTCCTAAAAAATTTATTGAGTGATAGATAACAATGATCAATCAATCAACGTAATATCAGTTAACCCTTTGAACAAAGTATTGTATGTTGTTTTTACATCGGCACTTCACGCCATGATATGAGTGTATTCCTTTTGTTTTAGTAAACCTAGACATGTAAACACTCACTTTTGACATATCCACTGTGCAAGATAACAGTGATTAATCAATCAACATATTTTCTGTTAATCCTTTGATGTCTAGGAACGATCCGTTGATTTACACACAAAAATAAATAAACTGATCATTCATCTCTTGCTGGGCTGCCACGTGCATATTACATAACACACATTTCACCTCACTTCAAATTGGATTTAGATTGAATAATTACCCCATACACAATAAATGCCAAATGGGAACCTTTGTCAGGTAATCTAAGTGGTGCTACCACTAAATACACAAGTGTAGGGTTAGACGAGAAAACATGGGTGACAACAAGGGAGTAGTAATCGTATTATCGACGCAATCCGAAATCCGAAAATGATTTCACTGCATGGATACTTTTTTTAGTATTAAACTATAACTATCTGGGGTATTTCCAAATTACGACATCCGATGAGCTCCACCGTTCGTTTTGTCTGTTTGTTTAGGCTGAAGAAATTAATTGACATGCGCCCTTTGTCGAAATCTTTATAGTTACAGTTAACCAATCAGTGTTTGTGCAAAAATGCGTAAAACAAATATTGCCTCCAGCCTCCAAGTTTATTTAGCTGTCCCATGGTTACCAGCCCTTAGGCAGTTAAGATACTCAGATGGCTGCTCTAAGGTCACGAGTACTGCTCTTGCGTTGCCGTTTCCCACTGAAAAGTATGAATGTTAAAGATTTTTACTAACATAAGGTGAGCTGAGATACCTCACTGTTATTATCATAAGTGTATTTTAAAGGGATTGCAAGTTCAATATACATGTATTTGATGTGGCAACAGGTATGTCTGGAAGGAGAGATCTCCAAGAGCACCATCATGCATAGTTTATCCCGAGGGAAGAGAGCAGCTGGAGACCTCATTCCTTGGACCGTGTCACAACAGGTGAGATAGATCAGTGATAAAATGCTGAGTGAGGAGCATGACAATATATCTTTACCCATCAATGTGACCTATCGCTGGCTCTCCATAAATCTCCATTGATCTCCATTGGGCTTTGATGACTGCACATGGTGACGTAAAACCAGTGTTGTATATACCGTATATGACCGCGTATAAGCCAAATTTTGAGAACCAGAAAAAAGATTCTGTAGAAAGGGGTCGGCTTATCCACGGGATACACTTTCATGACAGTATTTTTCAGATCGTGATCTGTCAGAAACATCGCCTGAATGACGGTCCGATAGATTACAACTTCCCGAAAGTTTGGAAGTTGCCACGACTAGAGCCATTATTGTTATAAATTATCAATAAAGTTATTATTATACACCAATGTTGTCATTATTAAAAAAATGTTATGCATGTTACTACTTCCGATATTAAGTTTTCAATTGAATGTTCAAAGTTCATAAACTCCACAATCTTTAAATGTAACAATATATGTAATTCACATCTATAATATATAATCCCCAGATGCAATCGCCAATAGCTATTAATTTGAGCTAGATTAAAAAAAAACAAGAGAAACAGCCTCCCATATTATGAAAGTGGATGACTGGTTTGTTAAATCTTTATTAGAAATAATAATGACTTTTTCAATATAATTACAATGTTTTTCATCTTATATTTTTGAATATCTGCGAGTACCGGCACGTGTCTTGCAGTCTGACTTCGCAGTGTTTTTTTACTTTCAATTCCTGGTTCGGCTTACCTGCGGGTCATATCATTTTCTTTCCTATTTCAATGGTCAAGTTAACACCTCGGCTTATCTACGGGGTCGGCTTATCCGCGGTCATATACGGTACGCAAATGGAATAAATTTTTCATATTTTAGAACATTTTCTCAATGAAAGTTAATAGTTTCCTGACGTATGTTTATCTAACTGTGTACTCTTCAAAACTGTAACGGATGCAAAATGTACGTAATTTGTTGAATGGACTGTGTAAGATGTGTTGATATTTTCCCTGCTGATACGAATGAAACATGTTTAAGAATGTATTCAGCGTTATGTTGTAAATTTACCAGAATTATCCAAAACCAAAATAATGTCACAAGTTTAGGCCTGTATTACATCATATTCTGTTACTGCAAATAGCTGTTATATTGATGATGTGGCATAAAGCAATATTTATTTATTCATTCATCATATTCTGACAGAAAAATGGGCTAGATGAATTGGTCTCAATGAGTCAGACTAGAGCTGATATTAAAGGACTTCTTCTTATATGGTTTCTACTATCATTTTTTTCTCCTTAGTTCCAAGACCATGACTTTCCTGGCCTGTCCGGTGCTAGAATTGTGAGAATTGCTACACATCCAGACTACCAAGGGGTAGGTATATGTCCCTGATACAAAATGTGGTTGTTCTCTATTTGGTCACTGATTCAAGGTATATCGAACATATGCATGGACTAACCTCTTGACATGCAACTCACCTACTCAGCTACACTGGTATAAATAAGCAAATCCCACACTCTCAGAGTAAGGCACCTAATCACAAGCACACAAAGTCTCATGGCACTGTTAGATACAGATCTAGCCATCAAAAGACAATTTTGAAATCAGATCATCTCTTTTCCACCACCAAACTACTTTAATGACGAATGACGATTGTTCTACCACTGTTCTAACCATCCAAAACTCTGTCTTAAGCTTCCCTTTGTAAAAGGTTAAAGCACAGAAAAACACAGATTTACCTTATCCTGACTTCTGATTGCTTTCTCTCTCTCTCTCTCTCTTCCGAAAGATAGTGGAAACTTCCTGAACTTTGTTCCCTGAGAGCAGAAAAAACAGCTCACCTGAACACATCCCTTGAGCTGCACATTCACACCGGAACCACAAGCCAGCCAATAGCTGTTTACCTAAGCTCTATCAAAATTCTATCCTATCAAAATTAATTGTCTTGCTCCGATTACATTCTTCCAACCTTTATTTGTCATATGTAAAGATTATTTTTTTAATTTTGACATAACTTTTTTCATAGATTTAGTCTAGTTTCTGATCGAGACCCTCACCTCATCTGCTCAATCTGCGTTCCACAACACTGCATTGTGTACAAGAGATGTAATTACTGCTCCTTTGGGAGAAGAAGAAACAAGATCTCTATGTGGTGCAGAGGAGGAAGATGGACCGCAAGAGGAGGGAATCATCATGATCTTCATCATCCTCATCAGAGACGACATCAGTGAAGAAGAGGGTTGACTCAACACCTGTGCCTTCATCAGATGAGTCTCACTTCAGAGAAAAAGTCATCCCTACCTCTACTGCAGGTAGCAGAAGTTTTAACTCCCTTTTGAAGGGCACTACAAAGTCAAAGAAATCTCCTGCGGTGTCTTCTGACCCAAAGGTGACATTGCTGACCCTTAAGAATTCATCCTCTTCTTCATCAAAGCCATCTCTAACTAAGATTGATCACATCTCTGCAAAGATGATCACAACCACAAAGCCAATTGCTGCATTATTCAAAAATGGGTTCACGAAGAAAGATAGCTTTGCACACCCTTCCACTTACACGCAGTCCCAGACAGTAGGTCCACCACTATCAATGCCAACATAACCACACATGTTGGACAGCTCCTTCATCCTGTCATAGCGACTGATTTACGACATCCATTGTCTGAAGAACATTTGATTGCAAAGGCTCATTACCCTGGAGCCATGACATCTATATGCCTTGAAACACTTAATTGCTGTTATTTATTAGATGCTAATCCTATTTGTAAATCCCCATTTTTGTGTACATCGACCGTCTGCCATCCTGAACAGGATGTGCAAGTATGTCACTGATGATTTATTGTTTACATTTATATTTATTACTGACTAAATGTCAGGTGACCTTGGCTATATAAGCCTTGGTCCAGAGAGGAGAAAGGAAAAAAAAGAAAGGTCTTACCCTTAGCCTAGCTAGGGTTGTTGGCTAGGTGCCCCGGAGCACCCAGCCTAACCCTAGCTAGGCTAAGGGTAAGACCTTTCTTTTTTTTCCTTTCTCCTCTCTGGACCAAGGCTTATATAGCCAAGGTCACCTGACATTTAGTCAGTAATAAATATAAATGTAAACAATAAATCATCAGTGACATACTTGCACATCCTGTTCAGGATGGCAGACGGTCGATGTACACAAAAATGGGGATTTACAAATAGGATTAGCATCTAATAAATAACAGCAATTAAGTGTTTCAAGGCATATAGATGTCATGGCTCCAGAGTAATGAGCCTTTGCAATCAAATGTTCTTCAGACAATGGATGTCGTAAATCAGTCGCTATGACAATCCATTCACAGAACTTTATTCAGCAACCTACCTGCATGTAACCTCAAAGGTTCACACAGCCCACAGCGTCTACTAACTCAACTCTACAACTACTAACCTAGTAGCCACTATTACCCAGCATGGTTCACTTCCCATGCAGCAGCACCTGATCATTGACCTTCATGCTATTTCCCATCTTCACACAGCAACAGACCTTCACATGGGAACAGTCCTTCATGTAAACCCAGACCTACACGCAGCCATAGACCTTCACATAGGACCAGACCTTCATGCAAACCCAGACCTTCATGCAGCCATAGACCTTCACTTAGGACCAGACCTTCATGCAAACCCAGAACTACACGCAGGTCCGGCCTTCATGCAGCTACCTATTTGCATGCAGTCTCCAGCGATAATGCAACTTCAAGGGTTCATGCGCATCCAACATTCATGCAGCATGCATTCTGACAACATTTCTTTTCAGCATATCAGACCGTCAGACCCTGGCTAAAATCTTCAAGCAGTAACGGAGAATAAGAATTTTGCATCCCCTGGAAGCTGTCTCACTTCCCAAAGACTAACATTTCAACAAAGACAAAGTTATCATCAAGGAAGGAGTACACGAAGCATCAGCAAATTACTTTCGCACAGTTGGGCCTTTGCATAGACACAGTCCTTCACACAGAGGTGGGCCTTTGCACAGACAGTCCTTCACACAGAGGTGGGCCTTTGCACAGACACAGTCCTTCACACAGAGGTGGGCCTTTGCACAGACACAGTCCTTCACACAGAGGTGGGCCTTTGCACAGACAGTCCTTCACACAGAGGTGGGCCTTTGCACAGACACAGTCCTTCACACAGAGGTGGGCCTTTGCACAGACACAGTCCTTCACACAGAGGTGGGCCTTTGCACAGACACAGTCCTTCACACAGAGGTGGGCCTTTGCACAGACACAGTCCTTCACACAGAGGTGGGCCCTTGCACAGACAGTCCTTCACACAGAGGTGGGCCTTTGCACAGACACAGTCCTTCACACAGAGGTGGGCCTTTGCACAGACTGTCCTTCACACAGAGGTGGGCCTTTGCACAGACACAGTCCTTCTCACAGAGGTGGGCCTTTGCACAGACACAGTCCTTCACACAGAGGTGGGCCTTTGCACAGACACAGTCCTTCACACAGAGGTGGGCCTTTGCACAGACACAGTCCTTCACACAGACTCAGACCTTCAAGCAGCCTCCAACTTTGCCGCAGCAGTCTACCTTCACGCAAACTTTTAACGTATGTGAAACCTGTCCATTTTTCCAAGAGTGCTGTACCTGCGTCGTCACAAACACTGACTGGGTTGCTAGAGATATGCAACATGATATTCAAGCCTTGGAACAGATCATGTCTACCAGAAACAACATGAAGTTCCTTCAAGTGTACTATGCCCTCACTGTGGAATCGTTCAGCCAACATTGAATACACTAAATAGAAATTGATGGGAACGTTCACCAAACCCACACTAGAGGCAACATTTATTAATGGGTCCTCAAGTTCAATAGCCTCGTTTAAACAGGGAAGCTCATCTCAACATCAACGATCGATTAGACATTTGACTGAGTCGTCATGTACTACCGGGTACAAAGGTTCCACGATCACCGATCACAACCTACAGATCCAAACCCTGCTATCATGGCTTCAGTGTATCCGTACCAAGAGAAGCGGTCATTTGTTGATGATCAAGCCAGGATAGACATCAACTGGGCCGTTCATCAATTTTTCATCAGTATGATGGGCAGAGCTTAATCAAATTTTGACTATTTCCTATCATCTACATGTATCAAATATCATGAAGATCACCTTGCTTCTGCACCGGACATGTTGAACATTCTACAGAGAACTGACTGCGTATTCACCGATATGCATCAGAACTCAGGACACCACTCATCTATCTATCCTACAGTTCACACTAAGTATGCAGCATTCCAGTTTCTTGCAGGGATAATTTACATGTCACGTGTCAAAATTTCACTGACTGTAAACAATGTAACTATGCTGGAATTAGGTCCAGCAGACCAAATCCGAGCCATGCGGAGCACCTTTACAGGTTAATGTGCATTGTTACTTGGACGTAATGCTCCTACCGGACTATCAGACGCCTAGTGATATACATCAATATGAGCAGGTGACTAACTTAGTAGACCTAAGATGACACATATAGTATTTCACACCGATGCACCACCCTACATCGTTACCTTCATATAAGAACGGGAGCACTTGGACACCATTGAAATGGAATCCATTGTCTTTCCCCAAGAACTACAAGTCGGCAAAGCGACCATAAACCCGGAAGTACAAGTCATCCCTCACTGATCAGGAATTGGTGAAAATAGACACATTGATTCGACATACCTTCCTAATCATCTCTATGCCCCTTCAAGCCACAGTTTTCTGGTAACACGGCCGCAGTACAGCATGATAACTATCGTCATACGATCATTCAGACACAAGAATTAAAAATTCAGCCTTGATCTTCCAGATGCAGCTTCAGCTTTACTTTCAACGACCGTTACGTCAATGTTTTGACTGGGGAGCACACTTATGAGACCTATTTTGGACTCGACATTGGTCTGCAGATGAAGGCAATCAACAACTTGGGGAATATGTTTGCAAACTGGGGATTTAACAGACAGCATGCGCTCTCCCCACAGCTCTGATGCATCTGATAGTACAGTAGATCATGAGCACGAAGTACCTACGACTGCTCTTCGTCACACCTTATTGGCCGGCAAAAACCTGGTTCCATAATTGTCACACTGCAGGGAAACCAACCCAACAGATCACAAAATGGCCAAACCTTCTACTACATGCTCACACCATACAAGGTATCTAAGGTAGTATCCCTAAGCTTCACAGATCTACTAGAAGTCTATGTGATGATAAATGGAAGAGTTTTAGACCACTTTAACAAGTTTCAGAATTCCTGTGTTACCTTAGATGTGCAAGTAATCTCAAGGGTTCAACTTTAAGCATCTACCTAAGAGCTAGCAGTTCTGTTTTAACCATGGCTAATGGAATCAAGCTCACCAAGGTTCCAGAATTGGTAGCCTTTATATTAGGCTAAAAAAATATATTCTTAGGTTCTCAGGCACCGCCGCATCATCACAAAGTCTGACGCATGTTTCATTCTTATTTCCATTTTCTCGTAAAATAAGCGGGAAATGCTAATTTATATACCCTGTCTATCGGAATGAAGCACATCACCAGTGCATACAAAGTCCTTACAATTGCAATAGATATGTTTTTGTCTTCCACAGAAAAAAATTACATCGTATCCCTTCAACAAATTCAGGAAAACGAACAGCTCATAACAATTAAACTTGGCGAATACAAATTTGAAATTTGAGATAAAACATCACTAGACATGATGATTTACAGATTAAATTGTTTTTCCTGTTCTGATTGGCATTGTTTTATATGCAGAGATTAAGATTACTGTGTGTTTTGTCTCGTAAACTAAGCCGGAAGTAGTAATCAGCTGTACACACGTTTCTTGGAATCTACCGGTTATTCAGTCCAAAATTACCCAATAATATGACTTTTAAGAATTTGAGTGTACCGACGTCGAGGTGAACATTACGTCAATCATTGTGTCATGGAAGAAGATCGGTTCAGGTGCAGCAGCGTTATGGTATGGGGTGGGATTACAGCAAGACGGAGGACCTGTTTGATAGTGGTACAGGGAAATCTCAATGGACATCGCTACCGCGACAAGATCATCGGCCCTGTTGTTATGCCGTTTTTGCGTCGTCATGGCCCAGGCATTACCTTTCAACATGACAACGCCCAGCCTCATATTGCTCGACTTGTTCAGGATTCTCTTCAACAGAACAATGTGAATGTCATCCCCTGGCCGGCTCGCTCCCCTGATCTCTCACCAATCGAGCACATGTGGGATGAGATGGATTTGCGCCTTCGACGTCAACCACATGCTCCACAGACACTCCATGAACTTCAAAACATGCTCCAGCAGATATGGACATATATCCCAAAGGACTTTGTGCGACGCCTGGTCCATTCCATGAGACGAAGAGGTGGACACACTCTATTGATTTGTAAATTGACATTTTGTCATGTTCATGTTTTTTATGAAATACGCGTTTTCTGAAGTCAGTATGTCAAATTAAACCATTTGAACACTTACAGGAGTCTTTTTATTTGTTGCAAACCGAAATTGTTTCAGATTTGGTAAAAAACATAACTTTGCATTAAATCTTATTCCATGTCACAGGAACTTTTGTTGTTCAGTATATATATCCATTCTCTATCCACTAAAGTTTGTTTCAAAGCGTCAATAGGGGTAATATGACTGTGGTTGCTGTAAACAACGGTGAGTTGTGTGATCTTCCAATCACTTCACATACAATTTTACCAAAATGAATTGAAACAATATTGAATGAAATGTTGATTAAAATTAATAAGATAGATTACAAATATAAATCCAGAAATATTATGAACTCTTTTTAACAAACAGACAGTGTAATTACATGATTAATTTGCGTACTTCAGCACAAACTTCCTGACATGGTATTTCCAGTGTTACATGCTCACAGTAATGTGTTTGTGTTGGGGAAAAAACATGAAAAAAACATTCTTCAACCCTGTGTATAAGATGACCCTCCCCTCTTGAAAGCCTTAACCACATATCTCTTGAAACCACACATACACATGACGGGAATACAAATGATCAATTGCAACTGATTCACTAACTGTATGTATTTTAGTTAATGGAACATATCAACATCATTCATATGAATACAAAACCTCTATTACGTCATTGCCATCAATCCTGTAATTTGGCTGTCATCACACAATAAAATTGTTATTATTATTATTTTTGTTATTGTTATTATTATGTCATATTATAGTTAGTTCAATGAGCTTTCTTTTGATAAACTTCATCCAGGTCTTCAAATCATATAATTTTTTGCTTATCATGCATTACATGTTGCACTTGCTCCTCACTGGAAATGAATGGCCGAAATGACCTTCATGACATCTTGTGTCGGAAGACACACCCTCTATATGTCATTATTCTCTTCTTCTCTGCAAAAGCAGGTTGTGGATATGAATCTTACCTCGGTCTTCTGATGGATCTATCTTGTCGTGATCAATTTTCATAAATTTCTGACTGAGTTCATTTGGCATGGTATTCATCATTTTTGTCTCATCAGATTTGGGTATTCAGTGTTTTTTCGAGCATCAGGAGGTCTTCAGGGTCATCCCTCCTAGAGTGTGTGCCTTCATCGGAGCCTGATGAAAAGACTGTTACTCTGATGTCGCTCTTGAGCTTGCCAACTTTTTACCAGCAGCAGCAGCCTCCCCTAAGCAGGGTGTAGACCTGCAGAAGGCAGAGGGAGGTCAGCTTCAGTTGATTACTCCAACATGTGACAAGGATTCCTTGGATTAGTAGAAAGGGACGAGGCTCCTATCCCTAAACCGAATCCAACTGAGGAGGTTGATCTGGATCCTCCAGGAAGAGAAGTTGTAAGAAGTGACTAACCAGGGGCCAACCACAACAACAACAAGAAACAAACAAAAACAACTCCCAAGAAGTCAAAATCACACCAAGCTTGTGGGAAAAGATTGTCTCAAATGTCCAGCTGGCACTAGCAGGCCCCAATTATCCGTCAGTTATTGGCAAGTGCTGCTCGGTCTGCTCACAGTGGCACAAGAGCCAAACTGGGCAATGCATAATCATATTGCCAGACCAGCTACGACAGTATCTTGACTGTGGCTGGTCCCGTCAAATGCCTTAGAAAGTTCAAGGAGTCCCATCATCTGTTCACAGATACCGCTCGAAGGGTGGACAACTCAATAGTCGCTGGTTCATCAACAAACAGATGTCAACCCACCTGAAATCCCTTGGAACCATACATTGTTTTTTTTAACCAGTTGATAGATGAAATTCCATTTGAGGCCAAAGAGAAATGTCCTAGAGTCCGAAATGCCCATTACCCACAGTGAAAGCTGTACCTGAAATGTATTTAATGTGATTAAAAGTTGGAGCAGCCGAGAGTCAATCTGTTTGCCAAAATACACAAGAAGCAGCTATCGACGTTTGTATAACCAATGCCGGACCATCGATGCCCTACCATCGATGCCCTATCTATAGACTTGGAGGTTTTCAGCACCTATGCAGTTCCAGTAAATGATAAAACATGCCTCCTGCGTTTTGGTTGAAAGAGCCTTCTGTTGCTGTAGTGTGCACCTGACTCAATAAATAGCTTCCTACTAGCTCTAGCTTTGGTGGGCGGGTGGGTAGCCTAGTGGTTAAAGTGTTTGCTCGTCACGCTCTACTATCCAGGTTCACTCCAGAGGTTTTGTCCATCTAAGCCTATGCTGGGACTTTATCACAAGAACTCAACAGCCTGGCCAGCCGGATAGACACTTTACCATACCACCCTTCCATTCCATCATAGGGATGGAGGACAAGAATGAGCTTCTGCTATGTCCCATCTGTATATCCTTGGATCCTGCATAGTAGCAGCAATGCCTAGGAGGACAAACTGGTACCTCCTGTTTATTCCCACCTTGTTGAGTTTCAAAGGAGAGGCATCCATGAATTTTTGGCTGAGGTCTACAATCCTGCAGGCCTATAATGCAGCAGGATCAGAACACCACAACAACTCTTATGAGATCCAGACTGATCAATGGAAATTAAGGGAAACTGTTCCATCCAGTCCTTTATGCAGGGGTGCTTTTGGAGCTCTACCACTGTCTTCTCAAGCCATTACCTCCAGGATGGCATGCATAGTTTTGGACCGTTGATGGTAGTTCAAGAATACAAGAAGAATCATTCTATGCAACCTCCCCCCATGCCCCACAGTTTGGCGAGGGGAGGAGTTATAGTAAGTATTACCAGTTTGTCTGAACTTTTGGTTTTGGCTTGTTAAACTGTGTTGTCTCTTTCGCTGAATTCGGGACTCGGTTACCCAACTATTAGCATCTTGAGTGAACCAAAAATTATGTTCAGTTGTAATCATGTGCTACTGTTTGCAAGTATCCACTGCAGAGGGAGTAGCAGAGTCTAACCAACTCATGTGCTTAGACAGGACCTACGAGACGTTTGAGATGCAATGACACATGACAGCTGTCTTAGCACTGGACTGAAGTTACACACCACTACCTACCGTTAGATAAAGTGCAATATGTAATGCAGGATAGGTAAAAGATATTACATATTCAGAGTATTATGTCTATTTATATTTTTGTCCTGCATTACCCAAGGGCCCTCCCCGCAGCACCAGCTGAGATAAGCAGTAGAAAACAATAATGACATAAATGGGTCTTCTCTATTGACACCAGAGGTCATATTGGGCAAAAGAGTTACTGAAGACACTGTAAGATCATCTCTTGTTTCCAGGTATGAGCAATGTGCCATATGTAATGCAAGAAAAGTATATAAATTTACATAATACACCGATTATGTAATTTTCTGCTAAAGCACACTTTCTCTAATGTCCCTTTGACCTTTAACTTTGAAGGTCTTTGACCACTATATACTTATGTTTTGTGCCAGATGGGATATGGGAGTCGAGCTGTGTTTCTCCTCCAACAGTACTACGAAGGTAACATCCCCAGCCTCAAGGAGGTAGGACCAACACAAGCACCGCTGGACACTGTACCAGAAGATGTGAGTATATGCACTGATGTCCTATTCTCCAGATGAAGAAGTAGTCTCCTATTACTTGAACCTATATTTGAAATAGTATGTAGGGCCTAACTAAATAGGTTGCAATTTCCAGAACTGGAGAAGTTAAGCAGCCCCCTGTTTTTATGCTATATTTGGTGACTCAAACATATGTTTACAGACCAATGGTCTACCCATGTCTTACCATGTTTTAACATGTCTACCCCTGTGGAATATTTTATCTCGAACCTCATTTGAAATGTTGCAAATGATTCTTATGCACACACATTTTTCAGCTCACCGACTAACAATGATTACATCAATACTTAATTCTTTCTCAGTCATTGATAAACTTACACATTTTATATGTCTTTAATTGTTCTGTAAACTGTGATCAAGCATGCGCAGTAATGACCAGTTTTAGCTGCATAACATAATCCTGCATTTCGATATAACCATGAAGTTTTCACAATCACTTATTGCCGGGCATATGTGTAACAAAAAATCACATTCAAAGAATAGACATGGAAAAGACATGTGATCAAGCTGTCACGAACAGTTGTTTTTCTAGCTTACTGTCACTTTTGCCTATTGTGGTGTAGATGTTTTGCTATCTCAGATAACCTTGTGAGAGGTACTACATTCATGTGGCCCTCGGTTTAGAATAGGTCTTCAGCAACCCATGCTTGTCGTAAGAGGCAACTAACAGGATTGGGTGGTCTGGCTCGCTGACTTGGTTGATACATCCCAATTGTGTGGATTGATGCTCTTGATATGGTTCACTGGGTTGTTTGGCCCAGACTCGATTATTTACAGATCGCTGTCATATAGATGGAATATTGCTGAGTGAGGCATTTAAACAACAAACATACAAACAAAACTACTTTCAAGTGAGATTTTTTATGAAATAATCAGCTTTCTTAATATGGATCTAATGTTTATTAATTACTAGTTAAATATCACAATGTTTTTTACTCGAAACTTTCATGATGCAACCTCACATATCATGTTTAGTATTGTAACTCACTATTTTCCCCCTGAACCCATGGGGGCAGGTGACGAAAGGGTGTTCAATCACTGACATCAACATGCTTCACTTAGTCTTTTTCTGAACCACTGCCATCAAATTTGGTTTGTACCCCGACTACTATATTGTTTCACTATAAGGTATCCTTATGTTTTTTGGCATTTTTTGTGTGTATTTTTGCATGTAGACAGTTCATAAACACTCCTCCTCGGTTTATGTTGAAAAAGTAAAACCTCAAGCTCAAGTTTTTACCTTTTCAACTAAAACTGAGGAAAAGTATTTTAACTATGAAATAATTTGCTTCGGTAAATAAAACTTCCAGACAGTCCAGAAGCAAGCATTTCAAACTTGTCACTGGATTTGCAGATTTTGTATGTGAACTTTCAGGTGCTCAAAAGAAGCAGTCTACAATCAGGGAAGTTTTCTGATTGTGAATATAATGGGCTTTTTGAGCTGAAGTCGTCTGTCTTTATTCACTACAACTAATATAAGGGGGTGTAATTTGCTCAAGGTGTTAATATTGAAAAGTGTTCAACTCTTGTCCAGGTCTTTGTTTGCTAAACTGGCTGATGCCTGTAAGAAGGCTATAAATAAGTAGGCAGCAAATAAAAGTTGTTGTTTCATCTGTATCTACAGTAGCTGCAGAGAAACAGACGCACCCTTAGGTGAAATCTCCAACTACACAACATGACACTGAGAAAGTAGACAGTCTGAATCCATCCTGACAGCCTTACTCAGTGTATTTGAGCAGCTTCTATGAGGCAGCAGGAACATATGCAGGTCTTGTTTGAGAGATGCATGTCTGACCACCATGTCAAGCAGCAGCACAAAATGACCGAGATGTATTCCCCGGCCTGGTAAGGCAACAGGAGGTACAGTTGGATTTTGGATCCAGTCTCTCTACACATGATGACACAGAAGATCTTGCATCCATGGATGCCATATAGGGATAAAGCACGGTGTACATGTGATCAATCAACTTTGACATGACTGATATAGGACCTGTACTGAATGGCAGGGTCACCATGAAGATTTGGATGTCACTGACTTAATTTGGTAACCATGTGGCTATATTAAGGACTCTACACAAGCCACATATACAGATAGAAACAGGATGGCCATGGTTTCTGAGAATCGGCCTGTCTTACCTACCATCACCAGAGAGGCCACAGTTATACCAGACTCTCGTCCTACTTAAGCATGTAGGAGACCACGTAATTTAGCATAGGGTAAGGGACATTGGGTGGCTCTTTTTAGAACCGATAAGAAACATCTTATAAATTTGATATAAGTGTCTGGAAGTTGTATGTATCTTGTTGTCAATTATCTCTTATTACTGGGTGTTTTCCTACTTGAGTGCTCGAGATGCATGTTGTATGTTCCGCCACGAGCTATGATGCGCCGAGCACAATATGGTAGGAACGCCCTGATTTGTCGAGAACAGTGTTGCTGGCCAATGGCTGTATGACCGGAGTTTACTCGGATCAGCCTAGTGGTATCTAAGGACCTGGTACTGCAGCATTCAGTGTCTTATCAGCTCGGGATTTCCTGACACGTAAGTCCCCTCAGATGTGGTGATATTTTGTTTAACAAGACGCCTCAGTAGTTAAGTTGTAGAATAGGTTTTGATGTAGCTGGGTGGGGGAGAAACTAGGATGTATGTAGATTTATTTATATAGTTTGTGTAAGGGTTTCCTTTGGGGAGTAGAGTTAGGAATAAGTAGGCTTAGGGTAGGTAGACATAAATAAAGAGCAAATAATAGACAGTTATCTTCCGTATAATTGTTGGATTTCTTAATTTCATATTCTGTTAATCAGTTTACTTTTGTTATATTAAAAATTCATTATATTTTCAACAAGCCTTTTTGTCCTTTTTCACCCGCTGGATGCATGAACCCTACTACAGAGTTTCACAGCAGTGTCCCCAGCTAGCTGACTCACAGTTAAACCACACATTTACCATGATATAAAACACACACAAAGGCCATGCATGAGTCAGCAGTTGGATTCGATTTAGCACACTCTGCAGAGCGCTTATTACATGTCAATGAAGAGAACCTACGAACAGTGTCAGTAGAGGCCACCGTATACCATAATCCAGTGGATTGCTCATGCGAGGTAGGTCGCCACTAGACTCCAATGGACCATGCATCATATGCATGAGCTTTGTTTTTCCTTTGCTGGACCTGCAACCTAAAGTAGAGGAACAGACAGCTCCTCTGATGTGTAAGTATGCTTGTTGTCATTGTCCATCATCTTCTGCTTACTCTCCCATGGCAAAGATATGCGAATCAAGTGATAATTCAAGCCAATGAAAACTTGCATAGTTGATGAGCGACAGTAAATTGCCTCTACCTCAGATGAATAGGCACACCTACTAGATGCGATTGACCCTCCCCTCCATCTATTGAGCAATATTACTATAAGTTGGTTACATCACCCAGCACCAAGATGTCTTTGCCTGTGGTCAGGATCAAAGAGCTTGATACCCTCAATAGACATGATATGGAGATTGGTTCATGGCAGGAGAACACCATGTCTTACCCCCTCTTCATGAATCACATGAGGCCTTCCCAGGAGATACACCAGAAGAATCAGATTGAAGGCTAGATCAACACGCAGAAACAAGGGATAACTGTAGACATTTTGAGCAGAAACATAGAGCAAGAGGCAGGACCGGCACTACAGGGAAGAGGTGAATGCCGTCTCGGACTCTACAGAAACCATGCATCTCAACTCAAACCCCATCTACCTGGCTTTGTTTGTGTATTGAGATTCTCGACTACCAGACTTCAACAGCAATTCCAGCTTGTTCTGTCACTGGGATTTACCTTGACCTACAAAGCTAGGGGACCAGCGTACCCCCAATTACTAATTTCAAGGGTTCTTGTATGATTGCCATGCAGAAGTTGCTTCTCCAACATTTGCTGCCTTTACAGCTCATGAGATCAAAGCATTATCAACCAGCTTAGTGTGATGAACTTGGTTTCAATAGAACAAGTGGTCTCATAACACATTCACTGGTTTCCATTTGCCTGACAGCCAACCTAATTGAAATAGACTATACACCCTTAGGCCTATAGTGCCAGCCCAGTCTGAAGCTCGCTGTGGTCTCAAGAAAAGTGTTGGGTGGAGGTGGGTGAGGATTTTCACACAGTATCAGCTTGGAAGGTTGGTTAGCCATTTCATCATTTTTCTCCACTGTGGGTAGGGCAGATCATTGGTAAATGTATCATGGTTAACATTTATACTAAGTTATCTTATAATAATTAGATCTACATCAAGTGCTTTTATGAGTTATCATGGTGTAATATTTATACACCATTTCATATAATTATAGTTTAGCAAGTAATAATTATCATCAGGTAAAATGCATATATAAAATATCAGTAGTTTCAGTTATAGCTTTTTAGATGGTTGCTAGACTAAGGTATCAAGATCCCATCTCCCAGACAAAGGATATTTATTTAAGTATATCTGTCATCACCTACCGGGGTATATTAGAATAACATTACTTCAATTAAGACTCATTAAGGATTAGCCCCATACAAGCTCGTCTATAGTGCCTTAAGGATTAGCCCCCATACAAGCTCGTCTATAGGGCATTAAGGATTAGCCCCACACAAGCTCATCTATAGTGACACCCTAATCTCTTTCAAAGCATCCAGTAAATATGTCAACAAGATTAGTGCCAGTCCAACAGGATAAACAGGATTTAGTATTCCCCTCTGTCTAGCCATCCATTTAGCATAGGACACAACCAATCGTGTATCAACCAATCAAATTCCTTTCTATTGTTCAAACTTTCATTAAATACATACTGTAGCCAAGTTCTAGGAGAGAAGGGGTTTGACTCTCTTACCAAGCAGACCTCTCTCCCACAGCCCAGAGTGTGTACCGACTCTCTGTGGCACCCTCAGTTATTTCTAAGTATATTGTAAATTGTTAATTGTTCTTGTAAATAAAATTGTGATTAGTCTCCTGTGACTCTGGCTCTTTGCTGACTAATTCCCCAAGAAAACCAGCACGTCATTTGGAAGGTATTGTTCACCTAGAACAGTTCCATGATAATTTGGCGGAGAATCATCGTTTTCGGAACCACGGAGATGATCACGGTTGGACATGTCCTCCAATGGGTTCTTGTAGCTGGTTGTAGTTAGTTCCTGGAGGACATGTCCAACCGTGATCATCTGATGGAATAACAAGCAAGCTGCATCTACCTCTGACCTCAACACTGGATTAAAGACAACCAACTCCTGCAAAGACACCAACAACGAAAGAAAAAGTCTTCAAATATTGTAAGTACTACATTGTTGATTACTTGTCTTTCTTTAATTTAGTACGGTACATACTAATAGGTGTCATGGCAAATATGGAGTCTGGTATGGAAAGTAACTTTGAAAGTGAAATTCCAACAGTGTCTTTAGTTACGCCCCTTGCCAAAAGTGTAATTCAGGCAAAATTTGGCACAAAAACAACAAATTGTTTAGTAGATACAGGGGCATCCATTTCTTGTATTTCGTCTGCTTTTCTGAGCACAGCTTTTGAAAACCTTACTCTTGGAAACTCACCCTTTCCACAGGTTAAAGGTGTTGGCGGCGAATTGCATAAAGTGTTAGGTTCAGTTGTGTTAGACTTTGTCATTGAGGATCAGGAATTTTCTCAAAGATTCTATGTTCTGCCTACACTACCAGAAGCAGTGATACTAGGCGAGAACTTCCTTGATGACAATGATGCAGTCTTAGATTATAGCTGTCATTCCTTGATACTTAACAACAGCACCTCAGATAGGCAATATATCAATTTCATAGCCAATTCAGTGCAAGAGATTAGTGGATTAGCAAAAACAATAGATCAGATTTACATCCCCCCTCAGAGTGAAATTCATTTCAAGGTTAGACTATCAGAGGTCAAAGAGGATTCCCTCATCCTGATTGAACCCATTGCTTCCCTCACTGCTCATTCTGAAGTAGCAGGTGGTAGAACTCTTTCCAAAGTGAAAAGCAAAACTGCTACCTTTAGGCTTATGAATCCCTCCCAAGAAGAAAAGGTTCTTGACAAGGGTACAGTTGTAGGCAAATTTAGTTACATTGATAAAGACTCTGTTTTTGAAATCGGCTCTGACCAACCATTCATCAGTACCGTTAACACCGACAATGAGAACAGAGACAATGACACCAGGGATTATGTTAAAATTGCACAAGAGTTAGGATTTGATTTGACCAATACACAATTGACTCCAGACCAACGACACCGACTACTTAGATTTTTGGGACAAAATAGAGACATGTTTTCAACAAGTCTTGCAGATTTAGGAAAGACTGACATGCACCAGCATATCATTGACACTGGCGACCACCCACCCGTTAAGTGTAGACCATATCGACAATCTCCTCATCTCCAAAAAGTCACTGAAGAGCTTATAGATGATTTCCTGAAGTATGATTTGATCGAGGAGTCTACTTCTATGTATTCAGCTCCCATTATCCTAGTCAAGAAACGTGATAGCTCATTTAGATTTGTTTGTGACTACAGAAAGTTGAATTCTGTCACTTTACCAATGTCATGGCCTCTTCCAGTTTTTGATGATGTTGTTGATAACATAGCCAATGCACAAGCTAAGATCTTCTCAACTTTAGACCTTGCTAATGGCTTCTTCCAAGTGCCATTACATGAAGATTCAAAGCATAAAACTGCTTTCGTCACCCATCAAGGCCTTTATCAGTTCAAACGTTTACCCCAAGGTTTGACAAATTCTCCACTTTGTTTTCAACAGCTCATGAGCAAGGTGCTAAGAAAATTGCTTTTTAAGGTTGCGCTGATCTACATTGATGATTTGATAATTTACAGCAAAAACTTTGAAGAGCATCTCCAACATTTGGAGCAAGTATTTTACTATCTGAAACAGGCAAAATTGACACTAAAGCCATCCAAATGCAATTTTGCAACGGACAAAGTTTCTTTTCTGGGTCATGTTTTATCATGTGGAGGTGTTCAAGTTGATGACAAAAAGATTGAAGCAATTAGAACCTTTCCAGTGCCCAAATCACAAAAGCAGATCCGCTCCTTCTTAGGTCTCACGAACTTCTACAGGAAGTATGTGAAAAATTACGCTCACATAGCGCTTCCACTGAATGCCTTGCTAAAGAAGCATTCAGAGGCAGAAGTAGGAAAGAAACCAAAGTTCCAATGGTCACTTGAGTGTGATCAGGCATTCAACACCCTCAAACATGCTATGAGTAATACACCTGTTCTGGCTTATCCAAATTTTGACAAAGAATTTCTTCTCGCAACTGATGCCAGTGATATGAGCATAGGTTTTGTTTTGAGTCAAAAAGATGAGAAAAATAATGAACATCCAATAGCTTTTGGTGGTAGAGCTCTACATGGCAGCGAAAAGAACTGGAGCATTACAGAAAAGGAAGGCTTAGCTCTAGTTGAAGCCATTAGATCCTTTCGTCCATACCTTGCAAATTCCAAATTCACAGTCTACACTGATCATATAGCATTGAAATGGCTGAAATCCATCAAGGATGCCACAGGTAGGTTAGGGCGATGGTCCTTGGAACTTTCTACCTACACTTTTGACATTGTTCACCGCAGCGGCAAAGCCAATGGGAATGCCGATGCTCTCTCACGTAGGGAATAGGAGGAAAATATTAACTGTAATGATCAGACAGAAGAAGATGCTGAGAAAACAGTCTTCTCAGTAACTTCAACTCAGCAAAGCAAATCAACTAGCAGTACCACAATCTTGCCAAACACCCATTCATCCACACAAGTCACACAGACAACTCAGACTGAGGATATTTGCACACCTATTGTCAATCACTTAGAATCAGACACACAGACAACACATTGGTCAGTCACCTTTGAATATGAAGAGGATTATCAGTCAGTACCAGTTAATGTTGTCGCAGCATTACATGCTACAAATGCTGATGTTACCCAAGACGCATTGGTTGAAGTAAGTATAAAAGAACATCCAAATTTACGTCACCTACAAAGGATTTGTCCAGATTTCATCCAAATCTTTGACTACAAAGAGGATGATGTCCTTCCACAAAATGAAAAGGATCGTCAAAAGATTCTTATCGAAGCCAATACTTTTGAAATTGATGAAGGCATCCTATACAGATTCGTTCCACAAAGACAGAAAGGCCATGCAGACAAGTTCATTAAACAGCTGGCAGTCCCAAGAACCCTCAGAAATCAAGTCCTGCAATCCTATCATGACTCAGAGTTTGGCGGTTGCCACCATGGGAAAGAAAGGATGCACAACACCATGAGACCTAAGTACTACTGGCCCAAAATGTACAGCGATATTGCCACTTATGTCCAGACATGTGAGGTATGTCAACAGACCAAGAGGCACTACCATGGCAAGAAGGCACCACTTCGTCCACTACCTGTAGAAGAGGTCTTCACCCGATGGCACGTTGACATTCTCGGTCCCCTGCCAACAACACCAGATAAGTACAAGTACATTTTGGTTATCACAGATGCATCATCTAGATGGTGTGAAGCTTTTCCACTTCGGACCCAAGAAGCCAAAGAAGTAGCAGATGTTCTCGTCAGAGAAATATTTTGTCGGTATGGCGCACCACGGACCTTAATTTCAGACAGAGGTCAGAACTTCATGTCCAAACTTATCAAAGCAATTTGTGAACTTTTGGCAATTAAATTTACCCATACCAGCCCATACCATCCTCAAACAAACAGCTGTGTAGAAAGGCTCAATTCCTATATCAATCAGTCACTAAGAGCCTATTGTAACAAGTCTCAAAATGATTGGCCCCGTTTCATTCCTGGCATCATGATGGCCTATCGGATGGCCCCAAATTCATCAACTCAAAAATCCCCATATGTTATGCTTTTCGGCTGAGAAATGAGAGCTCCACAAGATGTAGCATTAATTCCAAAAGAAAATTTAGGCCACAATAACAAAAGTTATCTTTCCAATTTGCTTGAGGAGCTTGAAATCACTAGAACAATCGCAGCTGAAAACACTGCTCGGGCTAAGAAGGTGTATTCAGAACAATATAATAGAAAGGCTAAAGAACCAGAATTCGCCCCAGGTCAAAGAGTTTGGCTTTACTGTCAAAAAGTTGAAAAAGGCCTTTCCAACAAATTAACCCAAAAGTGGTATGGTAGCTATTATATCGTCCATACAGGTCCAAATTATACCTACAAACTACGCCGAAGTTCTGACGACAAAATACACAAACCACTGGTCCATGCCAACCGTCTGAAGCCATATTTTGATCCTGCTGATCGTCCACAGTATCCTCCAGAACCATACCTCAATAACCCCAGTGACATAGATTCAGGAGTCATGGATGACAACGAGGAACCAGTCAATGATACTCAGTTTGACAGCAACAATTCCCCATCAACAAGTTCAACTTACCAGGCTACTGATCAATCACCTCCACAACAGAAAGGTAAGAAGGTCAATTCCAAAACAAAGGCAGGTACTTCCAGCAACAAGAGTCCGAAGCAAAAGACCCCAACAAAGAAGAAAAACCCTGCTTCAACTTCAAGTACAACAGAAAAACCTACCAGTCCCACGGCAACAATGAAGGAAAATCATGCCACACCAGGTCCTAGTGCTCCAACCAAGGTAAATGAAAAGGTAAACAAAGGGAAAAGAGGAGTGAATAGTAAGCATCACCAGCCCAAATCCAGAAAACAACCCGACGACAGCCAGGTACAACCTCCAAGTCCAACATCAGGTAATCAAACCAAGGATATCCCTCAAGTCTTCAATCCAGAGGACATCCACTCAATTGTTAGTTCCAAGAGAGCAAATGGCAAAATGTACTACAGAGTAAAATGGAAGGATCCAGAAAGAGGAAACACATGGGAGTATGGCAGCAGCATTCCAGACTCCATTCAGAGAGAATTTCACCTCAAAAGAAGTATGTCAGGAAAACGACGAAAACGTCCACTGAAGAATCATAAGTTTTTCGACCAAAAGGAATCAGCACAAGACAATAAATCAGTCAATGTTCTGTCAGGGAATACAATGTCAGGAAATGTCAAGCAAGACAACACCAAACCATGCATAGAATTAGATGTCAAACCACATCCGTTTTTTCCCAAACACCTACGAAGAGTAGAACATATAATAGAAAGAGTTCTGGGCATTGAAATTATTCAAGGAGACTGCTATGTCAAGGTCTCATATAAAGAACATCCTGATACTGTCCACACATGCCATTTTGAAAATGTTCCTCCCCATCTCATACAGCGCTACCTTGATGATAGCTGGAACGATCTCCGTAATTGGTCCCGTCTAGAAGATAATCCTCCATATGATCCAGAGGAAGCACCAATTTATAAATCCAAAAGGGTTATTTTTCCACATAAAGACTTTGGAAACATCAACACCTTTAACTACCGTATTTTAGACAGTAGTCCCCATGGACCATACCAGGATCTACTCCCCATATATACCGATTGCTGCCAATTGAACATATTCTTGATCAAAATACAAAATCTCCTGAATAAACGGTGCAAATCACGATACAGCTTATAGCTGTATCTTGTTATGTTTTCTTGTGTCCAGTCCTTTCACTATGGGTCGCCAGTTGAGAACAAATGGCATCAGCCTGATCATCTGAGTTATTTGTATCACAGCAAATTTTGAGCATTGACCTGATCAACCAATCTCAAAAGCGAAGTGAAATGACACAAAGCAAACCATACTGCGAATTGAAACCCAAACCGCACCGAAGCGAAGCAAACCATACTGCGAATCGAAACCCAAACCGCACCGAAGCGAAGCAAACCATACTGCGAATCGAAACCCAAACCGCACCGAAGCGAAGCAAACCATACTGCGAATCGAAACCCAAACCGCACCGAAGCGAAGCAAACCATACTGCGAATCGAAACCCAAACCGCACCGAAGCGAAGCAAACCGTACTGCGAATCAAAACCCAAACCGCACCGAAGCGAAGCAAACCGTACTGCGAATCAAAACCCAAACCGCACCGAAGCGAAGCAAACCATACTGCGAATCAAACCCAAACCGTACCGAAGCGAAGCAAACCATACTGCGAATCGAACCCAAACCATACCGAAGCGAAGCAAACCGTACCGAAGCAAAATAAACCAAACCCTATCACATTGAACCGAACGAAAATCAAAGCGAAACAAACCAAATAGTTGCGAAAACTAACAAAGAATTCTAAAAAGGATATACACCTTTCTAACACCTTTTGTATACCGTATTAGTGTGATAAATCGATGCACTTGTTATATACACATGCACATATATGTATGTATAGTTCGTCTAATGATTGTATCCAAAAATAGAAGGATATTACTATTTTTCTCATGATATACTTTTGTAATTTGCCGCCAATATATTCTTCCTGGCCATGACACCGTTCAGTAATAATTATGTACTGATCTTTTACATCATAATTATCATATTTGTTTTATTTTCTAGTTATTACAGACAAACTGAGGAAGTATTTATATATGACATATTATTTGAACATGCTAACTCTCTTTTCTTTGTTTCCATGTAAAACCTCCATGGACACAGCTTACTATATTACAACCCCAATCCAGGATGTGGAACTCAAGGCCTCCTACATCACCCATAAAACCACCAGTACAGAGTGCCAAGACAAGCCAGCTCCACATCCAGATTCCCTGATGACAGCATTTTTATATTATGTTTTCCTTATATCAAAGAGACTCTATAATAATTATTATTCACTACTACCAGTTTAACTTTATACATTGTCCATCTAAGCCTTCATTATTTTTATTTTTACACGTTTGGGGTCCAAACTTTTTCAGACGGAGGGGAAGTTATCATGGTTAACATTTATACTAAGTTATCTTATAATAATTAGATCTACATCAAGTGCTTTTATGAGTTATCATGGTGTAATATTTATACACCATTTCATATAATTATAGTTTAGCAAGTAATAATTATCATCAGGTAAAATGCATATATAAAATATCAGTAGTTTCAGTTATAGCTTTTTAGATGGTTGCTAGACTAAGGTATCAAGATCCCATCTCCCAGACAAAGGATATTTATTTAAGTATATCTGTCATCACCTACCGGGGTATATTAGAATAACATTACTTCAATTAAGACTCATTAAGGATTAGCCCCATACAAGCTCGTCTATAGTGCCTTAAGGATTAGCCCCCATACAAGCTCGTCTATAGGGCATTAAGGATTAGCCCCACACAAGCTCATCTATAGTGACACCCTAATCTCTTTCAAAGCATCCAGTAAATATGTCAACAAGATTAGTGCCAGTCCAACAGGATAAACAGGATTTAGTATTCCCCTCTGTCTAGCCATCCATTTAGCATAGGACACAACCAATCGTGTATCAACCAATCAAATTCCTTTCTATTGTTCAAACTTTCATTAAATACATACTGTAGCCAAGTTCTAGGAGAGAAGGGGTTTGACTCTCTTACCAAGCAGACCTCTCTCCCACAGCCCAGAGTGTGTACCGACTCTCTGTGGCACCCTCAGTTATTTCTAAGTATATTGTAAATTGTTAATTGTTCTTGTAAATAAAATTGTGATTAGTCTCCTGTGACTCTGGCTCTTTGCTGACTAATTCCCCAAGAAAACCAGCACGTCATTTGGAAGGTATTGTTCACCTAGAACAGTTCCATGATAATTGAGTAGAATCACATTACAAGTAGTATAGGTAATGATGGTTCTGCTGCAACCCAGATTTATATACCTATACCACCACTACAAATGGATTTTTTTATGTCAAGATGATGATGCGATTCAACGATCGTCATGAGTCGTATTAAAAGAAATGTCAGTATTAATTAATAATGAATAAATTTTACTATAGCCCATGAGGATATTGGAAAGGTATAGGAGCAATACAAAAATTAGCCACTGCGGCTAAAGTATATATAAAGATGTGGCCAAGGATAGGTTAAAGAAACAAGCCATATGGCAAATATACTTACGGCACTGCGTTATATACCGAGGAAGAAGTATGATATTTTTACAACGAATGAAGTTCAAATTTTAATATATTTTTTCCCTCTTTAGGCATATCAATCCTGATAGCAGTCTGTCCAACACCTCTGCAGTCTTCTTTATGCGCTTCTAATAGATCTTGTCTGCTGTACCCATGCAGGCATCTTTCACAGAAATATTTCTTTCCATCATGTTTTGTTTGATCGTATAATAGCCTGCTTAAACTCTTTATCCATGTATAATGATATTTACCATCTTTTTCGATCAGAAATGAATTGATTCTGGGAATATGTTTTGGAGTGAAGCTTATCCTGTGTACAACAATTCCATTAGAAGAATGTCCGAAAACATTTATAGCTAAATTATTTTGCTTTTCCGCCTTATCAGTTTGTGTGATTGGTGTAGATTCGTCTATACCATCAAGGATTAGTCCAACGTTTTGAGGATAGCTAGAAGGACTATTTGCAATTTTAGAATCTACGGGGAACAATGCAGATCTTATCATTCTGAAACAGTCACCGCCTATATTTTTTACATTAATATGGCTTTTTCTAATATGGGGGGAAATCTATATAAGATCCACCTTTGAAAGGCATATAATTTGCTATATCTAAATATAAACTATCGATTTTATCCACACCCCAACCCGAACCTCTATTAGTCAAACATTCTAAACTTTCTTGTATCCTCTGAAGTGATGTATCTAATGATACTATAAGCACCAGATTCGGTTATAACCTCTTGATTGCTTCAGGAATAAGGTTCTGTATATTCTGTGCTATCGTCTGCGTTACTTTTACTCAATGACATTTTAACCGTCAACTGGTATTTTATACTATTTAAATCATCTAACTTCTTGTTAATTTTGCTCGATATGATAGGCTTAACATTATTAACATCCATGTTGGAATAAATATCCATCTTCCAACCTCTTAGATATTTACCAACGCCGGCTGTGGGTCCAAATTTTAACTCATTATTATCAACAACAGTGGGTTTATCAACATCGCCAACTGATTTATTATTATCTAGTAAAGCGATCAATTCAGCTTTTCTCATTCGAGAATATCTATGTTGACCACTTTGCCAAAGCCTTCAACTCTCTGACAAAAACCATTTTGACTTTATGGTATATACAAAATGATTCAAATGTCTAAATGGTTGTTTTTCATATATACAGACGTATTCTCCCCAACCTATTCCTCTCGTTGATGTAATCTCTCTTCCTAGCGTAAATAATCTGCTTCCTGACCCTATCAGCACCATGACTCTTACATAAACAGGAACTTCCTTTGACCCCAATCCCACATACAGAACAAACGTAATATTTATATCCTTATCTGATGTAACAAGAGTGGGTCCCACAGTAAACACCCACACATGGCTTCTGACATTGAATCGATTTCCCCATGAGTGTATATCTGCACAGATTCATGGTTATACACATATCATATCATTTGTCTAAAAGGTAAATCACATCTCCACAGGGGAGTCATAGTTGTCATCGCTATTTATAGCTCATAGCTTATGTGTAGCTAAAAATAGACAACAGCCATCGCGACATAGCTGAACAGCCAGTCAGCGCTATTTATAGATTAGCAGTCAGGGTTATTACTAATGGTTGATATGCAATAGTATGTAGCTAAATATGAACACACCAGGCAATCAAAAAAACTATAAACGCTATCTCGCGTTTTTTCTGAGCCTCTGACAGCGTATGAAACTGACTTATTGTTGGTCTCGGTATTGGGTCAAGTTTCTTTCCATAAACAAGGAAATATTTGAGCATGGCAGATTCAACATTCTTAAACGTTTGAATTGAATACCCCTCTTTACGCAGTTCATCATTAATAAAATCTAATCTTAACATCCTATTCCTGGCCCATTGTGACTGGGCTGGTCTGAGTTGTTCTAATGCTTTATTATGTCTTTCCTGCTCGACTCCTCTCATACTAGAAAATAAAAAATTACTCCCCGAAAAAACTAGAGCATTAACAATAGCCCCACCAACCATCATCGCAATTGATGCCATGTTCAATAATATAAAATATTCAAATGTTTAATTACTTCATTATGTCTTCTGGGATAAACCCTTGTTTGATTAGCATATCTTTTGTAGCCATTGCCAATCCTATATCAAGAATCATCATACCGATATAATAACCATTAAAAACTAGCTCGGGTGGTGTGGCTTTAGTAATCATTTTAGCCATATGGGCATAGCCAATGGCCAAACTGCTGACCACCGCTGAATAATACGTTGCGTTTACCATCATTTTACTGTCTGTAACTGGAGTAGTCATGCTTCTTATAGCATTATATGAGGACTAACCTCTAATTGAACTTGTTGTGTAGTCGGGGGTGACCTTTTCTCTTCTCCGGTCTTATAAAACAACCATACCGCCGCTATAGCAACAACCCCAAGTACATAGGGAGCCCAAGTTCTTATTGGACAACTATGTTCAAGATTTGAATTGTGAATTAGTTTTGACTTCCTTGCTAGCGCACCCTTCCTACCAGCTGCGACTTTTCGAGGATTCTAAGTCACTCTGGCTTGTTGTGCAATCGCTGGTATTTCCTCGTTCACTTGTGGTGATTGTGTTTCCACAATCTGTTGCGCAATCAGGGTTATTTCCTTGTTCACTTGTTTTGATTGTGTTTCCACAATCTGTGGTGTCACTTGAGTCTCCATTATTAGTAAGTGGGCACTTATGTTTAAATTGACAATACCTAGCCGTTATTAAAGCAGTGGTCACCGGAGCTAAGAACATCCCGTATCTATGATAAAACTCACAGCTCACTGAGCGTATAGCGTGTTCGATGAATGGGTCTTTCTCAAGAGATTCGCATAAATTCGGGCGATTTTCTGCGGGGATAAGGAGAAACATACGAGCTACGACTGTGAATAGTTGTCACATAGCCGACCCTATTGTTTATGTTATGGTAGCTCCCATTCTAGACTTGCTACGCGCGTACAGTTTTTAAATTTCTTCGTCGTTCATGTTATCAATTCTTTCAGTGGTATAATTTTCACCCAAATATTGGGATCATTTTCCACTGGCAACCAAAGCCGCGAGCCTTTATCTATGTTTATCTGTATGTTGATCTACACATTGATCAGGTTCTTTGAGCATTTGTTCGATGAGTTCATCGCATTCCATAATGTAATAACTATGGAGATATTTAAGTCTAACATAATAAAATATGGCATATCCAAAACAGCTCGAAATGATAAACTGTTGCAAAAGAATGAGGATTTCAAACTGCATTATTACATAATAACTGCTAATGTTCAATTTATTGTAATTTTGCTATATCTTTGCTATATTTGCTATTTTTGCTCTAATTTTAGCTATATTTGCTAAAATTTGCTATATTTTTGCCATATTTTTGCTCAGCAGTTGCGACAACTTTGTTTAGCATTTGCTATTTTTGCTATATTTTTGCTAAGCAATTGCATAAGCAGCTGGTTGATCGGTTTTTGATATGAATTTACAATGCTTCGTTGCTGCTAACAGTTTTCTGACTTTATCTCGTTCGAGCTTGGTATAAATAACATCATTTTCGCGTAGACATTCCTTGAATGAATCTCGGTCTTTGCAATGAAAGAGTGCTACCCATTTGGTCTGCTCTCTCAGATCTTTCAGGACTGAGTTGTATTTTTGAGTAAGTACCCAAACGCTTTGCTGAGTATGCCGTCCGGAGAATGCTAAATATAAAAGCATATCTTTCTTTTGGTAAGTTCTTTACTCGCACTGCAGTCGTCTATTATGAAAAGGGTTGATTCGCCTTTGTATTTTTAGTGACATACTCGTAAACAGTCTTGTAAACGATCGCCCGTATCAACTATGTGCATCCCGGGATCATTCATAACCCAATCTCTCAATAGGTATGTGTTATTAACGATTATAGTCGGTCACAAAATAATAATATGGTCGAAAACGTCCCAATAATGACTTTGTAAAATATCTCGAATAAAAGCTGTTTTTTCACAACCCGTTTGCCCGCAGATGATAGGGCAGTGCGGTTCTTTAGGTAAAAGATTATTAATAGATCGCTTGCATGAATCTTCCATTATGTATATGAAGTTGTGCGTCCATAATCACGTACAAATATATGTTTAATTTATTAGCCGCTTCCTGGAGCTTCGTTGTCTGCACAGTAATACCCTCGCTAGCATTTTCTATTCTCTGCCAACTACCGTGTAGCTGGTCATCGTCTGTGGTTCTCATGTCGAGCCATAGCGCATACTTCGTGGTAAGGAATTCAGCCATTGTTACATCCCCGAGAGACAGATCTTTCACGACCGCGTTAACATCTGTGCTTCATTTTATAGAAGGGATTTTTTTAATCTCGTCCCACTGTTGATATGCTTGCATGCCTTGACTATATAGTTGATAAGGCACGCCCTCAATAGTCAATTCTACTTTTGTAATCTTGGGGTTGTAGAACTTCTCGGTATCACTTGCAAATGCATCAGAGGGCTCCTCAAACAACATTAAGATACCCTTCAACAATCTAGCGGGAATGTTTAGATTGATATTCCGTATCTCTTTTGTTCCTGGTGATCTTTCGATGTCGAAGCACGCGATCGTACAAAATGGCTAAACTTCCGGTTACGAATTTGTCTGGCTAATTCAGGATCTGTTATCATACTCCAGTGAGATATTGTCAATAGAATAGCTAGTACCATCTTCAGCAGCTTTGATTACTCTGCCGTAGTCATTAAAAGTGAGTTCGTATTCTAACCTATCGCCTTGGGATACTTGATAGAAAGGCATGTGACTATTTAGTAATTCAAAGTCTAGCGGACTATAGAATCGGTTAACTAATGCATCAGCAACAGCCTTATCTCCTACAACGGTATTATCACCACTATCAGCAGTCTCAATGTGTTCTGATTACAAATACCTTGGTACTGTAAGTTTTCCCGTTTTTTAGCCGTTCTCCAGAGATCCATGTAACAGAAATATACATCGCTGTCGTCAATACTCAAAACTTCATTACCGCTAATTTTAATCGCGATTTTCTTAACAATTGCATGACCTATGTTCTGAACGAGGTCTCTGCTAGCGTCGGTAGAATTCAAACTAATTGTAAATGATAGTCATGCAGTTCCCGGTACTAACACATCGTGTGCGCCGAGATTAGGAAAGCGAACCAGAAGTGCTTGATTCTGATCAATGGTACACGGTTTATTAGTTATAGTTACAGACTGGCTTTGCTTTGACCTCTAATGGATCCCGAATTCTACGTTGTTGGTTTAACTTGCATCCGTATTGTGAAGACATTGTTATATTGTAACTATGTAACCTTATGTTTGATATTAAAATGGATGATTTTAATCTAGATAACTTTGTTAATTCGAGTACAATCGACGAAGGTACTGATGAAACCAGCTTTATGAATCTTAACGATGAACTTTTGCAATCAACCGTTAATGATTATTATTATGCCTTAAAAGAAAGCGCAATAGGTTCAAAGTTAACGATAGATAGCTAAGGAATAATGCGACTGCGTGGCTCTCTGGATATTGATCTTATGAATTCTCGTACTCGTAAGCCCCTAGCCGTGTCAACACGGCATCAACACTGTTCGTAATGAATTAGGATTTTGTAGACTACTCACAAGAAAAACTTTCTGCAAAGACTACTAAGGTTCTTAAGACTGTGCGTGCTGAACTCGGTACCATAAATAAAGATAATATGGAAGAAAGCTCGAAGCTGGCCTCAGATGAACTCGGAGAAATCTTGGATACTTACTACGATAATTCCACGTTACAGGTACCATCCTCAGAATTCAGTATTAGGGAATTACAAGGTCTTGACAAGGCAATGCAAACAATGCGGGGAGAACTCATCAATAATATAGCCAAGCTATCTGAACTCGACAAGCATATAGCTTATGAGAAAACAATTCAGTAGACGCCGCGTTGCTGAAAGATTGCGTAACTTAGAAGACGAAAGTTCGGCCCACCTCGAAGCAGCTTCCAGTAAAAGAAAGGCACTTCGTTCACAAATCAGTCGAATTCGAGAAACTATCGATAAAGTCCTCAACGATGATACTACACTGGCTGATAAAATTAAAACATTGTTCAGAGAACAGGGGATAACCATTGTCAGTGTTTTAACCACATTGGGATTTATTATATTGACTTTGACTCTCGGGTTAACCGGTGGCAGCGGACCATCCACACCCCCTAGTGATAAAAATGGTGTAAAAGGGTGGATAAAAAAGCATTTGAAGGCATTAGGAGAAGCACTGGGAAAGCCGGGTCTGCACTTCCAGTATAATAGGGAGTATTGTTTCCTGGCTCTTGAAATTATAAGCTAAGACCACCACTTGGCTTAGCCAAAAATTGTGGGCACTGATCGTAGCAATTGCCGGTCTGTTGTATGTATCCGCTAAAGACTATTTATCCAAATCAGATCATTAAGAACTATTTATCCAAATCATGAGTAAACCAGCCGCGACTCCACCTACTATAAGCGCTGTTGTTTCATCGATATGTTGTTGATTTTTAGCGGCAATGTGTGGTGACACTTGTGGTTGTGTGTCAGCAGATGTGTTAATGGGAGCGTCAGTAGATATCTGTGGCTTGACTATTCCCGTTTCGCCTGTGTTTGTTTGCATTATTAATTCAGTGTAAATATCTGAATTTATACTTGGGTTTTGTTGATCGGTAGCAATAACAATATTATAACCGATCACTTGACCAATCTTAAGTTCCATATTACTCAGAAACATGTATAGTCTACTTTGGATTGAGCTTACTGTAATACATCTTGATAACGCTTTATAGAAGATGGTATGTCAACTGGTGAATGCTTAAAAAAAGACAGAAAGGGTGGGCGCTTATTGGGGATAATTCAGGTCAAATTGGCGTAAATTCATCAGTAAGCCTTACCGTATTTTCTTGAGAATAGTGCGCACTTTTTTTTCCAAAAAACACAGCTGTGTAGAAGGGGGTGCGCATTATACACGAATTACTGAGTTTTGATGTTTTCTCCCCCATGGAAAGACATTACTGTGAGCACGTAACACCGGAAATACCATGTCAACAAATCTATACAGAAGTTCGCAAATTATTCATGTAATTACACTGTCTGGCTTTAAAAAGTGTTTTTTTGTATATCTGGACTTTTGTTTGTAACTTATTTCATTAATGTTATTCAAAATTCCTTTTAATATTGTTTTAATTAATTTCGGCGAAATCGTGTGTGAAGCGATCGGAAGATCGCACAACTCACCGTTATTAACAGCAACCACGGTCAGATTACCGCTATTGACGCCTTGAAACAAACTTTAGTTGCCAGAGAATGGATACATATATCATAAATGCCATACTTTGAATCGTTAAAAGTCATATTTGTTTTTGCTGGACGAGTCTATGTCAACACGTAATTCTCGAGATCACGCTTAATGGGTCGAATACGGTAGCTCATATGCAAACCTATTGTACGGATTATTTGTGGAATTCCATGCCCGATCCTGCGGTAATGGGGCACTAATTATCCCCCGCCACAAAGTGAAAGGGGGATATAGGAATGGGTGCCGTCCGTCCGTCCGAAAACTTTGTCCGCACGATTTCTCTTAAACTATTCAGTGGATTCATCTCAAACTTAGTACATATAATCTGTGACATATGGAGGGGTGCAGTCAAAAGAAAAAAATTGTTTTTATTAATTTTCCATTTTTTTTAATGAATTTTTCAAACCCTAACCTTATCCATTATTTAATTTGAAAGTCTGACACACTAGGCGGGTCAGGGGTAAAAGTGAGCCACACTCACTTTTGCCCATGTTTAATAATAGTTTTATGATGTATTGGCAGCTTGCTTGTTGTGTTTTTTTGTTTTTTGTTGTTTTGGTTTTTTTTAAATACGGCCATGTAGGCCTGTTTTGATTAGATAAATGCCTTGTGGTTTGTAAGTTATTTGCACTCCGATGTGGGTAGGGATCCATATTAGCTCTATGTCTTTGCCTAGTTTATGGAGATTGTTGGAGCTTTTTAGTTTCTGAAGTATTAGTTTTGAACATTTTTTGTGTGTTTTTGTTTCTTATAACCTGGAGCACACTTAATGAGTCTGTTAGGATTAGTGTTTTTTAGTGTCTTTATAAGGGCGCTGTGTAGGGTTGTTACTGTACCCATTATTTCAGCTGTGAAGATTGATTGGTTATTGAAGAGCCTATAGGATTTTGTTTCTTTTGTAGGTGTGTTGATGTGAATACCGAATCCTGTGCATTTTGATTCTGGGTTAGAGGACCAGTCTGTGTATATGTGACACCAATTTGGTCATTTTTCATGTATGTATGCTAGTGTGCTGGATTTAGCGGTACTTGGGTCAGTTTCTTTATTTAGTTTTGATATGAGATATGTGGATTTGGGGGGTTTGGGAGTTTGGGTATGAAAGAGTTGTTTGGGGCTGTGTTTAGTTAAAATCCATTCAGGTTGTGAGTATTTAAGTAGTTTTTAGAGTTAGTTTGTGCTTGGTTTGTTTTTAAGCATTTGTTGGATTTGTGGGTTATCTTGGGTGGAGGCCCAGTAACTTATTGTCGGGTGTTCTCGGTGCAGAACCAGGGGGATTTTGCCTGTTAGTGCCTGCAGTGATGTGCACGGTGTGCCCTGTTGTGAGTGTGTGATTAACCTTAGTGTTTGGTATTGGATTGACTTCAGTTTATCGTTTAATGATGAGTTTAGGTCTTTAGGCATCTGTTTGTTAGGTTTTTAATATGAGCACCCCAGGTGAGATGTTCATCAAAGATTAGTCCTAGAAATTGTTATGTGGTTTTTTTTTGAAGTTATGGGGTTATTGTTTAGTTTTAGTTTGGGGCTGTTTGTGTGGATATATCTGTGTTTGAATATTCTCCCTATCTGTGGTTGAATATTCTCCCTATCTGTGTTTGAATATTCTCCCGGTAGTTTTTTCGGCATTTAGTGAGAAGGTCGATTTTATTTGCCCATGTTTGAATTTTGCGGATCCAGAGAGCTTAGCTCCTTCATCCGAGTATTTAGAAGATTGAAATTTATTAGATACTCTCTGGAATAAATCATTGATCATAATGTTGAAAATTGATGGGCTCAGAATGCTACCTTGGGTCGTACCTTTCTCTCAGGGAAACTGGTCTGATAGGGTGTTGTCAATTCCCACTCTTATTTTACGATTTAAGAAGTCTTGTATGTAGTACGTTTATTTTAAGTCCTGCTTTTTGGCCCCTCCCCAGTGGAATTACTGTATACATTGTATATTGAGAAAATGGCTTGTGTGAGGTTTACAGAAGAATCCTAACCTTAATCTGACTTTAACCCAACTGTACCTTAGTCCAATTAAACAGCAACTAGCTTATTTACTTACTTACTTACTTACTTTGGAGATGTAACGTGCGCTTTCCGACTGATGCGTATTTCACACAGGCCCAGACAGGCCATTTAATGTGTTTCCAAAAGAAGCGAAAGTGGCAACTAGCACAGCTTTCTAGTGTTAAGTACTTCCATACAAACAATATGTCGTGTTTTCCTAAAAACAACAGATAATTTATGTTTTTATTCTGTTTACTGGCAATGAGGAAGTGCAAAGGAAATAAGATCATTGAACCAACTCAAGTTGACGCAGTCACAAAGAACAAAGGTACACACTGTTGCGTGGTTGGCGTCTGTCTTGGCACGCTGGAGTATTCAGTGATGCATAGTTTGACACGAGTGTCATGGACCTGAATAGTGACAATTCACAGGATGTCCATTATGTAATTGCTGGTGTTTGAATGACATTGTCATATACTTGTTACAAGCCCTGCTCAATAAACAGTGATGTGGAATATATATAGTTGTTTGTTTTTATGTCCAAGGTTTATCTTTTATGGTATTTCTGTTATCCAAATTGTGAAGTGAGTCCATCTTATAGTTTAACAATTGTTATATTTGGGATAACACTTCCTCAGTAAGGTACAGATTCTCGTACTTTTTTGGGTTGAGTCCCGTCCGGGATTCGAATCCCGGACGGAACTCAACCCAAAATAGTACGAGAATCTGTACTTTACTAAGGAAGTGTTATCCCAAATATAACATTTGTTACATTTTACCACTTTCTAAATGGCATTGTGTATTCACATCTTATAGTTGATAGTCATTTTGAAATATAAATTTCATGTTTAATCAATGCGAGCAAAGACCATCCATCAATTTTTGCATGCATGATTTACAGTATTTATATAAGTAAGTGTCTGTGCAACATGTATATATGCTTACGTTACACATGCCTGTTCATCTAGGATGTGAATCTGCTGGAGGAGCATCTGATGCCACGAAAACACCTGCCCCCTTTGCTGCTAAAGTTGAGTGAACGGAAAGCAGAGAAACTTGACTATCTTGGGGTGTCATATGGACTGACAACTAACCTGCTAAGGTAAATATGTATGAAGATGTTCTCGTTAGAAGTTCTAAGGTTACTTTTTTTGGTTGGAACAACTAGAGAAATGAGAAGTTTTCTAAGTGAGCTGAGATATGCAAGTGGTATTCAGCAGTGGTATAATTCTTACTAATACAAGACTTCCAGTACATCAGAACCAGGAGTCCTGTATTGTGCCTGTCATGAGACTATAAGGTATTTAAGTTTTCAACAGAAGTCCCCTTCATTGTCAGCTTTCCTTCTCCAGTTGAGATTCTGATGATCTCACTAAACCTCTGAGTATGTGGAGTCTTCACTTATTTCCTGTCTGCTACTGCAGGTTGTTGCAGGTTATCGGCTGGTTCAAGAAGACACAAATTTATTTGCCAATATCAATATTTATCATATAATGGGTGGGTTTCTCGGCAAGATATTGCTAACAGATAAAAACGATATTCGTTGGGGTCATTTGAGGATAGAGATGCAAATGTCAAAGGTCTATGAACAAACATGGTGTAGCCCTTGTCATTCCGCGATCAAGTCACAATTAACCATCCGGATTCTGGAGAAACTACAGGGATAATTGCTATCATTATGAAAAGAATAGTCTAATATGCTGAAACCCAATGTCTAACTGTGACGTAGCTAAGGCAGTTTACAAGTTTATCAGTGTATAAGAAACAGGTTTCTGTTGTAACTATATTGGCTACTGTCACTGTCTGACTGACACATCACTTACCCTCTGACATTATATATATTAATGGGCACATTCAAGGAAACATTGCAATGTTTAGATAATGTTTGTGAGAGATGTAAAGCAACTTTTGAGCACAGAAATAAAGAATGGTATATGACAGAGAGGTTATCATGCTTGTGTGTTTGGGAATGGTAAATATCCATTATTTGGAATAAAAACTGTATTTAGCGAGCGAGCCTGCACATTTGCTGTTTCATTTGATCTCGGCCTTCAGTCTCATAGAGTAGTTTGGGCTATAAATATGTGTGAATTTCGCTAAATGCCATGTGCATGACCATACATATGGGCAGAAAGGGAATTCCCTTGACATTCCGTAGTAATAAAAGCAGTCCGCTTCGGTGGGCATGGCCTTATTTTTTACATTTATTGGGAAATGAATGCAATAACACGTGACCAATTCAGGTAACCAGAATTCAGGAATTACAATGAACACAACGAAAATTTCATTATTTGCACTTGAATACTTAATCTACAGTCTTAACATTCGTGACAGTTTTAACAGTTGGCAAATTTAAACCCATATCAACAGCCAGGTTAGGTGCTCTCTGAACAACTCCAAGAAAGAAGAGACATGTTTTGTTTCTGCAATTTATTGATTTCTCTGTATGTGTTGATGCCACATAAACCGGAGCCATACAACATAACTGGTTCAACCAAAGTACCATACAGCTTTTTAAACACATATATGACATGCTGCCAGCAGCCTCAAACTCAGTACAGTGCTCTGCTGGCAGATTTACCATACAGTTCTCTGACAGATTTCTTCATATCAAGGTGTTCGTTCAAGCAGATACCAAACATACTGAGTGGTATTAACATTACATGTGAAAACAAGATTAGATTTCGTTACTGAAGGACATCTAAAATAAGTAAGGATAAGAATTAATGGATGAACAACTGCTTTATTACAATTAAGAGTGGCATTTCGGTGTAGGTTCTATCACTTGCTTGATAACGGTGTTAGAACCAACACTGAAACGTCGATCTTAATTTTAATAAAGAAGTTGTTCATCCATAAATTCTTATCCTTTCTTAGTACTCCAACTTCTAAATGCCTATCAAAGAAAACATCTAAAATGTACAATGTTTGTTTTACAGTAGAAAATGGATATAACGAACTACAAGGGACCAGAGAAATCAGTTCATTATATCCGTTGTTCGTTATACACGTTTTCGCTCAGAAAAAGTCCGCCATCTTGGATAAGACAAAACACAATACACGTAATTGCAGTGTTACACATGAATTCTTCATGGCCTAATTTCACTGCAAGTTCGCCAGCTTTGGTCTGCAGTAACGGACCACTAAGCGTAATGTTTTCGCTTCTCATGGCTTGAAACCACTTGAAGAGGGCGTCCTCTACGTCTTGGTGATTGGCAGCTCATAACCTCACCCGGACAGGTCCAAAGTCAGTCAAGTCGCAGGATTCAAGAATGGTTTCTCTCTTTATAATTGCAATGTCTTTCTTGGTTTTTATGCCAGCATCAATAGTAATAATAATTCTCAATTTCGTGTCTAAACTGATAGCTTTCCTCATACTATTGCCCGCCGTGATAGCATATGCAAGTGAACTGACACTTGGAGACAATATCGTAAAATGTATATGATTAATATTTGTTTTATAGACAAGATTACATGTACAGGTAAGATTAACACAATGCAAATTTAACAAGGTTGATCCGTCACCGCTGATTGTATTGAATTGCTGCCATTGTGTTGATTTGCCGCTGATTGCGTACAGCCAATTGTCAGTGACACTTGACACTGAGAGATTTCTCAGTTCGCTATACACGTCACTAATTAGTGAAGATGGGCTTGTCGGTGATCCGATATCAGTTTGCTGTATCTGTTAGTTCGCTGTAAAGAGTTCGTTAAATACGTAAATTATATATGATATTATATGGGAGATAAATCGGGGATTTTTTGACAGTTCGTTGCATCCGTTTGTTCGCTATATCCGTGTTCGTTATATCCGTGTTCTACTGTACTTGCATTTACAGTTAATTTCCAATCTTTGCACAAAACATAAAAGATATTCTACATTGTCTGCAAAGATGTTTTGTCAGGTGCTATAAGCACATGCATTCTCGAACAGTGTCAATTGCTTTTTTAAAATCAACAAAGCAAACAAAATGGAATCAATTTTGGCTTTTCTTGTCTTAATTAAAGATGAAACCATTCTGTTCATCAACTGAAATGTCATTTTTTTCCAACCAGTTGCTCAAAACAAGTGTGAAATGTATTTGCATAAATCTTGACTGGAATTGATATAAGTGTCATAGCGACTGATTTACGACATCCATTGTCTGAAGAACATTTGATTGCAAAGGCTCATTACCCTGGAGCCATGACATCTATATGCCTTGAAACACTTAATTGCTGTTATTTATTAGATGCTAATCCTATTTGTTAATCTCCATTTTTGTGTACATCGACCGTCTGCCATCCTGAACAGGATGTGCAAGTATGTCACTGATGATTTACTGTTTACATTTATATTTATTACTTACGAAATGTCAGGTGACCTTGGCTATATAAGCCTTGGTCCAGAGAGATTGAGAGGGAGAAAAAAAGGTCTTACCCTTAGCCTAGCTAGGGTTAGGCTGGGTGCTCCGGGGCACCTAGACAACAACCACTACCACTATGTGCTGACCAGGCACATAGTGTCTTTTGTATGTATATATCAACATGTATAAAGCAGAACTGTATATACCGCAAGCCATCGTCTCCAAGTTGTCACTTCCTACTGAGAACCATATGTCGGCCCCTTGCATAAACGAGTATGCAAATTGTTCATTAATCAACGCCGGACCGACACGTGTTGTTAATTTGGTGGAGCTATCGGGTATGACAGACTTCTTAGTCTGTCCTTTCGTGTACCTCTTTGCAGCATGGCATATGGTTCACAAAACTGTAGGAAGTGACAGTCTCTTATTAAAAGGATATACTACCTTCCTGGAGGCCAATCACCAAGAACGAAGAAATGGCCTTTAACAAGATTGAAGAAAGAACAAGAACCTCTCCAATCAAGAACAAGTTCTCCGATCCCAAAATTTCCCTGCTCGAATATCTTAGCAACACTGCTAAGACTTCCCCTTCAAGATGTCGTTCCTGCACATGACCTAAGAAAAGAAGTATACACGCCTATCCCACAGAGACCCAACCATGTTAATCTCCATTTTTGTGTACATCGACCGTCTGCCATCCTGAACAGGATGTGCAAGTATGTCGATGTACACAAAAATGGAGATTAACAAATAGGATTAGCATCTAATAAATAACAGCAATTAAGTGTTTCAAGGCATATAGATGTCATGGCTCCAGGGTAATGAGCCTTTGCAATCAAATGTTCTTCAGACAATGGATGTCGTAAATCAGTCGCTATGACATAAGGGTTATACCCTGATATTCAAGTGTGTTATACCAGATTTAGGTATGGGATTAATAATACCTTCATTCCACTTGGAGGACACTACTCCGTTATTGTTTGATGATTCTATACGGTAAATCAATACAGGCAGAATTTCTAAGAACCTCAGAAGCTATACCATCAAGGCCACGCACCTTACCATGTTTAACATTAGAAACGGCTTTTTCGACTTCCAACCTGTTGACCTGTTTATTTAGGCAGATATCCCTATATTTCTGTTGGTCATAGGGTAACGATCTTTCCTAAAAGTAAAACTTCACTTTATGAATCTTGTGGGAGATATATAAGCGATGAAAAGCATCTTTCCACTTATCAAGAACAACATTGTTATCACAAAAGGCAGTGTCATTATCATCTATAACTTCACAGGGAATTCTTTGCTTTCTGTCATTTGCCAGACCTAACTTGCCAATAGATTTCCAAAAGTCTTTCCCTTTATGCTCTTTATATAACATATCAAGTCTATTTTGCTCTCCAGGAGAATGTGCACATTTTGTCCTTTGGTTCATTTTGTCAAAGTCTTTCCTGCTCTCTCTATAAACAGTGCATAAAGGTTGTTTAGTTAAAACAGTTTTACTTTTCAACCACTCCTTTTCACGCTCTACAAACTAATTGACACCTATCTTGAAGTTCATTGTTCCAATAAGGTTTAGATCTGTCCTGCTCTTTTTGTTATTTGTATTACTTTTTGTTTTTACCTTTTTTAGTTTAGTTTCTAGTTCATCAATAATAACACCATGGAATTCACTATATGCAGCATTGGCATCATTTTCCTCATAAAGATCATTTTCTAACTTATCAATAGCTTCTAAGACAAGTTGAAAGTGCCTGTTTGTCATTCAGGAATGATTTGGGTATTGTCTTAAAACCATATTTTTTTGGCATTTGTATACTCCTTATTTTCTATAAAATTATCAGTAGTATCAGTATAAAAACATACATTTGTTTCTAATAAAGAATGATCTAAGATCTTTTGACTTCCATGTTGTTGGGTCATATTTACAACATCTGATATTTTATGAACTTTGAAATCAACAACAGGACACAACTGTTCATGGGGTACAAAAAACATCATCAACAACAGCCCTGCCTAATCATACATAAATTGCAATCAAAAAGAAAATCAATTAGTAGATTTCCATGGTGATTAACAGTCCCGTCAATTATTTCTCTACGTGGAACTTTATCCACGCCTTCAATATAATCAGACTCTAAACTACATTGTGTTTTAAAATCGCCAACAATGACAAACTTACCAATGTTTTGGAAATCATGCACCTACGATAAAAATCTATTGAAATACATTTCAGGTCATGTCACCTTGTTGGTTTCTCCAACAGGAGGTTTGAGATACAGAAACACAGCGTGTTACCCATGCGTGCATGTGGTGTTAATTTCAACCACAGCGTGTCATGGTACACTTCATCTGAAACAATAACATCATAGTTTGACAACGATCGCTTATGAACAAATGCCCCAACACCACCAGAATCTCTTTTTGCTCTTTTATCTCTTATCTAAATTATTTCTGTTTTTACCAAACCATTTGTAATCAGGTAAAGATAAAACATAATTATTTATTAAAAATGTTTCACATTTACATAAAATGTCAAAATCAAAATAACTAGCAGTGTTTGAACGAAAAAGCCTATTTTCAACATCAGTAAGGGACCACCGCCTACGTTCCAGGAACCAACCCTTATGTCCTAGTTCTAACCCTGCTTTTTGGTTATATAAACACCGGAATTGACAAAGAGTATGTCATCTTCATCAATTTCTTTCAACAGTTTTCTGAGATTTGCATTTTCTTTCACTTCTGTTTGGGATTTACATGGTTCAATATAAACATTCGTGAACTTGTTTACATTTTTTAGCTTAGCTTTGGCTTTCAAAACATTATCTTTTTGTTACACAGTGTCCAATGTGGCGATCACAACACAAGGGTACTGCCATCTCACCTTCTTCCTTTCAGCAGAGACAACTTTAATGTCAGACATTTTGAGACCGTCTCAAATCACTTACACCACTTTGTTGTTAGTGATTGATTTTTCTGTGGCCTCATTTTCATGTAATTTCAATTTTTTCAGCACAATACAGCAATTGGAAATGTCATTGTTACCAGCTTTTGGTTTGATGCAGTCTGCATAGGACTTTTCAAACTTAGCTAATTTGCTTTCAAACTGGCTAATTTTTGCTTGAAATTCCTTTTTCACATTGTCAACTTCTTTTTTAATCTTGCTGTTAATTAGAGCGGCAATATGATTAGAGAGTGAACGTTTTAGTCTATCCTCTAAACTATCCGTACGTTTGGTGATAGTAGAGTTCATATTAGCATACTCTGATCTAAGGCAATCACACATATCTCGCACGATTTCTATTGTCTGATTGTACGTAATTTTATTATGAGTTTATGCAATAACGACATCGCCTACCGGCTCATAGGCTAAGGCAACCACCTGTAAAAAATGTGCAGCACAGGATCCTGCATTTAGGCATGCAGGCCCCCTGCTGAATGGTTATAAAAATCCACATCAATGGCTGTACATACAGTCCTTATAACGGCAGTAGAGATTGCCAAGACTGAATGCAGCTCAACGGAACAACGCCTTTGGGAGATTACAAGCTGGAGCAACTCAGCAAGAAGTGGCCAGGCACTTTGGCGTATCCAGACAGACAATCTCCACACTGTGGACCCGATACAACAACACCAACTGAGTTGACGACAGACCAAGGTCAGGAAGACCAAGGATGACAACCCAAGCACAAGATCAATACATCCGGCTGCGACACCTCCGAGACCGCACTACCACAGCCACGTCTACAACCACACAGATCCCTGGGGTATGCAGAATATCAGATCAAACGGTACGCAACAGACTGAGAGAGGCTGGACTTTTTGCACGAAGACATGTTTGTCATCATGTATTGACCCTGGGTCATCTGGCGGACCTTCTGCTTTGGTGCCAACAGAGAGTTAGATGGGAACGTGCAAGGTGGAGAAATGTACTGTTTCCGTCTCACATGTGCTGATGGGTGCGCACATGTCTACAGACGTCGATGTGAACGTTACGCCCCCAACTGTGTGCAGCAGGTTTTCCCATTTTGCGGCGGGAGTGTCATGATATGGGCCGGAATTCATCATGGTGGTAGGACGCCTCTCGTGCATGTGACAGGTGCATTGACAGGTGTGCGTTACAGAGACTTGATCCTCCAGCCTTACGTTCTTCCTCACGTCAACGTTCATGGCGGACAGTTCCAGCAGGACAACGTTCGACCGCATATTGCACATGTTTGTCAGGAGTTCTTACAGCACAACAACATCTAGACATTACCTTTGCCAGCCCGGTCACCAGATTTGTACCCGATTGAGCATCTGTGGGATGAGTTGGATCGACACGTTCGCAGAAGGAATCCACCGCCCCAAACACTTCCGGCGCTTCTTGATGCACTTCAGAATGAATGGCAGCACATCCAACAGCGTGTTATTGACAACTTGATTGCATCTATGGGTCGTCGGTGAAGCGGTGATTGATACACATGGTGGGACATTTTCTGTACCCCTGTGACATTAACTGTATTGTGTACGTGTGTCTGTCTAGGTGACACGATTAATGTTTTGAACATTGTGTACATTGATCTTCAAACAGTGTTTCAATACTGGTTTCTGTGTCCTATTTTGAAACAATTGCATTATATTACATTTTGAAAGTCAGTGTCAAGTTTCTTTTTTTGAAGAGTATAATTTTTACTTCGTCAAATGTGCAACCTATGATTGGAAAACTACTTCAAAGGATTCTTTTCCAATTGGGGTACAGTTTCTATACCAATAGGAGAGGTGCCGTGCAAAGTTTGATATTGATAAGAGGATATTCTGAGAAAAAATTGTTTTTGTCATGTATTGAACTTTGAAATATGTTGGAGTCAAAGTCTGGGCTATTAGTGAGCCAAGCTCACTTTTTGTCTTGTTTGATAATGGATGGGTTCCTGCATATTTAACTGACAATAATGACAAAATACTTCTTTTAAAACAAAGACTGGTTATTGATCATATAGTTTGTATGATACATAACAATCTATATGGACAGTAAGTTGCATATATTTCCTTTTTGAAATAATTTGAAGCTTTTCAGTTATGTCTACCTTCTTATAAAAGATATAATTAGATCTTTGGTCACCCAATATCTATAAATAGACAGTCTACATTAATATGCTATGCAGCTGTCGTAAGTACTCAAATCATTATGTAGATGGCTATGTGTGTTGCTGATTATTAATTTTGACAGCTCATATTTTATTGCATGGTAATGTGATGCAAAACATTTTCCTTTGTGTCTGTCTGTCAGTAGAAAGAGGTTCAAACCAAGCCTGAAGGAATCCAAAAGGAATGTGAAATTTACTGAAAATTATTATCATTTTATTTCAGTAGTTAATATGCAATATTCCTTCTTGCTTCAATCATAAAACAGTGTAGAACAAATGTAGAACATTCACCAGAACAATCATAATACAGTGTAGAACAAATGTAGAACATTTACCCGAACACAAGCTATTAATATCTAAGTCAGATTCCAGCTAAGGAGATGAATCATTTGGTCACCAGATCATTACCTCAAGTTGTTGCAGATGGTCACTGATATGGCACATCTGCCCAACCACACTATTCAATGGTGGATGTTGCTACAAGGGGACCTCATCCCGTTCAGACTTGGATGACTTCAGTACTGTCAACAAGCTTGGACATACTACATATAGTCTCTTTTGCTTGAATGTTATTGGATCAGCTCACTTTGTGGACATGCCAGGTATTTCCAGCACACAAACCATCACCTGTATACGGATGCTTCCAACTCAGGCTGGTGAGCCCATATGGACAATCTAACAATAGAAGGTCTGTGGAAAACTCATGAGGAAGACCTTCGTATCAACGGTCTAGAGATAAGGGTGGTCTATTACATGATCACACCTTCCGACCACATTGTTCCCACCATGCTCCTGTTACTTCGTCATATTTTCCTAACTTGCCCAAAGTGACAGGACGTGTATTAGCTACGCTCTTGAATTACAATTGAGAATAGAATTCCTTGGCATTTAGGTTTTCTTACTCAGTGCCTCATCTTTCTGTGGAACAATTAAGTGTGGTTTTGGGCCATATTTTCAACCAAAAAAACTTCTGGCTGCTTTTCTCGTTTCATTTTCTTTAATAATGTCTTTTTCAATGCCATAAATGCAGTGGTCATTTGTGTCCTTGTTATTGTACATTTCATGTCAGCACAAGGTATTTGTACACCATTTTGCAAATCCTGAGGTAGCCTCTCTAAATCCACTCTGACAATATCTCTCAGCGTATTTGAGCAGCTTATAATATGAGGAAGCAGGCCTTGGTTGAGAGATGTCTGGATCACCATTTCATAAGCAATGGCAGCCAGCAGAAGTATCCCACGGCCAAGAGGCCAGAGGGGGTCAGTTAAAGTTAGGGTCCTTTGTATCTACACACAATAGGGGGCACGGGTGTCCCAGTCGTCTAAGGCGCCGCGATTCTCTGTGCAGAGTTGCGTCCCTTGGGCACGCCAGAAACCTATGATTGTGGGTTCGAATCCCGGTTCGCCCCAATTATGTTTCTAGGTTTGTCAGCACCATACCCGTGCTCGTGGGTTTCACCGAAGTGGTAAACGTCTGAGACCTGCATCACTTCGGGCTTTCCTCCCACATTAAGCTGACACGCCGCGATATAACTGGAATACTGTTAAAAGCGGCGTTAAACCCAACTCACTCACTCACTCACTCTACACACAATAACATGGAAGAGACACATCTCAGGGCTCCATTGGGGTACTGCACGGCTCAATCAATTGATGGCTATGGATCCCTTTGACGGTTTGGACATCACTGATTCAGGCTTGATGACCAACCAGCATGGTCTCCATGCAGCAAACTAATCAGCAGAAGCCCTGAATCATAGCCATCCACGCTCATCAAGAAGCCGAATGCAGCATCCACCTGTCACCATTGGTTCCCACATGGTTACCTTTCAGACTCCACACGAGCAACAGATACGGTTTGGAAATCACACACCTGTGATTGCTAAGAAGCCACTTGTCTCGGCTACCGTTGGCTTCAATCAATCCAGGGAACTGGAGAGGCCACCATATGCAGTTGTTTCTAGACCACTGGACAATGGACTGCACCAGCCTGGTCACCTAGTGTGGGACACCAACAAGTGGAAGACTGTCTGATTCTTGTTGTCAATCCTTGAAGCAGCAGACAACACCTTGGTAGTGTGGCATACATACAGATGATGCACAAAATGATATGTTTATTCCACTTGGTAGATTTAATCCATTGCAGGATGGACGTCTGACATGTATCTGTGAAACTCATCATTGTGGCAGACAGTTTAACTTGTTGGTGGAAGATAGTGAATACAGAATAGTCTCTTCACCCAGAGATATTTCAGTGGATAACAATGATATGGGACACACCTCATCTGGACTTTTTCACCACATGTCTCAACAAGATACTCCCAGTGTATGAGAAAATGCTGGATAAGGTTAATAAGAAAGCAACAATGACAGGCGGGTTAAAAACAGTGATCACATGCAGAACTCCAGTGCCAAGAACCTCTAATGCATATGATAGCATGGCACGTACTGTGAGCCAGTCTTGCAGTGTGGAAAACAGTGTCCGTTGAGCAAGTGACTTCTATGACTTATCAGTTGAAGTCACAAAACACATTCACATAACTTCTATCTTTGGGACATACAGCCAGACCTTTTGAGGTTATTTGGGCCAATGCATTTTGATCCAAGTAACTAGAACAATGTCATTTGGAACTATTAGGTACCCCAAAAGTTCTGAACATGAAAGGAAAGAGGACCAAAATTGAAATCATGAAAGTTTGAGGTAAACATAACATTTAGTACTTGTGACACTACTCATCATGGACAGTTAATAGTAAAGAGGATTTCTGTTGAAAAACCTAAAATGCTATTGTGTCGCATCGCATGGTCATTTTTGTATAAAAAAATTCCCTCTGTAGTAGCAGTATAGGTATATAAATCTGGCTCCAGTGGAAGTGAGCCAGAATCACCATTACCTATACTACTGGTGACAGCCAAAATACGGGATTTATAACAGTGATGTAATAGAGGTAGTATTCTTTTAATCATTAACAATGATAACTATTGTTTGATGTTTAATCATTGCAGATTTTGGAAGAAAGCTGGGTTTTCAATGGTTTACCTAAGACAAACAGCGGTAAGTAATAGTCACTGTGATAGTCATAGCTTGTTGACTGTTGAAAACTATATAATTGATTAGTATGAAACTGTTGTATAAGTAATCATAAGTAGAGATACATTGTATACCAACATATGTCAAACAACAGATGTAGACTACCTGTACTTGTATTTGCCTCTGTCTCAAGGGTTGTGCCCAGTGGGGATTGTAGGTAAAAACAGGTCCCCAGCAACCTGTGCTGGTCTTAACCCTCTGGATGCCCATTTTTTTTTCTGACTCACATTTTCCTAAGAGTGGAAAAAGTTGTGCGAGAATTGTGCTCACGCGGCACTTGGATCTATCTGTGGCTATAAAATGACACAGAGTCGGAGAACATATTAAATTTCCAATTTGATGGTGTAAATAACTGCAAATATTAAACTGGTTTTAAAAAATGACACTTCTAAGTGTTGTCTGAGAATTTATTCTGTGTTGAAAAACAGTAAATTTCTCTGCTTTTTATTGTGCACCGATAAAAATACTGTGCGACAATTAGTTTTATTTAGAAGCCCTACGGAAACTGTGAGAGAACAAAATACTGCCTATGATCTGAATGGCATAACTACATGCATTCAATGCCAAAATTAGCATGCCGTAAATGACGAAAACTGATTTTTCTCCATGACGTGAAAAGGCGACAGAGAGGTTACACATGTACAAAGAAAATGGGGCATAACTCCGCTATGCATAGCACTAGTTTATTTTAACTCAGGCCACTTGGTGAGAATTAGCTGTGGGTAAGATCAATATATTTTTGTGGTGTTTTGGAACCAAACTATTCCAACACAAATATCGATATTGAAACTGTACACATTGAGATATAAAAAAAAGCCCATAAGAAATGATGGAATCGTATTCCATAAAAAAAAGGTAATAGAGAAATGTATGGCCCTATCTAACCTATAACATATTCCTTAGATTCCAACATTCTCCTGATTGTGCAAGTGTAATATGACTGATGTTGCACCATTATTAATGGAGCACTAGCCTTATCATCAAATGTAAGGAAATGCCAAAAAAATAACACCATTCCTTTTGACGTCATGGCTGGTTTTATGTCTTTGATAACGTCGGCGAAAGAGAACACTGGTATTTTGATTAATATATATATATCTCCCCTAATTTTCGTTCATGGCATAGAAAATCTTGATGTGTAAAACGGAATTTAAAACTTTTCGACACAACATAAAATGACTGCTTTCACCAAGTAAATAATGTTTTGAATATGTAAACAATTAGATAGTTTATCGTGTATCTTAATTGGACAAGACACGTTTGGCATCAATGTAAGTTATGAAATACCCAAAAGAATATTTCAAAACAACCAAAATTATATTCAATATTGGGCACATATTTGTTATTATGATGTTATTATTTCTCTTCATCTCGTCTCAGAATTACACAATAAAAGATGCGAAAAAAAGCTCTATTGGTATAGAATTATTAGGATAATTGTATAAGGTTGAACCAATGGGGTACGCGGCATGAGTTTTGTTTTTATACTTTTTACAATTCCTGGAGAAATAAAGTAAACAGTTTAATATCCTGTGATCACAATATTGAAAAAAGAATGAACCCAATGATATAATGAAAAACGGGAGGAATAATTTGTAACGTGCACCTGGCGAATCGTCGGATATCACTCTTCTGTGTATCAAACGACATAAAAAACAATTCCAAGACCAAGACAATTCTTTCAAAAATGTGTGCAAATATTTTAATGAAAAATATTATCCATTTTGTTAAAGTAATATATTCAGTAGGAATATCGTAATCGACACTATAAACCTATCAATTGTTATGTAAACAATGTTCAAACAAACAGGAGATTATCAAAGGTTTGTTCATACACCTTTTCGCCTATATTTATGTTTGATATCATATTGAACATTGACAAATATCCAAAGTGAAATGAATTGTGTGAAAAAATATATAAAAGAAAAGCAAAATCTACATCATAACTGAAACTGTAAACAGCCTGATACAATGATCATGTGCACTCTCATTCAAGGACCTTCACCTCAAAGAAATTACCAAAAACGTACAACGTTGACGTATGACATCACTACCGGTGACCAACTGTTACAAAATGCTGGGTTCACTGTCAACAGTACACGGGATTATACTAGGGGACTTTCGTTGATTCAGGGATCGTATATACATAAATGTGACATGTAAGTAATCAGAAACATTCTGACAATCCATGTACTGTTATTTGTTGTTATAATTTTCATTGGAACCAACGTAAATAGTCAGAAATCCCGATAAATACCCTTGTGGTTTGCATGATTTCTGTTGAAAATATCAAATCATTGCAACGTATCTATTTTAAATTCCCAATTTCTTCAACAATTCTCTTCCCATGCATATTCTGAAAAGGTTTTGCCAATATCTTGAACGAAAAGATGAATGGATAGCTCAGAATTGGAGAAAATGCAACACTTTGTCAAATCTGAATTTTGCTTTGTTTACATTTCATATAAGTGCAGTTTTGCAACCACAGCTTTCCTTTTCACACTTAACTTATTTTGCTTGATTTCATCGAGCCACTTTATATATGTGACAAAGACCATTGGTCATTTGATTCTAAAATGTATGAGGAATTCATGGATGTACATATCTCAGCTGAATATACGTCTCATAACCGGTCTACGTGAAACGTGATTATGTAAACACTATCCAATATGGATATTTTGATGTATTTTGAACTTTATTCGACTTCAAACTGTGGGTTGTAAAAGAGGGACATATATATGTCCCTGTGGCATCCAGGGGGTTAAAAGGAGACCAGTTGGATTGGGTGGTCAGGATTGGTGACTTGGTTCATAACATGTCATCCAGCCTGACATGGATCATTGTTCACAATATGGACAAGAATCAATTATATTATTTACAGGCTGCCTTCATATGGCTGGAACTTTGCTGAGCCTAGCATTAAAAAACAAAGAATCTCAAAGTTTATGGAAAACCTCCACTATCCAATGAAACTGTCCAAATTACTCCTCCAAATTCACAGCTCCTTGTCTGATTTTCTTGTTCACCTGACTGAAAGTCACTTGAGTTTCATATGTCAAAGCCTGAATGTCCTGTAACAGGATCAGCCTCTGTAAAAACAATCTCTTTAAAATTACTGGAAACAGGAACTTCACATGCTTGTTTCCACCAATGTTGACATCCAAATAAAATACAAGGTAATTTGGTATATGTGTAGTTAGTTGTGGGGTTCAATACTTGTTCTATTTTGACCTTCATTTGACCTTTGCGTTTTGACTATACTCCTAAATTCTTTCAAAATGTATTTCCTCTGACAGGGGAACACTTGTTCACAGTAATGAAGGTGTTGATGGTTTCTGAGTGAACTGACAGGGGAACACTTGTTCACAGTAATGAAGGTGTTGATGGTTTCTGAGTGAACTGACAGGGGAACACTTGTTCACAGTAATGAAGGTGTTGATGGTTTCTGAGTGAACTGACAGGGGAACACTTGTTCACAATAAGGAAGGTGTTGATGGTTTCAGAACGACCTGACTGGGGAACACTCATGCATCATGCTGAAGGTGCTAGAAGAGGATATAGATGGCACAGGAAGGAGGGATATAACCTGGCTTTCTGCATTCAGGAAAGGTATTATTTTGTGAATATGATGCATGACATAGCAGTCATCACTGTGGTATTGTTAGTAGTCATGTGGCCCATGCCATGAAACAGGACAGCTTTAATAAAAATTATGGATTTTGTCAGAATCTTGTGATTGCCATGGCATGCTGATATATCACAGTCTGAACATGTATGTTCCGTCTTTTGCTATAGTTTAAAGTTTTACCTTAACCTTTAGCCTGCTGAATTGTTTTCACACTTCTTAGCCCTTCCAACTGGATTAATTTATCGTAAGGTGTTGTAAAGAGGGTGGTGATTTCAAACAGTCGGTGCTTCATTAAACATTGGGCATTTGAACCAATATTTTGCACATTATATACCTGATAGAAAATTACACATTGCCATATAAAAATATCCTGACATTTTCAAACATACAGTAGGTAAGACAAAAGTGTCAAGTATGTTCTTGAAATTACCTGAAAGGTGAGATGCTTTCATATTAGGAACCTGTTTTAATTGTTAGACTTGTGCATATTGATTTTAATAATCACATCTCAGATATTTTTATTTTAACTGAGTATAAATGCGTATTTTGTATATTACGTGGATCAATTCTCATGATGTCAGTCAGTGAATTGTCTGGTCCAGACTCAATTATTTAGATATCGCCATCATATAGCTTGAATATTGCTGAGTGCGGCGTTAAAAAAAACAAGAAGAATGAAGTCACTGAGCATAATCACCATGAGCAAGAGGAAGAAGAAGAATTCTTTGTAGGAACCATCACTTACCTTGGGAGATTGATGAAGGGGTTTGTGGCAACCAGATGACATTTGAATTTCGTTCAGGCACTGAAACTACAGTTTTGCCAGAAAGGGTATTCAACCAACTGGAGTGCCAACCACAGTTTAGGCCACCATGATGGATCCTGAATGGGCCAGGTATGACTTTGGTTAACTTGGGATAGTCCACAACTGAAACCACTTTGCATGGAACTACTTTCAGTTTTATTTTTGTGTGATGAGCAATCTCCAGCACAAACAAAGTCTCCTTGGTTGGAGATGGGACTAATCAAGCGACTAGATGTGAACTCTATTGAAGAAATAGAAAAGGATGTATTCAGCAATGATGGATTGCTACAGTGTGAACCTGTGGAAATCAAGCTCAAAGCAGGAGCTACGTATACAGTATCAACACTACATGAACCACCCACACAGTCGTTTGCCACACCCAAGTTCTATTCGGTTTCGTCTGCATGCCTTGCAAAAGAAAGCCCTAGGAGCCAAGGGCTATTCGGCCAGAACGGCCAAGGCTATTGCTTTTGCCCATCGTCCATCACATATGACTGTATGATGATAAATGGTCCTCATTCCAGGCATTCTGCTCTGACAGGACCCGACGACAGTGTCACCCCAGTTCCTGGCTGAGGTTCTTCTGTACTTGCGCAGCACACGTTGATTCAAAGGTTCTATCCTCTCCACGTACTTGGTCGCCATCAATTCTGTTCTTGCCATCCCGGACGAACGGAGAATGCCGAAAATTCCCAAACTTCAAGACCAGAAGCCAAGTTCAGACCGCCCGCGTCAGATCTGAATGTGGTCTTAAAGGCTTTTCGGGAGGCTCCCTTCGCACCACTCCACTCGTCTTCCTGTTATGACCTAATGAAGAAAACGGTGTTTCTACTGGCCCTGGCTACTGATGCCAGGGTTAGTGAGCTCCAGGCCCTCGATTTCTCCGAACGCAGGACTCAGGGCACTGTTCATCTTAGGCTGTGCTGGGACTTTATCACAAAGAATCAACTCCCTGGACAGCCTGATAGATCATTCACCATCCCTCTCCTTTCGTCGATTGTGGGTGCCATCTACCATGGCTCTTCACAGTAACTGTTCCCTCAAATTGATCATGGAAGGCTGTTTTTGGCGATTCGACACCGTCTTAACCAGTCACTTACCTTCGTGATGTAGCCTTGGAAGATATTGCCGGCGTTCATAGCTTTGGTCCCGTGGTGGTAGCCCAACAGGTCACCAACCCCTGACGCCACTGATGCTCCGTTACCCTGAGCGGGGCCAGTCGACCTCTCTGGTGTTTATCACCCCAGATTAGAGGGCTCTACTGCGTTCCGCATTCGCTCTTAGGTCAGTTCTAGTTTCCCCGCCTCATTCTATTTCTGTCACCCATTTAGGGTTCCCTCTTTTGCATCGACTCTCGTTTCCTTTGACAGGAATGGTCACTGATGTTCTGGTCATCTCTTGACTGCGGTACGGTTTCATCAGACCTGGACGAGGGTTTCTTATGGCTCACAGCTGAAGGTATGCCCACCGTCTGTGCCGTCTGCAATACGGAGTAATGCAGGATAAGTTAATAAAAATTTTACATTTATATACTTATCCTGCATTACGAAGTATAAGTGCCCCCCCACTTCGCTCCGCTGCCTCCCCGTGAAGTTTCCGATGTTATGTTTAAAGCAGTTATGTGTTTTGATGTGACGTCAGGACTTCCGGGTCACGTGCCGACTGAGAGGGCGCTGCCTCCTGGAGTGGTTGGGACAACTTTCTTCAGCAGCTGCATCTCACACAGTTCGTCTCTCTGTCAAAGACAGCAGTAAATGCAATACAGAGTAATGCAGGATAAGTATACAAATGTAAAAAATATTTAGATTTTCCTAAATTTGCCTTCCTTTGATGACATCATTCCTCAATTATCAAGAGTTGAAGTGTTCTCAAAGCTTGATGCCTGTCATGGGTTTCATCATATTCCGCTTTACCTCAAACAGTTATTTGTTCCCTACATTCAAAACGTCACTAGGATGTTTCTGTTTCAAACCGCATTCCATTTGGAATAACATCTGCTGCGGAAATATTTCAGCGCAGGATGACAGAGGTTATGAAGGGTGAGGATATTGTTGATGACATTTTGATATTGGGTCCATCAGACGAAGAGTTCAACTTAAGACTGAAGCAAGTGTTCAAGCTAATGAGGACATCAGGACTCAAGTTGAACTAGTCAAAGTGTGAAATCAGGAAGAAATCTCGTCTCTCACATGTTTCGGACCAAGATCAGTGACAAAGGGGTAGAGCCTGATTCAAAATCGAAAGTGATGTCGTTCAACGGCTACTGCCTATAACTGTGTTATTAAGGTCGCTAGAGGCAGATTATTTGAGTGCATTAATGGAAAGTTTGGTATGGTACTGCTTTTGTAGTTCTATGTAATACAAACACCTTTCTAGTTCATTGCCAGTTACTGTTGCACAATTGATTTTAATTGTTTGGTCTTAAGAGGTATAGAAGTAATGTTTTCCAGTTTGAAGAACATCATATGGACAGAAGCTTTGAGAAAGTTTCAGGAAATGGCAGCGAAGGGTCTGCTCTTGTTTTTGCATCTACTTGCAAATACCTCTAGTTTTCTCAGTCATTGATGTATATATACAGGCAAACACCGTAGTGTCAAACTTACGATTGTCTCGAAGTAAACGCTTGGTCGCTGGGTATTCCTTCTTTAGTCATCATTTTCAGTTGTGTCGAAGCTCGGATAACTCGAAGCATTCATATAGATTCCTTCAATGTCAACACAACAGTGTTTGACTGTATTCTGAAATTCCAGACTACTATGATCACAAGCCTGAAAGTTATTAGAATGATATGAAATTAAAGCCTTACAATGTTTGTGTACTGCATTTTGTTGTGAGGTTCCATGACTTGTTTGTAATTGTTTTTCAGATTTCCAACGTCGATTTGTGTCACTTTTGTCATATCAGTTCCGCACGTTTCACCCATCCCTTGCCCTCAACATCCTCAGTGAAAAGGGAGCCAAAATGGAATCAGGTCAGCCATGTTGTTCTTGTTATTGATTGTTACCCCGAACTTGGCAACAAAATATCAATGTTTTTAAGTGAATTAGCAATGTTGTCAAATACAAATGACACTTTTCAACTGATAGATGATGACATTACAGTTAGTTCATTGGACAATAGCATGATGTTATTGAACAGATATGTGTCAGTGTCAAAGTTGAGCTCCATTGCCAAAGTGTTTTTCTCAACCACTTGTGTAATACAGATGTTAGAGACATCATATATTTATATACCGCACTTATCCAGATGTCTCTGCTGAAATTTGGTTCATATTTGTTCCCTGATCAGTGGATCTACATGCATTCCAGTTATTCTCAACTCCCTGGGGAATATACAACCAAAGCTGTCTACAGGCACTAAAATGTTTTTACATCCACCTTGTATGTCACATACCCATTCACTGCTGGGTGAAGAGAAGCAGATTGGAACTGAGTTACTTGTCCAGGGCGATGCCACACGATTTGACACTTGTGTTTTTGGTGTATGTACATATTCGTGTTTCCACCATCTGGTCATATGCCAGTGGATGAATGGGCTAGTTTGAGTGCCTAGGGTGAATGTACTGAACACTAGATGTAGTGACAACACCGTAAAAGACCTGTAAACATTGTTGAAACATATACTATGTCAGACAAATTCCCCAGGGGAATAGGTACATGATGGGGCTGAATAACCATCTGGTCACTAGCAGGCTACAATCCAGCACCTGACACTTTAAACTGCTTGCCCATTCTGCCCCATCTTGTACCTATTCCCCTGGGGAATTTGTCTGACATAGTATTTGATGAAATTGAAGGTCAAGGTGACAAGGTCTGAACCAGACATCAAAAGAGGCCACCAGAAGTCACATTATAAAACATTCATTCATCAAATATCTATGCATTTGTGAATCTATAAATGATCTATAAATAGTTTCATTCATAAAGTATTGTCAGTGTGATATGGAGACTTCATGTTTGTTACACCACCTAAGTTAATCATAATAACCCCAGGATTTTATTATACCCCTGTTTACAAAGTAAATCAGGTGTATATAGCATTCCGTTCATCCGTCCGTCCTTCCGTCCAAGCTTTTGTACGGCCAATAACTTTTTAACCATGCACCCTAACTTCACCAAACTTGCTACACACATTTACCACATGAGTACTTGTGACTTTTGCTAGTTTGAAGATTCTGAACTTTTTAATTTTTTCCGTTTCCATGGAAACATTAAGAAACTTAAACTTTTAGGGTGGGTGTTTTGTACGGCCTATATCTTTTTAACTATGCACCCTAGCTTCACCAAACTCTCTAGACACATTAACCACAAGGATTACTTGTGCCTTTTGCTAGTTTGAAGATTCTGAATTTTTTAATTTTTGCTGTTTCCATGGAATCATGGTGAAACATAAATTTTGGGTCGAGTTTTTGTACTATCCATGTTTACAATATTATGTTTCCTAGCTTCAGCAGACTTGCTACATTAACAACTATGATTGTTTTTCTATCTTTTATAAAATTCTGAAAGTTTTCTCTTTTGCTGTTTTCATGGAAACATGATGGAATTTCTTATATGATATTCTTCCACTTTTTATGTGTTTTTATATGAACAATTTTTAATCCTTTTGATAATTCTTCTTATGTAACTCCTCAATCAAATTTTTATTCAAAGGTGTTCATGGTGATCTACTTCCTCGTAGTGAACACTGGTAACATGGGAGATTTGGGTGGGTGTCAGTTGTCACTGGAACTCAATCTTAGTTTTTAAAACATTGAAGTTACAATCAGTTAGAAATATGTAATATTTCATTAATTAACAAACTATTTACTATTTGTTGTTGACCAGCGGAGATAACGGGGGTATGTGAGCTTTGCTCACTTTTTTCTTTTTAATACAACTTCCGTTCATATTGAGACATATGAATGTTTCACGCTAGAAATATATTTTGTATTTTAACACAATGTAATGACATGTAAAATCAAATGACAAATGTTTTCTTTATATTCCCAAGGAACGACCATGCAACCTTTGTGTCTGTAGCCCAGTGTCTGTAGCCTACTAGGCTTCAGTTTGATAAAACGCAATGCTTTTAATAATGTCTTTTTCAACTACTGTAAACCAACAACAGATATTTTACACCTATTTCCAAAGTTTCATAGAAAGTATGTTTGAAACATAAAAATGTTGATAACTGTTGTTTTAAGTTTCTTTTCCGGTTAGATAAAACACTTCCCCATGTGTTTATATATTTAAAACCTTTATCCTTGGGATAAAACCTGACACCCCTCAGTTTTATCCCGTGCATGCATCTATACTCAACAACAAAAGTTCCTGTGACACCAATATTTTTGTGTATTTTTCAAACAAGTAAAGTTTGGTTTTCAATATTGTCGTACATGCATGGAATCAAGTCACAAAAACGCAACTGCTACAGAAAAGCATGCATTCCATGCAAAAGTTTACTTTTATGCAAGCCCCATGCATTTCACTACCCATGAATGAGTATAAAAACATGTGCGTTAACAGGATTCTATATGCGTTGTTTAGCATCGTGCTGACAACAAGCACTCAGAAAAACAACAAAATTACGCAATTATTCAGCATTACGAAATGCCACGATTGTCCATAAATGAGCATCTGTGAGCCATTGGTATGTTTGAAGCAGGATCGAGTCAACGTGATGTTGCAAGACAATTTAACGTCCACAGAAACACCATTTGGTGTTAATGGCAACGTTTGCAACAGACGAATGCAGTCAGAGACCATCCTCGGAGTGGCAGGCCACGCGTAACCAATAACCGACAAGACAACTGGATTCGAACAACACACCTACGAAGTCGATTCCAGCCAGCAACAGTGATTGCAAGAAGCATCCCTGGCCTTAGACGAATATCTTCACAAACTCTCGCGTCAAACGTCGCCTCTGGGATTGTTGCCAGAGGGCCCGCCCGACGTCCAATTTTGATAGGAAACCACCGTCAAGCACGTCTACAGTGGTGCAGATAGCGTCTTTGCTGGATGGCCATGCAGTGGGGACAAGTTCTATTCACTGACGAGTCTCGTTTTCACCTCAGCCACAGGGATGGACGGATTTGTGTGTACCGACGTCGAGGTGAACGTTATGTCAATCATTGTGTCATGGAAGAAGATCGGTTCGGGGGAGGCAGCGTTATGGTATGGGGTGAGATTACAGCAAGACAGAGGACCCGTTTGAAAATGGTAGAGGGAAATCTCAATGGACAGCGCTACCACGACGAGATCATCCGCCCTGTTGTTCTACCGTTTTTGCATCGTCATGGCCCAGGCATTACCTTTCAACATGACAACGCCCGGCCTCATATTGCTTGACTTGTTTAGGATTCTCTTCAACAAAACAATGTGAATGTCATCCCCTGGCCGGCTCGCTCCCCTGATCTCTCACCAATCGAGCACATGTGGGATGAGATGGATCTGCGTCTTCGACATCAACCATGTGTTCCACAGAAACTCCAGGAACTTCAAAACATGCTCCAGCTGATATGGACAGATATCCCACAGGACTTTTTGCGACGCCTGGTCCATTCCATGAGACGAAGATGTGTTGCTTGCATCACAACCAGAGTTTGACACACGCTATTGATTTGTAAATTGACATTTTGTCATGTTCATGTTTTTTATGAAATCACACATTTTCTGAAGTCAGTACGTCAAATTAAACCATTGGAACACTTACAGAAGTCTTTTACCTGTTGCAAACCGACATTATTTCAGATTTGGTAAAAAACATAACTTTGCATTAAATCATATTCAATGTCACAGGATCTTTTGCTGTTCAGTATGTCAGATATAATAAAAACCCTCGGATGTGCTTAGTCCTACACATGAAACTTAGCATACATGATCACTGGTAATTGTATTAACTTAAAGCATTGGCTTTCTAGATTTAATATGATGATCTCATTTTGACTGAGAAGTGATGAAAAGAGGTGATTGAGTTCTATTAACAGTATTTTTATCCCCCGCCCCTACGATGTTGCAGGGAATATCGAAATGGGTTCAGTCCGTACGTGTGTGTGTGTAACTCAGAAACCGTGAAATATTTCTCTACAAAACATGACTATCAGACTCATGATGAACTGGTGCCTTTTGCTATTTAGTAATTTGTATTTTTTAAGTTTCCAGGGCAATAAGTTGAACTTAGGTTCTGTAGGGTAGACTTTAGAGTTTCTGTAGCATAACTCAAAACCAATTCAATTCTTTCTTACAAAACTTTGCATGTCTGGTGCCTTTTGATATGTAGCACATTTTTTTATTTTTTACGTTTACTTGGCAACAAGTTGGACTTAGAAAACAAGTGTAGGGTTCGATTCCGGATGAAATTTTCCACATCAATCAGACACATGCTGAATTGTTGCCTTTTGCTATTTATGAATTTTAGAAATTTGTATTACTAGGCATTATTTCCAGAAATATTTCCTTGCCAAACATTGCATGTCTATATATAAGGCACATACTGAACTGGTGCCATTTGATATTACGCAGTTTTTGAAATGTGTATTTTAGAATTTCCATTGCAGCTATTTTGACATGGGCTTAGAGAAATGTTGGGTCAATTACTTAGTTTGGGACCATACCATGTTACTTCGTCGACTAAACGCTTGTTTCCAAGAAGAGTTAGACTTCTTTCTTCGGGAAGAATAGGAATACTACAAATTTTGTCTTGTAATTCCTTTTAACAATTTCTGCTCAATTATTGGTAAATGTCATGCCAATTGTTATGATGTTAGGATGTATATAAAAATACAATTATTTGTTTTTTGTATATATTTTTTAGAAATCAGACTGGAATTTTATCGTGTCATGTATTGGATTCTTGGATCTTCAAATGACTGGGAAGGGACTGCTTCTGTTTTGCATGTATTTCAACCTGTTCTTGTTGCTGCGTAAAGATTCTTTTCCTTGTCTCATTCAAAGAAATGCCAGCTGATCACATTGAAGGAGAATGTGTTGTTCCTTATACTGTGTAGTGATCTGTGTGTGCAGGTGATATGAGCCGTGCTGAGCTTGACATGAACCTGAGCAAGTATGACATGAAGAGACTGGAGCTATATGCCCAGAACATGGTGGACTATCACCTCATCATGGATCTTGTGCCAGTCATTGCAAAACTGGTGTTATTGGGTAAAGCCAAGATCCATCTGAGTGTAGTACAGTCAGTAAGTAACTCTTTACATTATATCTAAGACTTCATATTAGACTTAATTCACATTGTCAGAAGGACCAAAAAAGTGGAGGGAGACCTAAGTTGTTCGCAATCCGTGACATGTCAGATGTAAGGTAATGACATAGCCACATATCATAGTGGCAACAGAAGGAATAAGTGATGTGACAACTTGATACTTTTGTGTTTCAGGGTCTGTTGCTGGGTCTGGGTCTGCAGCATAAGACTGTGGCTGATCTAGAGAAGGAGTTCGAGTTACCTACAAGTCAACTCCTAGCACTATTTAATAAAGTCATCCGAAAAGTGTCCAAGGTATATCTGTGATTTCCATACCATGAAAACATTTCTGTTAACTTATGTTCATTGCAGATTCAGAAAAATCATTCCTTCTTTATAAGCAATATCCAATCTGAGGAGGTAGATTTGGTGGCTTACTTCAGGCTAGGAAAACTTGGGGTTCAGAATGTTGAGGTATGTCCATTCTAGGGTTATTGTCATGGGGCTGCTTGATGTGATTACTCTAATTTGAGTTCTGACCCCGTCACAATAGATCAATTTTAGGTAAGCCGCCACCACAGTAGATCTAAGGTCAATCAAACTCGTCAGAACCAAAGATGTAAGAAAGGTTTTGGATCTCTGGACAGTTCCAGGTATTCCAATGTCATTTCTATATGTTGTTGGTTCAGACGGAAAGTTTGCTGTACAAAGCAAGTATCGTTTTCATTATGAGTTGATGACATTACGTTGGTCAACATTTTCATACAAGCAAAGTGTATGGAATCAGAAAAAAGACTCCATTTAAGAGGTTTCTGTTGTGTATTACAGCTCTTGTTCTATGGTGCTTTTGTTGTCAGCATTTATCCAGAAAATATTTGAATAGAATTGCTGACAGAAACATGTTTTAAATAACTGTCCTCGTTGACATTTTAAGCTGTCGTCTGAATATCCAGGTGAGCAACACTGCTGTGGCACTATTTTACACCAGTAGTACCGGACAGTAGACATTAAGTTCAATTATTTGCTGGCTTAGTGTGTTTCAGCATGGAGTGTAAGGCAGGACATGGACCTGGCTTAGTGTGTTTCAGGACGGAGTGTAAGGCAGGACATGGACCTGGCTTAATTTGTATCAGGAGGGAGTGTAAGGCAGAACATGGACCTGGCTTAGTGTGTTTCAGGAGGGAGCATAAGGCAGGACATGGACCTGGCTTAGTGTGTTATCAGGAGGGAGTGTGAGGCAGGACATGGACCTGGCTTAGTGTGTATCAGGAGGGAGTGTGAGGCAGGACATGGACCTAGCTTAGTGTGTTTCAGGACGGAGTGTAAGGCAGGACATGGACCTGGCTTAATTTGTATCAGGAGGGAGTGTAAGGCAGAACATGGACCTGGCTTAGGGTGTTATCAGGAGGGAGCATATGGCAGGACATGGATCTGGGTTAGTATGTTATGAGGAGGGAGTGTAGGGCAGAACATGGACCTGGCTTAGTGTGTATCAGGAGGGAGTGTGAGGCAGGACATGGACCTGGCTTAGTGTGTATCAGGAGGGAGCATAAGGCAGGACATGGACCTGGCTTCGTGTGTTATCAGGAGGGAGCACAAGGCAGGACATGGACCTGGCTTAGTGTGTTTCAGGACGGAGTGTAAGGCAGGACATGGACCTGGCTTAATTTGTATCAGGAGGGAGCATAAGGCAGGACATGGACCTGGCTTAGTGTGTTTCAGGACGGAGTGTAAGGCAGGACATGGACCTGGCTTAGTGTGTTATCAGGAGGGAGCACAAGGCAGGACATGGACCTGGCTTAGTGTGTTATCAGGAGGGAGTGTGAGGCAGGACATGGACCTGGCTTAATTTGTATCAGGAGGGAGCATAAGACAGGACATGGACCTGGCTTAGTGTGTTATCAGGAGGGAGCATAAGGCAGGACATGGACCTGGCTTAGTGTGTTATCAGGAGGGAGTGTAAGGCAGGACATGGACCTGGCTTAGTGTGTTATCAGGAGGGAGCATAAGGCAGGACATGGACCTGGCTTAGTGTGTTATCAGGAGGGAGCATAAGGCAGGACATGGACCTGGCTTGGTGTGTATCAGGAGGGAGTGTAAGGCAGGACATGGGCCTGGCTTCGTGTGTTATCAGGAGGGAGGGTGAGGCAGGACATGGACCTGGCTTAATGTGTATCAGGGGGGAGTGTAAGGCAGGACATGGACCTGGCTTCGTGTGTTATCAGGAGGGAGTCTGAGGCAGGACATGGACCTGGCTTCGTGTGTATCGGGGGAGTGTGAGGCAGAACATGGACCTGGCTTAGTGTGTATCAGGAAGGAATGTAAGGCAGAACATGGACCTGGCTTAGTGTGTATCGGGAGGAAGTGTAAGGCAGGACATGGACCTAGCTTAGTGTGTATCAGGAGGAAGTGTTAAGCAGGACATGGACCTGGCTTAATGTGTATTAGGAGGAAAAGTTAGGCAGGACATGGACCTGGCTTAGTGTGTATCAGGAGGGAGTGTAAGGCAGGACATGGACCTGGCTTAATGTGTATCAGGAGGAAGTGTTAGGCAGGACATGGACCTTGGTTAGTGTGTTATCAGGAGGGAGCATAAGGCAGAACATGGACCTGGCTTAGTGTGTATCAGGAGGGAGTGTAAGGCAGGACATGGACCTGGCTTAATGTGTATCAGGAGGACGTGTTAGGCAGGACATGGACCTGGCTTAGTGTTTACAGGGGGGAGTGTAAGCAGGACATGGACCTGGCTTAATGTGTATCATTAGGAAGTGTTAGGCAGGACATGGACCTGGCTTAGTGTGTATCAGGAGGAAGTGTTAGGCAGAACATGGACCTGGCTTAATTTGTTATCAGGAGGGAGTGTAAGGCAGGACATGGACCTGGCTTAGTGTGTATCAGGAGTAGGTGTTAGGCAGGACATGGACCTTGCTTAGTGTGTATCATGAGGAAGTGTTAGGCAGGACATGGACCTGGCTTAGTGTGTATCAGGGGGAAGTGTAAGCAGGACATGGACCTGGCTTAATGTGTATCATGAGGAAGTGTAAGGCAGGACATGGACCTGGCTTAGTGTGTATCAGGAGGAAGTGTTTGGCAGGACATGGACCTGGCTTAGTGTGTATCATGAGGAAGTGTTAGGCAGGACATGGACCTGGCTTTAGTGTGTATCAGGAGGAAGTGTTCGACAGAACATGGACATGGCTTAGTGTGTATCATGAGGAAGTGTTAGGCAGAACATGGACCTGGCTTAATGTGTATCAGGGGGGAGTGTAAGGCAGGACATGGACCTGGCTTAATGTGTATCAGGAGGGAGTGTTAGGCAGGACATGGACCTGGCTTAATGTGTATCAGGGGGGAGTGTAAGGCAGGACATGGACCTGGCTTAGTGTGTATCAGGAGGGAGTGTAAGGCAGGACATGGACCTGGCTTAATGTGTATCAGGAGGAAGTGTTAGACAGGACATGGACCTGGCTTAGTGTGTATCAGGAGGGAGTGTAAGGCAGGACATGGACCTGGCTTAATGTGTATCATGAGGAAGTGTTCGGCAGGGCATGGACCTGGCTTAATGTGTATCAGGAGGAAGTGTTCGGCAGGACATGGACCTAGCTTAGTGTGTATCATGAGGAAGTGTTAGGCAGGACATGGACCTAGCTTAGTGTGTATCAGGAGGAAGTGTTCGGCAGGGCATGGACCTGGCTTAGTGTGTATCAGGAGGGAGTGTAAGGCAGGACGTGGACCTAGCTTAATGTGTATCAGGAGGAAGTGTTCGGCAGGGCATGGACCTGGCTTAGTGTGTATCATGAGGAAGTGTTCGGCAGGACATGGACCTAGCTTAGTGTGTGTCAGGAGGGAGTGTAAGGCAGGACATGGACCTGGCTTAGTGTGTTATCAGGAGGAAGTTGTAGGCAGGACATGGACCTGGCTTAGTGTGTATCAGGAGGAAGTGTTAGGCAGGGCATGGACCTGGCTTAGTGTGTATCAGGAGGAAGTGTTAAGCAGGACATGGACCTACAGATGGTGTAAGACCTGTATCAGGTATAAGAAATAGTTTTGACTGACTGTGTGTGAAGAAGACATATGGAAGTTATTCATGGGACAGGGGCATGGAACTGACTGGTAGTATGTGAAGTAAGAAATGCACATATTCCTGTTTGTGCATACCTTATTTTGTTGCAAAAATGATAATATTGTATATTTTCAGTGTTTTACTGAGATTGTGGAAGCTGACATAGAAAGTCTCATGGCAGAAGAGAAGGATGTCAAGATGACCCCAGTAAGCCAAACATTGGAAGATGACCTGGTGAGTACAGGAAGAATGTGTAGGGGCAAACATTGAAGGACAATGTATTGGTTGGGTACAGGAACTTTGTAGAAGCAGACATTGAAGGACTGTCTTGTGGGTACAGAGGGATTGTAGGGGCAGACAATGAAGGACTCTCTAATGGGTACAGGAAGAATGTGTAGAGGCAGACATTGAAGGACTATCTTGTGGGTACATGGGGATTGTAGGGCCAGACATAAAAGGACTATCTCGTTGGTACAGAGTGATTGTAGGGGCAGCTTTAAAGGACTATCTCGTTGGTACAGAGTGATTGTAGGGGCAGCTTTAAAGGACTTTCTCGTTGGTACAGAGTGATTGTAGGGGCAAACATTGAAGGACTATTTTGTTGGTACAGAGTGATTGTACGGGCAGACATTCAAGGACTATCTCGTTGGTACAGAGTGATTGTACGGGCAGACATTGAAGGACTATCTTGTTGGTACAGAGTGATTGTACGGGCAGACATTCAAGGACTCTCTAGTGGGTACAGGAAGAATGTGTAGGCGGAGATATTGAAGGACTATCTTGTGGGTACATGGGGATTGTAGGACCAGACATTAAAGTACTATCTAGTGGGTAGATGGGGATTGTAGAGGCAGACATTGAAGGACTCTCTAGTGGGTACAGGAGCTTTGTGGAGGCAGACATTGAAGGACTCTCTAGTGGGTACAGGAGCTTTGTGGAGGCAGACATTGAAGGACTCTCTAGTGGGTACAGGAGCTTTGTGGAGGCAGACATTGAAGGACCATCTCGTGGGTACAGGAAGAATGTGTAGGGGCAGACATTAAAGGACTATCTTGTTGGTACAGAGTGATTGTACGGGCAAACATTAAAGGACTATCTCGTTGGTACATGTGGATTGTAGGGGCAGACATTGAAGGACTATCTAGTGGGTACATGGGGATTGTAGAGGCAGACATTGAAGGACTCTCTAGTGGGTACAGGAGCTTTGTGGAGGCAGACATTGAAGGACTGTCTTGTGGGTACAGAGGGATTGTAGGGGCAGACAATGAAGGACTCACTAATGGGTACAGGAAGAATGTGTAGAGGCAGACATTGAAGGACTATCTAGTGGGTACATGGGGATTGTAGAGGCAGACATTGAAGGACTCTCTAGTGGGTACAGGAGCTTTGTGGAGGCAGACATTGAAGGACTCTCTAGTGGGTACAGGAGCTTTGTGGAGGCAGACATTGAAGGACTCTCTAGTGGGTACAGGAGCTTTGTGGAGGCAGACATTGAAGGACTCTCTAGTGGGTACAGGAGCTTTGTGGAGGCAGACATTGAAGGACCATCTCGTGGGTACAGGAAGAATGTGTAGGGGCAGACATTAAAGGACTATCTTGTTGGTACAGAGTGATTGTACGGGCAAACATTAAAGGACTATCTCGTTGGTACATGTGGATTGTAGGGGCAGACATTGAAGGACTATCTAGTGGGTACATGGGGATTGTAGAGGCAGACATTGAAGGACTTTCTAGTGGGTACAGGAGCTTTGTGGAGGCAGACATTGAAGGACTGTCTTGTGGGTACAGAGGGATTGTAGGGGCAGACAATGAAGGACTCACTAATGGGTACAGGAAGAATGTGTAGAGGCAGACATTGAAGGACTATCTTGTGGGTACATGGGGATTGTAGGGCCAGACATAAAAGGACTATCTCGTTGGTACAGAGTGATTGTAGGGGCAGCTTTAAAGGACTCTCTTGTGGGTACAGAGTGATTGTAGGGGCAGCTTTAAAGGACTTTCTCGTTGGTACAGAGTGATTGTAGGGGCAAACATTGAAGGACTATTTTGTTGGTACAGAGTGATTGTACGGGCAGACATTCAAGGACTATCTCGTTGGTACAGAGTGATTGTACGGGCAGACATTGAAGGACTATTTTGTTGGTACAGAGTGATTGTACGGGCAGACATTCAAGGACTATCTCGTTGGTACAGAGTGATTGTACGGGCAGACATTCAAGGACTCTCTAGTGGGTACAGGAAGAATGTGTAGGCGGAGATATTGAAGGACTATCTTGTGGGTACATGGGGATTGTAGGGCCAGACATTAAAGTACTACCTAGTGGGTACATGGGGATTGTAGAGGCAGACATTGAAGGACTCTCTAGTGGGTACAGGAGCTTTGTGGAGGCAGACATTGAAGGACTCTCTAGTGGGTACAGGAGCTTTGTGGAGGCAGACATTGAAGGACTCTCTAGTGGGTACAGGAGCTTTGTGGAGGCAGACATTGAAGGACTATCTTGTTGGTACAGAGTGATTGTACGGGCAGACATTGAAGGACTCTCTAGTGGGTACAGGAAGAATGTGTAGGCGGAGATATTGAAGGACTATCTTGTGGGTACATGGGGATTGTAGGGCCAGACATTAAAGTACTACCTAGTGGGTACATGGGGATTGTAGAGGCAGACATTGAAGGACTCTCTAGTGGGTACAGGAGCTTTGTGGAGGCAGACATTGAAGGACTCTCTAGTGGGTACAGGAGCTTTGTGGAGGCAGACATTGAAGGACCATCTCGTGGGTACAGGAAGAATGTGTAGAGGCAGACATTGAAGGACTATCTTGTGGGTACATGGGGATTGTAGGGCCAGACATAAAAGGACTATCTCGTTGGTACAGAGTGATTGTAGGGGCAGCTTTAAAGGACTATCTCGTTGGTACAGAGTGATTGTAGGGGCAGCTTTAAAGGACTTTCTCGTTGGTACAGAGTGATTGTAGGGGCAAACATTGAAGGACTATTTTGTTGGTACTTGAAAATACAAACTGAAAGAGAATGTAATATTTGATAAGATGGTGCCTTTATCAATTTCACAAGTATATGACAAATAACTTTACCATTATCTAAACGATAAAATAGATTTCATTGTGAACAATTCAGTAAAATACATTTATAAAATGTGTCGATTATTGCAATTTGGGATCACTTGAAACAAATTTTGTCTTGAAAAGTATTTGAGATACTTGGGCCGCAGTTGTCACCGCCCTCTTGTGGGCACATGAGTACTTAATTGGTAGCGATATTCAAGGACCTAGTGATGCTGTTGGATGAACCTAAAGATAGTTGTATATTTAAACTAACATTGTATTGACTCTGTTCTCAGAAAGAGGCATCAGACAAGGTGAAGGAGAAGCAGAATCAAGAGAAAGCTATCTTGACTAACCTTGACCTTGCCCAGTATGCTGTCAAGGGGTCGGAAGATGACTGGAAGGTGGCTCTGACCAATCAAACAAAGGCTGGCATCATCAGTGTTAAAGGGTTAGTTTTTCACAGTCAATCTAGATCTATGGGTGGCCATCCTGTCCAAAATTACTAAGTTGAAATAAAGGACAAACGTATGCAATAGTAATCAAATGTTTACAAATAAAGGTCATTATTAACATACGAAGAATGAATATTAAAAATACAAAATGATACCAATGAACAACTCGCAAACAAAATACGTCAAATGTAAAGAAAGGACAATGTGTACTTAAGAACATCGGTGGACAAAGAGGAAACGAAACTGCTAAGGGACAACATTGAAGATCAAGGTTACTCCGCATGAAACACCTTTTTCTTGTTCAGACTTTTTTTTTTACAGTATGTAAAAGTAACTTCTTTAACACTCCATATGCATTCAATTTGTAATGTTCTGACAGCTCTTTGCAAAGATTAAGGGCAAAGGTTATTTTATCAAAAGTGCTTATAGGGTTCTGTTTCAAAATTGTACAGCTTTGGTCATTTGGGCCAAACCAAAAGTGATGTTATTAAACCAGAATGCTTGTAGTTTTGGTATTGTTGTAGCTAGATATATGGGACTGCATTTGGCATTTGTTTAAGTACCCATGTCAGAATTATATGTAGTTTTAAATGGAAATGCTTATTACTTGAACATTAAAGTAGCTACAGGCATAGGACAGGCATGTGTGTTAACATTCTACTGCATGGAACATGCATTCCCAAACCAGAAGTGCTGATGACTCTCTTATTATGGTTGCTTTAGGTGTAAGGTCTACATTTTACTGCAGTAGACAACATTAGGGATGAAAGATGAATTTTTCTGAGGTCAGCTGTCACTTGATTTGGTCAAGGCAAAAAAGTTTATTGGGAAGTTTTGGAGCTTTCAGGAAATGCTGGCAAGGGGATGCCTCTGGGTTTGTATGTTATGCAAACTTCCAGTTCATATAGGAAATGTTTAGTGTATATACATTGCAGGAAGTTGGAGCAGAAGAGGAAGATAGCAGTATCTCCTACGGAGCAAGAGACCGTGATGAAACATAAGAAACACAGGAAGGTGAAACAGAAGACATGAGCAAACATGTGGTCTGGGTGGTCTCTGTTGTTTGCTGCCAGATGTTGTGTCCTCCAACATGTGTATTATGTAGACACTCTAGTTTTGCTGATGTCAGGTTGACCATGTTGATGTCACTTAAAATCATTTGTATAAAACTGACAAGGAAAAGAAATGTTACCAACCAGCATAGTTTCTTTCCTGTAGACAGAACAGGACCAATATCGAGGAAGATATTTGTATTGTCTAAAGACTCATTATGCTACAGCCAAAACTCCTTAAGACTTGGTCATGCATTGCACCTTGAAATGTCATACCAATAGCTTGTTATTTGTCAGTTTGTTGGTTGGTTGTTTAATGCCTCACTCAGCTATATGGCAGCAGTCTGTAAATAATCGAGTCTGGACCCGACAATCCAGTGATTGACATCATGAGCATCAATCCACACAGATAGGATACGATGCAATGCATCAACCAAGTCAGCAAGCATGACGATCCCGATCCTGTTAGTCGCCTCTTACGACAAACATAGTCGCATGTAGCAAGGGCACTACTCAGCTGATTCTTTTGATTGTGAATGGGCAATTTTGATCCACTATGTAACACTATTCCTGACCCAGTGTGTCATAATTGCAGTTTGGTAACGTTTCTTTTGCTCGTAAGTTTATTTCAAAGAATGCTTGCAGCAATTTTATACAATTTAACATGAATAAACTATCTCTATAAGTTATGGTATAAAATGTTGATCACATACATTTTGTTGCTTTAGTAGAAATCCATGTACCTAATACTGAAAATCAAGACAGAATCCCTGTACCAAAAGGTCATTGTACAGCCATTCACAGGAGTAAAAAAATGAAGAACGGAGATATTTGTTTGTTGAACATGATTGTTAAAAAGTCTGGAAAAGATGCATCACTTACTTACCAGTCAATGTTACATCACAATACGTCGAGTTAAGGGGGCTCTGATGATTCTCTGGGAATGGGATGTTGCCTTTAATAATGTTTCTTCCCCCCCCCCCCCCCCCCCTTGGACACAGGGATGATATCTGGAAACCGACTAATGCTGCACCAATCATCAGCGTATTTGTCGCATCTGTCACATTGATCAACAAAAATAAGTTACAGTTCAGTCTTAGAAACATAAATATTAGTATTTTTGGGTGTTGCATCAGTAATGGTTTTGATATGTTGCTTGATTTGTTAACACTATTTTGTGACACAAATGATTTTAACTCTAACATTGCTTATCAAAATGCACATTTAAAAAAAGCGCCTAAGTATATTAGTTTATTTACAAAATGACTTGAGAATCTGTCCATTTTATTATGAATTCCAAACATTTTGATTTCATCACCCAGTGACTAAAAATGATTGGATTAAAAAAAACGAAAGTAAGTTGTTGTTTTTTTTATTCTTTGGCTTCTAATCCTAGGAAATATTAGTCTATTGTGATGTTTTAAGCCATTTTGAACTTCCTTCTAATTTTTTTTCAAATCTGTTATATAAATGGACAGGTTATTTTGTAAACTGAAAATTCATCAAATGCCTAAGTGAATCACATTTTACATACTGACTATGACATATATGCGCCTACAAACAGAAAGGCTTGTGAAAAGGACTCGCATAGGAGAAGTGATAAATGATAACATATATAGTGATTCTGTTCAATGCTATTGCAAATGAATGAAAACAAAATGCAAATATTGTAATTACAACTGAAAAAAGCTCGGCATACATTTAGGCTGTTACATTGTTGGAGGATTGTCAATATCCACATAAAGGAACAATATCCCAAACATCTGCAGCTGTACAAAGAAACTTCTTCGTTGTCATATGTGTCTATGACTATCTAATATTTTGAAATATATTGTTTTTGGGATATTATAACATTCTTTTGTTTCTCAACTCATCACAAAAGTTTGTTTAGGTGTTACATACAGGTGTCTTGTCTCATTGGTCAGCTGAGATAGCATGAGTGACAACTATTTTCGAGAGAGGTGAAATGGTGTGCTTCTACTAGTCCAGACTAAGGTCGATTTTTATGGTGCTAGCCAACTGAGATACCATGCGACAGTTTAACATGAATACCCCACTCAGACACAGTATAGTGACTACAAGCCAACCAGTCCTTGTTTTAGCCCCTCAATGCCGAGCACTAGGCAGCGTAACAAGTAACATCTTTTAACGTCTTATTATGATGTGGCCGGACCAATCCCCTAACCTTCCACTCTCCGGAAGGTCAGTATACCACTAGGACCCACGGTGTGTTTGTTGTTTAACGCCGCACTCAGCAATATTCCAGCTATATATGACGGTGGTCTGTAAATAATTGAGCCTGGACCAGACAATCCAGTGATTAATAACATGAGCATCAATCCATGCAATTGGGATATGATGACATGCAACAACCAAGTCAGCGAGCCTGACCACCTGATCCTGTTGGTTGCCTCTCAGCGTTAGAAATTGGCACTAGTCCTGTAGTCCTTACCAAACTGCCCAATAGTAAAGGTATCCTAAGGACTAGTAGAAATTGGCCCATTTTAAGGGTTTTGCGATGTGTTATCATTATAAGGACTAGTGGACAAAAACTGTTAGTTTCTAACCCTGCCTGTTACGACAAGCATATAGTCACCTTTTACAGCAAGAAGAAGACCTATTCTACCCTGGATTACACTAAGGCGTTCACAAAATGTTGACCTTAGTTCTACATTTACAAGGCAAAATATTGACAAATGGGCATTTATGGAGTTAATATAGCTTGATATTCTCTTGATATGTTCCGTTTTAAACTGTAAATTTCTCACTTTACTCGCCAATGGAGACCGTTCGTTCGCAAAGCGCCATTTTTGTTACTTGACCAGTGTGCTGCATGTCGGACCAATCAGCGGGCTGCATGTCTGACCAACCAAAACAGCGGAACATTTCGATCCGCTCCCTCTCTTATAAAAAGAGAGCGAAAAATCGATTGGGTTCAGATTCACTTGTGAAAAAAATCATAATCTTCACACCGAGAATGGCAGAGACGAAGAGCTGTACAGAGGCTTGTGTGAGGGGACCAGGATTCTTCTGGGGACTGAGGGTGTGAATTCTTGTGGACCCAGGACTGATGGTACGGATGCTTGTAGATCCAGATCTGACTGTACTACGGATGCTTGTGATGGTAGGCCGCCGCCCAGTAAGCCACCACCATCGCCCAATCTACTCTTTGAAAAAAGACAAGCCTCGTTTGAGCGGTGGCCGATGCAGATGAACCAGACCGCTGAAGGGATGGCTCATGTGCTGCTTTCATTGCGGCGTGCGGGTGAGAAGATGGGCGCCCCATGATGATCCTTGACTGGTACACCTCAAGTGGTCCTCTCACTCAAGCTGACCGGGCTGGTGAGATACAAGTAGAAGAATGTGGCAGCTACTACTTTCTGGCACTATCTGTGCAAGGAGAATGCGAATGAGAAAGATTCCCCCGCCTTCCTAGGATGAAGTTTTTCTGTTCCAGTTCCCATTCCTGTTCCCGTTCCAGTTCCGGTTCCAGTGTTGGTGGGTTTTTTTCTTCTCCAAACGGCCCTTTTCAGGACCACCCAACTCTCCTGAAAGAACGCTTTCATCATTGCTTTGCCAAAAAATTCACACACACACCAAACCCTGGATAAAATTTTGAGCAGACTCAAAGTTCTAGATCACCATCCCCGTCCGAGCCCGTCCATGAAGTTCATAAAAAGACTGTCAATAGTTGCAAAAACGTCCACAACATTCAAACACAGTTGGAGCCCGTTCGACATTATTTTACGAACGTATTGAGAACTATACTGAACCAAATTAAAAACTTCACAATCCCAAAATTTTAACATTTTGACCGGTTATTGTTGTGGGCCTTTATTGTGTATTTAAACAGTAATGGCCACGTATTGTCTTCAGATAACACCCGTTTTTGTGCAGGTGAATCGATCAAAATCATGTGCATAGCACTATAGTGGCAAAAGTGTTTTTTCACATGCAACCGGTCACGTGGCCACAATACCGCACGTGTTTTCAGCCATACTTGTCATTAACAAAAAAAGATAAACACAAGAAAACAAAAGTCTTTACGGCCATTTGTCATGCAACTCCTTTCAAATGTGCAATGTGAACGTGCCATCGGCATGTTGCAGACAGGAACGTCCGTAGCTGAAGTCGCAAGGACGATGGGTTGTAGTCGACGGACTGTTTATGATTTACAGACGCGTCTACAGCAAACGGGTACCACCGCTGATCGCCCTTGGCCAGGTGGACCACGTGTGACGTCACATGCAGAGGATCGTCAGATTGTCTTACGTCACCTCCGTAACCGATTTTTGACGGCTACATAAACCAGAAATAAACTGTTTAGGGGTAGACTGAGTGCGCAAATTGTTCGAAACCGTCTGAGAACTGATCACCTTCAAGCACGACGGCCATACTGCGGGCCGATTCTGACTAAATTACACAGACGTCAACGTCAATTGTGGGCACAGCGACACTTACGATGGACTCGGGAATTGGAATCAAGTCGTCTTCAGTGATGAATCCCGATTTAATCTTCGATACAGTAATGGCCACGTATTGTCTTCAGATAACACCCATTTTTGTGCAGGTGAATCGATCAAAATCATGTGCACAGCACTATAGTGGCAAAAGTGTTTTTTCACGTGCAACCTGAACCAACCACAGAATTTGCAAGATCTTGGCACCATTTTGCAGCAACAATGGCGTCGTCTTCCCAATCATGTGTTCACAAACATCACAAGGTCCATGCGGAGGCGTTGTGTGGCAGTTGTCAGCGTACATGGTGGCCGTACACGCTACTGAACTTGTGTGCCATCAGATTCTCGTGCCTGGGATTTAAACTGTTGATGTTATTACCGAATACCGTAGGTGCTTGGAACAAATTATGGTTAATTATGGTGAATTAAAATCCTTCTTTGGACATTAATGATTAAAACTTACCTTCTCTGATACATTTGTCCGTTGTATATCATATATGGATCTTCTCTCCTGTGCTCCATGGTCCCTGTACCGTGAGATCGTCCATATGGGCTCCCTATCCTGAATCTGACATGTCTGTGAATAGATGGATTTTCGGGTGTCGGAGAAGTCAGAGGAATGCCGCTCATCACATGTTCTCTGTGAGTCCACCAAAGCAGGTCTCGTACTAAGTTGACAGTTATTTCAAAATAAAGGCCACAGACCTAAGTACAATATAGCTACATGCATATACAAATATGGTTCAATTGCGAGAGGGCGAGAGTTGACTTTATAATGGGGTAAAAATCTAAATTTGAATGCTCATTTAACTTTGAAAAAAATAAACTACCGGGCAAAAGAAAGTTTTCACTTTAAAAATAGTTGTATAAAAAGCAAAAAAGCTGGTACAGGTTTGAACCCCCGCAGAAAACATTCGCCCAAATGCAACATGACCACAACCACAACGCAGATTTTCGAACGCAGCTTTCCAAATCATGCATTGTTGAAAACATGCAAAACGTGATTTTGAGACATTGGTCCAAAAGCACGTGCGTGATTGGGGCATAAATACCGACGTTGGACAGAGCAGGCATTCAGTAAACAGAAAACCATGAAGAATATGTCCAGGCTTGCACAACAGCAACGAGACCGAGCGATCGGTATGGCCAATATATAGGATACTCAACGTCAGATAGCCAGAACCTTCAACTGCTCCCAGACCACATCATCAAGCTGATAATCCGCTACCAACAGACAGGAAAGACTTAAGACCGGCCAAGATCGGGAAGACCGACAATGTCAACACCGGCCGAAGACCGCTACATCCGGCAGATTCACCCACGAAACAGATGTGGCAACAGCAATATAGCATGCCATCAGCAGACGAACAGTCCTTCGACGACTTCGTACGGCTGGTATAGGAGCCTACCGACCCTTCCGTGGAATGGCCTTCACCCGTCTACACCGTCAACGCAGACTGCAATGGGCATGAATTGTACGTCGGTAGCGGCGACGTGACTGGGCGAGAGTGCTCTTTACAGATGAAAGTCGGTTCTGTCTGTTCAGGAACGATGGCAGAGTTCGAGTTTTACGACGAAGAGGAGAGCAACTTGCGCCAAATTGCATTAGAGAAGCTCACCCGTTTGGTGGTGGAGGCGTCATGGTATGGGGTGGCATTTGTGGCCAGATTACAAGCTGGTTATCATCCGAGGAAACCTGAATGCTCAGCGATACAGGGATGAAGTGTTGAGACCTGTTTGGTCTAGTGAAGTCTGTGAAAACTTTCTTTTGCCCGGTAGTTTAGATTGAACACAACAATGTTAACTCTTTGTTGAAATACTAAAAGAAATAGATCAATATTACCGACACTTTGATTATTCCATACATAATTTAAACCCTATGAATAAAGGAATTTCTTAGCATTTGAGGCCCATGTAATTCTGCCTTGCTCGTCCAATCTTCTCAGCATGTCGTAACATTGCTTTGGATATCTAGTATCCGAATTGTATACATACAAGTTTGCACCAATATTTAATGCATCTCATCTAAGGAATGAATCGCTATATATTCTCTTCAAAAAAAAGAAACTTGACACTGACTTTCAAAATGTAATATGATGCAATTGTTTCAAAATAGGACACAGAAACCATAATTGAAACACTGTTTGAAGATCAATGTACACAATGTTCAAAACATTAATCGTGTCACCTAGACAGACACACGTACACGATACAGTTAATGTCACATGGGTACAGAAAATGTCAGTATCGGTTGTGCCCACCATGTGCATCAATCACCAATTGATCGACGACCCACAGATGCAATCAAGTTGTCAATAACACGCTGTTGGATGTGCTGCCATTTATGCTGAAGTGCAACAAGAAGCGCCGGAAGTGTTTGGGGCGGTGGATTCCTTCTGCGAACGCGTCGATCCAACTCGTCCCACAGATGCTCAATCGGGGACAAATCTGGTGACCGGGCTGGCCAAGGTAATGTCTGGATGTTGTGCTGTAAGAAGCCCTGACAAACACGTGCAATATGCGGTCGAGCGTTGTCCTGCTGGAACTGTCCGCCATGAACGTTGACGTGAGGAAGAACGTAAGGCTGTAGGATCATGTCTCTGTAACGCACACCTGTCAATGCACCTGCCACATGCACGAGAGGCGTCCTACCACCGTGATGAATTCCGGCCCATACCATGACACTCCCGCCGCCAAATGGGACAACCTGCTGCACCCCGACGTCTGTAGACACGTGTGCGGTCCGCCAGATGACGTGGGGTCAATACATGACGTCGAACAAAAGCGACACGTTCACGTGAAATGGACGTAAAGGTGGTCTCACTGCTTGTCATCGACTTCTCAAGTTCGCAGCTCGTAAACGGTTTCGCACCGTCTGATCACTAACGACAGTGTTATTGACAGCCCTTAACTGTAACCTGGGGTTGTTTGCTGTTGATGTACGCTGCCTGAGTGCTTGGAGAACCAGGTATCGGTCATCACGTTTTGAGGTACACCTTGGCCGTCCAGAACGGTGTCGCTCTTGCACTCTGCCAGTGGTAGCAAAACGAAGCCAAAGGGTGTGAATGACAGAGGGGGACACCTGCAATCTTCTGCCCAGCTCACGCAAACAAAGGCCACCTGGAGCCAACCAATAGCTCGTCCTCTATCAACATCAGTTAGATGTCGTCTCAGTGGCATGGTTTTGGAAAGTGTAATTTAAAGGGAAAGCATGCACGTGAACCATGAACATCACCACTTTCATATGCTGAGCATGAAAGTTGTGTTGGTTGTTGCTAAGGACAGGTGCAGCGTTGTGTTTGGGTGACAATATTCCTGTGTTTTGCTTATTTTTTCTTTAACTTCTTTTGAGTAGTATATTTCACAAACCACACTCACTTATATCAATATCTGGTATGCCCGCTGTCCGCCATTGGCAGCAACACAGGCCATGCAACGTCTTTTTCTTTGATGGAATAAGTCTGCGAATAGTGTTCTGTGGGACAACTCTTGACGTACAGTCCGTTTGACTCCAAATGATAACTCGAAATCCAGAAAAGTGTATGAAACATCAATACGGTACTTGACCATGAATACCCTATAGTAGTATAGGTAATGGGGGTTCTGCCGCAACTCCACTGGAGCCGGATTTATATACCTATACTGCTACTACAGGTGTCATTTTTTATGCCAAAATGATTATGCGATTCAACGATAGTCATAAGTCTAAGTTAAATTGACCACCACCTGGATATAAATTTCTCTATTATTTTACAAGTAGGCCAGATTATATACTCTTTTGGTAATTGATGATCGTATTTGTTTGGTTTACTGATATAATATATACCTTGTGGTAATTCTCTCAATTTGATAATTTTGTCTATGAACATAAATGTTTTGTGTTCTTCATTTGTTGGTTTGACATTACTGATATAATAATTTTGTCCATGAACATAAATGTTGTAATTCTCCATTTTTATATATTTTTGTAAGCATTTGTCTAAATGTGATCTAATGATAGTAAGCAATCTATTTTTAATCTCCAACCAGTTCTTTTGTTTTGGCATGGAATAATTGACGTGCTTGTTGCCTCCCCTGTTCTATGAACTTTTTTTTCTCGTCTTCGCTAATACCACTGGTCTTACGAGATTTTGATCGAATCTCCTGCTTCATTACGTTGTATTTGGTGAGTTCTGACAAAACTAAACAAAACTCCTCCTTGGATATCTTACAATCAGCCATTGCTGTTGAAATATGATCCTCAATGCTGTTCAACTTTGCTTCGGTGAGTATCCGAATACTATCGTGTTTTAATGCTTTCTTTTGCAACCTATTCCTGCCAGTCCCGAGACTCCAGCCGCTATTTCTATGCCGAGCACGATAGGTGCGGTGATTATAGTTGATAATAAACTAACACCTGCTACACCGAGTCCCATGCCAGCTTCTACAAGCACTGTGTCAACTCCGTCCAGAGCATTCACAGCTCTGTGATACTTTTTATACAATCCAAGTCTCAACTCCCTCTCCTTCTCTATTCGATGTTTTCGAAATGCATCAACAGTATCCATCTTTTCAAATGCTTCATCGAGCGCCAGATATAAACTCATAGTATATATTACGGTCATTCAATAGTCTTTAATTGTTCTTGCTTAAATGTTTTGAGACTATACATCAACCTTATCAAATTAATATTATACGGCAAGAATATCTTAGTAAGAGAAATACTACCACTTTTAATAATTTGGACCCCCTCGAGGGTTGCAACGGGTGATGCTCCGATATGAATAATACTGCAACGTCGACGCTCGTGTTTCTTAAGCCATTTAATCGATAGACCTGGTAATATTTCGAAGGCATCTTCCGGTGCATCTCCAAACAAGACTTCAATAATAAGCGTAGAAATATTAGGTATTGCACTCAAGTTAACTTTAATATCATCGAATTCAGTAACCAAATTTAAACTAACATTTTTTAAGGCCGGACGACTATATAACATATTACCTGGGTCTTCTGGTAGGGGAGAGACTAACACTTTTTCGTTTTAACGGGATATAAGATGCCGCTATTTATTATCTTAGTTAAATTATGTGCCTTACCCGTCATCACATAGGGTGGGGTAATGACGATATTCAGTAGCCACTCCATGTTTGCTTCGACCATAGTCCATTTATCATCACCGTTGAGAATAATATTGTATGAAGTGTTTTTATGGAGTCTACTAACGTCGACATCGTTTGAATCTTCTAGATTACCCGTGAATGTAACTTCTTTCAGCTTGTATACATTATCGTGTAAGTGTAAAGCGTATAACTTACCATCGGTACCAGGTTTACCGAATCCTTCTGTGTCTCCGAGATCGGAAAGCACAATTGTATTACATTGTCTGAGCGTTCCAGGGCCTAATGAATCAACTATTATTTATAATATGGAGTGTTACACTTAAGTATCCTATATGTACAGGTTGGTGTTTTACATCTAATACAGAAATTTTGAGGTCTGAAATAATACCCCGCTTTAATTTTTTATATTGTAATGTTGAGAAAGAATCCGTTGTACCGCTATTGTATTTTTCATCTTTCACTGGAATAGATCAGAGCAGAGTTGAAGGACTTTCTAGTTGAATATTATCCGTTGTACTTATTTCATCAAGATGGATGCACAACTCTATATAGGGAACTAAATCGGGCAATTTAACTCCATGCAGCACTGTTTCATTGGGTGGTATTACTCCTGCCCGTGCATATCCAAGTGTAATTGCTAAGTTCTTGTAAAGAGTTACACCTTTTCTCCAGAGTCTAATTTTAGTATCCCATTCGACTCATTTTGTGTGAGACTACTTCCATGAGGCTTAAAAATTTCATCATTGAGTGAGCATACGCTCTAATACCCATCAGGTATAATAATACCATTTTTTTAATATAATATAGACATCTCATTATTACCTCTCACAGTATTTATATTGGTCCACCGCGGGTAATACGTTACATCGCATAGGGCGACTTCGGATTGTCCATCTGAGTTATCGATAGTATGAAGCAGTTGAATAGACTGACCATTTGTTATTCCCAGGACTGTAACATACATACAATGTAAATATACAATGATACTATATAACAACTTAAATATGGAATCAACCATTATTTATAATATGGAGTGTCACACTTAACTATCCTATATGTACAGGTTGGTGTTTTACATCTAATACAGAAATTTTGAGGTCTGAAATAATACCCCGCTTTAATTTTTTATATTGTAATGTTGAGAAAGAATCCGTTCTACCACTATTATATTTTTCATCTTTCACTGGAATAGATCTGAGCATAGTTGAAGGACTTTCTAGTTGAATATTTTCTGTCGTACTGATCTGATCAAGATGGATGCACAACTCTTTATAGGGAACTAAATCGGGTAATTTAACCCCCTGTGCTGATGTCTTGAGTACTGTTATATCTCCATCTGCAAATCCAAGTGTAATTGCTAAATGCCTGTAAAGCTTGACATCCTTTTCTCCAGCTTTTAAAATCAGCATCCCATTCGACTCATTTTGTGTGAGACTAATTCCATTAGGCTTAAAAATTTCATCATTGAGTGAGCATACACTGTAATACCCATCAGGTATAATGTGTTTTTTACTATTTATTACGGTCTCATTATTATATCTTGCAGCATTTATATTGGTCCATCTCGGGTAATACGTTACATTGCATAGAGCGACTTCGAGTTGTCCATCCGAGTTATCGATAGTATGAAGCAGTTGAATAGACTGACCATTTGTTATTCCCGGGAGTGTAACATGCATATTAAATACTGGCAATTGTTAGTCCCTGTTCTCTGAACAATGTTTTAATTTTATCGGCCAGTGTAGTGTCATCGTTGAGAACTGGATCGATAGTTTCTCGAATTCGACTGATTTGTGAACGAAGTGCCTTTCTATCACTGGAAGCAGCCTCGAGGCGGGCCAATCTTTCGTCTTCTAAGCTACGTAATCTTTCCGCTACGCAGCGTCTACTGAACTCATCGCCCGCCTGTTCAAGTTTCTCAGCGAGCTTTCCCAGTGCTGAACCTAATGCTTTTAAACGCTTTTTTATCCACTCTTCATAAGCTATATGCTTGTCGATTTCGGATAGCTTGGCTATATTATTGATGAGTTCTCCCCGCATTGTTCCCATTGCCTTGTCAATACCTCGTAATTCCCTAATACTGGACTCTGGTACCTGTAACGTGGAATTATCGTAGTAGGTATCCAAGATTTCTCCGAGGCCACCTTCGAGGAAGCTTCCAAATTATCTATGTTACCGAGTTCAGTACGCACAGTTCGAAGAACCTTAGTAGTCCTCGCGGTAAGTCGTGAGTAGTCTACAAAACCTAATTTATCATGAACAGTGCTGATACCGTGTTTACCGACTATCGTAGACAAGGCTAGGGGCTTACGAGTACGAGAATTCATAAGATCAAGATTGGGTTCGCCACGCAGTCGCAATATTCCTTTTCTATCTATCTCAAACTTTGAATAGTCACGAACAATAGGACTATCATCTTTAAAGGTATCGTAATAATCATTGACGGTTGATTGTAAAAGTTCATCGTTAAGTTTCATGCCACCAAAGCTGGTTTCATCAGTACCCTCTTCAATTGTACTCGAGTTATCAAAATCATCTAGATTAATATCATCCATTTTTATATTAAACACAGGGTACATATTTTCAATATAACAATGTCTTTGCAATACGGACGCAAGTTAAACCCACAACGTAGACTTCGAGATCCATTAGGGGTCAAAGCAATTCGTCAGACTGTAACTATAACTAATAACCCGAGTACCATCGATCAGAATCAAACTCTTCTGGTTTGCTTTCCTAATCTCTGCGCAGACAATGTGTTAGTTCCGGGAACTGTCCGACAAGCATTTACGATTATTTTGACTTCTACAGATGTTAACAGGGAGCCCGTTCAGAACATAGGTCGTGCTATCGTTAAGAAAATCGCCATTAAAATTAGCGGTAATGAGATTTTGAGTATCGACGATAGCGATGTATACTATTGTTACATGGATCTCTGGAGAACGGATAAAGAGCGGGAAAACTTACAGTACCAAGGTATTTGTAATCGGAACACATTGAGACTGCGCGTAGATGCTTCTAGTGGTGATGGTACCGGGTATCAGGCCGTTTCCGACGCATTAGGTAACCGATTCTATATTCCCCTGGACTTTGAAATACTTGATTCCCACATGCCCTTTTATCAAGCATCCCTAGGCGATAGGTTAGAATACGAACTCACTTTTAATGACTACAGCAGAGTAAACAGAGCTGCTGAAGATGCTAGCTATTCCATCGCTGGAGTATCTTGCATGAGTATGATATGATAACAGATCAGACAAATTCGTAACCACTATACAGGAAGTTTAGCCATTTTGTACGATCGCGTGCTGCGACAACGAAAGATCACGAGGGACAAAAAAGATACGATGTGGAATATCAATCTAAATGTCCCCACGAGGTCGTTGAAGGGTATTTTAATGTTGTTCGAGGACCCCTGCGATGCATTTAAAAGAAAAACCGAGAAGTTCTACAATCCCAAGATTACAAAAGTAGAACTGACTATCGAGGGCGTTCCTAATCAACTATATAGCCAAGGAATGCTAGCGTATCACCAGTGGGATGAGATTAAAAAACTCCCTTCTATAAAACGAAGCCCAGAAGTTAACGCGATCGTGAAAGATCTGTCTCTCGGGGGGGTGTCGATGGGTGAATACCTCACCACGAAATACCCGCTATGGCTTGACATGCGAACAACGGACGATGACCAACTACACGGCAGTGGGAGGAGAATAGAAAATGCTAGCAAGCTTGTCATTATACAGATAACGAAGCTCCAGGAATCAGCTGGTAAATTAAACATATATTTGTACTTGATTATGGATGCGCAACTTAATATACAGAATGGACGATTCTATTAATAATCTTTTACCTGAAGAACCACACTGCGCTATCAAATGTCGGCAAACGGGTTGTGGAAAAACAGCTTTTATTCTAGATATTTTACAAAGTCATTATCGGGAGGTTTTCGATCATATTATTATTCTGTGCCCGACTATAAGCGTTAATAAAACATACTTATCGAGAGATTGGGTAATGAATGACGACGGGGTACACAGAGTCGTTTACGAGTTTACGAGTATGTCATGAAAAATACAAAGGAGAATCAACTCTTTTCGTAATAGACGATTTTAGTGCGAGTAAAGAACTCACAAAAAAGAAAGATATGCTTTCGTATTTAGCATTCTCCGGGCGGCATACTCAACATAGCGTTTGGGTACTTACTCAAATATACAACTCTGTCCTGAAAGATCTCAGAGAGCAGACCAAATCGGTAGCACTGTTTCATTGCAAAGATCGAGATTCATTCGAGGAATGTTTATGAGAAAATGATGTTATTTATACCAAGCTCGAACGAGATAAAGTCAGAAAACTGTTAGCGGCAACGAAGCACTGTAAACTCGTATTACAAACCGACCAACCAGCTGCTTATGCAATTGCTTAGCAAAATGTAGCAAAAATGTAGCAAAAATGTGGCAAAACTATAGCAAAATGTAGCAAAATGTAGCAAATGTAGCGAAAACATATGATAAATTGAACATTAGCGGTTAATATGACATAATGTGGTTTGAAATCCTCATTCTTTCGCAACAGTTCATTATTACGGGTTGTATTGGATATGTCATATTATATTATGTTAGACTTAAATATCTCCTTAGGTATTACATTATGGAATGCGACGAACTCATCGAACAAATGCTCAAAGATGAGCCTGATCAACAAGTTACAGATAAATCTTTAGATAAACATAGACATGTTCCCAATATTTGGGGGAAAATTATACCATCGAAAAAATTGATAACATGACCGACGAAGAAATTAAAAAACTGTACGCGAGTTACGAGTCTAGACTGGGAGCTACCATGACTAAAACGATAGGGTCGGCTATATTACAACTATACACAGTCGTAGCTAGTACGTTTCTCCCTATCCCGGCAGAACATCGCATGTATTTATGGGAATCTCTCGAGAAAGACCCATTCATCGAACACGCTATAAGCTCAGTGAGCTGTGAGTTTTATCATAGATACGGAATGTTCTTAGCTCCACTCACCACAGCTTTAATAACGGCTAGGTATTGTCAATTTGAACATACGTGCCCACTTAATAATAATGGAGACTCAACAGGTGACACCACAACAGATTGCGGAAACGCAACAACAAGTGAACGAGGAACCCACTGCACAACAGATAGTGAATGAGGAACCACCACAAACACAGATTGCACCACATGTGAATTAGAAACCCAGAGTTACGAGAAAAAAAATCAAAAAAATCTCCGCAGGCAGGATGGAAAGACTCGCACGCAAAGTGAAACTAATAAATAATTCAAATATTGATCCGATTAAAACATGGGCACTAGTAGGAGTTGCTGCTATAGCGGCTGTATGGTTGTTTTATATGACCGGAGAAGAGAAAACGTCACTGCCGATGCCACAACAACAAGTTCAATTAGAGGTTTGCCCCCATATAATGCTATAAGAAGCATGACTACTCCAGTTACAGGTAAAATGTTGGTAAACGCAAGGTATCATTCAGCGGTGGTCACCGGCTTGGCCATTGGCTATGCCCGTATGGCTAAAATGATTACTAAAGCCACACCTCCCAAGCTAGATTTTAATGGTTATTATATCTGTATGATGATTCTTGATATTGGATTAGCAATGGCAACGAAAGATATGCTCATCAAACAAGGGCTTATCCTGGAAGACATAATGAAGTAATTAAACATTTGAATATTTTATATTATTGAACATGGCAACAATTGCGATGATGGGCGGTGGAGCTATTATTAATGCTCTAGCTTTTTCGGGGAGTAATTTTTTATTTTCTAGTATGAGGGAATCAATGCTAAAGAAGTTGAAGAGGAGCGTAAAAGACATAATAAAGCATTAGAACAACTCGAAAAAGCTCAGTCACAATGGACCAGACGGAGAATGAAGAGATTAGACTTTATTCATGAAGAACTGCGTAAGGAAGGACATTCAATTCAAACGTTTAAGGATGTCGAATCTGCCATGCACGAATACTTCCTCGTTTATGGAAAAAAACTTGACCCAGTACCGAGACCAACAATGAGTCAGTTTTATACACCGTCAGAGGAACAAAAGAACCGGTAGGTAGCATTTGTGATAATTGGGATAGGGCATAGGGGTCAAAGGTCATTATTGTTTATGTAAGAAACACGGTGCTGATAGGGTCAGGAACCAGATTATTTATGCTAGGAAGAGAGATTACATCAATGAGAGGAATAGGTTGGGGAGAATACGTATTTAGATATATGAAAAACAACCAATTAGACAAATGAATCATTTTGCATATACCATTTAACCACAATGGTTTTTGTCAGAGAGTTGAAGGCTATGGCAAAGCAACGTGATCTACGTGGATATTCTCGAATGAGAAAAGCTGAATTGATCGATTTACTCGGTTTGGAATACAACAAACCCCCAGACTGTTAGAGAACTCAAAGCTCAAGCAAAAAACAGTGGGCTGAGAGGTTATTCTCAAATGAGAAGAGCTGAATTGATCGCTTTACTAGATAATAATGATGTTGATGATGTTGATAATGATGTTGATAAAAAACAACAAGAATTAATATTTGTACCCACATCCGCCGGCATTGGTAAATATCTAAGAGGTTGGAAGATGGATATTAATTCCAACATGGATGTTAATGATGTTAAGCCCATCATATTGAGTAAAATTAACGAGGAGTTAGATGATTTACATAGTATAAAATGCCAGCTGACGATTAAAATGTTATTGAGTAAAAGTAGAGCAGATGATAGCACCGAATATACCGAACAATATTTCCGTAGCAATCAAGAAGTTATAACCGAATTCGATACTATAAACGCATCATTAGATACATCAATTCAGAGGATACAGGAAACTTTAGAACGCTGGACTAATAGAGGTTCGGGTTGGGGTGTGGATAAAATCGATAGTTTATATTTAGATAAAGCAAATTATATGTCCTTCAAAGGTGGATCTTATATAGATGTACCCCCCTATTATAAGAAGAAAAAAGCCAATAATTAACGTAAAAAATAAATCCGATGAATGTTTAAGAATGATGATAAGATCTGCATTGTTCCCCGTAGATTCTAAAATTGCAAATAGACCTTCGAGCTATCCCCAAAACGATGGACTCAACTTCGATGGTATAGACGAACCTACACCAATATCACAAATTGATAAGGTGGAAAAGCAAAATAATTTAGCTATAAATGTTTTCAGACATTCTAAAGGAATTGTTGTACACAGGATAAGCTCCGCTCCGGAACATATTCCCAGAATCAATTCATTTCTGATCGAAAAAGATGGAAAATATCATTATACGTGGATAAAGAGTTTAAACAGGCTATTATACGATCAAACAAAACATAAGGAAAAGAAATATTTCTGCGAAAGATGCCTACATGGGTACAGCAGACAAGATCTATTAGAAGCGCATAAAGAAGACTGTAGAGGTGTTGGACAGACCGCTATCAGGATCGATATGCCTAAAGAGGGAAAAAATATATTAAAATTTGAACATTATATATAATTATTGTAATCAAATGCCACTACCGTACATAATTTACGCCGACTTGGAAGCGCTTATCAAACCCATAGAAAATAATCAAGATAATAATACGTACAAAACTCAAGAACATATTCCTTGTGGGTTTGGATATATAGTTGTAAGGTGTGATGGGAAAACAAACCAGCCCGTTATTTACAGAGGTCCCGATGCAGCGGGAAAGTTCATAGAATATCTAAAAAATGAAGAGAGAATAATCAGGGAAAAATTATCGTGTAAGAAACCCATGTGTATGACAAGGGATAATTGGAGGGCCTATAAGAAGTCAACGAGTTGTCATGTTTGTAACAAACCCCTGAATGGGGATTCCGTAAGAGATCATTGCCACGTCACGGGTAATTATCAGGGGGCCGCGCATAACGAGTATAACTTGAAACTAAAAATGAATTCTCAAACAATACCCATCCCCGTTGTGTTTCATAACCTTAGGGGATACGATTCACGTCTCATCATGCAAGCTATCTCAAAGACCGACAGCGGTTTAACATGCATTCCTAATAATATGGAAAAATACATATCGTTCTCGTTGACTAAAACTATACATTATAGGGACAAGGATGGGAAAGCCAGAATAAAGCAAAGTAGATTCATAGACTCTGTACAGTTTCTGTTATCTTCCCTGGACAATTTAGCTAATGCTAACAATTCCAATGACTTTGGGATAACAAATCAATATACCGATAAGATAACTCGTCATTTGTTGCTGAGAAAAGGTGTATATCCTTACGAATATATGGATGATTGGTCTAGATTCGACGAAACTAAATTACCACCCCTTGAATCATTCTATAGTAACTTAACAGAAACTAAAATTACCGATGCCGATTATGAACACGCTCTGACGGTGTGGGATTAATTAGGTTGTAAGAATTTAGGTGATTATCAAGACCTGTACTTAAAAACCGATGTACTGTTACTCGCCTATATATTAGTGGAAGGATATGATCCGAGTAAACCCGACACGCACATATTATATCTCGACGCCAACAATTTGTACGGATGGGCTGAGTCAACCTTTACCCACGGGTGGTTTTGAGTGGGTCGATGATATTGATATCAGTGAGAATAAAGTGTACATACTAGAAGTTGACTGGGAATATCCAAATTCGTTACATAAAGACCATAACAGTTATCCGCTAGCTCCCGAAAGATTAATGGTTAATAAAGATTGGATGTCGGAATATCAACACTCCTTGATGGGTAATACTAGGTTAGCTAACGTTGAAAAACTCGTACAAAATTTGATGGATAAGACCAAATATATAGTTCACTACAGAAATCTCCAGTTATATTTATCGTTAGGTATGAAAGTTAAGAAAATACACAGAGTTCTAAAGTTTGATCAAAGCCCTTGGATGGAGCCCTATATAAGGTTGAACACAGATTAAAGAAAGATTGCTACCAGCGATTTCGAAAAGAATCTATATAAGCTCATGAATAACTCAGTATTTGGTAAAACTATGGAGAATCTAAGGAAGCGTGTTGATGTTAAATTAGTCAGATCTAATGAGGAAGAAAGACTCAGGAAACTTATAGCAAGTCCGACTTTTAACAGAAGCAAGATATTCGATAACGACTTAGCCGCGTTGCATATGCAGAAAAGTAATATAAAATTCAACAGACCGGTGTACGTTGGTATGAGTATTCTCGACTTGTCAAAACACTTAATGTATGACTTTTATTACAACGAACTTAAGAAGCAATATGGGTGATAGATGCGAGGTGTTATATACTGACACAGATTCTTTGTTGATGGAAATACAAACTGAGGATATGTATAAAGATATGACAGAAAAAATAGATATGTACGACACGAGCGATTACCCAAAAGATAATCCACTGCACAGTGTATTCAATAAAAAAGTCTTAGGTAAGATGAAGGATGAATGTGCTGGGACTTCTATAGCGGAGTATGTCGGATTAAGACCTAAGATGTTTTCTATAAGGAAGTCCGATAATGGAGAGATAAGGGTGTTAAGAAGTATATTGTAAAAAAGCCTATCAAACACGAACAGTATAAAGAAGCATTATTCAACGGTAGAACGTTCAAACACGAGATGAACTCTTTAAGAAGTTACAATCATGGGATATAAATGGATTAAGAATGAACAAGACGTCAGAATCCCCCTTAGATACAAAGAGATGGATTGATAAGGGTGGTGTAACTGCCTATGCTTATGGTTATATAGGGCGGTAAAACTGTATCATTGGGAACTATGAACAACTCTTCTCGTACAAATGCCCTGCCCGGTCCATCTTTAAGATAATAAAGAATAGGCTCTCCTTCTTTCATAACAAATCGGCTAATGTTATATGTCTTAAGAGACCAAATCGGATCGGTTGCGCGGTTGAATCTTTCGAGGTTAATGGTTCAGCCTCTTTGTATCGACTAGCCACATCCACTACTGTTAAAGCGTATTTATACGTTTTGCGTCTTACCTTATCGTAGGGAAGAAACAAGAGGTCAGCCTGATGAACTTCATTCGTTGTAAAAATATCAAACTTCTTCCTCGAAACATAACCCGGTGCCCGTAAATATATTTGCCACATCGCTTGTTTCTTAGGCCAATCCTTGGCCACATCTTTTGATACCTTAGCTGCAGTGGCTTATTTTTTTATTGTTCCTATACCTTTCCAATATCCTCGTGGGCTATAGTAAATTTTATTCATTATTAATTAATATTGATATTTCTTTTAATACGACCATTGTTGAATTGCATAATCATTTTGGCATAAAAAATGCCACCTGTAGTAGGTATATAAATCCGGCTCTAGTGGATTTGCGGTAGAACCCCCATTACCTATAAAAAATTATATCATAGAAGCATTGATTGGCTCCAGGTGGTGAAGAACTAGAGTCAATTTAGCTGAATCTTATGACTATTGTTGAATCGCATAATCATTTTGGCATAAAAAATGACAACTGCAGTAGCAGTATAGGTATATAAATCCGACTCCAGTGGAGTTGCGCAGAACCCCCATTATCTATACTACTCCTGTACCCAACAAAATCTGAATTTTGTTTATTTTAAGACCCATGACGGATGAAATACTTTAAGAAGCTATCATGTGATTTTATATAGAATTGTGTACATGACACGTAGGGGACAAACCGTGGAAGGAACAGCGCAAGCACGGTCTGCACGTGCTACACAGTGACCGTGTTCATTCAATGACAAGATGCGCTACTCAGCAGATGTTAAACAGTTGATGTTGAATGTGTATGATTTCCTTAGAAGTGAAGCAGAAAGAGCAAAGCGTTTTCATGCAATTAATAAATTCTTGAAACGAGCTTCAAACGCTCTTGGTATGTCCCCTCTGAACCTGAAAAATGTTGTTAGTCGACGAGATACAAATAGTCATGCCAAGGAGGTAGGGATCATGTCAACACCACGCAAGGTTGATAAATTAGACAGTTTTCAAGTCAGACGTGCAATTTTTAAACTGCACTCAGAAAATAAGTACCTGTCCCTAAGAATTTTGAAGAAACACCTTGAAACTGACCATGATTTACGTGTTACAAAGTACAAACTATGGCAGCTGTTGCATACATTTGGTTACAAATACAAAAAGATAACTGGAGAAAATACGGCTGTGTTGTGTGAACGGTCTGACATTGTTTGTTTCCGAAATCATTACCTTCTTACCATCAAGCAGAAACGTGAAGAAGGATATGAGCCCGTCTTCTTAGATGAGACATGGGTAAATGCGTCACACACAGCCAGCAGTCAGTGGGTACCCAGTGGTGACTGTAAGGAGTCTGGTAGAAAGTTACCAATGGGAAAGGGTGAAAGACTCATAGTTCTGGTTCTGCTAGTCAGGGTTTTCTCCCAGACTGTGACCTCGTCTTTAGAGCCATGGCCAAAGACAACAGGGACTACCACACAGAAATGAACGTCAATGTATTTCTGGAGTGGGTGAAAGATAAATTAGTCCCTGCTTTGCCTACCAAGTCTCTCATTGTCATGGACAATGCACCGTATCATTGTGTGCAGGATCCTGAAAGCAAGACTCCAACCTTTAATAACCGTAAAGGAGACATGGTTACTTGGCTGCAACGGAGGAACATTACCTTTCCTCCTCGAGCGACGAAACCACAGCTCTATGAAATCATCAAGAATATGAAACCTGACCCCGTGTATAAAGTTGACAGTTACATCAAGGGTCAGGGTCATGCTGTCTTACGACTGCCACCTTATCACTGCGACCTGAATCCAATCGAGTTGGTATGGGGCATCGTCAAGGGTGACGTTGGACGATCGAACACAACGTTCAAATTACGAGACGTTGAACAACTCGTAAAGGAATCCCTTGGTCGGGTAACAGTAGAAACATGGAGGCGTTGTGTGGCCACAGTCGTTGACGAGATAGAGCCACGTTATTGGTCACGAGATGGACTACGGCCAGCAACAGTCTAACCTATAATAGTGGCAGTCGGTTCAGGCACCAGCAGTTCCGACGACGAGATCTATGGCATGAGCGAGTCAGATTGCGACTGAAATTATCATGAGACGGCCCTTCTAACGCTCTGTCATTTCCCCTACCACAGACCGTGCAGTGCATGCATGCTTGCGCTGTGCCTTCCAAGGTTTGTCCCCACTACGTGTCATGTAAACATCTCTATACAAAATTACATGATAGTTTCTTAAAGAACTTCATCCCTCATGGATCTTAAAATAAACAAAATTCAGATTTTGTTGGGTACATGGTATGGTCAAGTACCGTATAGATGTTTCATACACTTTTCTGGATTTCGAGTTATTTTGCAATTCATTTGGATTCAAACGGACTGTAGAGTATCTTCAAGTTTTCTCAGGTTCCGTACTTGCGGACGACGTGAGAGGCGTTGATCCAGGTAATCCCATGGATGTTCAATTGGCGATAGATGGGTGACAGGGCTAGCCATGGAAGCAGAGGTACATTATTTTTCGCTAGGTACTGTGTTGAAACAAGTGCCGTGTGCGCTCTTGCATTATCTTGCTGGGAGGTGTGCATATCCTGGTGCTGACGAAAGAATGGGATGACGTGATTTGCCAATATGTTATTCCTGTAGTAAAGGGCATTAACTCTTCCACCTCAAAAATGGAGCTCTGTTCGATGGTTATGACTGATGCCGCCCCACACCATGTACGATCACGAACAATATGGCAATCCTGACGTGGTGTATTTACACGACGTTGACCCGGACGCGGTCGATCTCTGGTGGTTCCTGTCTGCTGGTACCTGCTCAGTAGCCTGAGGACTGTTGAATGGTGGCATTGAAACCGTTGTGCAACGACTCTACTTGACGTACCAACTCGAAGCATGTCCAAGGCACGTTCCCGTTCCTCTGCTGTTAATCTTGGCATTTCTTGTGTCAGTACCCTTTAAGTCTGCAACAACAAGTGATGTGGCTTTTAAAAGTCTGTCTTTTATAGCCCTATTCTGCATGCTTCCCGTGAAACAAAACACGCTGGAAGAAAACTATTGTATTGTATTCTGTGATGTATCAAAAGCATTTGATCGTGATTGGCACAGTGGGCTTGTGTATAAATTAGAGAGGTATGGTATAAAAGGACAATTGTTAAAATGGATTACCAGTTACATAAGTTATCCAAACCGAGATACATGAAGGCTGGCGTGCCACGGGGGTCCGTTCTTGGTCCTTTACTCTTTATTGTTTATGTAAATGACATTGCTGATAAATTAGACAAGACTGTTTGCCGACGATACATCGATTGGCATGTCATCCAATGATAACGGTGTACTGGAACGTTCCTGAAGCACACATTTAGCAATCGTAAGTGAATGGGCGAAACTTTGGCTCATAACTTACAATCCCGAAAAGACTAAATCGGTTCTATTCTCACGGTAAAGACAACAACGGAGGTCTAAAACTGTATTTCAACGGAAAAGAAATCAGCTCTGTAAACAGTCATAAGCACATGGGTGTTATACTTGAAGCCAGTGGCAAATGGTCATGTCATATAGATACCATAATTAAAACAACTTCCAAGATGATTTACTCAATGGGAAAACTCAAACATTTACTTCACAGAAATACTATTAACAATCTATATAAAATGTTCATAAGACCACACTTTGAATACGCATGTGAGGTTTGGGATGGTTGCACGGAAGGACAAAGTGAGAAATTAAAACAATTACAATTAGAAGCTGCACGCATTGTAAATGGTCTACCTAAATATGCCCCCAGGCATTCATTATATTACGAAACCTGTTGGGAACCCTTAATTGAGCGTAGAAAGAAACGTAAACTTTGTCTTTTCTTCAAAATTAATCATAACATGGCCCCTTCCTATCTAACAGATATTCTACCCAAAACCGTTGCTGCAAAAAACGCGTACAGTCTCAGAAACTCTGAAAACATCATTGTTCCTCTCACAAGACTGAGACATTCGTGTGAATCCTTTTACCCATCGTCTATCCGATTGTGGAACTCTATTCCGTTATCGGATCGAAATTCAACGATTTCTTGTTTTAAAAATTCGTTACAAAAGCACCACCCCACCTCACCTGCGTACTTCGCTTATGGAAAAAGAAAATATAATATCTTACACACAAAACTGAGATACATGTGCAGTCAGTTGCATTATGATTTATATAGAATTGGTATAAAAGATCACTCGAACTGTACATGTTCGAATACATGTGAAAATGCATATCATTATCTCATGGAATGTACATTGTTTAGTCAACAGCGTGAAATTATGTTAAACAGCCTTAAAAATATTGTTCATAACATACCTGTTGATGTACCTGTTACTGTTATACAGCAATGCAGATCACGTTGTTACAGAAAATGAATCTATATTTAAGGCAGTACAACATTATGCACAACTAAAAGATTTGTGTAAAGAACTGTTCATTCAACAATCTCTCTCTCTCTCTCTCTCTCTCTCTCTCGTGGTGCGTTTTCAATGCCGTCAGTATATTATTTTCTTTTGCAAACCAATAGCACTGTCAGAAGACAGACACAGATCATCTGCATATAGTAATAAAAGCAAATCTAAAAAGCCTGCACCAACAAAAAATACCTCTCCCGCCATGCTGCTGTAATTCATCTTCAAGTTGGTTTATAAACATACTAAATAGAAGTGGACTTAGAATACAACTTTGACGGGCACCGCTTAAACAATCAAAATATCCGGAAATGCTAACCTTTGATGTTTTAACAGCTGCTTAGAATACATATCACGAATTATATTCAGCATTTTGCCTTTAATATTTTGTTGAGCTAACACATACCATAAAAGATCTCTATTGGTAGAATCAAAAGCTTTTTTGGAAGTCTACGAATAAACAATAAAATCTACCTCTGGATTTGGATAAATATGCTGAACCGCAAAAGAAACGTCACCCCAAGTAACATTGTATGAAAAGTTGTCATTTAAATATCTCGGTAATTTTTCTAAAACTTAACATTACATTGTCCGGAAAAATGAAATTTGATGATAAAAAAACAAAGCAGATGACAATAAAACCGATCACTCAAACGCATCACTGTAACAGTCATGGTAACCCGATGCACATGAGTTCCGTGCAAATTGAAATGCGTTCCCCAATTTCTTGCCCTATAAAAATCCACCCAGATCTGATAACATTCATTTGTTATTGAATTGCTACCACATGCCAAGACTGACAAGAAATCAGCGACACCAAATCCTTGGACGATTGTAAGCTGGACAAACCACCCGACAAGTAGCCAATGCATTTCAAGTCCACGTGAGGGCCATATACAGGCTCCAGCAATTGTATCAGACCACTAGCACAGATGACCGACCGCGTAGTGGAAGACCAAGGGTCACCTCCCGACGTCAGGATCGTCAGATTGTGCGACATCATCTTCAAGATCGCTTTGTTACTGCTGCGGAAACTGCTCGACAGACCATATCTATCATATATCTATCCATGGTGACGTTTCTTTTGCGGTTCAGTATATTTCTGAATTAGTGATTGTTGTGTAAAAATATTATCAGTAGTAGAGTAGCCAGTACGAAATTCAGCTTGACACTTAGAGTTTTTGTTAAACAAATCTACAAAAGTTTAAGTCTATTATTTAAAACACACATTAATATTTCACCGCATATGTCCATGGGTGTATCGTGACGTGAAAATAGACATCTGTAGATTGAGGTGGATAAGCCAGTCTCCTGTCTTTAACGTCGACCCCAACTTTCGTACGGAGTCCATCTGTAATTTTGGCGGGGGACCAGGTATCTTTTGTTGAGGATCTTTAGGTCGATTATCATCCACATGTCGGTCGTATTCTTTCTCGGGACTATGAATACCGGAGTATAAAAACCTTTGGTGTTGTTGGTCTCTGCTAGGCTCCGAATAGCTTGCTTCTTTAGTAGCTTCCTGACGGCTAGATCTGCTGCCGCTAGCTTGGCTCCGACAAGATGAAATCTGCGTCCGACAGCTTGGAACTTCAAGATAGGATGTTTCTTGAAGTGCAGTTTGTAACCGTGAGCCACGACGTCTAGAATCCAACGGTCGGGCGTAACTTGCTTCCAATTTTGCGTATGACAAAAGGCGCCCTCCCACTGGTCCCGGAGTCGGTATTATGTTGAAAGACGAAAGTCGTAAATCGCAATCCATAGACGTAACCAGGTCAAAAGGGTCTATAACGTCGGCGTGGGTGGCAGGGAAGTCAGAATCGTAGACGTTCACTTCTGCCTCCAGATCTTCCAAGTCGATAGGTACCTCTTTTCTTGTAGTCTGTCTGACGAAAAGATTAGCGCTTGTCGTACCCCTGACTCGGTTGAAAGGAATCCTTCCCGGAGGGAACAAACTTCTTGATCCGTGAAGATCCGGGGTAGAATAGGTCTTCAGCAACCCATGCTTGCTGTAAAGCGACTATGCTTGTCGTAAGAGGCGACTAAGGGGATCGGGTGGTCATGATCGCTGACTTGGTTGATGCATCGTTGGTCGTGTCCCAATTGCGTAGATCGATGCTGATGATGTCAATCACTGGATTGTCTGGTCCATATTCGATTATTTACAGACTGCTGTCATATAGCTAAAATATTGCCGGGTGCAGCGCTAAACTACAAACAAACTAAACTTCTTCTTAGGAGGCTGTTTGTATGACGAGTCTTTCTGGTCCAAGGAACGCTTCTAGGGGTGGGAAGATCCATGAGTCTTGGCATTTAGGCTGATAGTTGATGCTTGAAATTGTTCTGTTGTATCTTGTCTGACTTCGTCTATTACATGTCCCAGTTCCCCGTCGAATGACGTGGGAACAGATATTAGTTGTGACATTATCGACCTCTTGGTTTGGTTAGAAACAGCTTTAGAACGAATCTCAGCGAGGAGTTGTTAAGACATCCATACTTGGGTGGAGAGTAAGTCTTCCTGCATTCTTACAATAGTATATATTTGGCTGTGGATGAGTCCGACTTGATCAGTCCTAATAGTATGAGGCGTGTCTCCGGTTATGCCTTCATAAGATGTCTGTAATGGTGGAATGATGTGTCTGATTCCGGTGACAAACCAGTTGATATATATATCAATTGAATATCTGGAAACCGATGAAACCGATGACAGATCCTTAATTCGCGTAGCAGGTAACGTGACATTAGTACTAGGGTTGCGTACAAGCTTTAAAAAAATCTTCATCCAAACTGGGATTGTCCGGAAGTGGAGCACAGTGCGTCTTGTATAACTTCCGTTTCAATGGCGATAAGGGTACTGGTTCTTCATGTCTAAGCTTGAGCAGATTTTCAGATATCTGGCCAATTACCTTGCCTGCATATAACTCGGCCAAGGTTATGTCTGGTGGATGTGTTAAAAGGATATAGGAGCATGACATCCCCCATATTCCGGCATCTGAGGTGGCGAATTTTCTGTCACAGGTATTTGGACTACAGGAATCTTCTTAGCCAGAGCTGTCCGTCTTATCTTCACCATTTCTTCGTTGATTTCTGAGAACTTCGTCTCAAACATCGTCTTCATCATATGTTGTTGTTGCTTGGAGATATCGTGTATCATGTTCATAGAGAGCGCAAAAGATAGTTCTGCTGGCGATGTTTTCGGGGTCTGTGAAACTTTCTTAAAGAATCAGAATAGTATCTCTGTGAAAGGATATTCCTGGTTTGGTAAAAACAGAGGTCAGTGCGACCCTAGGGCGAAACGGGGCTCAGGAGGAGTCGGTGCTTCTTTTAAAACCTCACTTTTACAATGTTTTAATGTGCACATTTTAGAAACATGATACGGACGATATTATTTGGTTTAGACTATCGCATAAGTCTGTGAAAGATTTTATTTTGGTGTTGTGTGTGTGGTTCATCCAGGCTAAGTGATGCTGAACTTTTTTTCGAGACATTGCTTGAAAAGTATTAATTGTATCAAAATGAAGGTTTCACAATTATTTGCGGGGACTTTAATGTACGGGTGGGGTCAGAAATAGACTATTTAGCCGGGATGAACGATGTGCCCGACAGAGATGTCATAGACCATACTGATAATTCTCATGGTTCTCTATTTTTAGATTTTCTCATTAACTGCAATCTGTGTGTGTTAAATTGCCGTATTGGAAATCATGACTATACATATGTTAAAAATGGATGTTCGGTTGTAGACTATATTGTGACCCCACATGAGAACTTACCTTTGTTTACTGATTTTAATGTCACGAGAATGACAAGCTTTGTTGACGCCTCGTCTGTCCCTGATCACTCTGTTATTACTTGTGATGTGAGGATTCCTAGTGAGGTCAGTAGTCCTCGGTGTGATGAACCTTTACCTGATTGCTATAGCCGTAAGAAATATAAACAAAGTAGGATTGATGACAATATTTTTGACGATACGAGTCCAGGGAGACACGGTTGTCACCGATAAGTCGCGGGTTTTAGATGCATGGAAATGTGAGTATAGCTCGTTTAACGCTGATCCAGAGGGTGAATTTGATGAATCTTTCTATGATCAGATCAAGGACGAGTTAAGTAACATGATTGTTGACCCCCCTCAGGTAGATGTAGACGTAAACAGTCTGCAGGCCTCTATATCACGCGATGAGGTACTACGCTCTGTTGGACGCTCTAAGTGTGGTAAGGCCGTAGGCTGTGACCTTATACCTGCAGAATGATACGTGTGTTGACATTCTGCACCGGATTTTTACTTACTGCTTCGAGAATAATGTTTGTCCAGATATTTGGCATGAAAGTATAATAACACCTTTTAAGAAACCGGGTAGTGACCCCAGAGATCCTCTTGGCTATCGTGGTATATCACTACTTTCCATTCCCTGTAAGATATATTCAGATATACTAAACTCTCGTTTCACAAGTTGGCTAGAGGATAATGACATACTGGCTGAGGAGCAAAATGGATTTCGAAGTAAGCGTAATACTATTGAGCACATATACACTTTGTTTTCAGTAATTAATAACAGGAACTCTTCAAAGTCCTCTACATTTGTCTGCTATATCGATGACATGAAGGCCTTTGATCGTGTTAATCGAGACTGCTTATGGTACAAACTGATGAAGTTAAGAATCAATGGTAACGTTTATTCCGCTGTAAAGTCTTTATATGACAACAGTGTATCCCGTGTATCGGTAAATGATCGGCTTACTGAAATGTTTGACATACAGAGCTGTGTCAGGCAGGGATGTGTCTTGTCTCCATCACTATTTTCAGTATTCATTAATGACCTGGCCCATGAGATAAACAATCTAAAATGCGGTGTAGTCTCCTCAGTCTTTTGATGTATGCTGATGACATAGCATTAATTGCGCCAAAAGAACATTCATTACAATCAATGCTTCACTGTGTTGCTGATTGGTGTAAGAGTTGGCGAATTCAAGTTAATACCAGCAAAACTAAAGTAGTCCATTATCGGCCACCATTTGTGAAACGAACATCATTTGAGCTTCAGTGTGGCAATGACAACATTGACATAATTATGCTCATCATACAAATATATTGGTTTATGGCTAGAAGAACGCTTAAATTTGAATTCTACAGCCAAAGAAATTGCCAAATCCACGAGTAGAGCTCTTGGTGTAATCATAAGTAAATTTAAACTATTTGGAGGAATGATACGCTGTTTAATAATCTTGTTCAACCAATTTTATCATATGGCTCAGTTATTTTTGGCAATCGAGAATTCAGTTGTATAAACGCAGTTCAAAATAAAGCTTGTCGTTTCTTTCTCGGGGTGGGTAAATATACTCCAAATTTAGCTGTCCGGGGCGAGGTGGGTTGGCTTGCTCAGCTCACTAAACAGAAAATAGAAGTTTTCCGATTTTGGAGAAAGATAAACTCTGTTCCGCCATCTAGACTTGTTTCACAGATTCGAAATTGGCCTCTTACCTTCCGCAAATCATGGGATAAGACAGTTAATGCAATGTTTATATCACTACAACTTCCATCTATGGATTTGTTTCATTTCTCTATTAGTGAATTCCATCTTATCACACGCACTTTGACATGTAATGACGCCGATTGTTGGTCACGTGATTTATGGAATGACACTGGTCATGAACATGGGAATAAGTTGAGGACTTTCAGACTCTTTAAGAATACTCTAAATGCGTCGACCTATGTCCGCTCTGTTTTAGACAGGCAGCAACGCAGTACCTTGGCAAAACTACGCTGCAGTTCTCTCCCTTTGGAGGTTGAAGTTGGTCGGTACTCCCGTCCAAAGACACCACTACACCTCCGTTTATGTAGGTTATGTAACCGCCAGTGTGTCGAACACGAAGTACATTTCCTCACAGATCTACTCTGATCTACGATATGACTATTCTCATTTGTTTCATCCAATACATACTTGTATAAGAAGTTTAACCCCAGAAGACCAATTTATATATGTTATGCAGAATGATAGTCTACCTATTCCCCTAGCCGCAGTTGTTACTGCTATGTATAAAGGAAGAAAATTTCAACTTGCAATGTAAATAGTGCACTTCTGCTCCATAAGTAATTGTTATTCTTCCTTATAGGATTTAACCACATGTTTATACAAGTCTAAATATATTTAGTTTTGATGGTATTCTTCCTTTAAGGATTCCTCAACAGTTACAAAAGATATTAACAATGGGACATCTTCAAATAAGTACTTATAAAATAGTTCTGTTGCCACACGTTTGTATATATTTCGCATTTGTATCTCACTAAAGGATGCTAGTATAATCTCTTTACATAAAACTGAGTTATTTTTTGTCTCTGGTGTCTCATAGGCCAACTGGCCGGGTGGTATATTTTATATGTTGTTATGTACTTTGAATGTATGTTTTTTATACTGTGTGACAGCAAATAAAATATTATCTTTTTTATCTTATCTTTGACTACATGAGGAGAACTCTAAAAAAAACTAATTTTACTTGTTCCGAGGTATACAAAATATGAACTGTATTTCTCAGTTTGCAATAATACATGTGTAAAATTAATAAACAAAACTTGCACAGTTTTTTCACATTTTATTGTTTATTGAACATGCATCTACAAGTATGACAAAAATATGGTAATAGATGATATTTCTACTAATTAATGATAAGGAGATAAAGCTACTTTAAAATAAAGTATACTGGTAGTATATTTAAGGAAGTGTGTTATAGAAGTTCCAATTTGAAAACAAATATATATTAATATTGGGTGTCATTTGTACAAATCTTGACAAGCACCATAGACTTATTCAATTTCTGCAATGACAAAACATATTCTGCAGTTAGGAAACCAACACATTAACTGAATTTTTTTTCTTTGGTTCACAGATCATTAATTATTATGCAAAAATCATACTTAGATAAACAGAAGCAATGGATTTCAACCTGCACAGTATGGAGTATAAATAATTGTACTGGTAAGCAACAAGATTCAGCCTCACCTGTAGAATAATGCCTACATTTGAGAACAGATTTGTTTATTTAAAAATAGTTCAAAAACATTGTACCATGGCAGTGTAGCTCACCTAGTTATTATTTTCCAAACTTCATACCCTATTCATAATACATGATTACTATTATGTCAGTAACAGGGTGTAAACGATTTTTAAAAAATGAATGAGCTTTTACACTTGGAGATGGAAGACATGATTCCAGGCTACCTCGGAAGTGACCTTGACCTGTGGCAGACACAGCACATTAACCAACACAAGTCGCATCTCCCCTAATCCTACAGAAAGTATATACCTACTGAGATTAATTATTAATGCAGGAGATATGTTTTGAGTGAATGTAACCACAAACATTTTTGTGACATTTTTCTATCTCGTGAGCTTGAAATTTGACTGTTCCAAAAGAATTTAGAAGGGCCACAGCAGAATAATAACATCTAATGGAAGTAAAAAATCACCAGAATAGGTGCTAGTTAAATTTCTACAATACCTTCACAGCTCTACTAAAATATACATTTACTGATGCAGTCATTATGATGTTCTCACATGATCCATGCCTGCATACCCCCAGGACACTTCCTCTACAAGACATCATATATGCACCTTACCCCATGCTCTATCGTATACATAGACAGCTCTCTACTGTTCCAGATACAACACTAACACCTGGAAATTGCAAAGCATAATACTCAAGGGCATCATTGCTCAAGAGTTTTGACAAGTGGTAAAAAAAGGGCCAGGAAGATATCCCTCCAGTTAATCTCCCAAGACAATAAGGATTCTAGAATTCTTTACCTTAATCGACAGACCCACCAAAGTAGCCTTGTCATTTTGAAAATGCTTTGATTTTTATGAATTTATTTGAAATTTGAGCTAAAGAACTAAAAGGTCACTAAATATTTCATTGCATCGAGGCTACTCTTAAAATCATGTACAGTTAGTCTTATTCTATCAGGTTGCATTTATCAAAATCATTTGACCTTTGACCTCATTAATACTGAATATTTCAGTTGAAGAAATCATCCATTTTTCATGCTATCTCAAGCACAATCTGTGCCAGTAACCAGTAACCTTGTTCATATTGAGTGATGATGTGATTTCATTATTGAATTTGACATGCATTCATTACTATATTACTGGGTCTTCGAATCCAAAATTGGTGGAAATCCATTAAAACTTGATAAAAGGTATCCCAAGATAAATGTCAATCCTTGTCATGTCATGATCAGTCCAATAATTTGTGACAAGAAAATTTAAGACGAAGACAGACAATTACATGGTCACCTTACTGAAGCTTATAGCCTAGGTGAGCTTCTTAGCAGATTAGGAAGAAAACAGATGAAATTATGGACTATATTGCATTGATCTGAAGAGTACTACCCAGGACCAAGGCCATAATGAATGAATCAATGCCTCAATACCACACCGCTTCATATCATTCTATGATCCCCAAGTACTTGCAGACAAAGTGAGTGAGTTGGGTTTAACACCGCTTTTAACATTATTCCAGTTATATCACTGGTGTCAGCTTAATGTGGGAGGAAAGCCCGAAGTGATGCAGGTCTCAGACTTTTACCACTTTGGTGAAACCCACGAGCACGGGTATGGTGCTGACAAACTTAGAAACATCATCGGAGCGACCTTGCAGACAAAGAAAATTACTACATATTTCAATATTCCATATAGTAGTCCTACAAAACATTCCATGTGAGTCACACCTGTCAACAGATATGTACACAAATGGCTTGAACAGCATGTTTATCTGCCTCCTGCTGCACTTAGTTCACAAATTTGGTTAATGCATTGTGGCCTAAGAGTTAGGGATGCAATAATGCTATAGATAATTCTATCTCTTCTTCAATTACCAATTTCCATTCATGGATCTTACACATCAATACAAAGTTGGATTCCCAGATATACAGAACATAAATGGGTAATATGTTTACACTGTGTCACTGTCCAACAGAATAATAAGTTATAATGTTAAATACAGTTACCAGTATGCTGTGTATATTTGTACAGAAAGTTGTCGATGATATAAGAGTGTTTATAATGACAAAGATCCACCAGTCCATCTTTTCTCTGACTCACATGATGATACTTAGGTATACCATGGTCTCTTACGCAGCCAACGGATTGTGTATCCTGAGTCAATGCGAATTTTGATAGATGCAGCCTCTGCTGCACGCACAGTTTCTTTGACTGCCTGCATTAAGTTCTGTGCATTTCCAACCAGCATCTCCGTCGCTTCCTGATCTTCTTCAGATCCTGCAAATTCATTAAACAACCTTATACATCCATATACAGTTAGGGCAAATATACTAACATTTCTACGATATCAAATATAATTATACACATATTCTGTTATGATGTGTTAGTGAAAAAATACTGCATTTTTCTGAAAAAGAACATTCACATCTCTTGAGTTGCATCAAACAATATTTATTGTTATTAATAATTCAAAGAATACTACCTCTATTACCATACTTCATAGCCATAAATCATGTATTTTGGCTAATATCACACTACGAAATCTTCAGATTTTCAACAGAAATCATCTTCACTTTTAACTATCTATAATCATTTGTACAGATAATAGTATTCACACTTGTTCAAATCGGGAAAACCTATCTTCTTTCCAATGTCAGCCATCCCCAGATGCAAAATATGGAGGCAGAGGGTGGGAATACTCCTGATTTAATAGAGGAAGTATTCTTTGAATTATTAACAATGATAACTATTGTTTGATAATTCCAACAAATACCATAACTCTATTACATCAAAGTGAGAGTTTACCAGAGGGATTGGTGGGTTCAGATATCCAGTAATACCTGGACAATTAACAGCTGACTGGAATAAATTAAGAATAACCACCAACTTTGATCACCAACTTAGGTAATTCCTTCATTCCAGGGTTTTTGAGGTACCTGATTGTCTCATATAAATCTTCCTACTTCCTTACAAAATTCTCAATCCCCCAAAATATTTATAGAACTACTGTTAATTTGTATCCTATTCCCTACTTGTGATGTCATCCATCTATCTTAAGATCTTGAGCTATGTGATCTTCCAATTTTGTTTTGCTCTCGGCGTCATACCAGTACTATTGATGTAATAACCACTTCTGCTGACGTCACTTACATCACTTCTGGTCACCTTGGCACCATGTTGTGACTTCAATAGCAATAAATTGCCATTAACCTAAGTCCTACCCTACAGCCATAGACAATGTGTTATGAAAGGTAACTTACTTTCTCAGGCTGTTGCTGCAGGAAGTCTTCGCCTCCCCCAGTGAAAGTGTTCAGGGACCGCCATGGATAATTCTGAACAAGCTGTCCCACAGACATCATGCGAGACCAATGGATAAGGCCTGGATTTCATGTGACATGAGTGTACCGAACACAGGAGTAGCATAGGACACATAGGACAAAGATGACGTTCATCTAAATCCTTGCTGAGAGCTAGAATCGTTTACTGTTGATGACCAAGTCTTCCTAGAGTTGTAGTCTGTTTTCTTTGCTACAAACTCAGGGAGAGTTTTTATGGTAATAGAGCTCCCTTCCAGTGAGTGCATGAGACTGGAAAAGTAAATAGCATGCAGTTCCAACACTCAAGATGCTGTGGCAAAAGCTGTGAGGAAGACTGTCTTGGGTCTTTTGAAGTAGGGTAACTGTTGACAAAGTTTCAAAGGGAGCCCCCAACAAAGCCGATGCTACAATTGAGAGGTTCCATTTAGAGAAATTGCATGAGACCTAAACATCTTCCAATAGGAAAGATCTCTTCAATCTGTTGAGAGTATGATAATCTCTAATTTTAAGCATGTCAAGTTAGAGAACTGACGTTTGGGTTGTGCCGTGATGCAAGTTGTTATCTTGGTGAAGATAGAGAAGAACATCAGCCACCTTGGGAATTGCTCCCTGATCCTGGTCTTTTGCGTAACTGTAAGAACTTGTTCAATCTGATGTCATGGTGGATGAAGTAGTTCTCTATGACATGTAACCTTGGCATCGACAAATTCGGAGTATCCGGAGTGCCCGCTCTTCTGCGTGATAATTTCCAGGCAGATAGGTTGAGGAAGTTTAGACATCCATATACAATGTCCAATCGATTTGATGCTCCAGGAGCCTGAGGGGATCTTCTACCAGCAACATCAATACTAGGAGACAGAATTTCAGTAATATGGTGGAATTTGCCCTTTTAACAATCAATACGGTACACTAATTTCCATTTTTTTTCATTTAGCTTTTCCAATTAAAACATGCAATTTAAACATACAAAATATGAAATGTATCATTCTCACTTTTAAATATTCTTGTGGTATTACTAGGACATAAACTATATCTACATCGAACCATAAATAAGCATCAGTCACTATGCATAACTTAATGTCTTCAAATGTCTACATGGATGAAATTACAAATTTTAAAGAAAAAAATAGAGTTGTATTAATGTTTGAGTGGAAATGTTTATGTTTTTACACAAGAATTTTTTAATCTTAGCATCAGAATTTTGATAATTTTACCACAGAATACATCTGGGACTGCTATTCGGAAGACCATGGAATCCATCACTTTGATCATTCCTCAATACTCTGTCCAGGAGGTGCCAAGTTGTAAAGGCATAGGTGCCCTATCCATGGACAATGCATTCAAATGAAGTGCTTGGGGATATGGTACAAAGCTGACACACACTGGGAGCTTGTGATGTTGGCATTTGGAGAACAAGTCTAGGTGAGGTGTATCCCATATAATGGTTATCAAGTGAATGTACCATTCCCTGTTCACAATTCATCCCTGCCAAGAGAAACTGTCCGCCAAAATGTTGAACCTCTCTTGAATGACATGCTATCCTCCTGCAAGTTCATCAAGTCGACCAAGGCATACAAACGTGTAGTCTCTTGCATCAATCCAGTCTGTATTATTGCCTCTAAATGTATGCCACTACTGTGGCATTGTCAGTGGCCATCAGTTTTGAAGATAAATGAGTTTTCCACTCATTGAGAGCAGAGTAGATTCCTGGGCTCGATCGTAGCGCCACCAGTGGCTATTACGAGTAATGTCCTTTCTATGCCTCTCCTACTTACCTATCAGATTCAACCTCTCGTATCACTTGCATTTGCTTCAAACAAAACGGTGGCGCCCAGTCAAGACGATCTGATCGATAATCAAGATCTATATTGTGATCAAACAAGTCTTACATCGCGAAGTGCATCAAATCACGTGAGCACTTTGATTAAAAACATGAAAAGATATAGAAAATATCTGTTGACAATGAGTTAGCGGTGCACATGCTTTGCAAATCCTGCAGTCGACCGAAATCTGCATGACACTTTACGAACTGGATTTCGATTTCGATTTCGATGCGCGATTTTGATTTGACTATGCATAGACTCGTTAGCCCAGCCAAAATGTAACTCCATAATACCAGGCTAGTTCGGCAAGGGTGGAACCTGGACTTTTATAGTCAGATAACTCACTTGCCTCGGGAAGATGTAGGCAGACAGGATGTAATACTCTTCATCTCTGTTGATTAAAGGTTGTGATGGTGGATTTCTATGGCTTCTGAGAGTTTTCTTTTTGTGAAGTGGTGGAGAAGATTTAGACTTCATAAAACTGAATTTGATAACTGGAGAATTTTTGCTGCTGGCCTGTCAGGGCTGATTGCTGGATGATACATAGTGACGGGAAGCCAGTGAAGATAGTATTGATGCCTGCTTGATTTCAAGTAATGTGCTGATTAGATGTGAGTCTTGCCAATGTAGGGTAGGGTGATTCTGATGGTGGAGAATTCTAGTCGGTTTGGGTTGGGGCTGAAGTATATTGGAGATGGCCCTCTTGACTAGCGTTGTAGGATATTGATTGGGGTTGGTGAAGACATGCTGCAGATGATGTTGTTAATGTTAATCTGCTGCTTATTACAACATAAGTATACATATAAACCTGTCATTATTTGGCTGTAGTCACTCCAGCTTCTTAACGGTTTAAGACTCTACATCGAATGGTGGCTAAATGCACGAAATTAGAAGTTGTTATCAATAAAGTTGTGTGTTTTCTTATTAACTTACACATTTCTAGAATGCCAATTAAACATGTAACAAATGTTATATTTGGGATAACACTTTCTTAGTAAAGTACAGATTATAGTACTTATAGACTCAACTGAGAAAGTTTTAAACTAAATATAACATTTGTTACATTTGACCACTTTCTATATTTCTTTCATGGCCAATTAAACAGTTAGTCGATAGGGTTTTCTCCAACATTTGGGAGAAGCCTGGTTGCCAGTAATCGTGTTGTCCACTTCCTGCCAGTTTCACCCCTCTGTGGGACAGGCCACACCAGCTTCCAAGTGGTTTCAAGATGGTGACAACTTGTCCATTTTGCTCCCACTTAATTTGTGCTTGTCCTTGCTACATGCCACAAATGTTTCCTTTCAAGAATCCTGACACAGGGCCCTTCTAGTTGAATTCGGATGACTGATTTAAGGTACGGGCACTGGCAGCTAAAGGAATGGTTGAATGGTGGAATCACATCTTGGAGATGACTCTTGGGAAGCTTGCCATTAAATAAGGCTCACTACGGTCCGTCTGGTCTGTTCTGAAACAGCTCTCATGTGAACTTGCAAGGAGAGATAGCTATGTTGCAAGCTGTGCGTTGTCATGATAACAATAACTAAGACTCATAACAGTAACTCTTCTTGCATCTTGACTATTCTGTCTAATGACTGTGTATCAAGCCAATCTGGTCAGTACGTAGTTGAACATCATATGAATCCTTCAAAGGCGGAATTATGTGACGCATGTCACGAACCAATTTATGTAATTCACGATGTTCATTGCTGGCTGGTTAGTGCCATACATCTCCCTGATCTTCATCAATGGAATAGAAATGTTGAGATTTGGAGCTCAAAACAACTTGTAAAACTCATCGATGGAAGGTGGGTGCGGTAGAGTCATATCATATGTTCAATAAGTTTCCCTCTTCATCGAATGTGGAGGTATTGCCTTGTCACTACGCAGCTTGGCCAATACCTTGTTGGCCTGTGTAATCAGTGCCGAACCAGAGCAAGGAAGAGTTGTATGCTTACTAACGGAAGATGCCGTCTATGGCAACAAGAGTATTCCATCAGTAGAGATGCAACCTCTTCTTGTCCAGTAGGCTTCAAATGAGGCACAAGATCATTGAGTTCCTGTATCAGGTCTTAGGCCTGGCTCGTAATCCACCACTGGAGGTGATGATTGTGAATCCACCATCATCAATTCAGTACTATAGTCACAATCTGTCCGATATCTGGAGCTGAGGCATGTAAAGAAGATTGATCATTGTTCCTTCATCCTGGATTGGGCCTGGTAAGCCATGGGCCTCATCACTACTGACATATAGCAAAAGCAATTTAGATTTTAAAGTGTGAAGAAGCCCAAAATAACTGTCCTGAGACACCTACGTATATGTGTGTTGCACACACAGGAAAGAAGTGAACTTTTCTTGCTTTGCAAATGCATGACTGCTTCTGAAAGCAAGACACTATTTTCTACAGAACTGATTATGGATAGTTGATAGTGACTATGACGTCAGTTGAAAATATGAAGATTTCATGGTATGTTAGACAAAATACAGAATTTATGGCTACGGTGTAATAATAGGAGTATGGTATTTGTAGGAATTATAACACTATATCTTGTGACCTTAACCTTTGATCTTTTCATCATGTGCCAAAAGAATTTTCGAAAGACATTTGAAAGAAGTCTGTGGAAAAAGTCTCTATTTTCAATAAACTCTTTGTTGTTGTCATTAGAAAGATCAGTGGTGGCAATTACAATCAAGTTCCAACAAAAGCAAAAAGCAGTTATATTACAATAGACAACATATGGTGCTGTACGTTGTCACATGAACAACTGTCCTTGATGAGGGCAAGCACAGTGGCAGGCTTATCTCAACGGTACTGAATTACAGGTGGGCATTTCCGAAGGCTTGTTGGAACTTCTCAGATGGATATTCCATCCTGCAGACAACTATTGCACGATCCCTATACTGTTGACTTATGCAGAACAAATCTGTGCCCCTTGCACTTCTGTTTAAAATTGTGGAATCATGTTCCAAAATTATTAATTTGAACACATCAGGGCAAGGAGACTTTTGGACCCTTTATTGTGGCCCCTTTGAGACAAGAACATGCACCAACAAAAACAAGGAACATAAGAACACCCTTGGGGACATGGAACAGATCATATCTGTATCCAGGTCCTCACACGTCATTGTGTCTCAAGAAACCATGCAGCTAAGGATGGCAAGCAAGGTAATACACCATGTAACAGAAATACCTAGCGCAATCAGACCACGAGAAAGATTGATAACCAACCATACAAATGGAGTGACACTTCACAGACCCTCATAATTAATTAATACAAACACATGAGTTAATTACATTATGTTTTGATCACCTGCAATGAATATCTGTATAATGCTGTTTCCTATAATGCTGGGTTGGGATGCAGCTGCAGTCTAGCTGTTGAGCCAAGTCTTTCACATGTTTTTCACCCATTGTTTTTCCTATTCTAATTCAGTTCTACCATATTTGTATTTGTTCAGGTATCACATACCTATTTTTTACATTCATTTGTTTCACATATATAGAAAATGCTGCTAAACGTACATAGCTGGTTTGATACCAATATTTTGTGTTACCATTTTTTTCATGCTTTTATTTTTGTGGATTCTTTCTTTCTCTTCTCTGCCTTTGCGTAGTGGTGTTTTTAGAATTTAAGGTCAGTCTTGGTCTGTGTTGTATTTTTCACCTCAAAAACTTGGTAACCGTTCTCAGTAAATACAACTTTAACCATCACACAAGTGAAGGTACCATGCTGAAAACAGGATCGGAATACTGTGAGCAATGTTCAAAGACAACATAGCTGGGACCATTCATACAAAAGTTTAAAGCTTCATCGACCTTGTAGTTTCCACAAAGTTAATGACTGACCAGAGAATGACTTGACTTTTAGCTCTGTGGTTTCAGAGGAGTATGTAATGTAAAACCATTGGAAAATTTTAAAGACGACAAAGCGCCATGACATAAGCTCACTCTACAGTCAGTAAGGTGAGCTAAAAATCAAATTTAAGGTGTTGGTCTTAACCTTGTGTATATATACTTTCACAAAGATACATGCTTAAAAAAGTGAGCACATATATCCATTTCAAAAAGGTGACCATTTTTTAATTAGATCAGAATTTTGTGGGAATGTCTGGGGTTATTCATGCCAACTTCAGCTTCATAGTCACCTATTTGATAGGAAATTTAACACAATTAATAGCATACAGCAGATCGATGGAAGAACGAACGGATGACAGGCCATGACTTACGTTCACTTGAACTTTATACTCCATAACCATGCAAACTAGGCCACATGATCAAGCTGTGTGCATGCTTAACTAATCTCAAACACACAGCAAAACCAATCGTCCACAACTACCTTGTTGGACCTGCATGTCAAGGCCAGCCAGAGTGGTAGGGGCTGTTACAGACAGATTAAGTCGCACAAATTATATACACAACAAAACGCAGATGGATCAAAGACCCTCAAATTAGAAATCCTTTTGTACTTGTGCTCAACTGTGGGTATGTGCATGTGTCACTTCTGACTGGGAACTCTGGTGCTCATTGTTAATGACATGGACCAGAAATTAAAGACATGCTACCAATATTTCATATGGCAGACTTTGTAAAGATACATATCCTAACTATGTATATATAGTTAACCTAAAGTTCCATGCCTCTAGAAGTAACCAGGCCTGAGAAACTACCGGTATTGACATGTTTTACACAAACCTGAATGGTGACCTGGACCTTTGGACATATTTGGACCAAACCTTTCCTAGGCAATTCCACATTTTATAGCATGTATACACTGAGCCTTATGATAAATGCATTAATATCCTTTTGAGAAAGTGTATCCACAAACATTTTAGCAACATTTCTCTATATCATGACATTGACTGTGTCATTGCACATGCCAATAGAATTTACAACAATCTTGTGAAATAAATCCATTGTAGATATCCTTCGTCAATAACCTTTGCACCATATTAAAATAAGTGAGTTAGTGAGTGTATTGCTACTTTTAACAGTATTCCAGTCATATCAAGGTGTGTCAGCTTAATGTGGAAGGAAGGCCTTAATAAAGAGGATGTATGATACAGGTACAATCTAGTCCCATTAATCCTACATGGATGGTTGCATATGATTATGTGGGATTAATGAGAATGTCAGATAAACAAAATAAAGTAGCATCAACATCGGACAATTACACGATAGATAACGATACCAAAAAAAATGAAATATTCATATTGTTATGTTACATTTAGGGGTGACTATTGAGGCACTTTTGACTATTGCGATACTATTGCAATAGTTAAAACAACTATTGCGATACTATTGCGATTGTGGCCCTACTATTGCGATAGTTTTCACTTGCAATTATAGCAGGTTTTAGCAGCATATATTTCACCATTTTGACTGAAACCATCAAAATAATTATAACTTTCTGATACTATTTGTAAAGAAAAACAAGAAATGAGAAGAAAACAAGTTCAAATTGACCTCTCAAAAACATTTTAATACGAAATTTCACTTCATGTAACTTGTAAAGTCTTAGGTTACTGCAGTGTTTTAGGACCAATGTGAATGAATGTGATTGAATGACTAGTATTTGACTATACAAACTGTCAAACTAATTGTCACATTGGCATTCACTGAATGACTAAATGCGATTCAACATATCAGTTAGGAAACAAAGTTGACAAAAACTGACATGTGGCATCTGCCATCTTGTCAATGTTACCTAGCGACAAGTAGCTAAGGGACGTAATTCTAAATCAAGCAGACAAAGTAGTGCAATCCAAAGGAAAGCATGACAGAGGTTAGATGATCATAGGAGTTGTTTCTATGTTTTTTAAGAAAGTAAATGTACCAAACAAATTAACTATCGAAACTATCGATAGTTAGACAAACTATCGCCAATAGTATCGATTGTTTCAAGTTGCAATCGATAGTGTACTATCGTGAGACAAGCAATCGCAATTGATAGTTTGATGTATCGTTACACCACTAGTTACATTGTTAGAGGAATATGTTTTCTAATCATGCAACCTCCAAAGCTTAACATAAAACTAATGTTACATGCCGTATGACTGATTCTAAATACTTTAAAAAGCATAGTCTGGAATGGAAGTCACCAGTTTTTATATTTCACAATTATCTCAAAAGGTGACATTGATGTGTTTAAAGCCTAATTTTGTTCTCCTTTTCATCAATGAATAGCTCAACAAATTTAGCAACAGCGTGTTCTAATGGCATCTAACTTCACCTGGAAACTACAAAGTTATTTCTTCTTTTGTTTGCAGATGATATGTTACCGTAAGTGTGGGGTTTATGTGATACCCTTTTCCCCTCGGCAACTGTTCTTATCAACAATTCCTTGGACCTGGGGATGACATAGCTCTCTCAAAGTACAAGTCAGTTTGGTTTCTCAAAGTCCGTTTATTGGAGATGGAATTCTTGAATATCACACAAGAGGTCCTCAGGGGTGTTTCGGTTGCCTTACCTATTTATGAACCATGTATATCTAGGGATAATGTAGAAGAGTCTGATATACCTTCTTAACATCTCTTAACCCTAACACATTTCTGATCCAGACATCTAATATACCAAGAACCTCTCTGGTTAGACATGAGTCTCTGAATCCCCACAATACTCTCGGACAACTCATTAAATACTATCGATGGTAATTTCAGCTCCTACCACAGAAATTATGTTTAACGTCATGCGAAGTGAGTCATAACACTTATCTCAATTATAGCTAATTTCCATTCCCTCAAACGGTGGACTGAGTTTGTGCTATAAAACTCTTCTTGTCTAAAACAAATCTGTGTACTACCCAAGTTCATCGGTCACATGGACCCATGATGAAAAAGGAATACCACACTAGTTTAGTAAGTCCCAGAAAACTCCCAACAGACCTGTGTGTTTCTACAGTACTTGGTCACGTCAAACTGACATCTTTCATTTGCTATCTCTTGCAGTTAGACCCAATCTTGCTACTTTTCTTTTAACACATGAATAAATATTTCTACCATAGAGAGACACAGAAGCAATCAATGGTATGTCTCACAGGTCGATGGCTTTTCCAAGAACAATCAACCTGCTCGTCTCCATTTACCTCTTTACATATTTACCTAGATCTTGGTAGAATTTCAGAAACACCATTTTAAGTTTAAACCAAAGCCTTTCTCCAAAGTACCCTGGTCATAGATATACATTTGAATATTTCATATTTATTTTTTCATTACGTGTTTGTATCGTTATCTATCGTGTAGTTGTCCGATTTGTTCACGAACGTTGATACTGCTTAATTTCGTTTATCTGACATACACGTTAATCCGACATAATCATATGCAACCAACCATGTCGGATAAATGGGACTTGACTAGTAATGTTTTAAAAAAAAATAACTGGACTACAAAAGCTAATTAATCAGTTGGAATGTTATTGTAAACAATGGAATTTGTCTATAAACATGAATAAGACAAAAGTTATTGTCGCTAAATATGGTGGTACATTAGCTAAAAGAGGGAAATGGTTTATCAAGGGCATTCATTAGATGTTGTATCAGTCTAAAAGTACCTTGGTGTTTATTTTACAAACAGATTATCATGGGAGATGCATTCAAACAAAGCTACAAAGATCTGAACTGTTATTCTTCAAAATATGAAACTTCTTGGTAATAAACCCGATAGTACATTCTTCAAGATTTTTTATACAAAATTATGTCCAATCTTGTCATATGTACTGGAGGTTTAGAAATGTAAAAGAGAGGACATGTACCTAGTACATCCAATGTAATGGTTTACGGAGAAAGGGGACGAAACCCATTAACTATATTTGCAAAGAAAAGACAATAAAATACTAGATCAAATTAGTAAAAATGCCTGTACCAAGATCCAGAGACATGTTGTAATATGCTGTTACTGAATAATCAACAAGAGTAGAGTAAGTTGGCATCATCTTTTAAACATCAGCTTTATTTAAGTGGTAATGGTAATATATGGACAGAACAGAATACAGGTATACTGGATAATTTCACTGATGCTTATACTCAGACTTGGAAGATATGTACATTTAAAACGGCATTGTTCACTATCATCACACAATAAATTATCAAGTTTTTCCCTCATTAAAAACAGTTCATATAGAATGCAATTTTTATTCAATGGAATACTATAGCACTTCGTACAGCACTTGAAGATTCACATGTACGAGGGGCATTCAATAAATTTTGCAACTTGGGCATTTGTGTTTACACAAACAATGTTAACTTGTGGCAGGTGTGACACTAGTCATAACATCAGGTTGACACATGTCAAAACAAGTTCCAGACACAACAATAAGTTAGATGTGATGGCTTCATTCACCTAAGGGTGGTCACAATCATGGATTAAAGTTGTAATAAAGTTCCTTACCAAGGAGGGATGCAAAGCAAAAGAAATCCATGATGGCATGTGTACAGTGATGCACGGGTAAGGATGCTCCTGACTATTCCACAGTTAGGAGTCCATAGACGATGACCCAAGGTCAGGCAGACCTTCAGATGCCACCCAACCGGAGACCATTGCTGCTATAGAAAGAAGAATTTTGTCTGACTGACGAGTGAAAGTATCTGAACTTTCAAGGGAATTCCAAATATCAGTTGGAACTGCTGAACAATTATTCATGAGCATCTTGGTATGTCAAAGGTATCTGCAAGATGGGTACCTTGAAACCTCAGAGCTCAAGATCGCCATCAGAGAACTGAAAGTTGTCGCAACCTCCTGGATCTCTATACTGCGGATGAAGCCGTATTTCTTTCTCGCCTAGTGACAGGTGATGAAACATGGATCCACCACTGGGACCCAGAAACCGCCACAGAGGTGTGGCTAGAGGGCCAATCTGCGGTTTTCTATAAAAGTGGTATTAAAAGCTTGAAGGACAAATGGAATAAGTGTATTGAGGTGAATGGAGATTATATTGAAATATAAAAGTGAAAAATTTCTTCTGCAACTTGGTCTTATATTGAAGTTGCAAATTTTATTGAACGCCCCGCGGAACTTACACAAACTTATATGGCAATCTTAAGAGAACACAGAATTTGTGAATTTTTGTGATTTGAACTCTGCAGAAAATAAATCTCATTTCTTACTAAGAGAAAGGAAGGACTAGGTGTAACATGACAATCAACAGAACATGTTGGCTGAGTATTGTAAGGGTTGCAACAACCGAGAAAGACGACAGGGGTGTGTAGCAAAAAAATGAACGTCTGAGCTCACTTGATCAATGATATGTCAAACATTTGTCTCCTGATCATGACTGAAATCAGCAGGTGAGGTTAAGGAGGGTGATCCAGTGTACAATGCTGGCAGATTATCATCGCAGGGATCATTTGGCATGGTGCATGGTGGGACATAGTTGGTTGGTTGGTTGGTTTGTTGTTTAACGCTGCACTCAGCAGTATTCAAGCTTTATTACATCGGTCTGTAAATAATCGTGTCTGGACCAGACAATCAAGTGAATAATATCATGATCATAGATACACACAATTGGTATTGATGACAAAGTCAGAGAGCCTGATCACCTGATTCTTTTAGCTGCCTCTTACGACAAGCATAGTTTTATGGTAAGCATGGGTTGCTGAAGACCTATTCTACCCCGGATCTTCACGGGTCTGGAACTTGAGTGAGTGAGTGAGTGAGTGAGGTTTAACGACGCTTTTAACCCAAGAGCACAGGTATTCTGGAGCCTGAGGACAGAGTAGGATGAGCAGTTTCCTGTTGCGAGTCACAGATGGGCATATTCCGGTCTGGCAGCAAAGAAACATGGCATACACGCCCAGTAACATTCATCCAACGATACGTTGGTGGTGACATGACATGGGGTTGCCTGTCCAATGACTGGACTTGGTCACAGTGCAGGGGAATCTGACAGGTGACAGGTACAGGTGTCACATCCTTGATCCAATCGTTTTACAACATTTTGATAAACACTGTCTGACTGCCAGACCCATTTACACGGACGACAGACATCCTCCAGCCAAATGGAATCACAACTACCGCATTCAAAGTCATTAGCGCCACGCTCTAATAAGCGCCCATGGATTTATTTGCTAATATATTGGCTAGTGAAAAATCCCAATTAGTACCCCTCTCGACTGATCAATGTACATAAGGACTTATTTCTTCACATATAACACCCACTTCTGTGTTATATGCACCCTTAGGTATGGGCAATTAAATTCTGGAAAAATATATCTGTCGTACATAAACATTTCTGGCTGTCAGCATAAACCATAAAATTTATCTTTCAACTCTGCTTTTTTTCACCAAAATAAAAATTCTAATAAGAGCCCCTATTTCTAATTTTGAGAGCGCACTGGGCGCTTATTACGTCAACTATGGTATTATACACTGGAATACTGAAATACCTGGCACTGGGTATCAACACCATTCCAGGGCTTAACTGTTTCACTTTGCATTATGAGAATAAAGCCTTTTTTCCTTGTTATCCTTGGGTCTTTTGGTATTCAGAAAAACTACCTCATGTTGAAAATATAACTCCCAGATACCTAAAATTAACATCAATTGCATTGCCGTTGTAAAACCAGTTGTCTGTGCTAATCTATGAACTTTCCTAAAAATAATCAATTTAGTTTTGTCTACACTTACTGTTAAGCCCTATTTTCAGCAATAATCTGAGAATAAAATCGAGACACTCTTGTAAGCCTTCAACACTCTCACTGAGCAGAACAATGTAACAATAATAACAATAGTAATCAAAAATGCAAACCAACAACACTCAAGTCCTGTGAAGGATGAGAGATCTTCAACAATATCAATAATGAAAAAAGAAAAAAAAATGGTGACAAATTTGTTCCATTAGTAGAAATGACCCCGACTCCAGTGTGTACAGTTAATACCACAGAGTCTCTTCGGTCTATCAATGTAATCAAATGCTTGATGAAAATAAAAAAATGCTGTATACAACTTGGCACATCTATGTGATATAATGTTTATAACACTATATAACATGAGAATACAATAAACAGTGCTGTAACTATCTCTATACCCTGCCTGTTCCACAATGATAACACCATCTTTGTCGACCATAATTTAACTCTTGTTTTCAAGAACACTGGTAAACAATTTACCAAGACAAGAGAGAAGTATGATACCCCTTTAATTATCAGGAACAGTTTTCCCTTTCCTTCTTATGAAATGGTACAATAATTTCACGAAGTGGGAAAATATCCAACAATATCAAAGTAAAATGAAATGAGCAAATTCCATTGACTTTGAAAATGACCTATAGGTGACTTGATACATATAGTTTCAACCAGCTACAGTAACCACTTATTAAATTACTAATGTTTATATTAGTAATGATTATATTCAAGAGTAGGATCTGGATAGCAAACCCAAACATCAGATACAGCAAATAGAAGCTAAATCCAAACAACAGCAAAGTACTTTTGGGGAAAACCAAAGGGGCTGAACAAAGACCAGCTGAACATGATATCTCAAGAGGGTACTCAATGGCTCTAAGAAAAGAAGTATATTTAAGAATTGACAGTCACTTTGTGTGAGTTCATTGTAGTATAAATCCGAGGGTCAAACTGTATGATCATTGTAGCTTTTGTTAATATGGTCAGTGTAACTGTCAGTAACCTGCCACCTGCGAATATGTATTTTGGTGTAGTGTATCAAAAGAACTTATGAAAACAAACAGTGACTTAATTCTTGGCTGTGTCTACCTACCACTCGAGAACTCCCCATTCGCACAAGAGGATATGTGGGCTGAATTGACAAGAGAAGTTGTCTAGCAACGATCATGTTTGGAACTGATAACTTTAACAGGTGACTTTAATGCTCGAACAGCCGAACTTGTTGACTATGTTGAAGTTGATGACTTCCTCGGCGAATATTTTGGTCTTGATGGTGTATATGAGAGAGATCTTAGTGTACTAGATGTTTTCACAACTGGAAGCATAAGCCCTAAACAGGTTCATAAAGATAAACACAGAAATAATTTGGGTTACAAATTAATTGAATTATGTAAAAGTTTTAATATGTTAATATGCAATGGAAGATTTGGACAAGATAAGCATACTGGAAACATTACCTGTAAAAACGCTAGCACAGTGGATTATTTCATGTGTTCAAAGGATGTGTTTAATGTTGCTATTGACTTTGAAGTGATGGACTTTTGTAATTCATATTCAGATGTACACTGTGGTCTCTCTATATATTTTAACATTGCTGTCACTGAAGATATGCCCTGTAGGAAGCCTAGTAAAAGAAAATGGAATCCTGAGAAGAAAATAGATTTTATAAATAATATTGATGTAACCCAAGTTGACACTATTTTATACGAGATGAACCAGAGATAAGATTATGATAAAACGTTCATCATCAATATTGTGGTAAGACTAGCAGAAGTGTTCCGTTTATCATCATTACAAATATCAGATAATGTTAACGGGCCTAATCATAAACCTAAAACTGGGGTTTGGAAGAATTTGTAAAACGGCTCGAAAGAATTATCATTTGGCAAGATGAATGCATGGTAGACAGAAGTTGGAGCAAAATAGGAAATCTTTACTGATGGCCAGCAAAGAATATAAGAAGTTTATGAATAAGTATATCAAACAGTACTGTTTTAATATGCAGAAAACGATGCAAAATATGCGTACAAAGTCCACTAAAGATTATTGGAAGTTACTGAATAAATTTAAGAAAAAAACGAAACCAGAGGAAATTGATCTTGACTCTTCTTTACGTTTTTTAAAAACATTAATACATCTCCAGAAATGGACTCTGATATAGAACTGCAAGTTGACGGAAACGATGACCATATCCTTAACCGGGAAATAACAATAGCAGAAATTCCAAAGGCAGTTTCGAATCTTAAGACAAATAAATCGCCGGAAAGAGATGAAATCCTAAATGAATATTTGAAATATACTATTGATTTGTTTATCCAAGTGTATCATAAATTATTTAATATTATATTTGATACAGGCCTAGTACCAGAATAATGGCTCCTCGAATTGATCAAACCTATTTATAAAAAAGGTGATCGTAAAGATCCAGACTCTTACCGACCCATTACTCTTTTAAGCTGCATCGGTAAATTGTTTACCTCTATTTTAAGTGAAAGAATTAATAATTATCTAGAAAATAATAATTTTTTATCAGAATCACAAGGAGGATTTCGATACGGATACTCTACTGTTGATAACATGTTTGTATCGCACTCCCTCATTGAATAGCTTAGGGCACACAAAAAGAAAGTATATTGTCTATTTAGAGATTTCTATAAGGCCTTCGGTAACGTTTGGCGCTTTGGACTCTGGCAAAAATTAATAAAAACAAATGTACAAGGTAAATGCTTCCAGTTTATATTTAACATGTATCAAGGCATAAAGTCATGTATTGTTGCTAATGGTGAAAATTCATCATTTTTCTCTAGTGATATAGGAGTTAGACAGGGAGAAAATCTATCGCAAATTCTTTTTGCCCTGTATTTAAATGTCCTTGAAGAATATCTACAACAGAAAATATGTAAAGGTATTGATGTTATATCGGAAGATGAAGTAGATAGAATCTGTAAAGATATTATTGTTTTGCTATATGCAGATGATACTATTATTCTTGCAGATAATGCCTATGACCTTCAAAATAACATGAATGTTTTTTTATGAATATTGTAAACAGTGGAAGTTGAATATTAATATTGATAAAACTAAGGTGGTTGTATTTGGATCAAGAAAGGACAATAATGTATTTAGGATAGGCGATAATGTTGTTGAAGTAGTAGATCACTATAAGTACTTAGGTCTGGTTCTTAAATGAACTGGCAACTTCCTAGCAGCCAAAATGTCGTTAGTGGCTCAAGCTAGAACAGCTGTGCATTTACTATATATTAGAATACGTAACCTTGACTGCCAGCTATTATTATTTGATCAAACACTCATGCCTACATTAACATATGGTTCCGAAATTTGGGGATTTGGTAAACTAGATATGATAGAAAAGGTTCACACAGACTTCTTAAAATATTATACTAAGGGTGAAAAAAGCATACCCCACTATTCTTTATATGGAGAGCTTGGAAGAACCCCTATTACGGATTTAATTAAACAAAGAATGTTGACATACTGGTCTAAGATAATTTATAATAAACCAACGAAATTGTGTACTGTTATGTATAATATATTATTTGCAGAATCTGGTAACCATAAATACAGCTGGCCCGAATATGTCAAAGGACTATTTGATGGATTAGGCCTTAGTTTTTTATGGACCCAACATTTCATGCCAAATATAAACGTATTAAAATGTGTTATTAAACAATGTATCTTTGATCAGTTTAGCCAGACTTGGACAAGTTGGATAAACAACTCTCCCAAGGCAGTATTTTACCGAATATTTAAACATAAAATCCAGTTATAAAATCATCTGCTGTCGCTACCCTTAACATTCAGTATCCCGATAAGAGCCACAAACCATAGATTACCAATAGAAAAGGGGTGATGGGAAAATATACTATGAGAAGACAGAATTTGTAGTCACTGTAATAAAAATGACTTAGCTGACGAATATCACTATCTACTAATATGTCCTTTTCTGCATAACTTGCATAAGCAATATATTCAAAAGAAGTACTTTACAAGACCTAGTACGATAACACTTGATATGCTACTAAATACTGAAAGTTTATTAGAACAAAGAAAACAAGCACAGTTTGTAAAAGAAATCCTCAAGATGTTTAATTAAATTTTTACAAACCTGTAGAGGTTATGAATTCTCTGATGAAATCCTCCTTGGGGCACCTATTGCATTTTCCTTGCTCAAGAAAATCTACATGACATAGTTGTAACCATTTTCCTTAATAAAAAATTTTACCTCACAAACAACTTCCTTTTTGTATGATATATGACCACCCTTATGGGGCCTCACCCTCCACTGCGCGTCACGCCAGGGGGAGCAACTCTCACCCGAATCACTTTCCATATGTCTAATGCTGATGGGATGTGGGGAGGTGGGTGGCCGTGCCCCAAGGAGGATTTCATCAGAGAATTCATAACCTCTACAGGTTTGTAAAATTCTCTTGCAGACTAAATCCTCCTTGAGGCACCTATTGCATCAAGATAGACTCCTAAAGATAATATAGGAAGTGGCATCCGTCAGCAACAGGCGTAAATAAATACATCGTATCTAATTATTCAACAGAATAAAATATAGAGTTCAATAAATGGAACCAACCTTATTGTGAGGCACCACCGTCGAAAGGCGGGGGCTAGAGACAGGGCGTGGTCCACCATATATTATGATAAAAGCCTGTTTTTGCGGCTTGTCATAAGTTGAGAACTCGAAACCTCCCCACCCCTTCCCACTTTTTTGAACAAGTGATTTAGGGGTGTAGATCACGAGAGACTATAACCCGTGCTGAGCTAGGCCAGAGGGTCCCCGAGGATCGAAGGAGTGCGTGTGCAAATACGTGTATTATCGAGTAGTAAGGACTGATATTTATCGACCGCAGAAGATAAAATCCGGACTATTACTGAGCAGTCTAATCGGAGGAAGGTCTAAAATCTCGAAGGCTCAATCGGCTAGAGATGTAGAACTTTGCCCAGTTCGGAGAACTGACTGACCAAACCGAGCACGCTTGAGTGTTTGTCGAGTTGGTAATGTTTGATGACTGTGCTCGGCTGGCTCCAAATAGCCGCGGAGCAGATCTCCTCCATGGGCAGAGCTGCGGCGTACGCTTGTGACTTAGCCACTGTTCTAACCGAATGAGCCTTCAACCTGGTAGGGGGGTCCCTGCCTTGAAGTGTGTATGCAGTACAAATAGTTGACACTGTCCACCTCGAGATCGTTTGTTTGCTCGCAGGTGAGCCAGCTTTCCTACCACCATAACAGCAAAATAGTTGGTTATCCTTACGGATACCCATAGTTCTGCTGATATAGGCCTTGAGGGTCCTGTGGACATCCAAGACATGAGCATGTCTTGCAGTGGTCCACGACGAGGAAGGCTGTGAAAGAGCAGGTAGCTCAATAGGAGCCGTCACGTGGAAGGCATGTGCGACCTTAGGACAGTAAGAGTCCGGCAGCCAAATACTGACCCTGTCCCGGTGGAAGACAATTAGTTCGGGATCGGCTGACATTGCATGAATGTCGCCTACCCGTCTGCCGGACGTTACCGCCACAAGGAATGCTCAACAGCAGAAGAGAGAGAGACAACAGATCCCGAAAGGAAAGACCAGACAGCCAATTAAGAACGATTGTCCCAAGGGGGGTTGATCTGCCGGACAGGTGGTCGGATTCTGTCCACAACTGCTAAAAAGTGCTGCACTAATGGGTGTGCACCCAGAAGTGCCCCGTCGACAGGGACATGAAAAGCTGCGATAGCTGTAAAGTACCCCCGGACTGTCGATGCGGCCAGGCCGTCATCTAGTCGCGACTGCAGGAACTCAAGCACGGCTACGAGATCTGCAGAAAAGGGATCTGCAATCCCTCTATCGACACACCAGCATGCATAGCTGGCCCATCTATCCTCGTACTGAACATTTGTCAAATCCCTCCGTGAAGCCAGTATTGTGTCTGCAACTCGTGCAGGAATACCGCTCTTCTGGAGGCGATTCCACCCACTGAATCCTGGGATTCGGGTGGAGTGCCCCATTCCGGGATAGGAGGTCCGGTTGTAAAGGTAATAAAACAAATCTGCGCCGTCCAAAGAGGTGCAAGGATCACAAGGAGTCGTGCAGGCTGAGCTGAGCTGAGCTGAGCTGAGCTGAGATAGGACCTTGGAAATCAGAGGTACTGGGGGGATGCCCACAGAACTCTGTCCGTCCAATCTAGCTGGAAGGCATCCGGTGCCACCGACCTCGGGTCGGGTACTCGGGAGCAGAACGTTGGTGTCTGGTGATTCACCCAAGACGCAAACAGATCCACCTGGAACGACCAATATAACAGGGAGATAATCCCAAATATCCCCGGGTCGAGATAGAGCGTCCGCACGGACGTTGTCCACCCCCGGGAGATAAACAGGTAGCACCCTGATATCGTGAGAGTCGCACCATAGTAGGAACTGCAACGTCTCTTGGAGAAGTGACGGAGGCACCGTTCCCCCCAGCTTCCAGATGTAAGTCATCACCGTTTGGTTGTCCATCTCTAGACAAATCACTTGGCCACGAAGCAGATCCAGGAAACGTTGGAACACCAATGATTGGGTGGGATCTACCAATCAGTTCCCACACCTTAATCTGGTCAGTGTAACTGTCAGTAACAATGATTGGTGGGATCTACCAATCAGTTCCCACACCTTAATCTGGTCAGTGTAACTGTCAGTAACAATGATTGGTGGGATCTACCAATCAGTTCCCACACCTTAATCTGGTCAGTGTAACTGTCAGTAACTATGATTGGGTGGGATATTCCCACACCTTAATCTGGTCAGTGTAACTGTCAGTAACCATGATTGGGTGGGATATTCCCACACCTTAATCTGGTCAGAGTAAATGTCGGTAACCATGATTGGGTGGGATCTACCAATCATTCCTATACAATTTTACTGAAAATGAAATTTAAATATATTTAAATAAATGTTGAATAATATGACCACTGTAATGTTATGGTTCATAAATATTAAAACAGATGCACTGTTCACATATTAATACACAAATACTGCAATTATAGGCCAAAGCAGTGCACCTTCAGGTGTTAAATTGATGTACTGCATTTGCTGTATTAAGCACCCTCAATTAATAAGTACCCCATGACCAACTTCTAGATCACTCTGTGAGTAATCTTTATACGACCCTCTCTTAAGACAGAAAATATACATGAGAGTCCACAGTTATTTTAGAATAGAACAGAATATCTTTAGAGGAAACAGAAAACAGCAGCGTAGAAAGTTTTGGTTTTATCGACAACTTAGGTTGTTCACTACCACATGAACACTGAAAACAAATTTAACTTGTGGATGTTTTAAGTAAGTGCCCCCCTTTGTCACTTAATACCTGAAATCATGTACTAAAACTTCATCTGATTTTCATGAAATGCTGAAATACATACCATGATGCCACTAACCTGTACTACATGACACACTCTGGATCAGATGTAATGACTTTCATTGTAACTGTATGATTTATGAGGAATGTGTACCACAATACCTGTTTACAAATTGCATTTTTCATCTATTTGAAACAACGCAGACATATAACACTATTAATGACATGCAGATGACATATTAATGATTAATTTAGACATGGCCATCTAAATGGTATTCCTAACATCATAAATTACATGTAAGTCCTCACAGCAAATCAGGTGTTACTCAGTTAGTAGATGTACATGCAAATGTGAAGAAATTTACCACAGGCTATTTCACTTCCATCAGGAGCAGGAATAGGCTCTGAATAGTCAAAAGTAACATTTGCATGATATTCATGGTCATTCAAAGTAACTAACAGCAGAAAATAGTTATCATTGTTAATAATTCAAATACTACTACCTCCATTGCATCAGTGCCTAAATCTCATATTTTGGCTATTATCACACAATAAAAATCAACAGACTTTCAACAGATACTCCTGATATAATAGTGATAATATTCTTTGAATTATTTACAATGATGGCTATTTTTTGCTAATTTCTACAAGTACAAAAACCTTTATTACATCATTTCCAGATTAATCTCAAGGGGTAATGACATCTAGTAATACCCTCGATAGTTAACAGCCTTACATACCTTAGAGCAAGAAATCTGACCCCAAACTCTGTTATTTCCAACCAGTTTTTGTCTTTTTCTCTAAAATGAGCAATTTGGGAGACCCTGATAATTTTGCATTCCTCCAAAGCTGTTTGAAGGAAATAAACAGATGTTTTCTGTATTTTTGAAGCAGTTGTGTTGCTGCTAAGTAGAATTGGACAGTCCACACAGGGCAGAGATGCTGACACTGGGGATTCAAGTCTTTGTCAAGGGCAGGAATCGTGTATTGTATATGTGCTAACTGTCCCAGGACTGTAGGCTCGTTCTTTGCCACAAACTCTGGTAGGGTTCTGATGGTAATAAAACACCAATCTTCTGCATGAGTGAATCTGGAGAAGTCGAGGCCATCAAATTCAGTGACTGTGGCTGTGGTGGTCATTGTTAATGGGAATGCTGTCATCTTGGTCTTTGGTAACAAAGTACCAGAAACTAAAGGGTCAAACAGCTTTTCCAAAAGCACAGACAAAACAAGCGATCGGTTCGACTTCAGAACGTGCATAGATTTTAAATACCTTCAGGATAGCCCATTGTGCTGGAAATGGATGTTAGGGCAAAGTGTTATCCTTAAATGGTGCTGTAGCTGCACTTACCATCCTGGCGAAGGTGAAGAAGGGAAACTGCCCAAGTAGGTACACCTATAGGTCCTACCTTCACTCCTTGTCCTTTAGGCCACTGAGAGAATCTGTTCCATTTGCTGTTTTGATGGTTGATGAGAAACAAGATCGAGCAACTGACGCTGATGACCTCTGTGGGTGATAACTTCCAAGTGAGAAGGTGCAGGGTGTGTAGGCTGCCAAAAATGATGTCAGATCTGGGTTGGAGTAGTCTGAAGGGTTCGTCCAAACCGTGGACAACGTGTTTAATTGTACAGTTTGGGGATGAGGCACTGGAAACTTGCTGATGGCATGTGGTGAACAAGTCCAGATAAGATGTGTCCCACACCAATGTTATCCAATGAAGTACATATTGATGGAGATGATAACCTGTCCGCCAAGATGTTGAGCTTTCGGGGATGTGGCAGGCTTTCATCCTGCAATTGATCAAGTCTACCAAGGCAAATAAACATGTTGCTCAAGAAACAACTCGACTTGGCTCTTTCTCGTTTCTCGATGTATGCAACCAGTGTGGTGTTGTCTGTGACTACAATGATCAAGGATCAGGATAAGTTCTTCCATGCGTTAAGTGCATCTCATCTCGAGGCAATTGATGTGAAGGTCTTTTTATGTGAGCTTGCCATAGACCTTGTATCATTAGAATGTCCATATGAGTTCCCTAACCCGAGTTGGAAGCATCGCGAACAGGTGGTGTTCAGGTGTTGGAAAAAACAGTTGAATGTTGACGTCCATACTGAGTTCAAGCCACATTGAATGGAAAGAAGGTGAAGTCTACCCTGGTACATCATGTCATGTAGGGACGTTACACTTCCCAGAAAAGACATCCACCAGTGAAGAGTCCACAGCAACCTGAAGGAATGATACGCTGGTGGACACATTATTCCCCTGTGAAGCTGGAATCAGGTGCCAACATAGTCTTGTCATTGACCGACACAAAGTTATTGATGTATTCATAGATATGCATTGATGGATGAAGAATCCAGTTGTCGGATATAACATGTTTTCAATTTCCCATGCATGTCACAAAACGTCCCATATCCCACTGGTCCTTGCCTTAGATGGACTTCTGGTAGGTCAGTAGTGGCTATTCCCTCTTCCTTCAGGTTTGTTCCCTCTGTGGCCTCCCCGTCGCTTGTAATGGGATTGATGGAGATGCTGTGACAGGTTTGCTCTTATACTGCCCATGTACAAACTTCCGAGAAAAGATGTTGTCTCTGCATCCATATGAATTGGCTAGACATCCACATTTGGGTGCTGTATAACTCTTTCTGCATTTTATAATGGCTGATTGTCTGTATTGGTGGTAGACAGAGTCACTCCTTGAATCCCAGCAAAAATTTATGTTTGTATTCCAGGGTACTCATAGCATGTCGGTTGATTGAACCCATATCTGTGACTTGAGAAGTCTGAAGAAGTCCTCATCGACACAGGGAGGGTCTGGGAGAAGGCAATCATGAGAGTGGTACGTTCAGCATTTCAATTGGGGAAGTGGTACCATATTTTCTTGAGTATAGTGCGCAACCAAGTATAATGTACATCCCCCTCTTCGAGTATTATGCGCAGAAAAAAATTACATTGTATCCCTTCAGCCATTGGGTAAACGAACAGGTGATAACAATCTTGATCAATACAAATTGAAATTGAGATAAAAAAATCACTAGACATGATGATTTACTGTTTCAATTGTATTTCCTGTGCTGCCTGTTTCATATGCAGAGATTACAAATTATGATGTGTATTTTCTCATTAAAGATGCTGGAAAAAGCAATCAGCTGTACACATGTTCTTTTCCCAATCAATCTGGTTAATATTTTCCAAATAATATAACGATTGGAAGAATTGTATTTGAAACTATTATTTTATGAGGAACAATATGAACCACAATCGTGTTATTTTGGTTGCAGCTTTACTAAATATATCTAAACTAATAATAACCATCAGCGTCACACTTCAGTACAGCTGATCGCTATTGCCAGATATTTTTTTGATATGGAACAATTTGACCAGTCACTGTCAAGGCTCCCATGGTCGCGATGACGAAAACATAATGTTGACATATAATAGGCAAACCGCAACAAATATGACTTTTAATGAAATACGTTCAAAACAAAAGTCCAGGTATACAATGAACACTTTTTTTAACCAGACAGTGTAATTAAATGATTAATCGTGTACTTCAGTACTGATTTGTTGTCATGGTATTTCCAGTGTTATGTGCTCACAGCAAAGTCTTTGAATTAGGAAAAAAACTATCAAAACTCATTACGGCATGGATAATGCACACACCCCTCCACACAGCTGTATGCTTTGGGGGGAAAAATGTGCACTGTACTCAAGAAAGTATGGTAGCCTCTCGTCACTTTTCAATTTAACGATGTAAACACAAGGTAAACACGGCCAAAGTAGACTGTAGAGCACCTGTGCAGAGATGGATGGCTCAAGTCACCCTGCATATTCCAATATATAGCAATCCTATAAAAACTAACCATATTTTCCCATTCCTTAAATATATTCAAAGTAATTGTGCACATCCCTGCTCAGCATGTAATATGTCAGCACATTTTGACTGATATAAAACAACACATGTCTTTTACCTTGCTGTGACAGTTTTCAGAATTCCTACTTAAGATATACCTGAGCACACTGCAAAGGAATGTGTATTTCCTCCCCTTGAAATAATCAACTTGGTGTTTCTGTGTAAACTAATGAAGCTATCCTTTCCTCTAAGAAGGAGTCTGGACCTAGTTCAGTTTCCAATGGCTGCAATAGACGTGTACACCTAACGTGATGGTCTAGGTAATAATCAAAACATTGGCCATGTGTGGGGAGAACGCTGACTCCAATATATGATGGGGGTTCATGGAGGCAAGCCCACCATTGGGCTTGAAGTGCATGGTACCAGTGGACAAAGCAGACAAGGTGAGATGTCCAAGTCCTGCCAAGTAATGTTCTGGGTCAAGAGACAATATGGATCTGGGGTCTGACACATGAACAGATAATCTCCACAGCTCTACTACCTGCAGCCTTCAAGCCAAGGCAACATGTCTGCGGTGGTTATCACAGGTGGTGGAGGTATTGGGTGAGGCACAGCAATGGGCAAGGGCACCCCCAGCTGGCTGTGCTCTGGATTTCAAAATTGGGCGCATGAAATGACATGCACAGAAGTTGAATGCTTGTGTACTTAACATCAGATCCATCACTGAGATATTCTTAAAAATGACACTTTCTTTCCAATATAAAAAAACAAAGTGCCTCAGTATTTACCTCGGCTGAATCTGTAATCAACAGTTTGAAATGACAAGAATTTAAGTTGCCGTCAGCATTGACAATCAAATATTTTCTGCATAAATACTGAGGCCTAACAACTAATGCTGTGTAATGCATATATATATATGCTAACAACTAATGATGTGCAATGCATATATATATATATATATATATATATATATATGAATTGCACAGCATTAGTTGTTAGCAAGCACGCACGCACGCACGCACGCACGCACGCACGCACGCACGCACGCACGCACGCACGCACGCACGCACGCACGCACGCACGCACGCACGCACGCACGCACGCACACACACACACACACACACACACACACACACACACACACAAAGTTCAGCTCCCTCAGACTGGCTATTTCAGGATGTTCATGGAGGGAGAAGCAGTGTTCAGAGCCAGACAGGCATTTTGAGAACACTTAAGAGCATGGTCAAATTTTCAATTTTACAAATATCGAACATGTCATGAATCCCATTGCTAACTAATCAAACATCAAATCTCATTACATTTTGTACAAAAATGGAAGAGTGAGGGCCATAAATAGATATTTCAATATGAGTGTACAAGGCCTTAATGTTAATCGAACATTTTGAACAAATTTGGGGGTCATCATTGGTTGGAATAAGCATGAGATGTTTCAGTGTGATTAGTACCGTGGTTTCTTAGAGAGTTTGTTTACAGTGCCAGGAATGCGTTTGATAGAATTGAAAAGCATGGTCAAACTGGAAAGGTCAACTAAAGGTCAAAATTTACATACTGTGAAGAAAAACAATGTATGTGTTTAGCCCCACTACTAATTTTACATGTTCCAAAAAACAAAACATTTGGAAAAATAGTGCCAGTAAACACTTAAAAATGTCAACAAAGACTTAAGCTACTTAATAAAAGATGCTGTCAGTCTTGATATTCATATATAACTGAATAAACACTAAGGACAATAAATCATAGAATAGTTATCATTATTAATAATTTAAAGAATACTACCTCTATTACATCATAGCCAGAAATCCTGTATTTCATGTCATCACACAGTAAAAATCTTCAGACTTGCAACACTATAATATCTCCCTTCCTAAGCCTTTAGCGCTTGTGACAGATTGGCAAAATGTCACTTACTTCCAACATAATCCAACAAGATGTAGAATATTTAGGAGGTGGATGGGATTACTCCTGATGAAACAGAGGTAGTATTCTTTGAATTACTAACAATGATAACTACTTAATTATTTCCTAGATTTCTAGATTTATCGTACATCAACTAGTCAAAATCTTCTCAAAATATTTATCATTTGTTGCCATCTATTTGATGGAGCAGAACCACAGTTAAGATGATTTTAATGACAAAAGTAAGTGCTAATCATTTTAATAAATGGAACATTAACATTACCCAAATACTAAGCGATACTAAATCTTTCTCAAATTTGACTCACAAATGCAAGTGATTCACTTGACACTTTGACCACTGAAAAAGTCAAGAATCGCAGGTGAACCAGTGAATGTACTTATATTTAAATCTCAATTATTTGAAACAATCCCCCAGTATACTTATACTATCTACTTGTTAATGTGGTGTACAAAGGTACAAGACTTTTTGATGACCCAAATGCTTATGGTTAAAATTGTCGGACAGGAAATTAAGGGATATTATCCTAAAACAAAACAAACCTTGTGCACCAAGCATTGTCGCTTTGACAGTAGATAGGATTTTCAACTGCGTGCCAATAGTAGGTATTCTTTCACAAACTTGCAGTAGATTCTGAAAGAAAAAACAAACAAAATGTACTGCTTAGTTTGCAGCTAAATTTTGGAAAAGAAAAATCAAATCAAAAGTCCCACTGCAAATAAAGAACAAATCAAAGCCAAATGTTTTTTTGTTTTTTGTTTATTTTGAACAGAATATATGGTAAGCTACAGCTGACAAATTGTTTGCAAGCACTTGCCAAAATAGTAGCAGCTCTGTCCCTATAAATCATTGCATGGCATCATGCGATTCCAGTGTGATACCATAACCTTATAATACAATCTCCTTGCAGTACATTGCCTCTAGCTAACAATGAGGAACCTAAAGGCATTTCCACTGACATGACATAACTACAGGTCAAATGACACCAACCCAAGTTTGGGAGCCACATGTCTAATGCAAGAATGCTTCTTGTAGAGTTTGATACTTCCTGTTCACTTTGAAACAGAAAATCTCCCTCTCCATATCGCTCTCTTTCATGTCCCAAAATGATAACAGGGCTGTTCCCATAAACACTTGCATAATGAGCAGAGCCAGTGTAGGCACACACCACATCAATATGTGATACCACCCTGTAAATGGATAACAAGATATTCATTTCTGCAGATATTGGGTGAAAGTACTTACACCAATATTCTGTGGATTATGCAGGCACAAGAAAGGAACCCTTTTCAAGAATTTAAAGTCGGATAGCACATGGTATTTGTATGATTAGCAGTTGTTATCATTGTTAATATTTCTAAGAATTCTACCTCTTTTACATCATTGCCATAATCCTGTACTTTGGCTGCAACCACACGATAAGAAATCTTCAGATTTTCAACAGAAGTCCCCCTACACACAACTAGTTATTCACACAATAGTCCCAGTACCCTAACAGGCCTCTTCCATGCACAAAGCTGGGACAATCCTCACTTCATTCCAAAACATCTAACCACTAAAGGAAGATGATTGGGGAGGTGGGAGGGAGTACTTCTGATGTAATAGAGGTAGTATTCTTAGAATTATTAAGAATGACAACTATTGTATTGATAATTCTTGCGAATCCTCTACCTCTATTACACCATTGCCAGAATATACCAGGTGGGTTCTGCCTCTAGTACACTCCTTGTATAGTTGACAGCAATCCTATAAAACTCCTGTTAATCAATTTGTTCAATTGGTTCTTTGCCACAAATTCCAGAAGAGAACATTAAGTGATGAAATTCCAAATACTGTATATGACTGTAGATAAGCCGATCATAATTTAGCTGGGGTATTAACATTGTCCATGAAATCTGTATCAAAATGTTACAAAGGCGGGACTTCACACCTATAACTATGTCTTGTCATGATCCATCATCATAAATAGAATATCAACACATCTGAATTGAATATCAAAGTTAATCCTGTCCTTACACTATCAGTAATAAAAAGTGTTCACTGTATACCTGGACTCATGTTTATAATCTATTTTATAAATTTTACCCAAATTTTCATTCAATAATATTTATATTAATTTGGGCAAAATCATGTGTCCATCTGATACCTTCAACTTCCAGTTGGCTGGCTCCATAAGGTCCGCTTTACCACATACAGTGACAGCACCAACTGGCACAGCAACCACGATCATATTACTGCTATTGACGTCTTGAAATGGACATTAGTTGACAGAGAATTGATACATATATCATAACTTCGATCATTGTATCATGGCATCAAAAGTCTTTCCTTTATATTATTAAGTATGTTTTAACATAATCACTGGTAGATTGGGAGATTGGGTGTGAACAGCTCACTGCTATTTCCAGTTTAGTTTACGAGAAAATACACATGGTAATCTATATCCCTGCATATAAAACAATGCCTAGTATAACAAGAAATACCATCGAAATCGTAAATTATCATGTCTGGTGATGTTTAATCACTAATTTCCCATTTTCATTGACAAAAGTTTGTTATAGCATTCACCTGAAGCGATAAGATGTAGTATTTTACCAACAGAAAAAGAGTTTGATGAAAGTGTAACTTTTACATAAGCCATCCCCTTTCTACAGAATCTTTTTCCTGGTCCTCAAAATTCTGCTTATCTACAGTCATGTACAGTAGGAGGATCAGTAAGACTCGAGTAGCCGGGGTAGTGGTATTTATCCGGCTCGGGCCGTTGGGAAACACAGACACAGGCAGATGGTGATAATGGATTTATTGCAAGGGGGTGGCTGCTGTTGAAGAACTACCTGAAGAAAAGAAAATGTCCTTCCTCCTCAACAGCAGCACATGAAGTCATTTATTTGCAAGTTTACAGGTATTATTTATCTTAAATATAAAAGTACAAAAGCCATTGATAAACTATACTAAAACTAACTTTAATGTTAAATTACTGTTATATGTTCATGATAGGATACTTGAAAAGCATATTTTACAAGCAAGTTTTATAATATCAATATTCCATTTACTTAATTTAATATTACTTTAAATGATATTATATATATCATTCAATTTAATTCAGCACCCTAATATAGATATTAATTTCTGACAGAAGCAGATGAAAACAGATTGAAATATGGCCATTCCATACCTGAAGAAAAGAAAATGTCCTTCCTCCTCAACAGCAGCACATGAAGTGAGGAGGAAGTCAGGTATGGAAGGAAGCTACCTGTAGAGGACCAGGGTGGCCAATTAGATGACAGATTGCATTAAGCATCAAAGGAAGTGCTTAATGCAAGATATAAATAGACTGAGGGAAACCCTACAGGTGTAAAAAATGTCTAAAGATAGACAGAAGGTTGAAGGGGAAGATCTGGTGAGAGATTCCCAGAGACTGAAAATAAGGGTGTTGAGTTGTTTAAAGAGTTAGATACTGATATTCAACTGTAGACAAGACAAACATTGAACATATAGATGATTATGATGATGATGTATGAATAATGATATAACTATAGGAAGAATATAAGGTACCCTGCTACACATGGAACTCAGAGACCTTAGCTGCTGTAGAAAAAGAAAGCTTGTTTCTTCGAGTTTTGAAGCAATGTAGCAGAAGCAATGGGTTTAAAGGGGTCTGCTAGTAGAGCTGATAAGACCACTGAAAGGTTCCATTTCAGATAGATATGTGGAATGCGATTATCTTCCAGATTTAGACTGGGAAGATATACGTAGAAGAGGTCCAACCTGGGCTGACGCAGAAGATCTCGGCTGAGAGGCAGTGGGAGAGGATCTTCCATTAGTTGGGACAATCAGAATAATTTTACTGTCTGTGAGTTCTACTTTCTGAATCACTGTCTAGGAGAGACCATGAGGAAAAACCTAAGCGAAGAAACTGGTCCAGTCCATCAACAGAGTGTTGAACTGTAATGCCCTCGGATCCTGTACCGGCTTGATGTAAACTGGGAGCCGAGGATTCAGGCAAGTATCAAACAGATCTATCAGAGTTTCCCATATCGACATGATCCAGGTGAAGATGTCCAAATGGAGTGGCCATTCAGACTGTCCACAAGGATGTTCAACTTCCCTGGAATATGTCTCGTTTCCAACTGGCAAGTGTATGAGTCGGCCAAGTCTATAAAAACAAGAAGTCTCCATCATCAGAGGACAGGACTTGATTCCTCCCTGTTTCTGTATAAAAGCCACCACCGTGATGTTGTTGGTGGTGATAAAGACTGAGGAATTGAGAAGATTCTTCCAACTCTGGATCATGTAAAAGATCACCCTCATTTCCTTGCAGAGATCCTTCTCTGTCCCGGTCCATGAGCCCTGTATCTGGAGATCATCCATGTGGTCACCCCAACCCAAATTTGAAGAACAGATGATGTTCTAGAGGTAAGTAGGTGAGAGGGATATGCATCATGACATGATGTTGAGGTTAACTTTCCGAAGAAGGACATCCACCATCTGATCGTGCAAATCAGCTGAGTCAGTGCGTCATTGGTCATGATCAAGGAAAGAAAGCGATCCCCCAGATGACAAAGAATCCCCTTGCAAGGAAGGAAACAGGCCCCAATGTATGTAAACTATGTCCTAGCTGGACAGGTGTGAGTTCAGAATTGAAAGGATGAATGATAAATCGGAGACAAGTCATGAGTTGAGTCAGGAGGTTCAATTTTGATACAGTTGAGACTTGTCCTGATCAGACGCAAAGATCATCCAAGTATCTGTTTGGGCGAACTAAATCGTGATGGGCAAAACTGATAACTTGTACAGTTATTCTGGTGAACAATCATAGCGCAATCACGATCCTGAACGGAAGAACCCAGAATTCGTAGTGACAACCATTCACTGCGAAGTGGAGATATTTCTGTGATGAATCAGCATGTGGACATAGGCATCCTGCAGGTTGATGCTGAAGAGCCAATCCTCCGTCTGAGTGTTGAGTGTAGTTTCATGAATTTTAGAGGCAGGATCAGAAAGTTTTATGACTGTAAGAGGAGTGGGGAGAGATTCATTCACTGTCCCCACAACCTCTAGACTTGAAACCTCTCCAGTTGGATCCCCAGGCTGATGAAAGGAATCAGAGTGGTGCTGTGAACAATCTGTTCATCGAAAAAGTTTGAAAGAATTCCTTGCCAGAGGAAATAAGCTTTTTCAGAGGTGGTTCACAGAAGGAATATCTCTGGATTGCTCCCGTGGTTGTTTAGATGATGGTAGATACTTGGAATCTTTTGTCTGACCTCATCAACGATCTTCCCAAGTTGATTACAACAACGCCATCAGAAACCGAGTGAGCTATCCTTGTCTCGACATCAGAGGCAATATGATCGTTCCAGGCAAAGAAGTTCGTAACCTGGGTGTGATTTTCAACTCATCACTATCTATGGCTTCTCACGTGGATAACATCTGCAAGCGAGTATATCTGAACATCAGGAATATTGGACAGATTCGTCAGTGTATAAATGCAAAAACAGCTGCTTCTCTAGTTCACACATGTGAGTGAGTGAGTGAGTGAATATGGTTTTACGCCGCTTTTAGCAATTATTCCAGCAATATCACGGCGGGGGACACCAGAAATGGGCTTCACACATTGTACCCATGTCGGGAATCGAACCCGGGTCTTCGGCGTGACGAGCGAATGCTTCAACCACTAGGCTACCCGACCGCCCCAGTTCACACATGTGTTCTATCACATCTAGATTTCTGTAATGGACTACTCATCGGCCTTCCTATAACCTTTTGACTAAACTTCAAAGAGTTCAAAACTGTGCTGCCAGGTTTGTTACTAAATCCAAAAAGTTTGACCATATCACACCGATTCTAAGGAACCTCCACTGGCTCAAAATCAATGAGAGAATCCAGTATAAAGTGATGCTGATTGTGTTCAATGCGAGACACAATCAAAAACAAAACTTATATCAGCCAGCTTCTTGAAGAGTACGTGCCTGGGAGATCTCTCAGATCAAGCTGTGAGTCCCTACTCACTGTGCCAAGTGTTAGAACAGTGACTTTTGGAGGTCGGAGTTTCGCCAAAGTTGCCCCTGAGCTATGGAATAGGCTGCCATTGGATATTAGGAACATTGACAGTCCTACTTTGTTCCGATCAGACTCAAAACCTATCTTTTCACCAAATCTTTCTTAGAGTATAGAGGCTTTGTGTTTTACTAACTGTGTATATATGTCTTTTTTTGTGTAGACTCAAATGAAGCGCTTTTGAGCAGTTCTTCGAATTTGGATACCAGCGCTTTATAAATCTGTAGTTATTATATCATATTATTAAATATCATGGGGGCCATGATGCCCTCGTACATAACCATCTTCTTGGCCTGATTAGAAACAGCCTTAGACCTGATCTGTGATAGGAGCTGTTGGTCATTGCAAGAAATTCCTGTTGCATCTTAACAATTGCTTCCAAGAGACTGTGGATAAGACCCACTTGATATATATGGATAGACAATGCAGTATCTGCCAGGACATCTTCCTAAGATAGATGCAAAGGAGGGACGTAGTGGACAAACCAATTGATATAAGTGCCAATACCTGTTGGCAGTTGACAGATCATTGACATGACAAGCAGGTAAAGGTAATGTCATGTTGGGATTTTTGTCCAGCTTTAGAAAGTCATCATCCAAAACCATTGAATCCGAAAACGGCAAGTCATGTATAACTTTCTCTTCAAATGAGGGAGGGGAGTCTTTCATCATGCCCAAGTTTGTTTAGATTATCCAAGGCTTGATCGATAATCCCTTGTGCATAGCTTACCCACGGTAGAGTCTGATGAATCTGAGACGCAACAGGGACATGGCAATCCGCATCTTCCAGGATCAAAGGGAATAGACTGGCCCGTACGAGGACGTCGGTGAGACTAGAAATAGTTGAGAGCGTCGAGCAGATCCATGAAGGAAAGTGTAGAACCAACTTCCAGCAGGGCGATTCTCAACCCCATAATAGCCATCATTGTACGGGGCAGAATCAGATGGTACAGATGTCTGAAGGGTTCATGGTTGTGTAAGAAACATGATGGGTTGAGACACTTTATCATCCACTTTCTTCTTGGCCTTGGTGAGAGACACGGTAAGCTTATAAAAATCCACTACAGAGGGGATGGTAGAGTGCGCAACAATTTCCTCCGTGCAGGTAACATCTCCGAATTTCCAACAGGATACACGAGGGTCGCTAGTGACTATGAAGCGGCCACACTTATGCCACAATGACGTAAGTTTTGAAGAGTGGCAAGAAATACCAACACTCACTTAACACTCATGTATTATAAACATCCAATAAGACTACTAGTTCTTTTAGTAGAAGTAAGTAACTATTTACTTAAACAGACGAGAATAGTGTGACTACAACTAGAAGAGAGCAGAATGTAGGACCATGTTTATGCCCATTTTCCCACCTTTATGCACAGGATAGGCTAATGGTGCTAATACAAGAATAACTAATTATTGTATAGTTGACAGTGAAAAGGGCTCCTGTTGAAAATCTGAAAGTTTAGTTAAGTGTGATTAAGACAAAATACAAGATTTATGTCAATGAAGTAATGAAGGTAGAGGATTTGCAAGAATTATATGCTGCATGGTTGTAGATTTGGTGTAAATGCAGCCTTAAAGTATGGAAATTACTGTATATTAAGCATACAAACAGTTAGGGGTGTATCATACATTCTTTGTAGTTAGGCTCAGCCTATGTGTTCAATCCAACAATCTTCCGGGTTGTCAGTCTTGTGGTATTGAATTTGGTTAATAGTTTGACTACTTCGCTTCATAAATAATCTTAATCTCATTGGTTGACCAATACCATTGTGTGCAAATCATATTGCATATCTGAGATGAGGTGAATTAGGATTTATCGTCGAGTCCAAGATGATTGCACTTATGTAGCGATGTGCATGCACATGTGTGTGTGTGTGGCTGCTTGTACTAGTCCAGACTTATGCCGATTTAATAGTGTCAGACTACTCTGATACCATGCTGCAGTTTAACATGAATACCCCACTCAGACACAGTATGCTGACTCCGAGCTGACCAGTCCATGTTTGAACCCCTTAATGCTGAGTGCCAGGCAAGGTCACAAGAAGTACCATCTTTTAACGTTTTTGGTGTGACACAGCTGGTGATCAAACCCCAGACCTTCTGCTCTACCACTCGACAACGGAGGCAGTCTGCAGATCTGAGACACTACATAACTACCCGGTATTAGCTAATCAATTTGTGTAAAAATATTCATGACACATTCCCGCAAAACTTTTACATAGTTCGATGTTTTGATATTTCTGTGCAGACAAGTCACAATGTCAGCTAAAAGGCAAATCAACATGAAGTTTACTTAATCTTTGAATTTGAAACCCAATGAGGAACTCTGATTGTGTAACTTGTTACTACCGAATCAACCAATCACGTATTGTGATGTCACTGGAGACAGCACTTGCTGATCATATTTTGTTTTCATTACCGAGAGTCAAATAGCGCAACCTTGAGGTATATTGACATTTTAGCATAGTTTCTGATAAATCTGATAAGCAAACAAGTCATGTATCACTGGGCCGGCTATATGTATCTGAGTTTGTCCTAAATTATGCAGGAAAAAACATGCAACAAAACAGGAAGAGATATATATATTTGGCTGATTATTAATTTCAAGTGCCTTTTAGGCACCTAGCTGTCACAACTATCCGAGTATTTTTTTCAGTTTACATTGTTAAATAGGGACTTAATTACCAGTTGATTACTAGACCAATCTGGGTGAAACAGCGGGTGAATTAAATAAAATAAAATTGTGATTTGAATTTGAAATATAAAAAAACCTGAATAATTACTATTTATTGATATCCAAAAATAATGCATGACATCTAAAAATCAAGTTTTTGATATTTGTACATGAAGTATTGAAATCATAAAATAGGGAATAAATAGTAAAGTGGTGCCTCACACGCGAGCTCACAATGAATGCATATGAAGTGAATCGTTTAATCAAGACAAATGCTTATACAATTTGGAAAAAATACATAACCTTACTGAGTGCACTTTGAGTAAGAACACAACACAACAGACAATGACGCCCTCTTGCAAGTGAAGCGAGCACATACCTCGCTACTTCATAATGTTAGAAGTTTATGATTTTGCAAGCTCTCGTCGTTTTGAAAACACCTCTTGTTTCATGTATCTGTTTTTGTAACCATAGTTTTTTTCACTAATTTCATATTTTTATGTGTCTTTAAAGTGAAAATACATAACTGAAGAACAGACTTTAGTTTCTAATCATATGACATAAAGGGTCATAAAGCTGCACTGATTGTTTTGCTAACCTTGACCCTCACTGGGTCAAATATATGTAACTTTAAATCCCCACATGTTTGTTGTACGGGGATCTGTATGGGTCAATGTCCGATGGACAAGCCATGGAGATCCGAAGTATTATGTATTCATAAATAAATTCAGAATTCTTAGATTAATGAAGAATTTACTCTAATTTTATTTGTTGTCAACATTGATTTTTCAACTTATATGATCATAAATGCAAATACATCTTGGAAGTCAAATCTTTTAAATAAAGAAGTCAACAACAACAACAACAGACTATTACTTTAATCAGTAACACACAAGACTGTAGACAACAATAACCACTCAGTGAAATCATTCAATGCAATAATGTATCCAAAGCACCAACAACCTCAGTATCAGCCAATCAGGAAACAGACAGTAGTCTGACGGTGGGTGTGGCATAATCTGGGGGGAATTATGGGAACATAAATTGCTTTAGCCAATCAAATGCCATGGAATCATTTGCAATGTAATACAGGCAAACACTAGACAGATACACCAGCAGCTACGGTGTACCTGTTTACAGACTACACCCTCATGCACTCTTCTCTGCCTTTGTTAGAAGTCTGATGTCCAGGGTTGAAGAACACAAGATGTGTGGGCAGGTAAAACAAAGAGTATGATATTGTCCTTGGCCCAGGCTATCACAGATATGTGGGACTCACGTCTTTTGAGTTCCTTTTTGGCGTGGGCTTCAGACAATCGTCCTGAAGACAGATTATGAAGACATTACTGTTTGACCATTTTGTCTTACTCACAACCCACGCTTCAGGCTTTCAAAAGTTCCTGATGAATATATTGTCCCTTAAACACAAGGCAGGGAGAAGTTTGGGCATTCCCACAGCCAAAAAACATACTGGTCAAACACTGGCCATGAACTATGATTAGCAAGGGACTACTTATCACAATGACTGCAGTTGTTTATCCATAGAGTTATCGCCAATGTTCATCATACCAACTTCCACATGGCACTTTCATAAGTGTGTATCATTAATAAGCCAAACATCTTCCTCTTGATTTAACAAGGGGCCTGGGTGGGAGCTGACACATTTGGGGTTAGTATCTCTCTTGATGCGATCTTGCAAATTCATATGCAGCATACCAAACCCTTAAGCGGTAATACTAACTGACATTTCATCCTCAAGCTCAGCCATGTAAGCTCTTGTAAGATTCTCCTGATGGTAGGACATGTACAAAACGCTTCAGTCTTCATGAATTACCTGTAAATGAATTGATTTATTTTTCACAAATGTTGTTGATACAAAAATCCAATTAAAAACCTTTAGAAAATCTTGTCTTCAAAACCAAATTCTCATATATCTATGATTTATCTTTAAAATCACTTGATAAGTTTTGTATTTTGAACAAATAAAATCATCAGATAAATTGAATAAATGAATTGATTGTCATAATGTTCACAAAATTAACTTAATATTTGTAAAATAATTCAGCTTCAATAAATACGATTTTTACTCTTCTGTTTACATTGAACAATTCTAGTAAAATTCTAGATATTTTATACATTTGTATACTTATCCTGCATTACTGCTAATGCATATTACTGCTTGTTCTTGACAGAGAAAAGAGCTGTGTGAAGATCTTGCTTGAAGAAGTTGTTTCAACTACCACTGTAGCTGAGAAGCCAACCCTATCACACAGCTGACGTAACAGATCACCACATTATTCTGAAGACCGGAACATCGGAGGGCATCGTACAAAGGACCAATGGATGTAACAACGCAACTCCCTCAACGGGCACAGGAGCTCTTGTTTGTTTCATCTTCTACACCAACAATCCATTGGGAGCTGATTCTTGGCAATAAAGTCCCAGCATAGTCCGAGATGAATGGCTCCGTGCGATCCATGCTAAAAGTGGACTACGTCACGTCGTCCTGGGCGTGTAGTTCACTGACACGGGCGGCTTTAGCGAGTGCAAGGAGGAAGACCGTCTTTTTAGTCAGATGGTAGAACAAGGGTACACTGAAGTCATCGACCGCCCAGGCCAGGGGATCCGGTACCGGCGATATGAATGTCGGTATCTGATGGTGTTGGCTGGTGGCGAACAAGTCTATGTTTGGGACACTGCAATAAAGCATCATGCTGTGGCAGCCTGGAATGGATTGAACCTGGAAATGGATCCCCAGTAGGTGAAAGAAACATCTGTTGAAGGAGCAAGGGTGAATGAGTCGTTCCTTGGTTCCGGAAACACAAATCAACGGTTATGTTGTCCATCAAAACATCAAATAAGAAAGTGCCAGAATAAGCGCCTCCAGTTCTAGGTTGTTGATGTGCCACTGGTCCTGATTGGCGGTCTACAGCCGTGAGGCAACCTTTCCCTCTAGGCGTGCACCCCATCGTTGAAGGGAGGCGTCTACGAATAGGTGTAAGAATATGTGTAATGAGGTTGTGAGTCCTGTCAAGGAAACGCCGCCTAAGACATTCGATTCCACTGTCCACCACCGGAGATGAGGTTTAAGGGGATCTGGGAGGACGATGGAAACTAAGGGATCCTGATACCTGATGTTGGGAGCCAAGAACATCTGGACTGGGCGCAGTTGGAGCCTTCCTCTGTCATCAAGTCCTGTCCAGTGGTTAGGAGGCCCTAGATGACTTGCTATTGACACAGCGTGCTCGGCTGGGACCAAGTGTAGTTGTATGCCCCCACTGGTCCACGGGTACAGAGAGGAGGCAGAATAAGGGCGTCAACTCTGGCTTCCTGGGATTGATCTTCCAACCCAGCTGGAGAGGAGACAGACGGTGAAGTCCCTGTAACGAAGTGTCCCAATGATTCCAGGGGGCAGTCGTCGATATAGGCCTTGAACTGAATGACCCGGAGTTAGAGGTGCTAAGGTTAGTGAATAGACACGGGCTGAAGAAATTCCAAATGGGAGGACCGGCCATTGATAATGGACTCCCATAAAGATGAAGTGGAGGAATTTCTGGTCCTTGGGTTTGATTGGGATCCTCGCATCGCGTGCCTGCATCTGTATAGGCAACATTCAGAGGCCTGTTGGAACCCAAGGGTGTCTGTCTGGTGGACTGGATAGGTGCCATCTGGTAGGTGAGCGCCAAGCCAGGCGTAATGGTGGTGGCTGCCGACGTGCAGACAGACGTAGTGGTGGTCATCAGGGTGCTCTGGGCAGAGACGGAGATGACATCATGGTTGAAGTGGAGGCCGGGGAGTCCCTGTTCGAGGTAGATGATGAAGCAGCCCTCTTACTAAGTGAGTTTCTGCGCCTGCTGTGACCTCTGGTTTTGGGACACATGGATGTATTGCCTGAAATTTGTGGGGGGGAAAGTGGGAGACAGTCTTTACATCGAAAGGACTAGAGGCATGGAGATGTATGATTTAAGCACCAGGGGTGAGGATTCCATGCCAACATATTATGCAGGCACTTGAAAGAGGTTGGCATGTTATCTGCAATGAAGCCGTGTAAAATCACAATGCATCCCTGCCCGATTATGTATGCCATAATTTGTTTTCCCAACAATTTGGGATTATGAAAAACAAGATTATGAAAAACATAAGACAACATACAATGACGAACAATATACTTGCACGGGTAAGACAGGCAAGAAGAATATAGTACATGAACCATGTTCCCATTGCATGGCCACGTAAAATATTCAAGATGACTACTTGAAACAAGACACCTGAGATTACCATTGTGTTCTTGAAAAAGAACACCAGCAGGTGTAAAAATGTTATGCACAAGTCATAAACATATAGAATGTACAAAGAACACCAGCAGGTGTAAAAATGTTATGCACAAGTCATAAACATATAGAATGTACAAAATACAAACTGTATGCACAACACAAGCACAAGAAACATTAACTCAGGACATGAGAGGGTTTCAACAACTTTTATGAGCAAATAAAAAAAAACCCAGATCTTCACTTAGCAAGTGACAAGAGTAACGTGGTGATCCGTGATGTCACTTCCCCTGGTCACGCCATAGCTGTGTGATAGGGTTGGCCTCTCAGCTAGTTGAAACAACTTCTTAAAGCAAGATCTTCACACAAGCTTTTTAGTATATGACATTTGCATGACCTTGACCTTCAATGTCATACAAGCATACGAGAGAACATTACTTCTTGCAAACTAGGGTCTTGTTTCAAATGACAAGTCTCCATACCAACAATATTTCCTGAATGAAACTATTTACAAGTCATTGCATAACCATCTATTATCATATATCATAGGTGTTGAGGTAGGTAGTTGGTTAGAGTCAATCTTAACTGATTGTAAAAACCTATGATATATAATGAATAAATTTGAAATTTCATGAAATCAGGATTTCATAATTTCACCTCCAGCTACTTTGTCTTTTCATTGACGTCATCCAAAAGTTGATATGACCGAGACCCCACAATAGAGATTAAGTTTCATCCAACAAAAATCATTTAGGCTCAATTTATCTTGTACATAAGCATTTTTTATCAACTTCAAAGTCATCCAATCATGATTACATGTGAGAACTACTTTTTGAAGTCATTTCAGGAGTGAAGAACCTTTAACTTACCTTGACATTTGACTCAGCCATGACAAATGACAAGTATTGAGTTAATTATTGAGTGTCAATCATAAGTGATTTTAAACAGTTTAAACTTCTCTTGAATCAATCTGGATGTTTGTGAAATTTAACCATGTTTCAGAATTTGAACTCAAGTGAACTTGACATAACCCAGAAGTTGATACAAAAGAGGCCTAGCCTTGAAGATTATTTACACTAAGTTTCATCAAATTCCATTCATAAATACCATGATTTGTCATTTGATTTCTAAATTTGGAAAATGCATTCACAAGTGTATAGGTCAAATGATGTTAATTTGCAGGAGTAGTTTAAAATTTATTAACTCTTACCTTTTGGAATTGTAAAAATCATCCTTCAAGTCTGAGAGCTGATGGTTTCCATGTTTTCATAAAATCCCTGTCACTGACGTCATGGTACATGTTAAATCTTGCAAGATTGACCAACAAGACTGGTGATGAAAACGGTAGTAAACTGTTGTTCTCTTGTAAAGATGCTGCACTCATGTTTCCATATCCCTATACAATTTGTACAGCTGACACTGTACTTGCTGGTACATATATACACTCATTTACTGGTAATTATAACCCTACTGCTCACACAGCCATTTCTGTATAGCTCACACTGTACATATGTCCTGCAAAACAGCTCACACTGTACACTTCAATGTTGCAGAGTTCACATTGGCTTTAAGACATAAAAGTTACTATATATGTAACATTCATTTTATTCTGTGTTCTTCACATAAACCTGGCAAGTGAACTGCAAGTAGAGTGTTTAATACCATTTATGTGCTGAAATGATGAAAGAATTCATTAGCAGATGTATATATATACAGTACATACCATTCTCATTTTTTTGTCTGTGCAGTCGGCAGCCAACTTCTTTGCCAGCCTTGTTACTTCTTCGGATGCTTCAGCAATACCTTTTGCTGTGGCAATCAGGTCCTTTTTGGTTCCCCCTTCCCCTCTGTGGACAAACAAGGAATAACATATTTTGACAAAACACCTGAATTCACAGCACAGGCACAGGCACTTATCAAACTTAATGAAATTTATTTCAGTACACGCACAACTGTCTGACTGCTTTCACACACTGGCTTTGAATCCATGAAATCTTGAAATTGACAGGTAAAATCAGATTTCTTGTGTCAAAATAGCCAGTTTGTCTGCAGCCTAAAAAGTGGCTGTTCAGTCACACTCCAGTTCTATTGGTAATCACGCTGTACCAGCAGGCTCATTCCCAGTAAATCTACAGGTTAATTTTGAATTGGGTCAGCCCTAATATTTTATGACAATATTTAAAAATGATGTTGTAATAAATATAGTAGTTTTATATGCCTCGCTTATGTTGGTGTTGTTGGCGTGCAAGAAATGGTGGCAATAAACAAATAAGTGACAAGAGAAGTAATTTCTTTTATCAAGTCTGAATCGAAGTCTTGACTATAAAGAATATAATCCATGGTATTGAGCAACCAGTCTTCATATTCATCAGAATTTGCTATCTAAAGTGAAAGACATGTTTTCTTGTATGAGTTATTGCAAATAAATGGGCAGTGGTCTCTGAACACAACACAGAAGACGTCTGACATCTGGCCCCTCAGCCCGCCTGCCCACCAGATACAACTGTATGTGTGGTAGCCAAAACTCAGATCATTGTGATCCGGTAAAAGTATATTTTAATAAAATACATATAAATTCATATTATTGTTAAAGTGCCAATCAGCCACAAATGAATTGCCTACTGTTAACATTGACTGACAGAATTTTATGTTATCCCTGTTTATATAAAAAATTACTGGGCAAATACTAGATCCAGCTCTAAAACGTAAACAGTGAATGAATTATAGGTGAAGTTATTTATCTAGTTCTATGACTAGTAAGCTGTCCATTCCACTCCATTCTAAATAAATTGATAATGCATACAAAACACATTTTTGCTGAAATGAATTATCTTTATCGAAGCGTAATCATAATTTACTTTCAATACTTACCAACTTCCTAATTAGAATTACATACTTTGGAAACAAGCATTGATCAAAACACTTCCCCTTTTTCTTCTCCGCTACTGTCAGACATATTTCAGGAGTTGTGACAACAGGAAATGTTGTGGTTTGAGGGAATGCGGAATGTAAAGGATACAACCGAATGTTTTCAGTTGCCGATTCCTTTGGTTACAATTGTGTCTGTGTGGTGATTCCAATGCAAACCCCTATTACGACAATAGTTACTGCATTTATATCGCATTTGGAACTATTCTTTCGCACTTTGTTGCTAAACACATGATATTGCTTACATTAATTCTTATAAAGCTTATTTTTATTCCAAAGATAGGAGGGCTTGAGTTAGTGTGGATCTTTCTCATAGACAGATGCCGGGAAAACAACACGGCATGTCCAGTCAGTTTCTAGTTTTCTCCTTGCTGTCGTTGCTGTACCCAAATTTTACTCCTTGCAAATTTGTACTTTATAGCTTGGAAATTTGAAGAAATGACACTTGGTGCTTTTGTTTGATGAACAAGTAAACCCCCATGCAACACAATACCCTATTCCGTGCCTCCAATATACAGAGAATAATAAAAATCACTTCATTGTCATGTAGGTAAATGCAGTGTAAACTAAAGGAAACAGCGGAATTCTCTCCACTATGATGTCAAAGTTACAGATAGGCTTCCAGCTGGGTTTTCTATAAAAATACATGCTGGTTGTGGGATAATGGCAGTTGTTTGTTGCTGTTTAGATAACAATGAACTCCCATAGGACTTTTATGGGGGTGTAAATATATACTTTGACTAATTAACATAATAAAAACTGAATTTTCAATAGATTTAATTTGATTCTTGTGGCCACTTCCAAATATCAAAAACAACTGAATGTCAATCAGTAGTTATGATTGTGTATAAATCTATGAATAGTACCTCTGTAACATCATAGCCAATGTTCTTGCAAGTTGTTTACATCACACTAAAAGAAATATTAAGATTTTCAACAGATGTCCTCTTCACTGTTAGCCATCCCAATCAGTCTTTAGTAATACCACATCTCGTTCCAAACATCTAAGTGCATGCACACACTGGGAAAAACATTCCTTCTTTCTCCTAGTTGCAGATCTATGGAGGAGGTGCGATGGACTACTTCTTATTGATGTCCCTGATAGAGGTAGTATTCTTAGAATTATACACAATGACTATTGTTTGGTAATTCCTTCGAATACCCTACCTATTACACAGCAAGAATTCACTAGAGGGCATGGTGGAATAGCTGACAGTTTATGAAATATGAAAACATAGAAATAAGAGGGGCACATTTGGATGAAATTATGATCAAAATGTCAATTCACTTCACAGGTTGTAGTACTGGAATCCTAACACTGCCCGAATCATTCAGGGAAGAAAATGGGTGAAAGGCTACTGAGAAACTATAGCCTGGGCCCAGGGTGTATAGACCCTCTAGATCCTGGTAGATATCACGCAGATAGAAATTCAGAAAGGCTTTCTGGGACATTCACTCATAGCTGGACACAACTTGCTCAATGAAGATGAACGGTGGAGATCATCGGATGTCGTCATTTGGAAATTCCCTGATTGTTATAGTTTAAAAAAAAGTATCCATGCAATGAAAGCATTTTCGGATTTCGGATTGTGTCTGGGGTAACTATTCAATCTAAATCCAGGTTTGAAGTGAGGTGAAATGCATGTTGTGTAATATGCACGTGGCAGCCCAGCAAGAGATGAATGATCAGTTGATTTACTTTTTTTGTAAATCAGCAGATCCTTCGTAGTCATCAAAGGATTAACAGAAAATACATTGATTGATTGAGTAATCACTGTTATCTTGCACGGTGGATATCTCAAAAGTGAGTGTTTACATGTCTAGGTTTACTAAAACAAAGGGAATACACTCATATCCTTGTGTGAAGTGCCGATGTAAAAACAACATACTTTGTTCAAAGGGTTAACCGATAATACGTTGATTCACTGCTCATTGTTATCTAACTCAATGGATTTTTTAGGAACCATGGACATTATGAAAATAGTTGTCATGTGGGCTTTCTCAGCCGACCTTTCAGACTTGACACCTATGTGAAACACCTGAAACAATCCAAGTGATTAGTTGAGAAACGAACACAGGTTATAATATCCCACAACGATATATTCATTTGCAGTAGCACTGGACAGATTCATTCTTGTTCCTCTATGTCTTGGTTGGGAAATTCTTCGATGCGCAATAGACGTTGTTTTCACAAGTCTTTTCCTATGTATGTTACAGCCAATTTGTGAAATGTGATTCTCTCAGGCAATTTATAAAATGTGTAAATATTTTGGTCACTTTGACTGAAAAATCTGTCCATTTCTTTAACAGATTGACCAAAATAGATTAAGACGATCAAAAGGGCCTAAAAACATCACAATAGATTATTATGTAGGATTAGAAGCCAACCAATATAGAAATGTACTTTTCATCTTAACATTTTCAGTCTCTTGTTGCTGATATTAAACATAACAAATTTTGGAATTTGTTGTCATAAAGTAGTATAGGTAATGGGGGTTCTGGCTCACTTCCACTGGAGCTGGATTTATATACCTATACTGCTCCTACAGGTAGCATTTTTTATGTGTAAATGACTATGCGATTCAAGGATAGTCATGAGATTGGCTCTAGCTCACCAATACCTGGGGCCAATCATTACTTTAGATGAGCCTAAATGGTAATAAAAATATTCTTCATCATTTTTATCGATAAAGCGATATTCAACATTTTTATTAAGTTCTTCGTTCATTTTACTAGGAGACCAGACTATATTACTACACTCTTCTTGTAAATTAATAAGAAACAATTGATTACCATATTTGGTTGGTTTGACATCACTGATATAATAAAAACCTTGTGGTAATTCTCTCCATTTAATAGTTTTTTCCATTATTATATATTTATGTAAGGATTTGTCTAAATGTGAACAAACGATAGTAAGCAATCTATTTTTAATCTCCAACCAGTTCTTTGGTAATTGACGCGCTTGTTGCCTCCCCTGTTCTATGAACTTTTTTTTCTCATCCTCGCTAATACCACTGGTCTTATGAGATCTTGATCGAATCTCCTGCTTCATTTCATTGTATTTGGTGAGTTCCGACAGCACTAAACGAAACTCATCCTCGGATATCTTACAATTGGCCATTCCTGTCGAAATATGATCCTCAATGCTGTTCAACTTGGCTTCGGCGAGTATCCGAATACTATCGTGTTTTAATGCTTTCTTTTGTAACCTACGAGAAATGAATTTTATCGCTATTCCTGCCAGTCCCGAGACTCCAGCGGTTATTTCCATTCCGAGCACGATAGGCGCGGCGATTATAGTTGACAGTAAACCGACACCGGCTACACCGAGTCCCATGCCAGCTGCTATAAGAGCGGTGTGAACTCCGTCCAGAGCATTCATGGCTCTGCGATACTTTTTATACAATCCAAGTCTCAACTCCCTATCCTTCTCTATTCGATGTTTTATGTCGCTTATTTGATGTAATCGAAATCCATCAACAGTTTCCATCTTTTCAATTGCTTCATCGAGCGCTGGATATAAACTCATAGTGTATATTACGAATATATAATAGTCCTTAATTGGTCTTGCTTAAATGTTTTGAGAGTATACATCAACCTTATCAAATGTATATTATACGGCAAGAATATCTTAGAAAGAGAAATTCTGTCACTTTTAATAATTTGAACCCCCTCGAGGGTTGTAACGGGTGATGCACCGACATGAATAATACTGCAACGTTGACGCTCGTGTTTCTTAAGCCATTTAATCGATAGACCTGGTAATATTTCGAAGGCATCTACCAGTGCATCTCCAAACAAGACTTCAATAATAAGCGTAGAAATATTAGGTATTGCACTCAAGTTAACTTTAATATCATCGAATTCAGCAATCAAATTTAAACTAACATTTTGGATTGCCGGACGACTATATAACATATGACCTGGTTTTTCTGGCAGAGGAGTGACTAACACACTTTTTCGTTTTGACGGGATATAGGCCGCGAGTACAATACCACTATTTATTATCTTAGTTAAATTATGTCCCTTACCCGTCATCACATAAGGTGGGGTAATGGCGATATTCAGTAGCCACTTGATGTTTGCTTCGACCATAGTCCATTTATTCTCACTGTTGTAAATAATATTGTACGGAGTGGTTTTAAGGATTCTACTAACGTCGACATCGCTTAAATCTTCTAGAATATAACTTCTTTCCGCTTGTATACATTATTAGTGTAAGTGTAAACCATATAACTTACCATTGTTACCAGGTTTACTGAATCCTTCCGTGTCTCCGAGATCGGAAAGCGCAATTGTATTACATTGTCTTATCGTTCCAGGGCCTGATGCATCAACCATTATTTATAATATGGAGTGTTACACTTAAGTATCCATATGTACAAGTTGATGTTTTACATCTAATACAGAAATTTTGAGGTCTGAAATAATACCACGCTTCAATTTTTTATATTGTAATGACGAGAAAGATTCCGTTCTACCGCTATTGTATTTTTCATTTTTAACTGGAACACTTCTGAGCAGAGTTGAAGGACTTTCTAGTTGAATATTATCAGTCGTGCTTATTTGGTCAAGATGGATGCACAACTCTTTTTAGGGAACTAAATCGGGTAATTTAACATCCCGATGTATGCCAATTAAGTGACTAAATTCCCATGTAGCTGATTGTTCCAATAAAAATATATTTGAATTTCCAGGGTCCCATTTCACTGTCCCAGTCGCCTCATTTTGTGAGAGACTAACTCCATTAGGCTTTAAAATTTCATCATTGAGTGAGCTTACGCTGTAATACCCATCAGGTATAGTAATGCGTTTGATAATACTACGTGTGGTCATTAGTATTATCCTATTATTATTTTTTGCAGCATTTATATTGGTCCACCGTGGGTAATACGTTGCATCGCATAGAGCTACTTCGAGTTGTCCATCAGAGTTATTGATTGTATGAAGCAGTTCAATAGACTGGCCATTTGTTATTCCCGGGAGTGTAACATACATATTAAATATACAATGATACTATATCATAACTTGAATGGTGCACGATTGGTTTCACAATCCGATGCAATTTTGGCAGAATCAGTTAAACTTTGCCATATGGTGTGCCACAACGGGATGTGGCGTATCTCTTTACGCTCCAGGATTTGAACTGAATAAGTCTGTTATAACATTTCACGTGTACTATCAGATTAGACGTATACTTAGTGCTCCATTACCGCAGGATCGAGTGTGGAATTCCACAAATAATAATTATGATAGGTCCGCGTATGAGCGTATTTGTCAGGAATTTAATGTTTCTACGAGTAAAGATTGGCGTATTAAAGGAGCAAACCATGGTCTAGGTGTTCCTTACACAGAGGAAAAAATATCCGTCAAAGCAGAAAGCGATTATGTATATAAAGAACTTAATAAACTTCCAGTTAATTTTGGTAAGTTGTATAGTACCAGCAAACATTACGCAAGAATATATGATCATTGGCATAAAACCGGTGATTGGTATAAAGGCTGGGAACTTTATAGTAACAATTGGAGAGGGGATATTATGAGTTTTAAGAGTGGTTTAATTTATATTGTTACAAAATTTGTACAAATGAATGATACCTTAAACGCTTGGAATGAATTTCTTAATGATAAAATGGAAAATAATTTTACTAGGATTTGTAAGAGTTAATGAATCAATAAGAACTTATGTATGGGCAATTCTTGGAGCGCAATCACAAACACGAACGTCCATTGTCGGTTCTGGGACGGCGCTCGATGCACAAAAACAGTTTGTCTCAAACGTGGAGGACGCCATTAATTCACCAGTTGACATACCATCGTCTATAAAGCGTTTTCAAGATGCATTACAGTACGCTCAATCTAAAGTGGACTACGTTTATGCGCCGGAACTATACATGTCTCCGAGTAATATGGAACTTAAGATCGGTCAAGTGATAGGTTATAATAATAAAATTGTTATCACTATCGATCAACAAAAACCAGGTATAAATTCAGATATGAACGTCGAATTAATAACGCAAACGATCACGGGTGAAAAGGGAATAGACAAGCCACAAACACCACATGTTTCACAAACATCTACTGATGCACAAGTGTCACCGCATATTGCGGCTAAAAATCAACAACATATCGATGAAAAAACAGCGCTTGTAGTGGGTGGAGTCTCGGTTGGTTTACTAATGATTTGGTTAGCGAACTGATTTGGTTAAATAGTCTTTAGCGAATACGTACAACAGCCCTGCAATTGCTACGATCAACCCCCACAAGTTTTGACTAAGCCAAGTGGTGGTCTTAGCTAATAAATTCAATAGCCAGGAAACAACACTCCCTATTATACCGGGAAGTGCAGCCGCGGCTTTCTCAGCGAGCTTTCCCAGTGCTGAACCTAATGCTTTTAAATGCCTTTTTATCCACTCTTTTATACCATTTTTATCGTTAGGTGGTGATCCGCTGCTACCACCTGTACCACCTGTGCCACCTGTTAACGCGAGAGTCAAAGTCGATATAATAAATCCCAACGCGGTTTAAATACTGGCAATTGTTATTCCCTGTTCTCTGAACAATGTTTTAATTTTATCGGCTAGTGTAGTATCATCGTTGAGGACTTGATCGATAGTTTCTCGAATACGACTGATTTGCGAACGAAGTGCCTTTCTATTACTGGAAGCTGCTTCGAGGCGGGCCGATCTTTCCTCTTCTAGGTTACGCAATCTTTCCGCTACGCAGCGTCTACTGAACTCATCGCCCGCCTGTTCGAGTTTTGTTTTCTCGTAAGCTATATGCTTGTCGATTTCGGATAGCTTGGCTGTATTACTGATGAGTTCTCCCCGCATTGTTCGCATTGCCTTGTCAAGACCTCGTAATTCCCTAATACTGAACTCTGAATGTGGTACCTGTAACGTGGAATTATCGTAAAAGGTATCTAAGATTTCTCTGAGTCCGTCCGAGGCCACCATCGAGGCTGCTTCCAAATCATCTGTATTAAAGAGTTCTTTCCTCATAGTCAGAAGAGCCTTAGTAGTCTTCGCGGAAAGTTTTGGTCGTCGGTAGTAGTCCACAAAACCTAATTCATCACGAACAGTGCCGATGCCGTGTTTAGCAGCTATCGTAGACAAGGCTAGGGGCTTACGAGTACGAGAATGCATAAGATCAATATGCGCAGAGTCACGCAGTCGCAATATTCCTTTACTATCTATCGTAAACTTTGAATAGTTATGAACTATTGGGTTAACATAATTTTTATCTTCTTTTAAGGCATCGTAATAATCATTGAAGGTTGATTGTAAAATTTCATCGTTAAGATTCGTGCCACCAAAGTTGGTTTCATCAGTATCTTCGATTGGATTCTGGTTATCAAAGTCATCAAAGGTACTTAGATCTAAGTCATTATGTTCAAAATTAGTCATTTTTATATTAAACATAGGGTACGTTTTCAATATAACAATGTCTTCGCAATACGGACGCAAGTTAAACCCACAACGTAGACATCGAGATCCATTAGGGGTCAAGGCAATTCGTCAGTCTGTTACTATAACAAATAACCCTAGTACCATCGATCAGAATCAAACGCTTCTGGTTCGCTTTCCTAATCTTGGCCCACACGATGTGTTAGTTCCGGGAACTGTCCGACTAGCATTTACGATTGTTTTGACTTCTACAGATGTTAACAGGGAGCCTGTTCAGAACATAGGTCGTGCTATCGTTAAGAAAATCGCCATTAAAATTAGCGGTAATGAGGTTTTGAGTATCGACGATAGCGATGTATACTATTGTTACATGGATCTCTGGAGAACGGATAAAGAGCGGGAAAACTTACAGTACCAAGGTATTTGTAATAAGAACACATTGAGACTGCGCGTAGATGCTTCTAGTGGTGATGGTACTGTCGTAAAAGATCAGGCCGTTGCCGACGCATTAGGTAACCGATTCGATGTTCCCCTAGACTTTGAATTACTAGATTTCCATATGCCCTTTTATCAAGCATCCCTAGGCAATAAGTTAGAATACGAACTCACTTTTAATGACTACGGTAGAGTAATCAGAGCTGCTGAAGATGCTAGCTATTCCACTGACAATATCTCGCTCGAGTACGATATGATAACGGATCCCGAATTAGCCAGACAAATTCGTAACCATTATTCGGGAAGTTTAGCCATTTTGTACGATCGCGTGCTGCGACACCGAAAGATCACGAGGGACAAAAAAGATATGATGTGGAATATCAATCTAAACGTCCCCATGAGGTCGTTGAAGGGTATTTTAATGTTGTTCGAGGATCCCTCCGATGCGTTTAAAAGAAATACCGAGAAGTTCTACAATCCCAAGATTACAAAAGTAGAATTGACTATCGAGGGCCTTCCTAATCAACTATATAGTCAAGGAATGCTAGCGTATCACCAGTGGGAGTGTATCGATGGGTGAATACCCCACCACGAAGTACGCGCTATGGCTCGACATGCGAACAACGGACGATGACCAACTAGCGAGGGTGTCACCATACAGATAACGAAGCTCCAGGAATCAGCTGGTAAATTAAACATATATTTGTACGTGATTATGGATGCGCAACTTAATATACAGAATGGGAGATTCGTGCAAGCAATCTATTGATAATCTTTTACCTAAAGATCCGCACTGCGCTATCATATGCGAGCAAACGGGCTGCGGAAAAACAGCTTTTATTCTACATAGTTTACAAAGTCATTATCGGGACGTTTTCGATCATATTATTATTCTGTGCCCGACTATAAGCGTTAATAAAACATACTTATCGAGAGATTGGGTAATGAATGACGACGGGGTACACAGAGTCGATCCGGGCGATCGTTTACAAGACTGTCTCCAAGTATGTCACGAAAAATACAAAGGAGAATCAACTCTTTTCGTAATAGACGATTGCAGCGCGAGTAAAGAATTAACAAAAAAGAAAGATATGCTTTCGTATTTAGCATTCTCCGGTCGGCATACTCAACATAGCGTTTGGGTACTTACTCAAAAATACAACTCTGTCCTGAAAGATCTCAGAGAGCAGACCAAATGGGTAGCGCTGTTTCATTGCAAAGACCGAGATTCATTCGAGGAATGTTTACGGGAAAATGACGTCATTTATACCAAGGGTGAACGAGATAAAGTCAGAAAAGTGTTAGCAGCAACGAAGCACTGTAAACTCGTATTAAAAACCGATCAACCAGCTGCTTATGCAATCGCTTAGCAAAAATGTAGCAAATTGTAGCAAAATTATAGCAAAATGTGGCAAAATTATAGGAAAATTATAGCAAAATGTAGCAAAAATGTAGCAAAAATGTAGCAAATTAAACATTAGCGGTTAATATGACATAAAATGTGGTTCGAAATCATCATTCTTTCGCAACAGTTCATTATTACAGGATGTATTGGATATGTCATATTCCATTATGTTAGACTTAAATATCTCCTTAGGTATTACATTATGGAATGCGACGAACTCATCGAACAAATGCTCAAAGAATCTGATCAAAATGTAGATAAATCTTTAGATAAACATAGAGAAAGACTCATGGCTTTGGTAGCCGGTGGAAAATGTTCCCAATATTTGGGAGAAAATTATACCATCGAAAAAATTGATAACATGACCGACGAAGAGATTAAAAAACTGTACGCGCGTTACCAGTCTAGACTGGGAGCTACCATGACTAAAACGATAGGGTTGTCTATATTACAACTATACACAGTCGTAGCTAGTACGTTTCTCCCCAACCCGGCAGAACATCGCATGTATTTATGCGAATCTCTCGAGAAAGACCCATTCATTGAACACGCTATAAGCTCAGTGAGCTGTGAGTTTTATCATAGATTCGGAATGTTCTTAGCTCCGTTCACCACAGCTTTGATAACGGCTAGGTATTGTCAATTTAAACATACGTGCCCACTTAATAATAATGGAGACTCAACAGGTGACACCACAACAGATTGTGAACACGCAACCACAACAGATTGCGGAAACGCAACAGATTGCGGAAACGGAACAACAAGTGAATGAGGAACCACCACATGTGAATGAGGATGCACCACATGTGAATACACAAAAACAACCCAGAGTTACTAAGAACCCCCCAAAAATAGCTGCAGGAAGGAAGGGAGGACTGGCCAGGAAAGCGAAATTAATAAATAATTCAAATATTAATCCGATTAAAACATGGGCACTAGTAGGAGTTGCAGGTATAGCAACTGTATGGTTCTTTTATAAGACCAGAGAAGAGAAAACGTCACCCCCTATGCAACAACAAGTTCAATTAGAGGTTAGTCCTCATATAATGCTATAAGAAGCATGACTACTCCAGTTACAGATGGTAAAATGTTGGTAAACGCGACGTATCATTCAGCGGTGGTCACCGGCTTGGCCATTGGCTATGCCCGTATGGCTAAAATGATTACTAAAGCCACACCTCCCAAGCTAGATTTTAATGGATCTGATATAGGTATGATGGTTCTGGATATTGGATTAGCAATGGCAACGAAGGATATGCTCATCAAACAAGGACTTATCCCGGAAGACATAATGAAGTAATTAAACATTTGAATATTTTATATTATTAAATATATGGCATCAATTGCGATGATGGTCGGTGGAGCTGTTGTTAATGCTCTAGCTTTTTCGGGGAGTAATTATTTATTTTCTAGTATGAGGGAATCAAACGCTAAAGAAGTTGAAGAGGAGCGTAAACGACATAACGAAGATTTAGAACAATACCAAGCTGCTCGGTTACAATATACACAGCAGAGAATGAAGAGATTAGACTTTATTCATGATTAAAGTCATGATTAAAAATGATTAAGGAAGGACGTTCAATTCAAACGTTTAAGGATGTCGAATCTGCCATGCACGAATACTACCTCATTTATGGGAAAAAACTCGACCCAATACCTAGACCAACAATGAGTCAGTTTTATACACCGTCAGAGGAACAAAAGAACCACGAGGTCACATTTGTGATTATTGGGTTGAATGCAGTATTGATTTTCAGCTATACAATAGCTACGCAGTGACAGCTATGGCTATGCATAATCAATATCTCACCAGTGTAGCTGTGATTTGCATTTAGACAAATGATATGATAGATGTATAACCATGAATAACTGCAAGTTTACACTCATGGGGAAGACGACTCTATGTAATCGACGCTGTGTTGATATTTACTGCGGTATACACAATTATTACATCAAGCGTGGACACATAAACTATACGTGTTCTGAATGCGGGATAGGGGTCAATGGTCGTTATTGTTTATGTAAGAAACACGGTGCTGATAGGGTCAGGAATCAGATTATTTATGCTAGGAAGAGAGATTACATCAATGAGAGGAATAGGTTGGGGAGAATACGTATTTAGATATATGAAAAACAACCAATTAGACATTTGTCTCATTTTGCATATACCATTCAGCCACAATGGTTTTTGTCAGAGAGTTGAAGGCTATGGCAAAGCAACGTGGTCTACGTGGATATTCTCGTATGAGAAAAGCTGAATTGATTACCTTACTCAGTTTGGAATACAACAAACCCCAGACTGTTAGAGAACTCGAAGCTCGAGCGAGAAACAGTGGGCTGAGAGGTTATTCACGAATGAGAAGAGCTGAATTGATCGCTTTACTAGATAATAATGATGATAATGATGATGTTGATATTGATAATAATCAACGACAACAAGAATTAATATTTACCCACATCCGCCGACGTTGGTAAATATCTAAGAGGTTGGAAGATGGATATTAATTCCAACATGGATGTTAATGATATTAAGCCCATCATATCGAGTAAAATTAACGAGGAGTTAGATGATTTACATAGTATAAAATACCAGCTGACGATTAAAATGTCATTGAGTAAAAGTAACACAGACGATAGCGTCGAATATACCGAACCATATTTCCGTAGCAATCAAGAAGTTATAACTGAATCCGATACTATAAACGCATCATTAGATACATCAATTCAGAGGATACAGGAAACTTTAGAACGCTGGACTAATAGAGGTTCGGGTTGGGGTGTGGATAAAATCGATAGTTCATATTTAGATATAGCGAATTATATGCCTTTCAAAGGTGGATCTTATATAGATTTACCCCCGTATTATAAGACGAAAAAAGCCATAATAAACGTAAAAAATAAATCTGATGATTGTTTAAGAATGATGATAAGATCCGCATTGTTCCCCCTAGACAAGAATCCGGATAGACCTTCTAGCTATCCCCAAAACGATGGACTCAACTTCGATGGTATAGACGAACCTACACCAATATCACAAATTGATAAGGTGGAAAAGCAAAATAATTTAGCTATAAATGTTTTCAGACATTCTAAAGGAATTGTTGTACACAGGATAAGCTCCGCTCCGGAACATATCCCCAGAATCAATTCATTTTTGATCGAAAAAGATGGAAAATATCATTATACGTGGATAAAGAGTTTAAACAGGGTGCTATACGATCAAACAAAACATAAGGAAAAGAAATATTTCTGCGAAAGATGCCTGCATGGGTACAGCAGACAAGATCTATTGGATTCGCATAAAGAAGACTGTAGAGGTGTTGGACAGAATGCTATCAGTATCGATATGCCTAAAGAGGGAAAAAATATATTAAAATTTGAACATTGTTGTAATCAAATGCCAGTATCGTACGTAATTTACGCCGACTTCGAAGCGCTTATCAAACCCATAGAAAATACCAACCAAGATAATAATCAAGGTAGTAGTTTTACGTACAAAACTCAAGAACATATTCCTTGTGGGTTTGGATATATAGTTGTAAGGTATGATGGGAAAACAAACACTCCCGTGATTTACAGAGGTCCCGATGCAGCGGGAAAGTTCCTAGAATATTTACAAAACGAAGAGAGAATAATCAGGGAAAAATTATCGTGTGAGAAACCCATGCGTATGATGATAGATGATTGGAGGGCCCACAAGAAGTCAACGAGTTTCACGTTTGTAATAAACCCCTGGATGGGATTCCGTAAGAGATCATTGTCACGTCACGGGTAATTATCGGGGAGTCGCTCATAACGAGTGTAACTTGAAACTAAAAATGAATGCTCAAACAATACCCATCCCCGTTGTGTTTCAGAACCTTAGGGGATACGATTCACATCTCATTATGCAAGCTATCTCAAAGACCGACGGCGGTTTAACGTGCATTCCTAACAATATGGAAAAATACATATCGTTCTCGTTGACTAAACCTATACATTATAGGGACAAGGATGGGAAATCTAGAATAAAGCAAAGTAATGGGCTTAGATTCATAGACTCCGTACTTCCCTGGACAATTTAGCTAATGCGAACAATCCCGATGACTTCGCGATAACAAATCAATATACCAATAAGATAACTCGTCATTTGTTGCTGAGAAAAGGTGTATATCCTTACGAATATATGGATGATTGGTCTAGATTCGAAGAAACTGAATTACCACCCCTTGAATCATTCTATAGTAACTTAACAGAATCTAGAATAACAGATGCCAATTATGAACACGCTCTGACGGTCTGGGATAAATTATGTTGTAAGAATTTAGGTGATTATCACGATCTGTACTTAAAAACCGATGTACTGTTACTCGCCGATATATTCGAGATATTTAGAAAGACATGTTTAAAACAATACGGCTTGGACCCGGCATGGTACTATTCCAGTCCCGGACTATCGTGGGATGCATTGCTGAAGAAGACCGGCGTAGAACTAAAACTACTCAGAGATTACGATATGCACTTGTTTATTGAGAAAGGATTAAGATGGGGTATATCGATGGCAGCGAAAAGGTATTCTAAGGCTAATAATAAATCAGTGGAAGGATACGATCCGAGTAAACCCGACACGCATATATTATATCTCGACGCTAACAATTTGTACGGATGGGCTATGAGTCAACCTTTACCCACGGGTGGTTTTGAGTGGGTCGATAATATCCATAATAATGATGAGAATAAAGGGTACATACTAGAAGTTGACTTGGAATATCCAAATTCCTTACATAAAGACCATAACAGTTATCCGCTAGCTCCCGAAAGATTAATGGTTCATAAAGACTGGATATCGGAATATCAACACTCCTTGATGGGTAAAAGTAGGTTAGCTAACATAGAAAAACTCGTACCAAATTTGGTGGATAAGACCAAATATATAGTTCACTACAGAAATCTCCAGTTGTATCTATCGTTAGGTATGAAACTAAAGAAAATACACAGAGTTCTAAAGTTTGATCAAAGCCCTTGGATGGAGCCCTATATAAGGCTGAACACAGATTTAAGAAAGATAGCTACCAGCGATTTCGAAAAGAATCTATATAAGCTCATGAATAACTCGGTATTCGGAAGCGTGTTGATGTTAAATTAGTCAGATCTAATGAGGAAGAAAGACTCTGGAAACTTATAGCCAGTCCGGCTTTTAACAGAAGCAAGATATTCGATAACGACTTAGCTGCGTTGCATATGCAGAAAAGTAATATAAAATTCAACAGACCGGTGTACGTCGGTATGAGTATTCTCGACTTGTCAAAACACTTAATGTATGACTTTTATTACAACAAACTTAAGAAGCAATACGGCGATAGATGCGAGGTGTTATATACCGACACAGATTCTTTGTTGATGGAAATACAAACCGAGGATGTGTATAAAGATATGGCAGAAAAAATAGATATGTACGACACGAGCGATTACCCAAAAGATAATCCACTGCACAGTGTTGTAAATAAAAAGGTGTCAGGTAAGATGGAGGATGGATGTGCTGGGACTGGGAGTATGTCGGATTAAGACCTAAGATGTATTCTATAAAAAAGTCTGATAATGGAGAGATAAGAAAAGCTAAGGGTGTTAAGAAGTATGTGGTAAAAAAGCATATCAAACACGAACAGTATAAAGAATCATTATTCAACGGTAGAACGTTCAAACACGAGATGAAATCTTTAAGAAGTTACGATCATAGGATATATGGATTAAGAATGAACAAGACATCATTATCCCCCTTAGATACAAAGAGATGGATTGATAATGATGGTGTAACTACCTATGGGAACTATGAACAACTCTTCTCGTACAAATGCCCTACCCGGTCCATCTTGAAGATAATAAAGAATAGGCTCTCCTTCTTTCGTAACCAATCTACTAATGTTATACGTCTTAAGGGACCATATGGGATCGGTTGCGCAATGTAGGCCTCCCTCGAGTTCACCGGGCTGGTATAAATATCTTACCCTTACTCTATCCGGAAGTTTTCGTTCTTTGCCTCTCCTCGGTGCTGAAGATTCGGAAGTCACGGATTTCATTTTAATAGCATCGGATGGTTTCTTCCCTATTAATCTCGTTACTTCATTATTCAGCGCTGATACAACAGCTGATAATCGTGATAATCGGTTGATCTCAATCGTTCGGATTTCATTTCGATCCCATACTGATAGCCAAACAAACGTTCCGCTAATGTCCTGTTAAATCTTTCAACGATAGCTTGACTGCGGTGGGCCTCTCTTTCACCACGGACGATTTTGACGTCGTGCTTTGTTAACAGTTTAGTTATCGATCCCATAAACTCGCGACCAGGATCTACTTGAAATAGCTTAGGCCATTTTAGTGGTCCGCGTTTATATATGCGACTCAGCGCATTAGCTACTTCTGTTGAATCTTTCGAGGTTAATGGCTCTGCCTCTTTGTATCGACTAGCCACATCCACTACTGTTAAAGCGTATTTATACGTTTTGCGTTTTACCTTATCGTGAGGAAGAAACAACAGGTCTGCCTGATGAACTTCATTCGTCGTAAAAATATCAAATTTCTTCCTCGGTATATAACGTGGTGCCGGTAAATATATTTGCCACAACGCTTTAACCAATCCTTGGCCACATCTTTAGATACCTTAGCCGCGGTGGCTAATTTTTTTATTGCTCCTATACCTTTCCAATATCCTCGTGGGCTATAGTAAATTTTATCCATTATTAATTAATATTGATGTTTCGTTTAATACAAATCCGGCTCTAGTGGAAGTGAGCCAGAACCATCATTACCTATAAAAATTTATATCATAGACTCCAGGTGGTGGTGAGCTGGAGTCAATTTAACTTAATCTCATGACTATCGTTGAATCGCATAGTCATTTACACATAAAAAATGCTACCTGTAGTAGCAGTATAGGTATATGAATCCAGCTCCAGTGTAAGTGAGCCAGAAGCCCCATTACCTATACTACTCATAATAATACAGATGGACATATTTTTCAGTCAATTTGTAAAATAACTTAATATTCAGGCATTTAATACATTTCCTAAGTGAAAATTTTGCACATTTTGATTGTAAAAATATAAACACGATAAAATAAGCAACGCAAAAAAAATATTTACTTTGTGTTGCAAGTCAAAATAGTGTAAACGAAAATCTCACAATTACCAAGCAAGTGTCTTATCAAAACTTTGTCATCATTACCGATGCTACCCACAAAGATACCTACATTTGCTTATTATTTCCAAAACTGTATTTCATTTTGTTGATCAATGTGACCGTACGCCCTTATACTATCAATAAAAGTGACAAATGCGTTTACATATTGCGCAGCAGAGGTTGCTAACTAGGTTTTTGCTATATCATCCAGGTACTCATGGGAAAAAAACAATAACAAAGGCAACAACCAGTCCCAGGGAATTGCTTTAGATCGGTGCCCCTTTAAGATTTGCTGGGAGTGTTCAGCATGACTGTAGCTTTCTGAGATAGTGGTTTTCAAAGCCTTGGTGATATCCTGATCAACAGTAGGCTTGCAGGAGATGAAAAGTTGTTTCCTGTGGCGACTATGTTCTTGTGAAGCTGTGAGATAGTGTTACAGTGCTTACACTGGAAACAGTAGTGTGTCAGGGGGGTACATAGTTCCTCTTATGGTAGGGATCGTGTATTGTCGACCTCTCGCCGCACACTGATTCTTGGCAATGGACACTAGTAAATATCTCAGTGTGGGTTTTGAGAATTCAGGACGTCAAATCATTCTTCAACTTCATCTTTTATTCTAATTATCAGTTTCATATTCTAACAGAATCTTGTTCTAGTTGAAGGGTACTGTTGCCACAAAATACTAAGGTAGCGCTCTCGGCTTGATTGACTGCAAAATAATGCAGAAACGTCTATGAATATACTAATATTTAGACGCAAATATGAAAATAAACGGTCACTTTAATAATGTCTTACTTCTCGGTTACTGAAGTTTTGTGTTTAATTGCATATTTACTGTTTTATAACCTCTACGGTCCCCCGCTCACAGCAAAGTCTCTTGCACATAGCGATACCAACTAATCAACAAAAAAGTTACTTCCCTTTACAACTTAAATGAAGATCTCTTAAATATAAAATTAATCCAAACAATTAATCAGAATCCAACACTCAGAATGATTCAACTCCAATCCAGTGCATGAGTGAGGGAGAAAAAGTGGATGACATGTATCCCCCGACACTCGCTGCAGTTGCCATGATGCTAGCAGTCTAATACTACAGCCTTCCCTTCCTCTATTTTCCGGATGTTCAGCCACCTTGTCTTAAAAACTTGCTGCTGTGGAAGGATCTTACACATCCCCTGGGGCAGAAATGTTTAACTTAAAAGCCATGATGACCAGTTCCATAAGAATAGGAATGGTATCAGAATGAGTGAGTACATTTTCTGCCAACATAGCGTCCCAGTTATCTTGCAATTGAAACATCTTTCATGCTCAAAGCCACATCCTCGCCAAAAAGTAGGTCATGCAAAACAGGGGCACAGAGCTCTAAAATGTTTTTTTTCAGTTGAAGTTCAATCAGTTCTTTCTTCCAAAAGATAATTTCCGTACTGCAATTATTTTTTCCAGCTTCACTCAGATTGGAGACGATCTCCAAGAAAACACCACTCATCATTATGTCCGCTTACTTCATTAAGCCATGATTTCAGAATCATAGTGGCCGTCTTGATGACACTGAACAGCATCTTTGGCATTTTCATGTCTATTTTGTTTCTGCTGGTGAGCCATCGCACAGAAGTTTGCTTACATCTGGGGTATTAAGAAGCTGACAAAATGCCGGATTCTTTATGCTTTTCAGTTTCTGTGCCATAATGGCATCTTAAAGTTTCATCCTTAACAACAGTTGCACAAGTTTGGTAAGTTTGTTTTCAAGAAGCTTGCCATCCACAGGCAGAAGCAGTAGAATATCACACATAACATTCATAACTTCAGAAGTGCTGCCACCTGTGAAGATCCAGGGTAGAATAGGTCTTCAGCTTGCCGTAAAAGGCGATTATGTTTGTCACAAGGGGTGACTAACGGGATCGGGTGGGAAGGCTTACTGACTTGGTTGACGCATGTCATCACATCCCAATTGTGTGGATCGATGTTCATGATGTCAATCACTAGATTGTCTGGTCCAGACTCGATTATTTACAAACCGCTGTGATATAGCTGGAATATTGCTGAGTGCGGTCCTTAAACAACAAACAAAATCAGAAGTGCTGCCATCTTGAAATCCATCATGTGAATGCGCAGACGCGTCGGTTGTTGAAGTGAAACTGGAATCATGTTGAGCAATTCGATGGCAATATACACATTCTGATGCAATTCCATTAAACAAGCTTGAATAAAAACATCATCATAAAAAAGAAATCACAGTCGTCATAATGGCCACATGAGTCATTATGTTCATCAGTTTTTTCACCAACTTGTTTAGCATTCATCTTCCAAATTTCAGCGAGTAATGCAGAAGACATGTCAGGCATTTCATTAGAGTAAGGGATGGTGCGGGGTTTAGGATTCGATTATGGAGACTTTGTTGCCTTATGTGTCCCTTTAGAAGTTTTGGAAATAGAAGTACCAGCTGTAGTGATACTGCAGTCATCTGATTTTGGACTTTTCACGAGGTCTGCTCAGTACAAATCACAAAGGGTAGGACACGCTACCATCAGCCTTTAATATGTAAACTATGGTCTACGAGTAATTATACACTTGACTTCTTGCTGTAGATTGTGTTTGTCTGGCTGGAAAATATTCAGCTAGACAAATCCCTCCTGGCTTCTAATCACCGACTGGTGCATGCTCTTAGCTATCCCATGTGATCTGGGAACATTACAGGATTAGCTGATAGATCTCAGTGAAAGCAACTTTTGATGAGATTTGGCAGGTTAGAAAACGTTCTTGATTAGACTATGGACATGGAGTGATGATATGAAATTAAGGAAACAGCATGTGCGGGATTATGTATTTAATCACGTACTGGCTGGTTTGATAATGTGAGGAAGTGAATTTGCCTCCTTTTGTTTTTTTGTTTGCTTTTAGTCTGCAAAAATAACTGTGTCATGAAACTATTGTGAGTGTGTGTCACTTGCAATTTTTGCAGTACACTGCTGCTTGCAAACTTTCCAAATTTACAGTATGTCAGTATGTGGGATCTAACATCTAGCAAAATGGAAACATATCTACCAGGACAAGAAACGAGTGCATTTTATCGGTGTGCCAAAATGATTGCATCACACTCTTTGAACAAATATCCCAGAAGATTTTATGATTGTGAATGAAAAGTAATATCATTTCAATCTCATAAAAATGAGATTTTTATGATGCCTGTATGTCAAGATCTGGGGATCTCCTTAGGATAAAGACGGAAACTACTCCTACTACTACTACTACTACTAAAAGTGACATGTAAACATCTTACTACAACCTGAACAGAGATATAAGGTCGGTCATGTAATCTACAATAAATACCATATTATTTGTCCTCAAATTTAAGCACTTAAGAATTAGGAGATAAACATACTGTGTTTTCAATGTAGAGCTAAGTTACTTGTAGATTTAACCATGCTAAATTGAATTTGGAACCGAACGCGCAGTTAGCGGGGTTAAATCTATAGGTAACTTAGCTCTACATTGAAAACACAGTATGTTTATCTCCATTCTACCATGACTAAATAAAATGCGAACTCTTTGGTGTTAGCAAATATACTGAGTGAAGCTGCATTGGTTGAGTTCAGCGTTTTGAGAGGGTTATCGATCTGAATTACGTAATCACCGAACAAAATATGGTGCTGTATATACTCAAGCAGTTTGTTTACACCGTAAAACTTCACTCGAACATATGACAGGCATTGAAAGCATATAAGCACGGCAACTTGGTAAGCTAACATGAGGTGGGCATCCCTAAAAAAAACAAAGAAACATTGCACGTCACCATTATGATGTCATATCGCGCATTGTGACGCAAAAGATATGACGTCACAGTCGTATATAGAAAAGCGCCAAAATTCCGAGCTCTGTTGTCTCCAAAACGTAAATACATTCCCTTTGTTGATTTCTGTTGTGTTTATCTGCACGAAATGTATTGCCACACATCCATTGAATATTGTAGTAACCACATCTGTGCATTTTGTAACCTGTAATTGTAGATATACGGTAATTATTTAAATATGCCTACCTACAATGACTGAAAATAGTACTATTCTATGAATATTAGCTTCCGCGGTGATGCGGCCGTCAAACCAGCTGTTTCAATCAGAGGGGGTTTATTGTGATTTAATAGCATCTGATTGACCAATCAGAATCGAATAAATTCCAAATTCATGGTAGAATATTGAATAATAATATTACTGAGGAATATACTTGAATTGTTTTCTTTTTATCTTTTGTAATGGAATATATAATCATGGACTATACGTTTTCAAACTGCATGCCATCTAGCTAATCTCAACAAGGTACCTCCATTAAAGTTTGACCTAATTTTGGCGATATTCTCGCTGCAAAAAGCGAAACGAGTTCTCTTGGAGGACTGAGGAATGGGAAGCCATACATAGCATGACAAAGGATATACAATAAAGAGCTGCAGGCAAGCTGACATGCGTCTTTGTTGTTTATTAAAGCATACAAGACTTGAACGCTATCGGTCAACATCATTTTATGCATGGTAGAAAACTACATAGTAGCCCTTCAGAGAATTCAGTAAACGAACAAGTGACAACAAACTTGGTCAATGAAAATGTGAAACATGAGATACTTAATCACTAAACATGATGATTTAACTTTCAAAGTGTATTTTCTATTCTGCTAGGCATTGTTTTATATTCCGAAAAAAGATTGCCATGTGTATTTTCTCGTAAACTAAGTTGGAAATAGCAATATACCGGTGATTTGGTTAAAAATTACCCAATTAATAAACTTTAAAGAATTTTGATCAGAAATAATATATTCCAATAGCCCATCTTTTTTGTTGCAGCTTTTACTGTATATATTTAGAATAATAATAACCAAAAGCATAGCATTTTGGAACAACTGATTGCTATTGATGGATATTTGTTATGGATGGAACAATTTAATCAGTCATCCTTGAATAATCCTGCTTCCTTGCTGCAGCAAATGAATGAAAACAAAATCCAAATATTGTAATTAAACAGACAAAAGGTATATGTATAAGACAGTTTACTTGTTTGAGGAATGTATCCTTCAATATGCACATTAACGAACAATATCCCACACATCTGAAGCTGTACAAAGAAATTTGTTCAATGTCACATGTCACCTGGATTTATAACCCAAACTTAGATTAAATAATTTCCCCCGAAAAGAGAAATGCCAAATACAAAACCACTGATTGATATATATCCTTGACATACCAGGCATGCATTTGCCCCCTCGCTGGCAATTAACAAAAACAAGTCGAGTAAAAGCTGTACCATCTAGCATGACAAATAATGGGTCCTGAGGATGAGCACCGCTCGCTAACCGTTGAGATACATGACTGCACATAGCACACACATGGCAACACATGTTTTACTGCATGCACACTGAGGGTCACACCCCTGCAGAAGTTGCCTATTTTTGCGGTTTTAAGTGTTAGTTCGAACTTAGAATAGTGAACCGCAAATTTAACAGAAGCGACAGACAGATTCACTCTAGGATCAAACTGATTGTATGTCAACTCCTCCCAAACGTAAAGAGGCAAAGAAAGCTGGACAAAAGGCTGCCTTGAGCATGATGTCCATGTATGGCGAAAAAAAGGCCATGGTTCAAGGTCAGTACTAATTGTTGTAGCACCATAATTGTAACTTGAAAGCGTATTTGTTTTTTGGCACCGGATGTCTTCTTTACAGACCGCATGATGGTCTCTAAATGCAACACAGTACCATGACACCAAGGCATTGTGTACCCCATGACATAGATAGGCAAACCTAACCCCGCTCAGATATTCCCTGATTGTAGAGTATGTCAGGCCAAGTTTGTAATGGCAGTGAGACACAAAATTTAACAATATTTGTTCTGTGAGCTGAGGTAGAACACGGGGAAACCACCCCACACCGGACATACTCATAAATAACAGGAAGGCTCTTAACCCAGAGTCGTACACAGTTCTTGCATGCTTCGAGATGGCTTGTGACCAGAGGCGATCTAAGTCAAGGCATTGTTAGGTCTTTGAGTTGCAGGCAGGGAGTGGTGTGTGGTTGAGCCCTGGGAGCTAACTGACAGAACTTCTGCATCTGGAGACGGGAAGATGCATCTGCTATTACATTGACACAACCTGGCATATGTACGGCGCTAAACACAAAGTTGTACGTTGCTGAGGAGCTTTCTTTGTGATTTTCTTTTTTCCATCACTCGATTCCATTATCTGCAGAATTCTGACAACTATAGCTTCTGGGAGATGGGCTTCCATGATCTCCGAGTCTAGCACAATGCCCAAATACTCTAAGCACTGAGTGGGGCCGATTGTCTTATATAAGGACAATGGAATATTTAGGTCTGCAAATAAGTTCACCATTTTCTGCATTGTGCCCACTCACACAGTTTCATCAACTGTGAGAAAGTCGTCCAACAGGTGGAGTATATGGGTTACACTGTACACATGCTCAGCAATCCAGCAAATTGATTCAGACAGTTGATCAAAGAGTTCGGGGCTGGATCGAGATCCAAAGACAAACCTTGTGTAATAATAGAAGTGTGCGTCCCATTGATTTCCATGAAGATGCCACATAGAAGGGTGTATGGGAATGAGTTTAAAAGCATCTGCATTATCAAACTTGAACACGTGCGCCCTGGGTCCAGTAGTCTTGATGATCTCAATAGCATCATCTACCTTCACACAGGTCAGTGAATGGTCTTCCTTGCTGATGGTCCCGAGTTCCATTGTGTTCTGAACCACTGTGCTGGTAACACTTAAACTGGGGGTGTGACTTGTGACACACAAGACAAATGTGCCTGAATTTGCAGCTGGCATGCACACATCGATCGGCGTTCCACTGGCCCTGTCATCTGCTCTTGCGTGTCACGTGCCGGCAGTTGTTGGTTGGTGGTGTACCTGTTGGCATGGTTGGTAACCACAATGAAGCAAAATTCTGTCATGTGACCTATATCCTGGCACAGCTGACAAGCCTTGACATGCTGGCCTGTGAATATCACCCTGTAAAGGTCTGTGTCGACCTTACTCCAATCCACTTTCCAACCCTGTTGCTCGAGTACTGCTGCTGCTTTAGCCGAAAACTTGCTATGATACTGGTAGAACAGTTGGTTGCCATACTGGGCATGCATCTCCAGGATGCAATGCTCATACTTGTCTTACTCCTTGTCTTGCTATGGCAACTTGTTGCACATAATACTTTTATATCTGGCAAATGCCACGACGATCATATCAATTGTCAATTGCATGGTCATCCTGGTGTTGACCTGTGGTTTCAGGAGCATCTGTGTATTGTCGACCACGAATGCCCTTGCCGAAGTAGACATTTCGTCTGGGATCATAAGTAATGCCAGATTTATATGCTTACCCTCCCAGATCTATTTGCGGAGAGTAGGTGAGACGATCTCCACATCCGGTATGCTTGTGAGTGTGGAGTTGGACACCAATGTTGATAATAGTCCCTATTCCGTATTGGACCCTAAATTCGACACGGATTCCTATGGTTGGGAATTCTGCAACGGGGCACCGTCACCACTGTTGTCTGCCGCTTTGTTCAGGTTGTTGGAATATAATTCCTGATATTGTCTCCTCATCAGACCTTGAGGTGGTCCAATGCCTAGGGTGTTGCTGATGTAAGTAGTCATCCCGTCTGTCGACCAATTCCTGGGAAATACAGAATTGGGTCGGATGCGAGTATTGATACTGGAGCAATGGCGGGTGATGGTGCTTGATGGTCTCCTGCTACGTTTCTGCCAGCGAGTCGGGAGGCATGATTAGTATGGATAAAAATTTAGGTTGTGGCGACACTTGATAATGGCGATGGTGTTGGATTGATCGCAAATAGAATATTTTTTTCCGGCTGAACAAGCATATGGCATGGCGACCGACAACATTGCTATTGAGCATGAGTGGAAATATCAAATATAAACAGACGTTATTGTGTATAAATATCACGTACAGAACACAACTGAGTTAATATAAAATAAGCTTTGTATACAATGTTATTCGGGTTTCGTATATACAAGCTGTGTTGCTCATGTGACGCAGTACTAGTGCTGAAGTTGTGATTACCTGGGACCCACGACGTTTGTATGCATGTACCTGTGACAAGACTACCAAACTACAGTAATACGAATGCGCTCAAGCAGTTTGTGTTATTATAAACCCAGTCAATTTCATTGACAATCATTTAATTGCCAGTTTTTAGTGATATATTTAAAATAATAATAATAACCATAAGAGTAGCACTTTGGTACACTTTTTATAACTGGATAGTGGCATACAGTCAAGTCCCGTTAATTGGACATTGTAGGTTGCATATGATTATGTCGGATTAACGAGTATGTCGGATATAAGAATTTAGGTAATATCAATATTCGTGATCGAAAATGAGAGGACTACACGATAGATAACGATTCAAACATGTTGTAATAAAAAAAGGAAAAGGGAAATATTCATATTGTTGTGTTACATTGTTAGCGGAATATGTTTTCTAATCATGCAACCTCTAAAGTTTAACGCGAAACTATTGTCACGAACTGTATGACTGATTCAAAATACCTTTTAAAGGATAGTCTGGAATGGAAGTCGTGAATTTGAAACTCGTGCCGCAATGCTTAAGAAAGCAGCTTTCTTAGTGGCTAATGTCGACTTCCTGTTAGTAATTTCTTTGGTCGGTCAAAGTTTGCGAAAGATTCTGATGTGACCTTTAATGGAACGTCCTCAGTGGTAGCAAGAACTTGTGAAATTAGGTTTATCAGAGTCAGAGTGAGTGTCAGTAACTGTCAAGTATCATGTGTATGTGACCAAAACACAAAAGTCTGATTAGCAAATAAAAACTTCCAGATCCCAGGTTACAACAGACCAAACATTGTGTCATCTAAAATAACAGGGCCCTCTTGCACAAAGCGATCTTAGTTCTACGACTATTGTAAGCCAATGTTAAAGTATGTGAGTTACGATCATCTTAATTAGCGCTAAGATCATTTTGTGCAAGTGGGCCCTGGTCCAACAATTGCCCCCTTGCTGATCCGAAGCCCAGTTTGTCAGGTCGTTGACACTAATTGGCATCTGGTGGTTACGCGGGTTAATTTAAGATGCGCCAACAAGACGACTGGAAGCTTTGTTTCCCTTTAAAAGTATTTCAGGTACGAGATATCTTTACCATCTGTCTCCAATTTTGAGCAAAAACATAAAGCAGCCCCCTGCAACAGCTACCAAACAAAACTTATAGTTAAATTCCATAAGCTGAGCTGAAGAAGAAGTCGTCATTAATGAAAATACTCAAAATTATCTTACCGTACAAGTTGACTAAGTTTTGCCATTAACAAAGCCATCTTCTTTGCAGCAGAAATAATCTCATTGTCTTTGCTGGACCATTGTTTAGTCTCCATGTGTAAAGCATGTGCAGCCATCTGAAAACAGAATGTATCAAAATACTTGATGCTATGAGAAAGTTAAAACCAAAAGATTTGCTGTTTAAGATATTAGTACACAGCATGTAAACTAACATCTACTTGTCATACAACTACCATAATTGTCTTGAGTATAGTGCGAACCCAAGAATAATGCGCAACCTGCTCTGACACGGATTCAGTATTATGGAGAAAAAAATTTGAATATTATGCACAGAAAAAAATTTCAACGTAATGATGTGAACAATACATCACGTCTCATAACAGAAAAACATGTAGAAACAGAAGTATAGTCCATAGCAGAGCCTGAGTAATGGCTGTAAAAGTCTGTTCATGTGTGCTCCCCATCCTTAGATGGAGGTGTCTGAAAGAGGGGGGGTTCTTTAGGTGCCGGGAAAAGTGAAAGAATTCCTGTCAATGCATTCTCTTGACAAGTCCACTAATTCAGATCTATCATCATTCTTAGAAGGAACTTGACCAGGACGTCCAATTTGGGACATCCACCAACAAAGTGACTTATTGGGACGATCATATACAACCATGATCATTCGCAGGGTCTTTGGATATTGATCCTCCAAAGGACTTATGAAGCTGGACTCTGACGCAGATGCTTAGTATATCCTGAACTGGCTGTACATCATACTTGGTGGGATAAACTAGGAAACCTGGATGCGACAGCAGTTGGATGAGAAACATCGCGTTCTGCTGGAGCTGATTCCTGTTTGGAGCTGAACTAGATACATTTGTGCAAACCTGATGATCAGGCTGTGATCCATATGAACAGCCAGGGAGCTATCGATATGCGCAATGGAAATTCATAACAGTGGTCGTTTAGAGGAGAAACTTCAGGGATCCAGGATAAATAATTACATGGAGACAAGCAGAGATCCAAGAACTGGTCCCTGATGGAAATGCAACTTGTATCCCTTTTCACAACTTTGAGAATCCAATGGTCAGTCGTGATATGCATCCAACTTTCGTCAAATGACTCAAAACATCCCATCACTGGTCTCGGAATTGGTGTTCACAAACTGAAGTTAATTAACAAATCCAGGTCTATACGCTTCGTTACAGTCAGAGATGGCATTCACCTCTTCCCCTTACACCGGTCCTGCCTACTGCTCTATGTTTCTGCTCAAAATGACACAAGCTATCCCTTGTTTTGGCGTTCAGAGGCCATGTAGATCTATCCTTTCATCTGCTTATGTGGAAAGATTCCTTCCCTGATGGATAAACTCTCTCTTAACAAAATCCCGAAAGGCCGACTCTCAAGATCTCTTGGATTGAAAATCTGAACTGTGGGCGTAAACTGACAAATTGATGGTTGAATACTGGAACCTATTTGTGGTGTCTTGGTGCACTTCTTCAAGGACCCTATGTAGCTTCTTGTTAGGTTGAGCCAGGACAGATCTCTTGTCTTGTTCAGTCACCGCTTTATGCCGGACTTGTGAGATAAGATGTTGCCTCTGAGACCGTAACAGCTGGCTCGACATCCAAACTTGGGAAGACAAGAGATCTTCACTCCAAGAGGCTATGGATGAAGGCTACAGATGATCTACACACAGTGACTGGCACATCGCCTGAAATGCCCTCATAAGAATCATGAAGAGGAGGTATGACATAGTATACTCCTGCCAAGACCCATTCAATGTACGCCCAAATCTCCATAGTATGTCTATTTATCATATAATGGGTAGGTTTCTCGGCAGGATAAAGTCAACGGATAAAAACGATATCCGTTGGGGTCATATGCGGATAGAGATGCAAATATCAAAGGTCAAGTAGGGACTACTTTCAGTGTTTATAAACAAACATGGCGTCGCACTTGTCATTTGGCGATCGAGTCAGAATTAACCATCGTGAATCTGGATAAACTACAGGGATAATTGATACAATTATTAAAAAAAAAACAGTCTTATATACTGAAAGTCAGTGTCGAACTGCGACGTAACTAAGGCATTTTATAATTTGGGCAACTTTAAAGATATAAATTTCGAAACAATTTTGCGAGGGCACTAGGCCTAGCCAAGCGGGATCAGAAGCCATATCTGTGCTTGTAGACCTCTGCTGCTTGAAACCTTTTCCACAAATAAAAATAGTTGGGTTTAGGCGAAATATGTATGAATTGTTACCTTGTTTCGTTTTGGCGCTGTGTATACATCTGACTACACTTCTTAACGTTATGACAGAACAGGCCGACTGTGAACATTCACTGGCCGTGATGTCTCATAGACTAGGGTTAGAGTAGCTTCCCTTTGACAAAGGGCAGTTACTCTAGCGGACAGACCGATGGATTGTCGCGAAAGGCAAGTAAAAACAATTGTTGTATTGCGTATATGTTGCTTCGCCACTGTATAAGAAACAGATTTCAGTTTGAACTATATTGGCTACTGTCACTGTCCGACTGACACATCACCTACCCTGTGACGTAATAAATATTAATGCGCGCATTCCAGGAAAACTCGCAATGTTTAGGTAATGTTTGTGAGTGAGGGTAAGCGATTTTCAAGCACAGAATTGAAGAATGACATTATATGATAAAGAGGTTATCACGCTTGTGTGTTTAGGGATGGTAAATATCCTGTATTAGGAATAAACACAATGTATTTAGCTCGCCAAGGCTCGCTAAATACAATGTTTATTCCTAATGCAGGATATTTACCATCCCCAAACACACTCGCGTGATAACCTCTATTGATGAAGCCCCTTGACCCTGGCCATAGGCAATTACATCTTGGGAGCTGGCTGATTTCACACTAATTTGGACTGTCTGGAAAAGTGTTATCGTACGTTTGGTAGATGCGCCTTTTCATCTGAGGTAGAGGCAAGTTTCATTGGTATGATTTATCAATTGCTTTGCATGACTTGGCCACGGGAAGGTAGGAAGAAGTAGATGGGCTGCATACTTAAGCATTTGAGGTGCAGACTCTTTCTCTACATTTAGGATACAGGTCCGAAATAAGACATGTAACTGGCCTCAAGTAGTTCGACAAAGAAATAGCCGGGCTCATAGTTGTCCATAGGGGGCCACTCAAAATCTATATTTTCATTGTTTCCAAGGTCTGAGTCATCCCTGTTCCCTGTGCGATATCCCGAGGGGGCGTTATCTGGCTGGTCCCTGTGTGGTACATGGTTCAGTGGTGTCCAATGGTGACCCGTCTTGCACAAACTCTCCACTGGACGACAGTCTATGTTTCAAAACATCAGTAGTGTCAATCTGATCATGATTGCTTACTCTAATGGTGAGTCCATTCTGCTGATCACTTCACACATTTTTGCAACATAATTATGTTAACAATATTGAATGAAATCCTGACTAAAATTAACATAATAGATTACAAACAAAAGGCAAGATACACAATGAACACTTTCTTAGCCAGACATTGTAACAAGAGTAGTAACTTGCATACTTCAGTACAGATTTTGCGAAATGCCATTTCCAGTGTTTCTTAATCACTGTAATGTCTTTGAATTTGGAAACAAAATTGAAACTCATTGTATGTGTTTATTATGCGCATCCCCCTGTACAGATCTGTTCTTTTGGGGGAAAAAATGGTGCACTATATGCAGGAAATACAGGAGTCAAATATTCCTGAGTACCCTGTTATTTTTGTAATTGTACTTCAATATACCTGTTTGATATCAAAAGCGATGTTCTCATGATCACAAGTCTTATAGTGAGATTGTAAAACAGTGTTAAGAAAACTATTACTAATTCACTGGCTTTTCACAACATAAGGCAAAGGTAATCATGAAAACATGCATCGCCTAACTGGTTGGTCAACACAGAAAACTTCTGTGTGCTCTTGATTGCATACATTGCATAACATAAAGAGTCAATGAAGTTGACTTCTGTGATTAACAACAGTACAAAAGCTTCAAAAGGCTGCTTCAAATAGGATTAAAGGGGACAAATCTATCAGGATTTTACACATAAGGGAATACATCTATGTAATTTTTGTGGATGGTAAAGGTTAGAAATAGACATTCCAATTAAGTTTACACATGTTAATCACCATAATTGGTTGATTAGGCTGAGGAATGGGGAAAGCTGTTTCATCCTCATCATCTGTCTCTGGTGGAGGTGGCCGGGGAGGAGCAGTCTCGTAAGGCAGGGGTGGACGAGGTGGAGCCGTTTCTGGAACAAAGTTGATAAGGTGTCAGGATTAATGAACATGGTGTGGCATAAAGCACACCTCTGAGGACTTGAATGAAAATGCCATCATAATAGCTTGGGTAATCTATTGACCTAGACCCAGAGGTTTTCCCTACATCAAGTGCTTCAATCTCAATCAACCAAGCTGCTTATTATACTTAGAAACTAACACTTACATGCACAACATTTATTAGAATTCACTTAAATCTGAATGAAATGATGTATTACAAAACTGTCCCTTGTGAAATGTAGTGATGTAGTGATAACACAGAACCTATAGTAAACATGCAAGACAAACAGACATGAAAAGATGAATTTGCAATATATCATCAAATGACAACTGATAACTGAATTACTTTGCAATGATTACTATTTTTGACCCTAACAATATTTACCATTCCATGAAAGTTATCACTTTAGGTACTGATGGGTTACTCATCTATCTCACAACGTAACAATGTGGATGGAGGATAATTTCAGCTAATAGGTCATTTAATTGATCAATTTGTATTCTACCAAAGTTCCTATTGCATCAATTAACAGTGCAAGATGCTCCCTTTCTCTACAACACTGGTCAATGTAAGTAAGTGATTACACAATTTTGCAAGTCCAGAATAATGCCTAATATATTTTTGGTTTTTATATAAAATATTCTCAAAAGCTACCTTGCTATGCAAGGAAAGTTCAGCATTAAGACTCTCTTTTGAAATGCTATTTTGACATGTTAAAAGATGGATAAAAATAGCCCCACTTAGCTCAACTGTCTTGTAGCTTACATGGTTAACAGCTCAAAATGAAGAAATGTGAGAGAGTAAAGTATAAAATGTTGCTTTGAACAGCATTTCAGTTATATCATAGCGTGACCAGTAAATCTGGGAGGAAGACCTGGAGTGATGCAGTCGAAGATATAAATCAATTTCATGGGGAAAACCCACGACCATGGGTGTGCTGCTTACAAATCTTGGATCACAGATTTGAAGCCATGAATAGCAGATTGTGGCACAAGCAGGGAACACTAGTCGGCACTATGACCAGTTGAGGCACATTTAAACCAAAGGGACACCCAAACCAGTCTCCTTAAATTTCAGCTTCATCAATTTCAGAGACATAGGATATCTGGACAAGGTCAAAGTCAGCAGTAACCAGAAGACAAAGCCATCAATATTGCTTTCAAATATCTAAATCGCACAAAAAATACTGTCATGTATGTGATTATACCAATCAAAAGTATGTTAATCCTCAACTTTGTGAGTACAAATGCCCCAAACCTTGGTAGATTCAAAACCTTCACTACAGTCCTTCTCTAAATGCTTTATACCTTCCGATCAAGTGAATTATTGAGAGCATCTTTCTTAAGGTGGATCTTTTCATTTAATAGTAATGTTAAATAGTATAAAATTTCGAAAATTTTAAGAAGGATGGTCTCCAATGGAAGGAGAACATCTGTCACCAGCTGCAGCTGTCCAACTCAACCAGCAGTCCACCATCACAGATATGAAAACACAACTCCTTCACTTCATGTAAAACAATCATCTGTTAAATTGTGAGTATTTTTAATGAGAAAAAAAAAACACAATTGATAATGGGTTGCATGGTAAGGGATGTGTTAATTGTCAGTAACAATGTTCTCAGCTGGACAACTAAAACCTGAAACAAAAATATTAGTAACTTAATTGTGCTCAGCGTGTATGCCTTTCAAATATCTTGACAGTTATACCCGTAATTGCTTAAAAAATATTACAAACATGAAATATGCAGCCATATTTCATAGTTTTCTACAAAATTGTCATACAATGTTGCCTTACACAACAAAGCACAGTGTTGGTCTCTGCAACAATTTTTGCTAAAGATGTTAAGTGAACAATTTGGGTTTACAATTTAGCTTAATATGTGAGGAAAGCCAAATGGTATACAGGCAGAAGACATTTCAACCTTGGTAAAACTAAAGGGTATGGGTATGGTGCTGACACAAATGATCACAACTGGGGCTAATCTGTTATTTGAAAGCATGACCAGCCAGCAACGGAGTCTGGCAAAGATAAGAGATGCATCTCTGCAGAGAGATATGCAAAAGCTCAGACATCATGAAGACCTTTACAGTATTATTCCTATTCACATGCTGAAAAATTTTTTTTTTTAAAATTTAAACTCAAATAATAATTAAGTAACAGTGCGGCCATGAAGACACATCAGGCTGAGCAATTAAGTTACAAATAGCCAAAGGAAAGGAACTGTTGCTCACCAGGTACATTCATATTGAGCAAAATGTTACACACAGCATAATCGTTTTGCTATCAAGGAAGGACAGGGCAGCTGTTAATTGATTACCGGGATGTAATTTCTGGTCTGCTTGAAAAGACAATTTAATGCCAATCTAACATTCTTTAAAACATCAGTATGAAAACAAACATTCATGTTTCAAATCATATTTAAAGCAGTTTCTTAGTTCTTTAAGTGCTAAATTGTAGTCATACCTACCACACAAACTTTCTCTGAGCCTTATGCCACATGAACAAATCAAAATCATATTATGGTCCTACCCTAGGGACGAGTCCAAATTTACTACCCAGGTACCCAACCTCTATTCCTGACCCTAACCAGGTACCAGCTGTAGGTCTCAAGTCATTATCCAATTGGAAATTGTTTGAGCAGAGCACTGGCAAAAAGTATTAAGGTGCACTATAAAACAATCTGGTCACAAATACACTGAATTTGATTGAAGCTTTATCTTTATTTAAACACATAAAAGTCAAAAGAAATGTGAACATTAGTGACTTGTAGTGTAACCATGGGGAACATTAGTGACTTGAGTGTAACCATGGGGAACATTAGTGACATGAGTGTAACCATGGGGAACATTAGTGACTTGTAGTGTAACCATGGGGAACATTAGTGACTTGTAGGCTAACCATGGGGAACATTAGTGACTTGTAGTGTAACCATGGGGAACATTAGTGACTTGTAGTGTAACCATGGGGAACATTAGTGACTTGAGTGTAACCATGGGGAACATTAGTGACTTGTAGTGTAACCATGGGGAACATTAGGTGACTTGTAGTGTAACCATGGGGAACATTAGTGACTTGTAGGCTAACCATGGGGAACATTAGTGACTTGTAGTGTAACCATGGGGAACATTAGTGACTTGTAGTGTAACCATGGGGAACATTAGTGACTTCAAGTGTAACCATGGGGAACATTAGTGACTTGTAATGTAACCATGGGGAACATTAGTGACTTGTAGTGTAACCATGGTGAACATTAGCGACTTGTAGTGTAACCATGGGGAACATTAGTGACTTGTAGTGTAACCATGGGGAACATTAGTGACTTGTAGTGTAACCATGGGGATCTAGATAATTTTGTCATAAAATAATAAATCTCATGACTAACCACTGGTCTGGGTGGACCTGTGGGTACCCAGGTCCTACTCCGTAACCACGTGTCCTAGCCTTATCCTACACATATTCATAATATTTCAGATCTCTAAGTATTGGGCATCATAAAAAAAAGATTCTTAAGGGGTTTCAATGTCGAAATATTACCATTATAGAAATGTATTCTGTTTTTTTCCTAGCACAAACAATCTGAATCCCATTGGTTTGCTACACATATCAAGGGTTCATATTCCAAGCTCCCGGCTAATCCCTACAGCTGTTTCAGTGAAAAAGTCAAAGTCAACATACAGTCAGGTAAAAGACAGATAGACAGACGACATGCTTTGCCACTAGCTCACTCGGACCTTCCATCCAGGTGAGCTAAAAACTGTTAGAAACAAACAGCCACTCATGCTGGGTATAGCATGCCTGAAAATAGAAACAAACAGCCACTCATGCTGGGTATAGCATGCCTGAAAATAGAAACAAACTACAACTGGTATCCATAACCTCTGGATCCATAGTCATAATACAGGAACATATCCTGTGGTGGCGGTGGCACTGGTGGGGTTGTCACTGGACATCCTGATGCTGGCTGATGCTGGCTGCCTCGTAGAGATGCTAAAAAACATAACCTGACACTTAGCATGCATTCATTCAACTAGTGCTTGCTTCAATTTGTAACCATAATTAAACTGTTCTGTTACATTATCTGCGGGCATCTTCAATAAGCAATCCATTTTCAACCCATGAAATAATATCAACAGGAAACACTTCTCGTTAACAAGCAAAATTACAAAATAAGGTACAGGTAAAATTAAAAGCAATGGGAGAAAAACATCAATGACTGAACTAACTGTTCTAATGATAATAAACAAGTCATATGCTTTCAGTGTGTCTTATCGTGTCAGACACTCAATTACCTTCTGCCTTAATATTTCCAAATTCAGATAAGATACTTATACCTGGAGCAATAATAATTCATTATTAATTCAAACAGGCAAATACAATCAAATACAGACTTCACAAATATACTCCTCAAAATAGAGAAATGCATAGATGATACCGGTATTGATAATATGAAAGTTATTTAACAACTGACTTTCACTTAGTCAGCATTCATTGGATTATGAACCTTCATAGAGTGAGGGCCAAACTATATGAATGTTGGAGCTTGTGTTCATGTTTAAAAAAATTTAAATTCCTAAATAACAAAGGGCACCACTTAAGCCCTTGTTTGATTTAAGCAAAGATGTAAAGATATAGATCAGAAAACTTGGTTAAGTAAATGAAAAACATTTGCCAAACTTACAATGTACTCACAAATTAAACCATTCATTGTATTAGAAAGATATTTAACATCAATACCTGTTAGAGTATATCAATTTGCTCTTAATTCTTTCCGTTGCTCTAGCCATAACCTATTGCTTGAAGAAGGTAGAACAATTGGTCTTTCTAGAGATGAACGCTTGTGTCCATTTTGTGTAGTCCGTGTAATTGAAACTGAATATCATTTCTGCATTGAACGTCAATTTTATTCAGATCTGAGAAATAGTCTTATACCTAAGTATTGCCATTCACAACCTTCATTTCATAAATTTTGCACTCTTGTCTTGCCAAAATGAACATGTTATTCATAAATTAGCTAAATATATTTTTCTTGCTTTCAAGAAACGACAAGTTTTTCAAATGTATGCAAAGATTCAATTGTTTCACTATGTATATCACTTATATTATCTTGCGCCTGCTGTTGTTGTAATCCATTGTATCCAAATTGTACAACGGAACGGTGGCCTCTTTACTGAAATAAACTTACTCACTCACTCAATCACTCACTCACTCACAAGTAAGGTAAACTTGAAGAAAACTAAAGTTATGGTAATCAGAAATGACGAACCCCTTAGACATTATGAAAAATGGGAATTTAATAGTGTATATATTGAAACTGTTTCATTTTATAGATATTTGGGTATTGTGTTCACGCTTAAACTTGTTTGGACTAAGGCACTAAATACTCTTACTGCACAGAGTAACAAGGCCATTATGACATTATATAGATATATAAAAAAAAGTTGGTAATATACCCTGTCAAGATTTATTTAAGATATTTGATGCTATGATCGTTCCTATTGTCTGTTACTGTGCAGATGTATGGGACATCTCATATTGAAGATGTACAGAATAAAATGAGTAAATGGCTTCTAAATACAGGTAAAACAACAAACAATGCAATGGTTTTAGGAGAGCGCGGTAGAACCCCTCTCCAACTTGTGTAATCCCAAAAGGGCCATCAACTATTGGTGCAGGCTACTGCGTTTGGACGAGCATCGACTGCCTCGCCAATGCTATTTAATGCTCAAATCACTAGACCATTCTGGTCACACCACATGGGCTATTCATATTAAGAATATTTTTGTCTAAATTAGGTTTTGGATATGTGTGGTTAACACAAGATGTGAAGATATTTATTCATCTTTTTAAACAAAGATTATTTGATAAACTTCAACAATCATGGTGTAGTTCTATCAATAGTATATCTGATACCTTTTGTTATAAACATTTTAAATCCCTGTTGAATGTAGAAAAATATCTTACACTCCCCATACCAGTACATCTGAGAATATCTATGACTCATTTCAGATGTAGCAAGTTTAAACTTGCAGTTGACTTGGGGACATACACAAATGTCCCATACACTGAACGATTATGTAAATATTGTATAGAAAATCTTTCATTGAAGATGAATTTCATGTTTTGCTTTTATGTGAGCGTTATTCAGCTCTAAGAAATATGTATCTTAAACAGTATATCAAGTTTCAAACTGTAACATCTTTTACTGAAAATATTTCATCAGAAAACTATAATGTTGTATATAACACATGTTTATATCTATATAAAGTCCAACGGCCAAGAGAAACTTAAATCGATTACTTCCCTGGCATAATGAACATCTGCCAGTATAAAGGGGACTTCTGTTGAAAATCTGAATGTTTATTTACAGTGTGCTGACAGCCAAAATACACAATTATGGCAAAATGTAACAGAGGTTTTATATTCGCAGGAATTATTTGAGTTTACATCAGATATACCACCCAGAATTTTTGTTTCATTCATTCAATGTCAAAACCAATCTAATACTAAACAACACTTATACTAATATAATCTACAAAACACGATGCAGAGAACTGAAAAATAATGCTGATGTTAATAACAAGAATAAAGAATACATCATCATGTGTTAGATGGAAGGATCCAGGAAAGCAGTACCTTCAAGTGCTCCTTGAGGGCCAGTGGAGCTGTAGCAATCTGGAACTGAGTGAGCAAGTGGGACCAATGAAAGAGCAAAAATGAAAACATCAGCAATGTGGGACTGATCAACCATGGAAAGCTGATGCATCATGCTAGATACTGAGCAACCAGTCATTAATTGATGAAGTAAATAGCAAAACTGCACTTCCAATGTTTGATAAAAGGATATCAGAATTCCTGCAACGAAAAAAAACTTTTAAATGTCTTGATTGTATGACAGTTAATAGAAAGTTCAAGTAAAAAGTTCCCCATAGCACAGAAACATTAGTTTTACGAGGCTAAGTCTCTCCGCAACAGGACTTCTTCAGGAAAACCATATTTCAAATATATTTCTCATATTTTTGGAAACTTTATATTCATCTTCAAAGATTTTAGATATTGAGATACAATATTGAAAGGTTTCTTTTTTATAATTACAAATAATGAGGATGGTGATGTTAATTGATGATTGATAAATGCTGAAATTCTATCCAGCAAGTCATATTCATGTTTCTGTAAGTTTTTTTAATTTCATTGCTCTGTACTATTCAATATAATGTAACACAGAGTTAGAGGTAGAGCTTACTAAATATATGTCATTGTAATGTGTTTTGAAGAAGGAATAACACTGCTAAATAATTTCTCTGTTTATGTAATTAAATAATGAGATTCCCGACAAATCAAATGCAAATAAACAACACAATACTGGGTATCCTTTTATCTGACTGGATTTCCTGATCAACATTTGTCAAAACAGATATGTGGTAGATGCAACTCTTGTGATAGAAATTGTTTCCTTCAACACTCATAGTCAGTACTTGAAGTACTAAATGTGATGGTTCCAGAGAAATACTTGTGCTATATTATTTTCATTGTTTGCATTGTAATGAAACAAGAAAACTAAACAAATACCAAATTTGGTTACATTGACTTTTTCAACATGGTTGCCATTGAGAATTTGACTTGCCAATGTCAAGGTTCATGACATCACATACTGATGCTTGAACAGTGGGGTAGCCTTGTGGTTAAAGTCTCCACGGTTTCAATTCTCACATTTCTGACGTCCCTATTGTGATATTGCTGGAATATTGCTAAAAGTGGTCAAAAGCCATACTCACTCACACACTGATGCAAAGGCACTTATGTAATATAGCAAAGCATTCCTTAAACTCTCAAATGATGAAATAAATCAGTTATCAAGGGGACAGAAAAAAGCCTGCTGTCCGAATCTGTTGTTCTTTTTCCACTTATAAAACTTTGTCCAATTGAGAATTGTAGGCAGCTGCTGTATATTCCCTGTGAACTTTAACAACAGCCTGGGACACTTGGTCTGAAAATCCTTCTGAAGTAAAGGATCGCTAGATAATTTCCAAGCATGAAAATGTTGGATGAAGATTCCAGTGAAATCTGTCTCAAAATGGATGACACAGAAGAGTTTCAGAGGAAGGTCTACCGGAAGCTCTCTGAGAAGAGGATACCAAGTCTTGGCTGGTATCAGATAGAGCATGATGTTGTACTGAAGAATATTCTGAAGTAAGTCATGTATGTCTGGATCAATGTCGAATCTGTTGCTTTACTTGCTCGTGAAACTGCTTTATGTTGACTTCTAACACTTGCTTCTCAATGTTTCTGTGATGCATTTGCATGTAGTTTGAATTGACAAAAGGTGCTTTTATCAACACATGCTGCACAATCTGTGGTTGCAGCCACCAAGTGAGGTCTTGACAAACCTCCTCAGATGGAGTTATCGGCATCTCTATGATTTGTTGGCAATGAATATATATATACCTGAGATGAAATCTTACCCTGGGAGTTAAGCTCTGCATCAAACTGAGCTTTCTGAGAAGGGACATCAATTGTTGAATTGATGCTGTAGTTTTATGCAGAATGTGACGGGTAGGATCCACTGCTGTTGTGTTGAGAATTAGACACTGCTCTGATTTACTAGGTCTTCTGAGTAAGGACGAATTGTGACATCTTTGGATGCACTAGAAATCCCAAGGCACCGAATAATAGAATAGTCTTTGACAAGTCGTACCTGTATCTGATTGGCTGATATAGTATCGTTCAACAATTCCTTCATCCTGATCTGACAACTGTGGGTGAAAGATGAGATCAGGCTCGTGATATAACCATGGTGCTACAGATATTCAGAATGGTAGAACTTGGAGAACTGGAATCTCCTCCCATTGAAGATAAACCTGAAGTATTTGTGACATGAGGGATGAATTGGTAAGAGAAGGTAGGCATCTCTAAGACCTAGATTAATAAAGAAGTCCTTGAATCTTAACACTCTCTTGAGCTGAAGAAAATCATATTTGATTAAAGAACTGCCTGTCCTCTAGGCCAATAAAATTCATCCAAAAGCAGTTCTCCCTCAACTTCTGCAGTACTCTGTGTAGTGGTGTTCAGTTCCAAAATAGCCCAAACTGAACCTTTTTCGATGTATGTCAATTACCAAGAAAACGTTTATGATGTTCATTATCAAAACCACATTTAAAGACAATTAAAAAGCATGAACAAAATATGGTCAAAATTGGCAAAAATAACATCTGCTTTTCAAAAAATGTTTTGAATCCCACAACTAACTAAACATATGCCAAATGTCATTGCATGGCCATATAAAGTTCTTGAACGAATTGGGGTGTCATCATCGGTGAGGACAAACATGAAGTTTCAGGTTCATTGATCATGAGGAGATGATGTACCAATATACCAAATTTCATTCCAATTTGAAAGAAAATGGCTGAGTAATGGTTAAGTAATTTCAGCTTTCAGTATGATTAAAGTGCAAAGGACAAGTCAACAAATGATCAAGATGAAAATGTTAAATATAACTAAACAAGGAACATGTTTTCATCCTCACTACTAACTGCATATGTACCATATTTCATATACTGCTTTTTCCATATGGCTGCCGTGGTGGCCATATTGAACATCAGTTTCAATCTCTTTAACTAACTCGGGTGTCATCATTGGTGGAAAAAAGTAAGTGAAGCTGCTGCTTCATTGGTCCAGCGATCACTGATGACGGAGAACTGACTATGGACTAACAGACCATGACTGAGCTCACTTAAGTGACAGTTTAGTTGGTGTCTCAGGCCCAAAACCCAAATTTTGTCCTCACCATAAATAAATCTGACGATCATAGGTCGAGGTGGTCAGTTTTCCTTATTACCTGTTTCTGTCCATGGTTAAAGGTACATCATCTGCTTTCTGTTCAAAATATCACAAACAATTTGTTTACATTCTGCTATTCTTTCATTCACATTCTCAGATAAACTGTAGATAACCACATTAATTTTCCTGCTATATGGTTCCTGTTGTTTAATTCCATTCTCAGTCTCTTATAGTCCTACCTCAAGTTTCTTCAAAACTGTTTTGTTACCTAGTCTTTCTTCTAGCTTGCTTAACCTTGATGCAACTCTCACTGCATCAAATGTGTTAAAGCCTGTGTTACAACTACTTCCCATGCTTTTGATTGTCCTTTGGGGCTAGGACAAGGCTGTGTTTTAAGTCCGCCATTGTTCACTTTTTTCATAAATGAATTAGCAATTGAAGAAGAAGCCTCCTGCAAACCAGGTATCCAGTTCCATCCTCAACTTGTACAGTTATTTTTATTATTATTTGCAGACGATATTATCTTGATGTCTGGGACAGTGTGTGGGCAACAAAGATGCATCGATGCTTTAAAACATTTTTGTGATAATTACCATTTGTGTGTTAATTTGGATAAGACCAACGTCGTTTTTAAGAATGGAGGAATTTTATCTCAGCATGAGAAATGGAAGTATGATGAGCAACTGCTTGTGTGTGTACCTTCATATAAATACTAAGGATTAATGTTTACTAAATGTCTATCATGGTCCAAACACATAAAAGAAGCTTGCTTGAAGGCTAAAAAGATTATAAATAGTGTTTTTAAATGTTGGTCAATACTTAAACCATTACCATTTCATTTATTTTTCAAAATATTTGACACAAAGATAAGTCCAATTTTACTTTATGGGGCAGAAATATGGGGTGTAAATCGTGAATTATGTGAAGAAATTGAAACTGTACATATGTTGGCCTGTAAGGTTTGTTAGAAAATCCTATATTTTGTTACTTAAAACTGCGCACAATGGTAAAACAAGCTGGGCCTCTAAAGTTAGACAGCTATTATTAAGTTCAGGTTTTGGATATCTATGGGAACAGTCAGTTCCAAACTTATCAATATTTTTGTCAGAATTCTTTCAAAGATTGAAATTAGCATACACTCAGGAATGGCATGGGACGTTAACTGATAGCACAAAATCATATGATTACACAATGTATATATTTAACCTCAGTTTAGATGCAGTTCCCATCGCCTAAGAATCGAATCAGGAAGATTTACAAAAGAAAAGAGAGAAGATAGAATTTGTGTTATTTGTAAAGAGAACTACATCAAAGAGGTGTAAAACATATGATGATCCTACAGCCCAATCAATAGCACCAACATATTATACCTATGCTACAAGACAAGTTTAATGTATTAATGTTATTCACTAATGAAAACACCATAAAAAAACCTATTGCTGTACATATATAAACCACTGTCTATTAGAAACAAACTGGCACCCTGAGTCTCCAACTCCCTATCTGTATTACCATGTATCAGGGGCATATGGCCTATAATACTGAATGAATAAAGTTGATTGATTGATAATCAGTTTTGCTGATTAATCCTGACTAAGTCACTTGATTACCTGTGTTCAAAACACAAGGTTTCGGTGTCATTGGGGATGTCAAAAATTATCAAATTCCACAATAGATTAAGCTCTTAACATCTTATGATGAAAGAGCAGAGTAAGGTTATAAGAAGATGGATGATAGATTATAGAAGATAAATGAAATAGTTTGCTTGGTACACATTAATAACAGGCACCATGCAAAGTAATGGGTTATGATTTTGAAACTGAACAGCAGGAATTGGGATTTCACACACATACAGCACCCAGTTATCTACCTCGAGCCATCACACTTCTACCAGCATCACTATCAACTACTATGGTGTAGGGAGATGCACTTAATGGCTGCTGCTGGATATGCATAGTGCTGCTAAATTCCTTATGGGGAACTTTGGAAGGCCATCTCTTCGATGAAACAGCAAGTTGATTTACACACGATGAAGCTAGAAATAATTAGGACAATAACACAGAACACATAATCTGGAGCAGAATATTATAGTACAATGGACAACCCTGGAGCAATAATAAAACCTGCACCCAGTTTCAGCTCTACAACTGCAGAAAGGACAAGGCACATTTTGGCCCACAGAATCTGCATAATTAAAGACGTGAGGAAAACATTTAGAAAATGTTGTGAAATTATCAGATGTGCTCATATGAATGAGAATATGACCTTGTTCATGTCAGCACTTGTAAATTTTGAAATGAAACTAGTTAAGGCTAAAATGTGTCAATAATGACAATTTTCAAGGTTCTTTGGAAGTTTTTCTAATATTTGGAACATAAGCAAGTCTTTGACCAAAGCTCACACTCTCAGGAGGTCAAGATAAAGACAAGAGAAGCAGTTTAATCCAAATATGTAGACAACAAAGATGGACCATTAACAAAAGTTGTTGTCAGTATTGATTCAAATATTTCCTGAAAAAATACCGAGGACCATAAACTAACAATAAATTCTAGAGATTTGCACAAAATATGATGTAACCAAAAGAAGATGAATATGGGCAACAGTTTTGGTTGCCAGGTCTGGAGATGTTGTTGGTGAAAGTAAATGCATTTAAAGAAAATTTAAGTGCATGGTAAGTGCAAAGGTAAAATCAAGGCAAGACAAAGAATACGAAAATTTGTGTTCTGTTCTACTACCGGTATATATACATATACAAAATTTCATTATTTTTTAAAACAAAATACAGAGCCAAAAGGTTATTGCTCAGCAGACGTATGAAGAAATTTTAAGATAGCTTCATAGGAAAGAACCTGCATGTCAAATTTCGGCTTCATATGTCAAGCATTAAAAGAAAAGATATATAAGTGCAAAAGTCTTTCAACTGCAAACAGTGTCCGGATTAATGAAGGTCACAGGTCCCTAGCCCTTGCCTCGATTGCAGAAGCAATGGCTTTTTGGCTTTAAAAAGCCAAGGGGTAACTGACACACTAGTCAAATTTGTCAAAATGCAGGCCCGCCATCCCTGGATAGTTTGGGTCTGCTTGAACTTGTTTTGCTACTTTCTCCAGAGTCAAAATATGTATGATGGTGAAATGTTGCATGGACCATTGTACCAACAGCCTCTCCACATTGACATGGTATTGTCAGTAATACAAGACTGTGAATTCAGATTATCGATAGACGACCTGAGCCCTGTCATCTTCTCAGCCAATAATTAATAATCTATTATGATCCCTGTCTTTATATTAGCAGTGGGAATTCCTCCCCACTAGAATCAGGTAACTAAACTGTATGAAGTGTTTCATCATTATTCAATAATTTAAAAGCGTTTGGAAACATTTACAATGCAAACGTTTTAGATTAAAAAAATCTAATGAGAAACACCAACACCAAGGACTTCCAACACAAAACATGTTAGTTCAAATATTAAGAGAATTGTGTTTCATGATACATTGAGCCTTGTTGGACCATCACTTAGAAGATTTCAAAAAGTGAGTTTGGACAAAAAATATAACCAAATTGAGTATTTTGTTACTCCAGTAAGAACATAAATCTATTAAGTTTTATGTCTCTTTGGGTAGAAATATTAGCTTGGTATAGTTGTTAATTCTTTATACAGAATATGTTACTCATATAATTATTATATGGTGATATATAGTACAGCAGTCAGGACTTTTGAAGTATTTCATATACCGGTACCCATGTTTGTTATTACCATGCACTGCTGTTCATGCTCCGACATGATTCATATAAATAACACAGGAATCATATGAATGATATCAGGTATCATAAAAAAAGACATGTATCATATAAAACATGGCATAGATGTTGCGTATACAGAAAAATCATTTGCCATATATGCAAGACATCTTTCATAGTTGCAGCAGCCTCTTTATTCCTTGGTCACATATCATGATTGACTGGTAATGATTAAAAAAAATAATTTTGGTTCTCAGGCACTGCCCTATTCATCATAAAGTACACCGCACATTTTGCTTTTATTTCCATACATCTTACCTCGAAAGAAATTTCACAACAGGGATAGTTAGACCGAAGACGTACCTCTGACGACTAATGTTCATTTGAAGTTGAGCTCATGTTACACAATAAACACATTTATAACCAGATAGTGTAATAACAGGACTAACTTGCATACTTCAGTATGGATTTGTTGACATGTTTCTTCAGGGGTTGTGTGCTGATGATAACGTCTTGACGTTGTGCAATAAAACGATACTCCAACCATATTCAAATACTGTATTCCAGTATTTTACTCATCAAGGAATACATTTATGTAGGGAGGTCCTTTCGCAGGTTAATTGTAAACATTTGTTTATTTGGATACATACCAGTTTGAACAACAACAAAAAATATTTACAAGAATATATAGTTGCAAGCACGATGATCGGGCTCCATGGAATACTGAAATATAATAGCAGATCTGGGTCTACATTTATGGAAATTGATTCACAACATCTCACTTTGGTTATACAGAGAACTAATAAAAATGAATAATAGGGCTCTTGCCTTTTAGAAATGGAGTCCCAATAAAAGTCTGTTATTTTAGCAATCTTAGCCAGTTTGACCTCTGGATTGGGCAGCTGGACTAAAGACATTTCAAAACATTCAAGGTCATGGGTCAAGTTAATTTAGGTAGCCCGCCACAAGAAGAAAATACGTTTTTGGGTGAGCTATGATGCAGCTGTACTTGCCTCTGAGGTTGAAGAGATTGGCGTTTATGTTTTGCCCCTATCTATTGTATCATACCATTCAGTCAAATTTGGCGAAAACTATGTCCACGTCCATCTGCTCGTCTGTCCACCAAAACATTGGTTTGTTATTTACTCATGAACTCTGCAGAGCTCTTCCCATGGTCTGTATCTACATCTTCTGTGAAAATCAACTCATTCTAACATCAAATTTGGTTTCCATAGCAACGTGACGAAAAACATCTTCAATCAAAGATTGGATCCAAACGATTTGATTTTTCAATTTTGACAGCGGATCGAAAATGATCAGCATCTTATGACAGCGTTACAGGAGAAATCTTGAAGCTATTGGGCTAATAGTGTCAGATAGTGAACAATGGTTATCATTGTTAATAATTCTAAGAATACTACCTCTATTAGATCTTTGTCATAAACCCTGTATTTTGGCTTCAGTCACACTAACTAAAATTTTCAGATTTTCAACAGACGTCTTCTTGTCTGTCAATCACACAACTAGTTGTTCCCAAATAGCATCGTAACCAATCAAGCTGTGATGTATGCAATGGTGGGAATGTCACTTCTTCCCACATCTAACCACTAGAAGCAGATGATATTGGGGAGGTGGGTGGGATTACTTCCGATGTAATAGAGGTAGTATTCTAAGAAATATTAATAATGATAAATATTGTTCGATAATTCTAATGAAACTTCTACCTCTATTACATCTTTGCCAGAATATATCAGAGGGACCCAGTGGGATCTGCCTCTAGTAACTCCCTGTGTAATTGAGAGTATTCTCTTCTGGAAACGACTATTCTCTGATTCCAATCCTAACTCAGATAATTTGACTTGAAAATCAGAAAAGACTCAAGAATCAGTCAAATATATGATATGTTATACTTTCACAGTGATTTCGGGTTTATTTTCACCCAGTGACGTCATTTCTTGTTGAAGTCACTTCCGGTTCGTCACATCTTTTATTGGACAATGGCGTCTCTCTATTTTTACCAAAGACGGCATTTCCTGATTAGGTGACCTTGTACTGCTATTGCTGGTGCTGACATCACTTACAGTTTTGACATCACTTCTGGTAATGATGTCACTTCCGGTCACTGGAGGCAGTTATAACTCAAGGTGATCCTAATCCATCCTACATGTAATAGACAGGATAAACAAGGGTGTACCCACACTCAGATGCTGCTGGTGTCGGATTGGTGGACAATAGTTTGCGCTGCAACGATGGGCCCCAGGGAAAGTATGATGGTCCCGCTGAACACCACACAAGTAAAAGCTGATGAACGTGTTCTGTGAGGCCCACTTACAGCCATAAACCACTTGTTCTACTGAGACTGATGTCCATAAAGCGAGACAAGTGGCTAGGGCTCTTATCTCATGTGCTGAACAGGATCCAAAATGTGGTGTGGAATTCTGTGCTTGTGTCTAACTCTCTGTAACGGTGGTTTTAAGCCATCCCACAATTGTAGCCTTGGTGATGTCTTTCTTTGTTGGATATCTTTCAAGATATAAAAGCCTCGTTTGATGGCGTCTATGAGGGTCTGTAGCCGTCAGATGGAACTTTAGAGCTGATGGGACATCAAAGTCTGTATGGGCAATCCACTGTTGGTCCCAATGCAGGATAAGTGTATTACCTAACAGTCCCAATGTGGTAGATTGATTCTTGACTACAAAGTCTGGGAGCGATCCTAGAGTGATTGAGGTCCATTGTTGATCATGAATAAGACTAGAATAATCCAAGGCATGGAGTTATGAAACTCTAGCTGCTATCGCTGTGGCTAGGAGGAAGGAAGCTTTCCTGGATTTTGGTTCGAAAGGTGAAGTCAGAGGGATGCCGTTCATCACATGTTCGCTGTGAGTCCACCAAAGCAGGTCTCATAAGTTGGTAGGTAACTGAGTTTTGAATTCTAGGGTCTGGGATCGTAGTGATTTGCTCCAAGTCTGTAGAGGATGTAGCATCAGCCTTCCTCTGAAGGTCATATCCTGTAGACACATTAAGTTTCCTAGAAGAGTGACTTGCTGGGTTGACTTGATAGTGATTGAATCACTGTGAAAGTCTTGACGAAAAGAAAAAAAAAATGATCATCTGGTCGACATAGATATCCCTTGTTTAGCTGGATTCTTGCTCCGATGTATATGATGTCTTGAACCGGAATGGTCTCAGACTTGGAAGGATTGATTAGGAAACCATGGTATGTCTTAAGTTGAACTTAGAATATCATGTTTTGGTGTAGCTGAGCTTCCTCTTGGTCTGCAGCCAGGAAATAGTCCAGGTATCTATAGACTCGAACTAGCTGAAGATGGGCTAACTTGATAACAGGCGCTGTAATTCTGGTGAATAGCCAAGGGCTATCGACATCCCGAATGGTAAGACCTGGAACTCGTAATGTCAACCATTGATTGCGAAGTGTAGATATTTGCGTGACGATGGGTGTATCGTGACGTGAACATAGGCATCGGTAGATCAAGGCTGATAAGCCAGTCTCCTGTCTTCAACGTCGACCGTAACTTCTGTACGGATTCCATCTGGAAACTAGGCGGAGGTAACAGGAATATTTTGTTGATAATCTTTAGGTCGACTATCATCCTCATGTCGGTTGTATACTTCTTTGGGACTAGGAATTACGGAGAATAAAAGCCTTTGGTGTTGTTGGTCTCCACTAGCTTCGAATGGCTCGCTTTTTTAGTAGCTTCCTGATGGCTTGATCTGCTGCGGCTAGCTTGGTTCCAACTAGATGAAATCTGTGTCTGACAGCATGGGTCTTCAAGATAAGATGTTTCTTGAAGTGCAACTTGTATCCGTGAGCCAAGACGTCTAGAATCCAGCGGTCGGGCATAACTAAATTTTCCGTGTATGACAAATGGCTCCCTCCCAGTGGTCCCCAGGATGGCATTACGTTGAAAAATGGCAGGCGTAAATCGCAATCCATAGACATAACCAGGTCGAAAAGGTCTATAAAATAAGCATGGGTGGCAGGGAAGTCAGAATCAGCGTTCACCTCTGCCACCAGATTTTCCATGGCGATGGGATCCTCGTTTCTTGTAGTCTGGATGACGAAAAGATTCCTGAGAAGATTTGCGCTTGTCGTACCCCCAACTCGGTTGGAAGGAATCCTTCCTGGAGGGGACAAACTTCTTTTTAGGCTGTTTGTATGACAAGTCTTTCTGGTCCCAGGAACACTCCATGAGCCTTGGCAGCTAGGCTGATAGTTGATCCTTGGAATCGTTCCGTTGTATCTTGTCTGACTTCGTCTATCACATGTCCCAATTTCCTGTGGAATGTCGTGGGAGCTGATATGGGTTGTGACATTATCAACCTCTTGGTTTGGTTAGAAACGACTTTAAAACGAATCTGAGCTAGGAGTTGTTAAGACATCAAGACTTGGGTGGAGAGTAAGTCTTCCTGCATTCTTACAATAGTATATGATTGTGGCTGTGAATGACTCTGACTTGATCAGTTCTTATAGTCATAGGCGTGTCTCAGGTTATGTCTTCATCAGATATCTGTAATGGTGGAATGATGTGTTTGATTCCAGCGACAAACCAGTTGATATAAGCGCCAATGTACACAGAATATCTGGAGACCAATGACAGATACTTAATCCGCGAAGCTGGTAACATGACATTAGTACTACGGTTGCGTACTAGCTTTAAGAAATTTCATCCAAACTTGGATAATCCGGAAGTGGAGCATCACATGTCTTGTATAACTTCCCTTTCAATGGCAGTAAGGGTAGTTGTTCCTCATGTCTAAGCTTGAGCAGATTTTAAGACATCTAGTCTACTACCTTGCCTGCATAACTCGACCAAGGTAATGTCTGGTGGATGTGTTGAGAGGATGTCAGAGCATGACATCCCCCATATTCTGGCATCTCAGGTGGTAAATTTTCTGTCAGTACAGACATGAAGTGATATATATCCTCGATGAGTTCTACAAACATATATCTCCCCCGTAAAATCCTGCTGGGCTGAGTCGTCAGCCTGATTGATATCTTCATAGTACTCTGCTTCCACCTCTGGGTGACCTTGGGTAGCTTCCGTTGGCGGTGGATAATCATGGTAGGCCACTCGATCCCTGTGCAGTTCATCCTATGCCGGTGTCCAGGCTTCCGGTATGATTAAAGTCTGTGCGGCTTGAGATGGCTGCCTGTGAGTAACGAGTCCCGTATGGTCGACTACATGCTGTAGCCGTGTGGTGTCTTAATGGTCAGGAGGATGGCCGGCCGCCTGGGTTATCCTGGAGTTCGTGCGGCAGCCGTATGTTGTCTTAACGGTTGGCTGTGTGGAAGACTGGTTGGACGGTGCCGTGTGGGCTGTGTGGCGACCGTACAGTGTCTTGGCTGGGGAGTTTGGCCTTGTGGTACCTTGTTTGGACCCTAGCGAGGATCTAGCTATCTGTGTATCACAGTAGGGAAAAGCCTGCAGACTTATACCTGGGTGGTCAGTCAGCTGTACGGCTGATCGGTTCGTTGTACTGGCTGGTTGGTGAGCTGAATAGTTGTCTGGTCGGTTCAGTCGGCTGGGATAGGCCCTATGGATGTATGTGTTGCAGAAGCAGATGGCTGTCCATGAGGTCTCTTGGTCTAGGGAATCTTCTTAGCCAGAGCTGCCTGTCTTATCTTCTCCATTTCATAACTTCATCTCAAACATTGTCTTCATCATATCTTGTTGCTGTTGGAAGACATCATAGAGAGTGTAGGAGATGGTTCTGTGAGCGGTTGACTGGGGGTAGAGGGAGGAGGCGCTGGGGAGGTGCAGTGTCAGTAGCCGTGATGACCTCTACTTTCTTCTTAGCCGCTTCACATACTAGCGATTGTCAAGTTCAGTTAGCAGCCTTATTAATATCTACTTACTGTGTCAGTTTTATAGTGAGTGAGTGAGTGAGTGAGTTGGGTTTAACGCTGCTTTTAACATTATTCCAGTTATATCACGGCGTGTCAGCTTAATGTGGGAGGAAAGCCCGAAGTGATGCAAGTCTCAGACGTTTACCACTTCTGTCAAACCCACAAGCACGGGTATGGTGCTGACAAACCTAGAAACATAATCTGGGCGAACCGGGATTTGAACCCCCAATCATAGGTTTCTGGCGTGCCAAAGGGACGCAACTATGGACAGCGAATCGCGGCGCCTTAGTCGACTGAGCCACCTGTGCCCCCCAGTTTTATAGAAAACTATTTGAATAATCTTAGATAAATGTGACTAACTACCAAGCGCTAGATCGTTACAACTACATAATAGGTGTAGACTCCAGCCCACACAAGGAAAAAGTGAAGTTCCCGCCATTGCATATGTCATAGCTGGATTGGTTACGATGCTAATTGGGAACAACTAGTTGTGTGATTGACAGTGAAGAGGACTTCTGTTGAAAATCTGACAATTTTAGTTAGTGTGACCAGAGCCAAAATACAGGATTCGTGGCAAAGATGTAATAGAGGTAGTATTGGGTAGTAAAAAGGCTGCCAAACAAATCATTTCTTGACAAGCAGCTAAAAGCATGAAATGTTCAGCTGCTGATGCCCATTTGTAGTACTTTCTCTGAAGAACCTGTGTAGATACATCGTTTGCACAGAAATTTCAATAGAAACTACAAAGATCCATCATGGCCGCCAAACAAATCACATTTTCACATTCATCTATGAACATGTTTACCATATGTTTTCTCCATAGCGCTAATTTCCAATCATTTTTTTGAAAAAGTAATGAAGATTTGATTTTTCAAAGAAAATTTAGAAGCAAACTCCAATATGTCATTAACTTATCAAGGTATCTCAAAACGGTTAGAATATATTGACGTTTGAACTATGAAGACAATATCTGCAAATTTTGAAAGTCTGCAGCTGATACAAGCAGATAAAACGATTGTGGAAGACAACAACAAAAATGACAAATCTGCTATGAACATGTTCAATCCACTATGGCCACCACATCACATGACATTTCACATATGACCAAGAACAGAACTCTTTAAGCAACCAAAGCAATATATGACAGAGGTTCTTCAAGTTCTTTGCCTGAAAAATTTCCAATGCAAGAATTTCCTAAAGAGGTCCTGCCAAAAGTGTGAAGACAATTTGCCAGAAGTAGGACTCAATATGGTGGCCATGGAAGACATATCTCAGCATGTTTTCTTATAACTTTGCTGAATGGTGCATGGACAAAAAGTATGGAATGTTTGGAAGCGTATGAGCAGATAGTTTGCACATTTGAGGAACAAGTACTGACAAAAATGGTGAAAACACGGCCAAACAAAGCCATTTAGTGACTTTAGACATGGAAGCAAAATTGTTGGGCATCCGATTCCGAAGCTGCACAAGAAAGCTCTCAGATGTTTCTGAAATATGAGCTGGTAAACTTGAATTATGTTAATTAATTTTGAAATATCTGCTGTGAGCCCTTGGGCCTAGAGTCTTTTTTTTTGTTGACATAATTTCAGACTCTTGGGGACCTTGGTGATTTTTGAGTTATGATTGGAAATAAAACCTGTTGAATAATAAATAATAATAGATAAAAATAATAATAATAACAACAAACAGAATGATTACAATACCTTTTAGGCATGGAGCCTTAACAACCGCCCACCTGCACTATATTGTCGAAAGCTTTTGTCTGAGAACCAATTCTTTAATTTTTCAAGCCTAAGAAGTTCTTTTAACCATAACGAAGATTGCTATTTAGTATTTCACTTGAATTTTTAGTGAAATGAACCTAATTCTGTGTGACATATGTGTTAATTTGTCAAACCTAATTACATTCTGTGTGCTCTGTTCATATCTTAGAAACTTAGATTTGTCACTTCTGTTGCTAGATGACCTTAGCCTTTAGTCAGATTGGGGGCCTTTTGGTTCGAGCCTCTCTTGGAAACACTGGGGATCTTGGATCAATTTTCCGCACATCACTGTACATTGTGTCCATCCTTTACAGACACTAGATGGTGCTTTATCTTCAGTATATGAGACAAAATCTTCCAAACACTGAAGAATTTTACACATCGAGTATATTGTATATGTTTCATATCCAAGCCACAATGAAAACTTCTTATTAACATGACCATGTTTTATTTATGTGAAACATGTCTTACATATAAAATACATCTTATTTATATGATACATGTTTCATATCTATGTCACATGTGCTCTTTATATGAAATATATCTTCTTCATATTAAACATGTCATATTTTTATGATGCATATTCTATTTATATAAAACATGTCTTACTTATATGAAACATGTGTTATTTATTTGTACATTAGTGTCTAAATGTCATTCAAGAAAGATTTTCGTTTATCTACAATGCTGTTTTGAAACATTCAGTCACATAATTGGAAACTGTGATCAGAAAGGTGACAAACAAAATCAACTTTGGTCTTGTTTTTGAGCCAGTACTAAACCAACAACATGTCTCTAAATGAATGTCAAATTTTACACCTTACTAAATATGCCAAATCCTCTGTATCTGGTACATATCTGACATAATTTTAAGGTTGATACTTCTATTTGGGAAACACTGGGAAACAGGAGCCCATTATCACAGCATGTTTGAACTGAGCCTACATAGAGCTTTGAACTCCAAGCCCTTTTATTGATTCCAGAAAGAGAAAGAGTGAAATATTGCAAAATAAGTTGGCTGTTGTACCTGGCTTACAGCTTAGATTTGGCTCACCTGAGATATGCAACTGTGACATGTCAGGTGGTGGAGGGAAATGATCAGCATGTCCATAGTACCCATCTAGTGGCTTGTTGACTGTCACGGCCTCCCTCACGCCACCAACAGCATGAATAAGCTGTAAGGAAACAATGACAATAAACAGTGTATAAGTACTTCATTTTATAAGCTTCAGCCAGCCAATGACCATAATTGGTAGAAATATGTACAGGCAAGACCATTCATTTGTAAGTAAATACCTGAATGACAATAGGGCATCATGCAGTAATGCTTTCAAACTTGACAAGAGGTTACACTCGTTTTGGAAAACATGAACTGTATAACTGTAAAACATCAAACAATAGTTATCATTGTTAATAATTTAAAGAATATTACCTCTATTACATCAGTACCATAAATCTTGTAGTTTGGCTGCCATTACACTATAAAACCATAAGACATAAGTCCTCTTCACTGATAATTACTATCCATAATAGGTTGTACAAGTAGTGGTAATTATTACTTGATAATTCTTGCGAATACAAAATCTCTTTTACATCAGTGCCAGAATATACCTGAGAAATCAGTGGATATTCACATCTAATAATACACTGGTTAGTTAACAGACTGCTGAATTGTAAATGAAAAAAAACAAACCAAGCTTCCAGACTCCATCCACAGTGGGTCTTTTTCTATAAATTCGGTATTTTGGGGGCAACTAATTGCTCCAAACCATCATTCCACATGTAAAATTACATGTGTGGCAGATGTGACCTTTGTACATATTCATTTTGTTATTCTTCAGTGTGTGCTATTTTGTGTTTAACTTCAATGTATGCTTAGTAGCTAGGATAATATAAATGTAGTTGAATGGGTCGGTCATGTTACCCAAGCCATGACAAAACCAACTGATTGGCCAAGCTAACCCTCTCTAAGTTAACCTTTCATCTCACTGCATGTACTCAGTCTGCAAACACTCTCTCAAAAGTTGACAGCACAGGTTAGTTTACTTTGTTTATATATATTTGTATTGTATGCTATTGCATTTGAATGTTGCAGTATATGAAACCTGTGCTATTAAGTAAGGTAACAGTGTTTAATACTACCTAAATCTCAGGTATAAACTGTTTAAGTAAATGTGAAAAACTAGGCTTGTACATTGTAAACATTAGTTTACTAATATATAACCTTTCTATCTTTTTATTCTTGTGTATGGATTAGAAAATAGTGTAAGCGTTGTTTTACAGAATAGACTGTGTTTTCAATGCTTTGTGATTAGTTCTGTGTAATATACTGTATGTAATATATAGGAGTAATATAAAGTGCATGTAATATAATGGTATATCTGTATTTCTCGTAATAAAAGTCTGTTTTATTCAGATGTTATTCTGGTTATGTTGAGGCACTGTGGTCAGGAAGACACTACTACCATGAAGTGTCTCAAACAATGTAGTCCGTCCCGAAAGTGAATCGCTGTTAGCAAGCATTAAGTGAGCCCCTCACAGCGGAGCTCTTCATACTGGGAGGGTAACAAGGGTGTCAAGCGTGGGAGTGAGTTTGGACTATAAACAAACAAGGGAGGTCACTCTAACCTACAAGTATTACAATCAATCAACAGAACCCTTGACAGTTTGAGCACCTTATTTTCCAAAGCCCACTGTTAGATAACTGTTGGTCAAACTTTATAAAGTGGCTTTACTCTGGATATTGGGTTGTTTGTAAAGGAAAGAGAAGTAACATAATCACTTACAGATTGATTTGCTTTTCTCCAGTTGCTGCCAGCATTCATATCTCGTGGATTCATGGAAACCACCTTGGCATTCTGTACCATTGGTGTAATTGCTGCAATTCCAAAAGGTGACCAATTAACCTCTTTGGAAGCATGTTATCAGTCAATACTGAAATAGGCACCTTACCCATTGTTGCCCTGACAAAAGTAGGTTTCATGGCCAAAGGCCTTTTACTGATGTCCCACTGTACAAGTATGAATGTAAGAGATTCAAGAATGAAATGCACCACAACATAAAACAAATACTGGAGCCTGTCCACACGGTATGAGTTAGCATGGAAATATCAATATCTGACAGGGTGAGTCATATCGCACATTCTCAAGCAGCGTGTTGGTCACAGGAATTTCCAAAGGGAAGTAAGGAAAAAAAAAAGTAACACTTGACTAAAGTCTCTGAAATAAAAACATTACATATTATTTGTGGGTTCATTTGTCAATTTTTCAAGTGAATTAATCTGGTCTTGTATATTAAGTAATGTAGACTTCCTAGTGAGGTAAGTGTTGTTTCTGGGTGTGTATGAGAGACTAAAGTAAGAATATAGTTTAATATATACGGTCTCCAATGAGAATGACTATTTCTGGGAATCTTTTTGATGAAAAAGTCAAACTATGCTTATTACCACATATAAAGCTATATTTCTTAAAACAATTCTATGTCACAAATAGATATTGTGATTACTAACAATTATGAATTCAGCATGTGTTGCACAAACAATATTCCAACCATATGATGTTGGCATGTAAGGAATAGAGACCAGCCCAGACAAACCATTGATTGACATCGGGGTTTGATGACATTCATAGAGACATGTTACAGAGCCTGACCACTGGCTTCACTTTAGTGACCTTGTACGAGAGGAGAATTGCAGCTCACACTTTCCAGCTAGTTACTGCTCTATCATCAGTTGAGCTATCATCATAATGAATACTTCTTGCCTTCAGTTAGAACTTACTTGCTTTCAGATTTTCTGAAGCGCTGTTCACTCTATCGACAAAGGCAGGGTCCTCACTATTGTCCACTTCATTATGGGCAACTTGCAGAACTCGGTTTGCTCTTCGTGCTATGTTGGAAGCATTGGCAACAATTAATGGGGAGTCATTAGACCGTATTCCATCTTCTATTCTCTCTGTGTCACGCAGAATTCCTTCCTCTGGAAAGAGATGTATATGTATACATATTCACATAAACTAAAAGGTCTTGGCTTGTTAATAGAAGCCAGTACAACAAAACACCTGGACGCAGTTGATCTCATGCAGCCTTTCGGGACTTTTTGTGGACTCATTGTGCTGGTTGTGTCAACACATGTTTAAAAAGTATGCTCATGCTTTATTTGTCTCTGAATCAAAGGCATCAGGAAACCAATGAAACCTTCATTCAAGTCTATATAAGTGCCCCTAGATCTAGAGCACAAGGAGCATGAATCATAAATCAAAGGAAAAATGTGCTTTATTTTACAATGGTGTTAAAACAAATTCAATCATCTGGTCCAGACAGAATAAGTAATAACCTATTAAAGAAAACAGTAAACAGCATTAGTATTGTTTTATGTATGTTGTTCAATCATTCATTGGCTTTAAATGCATATCCACCAGAATGGAAAAGCGCATGTTATGCCATTGTATAAGAAAGATCATTCAGTTGTGACAAATTACAGACCAATATCACTTATTAGTTGTATTGGTAAAGTGTTTGAGAGAGTTGTATTTAAGCATCGATCTTTATAACTACTTTCATGACAATAAATTGTTATATAAATACCAGTCAGGCTTTCAAAAAGGCCATTCCACTGTCCATCAATTAATTGAATTGTATAACCAAATTTGTATATCTTTAGATAATAGAGTAAAATATTGCATGGTTTTTTGTGATGTGTCAAAAGCATTTGATCGTGTCTGGCATAGAGGGCTTATGTACAAAATAGAAATGTATGGTATAAAAGGGAATTTACTTCAGTGGCTGTCTAGTTACATAAGCAATCGTACTCAATCAGTGTTTATAAGCAGGGCTCTATCCAAGCCAAGGATTTTGAAGGCTGGCGTTCCACAGGGGTTGGTGTTCGGTCCCTTTTATTCATTGTATTTGTTAATGTCATTGCTGATGAATTAGATTGCATAACAAGACTCTTTGCTGACGATACAGCACTCAGCTTTTCTTCACCAGATAATCAACTTGTTGAATCAACTCTAAATTTAAATCTGTACAAGCTGTGTAACTGGGCAAACCATATACAACCCAGATAAAACAGAAGCAGTTATATTTTCCTTAAAAGATTAATCAGACCTTATTACCTAAAACTTTGATGAATGTAAAGTTAAGAATGTTCAAAGTCATAAACATTTGGGTATAACGTTTGCATCAAACGGAAAATGGTCCTGTAATGTAGATAACATAATTAAATAAACATCAAAAATGATGAATTCAATGACAAAATTAAAATTCATATTGAACAGAAATACATTAAATAAAGTATATACAATTTCCATAAGACCCCACTTTGAATATGCGTGTGAAGTGCGGGATGGGTGTAATATAGAATTATCAACTCAGTTAGAAAATCTCCAACTAGAAGCTGCCAGAGTAGTTACTGGGCTCCCAAAGTATACTTTGCACACACATCTGTATTATGAAACAGGATGGGAAACGTTAATAGAACAAAGGAGGAAATGTAAGCTAAGTTTGTTCTACAAAATAAAAAGTAGTATTGCCCCAACTTATCTTAAAGACATTGTACCAACCACTGTAGGTTCAAATGTATTTTATAATTTAAGAAATTCAGACAATATTGAGATTCCATATACTAGATTAAAACATGCAACATGTTCTTTTATTCCATCAACTGTAAGGTTATGGAACACTATTCCTGCAGAAGGTAGAAATTGTACATCTACATCCCAATTTAAGTTATACATACAAAAAGAGCAAGTCATTGCACCTCTATATTTTTCCTATGGTGTTAGAAAGATGAATATTTATCATACTCAATTAAGATACATGAAAAGCCAGTTAAATTATGATTTATACAGAATAGAGATATAGAGATAAAATGTGATCTAATATGTCAATGTGGTAATCCATGTGAAAATGCATATCATTATTAATTAAAGTATCCATTGTATGTCCACCAAAGAAAAACTATGTTAATAATAATTCGGGACATTTTACAGAATGCAGTGAACAAAAATGTTAAATTAGATTTAAGTTTGATGTTAAACGGAAATGAATGTTTGTCCATTATCGAAAATCAACATACCTTTAAAGCAGTGCAAATGTTTATAAGTCATACAAAGAGATTTGGGTAACACTTTAATACACATATACTAGTCTCTCTTTTGTACATTACTTTTGTTATCTATACACTCATCTTCTTCTCTGTATTGTGATTGGAGGTCATGAACTTAAGTAAAATTCTCCAAAGTTTTCATTCTATTAATTAAATAGTTTTCACAAAATTTCATTTTTTACAATTCTATACATGGATCCTTTAGAAGGCTTATCTCCTGCAGCTTTCCAGGATCGCAACTGGATAGATCTCTTACATATATTTATGACAACCTTGACTCTGAAAAGTTTCCCTGAAAAGTTTGTAATATGGTCTTGCTACAGACTTTTGAACTTCTTAAGCGCTTCTGTGTCAGGCACAGGATCACTCCCAATTAGCTGCAAATTGTGCTAAATTACTTTTAGTCTTGTTTTATGCACTTCAGGTATTTGTACTATTTCTGAATAACTCGTGTATATCATAAAGCATATTTCTATTAATGTAATTCCATATGCCTTGTTTATATCATAAAACAGTATGCATTCATGGTTCACCGCTTTCATGCCTAATCCACTGACGTGGTGCTCGTAGTACCAAAAGCAGAATCCCTTGAAATATGAGTTTGGCTTTGCCGGGACTATCTGATATTCAAATGTGGCATTCCTGGCCCATAACTGGTAAAATACATGCCTATAATGCATTACAACTTGGAAACCTTTTGCTGAATGCCCCCAAACTTTCCCAAAACATGTACCATGAACATGACTTAATATGAATACATTAGCCTCTATAAACAATAGAGAGAAGCATCATGTGTGGTGTATTGAGACCTCACGAACTGTGATATCAATGACATCAGAACCTCAACTCCACTTCCTGAACACATGTCCAAGTTCAAGTTTATGAATTGAAGATAACACTTGTGAATCTATTAGAAACTTATAAGATCATGTTTACCAATATCAAAATTGGAAACCAACATTGCCAGTAACTGATCTATCGAATGGATACTTACCCAAAACAATGCCAAAAGCAAACCAAATCACTCAACTGCCTAAAGCGTTTTTGTACGATGATATTTTTGGTGTATCTCCTGTCCTTAAGAAACACATAATTTAATAGGGGATGTATGACAGAGTTAGTTCTATGTACAACCACAGAAAAAGAATGTAATGTTTTCTTCTTTTTCAAGCTGTTGAATAAAGCACATCAAAGAAAGATGCAAGGTTACTGACAGCGCATGTGCAGGGTTCAGATGGGGCAATACTATTAGTACCTTAACTAGTTATATATAGGCAACAGCCAAGAGGACTTCTGTTGAAAATATAAAGAATTCAAAGAATGATGATAAGTCAAAATACAATATTTTTGGCACTGATGTAATAGAGGATTTGTATTCCCTAGAATTATTTTGTTTGCCCACTTTATACCCACTTTCGAATGGTTTCATTACATGTTTTAACTAAACTAAACACTAGTTAATTTTGCTGGCACGGGACAAGCGACAGGGTTTAATATCAGTTTCAGGTATTAAGGAAGGAGTCTCCATGTCAGCCTCACAGAACAGAATGCTGCATAGCACATCATCATTGATGTCATCAAAGTTGAGTTTGTAAAATGAATACACCTTTACAGCAACAAGTCCTCAAACTTTCAATAATGATTTTTCTTGACATATTTCTTCCAAGGAAATAATACATTTATTCCATTATCTTACAAGCTTCATCATTAAAAGAAACTATGTCACTGATTTATAATTGATGTGCACAAGTTTGATTGACAGGAATGAAAGGATAATGTTAGGAAGGATATGCTAGACCATGGTGGAGAAAGGTGAGCACAATCATGACATCAACATTAAAAAAGGATCAAGTTCTATTGGTGTCTCTGATATCTTTAGAGCAGCATCATAGAAACCAAATTTTATTACTTTTGAAAAAACAAATTTCTATGCAGTGGCAATATATAGATATTTGGTATGCTGTTGTATGTTTTCGGAAAATGAACTCTAAAACGCATTCAGCTTCGCGGAGAACATTGAAATGCACGTGATTTTCATGAATATTTGATATAAAAGCATGTTAATAAAGCTTTAAAGGATCCTAGCACCAACCATCGTGGTGGCTATATGTTAGAACAAATAGTTAGACTGACATCGTTGGTTACATACAGTTTAACCTTCAGTCACATTAGGACTGCTTTAGAATAGGAAATACTACAATATTTGTGTAGTGTTTTGCCTTAATTGCTTGGTATGTAAATACTAATTGTGGGATAATAAAAGGTGATTACAAAACTTTATTTTCATTCCACTGCAAAACACATATAATTGATGGAAATAAGTCAAAATTAATTTACCTTCAGCCTTTATGAGAGCTGTTGTATCTACTGCTTCATCTACAAGAGCGCGCAGGCGTTCCATGTTGTCTGTCCAGTGCTTTTTGAGGAGATCATAATGTTCCTGTGCTGCAGGATTGTTTGGATTTTGGAAAACTACCCTGGCAGCATTTATGACTTGAGGTGTAAGATCTTTAACCTGTAACCATGAGATAGAAATAATTATGAGATAGACATATTAGTTATATTATATATGAAAATAAGGTGCCACAGAAGGGTAGTCAACAGTATATAATGACAACATAGACATCTCCTTCACAGAAGGTGCCGTCAGTATTGATATTCAAATATTGTCTTGATAAATACTTCCTCAGGCGAGCAATTTCAGAGAAGTAATTTACTACACCAGAGAGAATTCAAGAGCATTGAATCACACAACTAACTAAACATACCAAATTTCATTATATTTTTAACAAAATGGCTAAGAGACGGTCATGAAAACAGAAGCAACCCCAAATTATCATATAGATACAATCCATCATTCCATTTGCCTCACACTACTTCAATCCTGTGCATGGGAAAAATTGTTTACTCAGCTTCGGCAACGGCATGTCAACTGCCATTGGATATGACGTCACAACTAATTACACGCTTTGATTGACAGAATCACATGCTCTAAAATGTCAAAACATGACAAAGATGAGAATTTTTCATCAAGACATTAAACAGTAACTATTATTGTTGATAATTCCAAGAATACTACCTATATTTATCAGCGCCTTAAATGGGCATTTGCTGTAACAACTACTACACTCTGAGTGGGTGGAGCTTATACAAGTGATCTGACAGGTTAATATGACTGACCATACAATATACTGGTGTACGGTCGGAAATATTTGCAGTTTAAGAATAGGATTTATTAAAACATCCATGGCAATCAGTGATTTCAACAGGGATTTTTTCTGTCTTGTTCGTCATGCATAATCCTTCAAGGTTATGATTTGTTCTGGGCCAAACAGCAGAGTGGTGATTCCTCGGCCACTATGGAAAGCGGGGCTTATCTTCCACTCATGTAGTCATTTGTCTCATCAGCTCAGGGAACATCTGAAGTAGATTTGATGGCATCTAACCAGGCATCTTGGACTTCAAGGATGGGAAGTCCAGCAACTCTTCAGATCCATTGACGGGACGTCAGGATTCTCTTGGGGGGAGACAGCTAGGCTGAAGTCCTGGATCTTCCTCCATATTGCCTGAGAAAAGTGGAAGAGAGAGCCCTTCACTTCAGCCATAGGATATTTTATCTCTGTGGCTAGGATGGCTGTGATTTTAAAATCTTTCTGGATAGATGCTTGGGCGAAAGTTCTGTTGGGAATAGGCTGCACATGGGTCTTCCACAGGCTGAATAGCGAAAGTGTCATCCATGTAGATCTTGTCTGCAGACTGGAGAACTTCAACTCCTGATGAGTTAACGCTTTAACCATTGGGCTACCCGACTGCCCCTAAACCTGATAGAAGAGTTGAGGGATTAGCCATCTGACTTCATCTACTCTAGTTCTTGTTAAAAACATAATGACCCATTCATCTTCATATATATATCCTAAATACAAGAAACTTAAACTTCATTAGGTGTCTAGAATTTTTGAATGATCTATTCATTAGTAAGATAAAACCAGTATGCATTATGTAATAGAAATCATTTTCTGGTCTGCATTTTGGTAGTTCTGCAATGTTGGAGTACTGCGTTATGGGAGTACTGTGTTATAGCCAAGCTAACCCTCTAACTCTTTACCCCACTGAATGTACTCAGTCTGCAATCACTCTCTGCATTGACAAGTTGACAGCACACACAAAATATTGACCAATCAAAGAGCTGCTTTATGACACACACCGATTCCGTGTGGGTCTGGTGTCCGCCATTTGTGCCAAGTTGGCTTCAAGTTAGGGAGTCAACAGCTTTCAGCCGATATTATGTCATAGCAATAAAGAATAGGGAGGTGTCATGTATTGTATTCAATAGAATAATCACACTAGACAAGAAAGAAATGAAGTTTTGGGGCATGATTTGCATCCAAGTAGAGAGCATTTGGGTCTGGAACTGCATCGACATATACAGGAAGTTTGTGGTTGAGACACATACAAATATCGAATGTCCCAAGTCGTTCTTATCTACTTTAAGCCTGAGGGATGTAGAGATACCCCATCATCCATGGGCCGTGGACTTAAGCGCCATCCATCTGAGCATCCCATCCATCTCCGGATGTGTTTGTGTAGAGGTGGTAGTCTGGTGGAGGAAAAGTCTGGGGAATGCCTGCCATGACATTGATCCAGTCCCATCCATCACTGTAACTCCATCCACCAAAGTCAATCTGAGATATAGAGATCTCGTCAAGTTTTCTAACAGTCCTCTAGGGGTCCAAGAATACACCAACTTAACTGAAATCTGGCCCCAATGTACACAATGTCCTGTATGGACCGGAATTCTTGACCTGATTTGATGAACACGAAATCCTTGGTAGAACAGCAGCTGTGTTAAGAAGATCGTATTCTGTTTGAGCTGCTGCTTGTCGAGATCGGCAGAGAGGAAATCGTCGATCTAATTGTGCAATCTCACAAGAAGATGAGTGAAGCCGATCAGATGTGTTGCTATTGATACACCGATTGGGAGAAAAATAAATTTGTATCTCTTTCCATTGATGGCAAAACAGAGAGGATGCATGATGGATGGGGAGATGAAGATAAGCATCCTGTAAGTCTAAGCTGAATAACCAGTCCGGCCTGAGACCGGTTCTGAGCTCTTTGATGGATTCCATCTGGAACTAGGGTAGACATACTGATAAGTCTTCAGGTCGATAATCATACGCATCTATGACATGTTCTTTTTGGGCACTAGGAATACTGAAAAATAGTATCTTGAAAACTTAATTGTATTTTTTTGGTGCCAGAGAAGTGGAATAGTGCCATTCCATGGATTGACGTTTTGACTCGGGATCATAATGGTAGACCCATGTTTCAACACCTGTTACTACTGGTAATCTCTTTTTCCTCAATTAGCTCTAAATTTTCTCTGGCAATGTCAGTTCTTTTCTCCTTAAAATCAGAATCTAGAAACTTTGGAACTCAAATGAGCAGATATCTTATTCATCTTTAAATGTTCATGAATAATAGTTTCAATGGATTCATAGCTTAGACCTGTGTCTTCCTCAAGTACAGTAATGGTAATACATCTATCTGACAATATAGTTTTTCTTTCTCCTTGATTGAATCTTCATTGATGGAATTTGAGGGATGTCCAGACATAGGGTCATCATCAAGGCTTGTTATCCCAGCCTTAAACATAGCTGCCCCATGTTTAACAGTGGAATAGCTAGGGCTCCTATATCCATACACTTGTGACATGCGGTCATGGATTTCTTGGGTTGTACTTTTCTCTAAAGTAAAAAACTTGACGACTGCTCTGTATTCATTCTCTTCCATTTCTGTGTCAATTTGGACCCCTTTCATGTTCAACTGGCTGTCACTAATTTACAAACGGCCTCAACAGACCAAATACACTTGCAATGAAATACTCAAACAATGTTCTACACTGACTAGTTCATTTTGTTATGTAGTTGAAAGTTAGTCAGGCTTAGAACTTTTTTACCAGCCCCGTACCTAAATTTCGATTAGTCGGCTGATGTTTTAGGACTATTAATTAGAAACCTTTCGCCAATGTCATGAAATATGGGTCGTACCAAATTCAGTGGGGAGGTCAAATATCAGAATCATATAAAGAATTAATCAAAATTAATATTATGAAATAAGTCAGCAAATGAAAGAAATGTTTTTTGAGTGTTCTCCTTTAATGGTGTATGACATGCTGGTGTCCTTAGCTTGTCTCCACTGAAGTTGGACAAGACAGAATTGTGTATGGAGGTGAAGCCTGTTCCTGCCCCAACTACCTTGTGGTGGGGTTCATGAATTAAGTACATGTTATGTTAATGGTATCAGGTTTCCTTGTGAAAGGCAGTAGTTTGGAAACAATGGTTTATCACCTGAGCTGAGGAATCAAATATGGACTGGACTGTCTTCTTGCTTCGGCAGCCTCCTGCTGTAGCCACCATGTTAGCTGTATCAGCCAATTTTGTAGAGTGAGAAGAAAAATTCCGTGTCTTGTCATTGAAGTTTACTTCTCTTCCTGGAGTTCCTACAACAACAAAACAGATGTATGTGGTGAGAGCATAGGATTAACATACATTTTCTAAATAGAAAGGCCCAGCTGCTGAAATAGTGCCACAGCAATGTAGCTCACCTGGACATGTTGTCAACAGTTTAAAACATCAACATGACAGCCACTAAACAAAAGTAGCTGTCAGAATTGCATCCAAATATTGTCTGCATTAATACTGACAAAAGTATGAACAAACTAAATTTCCACAATGTTTTTATATATTCAAACACTACTGCAATCTGCAATAGTAAAATTTACCCTGAGCTTTTTATAAACCCAAGGAAAATATTTTTTGTAAGGGACTGGTAATTTATCATATGGGTGGTGGGCCGATGGGATTGGTCTGTATCATATTTTGCTGACAACCCACCAACCACCCCCCCCCCCCCCTTTTGTGTAACATTTTCTCATGGTTCACCCCCATCCAACATCAACACTTGAGTGTGCACATCAAGCCTCTTCTGAATGTCTACGCTTCAGGGTGACAAGAGAAATAAGATATCATTTCCAGGGGAAAATATTAATATAGCATAATGATAATTGAAAAAAAAATAAAATGCATTCATCATATCATTAAAATGTCCAAATAATTAAATTGTCCGGAGTTATCAAACATTGGCATAAATATAAAGCCTCAACATGCAATTAGTCTGACTTGCAAAGCTCTTAAAATGAATTCATGCCCATGCAATGCATCCTATTAAGGGAGGGTCTTAATGTAAATTGACTTGCTGTGTCAATTCTTCAAAGGCTCTTATAAGACAAATCATACACTAACATGGAGTGTGAACGGCACAACTATTGTTGCCCGTAGGTTGTCTCGGTAGCACTGTTCAGTGACCCTTCTATGGACAATATGCAGTGGCGTTCTGGTAGTCATAGTAATCCCACCCTATATCATTACGGACCTTCTCCCAGATCTGTCTTGTTGCCTTATGTTCACTGATGTTGGAATGGTGTTCGATGGGAGGCCTCCAACCACATCTACACATATCCAGAAAGTCCAGACTGAATCTGGAAAACATCCGAAAACACTTGGTGTCTAGCTCGAATGTCTCGATTTGTTAATGGTGTTACAGCAAGTGGTTGCTGAGCATACAGATTACATGCATGAGAAAAGGTTCTGATCATCTGGTCAGGAGCTTGAACTCTGGTTGCTTGGCGTAAGTGAACTGCGATTTTACTAGCTGTTAGGGCTCAGATTTCCTGGTTTCTTAATAATTGATCCTGAACTTGTGTTGTTGAATCTTTAAGTTTTGAGAAGCAGATTTCATGATTATTTTTTGCCAATATTGAAATTCCAATGTTGATGTCTTCAACAGACTTGTACGTTACTAGTGAAAAACATCCACACAAAATTCCAGCAAAATCCATAAAGCCATTTTAGAGAAGAAATGTAAAATGTTTATTGACCCATAAGGTCTATGACATAAGGTCCCAGGTGAGCTGATAAAAACCGATAAGGTGTTTGCATTACATGCAAAAACAGGATCAGCTGTAACCTCACCTGTTTCTGAATGCCATAAAACTTTCCCAGCAGAAGCATCAGATACATATCAGGAACCAATTTGACTTGTCCAAATCAAGTGACATCTGACATCACTAATATCTACACATATTCATGTTTGATCCCTTGTGTTGTCAAATGCAGTACAACTTAGTCCTTTGTCTCTGGCATATAGTTTGTAGCCTAGCTTGAGTTTAATGGCATCACTTTTGACTTGCCTAATGCATTAGAACTTGGAAACAGAAAGTCTGATGCCTCTTGCTACCTAAAACACGTCAGAAGCATTTCTGGCTTGACATCACTTCCAGTGTTAGGAACAGTAATATGCAGTTGAATGAGATCACTTGGGAAAATAATTGCCAAACACTTTACGACTTTAAAACAAAAAGTGCAATGCCTGTAGCTACATTAATAAGAAAGTTGCATGCACTTCCGGTTTAATAACTGCACTTCCGGTTTAATAACTGCACTTCCAGTTTGGGAAAATGCAAGTCTGATGCAAGTCCTCCTTAAAACAGGATGCCTGAAGCTACCTTAATAAGAAAATTACATGCACTTCCACTATAATGACTTTCAGTCTCAATTTCAGCTGATCACATGCTTGATTACTTCTAGTTGAAAATAATGTCCCAAGGTGGAATTCAATGTAACAACAGAAAAATAGCATATGCCTCCTCACTGAAAGTAGGTCAGGCTGATGTGAAAAGTATTCAAATGTTTTTACCACTTCCATTTGATTTTTATTCCCCTAAAGTATGCTCAATCGGTTACCCCATTGATCAAATTAAGCCATTCATTTATGATTTAAACAAGGTTAGATTACTACAATTACCGTAATACTTGACTTATATGGTAACATACCTTCTCCAATACATCTGGTAACACTTCACTCCCCTAGTGTTAATACTCACAATAACCAAAGAATAGTTATCATTGCTATTATTCTAAGAATACTACCTCTTTACTACAATACTGTACTACTACTACTGGCATTAATCCTGTAATTTAGCTGTAATCACTCTAAAAAATATAAAAGATTTCAACAGAGGTCCTCTTCCCTGTCAACAATCCATATACAGTTGTGCAGGGGGAAACAGTATCCTGCTTCCTATGAGTCTTGTGCATGTGCAAGGTAGGAAACCTTAAACAATCTAGATGCAGATAATTTGGAAGGTCGACGTGATTACTTCTGATTTTAGAGAGGTAGTATTTGTACAATTATTAACAATGATAATTATCATTTGATAATTCCTGTGAATATCCAGCATATACCAGCAGGACTTGTGGTTTTTGAAATCTAGTAATCTTTTGACATTTATCCCTGTGTCGCAACAATAGCCATGCAGGCCAACCAAGTACGCCAGGGCATGTCACTCAATTGTCACACAGGTCACTAGAAAATTGCATGCCCATATTCAGTAGAGGCGTGTCAATTACAAATTTTTTATAAGAGTGAGAACACATTCCAACTGCTAGAATCAAAGTTGTTTGGATAGGAATATTGTACAGTACATTGGTTCCTTCAGAATTGATCAATGAATCTGTGTTTGAATATTTAAAAGTTTTCATTAATTAATAACTCCTTGAAAAACTCTGAGGACAACCTGCTGATCATTTTGAGATTTTTAGAACTTTGAGTTGGTTGCAAACGTAAACAAACCGCTGGGTCATGTGAATTCCACATTCAATCAAGTAATTGAGGTAAGTTCAAGAAAATTTGCAAATTATATGTCCGCTTTGATCTTAACCTCTATATGTTTGAAAATGATATTTTTTTATAATAATGTGTATTTTATTATCAGGAATAAATGTGCGAAATATTGGTTCATTCGTCCCATCTTTAATGAAGCCTCAACTGTGAAATCACCCCCCTCCTTATAGCCCCTTATGCATAAACTAATCCAGCAGGCTGGGGTATGAAGTGTGAAAACAACTCAGCAGGCTAAATGTTAACAGTCGTCTGTGAGTATCCAATAAATCCAAACGTTTGTCAAAAGGCGATGAAACAAAGATCAGGTAAACACTGTAACTAAATCACCTTAAAAGGACTAATCCATAAGATGTCAGAGACATTAGCCAACACATCATGGCCTTCCACTGTACTAACTTTATATTTGCATCCCAATCCCACTTCTGACTTTTTTCACAAGGATGGAGACTGCTGGGAGACTACAGCTTTATTGCTGCCAGATAAAACATGAGTACTCAAATTGGACATAGAAGCCAATCAGGCTGACCCACAGTTTTACAGTGGTACCAACTGGTTCTTGGCTGCAAATCTCAGAGAACTCTGATAGACATGGAGATCCAATCCTCTGTGTGAGCGATTCCAGAAAAATCTAGCGCATATATATCGAACACTCTAGGTGCTGTGAGTGGTTCTTCAGTGAGAAGTGGAAACACTCTGGGAAAAAAGTCCCTGCTAGGCCAAACAGGAGCTATGAGAATACCTACACAATCCGTGTCCTCCAGCTTCCGCTAGACCATGGAGGGAACACATAGGCAAACGCCCCCCTCCAGTTCATGTATAATATGTCCACATGCCGGGCTTGTGGAACGGAAACTGGACTGACATACACTGGGCGCAAATGACAAATATATCCACTTGAGGATCAACGTTATCCTCTTGAATATCTCTGGTTTGAGAGACCATTCTGTTGCCACAACTCTGTTCCTCCAGGGAAGACTGTCTTGAAGACTTGAATTTCCTGGGAATATGACAGCCGATCAGATCTTTGATTTGGTTCTCCCTTGTCTCTGGTGGTGTTATCTGTAGCCACCAGATTCAAAGATTGGGTCAAAAGATCCATCTCATGAGAATTGCTAACTCCCCTGAACTGTCAACCCATCCATGCGTCAGACCGTTACATTCTCTAGGAAATTCCATCAATTCAGATCCATCATCAGGTTTGTCAGAAACTGGACTAGGGCATCCAATTTAGGTGATCTTGCAGAATTCATCCATGCTTGGAGAGATCACCATTATTTACAGCAAATACTATCATATTACTACTACCGACACCTTGAAAAGAACCTTAATTGTCACAGGATGGATACATACATACATTGTAAATGTCAAACTTGACTCTGAAAAAGTCATATTTGTTGTTGTTTGACTATAATATGTCAACATATGCAACGAAGACCACAGGAGGCCTCAAATGGTTACACATCGAACTGTTCAATACATCTGGCTATGTACCAAAGTGCTATGCTTATTCATACTTTAAATATATACAGCAAAAAGCAAAAGCTAAAACAAGAAGTATATTAGAACATTATTCAAGTCTAAAATAATCTACAAATTCTGTAGTTACTTTCTCCGGTACAAGAAAAAGTGACCAGTAGAAACACAAGAGTTGAGTCATGTCTTCCTTCTCCTGGATATCATCCAGCACTTGAAACATCTGAAGATGGCATGTGAGGCCCTTGAGGTGCACTGTCAATGGAGGGAGCTGAGAGAACTGAAGATAGTAGCCTTGAATAATGACTCTCAGAGTCAACTGGTCAGATCTCTTCTCATCCCAGTTGACAACTGATTTCAGCAACAATTTCCTGTGAGCTTCAATAGCCTGAGCAATCTGCTGTTGCAGTCTCCTTTGCTGAGTCCTTGAGTTGACAAAGGTAATGCTTCGGTAATTCTTCGGGCATGCCTAGTGACTACACTCCTCCCATCTGCTTGTTCATGAGGTCAGACAGCATAGCCTTGATTTGAGGCATCAAATCACCTGTCTGAGCCAACTGCAATGGATGAGACTCAATCATCAAGATGTCCCCATCCTCTGGCAAAAGGAGGAAGTAACCTTATTCATGGATGCCACAACAGGAGAGGTTTTGCAAAGTTTGTTGCTCTCTTCTAGATCACCAGAGAGAATGCTGCAGATTACGTCAAACCATTTTGACTTTATCAATCAGGTGACCGCAAACCTCACCATAATCTATCTGTATTTATCTTTGATTCCTAGTGCCGTCAAATAAAGTACAAAAAAGGACTTCTGGTTTAATGACAAAACTTCTGTTTGGAAACACATGTCAACAGAAATAGCCAGAATATTCCAGAGGGATAAGGCACCATCTGCCTCTAGTAACTCCCTGTGTAGATGACAGCAATCCAATACTGTCATATGAGTTCTTGTATATTCCCGGATCTCTCTTTGAGGACTTGAAATTGGGTATTATGATTATATCAGTCAATATGAGATACAATCACCTTAAATGCCCTATTATTTGCTGATAACCATGAAATGATGTCTTTAGTTCTATTCTAACTCATCATTTATCTCAGATTATGAGAGTGACGTCACTTCCGGTTTATCAACTTCCGGTTATGATGTCACTTCCGGTTCTAAATGACATCAGTTCCTCTTTTTGACTGGTTTTGATGTCATTTATAGAACCTTTGCCGTCATTTATGACGTCACTTCCATTCTATATTCCTTCCGATTGTGACGTCACTTCCAGTAGATCTGTTTATCAGCTGTTCATATACAGGTAGCAATTGAATTCCTTACGTACCAGACTAGTAAATCAAGGTAAAAGGTGTACTCACCTTCTCTAGCTGCTGATGTTAGATCCTCCACACACACACACACACACACACACACACCTTTTTCCTCATGGAAGGAGGAAAAAATAAGGACATATAATCGCTTGGGCCGCAACAATAGGTTCCAACGAATGAATCATTGTCAAGTGTGGCTGGATGTCTTGTAAATAAAAACTAGTGAAAGTATTGTATGACGCCCATTGGCATCCCGGTACAACTTGTTCAATGGACACGGATGACCAGGATGCCAGACTCATTGCCAAACCCCGGATTTCGTGGGCAGAGTTGAACCCATTGTAGGAGGAGTAACTTGTGCCTGCCGATAACTTGTTGCTATGGTAGTCTTTAGCCATCCAGCAACCGTTGCTTTAGTGATGTCTTTTTCCGAGTGGGTCTTGCATGAGATGAAAAGACGTCTTTGACATCAGCGATGTGGATCAGTGGTTATCAGGTAGAACTTGAGAGCTCGTATATGACAAAGGAGGCGATCAGGATGATCCACTGTAGGTGCCAAGGTGGGAATAGTTTTATGTCCTAGACCCAATGGACAAATAAGCCTGGACTGATTCTTGGCTATAAAGTCCGGACCACAAGGTGAATGGAGGTCCAGTTGGGATCGTGAGAGAGACTGGAATAGTCCAGAGCGTGGAGTTGGTTAGTAGAGCAGACAGGATGGCTAATAAATTCCATATAGTGAAGATCATGGGAATATGAACATCCTCTCGCATGAGTCTGTGTAGGTGCCAAAGTGGGAATAGTTTTATGTCCGTGACCCAATGGACCAGTAGCCGTGGACTGATTCTTGGCTATAAAGTCTTGTAGGGACCGCAAGGTGATGGAGGTCCAGTGAGTGAAACTGGAATAGTCGAGCGTGGAGTTCAGGTACTCTAGCTGCGGTAGCCATAGCTAGTAAAAATGCTGCTTTACAGGATTTTTGGAGTATTGTAGCGTTTCCAAGAGGTTCTTATGGAATGGCTAGGAGAGCAGACAGGACAACAGATAAATTCCATTTTTGGAAGATCCTGGGAATGCGAATTTCCTCCCGGCTCGCATCATCTGTACCAGATTGGTTCCAATCATCAATCCATCGAGCTGGAGTACGGAATGGAGGGCAGATCTATATCCTTCAATAGTTCCATGTCCTAAGTTATTATCCTGTCGTATATGTAAAAGGAAATTCGCAACCATGGGTATGTCCACTGTGACATATTTAGACCACATCTGTGTCTCCACTGGACAAATTTGTCCCATCTGTTGTCATAAAGTTGGGTGGATGACAATCTCCATGATCTTGTGACAGCAGTGGAGGCTGCTTGAGAGAACCTGGAAGCCTGCATTCTCTGCGAGATACTTTCCAGGCGGTGAGATGGAGGCTGGGAAGATTGGAGTAAAATAGGCCTGACCTGGGCTGACACAAAAGATCTTCGCGAAGTGGAAGAGGGAGTGGCTCGTCCATCAGGAGCGATAGTAGTCTGGGACACCATGTGTGTGCAATCTGTCACTTCCAACTTCTGTATGACCTCGTCTAGGAGAGACCATGGAGGCAATGCGTAGGTGAATAGGCCTGTCCAATCCATGGATAGTGCATCCATCTGGAGAGCTCTCAGATCTGGAACCGGGCTGACGTAAACCGAAAGTTGATGGTTGAGACAGGTCCAGGTGTGGGATGTCCAAAATGGAGATTATCCAGGTAAAGACATCAGTTGAGGAGTCCACTCCATGTGTACGATCCTCCCTCTCCAGGATAAGCTGTCCGCTAGTATGCTCGGTTTGCTTGGTCTCGCTTCCTTCCGGCAGCTGAATGAGTTGGCCAAGGCAAATAGCGGAGTAGTTTCCATGAACGGGACTTTGTTCTGCCCTGTTTCTGAATGAAGGCCACCACTGTCGTGTTGTCTGTGGCAATCATGAAGTATGACTTGATAAGACGATCTTTCCAAGTCTGGAGAGCATAATAGATTGCTTTCATCTCTGCAATTTATGTGTTTCTGTCTCGGTCCATAAACTCTGTATTTGTGAGCTCCCCAACCTGAGTGCAAAAGCATTTGTGAACAGGTGGTGTTCGGGAGCTGGTAGGGTGAGCGGATTCCTCGACATGACATGACTCTCTTTGAGACCACAAGATCAGATCTTGATGCAGGTGGAGAGGTATGAGTACCTGTGTATCCAGGATCTGAGATCGTAGGGAATTAATCCTATTCTGCAGCGGGCGTAATTGTAATCTGCCTCTGCTGTAGAGAGGTCAGCCTTCCCATGGGAGACATCCACCATCTGATCTATCTGGTAGGTTGGTCTTGTGCTAAGTTGATCATGGTGATGTACTTGTTAAACCGGTCTTCCGGTTGGCAAAGATATCCTGTGTATTAGAAGAAATCTGGCCCCTATGTAGACTATGTCTTGTACCAGACAAATCTCTGACTTGGTCGGATGGATGAGGAATCCGAGATAAGACATGAGTTTTGTGAGGAATGTCACTTCCTGAAGCAGCTTGGTGTGTTCCTGATTGTCAGCCATGAAATCGTCTAGATATCCATGAAGTCATACCATGTGTAAATGGGCGAAGTTGATGACTGGAGCCGTTATTCTGTTGAATAGCCAAGGGGCTATTGATATGCCGAACAGTAAAACCCGGAATTCGTAACGATGGTCATTTACTGCGAAACTGAGGTACCTGCGTAACATGCGATGGATTGGCACATGGTCGAGGCTGATGACCCAATCTCCTGTTCCAAGTAGTTTCCTAAACCGATTCCATCTGAAATCTTGGAGGCTGGACCAAGTACTTCTTGTTGAGTGTTTTGAGATCGATGATCATTTTCATTTCTGTGGAGATCTTTTTCGTTGTGCTTGAGAAAATGTAGCTTGTACCCATGATGGATAACGTCTAAAATCCAGTGGTCGGTCGTAATGTGCATGCAAACCATGTGCCTTGACTGCAAAGTTGATGATAGATACTTGGAATCTCTCTGTTGTGTCCTGTCTGACTTCATCCAAAATCGTTCCCAGCTTGTTGTTAAAGAGTGTTGATGATGTGACTGGCTATGACACAACTGTCTGTTTAGCATGCTTGGAAACAGCCCTTGATCTGACTTGGAACAGGAGTTGTTGTCGCTGAATCCATAGGAGCTGGGAGGCAGTCCATACTTGTGTAGATAACATGTCCTCCTGCATGCGGACGATCGCATCTAGCAGACACTTGGTCCATTCGGATGGCCATGGGTGTTTCTGCTGGAACATCATCAAAAGACTTTGGTAGAGGTGTCGAATTCCTGCGATGAACCAGTTCAGATAAATACCAATGTCCATGGAATACTTGTTGACCGTAGATAAATCCTTGACTCGGCTCGCCGGGAGCCGGGAGAGTGAGTTTGGTGTTAGGAGTCTTAGCCAGTTTGCTGAACTCGTCATCCAGGGGCTGTGTCTCTGGGAACGGTGATGCATGAGTCTGATATGATTTCTTCCTCATAGTCGGGAGGGGAAGCCCTTCATCTTGATGGAGCTTCTGCATCATATCATCCATGTAATAAAGGATCCTGCTGGTACAGCTTGACCACGGTAGAGTACGGTGGACATGAGATGTCAACGAATTGGTTGACGCGCTGGCTGATGGTCAGGTCTAACGGGATCTGGTCAGGTCTAACGGGATCCGGATGGCTGACCTGGTGACGTGAAGTCTGAGCTCGCTCCTCATGCCTTCCGAACTCGGTCCTCATGCCATCCGTGCATGAACCGTTGGCTTGTCTAGCCACTCCCGGGGAGCCTGTGCGGGAGTCACGTGGTGACCGGCTTGCTCTAGTAACGGTAGCAGAAGTTTCAGATCAGCCCATCCAGTCAGTGCAGTCTGTGCGCGAGCTGTACGGTATCTTCGGCAGCTTGGCTGGTTGGCTCTGAGGGGGTAAGGCGTGTTTGCCACTACCCTGGTGATCGTCATGAAGTCGTGATCTGGGCGTGCTGGACTTTGTTGCTGATGACTTAGGCACTGTCAACTGCTTAACCCTGTGTGGCCTCTTGGCAGGGGAAGACTTCTGCACCTGCAACTTCTTCAGTTTATCGACTTCTGAAGTGATGGCTGCTAGAGGGGTGTTTATAACTCTTCCATTGAGGCCTGCTGTAAAGCGAAAAACTTCTCCTGAGCGCTGATCTGGAAACCCGAGGTTGGATCTGGTTGGGGTGTCAAAGGGGTTAATGGAGGGGCAGTCTGTAAATAATCGAGTCTGGACCAGACAATCCAGTGATTGATATCATGAGCATCAATCCATGCAAGTGAGATACGATGACATGGATCAACCAAGTCAGCAAGCCTGACCACCCGATCCTGTTACGATGAGCATGGGTTGCTGAAGACTGATTCTAACCCGCATCTTCATAGGTTCTTGAAAGTGAATTCGACCCTCAAGATCAAATGCAAGTATTTCAAGAGCTACCCAGCACACAAACCAAATATGATGTCTCTCCATGGAATTCAATGTACGAGGGCTGGATGAAAAGTTCTAAGCCTAACTGTGAAAGACCCGTACCAAGTCGATGGTTTTCATTTATTTCTCCACATAGTACCCTTCCAGGTTTACACACTTTTGCCAGTGATGCTGCAAGGCCTGGATGCCGGTCAAGAAGAAATTTTCGTCAGCCACCCTAAAAAAGTCATTCACAGCGGATCATTACAAGGAAAATGGCGACCGGCTAGTTCCTTTTTCATTTTGGGAAACAGGTGGAAGTCTGACGGGGCCAAATCGGGTGGAAGGGGCATCATCCCCTAAAGTGGAGACCATGTCAGCATGTATCTGTGTTGGAGTTCGCCCTTTCAGTTGCAGGTACTTGATGACTGCCCTATAGCCAGTTTTGTCCATTTCTGGTGATTTCAATGGGTAGGTTCTAAGGATCGTCTGGTACAAAGACAATAATAACACTACAGTTGCAGTTCTTATGTCTATGATTCATTAAATGATTGTATTTGTTGGTGGCAAAAGTTTGTTTCAATCCGATTGAGATATTCCACTTAGAACTTTTCAGCCAGCCCTCGTACAATGAAAAGAGGGCATATGCTACTCATTGAAAGTAGATAACTGTGTTCAGCAGGAGTGGATCCAGGATATTTTAAAGTGTCGGTGGTTCACATTTATAATTTTGTCTTTTAGTTGGGGCACATGTAAACACTTTTTCTGTACAATTTGATGCTATTCATATGTGATTTTCAAAAGGGATGGGGGAGGTTGAATCCCTTCAAGATCATCAATTGTGATACATAAGTATTCAAATAATATAAAAACTACATGTATAAGGCTATGGAAATATCTGCAGAAAAAGACAGTTCAATGAAGACAGCACTTTACAAACACCCTTTAATGTGACCTTGATCTCGTGTAGATGACGTTGGGGCTGTTTAATTACCATAATAACTTACCTAGTGGTACCACAGCAGCCTCTGACAACTGCTTGAGAGGAGTGGAAATGTCAATAAAATCTTCAGCAACCTGAAAAATATTATTTCATTTTGTCAATCTCTGTAGTTGTGGGTGATTAGATTAAGTAACAAAGTCCTGCCATTATTCCATGGAGAAAAATTTAATGTAACATGCCAAAATGGAATTCAAAACAGGGCAACAAGACATCATAATTAAACAGCTTGTCTTCACACTTTGGTTCCATATAGCACATGAAATGTTCTTGAGGTCTGTAACGTGTGTAACAAAATCTTACCTGGCTGACCAGGACATCTTGTATTTTCACTTTGAGGGAAGCCAGCTTTTCAGAAAGATTCCTTGCCACAGCCTTTGCTTGTGGTGTATTTCCCTTAAAAAACAACAAGACTGTGGCAGTTAGGAGTTGTGCATGTCATTAGTCTTTGAAATTCTTAATGTTCGAATAGGTGAATATCAATAAATGCACTGAAATAAAGACATACCTTTCCATTTTTAGGAATATACAATTTTATGCAAGAAAATGTTTTAATCTTTAGTTGAATGAGGTGCAAAGTGAGACATGCATAGTATTAATCATGATCAACTAGAGGTGTTATACAAGCAAAACAGTTGTAGCCCCTTTACTGACATTTCCTTAAAGCTTCAAAAAAATTAAAACTACCATATTACTGCTATGTAATGGAACAGTACAGTTCCCCTAGTTTTGTGAAACATTTCTGCATTTGCAGCACTATTGCCGCTTTTGCAATTAAAGTTCACAATACTGGTACACTATAGCACCACTACAGAAATTCTAATATTGATGTATTGAAAAAAATTATAGTAACAAACACCCACACCAAATTTAGCTGAAACCATCAATTCATTGCGAATTGGTCGAAAATGTAAAACCTTTATGGACGACAGGCCAGATATATCTGAATCATGGCAAGAAAGAGGTTTATCAATATGGTGTACTTCAGGGGCCATATTGACCCTCGGACTTGTACCTCTGAACAAATTGAGGTGTTGTCATTGGTGGGAACATGCACCTGAAGATTCAGCTGCATTGGTCCAGAGGTTTCTTAGGGAATTATGATCTCACACGACTACAACAGTGAAGTAAATTGTTTCGGATAAATTCTAAACTAGACAAAAGGGTGAGATGAAAAAGAGAATTCACCTGTCCCTTTCTACACAAGTCCGACAGTTGATTAGTAAGGATCTCTGTCTCATCACACAGACGCAGTAATTCCTGTCGCTGAGGTCCCGAACAGCACTGGGCTACCCGACGACCTTCACTCACTACCATCCTGGTTGCCTCTTCACCTAAAAAATGCAGATTTCAAATCTGAAGTGAACAAGAAATAAACAGTGCATATTGCTATGGGACAGTGTTAATGTTACATATACATGATTACTTGTAACAATTTCAGATCCATAGGCCTTGAAATTTAAATGAAATGTCCAAAAAGCAGTAACACAGCAGTAAAAGATCAAAGGTCACAGATCGATAAATCAAAATATATTCTTCAAAAAAAGAAACTTGACATAGATGTAAAACCACTTTTTGCCAAATATCTAAAATAATTACATTAAATGAGAACCAAATAAGTCAAACAGAAAGATGATGTGTCTATAATTCGCGAAAAAACACATGCAAAGCACATAAACGTAGCGTTTGGGGATCAATGGTACAGCTTCATCCAAACGCTTCATTTAGGCATGCAGGCCCCCCTGCTGAATGGGTATAAAAATCCACATCAATGGCTGTTCATACAGTCCTTATAACGGCAGTAGAGCCGGTGACAGAATGCCAAGACTGAATGCAGCTCAACGGACCAACGCCATTGGGAGATTACAAGCTGGAGAAACTCAGCAAGAAGTGGCCAGGCACTTTGGCATATTCAGACAGACAATCTCCGCACTGTTGACCCTATACAACAACACCAACAGAGTTGACGACAGACCAAGGTCAGGAAGACCAAGGGTGACAACCCAAGCACAAGATCGATACATCCAGGTGCGACACCTCCGAATCCCTTGGAGTGGGCAAGAATACAAATACAAATTTTACCTTATCCTGATTCATACTAATTGCTTATCTCATCTAAAAAGTAGTGGAAACTCCTGTGCTGTGCTCCCAAGAACAGAAAAAAACCGATCTCACCAAAACGCCACACCAAACAATCCAGTGATTGACACCATAAGCATCATCTACGTAATTGGTATACAATCACATGCATTAATCAGCGAGCCTGACAACCGATCTCGTTAGTTTCCTATTACGACAAGCATGGGTGCTGAAGACCTATTCTACCCTGGATCTTCATGGGTCTGGGTCTGTGCAAAAGCCTCAAAGCCATGTGTGTTGAGAAGTTGCTCAGTCGTCATCAGTGTGATATGCTGATCAAACAGCAGTCAGTGTGGGATTGTGAGATGACAAGCTGATCAAACAGCGGTCAGTGTGGGATTGTGAGATGACAAGCTGATCAAAGAGCGGTCAGTGTGGGATTGTGAGATGACAAGCTGATCAAACAGCGGTCAGTGTGGGATTGTGAAATGACAAGCTTATTAAACAGCGGTCAGGAGGGTGTCCCTGGACAACTGGATGTTGTATTCTGCCTGTGTTATGAATCAATAACATCAACAGCTTAAAGGTCTTTTCATTGCACATAACGGAACACATACCAAGTCCACTGTCACTGATTCCAGGATTAGCTAACCACTGGCGTGCTTGTTCCACCTTCCCCTCAACAGTTGGCGCAGGTTTGCGGATGCCACTTCTTTCTGTATTCATAATGCCATTGTGAGTCATCTGCTGAAGTTCCTTGAGCTTGCTCTGAATTTCCTTAGCTAAACTGATGGCCTGAGGACTGTTTCCCTGTTAAGACATAACAAAAACAAATGTGTTAAATATATAAAGTAAACGTTCTTTTCAAACATATGTATTACAAAAACTTTGCATGTCAAATGGAGGAAGGGGATAATTCAACTTCAAAAACAATCCAGAAACTATGCTACCGTGATAATACATAGAGCCCATGATAATATAGAGCCTGTGATGATATAGAGTCAGACTACATACACTTTATGACTAATTGTTTACACACACATTTCTTCAAGCCAAGACCCCAAGGATGACCTTTGCCCTCGACAAGACTGGTCATAAAGGAGATATACATGGTATGTCCCTGGATGTCCAAAGTGTGTTGACAGAGGCAGTCAAATTCAGATATTAAAAGCATCCACATTTACATGGAGCTGCTTAATTATACTGTTAAACTCTATCAATGTGTGAATGGCCATGTCATATGACAAGCATAGAAGTAAGTGAGTGAGTTGGGTTTAACACTTTGAACAGTATTTCAGTTACATTATGGCATGTCAGGGGTGGTATGGTGATGCCACAGTAAAGACTTCCGTGATGTATGTCTTAGACATTGATGAAACCCACAAGAACAGGTATGGTGCTGACGAGCCTAGCAACAATCACAGTGAACTGTGTATTCAAACCCACAATCACAGTTTCTGGCCTAAGTGAAGAAATTCAACACAGCAAATTGCAGCACTTCAGACAACAAGGATGGAACAAAGCGCTCATGCATAATTTATCATTGAAAATTGTTTCGTATTATCATGAATTAACATCAATTGTTTAAAGTTTGGCAATAAGGTTTCTGTTGGCCTTGACCTTCATTGGTCGTTAGAAATGGATCAAAATATAACATCATCACAGGAATCAGGTGTACAAAGTGTCATCAGATTCCAATCTGATATACTAAAACAATGGTCAGCTTTTTTTATGCCTCATACTTTCTGAGTGACCTTTACCTTCAATATTATCCAATCATGTGTTAAGATTCCCCAGGGTATATAAAGAAACATCGGGTATTCAGTGTAACACCTATCATAGACATGTGAAAAACAACTACAGCGACAGAGCTCAAATTTGAGCAAAACATATAACAGGGTTCTGCTAAATAAGAATGTCAACTACCTTGCCCTGCTGGCGTAGTTCAGACAAGGCATTGGACATTGACTCAATATCACTAATTTTTCTCTGAATGGCTTCTCTCTCTGCAGGATTAGTGCATCTGTCAGCAATCCTTTTTGAATCTTCAAGTATTTGTCTCAAAGCTTTGTCTCCTGAAATAAAGAGCATCATGTGTTTATACGCCTGAACCCAATATTGCCTGTAACAACACACATACTATGATACATATCTTAAGCATAGTGTCCCTTTAATTGCTAACAACAAGTACCATCCTTTAATGTCCTTTGGTTTGAGGAGATCAGGTGATCGAACCACCTACCTTTATCTATATGAGTTATCAATGAAATCCATTGTAAAATTCATAAGCAAATTGAAACTTTTCATGGTGACATCCACTGACTCATTCACACCTGCACTTCCAATCAGAGCTGTTGGATCTTGAAGCCAGTCGGTTGCCTGCTGCAATTTTCCCTCAATTGCGTTCTGAAAATAGATCAGAGTTAACATAAATAGAGCCATGCACAATAGCTCACCTGGATAAGTAGTTAACAGTTTAAATTGACCGCAAACAGCCTCTTATGAAAACTGCTGTCAGCTTTGCTTATCAAATATTTTCAAAAGTGGTTACAAACATGAAACAAGTATCAAATTTTTCACATGTTTCAAGATCTGCAAGAATTAATGTACTGTTGTAGAAACCTGTTGCAATACACAACAGTTAAATTTGTTGCAATACACAACAGTTAAATAATAACTTGTCAATAAACAATAACAAACAACCAGTATTTTCGGTTTCCTTGTCATGCACTGTAGCTCACCTATAATGTCAACAGAGACAACCACCAAAACAGGTGTCTGTCAGCATTGCTGCTCAAATATGACTTTAAACAAGTCATAGTATATGGCATTTATGATATTTGTTTTGAAATTGAAAATCAGTTCCAAACCTCTTGAAAATATAATGTCAATGCCAGGGAATAATCAGTCTAGATTATCTGCTGTAACAGATTCAGGTGTCATCATTGGTGGGAACATGCTATATATGAGTGAGTGAGTGAGTGAGTATGGTTTTACGCCGCTTTTAGCAATATTCCAGCAATATCACGGCGGGGTACACCAGAAATGGGCTTCACACATTGTACCCATGTCGGGAATCGAACCGGGGTCTTCGGGGTGACGAGCGAACGCTTTAACCACTAGGCTACCCGACCGCCCCTGCTATATATGAGGGCTGGTCAAAACGTTTTAAGTTTATAATGACAATTCAACACAAAACTTATAACAATGATTTAATACCGGAGACACATTCAATATAATACAACCTAACAAAGTTTGGCGTAAGGGGATTCTCACTGCAAATTACAGTAAACAATGGTTATAGTGAACTCAAAGGGACCATTAATTTTGGTTCATTATAACCGTAGTTCATTATAAGCATATATACAGCATAACTACAGCAAATTTTAGGGACAAAAAAGTAAGTTTGTTATATCTGTCGGTTTGTTATAAGAGTGTTCGTTATAACCATAGTTTACTGTATACACATGTGACTAGAAAAGCTATTGGTACATGTACATGACTGAGCATCAGTCAGGCCCAGCTAGGGATTGATTCACCTTGCACAACTGACAACCTTCCCAAGCATTGGGTATAAACACAGGAGAATCGACTACATGTACCTGACTTGTGTGTACCTGACTGAGCATCGGTCAGGCCCAAGCTGTTGGGATCAATTGTCGAGAGTGATACATAGAATACAATGGTTTCGACAATTAACTACACATCTATCATTCTACACTACAGATAGAATGCATTAGATGCTAAATACCATGGTGGTCAAGCCTGACCTGTGTTTTGACAACAGGCATCCAAAGCATCCCATCCTAATGATTGCAGGGGTAAATAGTATCATGCTGAGGAGCTTCCATGGCCCTCCTACGATGAATAAATTCCTGTAGACAATGGACCGGACAATAAGATGTTGTAGCTCGGCAGATATGTAACAATATAAGGCCAAGATGTTCACTTCCTAAAGAAAGCATGACAATTTGTACATAGAGGTTATAGAGTATGCAGAATCCGATTTTAATGGGATCCACGCTGGCAAACCAATGGTTCCTACTCAAAATTGAGAAATTCAAGATGGCCGCCATCCGTATTAAATATTTTGATATATGGCCATAACTTTGGATCTATTTGAAATAGAAACATGATCTTGGTTGCAAATTATAGGTTTTCGGGGCCAAGGAATGCAATGAAATAGTTTAAAATACTGTAAAGTGCATCCAGAACAAGATCAAAGATGGCCGCCATCCATGTAACAACATGTGTAAATGACAAATATGCCTTTTTGAAGGGTAAATGATTTTAATTAAAACTCCATCCAAACATTAATTTATAAATCTCTTTTCATTTATTTTTCAGGAAAATCATATCCATAGTACACCTGGTGAATGCATGCATAAGCATTAATTTAATGATGTGCTTAATTTGCAGAATTTGAAACTTTTGATATGGATTTCTGATAAATATTGAAACAAACTTAACGAATGTTACGATTCCTTTCAGGAATCGAGATTTTAACAGGGTTCATAAGACTGTAGAATGAGCGTTGAAGACTTGTCCAATACAACCAAGCTATATGGAGCGATGGCGACCAAGAAAATAAAACTTGACAGTACTTCTGCCCATCACCCAGTATTTACCCAAACAGACTGGACGCTGTGTGCCCTGTGCCAGAAAGGTTCAACTGAACCCCTGAGAGACCCGTCCCAATGCAAGAATGTAAATCAGTCCAAAGGCTATGAATTGTTAGCTGAGCACATCCAGGAGCTACACTTGCATGGTGCCCTGCCGATGAACATACAGTTGTCACGTTTGGATGACAGTCAAGGTATCGCTGCAACCCTCTTTCAACATAATGCAAGATGGCACAAAAATTGCTACACGAGGTTTCACCAAGATAAAGTTGAGCGTGCTCGCAAGAAGGTTGCCAAACTAGAGGATCCTAAAGCAGAGACTTCTCCACTCAAAGGTAGACTGCGTTGTGCGTTTCCTGGAACCTACTGCCAAGCTAAAGAAAATCTCTGCTTCTTTTGCGATGAAAAAGTGGAGGATGATTATCATACAGCAGCCACACCACGAATGGACATAAATGTTCAGAAGAGGGCAACTGCGCTTCGTGATACCCGACTACTAGCAAAGCTGTCCTCTGGAGACATGACTGCAATAGATGCCATATACCACAAACAGTGTTTGACTGACTACAGCAATAGACATCGCGCACACATCAGGAAAGTGGAATCAAGGAAAATTCAGATCTAGCCCCTGATGCTCTAGCATTCGCAGAATTGGTGTCCTACGTTGAAGAGACTCGTCAGGTGGATGAGCATACAGAACACATATTCAAGCTGTCAAGCCTCGTACGACTCTACAGATCACAACTTGAACAACTTGGCAGCGATATGTCAGGGCGCACAAACTCAACTCGTCTGAAGGAGAAGCTTCTCACACGAATTCCTGACTTGGAAGCAAATAAAAGCAAGTATGAGGTCATGCTCACATTTAAGAACTAGAAAGTGTTTTTACTCGTAAAAACATATGTCTCCCCCAACTCCCCTAACCCCCATTCATTCGTTTACTTCACGTTAAACCCCATCTCTTCATTCCCACCCTCCATTACTAAATAACAGAGACAAAAACAGAACTCCTAGAAATTTCAAACAACTAATGGGCACCACTTGAGTGCTGGGTTAATGTGTATACAAAGTTTCGCGAAAAAATATTAAACGGTTTCTGAGTTATGGTCAGGAAACAAAGTTTACCCCCATTCAGAGCCTATGTTCAACTTATCTCCATGGAAACGAGTAAAAATAAAAATGTTAAAAATCTCTAAATAGCAAAAGGCACCACTTCAGTGCTGGGTTAATGTGTATACAAAGTTTCGCGAAAAAATATTAAACGGTTTCTGAGTTATGGTCAGGAAACAAAGCTTACCCCCATTCAGAGCCTATGTTCAACTTATCTCCATGGAAACGAGTAAAAATAAAAATGTTAAAAATCTCTAAATAGCAAAAGGCACCACTTCAGTGCTGGGTTAATGTGTATACAAAGTTTCGCGAAAAAATATTAAACGGTTTCTGAGTTATGGTCAGGAAACAAAGCTTACCCCCATTCAGAGCCTATGTTCAACTTATCTCCATGGAAACGAGTAAAAATAAAAATGTCAAAAATCTCTAAATAGGAAAAGGCACCACTTCAGTGCTGGGTTAATGTGTATACAAAGTTTCGCGAAAAAATATTAAACGGTTTCTGAGTTATGGTCAGGAAACAAAGCTTACCCCCATTCAGAGCCTATGTTCAACTTATCTCCATGGAAACGAGAAAAAATAAAAATGTCAAAAATCTCTAAATAGCAAAAGGCACCACTTCAGTGCTGGGTTAATGTGTATACAAAGTTTCGCGAAAAAATATTAAACGGTTTCCGAGTTATGGTCCGGAAACCAAGCTTACCCCCATTCAGAGTCTATGTTCAACTTATCTCCATGGAAACGAGAAAAAATAAAAATGTCAAAAATCTCTTAATAGCAAAAGGCACCACTTCAGTGCTGGGTTAATGTGTATACAAAGTTTCGCGAAAAAATATTAAACGGTTTCTGAGTTATGGTCCGGAAACGGTGGGAACGCCGACGCCGACGGGAACCGTGCCAAAAACAATATGTCTCCCTCCATTCTGGGGGAGACATAATGATGTCGGAAATACCTTGTTGGAGGCCAAGAAGCAGGACCCTGAGAGTGATGCTGTTGCACTCATGAGAGCTGCAAACATAATCAGGAAGGAGATCTTTCAGAAATGCTACAAATTCACGGGATCATTGATAGACGAGCAGTATGAGGATAATCAAATTTCCCAAATTGCGTTGGTTCAGGTGATTCTTGGAGGTACAAACATCCAAAACCAGATGAAAAACAATCATGTTGTGAAAACAGCAACTATATCAATAGCTGAGTTGCTCACATTCAACACTCTGAAAGGTAGCAGGAAAGAAGCCACTGCTTCACAGACTCCACACAACCTGGAACGAGAAACCAGACTTCCTTTGTACCTTGGGTTGCTGATCCACAACAAGACCAGAAAGCGTGACTTGATTGACACTCTTTTCGAGAAGGGATTGTCTGTATCGTATGACCAAATACTACAGCTGGCCACAGATGTAGCAAACAGTGCATTGACCTCTTTTGAAGATGGTGGGGCTGTGTGCCCTACAGCGCTGAGAAAAGATCTCTTCACAACAGGCAATCTTGACAACATAGATCACAATCCTTCATCCACTTCAGTACAAACTGCGTTCCATGGAACTGCCATCTCTCTGACACAGCATGTTACGAATGAATGTGCAGGCACAGAGCTCCAGAACAAACCTCTCATCGACAAGGACACACCAAAGACAAAGAAGATCAAGCCAATCATGGAGTCGTACAGTACTGTCCCGCCAGCTGCATTCCAAACCAATAACCCTATACCATGCAAGAAAGAGGGACAAGCGGTCCCACAAACGTCTCCAGTCAACTAAGATGAGCTGCAGCTCTCATGGCACAGGCGGTTGAGAAGCTGTTGAAGAAACCTGAATTGAAATCAGAAGATAACATCTCTTGGTCTGCACATTTTGTAGCTTCACAAGATTCCTGCCCCAGACCACCGGCGATATCTGGGATCATGCCATTATTCCGTGATAACACACATTCTTTGGCAATGGTAAAGCATGGCATGGATGTAATCGCTAAAGCTACAGAACATGTGCATCCTGGACAAGTCCCAATATTGACTGTTGATCAGCCGCTGTATGCCATCGCCAAGAAGATCCAGTGGACCTGGCCAGCTGCCTTATGGCGAAGACAAGTATGTGGTGATGATGGGTGGATTGCATATAGAGATGGCGTTCCTGAAAGTTCTAGGAGATTGGCTAGATGGCAGTGGAGGGTTGGTTGTACTGACGACTGCGAACGTTACCACCGATGGTAGGGCTGATGCTCTTAGAAAGGGATCATTCAAGGCACGTTCTCAGTGGGCTGCTGCACTGTTTTGTTTACGTAGCCAAGCCTACAGTTCATACAAAGCAGAGGCAGAGGTGAAGCCTGTGATGCCATTCGAATACTGGTGCACACGCATGGAGACGCATCATCCGCAGTTTCGGTATTGGAACAAAACCTTCAAACTTGAGGTTCTCTTCCTCAATTTTAAGCAATCACAGCATGAAGGAAACTTTGAGCTCTACATTGGCACACTTGAAAAAATTGTGCCATGGATGTTTGCCATGGAACACTTCCAATATGCGAGGTGGTTGTCTGTTCACGTGCGAGATCAGATGCAGAGGCAGCTTGTACATGCTGCACTGCTAGATGTTGTATGGGATACCTACATGGCTGACAGTCTGAAAGCGCACACCAGAGAAGGCCAAGGAACAGGAGAAGCTCTTCATGTGTCTGAGAAAACACGACTTCCACACAACTGGAAAAGTTTCTTGCGAGTCGACAGCAACAAGACTAAACTCTTCAGGCTTCTAGCCACAGTTATTGAATCTGAAGCAACAGCAACAGGGAAGATACTGATCACAATCAAGGGTCAGAATGTAACCTCATCCACACCACTAGATGCTTCTGACCTACAGCCATGCTCACACGAAGAGTCAGACTACTGAATGATGCTCCATTGTCTCCATGCATACAAACATGGCATGAAAATGATAATGTTATATGCCACTGGCATGGACGTACTGGTTCTTACCATTGTGACTGCAATCGACATGGAAGATTGTGAACTTTGGTTAGCTTTCAGACATTGTGCCCATTTCTGTAAATTGGACTCAAATTGTTGCCAGAGAGATGGGAAATGATTACTGCAGAGGCTTGCCATTTATGCATGCATTGTCAGGCTGTGACACGGTGTCGTCATTCTGCTCCATCGGTAAGAAGACAGTCTGGGAAGTATGGAAGTCACATCCTCAAATCAACGACATATTTCATCGGTTGTCAGATACGCCAGATACGACGTGAAAGAACGCGAGAGATATGTGGTCCTGCTCTACTCTCGCACATCACAGCTCAAAGAAGTGAATGAAGCTAGGAAGCGACTGTTCTCCATCAACTTTTAAGTTTATAGGTTGCTCGTATAGCAGCATCACGTATTAGCGTCGTCATGCCCACAAAATATTTTCAAAATCTTATAGTTGCAACAACTTTATTCACATGTGCTGATGACAGAAAAAAATAAATGAATAAAAGCTATGTTTTATGGTTCAACTTAATACATTCTATGTTCAATCTCAATTCTGAGTGGGAATCAAGTAACAGTTATGGAGAGATATCGAAATTCGTAAAATGGATGGCAGCCATCTTTGACCGTGTTTAAAACTATTTTATTGCATTCCTAGGCCCCGAAAACCTATGATTTCCCACCAAGATCAAGTTATGGCCATATATCAATATTTGTAATACGGTATTACAAATGGCGGCCATCTTGTATTTCTCAATTTTGAGTGGGAACCATTGGTTTGCCAGCATGAATCCCATTAAAATCGGATTCTGCATACTCCATAATCCCTATGTACAATTTTTCATGCTTTCTTCCAGAAGTGAACATCTATTTGACCTATCTGACGAGCTATTGGAACTGCATGGATGGACAATGTTATACCCCTGCGAAAGGATCTGTCTTAGACATTTTAAGTTTCAAATCAAACGATGTACAATCTGGTTGAAACACAACAGAGCTGAGAGACAAATGAAATTTTGTATCAAAATGGTCACAAGTAAATTCTCCACAACGGAGAAAACCCCAAAAAGTGACTGAACACACAGTCCTCATCAACAAGTCTGTGAAACGTGAAAATAGTCCTTTCTCTAGGGTGATCCAAATCTGCTCTAAAATGTCAACAGTAATTGGTAGTCGCACACTTCGATTAACACCATGTTCTTTCTTGATAGCCTTCATGATTGTTTCTACTCGTAGCAGATTCCTTGAACACCATGGATGATGGCAGTGGGCTACAAACAATAACAATGAATCTTCCGACAATGGAGGTAACACACAGGGCTGCCACACAAACCCGCACATAGCCATGAAATTGAGGGGCTGCGATTATAGGTCTTCCATGAAATTCCAATCGTGTAAGAATGTTCTCCACACATCAAAATCTAGACGACATTGTTTGTTCAAAGGGACCCGATGACGTAGGTGTTTCACAGAGTGGGCCAGTTGTAGGAGGTAACTGATGAATGCCCTACCCACTGGAATGATCAGCATAGCAAAATTTAGATGACCAATAATGCTGAGCAGTAGTTGCTTTGTGACTTTCCTGGCACTTTCTCAGTGGGTAGAAGAGCTTCCATCCTATCAGTGTTGAAAATATTCCCCAGATACTCCAAACATGTGACCGATCCAACCGTTTTATGGGGGGACAAGGGGATATTCAGTTCTGAGAATAAGCATTGTAGTTTGTTCATGGTACTAATGCCTTGTTCTAAGTCCTTATCCACAGTCAAAAAATCATCCAAAGGATGCAATATATTGTAAATGTCATACACATGATTTGCAATCCAACACACTGCTGCAGACAGGCCATCAAACAGTTTTGGAGTGGACCGGCAAGATAATAGATTCTTGCAGACAGTAGTAGGTGGACATGTAATGCCCATGTCAGTTTATCCACGTCAACAGGAGATGGGGTCGCCTGTAGTCACTGTCGGTGCTTTTTGGCAGAGGAAGAGTTCTGGACAGGTGTCGACTTGCCTGCTGGGAATTGAGTCTCTCCTGTGTTATGCCAACATTCCAAAGCAGGGTGCGGCTTCCAACATATAGAGCACAAATGTCTAAATCTACAATTTCCGCAAACACATTTCTCAGTATTAAGGTTGTTGTACAATGGGATACCTTTGTGTATGAGAACTTCCCTTCCCCGGCGATCCATGCCTCTGCGTTCTGTGGTGAATTCTCTGTCCCTAGTTGTGGGAGTATGGTTAAGAGTCTCTCCTGGTTGGTGATGTATGGACTTGGCATCTACCATGTAACAAAACTGCGTTGAATGACCAATGTCATCACACGACTGGCAAAGCAGTGATTCTGCATCCTGTAAACATGGCTCTGTAGATGGCATCACCTCATATGGGCGACTATCGACTGTACTTAGAGGGATCGCTGGACCGTATCTTCGCCGAGGCACCCTGAGATGCGGCCATGATTGTTGTAACCGAACTGTCCGTATCCTCGTACATACTTGCTGCTTCACTGTGCACAGTATCCTGCATGGATATCCTGCTTGACGTTCACTTCTTACATGTTTTAGGAGCCATACTGACTTACGCCTGTGAGAAACTGGAACACTTGATTCATACTATTCGATTGTACGTACGGGAGCAAAATTGCTTGTCATTCTTATGAAACCTTTACAAGTTGGCTGACTTTGAAGTGCTGCTGCACATGCTTGTACTTTGGCATGCTGGGAAGTTGCCTTATCTCAGTTACATAAAATAGCATCACACATGATACATGTATGTATTACTGAAATTTGTCTTACTGTAGATTCTTATAGTAATATTAATACATAACCGGGTGGTTAGTGTTACACTTATCTGGTAATAAACTGCAAGAAGATTATATTCTGCTTATAATGTTGCCTTATGTTTACCTAATAATGAAACCATGGAATATAATTAATGTCGTGCCAATAACAAACACTGTTGGAATTAATCCCAACATAAAAATATACTTGTATGCTACATTTTGAACTTGGAAGATATGAGAAAATAACGACATAGCAGTTTAACTTACCATTATAAACTAACTTAATATACATTGAGCAACAACCTAACAAACAAAACCAAAAACTGTGAAAGTGTGTTTAATTTTATTTTTCAACATAATCTCACTGCTTTTCAATTCACTTCTCACATCGATAGTAAAGCTTTTCATTCCAGTTAGTTTTCTGAAGCTACCCTGAAATACCCATTCACGGCATTCATAGCACTTTCCATGAAGGTGTTCTTTCAGTTTGGGCAACATGTGGAAATCACTTGGTGCCAGGTCTGGCGAGTATGGAGGGTGAGGGAGCTCTTTGAACCCACACTGTCACACCGCAGCCTTTGCAAGAGGCATTGTCATGAAGTAGTAGAACTCCAGCAGTTAGCATTCCTCAACGTTTTTCATTGATAGAATCTCTCAGGCGATGAACCAAATCAGCATAGTAGGCACCGGTAATCACCTTTTGACTCATCAAGGATCACACCCTTTGCATCCCAGAATACAGTGGCCATTACTTTCTTCACTGATCTTGAAGATTTGACTTAATAATTGGTAATGTCAGTTCTTTTTTCCTTAACATCTGAATTTAGAAACTTCGGCACCAAACAAGCAGATATCTTTTTCATCTGTAAATATTCAGGAATAATAGTTTCAATGGATCCATGGCTTAGCCCTGTGTCTTCCTCAAGTTCAGCAATGGTAATACATCTATCTGACAGTTTAAGTTTTTCTATCTCCTTGATTGAATCTTCAATGATCAAGACTTGTTCTCCCAGCCTCAACCATAGCTACCCAACATTTAACAGTGTAATAGGTGGGGCACTTATCACTAAACACTTGTGACATATGGTCATGAATTTTAAGGGGAGTACTTTTCTTTAAAGTAAAAAACCTGATGACTGCTCAGTACTCATTTTTTCCATTTCTGTGTCCATTTGGACCCCTATCACGTTCAACTGGTTGTCACTAATATACAAACATCCTCAACAGACCAAATACCAAATACACTTGCAATGAACTACTCCAACACTGTACTACTTTGATTATTTCACTTTGTCATGGCCCATAGTTGAAAGTTAGTCAGGCTTAGAACTTTTTGACCAGCCCATCCAGATAGGGTTCAGTCAGGGTTTTTTAAGATTATGTTTACAGTGAAAGGAAATGCATTTTGAGAGAATTTCGGAGCATGGTCAACATACAAAGGTCAAATAAGGTGAAATTTCTAAATATAGCAAAAAATGGTACACATGCGTTGAGCCAGACTACTATCTACATTTGTATCAAACTGTATCAAATTTTCAACACAAATGACTAAGAAATGGGGGCATAACTAGCAGTGGGAGCTATGTTAAAAAAATCGAATTTGAACCTGTTAAAACAATTTAGGTGTCATCATTGCATGAAATAAGCATGTGAAAAGTAAGCTTCATTTCAGCAATATCTGAGAAGATGTTTATGACAAATAACTCTGTATTTTCTGATATGGCCACTGGCAGAAATATTTGATTTCCAATCAAGATGCCCTGAACAAACACTACTACATAAGGTAACAATCTCATGAAGTTTCAGGCCTTTTCAGTTTTTGAATACAAAAGTATAGAAATTTCAATTTTGAAGCCTTGAAGAAACTTGAACTTCTTATAGTACAAACCATCCACATAAAATTTCAGCTGACTCCATCAAGTCAACTGTTTGATTGGCATTCCAGAAGTTGGCAAAAAATTAAGAGAAACGTACAACTTTATGGAATACATGCACAACTTCTGGTTGATAAGTGTGTAAGAAACTACATCGAAATGTAGCTACATGCAATAAACCAAAATTAGCTATCCTTAAAGTTGTACATTTTTCTTATCCATCAAGTCATTTTAGAAAATGGTTGGAAATGTAAAAAAGTTGATGGATGACAACAATGGACGACTTGCGATAATGTAAGCTCCCATGGACTTTCAAGTCAGTTGAACTACTATTGTATTATATATGCTATTCCAAAAACCACATACTTGCTGCACATCAAGTTTCATAATTATACATGCAAGTAATGGAACAAAACTGCCATGGTGATGTCGTATTGTTATAGACATCATATCTTTGATCTTTTAAGCAAAGTTCAGCTTCACAGGCCCTGTAGTTTCCGAGTAGATGTAGAAAATGCAGTGACACCAGAGAAAGTGGGATTGTGAAAGCCTAAGGATGTACCTGGATTAAAATCAAAACGTCCCAAAAAAAGTATCACACATTATACCAAATGCCAAAAACCTTTTAATATTAAATTTCATAATGAAACACGCAGTAACTGCAATTTAATGGCTGAGTAATGGCGAAATATGACATTCTCACTTAATTTTCAGTCAGGCGAGCTAAAAGCTTTTGGGATGGTGCTTGGCAATTTGCAGCAGTATGGCTTTCAACAACAATTGAGCTGAAAACACTGAGGAATTTCACCTACATCAATGACCCTGTAGTGAATATTAATTGGCCATTACATCTAAGTCTGTGGAAATAACTAAGACATCCACCTCGTCTTACCGGTAAAGTTAGGACTATTGGCATTACCTGACACTTCTTCATGACGGTGAGGTCATCAGCATCCCACTCATCTTCGTCATACGTTGTCAGCTGCAGGACACGGATTATCTCATGAATCTCATCTGACATCTTCTTCACTATATAGTCACGCCCACTCTGTGCATCAGGAATGCCTTGACCTAACAAAATATAAAACATTCAATCAACACTGCAAAGAAAATAGTATAATCAGTGTACAAGTAAAGTTGTCACTGTAACACAAAAAACAATTTAATAGTCTTGGTTCTCAGGCAACGTCTGCATCTTTGTAAAGACCACCTCACATTTCATCTTTATTTCCTTAAATATTCCATGTCTCGAACACACGACCCCGGCAGAAAAATGCTACAATATTTAAAAACAATGCGATCCAACATAGCATGCATTTACTTCACTTTACATGCACACTGCTTTACTGCACATCTCAGGTAATGGTCATGGTGGCAAATGAGTTTGTGTGCTGTTTTGCAGTTTACAAATGTGGTCAATGAAAACATGATATTTACAATAAAACATCACAATACATGATCATTTACAAATTCAATGGCATTTGTGTACTGTATGCCGAACAATGTTTCATACACAGAGATTAAGATTACATGTGTATTTGTCTCATAAAATTTCCGTGGGTGACTTAGTTTAAAAAATACTTAATGTCAAAGAAATTTCGATACAGTAATAGGAATACTGAAGACTTTGTATCTCTAACGACTAGTGTTCGTTTCAAGGCATGGTTAGTTGATGTGATTTGTCAGTCAGTTCATACACGATTTTGCCGAAATTAATGTACACAAAATTTGATGAAATCTCTGGATACATGTGATATATAATTCCAGATACACAATGAACACTTTTCTAGCCAGATAATGTTATAACAGGACGAACTTGCGTACTTCAGTACGGATTTGTTGACATGCTTCTTGTGATGTTCTGTGCTCACAATAATATCTTCTCATTGTGAAATAAAATCAAAGCTCATTTTAGGCATGTATTATGCACACACTGGTAGTCCAACAGTAATCAATTACTGTATTCCATTATTTTACTCATCAAGGAATACATTAATGTTGGGAGGCCCTTTACCAGGTTGATTGTACACAACTGTTTATTTGGTTACATACTAGTTTGAACAACCAAAAAAACACACACAAATAAACACCACAAGTGTATAGTCGACAAATTTATCAATATCTCCCGCCAATTTTAACATGTTATGGTCCCAAACCAGGTAACTGATCCAACATTTCTCTTAGCCCATGTCAAAATAGCTGCAATGGAAATTCTAAAATAAACATTTCTAAAACTCCTTAATATCAAATGGCACCAGTTCTGTTCAGTACGTGCTTATATATAGACATGCAATGTTTGGCAATGAAATATTTCTGGAAATAATGCCCTGAAATACAAATTTCTAAAATTCATAAATAGCAAATGGCAACAATTAAGCATGTGTCTGATAGATGTGGAAAATTTCATCCGGAATCGAACACCACCCTTATAGAAATTAAGTCCAACTTGTTGCAATGGAAACGTAAAAAACAAAAAATTCTAAAAGTGCTAAATATCTAAAGGTACCAGTTCAGTATGTGCCTGGTAAACATGCAATGTTTTGTAAGAAAGTATTTAGCGTTTTTTGAGTTGTGCTCCGGAAACGAACACCACCCTTATAGAACCTAAGTCCAACTTGTTGCCATGGAAACATAAAAAATATAAATTTCCAAAATTCCTAAATAGCAAATGGCACCAGTTCTGTATGAGTTTGATAGACATGCAAAGTTTCGTAGAGAAACATTTAACGGTTTCTGAGTTATGCTCAGGAAACTATTTCGGGACGCACGCAACCCATTTCTATATCCCCTGCCAACATTGTTGGGGCAGGGAATAATAAACCTTACTTGCCTGGCAACTAATTTCACTTGTTAACAAACTGCAATGTATCATGGTTCCCCTGTCCGATATACATGTCAAACATGTCATGTGGAAACAACTTATTTCACAAATCACTTGTCGCTCTAAAAAAAATACTTAGCGAGCAGCTTAAAATGTCAACCAAAAACAAAACTTAGAGTAACTTGCTGCTGGCAAGTAAAATAACATAGAAGAAGAAAATAAATTTCAACATTTCTCTATCTGTTACAATAAATATACCATGCAAATTAGACAATTTACAAAAAAAAAAATCATTACATAATTTAATTTGTTCTTTAATTGATGCACAAAACATTAATGTTTCATTTTTTTATACTCATAAAAATAACCAGTTAACAGCAAAACACAAGATTTAAAGAGTATTTGAATATTTCACTGTTTCAATTAACATCAGTTTTCTGAGAACAACAACATTTAGAATATGAACAATGTTTGTATAAGGTTCACATGCAGAAATACTTGTAAGCAGCCCAATCACCACCTTTTCTTGAATGTCCCAAAACAGTTCCCTTCCAGATAAATGACATTTCAATTTTGAGAAATAGAGAATCTCACCTGAGTGTCTTTTGATATCAAATATGTCAACACGAGTTGATAAAAGTGGAAAAATTCCAAGGCTTCCTGAGGATTTTTGCCACTATTATCAACGAGTGTTGATATATTTGATGTCAAAAGACACAAGGGTGAGATATTATTTATAATCCAACATCATTCTTCCAACTTTTTCAATTTGTAGACAGTAATTAGCAGTGTCTTCAGTGTAAAAAGTACTGCTCATAGCTTCAGTAGCAGAGCCATTAGTGATGTCATTTGATTGTGATGTCACAATGGTCTGCAAAGCTTTGTGATGTAATTTCAATGCAGCGATATCTACAGTGAAGATAATGCTTGATCTCATCAAAGCGATATCTCCTGTGGGAGCCAGTTTTGGATGATAAAACATATTCCAAATGCAGTACAATGAAAAACAGTCCCATGCTTCTAGCCAGCAAAATAAGCATGGTAAATGCACTTCAGTTCTCATGACATCATTTCTTGCTTTGGAAAACACATTCCTAATGTATAAACCAAGTCTTGTGTCTCTTAGTAGCTTGATCAGACAGATATGCCCTTCCAGTCAAAGTACATATCAAATGAGTGTAAAGTGTGTCTCACTGGAGAGCAAAAGGTGGGGAATTCGGTTCATGGCCGTGTCATAACAAAAGAAGTTAAAAAGTGTGACTGCTTGTTAGCCTGCCTTGCGCTCGGTATTAAGAGGACAAAACAAGCATTGGTCGACTAGGAAACAGTATTTTTAATCTGAGTGTGGTATCCATGTTCAACAGTGTCATGGTATCTCTAACCATAACGCAGGTCTCAAGAGTCCATGGATGACGCCCCATGTTGTCACTGTCAGACACCCTCATTATTGCTAACATGAAATGAAATTTGGGTAATGTCGTATTTTCGTTGCATAGTGTGCACTTGAGTATTATAATTGCAATTTTGTGTATTGTTCCCAGTTAAAACAATGTTGTATAGCCTCAGGTGAATAAACAGATAACAAACGTTGTAAAACATTGTCAAAGATGTTAAATATGTAACTAAATATCACATGATGATTTACCATTTCAATTGTATTTCCTGTAATGCTAAGCATTGTTTTATAAGCAGAGATTGAGATTACTGTGTGTATTTGTCTTGGAAACAAAGCCCAAAAAAACAATCAGCACTCCATAGGTTTTTTCCGAATATACCGGTGATTCAGTTAAAAAATACCCAATAATATAACTTCAAAGTCACCACTGAGCCTTTCCACAGTATTGCTATTTTGATTTTGAAAATAATATGTTGACATATAATTGCCAAACTACAACAAATATGACTTTCAAAGACTTAGTATGGCAGTTATAATATATGTATCCATTCTGTGACACCTAAGGTTCATTTCAAGGTGTAACTAGCAGTAATATGATCGTGGTTGCAGTGAATAATGAGAGCTGGTGTTGTCACGGTTTGTGGTAAAGTGGACCCTATGGAACAGGGTAAACAGAATATGTCAGTGTATCAGAAGGAATGAGGTGACCATCTGTTTCACACACAATTTCGTCAAAATTAATCTAAACAATTATTACTGAATGAAATTGTGACTAAAATAAAAAAATATTACAAACATGAGTCACAAGTCCAGACATAAAATGAACACCTTTATATTACCATATTGTGTAACCAAAGTATAAACTAGTGGAATTTAGTACGGATTTGTTGATGTGCTATTGCTGATGACATGAAGATGTGTGTGGTAAAATAATAAAATTGATGGGAGTTATTGATTAACCCACTTTTAAAACGAATCAGTGGTAACTTGATAGGTGCTACAGTGAGGGATCACTGTACTTCTTGAATCCAGGATAAACTGGGAACATGAAGCTAACCAGTCTGCCCTCCTCAGACAAGTTCATTGTTTCCTTACAGATTCTGGAACTTGGGAAGATGAACTGGAAATTCCTTGCTGAGACTTTTAAGGCTATTCTCATATGCATGTCTGTCACATTTTTCCTCAGTACCTGAAAGACACAGAAATAAAAGCCCTTGGTGAGGTCAGTGTTCTTCAGTTCCAAAATAGCTCTCTTGTCCAGTCCTGTCCATATGTTGCATGTTTCACTCTGGCCAGGATACAAGTCCTGATGTTTTTGGAAATTTAACTTGGATTTATCCTTACATCTGAAAGGAATCCTTCCCTCCTCTTGACAGGATCCCTACCAAAACTGACCTCAGGGCTACTCTCCAGGGTGTCTTGTGTGCATAAACTTACCTCAGGGCTACTCTCTCTAGGGTCTCTTGCGTGCATAAACTGACATCTAGTCCACTCTCTCTAGGGTCTCTTGCGTGCATAAACTGACATCTAGTCCACTCTCTCTAGGGTCTCTTGTGTGCATAAACTGACATCTAGTCCACTCTCTCTAGGGTGTCTTGTGTGCATAAACTGACCCCAGGACAACTCTCTCTGGGGTGTCTTGTGTGCATAAACTGACATCTAGTCCACTCTCTCTAGGGTGTCTTGTGTGCATAAACTGACCTCAGGGCTACTCTCTCTGGAGTCTCTTGTGTGCATAAACTGACCTCAGGGCCACTCTCTCTTGAGTCTCTTGTGTGCATAAACTGACATCTAGTCCACTCTCTCTGGAGTCTCTTGTGTGCATAAACTGACCTCAGGGCCACGCTCTCTTGAGTCTCTTGTGTGCAAAATGACCTAAGGGCTACTCTCTCTAGGGTGTCTTGTGTGCAAAAAGTGACCTCAGGGCCACTCTCTCTCTCTCTCTCTCTCTCTCTCGAGTCTCTTGTGTGCATAAGCTGACCTCAGGGCTTCTCTCTAGGGTCTCATGTGCATAAACTGACCTCAGGGCAACTCTCTCTAGGGTCTCTTGTGTGCATAAACTGACATCTAGTCCACTCTCTCTAAGGTCTCTTGTGTTCATGAGCTGACCTCAGGGCCAGTCTCTAGAGTGTCTTGTGTGCATAAGCTGGCCTAAGGGCCACTCTATCCGGGGTTTCATGTGTATAAACTGACCTTAGGGCCTCTCTCTCTCTGGGGTCTCTTGTGTGCATAAACTGGCCTTAGGGCCACTATCTCTGGAGTCTCTTGTGTGCATAAACTGACATCTAGTCCACTCTCTCTAGGGTGTCTTGTGTGCATAAACTGACCTCAGGGCCACTCTCTAGGGTCTCTTGTGTGCATAAGCTGGGCTCAGGGCCACTCTCTTTAGGGTCTCTTGTGTGCATAAACTGGCCTCAGGGCTACTCTCTCTGGAGTCTCTTGTGTGCATAAACTGGCCTCAGGGCCACTCTCTCTGGAGTCTCTTGTGTGCATAAGCTGGCCTCAGGGCCACTCTTTCTAGGGTCTCATGTGCATAAACTGGCCTCAGGGCTACTCTCTCTGGAGTCTCTTGTGTGCATAAACTGGCCTCAGGGCCACTCTCTCTGGAGTCTCTTGTGTGCATAAGCTGGCCTCAGGGCCACTCTTTCTAGGGTCTCATGTGCATAAACTGGCCTCAGGGCTACTCTCTCTGGAGTCTCTTGTGTGTATAAACTGGCCTCAGGGCCACCCTCTCTGGAGTCTCTTGTGTGCATAAGCTGACCTCAGGGCCACCCTCTCTGGAGTCTCTTGTGTGCATAAGCTGACCTCAGGGCCACCCTCTCTGGAGTCTCTTGTGTGCATAAACTGACCTCAGGACTACTCGTCTTCCTTTGCACTTGTAAGGGCCATCTTGTTGATTCGAGTTTACAGCCAGAATTGGGACTTTTTCCTCATCGAAATGACCAAAGCCCAGCTAACACACGACGTTGTCACAACGTTGTGGAAAGGTTGTGGATTGGTAACGTCGTGATATTACGTTGTCACAACGTTGTTATAATGTCAACGTGCAACGTTATTTCACAACGTTATAACAACGTTGCACATTCACGTTGTGAAAACGTTGTGCATTGGACATCACACAACATTTTGTAGCTACGTTTCTGAAACGTCGGTGAAACGTTATAGAGTTTGCTTCTCGATAGTCATAAAGGAATAGAACTGCTTTATCAAAATCAACATGAATTTGTCAGAATACCAAGGCAGTAATGCATTACCTTTCAATATATTCGGCATTTAAATTTTCATCTCTTAATACTAAAATTTCCAGAACGTAATTGCGTATCTCTATGACAACGTTATTCCACAACATAACAACAACGTTGCAAATTAACGTTGTGATAACGTTGTGCTTTGGACATTAAAACACTTTTTGTAAATGATGTTTAGGAAACCACTTGTAGATCTACCATCTCTTGTTCTTATTTTTTTTAAACATATATATTTATAACGAAGTTATCTGTCTACTAAATGTTGTCACAAGCAATATTACAGTTAACAACAATAGCGCCCATTTTTTGCGGCGTGAGAGCGACTGCTGAAAAGTTTAGCCTGTTGCCTCGTGAAGTGACGTCAGAATGACGTCACATTGTCGCGGAAGATTTGTTGTCACCAGCCATCTTAGTTCAAGCTCACTCTAGACATATTAGAAGTCTACAACCAAGAGATTATGCAGCAACTGGAACTGGACAGATGATCTGTGAATTCGGATGAGGTAAGTTAATTTTTCAGAAGCAGCCTCCCCTTGTTGATATGTTTCTGTACATGCAGATCGTCAAATGATTTAAATGTATCATATTATTCAGCAGTGGCAGAGTTTAGAATGCAGTTTGCCAGTCACTTTCACTGAGCGTCAGTGTTGATATTAATATTTGATACACAGAACATAATGTATAAAGAGGTGAAGGAGGCCCAAGACTTTTTTCCATATTATTATTTTATGGATACCAAGGTAATTACCAAGGGCAAGCAGTATATGTTTGACCAGAATTCAGTCTGGCGGCGTTTTGTGGCCGTCATATTTTGTTCGGGTTTCGATCGTTAACGTGTAGGTCTGTAAATAGGCCTAACTTATGCATGGCCTACTGACCACTGACAGTTATCGCCATATCTTCCGTGTTATTTCGGAAATCATTACTATTCAAAGTTTACTTGTACTAATCTTCGGACTTTGATTTTTGTGAAACAATGTGGCTCATTCAGGCCATGAGAAAGGTTTAGTAGATTTATGTTATACAGCGAAGAGAGGGAATCAAAACAATGGAAGTATTTTCAGATCGACTCTCTGTAGGCTACTAGTTATAGCCTTAGTCTTAATGCGCTCAATGATGTTATGAAAAATTGTATTTTTGGGAAGAGATAGAAACATACTTGTTGTTTCCGAAAAGGCCTAATTAGCACTGACTGAAGTAGCCTAAATGTAGACCATCAGGTTGTTGGTGCTGTCTATACATTTTATTTTAGTAAGGCTCTTATCATGGTGTATTTTTATTATTTCCAAAAAATAATCAATTCATCATTTTCCGATAACTAGATCTTATGTCTGACTCCCTTCTAATGAAAACGAGCAAAAGTAAAACGAGTCTCTCGTCGCACGCCATAACGGGGTGTTTGCGGTATTGTCATATTGGTGATGATAAGCTAGTCAATAGTCAAAAGTTAAATATCACCATATATTGTCAGTGAGTTGGTCATCGTTTGTTGATTATTAAGGTGAGATAGGTGTAGCCAATGTGCACCAATGAAAAATACAATGGAATTGATAGCAACCCTATTTGTTCGGTTTTCCTATCCATATGTTGCCATGTAGGCTACCATGCTAGGTCTACAGAATTATATTTAACGATATTGAACTGTATTATGTTAATAAACGTAGTAACAAATAAATTTCAATAAATATTTACAGAGCTGTTTCAACTTCGTCTGGTATTGTATAAGCTATTGCATTTTGTTAATTTACACATGTTTCTATCTTTGTAAATATTAGAACATAGATTCTATATAAATATCCTGGCATGTTAAATGGAAAATATTAAGATTATTATTAAAAAGAATAATCACAATTTTAATCAGGATAAATACACCAAAGTGTTAACACTTCTATTCATAATTCATATTCAACATTCATACTTCAAATATGGGAACTATTTATTTTCTTTGGCAATATATATTTTTCATTTATGTATATATTTTTCAAATAAGGTTTTAGAAACTTGGCCAACATATTCACTTGAATCACTAGTTTGTGATGTACAGCAGAAAGGTAAAGTTACTGCTTTTGAATAACTACAGTTGATCTATTGACTGATAAAACTATTTGCTAATACTACCACCAGTTACATCATACTCTAAGTAAATGTGATTTATCTATACAGTACTGGTTTATTTAAAAATGTGATACTTTGTGGTTTCTGTTTTTCTTTCAGGTGGAGAAAACAGTATTGTGGGAGCATATTTGTTTAAAGTACATCACTGACAGAGAGGTATGTATGATGCAATAATATATACAAACATCTTCAAGAATTAAATTTTAGATGATTCTTATTTAATTATACCCACAATCTAAAAGGGTGGGGGTATAAAGTTACACCAATGATTCAGTGCTTAAAGCTTTTCTGCCTATGTATGATCCAAGAGCATCATGGTATTACTGTCAGCGCCTTCTTTGCACTTTCAGCAGTTTTTCACTGTTTAAAGACTGACATCAGACATCAAAATATTATTTTGGGGAATGCAACCATTATTTTGTTATGTCAGAAATATGTACCTTGCCTGGCCATTTTATAATATTGTGTCATTTTTTATTCAGTTACCAAGGCTTAAGGAGAGACTATGGATACAGTTGAAGATCACCCCTGTGACTTTTCATTTGAGGACTGAAAAGGCTCCTCAGCCACTCAGCCCAAGTTCTGACTTGTCATTTAATAAATAAATAAAGGTCACCTCAACCAGACTTCTATTGTCATTTCGTTGCTGGGAAATGGATCTTAGGACATCAGATGCATAGACTATTCTGTTTGTCACAGTGTTGCTCTCAATGCTGAATGTATGGGGTAAGGCCAAGAAAATTTAAATGTTTCAATTTGTGCAGGGCTTATTGTTTGATGGTTTTTAATTTGCAAATTCGTGGGAAAATCAAATATCTTTTAATTGTGTTGAAACATTTGTGAACAATTTGCACATAGCCTTGAAAACTGTTTGGGAAAATAAATATTATATAACCAAATTGTACATGTAATTTAAAACATTTAGATTTTTATCTTGGCCGTATTTCAAACTCTGCCAAAAGAGAGTGCATTACATTGACTTGCTGTTTCACGGATAGGGTTAAAGTGAATTCAGTTTGCAGAATGTATTGCTTGGTACCTGATGTCTTAACTAGATTGGTACCTGATGTCTTAACTAGATTGGTACAAACTTTTCAAGCTGCCTGGGAGGTATTGAGGAATAAGACAGGCGTTAATCTACATGGACATTGCAACAACGTGCTGCAATGGCTGTAGTGTCGCCATATGTATGCGATACCTACGTTGTCGCGACGTTTTGGATAAACGTTGTAGCAACGTAAAAATGGATGTCGTGACAACGTCTTGATTTGGTTGTATTTTGGTTTATGCACAACGTTGTAGCAACCAATCTGGGAGTCTACAGATTTACGTTGTGACAACGTTACATCACAACATTGTAGCAACGAAAATTCAACGTTGTCACAACGTTGTCACAACGTAGAATTGTTTGCTGGGAGGTTCCCATGATCATCTCAAACAACTCTTCTGTCAAATTAAGTGTCACATGAAAATGTTTTGTTGCTCATATTGAAGACAAGCGAACTTGTAAAGTACTTGACAGTAAACTGTTGTCGAAAGTAGTTATCCAATTCAGATGCGCGCTCGGGGGGTGGTTGCTAGGAGAGAGTGGGAATAGGGGCGAACAAAAAGTTTTAGAAAGTAGAAATCCACAGTGCAATCCAAAAATACCTTTCACAGCATGCTTTCATAAGAGTATTCATGAAAACAATTGTTTACTAATAAAAACTAATTTATTAATTCATCCTGAGGTCATAACCCTGATCACATGGGTGGGTGTTTCGAAGGAATTTTGTTATACAGTTGAGTAGGTTTAAGATCAGTTACACTGTTGTATTTGTAATGAGTTGTGTTTCTGTATGAAGTTAGTCAGTGAATGCAACAACTGTGTCCATGACACTTTTGGAGGAACATACACTCAAGCAATGCAGAACTTACCAACAAGAAAGGAAATGTATTCAATACTGTGAGATGACATTATGTGCCAAGTTTGATGAAGAAATATAGTACAGTTTTCAAGATCTGCTCCGGAAACGAGGACTATCGCCATTTTCAGTCTAAATCAAAGTCGGTGCCATGGAAACTCGAAAAATAACTTTTTTAAAAATCCCAAACTATCAAAAGGCACCAGTTCACAACTAGATCTATCTATGTGCCAAGTTTGGTGAAGAAATATGGTATGGTTTTCAAGATCTGCTCCGGAAATGAGGACTATCGCCATTTTCAGTCTAAATCAAAGTCGGTGCCATGGAAACTCGAAAAATAACTTTTTTAAAAATCCCAAACTATCAAAAGGCACCAATTACTATTACCGTTGCACAGTCATAAAAGAACAAGGTCAACTGTATCTTTCTTCAGCTGTTTATTAAAAATTTGTTTCCAAAGCAAAGCGACTCGCGTCATAAATTGATAATTCTTGTGAATACCTTACCTCTATTACATCATAGCCATAAATTCCTGTTTATGCTGAGAACCACACTACAAATTTTAATAATTTTTTTCAACAGACGTCCTCTTCACTGCCAACATATCTAACAGTTGTGAGGGATACCCTATCCCCCGCAAGAGACGCCACTGCGCATGCGCAAGGTGGGCAACACCTCACTCCTTTCCTGTGTGTCCAGATGACAACAAGGAAACATTTTGTTTGATACATCTGTACTCGTGATTGCTGTTCCACACTTACAAGCCACACTAGATCATCTCAAGCTTCACTAAAGACAAGCAGTGGGCAGTTCTACAAGCAGAGAACAAGGGGGTATGAGAAGGCAGAAGTCTCTAGTAAGTAATTAGTTAGAAAAAATGTTGTGGGATTAAGGACTTCATCCCAAAAACAGACAACGTCTGTTCAGGTTGTGGGCAACATCAAATCACTGGTGACCTTCATCCTAGATGCATATCATGCAAAAGCACTTGCACACAAAAATCACAGTGCAGTTATTGCAAACCTATGTTCAAAGAGAAGTTTGGAAAACTTTCTTGGGCATGGCTCAATGACCGTGATTATAAAAAGAATACTAGAGGGTCAGTAGGAGAGATAAAAAGGACATCAAGAATCTCATAGATCCCCTCCCAACCACGTACGTCATAAGGTAGATTGTGATCACGGACATCGCATCGCAGTGAGCACAGAAATACACATCAGTCCCATCCAGCCACTATGATAGACGAGTTGACTACAAACTTGTGCACATCATGATAAATTTACCAAGCATGCTCCATCCCATACTGTTACACAGTCCAGTTATTTGGGCGGGGAAAGCGAAGTTTATGTTACATCACAATCACACAGTTATAGAACACTGATTCCTGCTCCGCTAGCCACAGATCCTATCCCCAGCGCAGCCTGAGAGAGGGGTGCGTTTTTTTCGTCTACACTGTTTCTTCCTGCAATTGGGACTCTACTGCAGGGGATAATTACAAACCAAATAATTATTCAATTAAAGTCATCATTGTGGAACTTTATAATCTGATGCCAGCCTTAAAACCAGATAGCAAAAATAACCAGCTACCAAACCGTTGTTAGAACGTGCTGGGTATGAAGAACCTGTCAGTAAAGCTAACAAATTTCATACTCTCCCCTGTTCCTCATACATGTATGACATCATGAAGAAAATCGAAACATCCTTGAAAGTTTCATCGGCGCATAATATCAGACTTGGTATACCTGCTATTAATAAAAATGCTCAAAAGACACACGATGCTCCCTTCGCACAACTGCCTACAACTGATGAAGAATTTTATGACCTTGTTAAGAAACCTAACATCAGGATGCACGTTGACATGGCCAAAATCAGGGACTTCTACAACATCAATAAACAATGATTAACATCAGTTAATACAATAATTGGGCTGCAGCTAGAATTTGTTACGTCATGCCTCCGACCAATCAGAGCGAAGACCTGCCACTAGATACCCCCCCCCATGGAGATGATACTACAGCAGGCTGGGTTTATTCACAGCTCATTTGACCAGATGCTGAAGATACAGGAAGATCTTCAATCAGCACTAGTTTGGATGTCAGCACAGTTCCTACTCATGAAAAACAATCATCTGCTGCAGCAAGTTCGTCATATGATTCCAGAGCCCCTAAGAAGATCCATGCTATCACAACCTATCACAACCTATTACAGCTCCATCGATATTCAACGGCATACTGAAGTCAGTGAAAGAAGCTATTGCATCATCGACTAGTCAGAAGTTTCAAGAATCAACAATCTCATTGGCATCCAAGATCCAGAATCTGCAGATTTCCAGCATCAACAACAGAATCCTAAATCTCGTCATGTGAACTCTGTATTTTGGGAGCCTCTACATGGAAGGACAGATCGTTTCACCCCAAGAAAAAGATCTCCAAAGATGATCATCCCACTTCACGAAGAGGTAGAGGCAGAGGAGGTTTCCGAGGCTGATACAACAGGAAATGACCAAACCAGAGCTCAACAGATTTCTTCAGACCCTGCCAACATTGCCTGCCCATTGGACAACCATTTAGAACTTCAGAATATCAATGCTACAACCACATTGAATCCCGTCAAACTAGCCTGTCTCATAGACATCGATCCAAGACTGCCCAAGTTCAGCACTCTCCTACTCAGGGACAGCACTCTCCTACTCAGGGACCAGTCGGAGGTCGCCTTATGCAGTACGCATGTAGACAACTGAGAAGCTATCACAGACAACTCATGGCTGCTCGAAAAAGAAGCTGAAGAATGCCTTAAGACAAGCAGATTGATAAGCCTAGCTCTCCAGGACGCTTATCTTCACGTCCCCATCCATTCAAGTCATCGTCGATATCTGCGCTACACAGTCAACAGTCAGAGATACCAGTTCAGGGTACTTCCATTCGGCACATCCATTGCCCCATGGTTATTCACCAGGATCCCGTCATCGGCTTCTCCCATCTAAACCTCATAAGATTACACGGATATATAGACGACAAGTCAGGACAAGTCGCAGGTCAGATTAAATACAATGTACCTTATTCAGCTACTAACGCACTTAGGTTTCCTGGTTCATCATCAAAATCAGAATTAGTACCCACATAGGACATCACCTACACAATCGCAAGATTTCTACTCAACACGGGTATAGTAGCCCTCCAGAGGACAGATATTCAAGGATCAAAGACATGGTATCAAGCGCACTTGACCAGCCCAACAAATCAAGATGCTGGTGGATGTCTTGCCTAAGCACGCTCACCTCCATCCAAGATCTGACCTACAGAAGCAGACTGCAGCTACGACCACTGCAAAACTGGATGAACACCACCAAAATCCTAGAGCTAGAAACACTAATTCAATCCCCGCCAGTTCAAATCTCAGAACCGCATTGGTGTCTAACTCGTCAGAATGTCATGCCCTCTACATCAACTCTACACAGACTCGTCAGGAGAGGGTTGGGGTGCTCATGTGGACGATATTACAGTACAGGGAAAATGGTCCACCAAGAAAAGGAGTTCCACAACAACTGCCTAGAAATGAGAGCGATATATCTAGCTCTGGAAGCATGGCTAGATCGTCTGCACCACTCGTCAGTAAAGATTGCTACAGACAACTCGACCGTGGTTGCTTACATACAGCACCAGGGGGGCACAAAGTCTCAGCCTTAATTGTAGGAGGCTACACGTTTATTTGCCTTGGTAGGCTCAGTGAGTTGCAGGATCGAAGCAAGACACATACTGGGCAAGTTGAATATCCTAGCACATTACCTTTCCCGGAAAAACAAGATCGTACCCACGGAATGGTCACTACATCCCAAGATATTCAAGTGGATAACCTCCCTATAGGATACTCCAAACCTAGACCTACTCGCCACATGTGTCAACAAAATGCTGGGGCAGTCAGGTAGCCTAGTAGTTAAAGCGTTCGTTCTTCACACCGAAGACCCGGGTTTGTTTCCCGACATAGGTACAATGTGTGAAGCCGATTTCTGGTGTCCCCCGCCGTGATACTGCTTGAGTATTGCTAAAAGCGGCGTAAAATCAAACTCATTCACTCACTCAACAACAAACTACCAGTCTTCGTCAGCCCTGTACCAGACACGCTAGCTCTCCAGGTAGACCCTCTTTCTATGGACTGGGAGGGAATGTTCGTTTACGCATTTCCCCCATGGGCTCCTCTAGAAGATTTCAGAATACAACAGGTAAGTTGACCTTTGTACTTAGTTTGCTATTGGATAGTAGGCAAGTCAAGCGGCAACACTGAAATCACAGATCGAAGGGATACAAAGTCATATATGGTTTCTACATGATAATCTAGGATGTATGATGTACTATCACCGGAAGTGACATCATGGGAGACCTCACGTCCGGACTAATGTCAAAATATGTTAAATATCACTATCCTAAAGGGCACAGCTGTATATTAAGTCATAAGAAGTGATATGATGTCATATGAGACATATATAAACGCAAACAAAGTCATAGAAATGATAACCAGAAGTGACGTTACAGGTGATGTCATCACCGGAAGTGATGTCATAATATGTTTAAGTATCACATTGATGGCTCAATATATGTATATAATACTGTTTTCGGCTTAGTTTACGAGAAAATACAGAAGGTAATCTTAATCCCTGGATATAAAACAATGCCTAGCTGAACAAAAAATACAATTTAAACGGTAAATCAACATGTCTGGTGATTTTTTATCTCAAATTTTTTAATTTGTATTGACGAAGTTTCTCATCACCCGTTCGATTGCCGGACTTCACTGAAGGGATACGGTGTAATTTTTTTCTGCACATAATATTCAAATTTCATTTTTTCCAAAATATTGAATCCACTAGAGGGGGGTGCGCATGATACATGGGTGTGCACTTTACTCAAGAAAATACGGTATTAGTATTCATTAATGTCCAGCCTTGAAGTTAGGTTATTAGACATATTCGGTTTTGGTCCCTTTTGTAAACAATTCATGTATTCCCACTTCACATTAGCCAACTATCTAAGGGATACTAGATACCAGAACCCACCGGTCCCTCTGGTGTATTTGGCTCTGATGTAATAAAGGTAAGGTATTTACAAGAATTATCTGACAATAGTAATCATTGTGTATAATTCTAAGAATACTACCTCTATTACATCAGGAATTAATCCCTCCCACCTCCCCAAATATCTGCATCTAGTTGATGAAGGTTATTGGTTGAAAGAAGTGAGGTGTTGCCCGCCTGGCGTCTCTTGCGAGGGATAGGGTTTCGCTCACAACTATTAGATATGTTGGCAGTGAAGAGGACGTCTGTTGAAAATTTATTAAAATTTGTAGTGTGATTCTCAGGATAAACAGGAATTTATGGCTATGATGTAACAGAGGTAGTATTCTTAGAATAATACACAATGATAACTATTGTTACATTTATAGACTAGAACCAACTGTTTTAAATTTTCATAAAATATGCCACAAAATAACTTACACAATTATTGAAAGAAAATTTTTTGTTAAAAAATTTATATTTTATTTTGTCCGCTCACTCTCTGAAATTGTTAGTTGAGGTCGGAGATGAGTAACACATGTAAAAAAAATGGATGGCCTTATGCAAATGATACTTGGCATGCCACAAAAGGAATCAACAGAAAATTAAAATCTGGGTCACAGTGATCCACAGAGTGAATGTGCAATATATCAGATCTGGGTTTGTCAGGAAGATCATGACCTCCCAGAGTTTGAGAGGTTCTTCCATGAGAAGAGGAAATAGTCTGGGATACAATGCTCCTTTTGCTCCAGCCAGAGCAATGAATATATGATCATGCAATCCATCTGGAACTGGACTAACGTAAACAGGGAGCTTGTGTTTTAGAAAGATCACAGAGATGAAGATGAGGAATGTGAAGATTATTGTTAACTACTGAACACTTCAGGAAAAAAGGGACCATTCTATCAGGATCATCTGCTAGCTTGGAATATGCAATTCATTGAACCTGCATAAGGCGTAACTGCAGCCTTCCTCTGTAAGTAAGGTCCGTGTTAAACCAAAGTCCAGGACGTCATTCACAAAGGCGCAAGATTTCAACTTTTCATCGCTGATGTATTCAATGACATTTCGTGTAGAGATGATAGGTCACTGGGAGGAGCTTATGCACACGCAATGACCCCTGACGTCACAGGGAATTGTTTCGCCAGTGTGGCAACAAAATACTACAAATTACATCATAGGGTATTGTCACGTGTTTGAAAAGTTTGTGGTACTGTATTCTAAAGGTAGGCCGAAAACTGATAATACAAGTCAATGCTGCAATTATGTGTATTGTGTTTTATTTTATCCAAGATGGCGGACGTTTCCGAGGGAAAACATAAATAACAAACAAAGTAAATAACAATTTCTCCGTTCCCTTGAAGTTCTACTGTACCTCTTTAGTCTCCCGACAAACATCCTTCAAGACTGAGTGAAGTCTGGTCAATTAACAGGCTGTGTAATGACAGACTTCAATAGTTCTGAGACCTGTTTCTTGCCTGAGCAAGTGAAGGTGGTGTCTGAGTGAATTTTATGTCCATGATATGAGAGGTTCATTAGTAAGTTCTTACCCTGTGTGGTTTTCAAGGCTCTCCCTGCTACCTGTAAACTCTGCTGCCCACCTCCTTACAGTGGAATAGGAAGGGCATATGAAGGGGCATACCTCCCTACTTGTACTCATATTTTCATAGATGGCTTTTCATGTTACGCCATTTTTCTACAAATATTTGATCACTGCACATTCTTTAAATTTGTTCATTTTCTAAAGGTCACAGATCCCTGCTTATTTAACTGACTTGTCACGGCAAAACAATTTGCTCAAATGACAAAGGTTTTTGTGGACATACCTCTAGTATGACATCATGTGATGTCCACAACCAAAGATTTCACTTTTATGCAATTCCTTCTATGTGTTCTTATAATTTATCTATCAACCTCATATGAGAAATATGCCCATATTGACACCAGCAAAAATAATACAGCACTTTCTCTCCCTTACATTTTCCTTTATGCTCTGTTGATGTGGGTCCCATTATCACATTTTATTGATCATGTTGATTATTTTTCATTCAAATGAAGTGTCATCATTGGAGGGAACAATCATGTTAAGTTTTAGCTTCATTAGTGCACTGGTTTTGGAGAAGATGTTTACAACAGACGACAATAAAGTAGCATCCTTCAGTAAATTCTCTGATCTTGTTTCAATATAAACTAATTGAGGTCCAAATTTGGCAACATCTGCTGATAAATTAACACCACACAAACTTGCTATTGTATGCACTCACTTGTTTGTTTTGCTGTAATGAAGATTTTCACACCACTTATAAGAACTGGGGTGTAGTTCTTAACCTGTTCCAGGGATCGCACAAGCATATCCTGATGAACCTGATGAGTAAGCTCCTTCTCACGGTTATCCACCTCTTTTGTCATCTTGGTCAACACAGGACTCAAATTCTAAAATGAATAAAAACTAACTCAAGTGAGACATTGATCATCAGATATTGTAATCATAACTGCCAAGTGAACTACATACATGTTTGCATTACATGATAAAAATGAAGCATCCCTGTCATTTTCTTAATGCCCCCAAACCTTCCAACCAGAAACATATATCATGAACAATTCTGACTTGAACAAATCACTTTGATTGCATCATGTCCTTTTTGGAAACACAAAACACCTAATGCAGTACAACATTGAAACAGAATATCCATTACCTTCAGCTACTTTCATAAGAAAGCTATGTACTTATTAATCATATCACGTCCAGTTGCAGAAAAAATATGCCATATGAAGTGGACCTTTAAAACAAAAAGTCCCAGGTCTCTAACTACTTTAATAAGTTATGCGCACTTTCACTTCAATGACATCACTTCCAGCTTGGGAACAACTAACATGTGCCTAATTCAAGATAAATAAAAACCAGAAAGTACCATTCCTCTAGCTACATTTTATTATTTAATAAGTAAGTTTTATTGACTTGGTCTGACAACCTTGGCCCTCAAATTCAGCCAATCACATGCTGATTATTTTTTCTTATAAACATGACATACAGAAACATGTGTTAGTTCAGTACACCTGGAAGAAAAACTAAAGTTATCATTCCAGTGACCTTGAACTTTAATTAAGGTTGCTCAAAAGCCTTAACACCCCAATGCCTACCCTAAGGATGAAATGTACCAAATTTCATCTCAGTACAAGGACTTCTTTAGTTATTGAGAACCTGATAAAACCCTCACGTTACAGGTAAGTCACAGTGAAAAACTAATTCAACGAATTAAACAAAAATCATAAAAATCGAAGCTTTCATTTGTTTTATAGAAACACCATCATGTTAGTTATTGACAGCTCTGCACTGCACTGTCAGCTTCACTTGAATTAGGTGAAACGGAAATCCCAAACAGCAAGTACCAGTACGCAACTTGGTCCTGTTATTTGACTATCTGGTTGTCAAAAGTGTTCATTGTGTGTTTATAATTGGATTTATTCACTATTATTTAAATAGAATAATTAATACAACAGCCATGATCAGATTACCGCTGACACCTTGAACCAAACCTAAGTTACCAGAAAATGTATACATATATCATAAACGCCACAGTTTGGTTCGTAAAAGTCCTATTTATTGTTTGACCTTTTTATGTTAATAATTTGTTTTCACGGAACAAATGGCAAGACCATGGAAAGCATTCATGTCGCAATCACCGATTGTTGATCTCAGTAAGAGGCTGTCACACAGTTTCATATTTAAAAAATAATCGTTAACATAGTAAAGTGATACTCTTATGATTATTTTTGCTACTCTTATGATTATTTTTATTTTGAATGTATTTGGTGAAAGCAGAAACTGAATTGTTACATATGTTGCACTTTCGGGCGGCCGGGCTGCGTATGCAGCCGGAACTTAGTGAGTTTTCGGCGCCCACGCAGCCTTCAGCTTTGCCTAAAAAAATTGGGTTTCATTATTTTTTTTCTTTACTCAATATCAGTGACGATATGAATAAGTCTCACAGGACACCATGCCGAAACCATCGGAAAGGCCAAACTGAAGAAAGAAATTTGAGGAAAATGAATTTTCCAAGTGGGTTGAAGCAAACGAGCTGTCGTTCGCTACCATAGGGGAACTGTCCGCCAAGGGATATTCTACACTGTGTCTCATTTCTCAACTACTTACTAAGGATTTGGTTGGTGCGCACTTCTCTGATTGTTTACACTTGGCACAAACACTTTTGCTGAAGAGGGGAGTCAAGAATTTAACTCCTGAAATGCGGGAAATTGACACACCGAAAACTGACCAACCGGTTTGCTCTCTGAGTGATGTCATCAACAAAGATGGTGACTCCCATGATATCCTGCCGTTTGCCATACCGAACAGGAAACCAGCTCTTTATAATCCCTCTTAAGCCACACCAGTGACTGCTGATCTGCTGAGAACATTGCTAACTTGCTAGAATTTCCCCTGGAAGATCGTGACACTAATCCAGGTACAGATATTTTTACTTTCGATCCATTTTTGCATTCTCATGTTTCCGTGATCCGGGGTTCCGGGACATTCCGCGATATCTGTGATTACGTCAGTTTCCCATCACCGGCGTGTGATAAAAGTGCCAAATTGGACAGAGCGAAAGACACTCCCTGGATAAAATATCCCCTTTGCATGGCAGAGCGTACTACAGTACGATAGGGAATACAGACAGAAACAGTGTGAACTGCAATTCCCTTGGGGCACGGACAATTCCTATGGCATGCAGCTCTTGCTTATGAAAAGAAAACAGCCAAAGCTCAGTGCAGTACCCCAGCCAGGACGTACACTCGGCTTAGTCAAACTCGCCAAAGGGCCAAAATCAACCCGTACTCAAACATACCAATATGCATTAAATGGAACTCAAGGGGCAGTTGTCCGTATACACCATGCTGTTTCTCACAAGTTGGCAGCATATGTTTTGCAAGTTAATAGAGCATCCCTCAGTACCAGCGATGCAGTCTCATTTTGGGAACAACACTAGTCAGCAGGGCAGTAAGCATGATACTATGGGGATGCCACAGCGTCCGCCGCTGCCGATGGGACCTACACCTTTTATTCAGTAGGGCCGTGCCAGAGTTCCCCCTTGTCTCAGCTTGCGGCAAACCTCTATTCATGGGATTTAATGCTACAAAGAGACAATGAGCGTGAATGGATATTAAACTGGTTATGCAAAGGTTTTGATATTGTCAACAGGAGAAATCTTTTCAATTGTACCCACAGAAGTAAACAATCATATGTCATGTTTTACAGCGGATAACCGCCCGAAGGTTGAGAAAAGGATTTGCGAAGAATTGAAATTGGGGCATCATGAGAAAGTATTATACAAGCCCCTCATTGTGAGTGCTCTTAGTACCATGCCAAAGGATAGCACGGACATCCGTTTGATTCATGATTTCAGCTTACCCAAAGCAGGGTCAGTCAATGATTTTGTGACTAAGGAGTCCTTTTCTTACCAGACAATTCATGATGCGCTGAAAGAACTACTGCAAGGAGCATTAGATGGATAAAGTTGACCTAAAAGCAGCTTATAGGAGTGTGGCGATACACCCTTTGAACTATGCATGTATTGGTCTTAACTGTACATTTACAGGAGATGCCGTACCCACATATATGATTGATAAACGCTTGGCCCCTTAAAAGGTTACAGCTTTGGTGGATTTTGTGCAGGAGTTCATGTCAAACCTAGAGCTTCCAGACGGCATTTGGAACGCCTTGCTGGCAAGTTGTGTTGCGCATCACTTGTTATTCCTTGGGGCAGTTACACGTCCAGCCTAAATTCAACTGCCTGTCTTCCCTCTGGCAAGCACATGACAAGTGCAGTATAGACCAGTTACTCGTGAATCTGCAATGGTGGACTAAGTTTCTTGTTGAAGGCATGAACACTCGTCTTATTTGGGATCTGAGATAGGTAAAAAACAGTGTTCACGGATGCTTGCACACGAGCGGGTGGAGCATGCCATGAGTGTGATTGGGTCTATGTGTACTGGGAACTAGATAGACCTGGCCCAGGGATCATGAAAGTGGTCTTAGCTCAAATTTTGCTAAGCACAAATTTTGTCGTAAGTTTCTAAGATTTTCCTTAGCTAAGATTCGGTCTAAGACAAAATACTGCCTAATATTTGAACGACATAAATATATAGCAATGGAGTTATATGCATATGTATTATGACAAAAATTCAATGCAAAAAATAGCCTGCCGTAAATGACGAAAACTGATTTACCACTATGACGTCAAAACTGAAGAGGTTACACACGTTCAAAGAAAAGGGGGCATAACTCCACTGTGCTTAGCACTAGTTTATTGTCACGAAGGTCTCTTGGTGAGAATAAGCTGTGGGTAAGGACAATATATTTTCATGGTGTTTTGTTCACGTGGAACAAAACTATTCCAACACAAATATCGATATTGAAACTGTATACCTTTGGGCATAAAAAAAACCATAAGAAATGATGAAATTGTACTTAAAAAACTAAGTAACAGCGAAATGGATGGCCCAATCTAACCCATAAATTAGTCCTTAGATTCCAACATTCTCCTGATTGTGAAAGTGTAATTTGACTAATGTTGCACCATTATTAATGGAGCACTAGCCGTATCATCAAATGTAATGAATTACTAAAAATATGACACCATTCTATTTGACGTCATGGCTGCTTTTATGTCTTTGACAAAGTCGGAGAAAGACAACACTTTTATTTTGATTAAAATATATCTTCATGGTATGGAAAAAGTGTTTTTGAAACTTTTTCAACACAACATAAAAAGACAGCATTTACAATGTAAATAATGTCTTGACTAGATATACAATTTGATAGTTTACAGTGAATCTTAATTGGACAGGACATGCACCTGTTTGACATCAATTTTACGTAATCAAGTACTCAAAAGAATATTTCAAAACAAACAAAATTATATTCAACATGTTCAATACTAGACATGTATTTGTTCATAATTATGTAATTATTTCTCATCATCTTGTCTCAAAATTATGGAATAAAAGATGCAAAGAAAGCTCTATTGGTATAGAATTATCGAGGTAATCACTTAGATATCACTGTTCTGTATATCAAACAGCATGAAAAATAATTCTAAGACCAAGACAATTCTTCTTGAAATGTGTGTATATATTTTAACGAAAAATAATATCCATGTAGTTTAAGTTATATCTTCAGTTTTAGTTATAAAATAAAATGAAACGGCTATTCATGGACACTGTTTATATGAACTTATGATATTGACTATTACACGCCCTAGAAATACATACATGTTGCAGTTACATTTACATTTCATCTTGTAACACTTGACACTATATAAACTTATCAATTTCATATGTAAATAGTGTTCAAACAAACATGAGATTATCAAAGATTCATATATGTTGTGGCCTATGTCTAAGTATGATATCAAATAGAATATTGATTCATATCCAAAGTGAAATTAAATGTTTGAAGAAATGTACAAAAGATATACAAGATCTACGTCATGAAACAGTAAATTGCAGGATACAATGATCGTGTGTACTTTCATTCAAGGACCTTCACCTCAAAGAAATTACTAAATATGTAAAACAATGTTGAAGTATGACATCACTACCGGTGACAGAATTTTACAAAATGGCGTATTGACTGTCAACAGTGAGCGAGATTTTACTACGGGACTATCGTTGATTCAGGGTTCGTAGATACATAAATGTGACATGTAAGTTATCAGAAACACTCTGACAATCTGTGTACTGTTATTTGTTGTTATATTTTTCATTGAAACCAACGGGAATAGTCAGAAATTCTGATATATACTATTGTGGTTGTGCATGATTTTGCGTCAGTCATGGCGTCACATAGGACGGAATTTCTATTGAAAATATCAAATCATTGCAATGTATCTATATTTAATTCCCTAATTCTTCCTACAATTCTCTTCCCACATATATTCTGAAAATATTGAGCCAATGTATTCCACAAAAAGCCTAGATGAATGGCTTTGTTTACATTTCCAACATGTGCAGTTTTTCCAGCACAGCATTCGTTTTCACACCTCATTTATTTTGCTTTCATCTAGACAATTTGTATTAGTGACAAAGACAATTTGTCATTTGATTCTAAAATATATGAGGAATTCAAGGATGTAGGTATCGCTGCTGATTTTGAAATATATGTGATGTTATTGGTGTCTCATTACGGGTTTACGTATAAGGTGATTTTGTAAACACTACTAATATGGCTGACCCAAAATGACAAAGCAGCTAAAAGGTAAAAAGCCCCAGTGACAACAAAGTGAAGTAATATCAAAACATGTATCAGCATCCAACTGTCATTAGATTAGCACGTATCAGCATCCAGCTGTCATTAGATTAGCATGTATCAGCATTCAACTGTCATTAGATTAGCACGTATCAGCATCCAGCTGTCATTAGATTAGCATGTATCAGCATCCAACTGTCATTAGATTAGCATGTATCAGCATCCAACTGTCATTAGATTAGCACGTATCAGCATCCAGCTGTCATTAGATTAGCATGTATCAGCATTCAACTGTCATTAGATTAGCACGTATCAGCATCCAGCTGTCATTAGATTAGCATGTATCAGCATTCAACTGTCATTAGATTAGCACGTATCAGCATCCAACTGTCATTAGATTAGCACATATCAGCATCCAGCTGTTATTAGATTAGCACGTATCGGCATCTAACTGTTATTAGATTAGCATGTATCAGCATCCAGCTGTCATTAGATTAGCATGTATCAGCATCCAGCTGTCATTAGATTAGCATGTATCAGCATCCAGCTGTCATTAGATTAGCACGTATCGGCATCTAACTGTTATTAGATTAGCATGTATCAGCATCCAACTGTCATTAGATTAGCATGTATCAGCATCCAGCTGTCATTAGATTAGCACGTATCAGCATCCAACTGTCATTAGATTAGCATGTATCAGCATCCAGCTGTCATTAGATTAGCATGTATCAGCCTTCAACTGTCATTAGATTAGCACGTATCAGCATCCAACTGTCATTAGATTAGCACGTATCAGCATTCAACTGTCATTAGATTAGCATGTATCAGCATCCAACTGTCATTAGATTAGCATGTATCAGCATTCAACTGTCATTAGATTAGCATGTATCAGCATCCAACTGTCATTAGATTAGCATGTATCAGCATCCAGCTGTCATTAGATTAGCATGTATCAGCATCCAACTGTCATTAGATTAGCATGTATCAGCATCCAGCTGTCATTAGATTAGCATGTATCAGCATCCAGCTGTCATTAGATTAGCACGTATCAGCATTCAACTGTCATTAGATTAGCATGTATCAGTATCCAACTGTCATTAGATTAGCATGTATCAGCATTCAACTGTCATTAGATTAGCATGTATCAGCATCCAACTGTCATTAGATTAGCATGTATCAGCATCCAACTGTCGTTAGATTAGCATGTATCAGCATCCAACTGTCATTAGATTAGCACGTATCAGTATCCAGCTGTCATTAGATTAGCATGTATCAGCATTCAACTGTCATTAGATTAGCACGTATCAGCATCCAACTGTCATTAGATTAGCATGTAACAGTATCCAACTGTCATTAGATTAGCACATATCAGCATCCAGCTGTTATTAGATTAGCACGTATCAGCATCTAACTGTCATTAGATTAGCATGTATCAGCATCCAGCTGTCAATAGATTAGCATGTATCAGCATCCAACTGTTATTAGATTAGCATGTATCAGCATCCAGCTGTCATTAGATTAGCATGTATCAGCATCCAGCTGTCATTAGATTAGCATGTATCAGCATCCAACTGTCATTAGATTAGCATGTATCAGCATCCAGCTGTCAATAGATTAGCATGTATCAGCATCCAACTGTTATTAGATTAGCATGTATCAGCATCCAACTGTCATTAGATTAGCATGTATCAGCATTCAACTGTTATTAGATTAGCATGTATCAGCATCCAACTGTCATTAGATTAGCATGTATCAGCATCCAACTGTCATTAGATTAGCATGTATCAGCATTCAACTGTCATTAGATTAGCATGTATCAGCATTCAACTGTCTTTAGATTAGCATGTATCAGCATCCAGCTGTTATTAGATTAGCATGTATCAGCATTCAACTGTTATTAGATTAGCACGTATCAGCATCCAACTGTCATTAGATTAGCATGTATCAGCATCCAACTGTCATTAGATTAGCATGTATCAGCATTCAACTGTCATTAGATTAGCATGTATCAGCATCCAACTGTCATTAGATTAGCATGTATCAGCATTCAACTGTCATTAGATTAGCACGTACAGTCGTGCCCCGCTTATACGGACTTCAGATATCCGGAAACCTCGGTTCCCGGACGATTTTCATTCAAAACGAAATAATTACTATATAAATTTACCCGTATATCCGGAAATTCAGTTTCCGGAACCGGACGGTCATTTTCATACACAAAACACTGAAATGCACTCAAAATTGTCTCACTTATCCGGACAGTACACTTCCGCTGGTGGTAATATCTTTGATTCGTGAGAAGTCAATTAACCAGTGACACTGAGTTACGTTTGAGACGAGCTTGTTTATTTTCCATGTAATCCCCTTCGATAAATATGGCGTCTGTGGAGGTCAGAGGTCAAAGTTGAACTTCATTACGTATTACGAGGCATTGTTTTATAAACATATTTAAAATAATAATAACCCTAAGCGAAGCAGCTGATCGCTATTCTCGGGTATTATTTTTTTACATGGAACCAGTCTGACCAGTCACCGTCAAGGCTCACGCGCACGTGATCGCGTGATCGCGAGAATTTCATGTTGACATAGAATCGTCAAACAAAAACAAATATGACTTTTAACGAGTCAAAGTATGTCATTTATGATATATGTATCCATTCTCTGTCAACTAAAGTTCGTTTCAAGGCGTCAATAGCGGTATTCTGACCGTGGTTGCTGTTAATAACGGTGAGTTGTGCGATCTTCCGATCGCTTCACACACGATTTCGCCGAAATTAATAAAAACAATATGTATAAGGAATTTTGTCATGAGTTGCATAATTGAAGAGAAGTAACTCTTCCAGTAAGAAGCTGGTTTCAGTTATACGGAAATTCGTTTATACGGACGAATTGTGAAATGACGCAAGTGTCCGTATAAACGAGGCACGACTGTATCAGCATTCAACTGTTATTAGATTAGCATGTATCAGCATTCAACTGTTATTAGATTAGCACGTATCAGCATCCAGCTGTCATTAGATTAGCATGTATCAGCATCCAACTGTCATTAGATTAGCATGTATCAGCATCCAGCTGTCATTAGATTAGCATGTATCAGCATCCAGCTGTCATTAGATTAGCATGTATCAGCATCCAACTGTCATTAGATTAGCATGTATCAGCATCCAACTGTCATTAGATTAGCATGTATCAGCATCCAGCTGTCATTAGATTAGCATGGATCAGCATTCAACTGTCATTAGATTAGCATGTATCAGCATTCAACTGTCATTAGATTAGCACGTATCAGCATCCAACTGTCATTAGATTAGCATGTAACAGTATCCAACTGTCATTAGATTAGCACATATCAGCATCCAACTGTTGTTAGATTAGCATGTATCAGCATCCAACTGTTATTAGATTAGCATGTATCAGCATCCAACTGTTATTAGATTAGCACGTATCAGCATCCAGCTGTCATTAGATTAGCATGTATCAGCATCCAACTGTTATTAGATTAGCACGTATCAGCATCCAGCTGTCATTAGATTAGCACGTATCAGCATCCAGCAGTAAATACTGAAGTGTGATTGTAAGCAGTCAATAATTAGTAAAGTCTAAATAGTTTTGACATTTGTATACTTATCCCGCACTAACAGTTTACTTTTGACAGAAACAAATACAAAATTTAAACTTATCCTGCATTACTCCTTAATGCATCTGTATCGGACGGTACAGCGTGGGCATACCCTTAAGATACAAACTCTTTGTATACAACTTGTTGCATGCAATTAGTTGCACAAACTGAAGTTGTATACAACTCGGCATTCACATGGCGGCGAGTTGCATACAACTCGGGTCTCGTGAGAAGTAGTATAGATGATGAGGGTTCTGGACCACTTCCACTGGAGCCAGATTTATATACCTATACCACCACTACAGGGGGAATTTTTCAAGAGGGCGTCTTTTTCTTGTTTGGCACCCCCGATTTCGGCACCCCTCTACAATATTTTTTCCACTAGAGCAATAGGATGTGTCCAAAGCATACAACTGTGTCCAAAGAATTTCCAATTGAACATTTGCGCCCAAATACAGTTTAGAACAAAAATGGAAGAAGCGAAATATACAACTATGGAGAGCATGGGCATACGTGCAGAAATGTCTGTGTTCCAACATATACTAGTGGAGAATGCATACAAAGACAACTTGCTACCATATATATCAAAGGTAGACTATTTGGAAGGAAATCTGGGTAGAACACATCTTGAACCTTTGGAGGGCCTGCCAACATTTGTAGGCGATATGTATGTATTTGGCTATCTAGAAGAAAACGATATAGTATCTCTACGGGGATCTGTGTCTTGTACAACTGGAGAAAATGGATCTGCAAAACGTATACTACAAGAAATACAAATAGCAGCACAGAAAGTATACGGATGTCGTGTGCATGCTACTATCACAAATACAATTTCCTATATCGGAGGCTCCAGAAGCAAAATATGAGACACAATACAACGAATACAAAAACAAACAGAATACAAAGCAAAGAAAAAATGGAAACACAAAAGGGATTGGATGCACTACACACGCAACTATAGTCCTTCTGATATATTCCATAGACTATACTAGAGACTTTTCTGGTGTACTAGATAGGAAAAAAACTAGTGGAATACCTACAAAGCGAGGGATACTTTCTACAAGGTATACAATAGGATTGTGGAGAAAAAGAAGGAACAATTCTAGACAATACAGCGTCTGTAGGAGAACATGTATGTACTTGGGTATACAGTAGGAACAATAGAACATTTTCCGCGAAGATATATAACAAAGTTGTTTCCAATTTCAAAGCTTGGGACGTTCGGAATCCAATTGGAGCACATCTTTGCAAATAAGTAGATTGTCCAAATAGACACCTACGAAAAACATTTTTGCATCCAGATGTACAGAAAAGAGGTTGTTCTCGAATAGAAGTATCTGTGTATGCACCAGACGAAGACATAGGACCTTGGGTTGTAGACGAAATTCTAGAGTTGGTATCCCCCAAAGAAGAACCACTATTTCTAGAACCACCACCAGAAAACCAATGGGGAAACTTGGCAAAAAAATTGGATAGATGTTGTATACTCGCCTCTAGACCTCTCGGGAAAATATTTGCAGCATGGCATGCACACACAAAAACTAGGAGAATGTACATATACATCCAAAAAAAGAGACAGTTGAAGATCCGAAGAAATGGGAAAGAGAAGTAGAATTTGCAAAATTAGACTTTGGGTTTTGCGCTTTTCCAATATTTCGTATAGACATCCTATCTTTCAAAAAGGAAGGTGTAGAGTTTGGACCACTTTGATGCTATACAAAAGCAAAGGATTCCAAAACTATTCTTGCGCCGTCCAAACAACCAACAAAAATATACAAGGCAGATACAAACCCTTCCATGCTTCTCCCAAGCACAGAACACATAGAATGGATATTCCGGAAAAACAAAGAAGCATTCCAAGCAATAGAAATGGAAAAGACAAATATCTACTCTTTCCAGATCCAATAGAGAACAAAGATTGCAAGACTGTTTGGATAGCAATCTATGGAAAAAAAATATTGCAAAAATACACAAACAAAGAATACAAAAAGAAAAGGAGGAAAGGAAAAAGAGAGAAAAAGAAATAGAAGAAATACCAAAAACATAGAAGAATATAGAATTGCATCAACAGATACCAAAAATATTGTAGAACAAAATTCGGGAAGCTGGTGTAGAAAGATGTCCGAATTTTCTGGAAAAAATATTTCTATACTCGGATGGAAAGGAGAATGTGTTGTAGCTAGATGTATCGAAAATGTAGATGTATATTGTTTTCCCGCTATTTGGCAAACAAAAAGACTGCGAAAGATACTAGAATTGCTAGAAACAGCTGCACAACACACAAAACCGAATGGATATGGAAAGTCCATGTATTGGATCCCAATAGTAGAAGGAGACGAATTGTCTTTGAGCGTGGAAGAAACAAAAACATTCTACAACAACGAGAACAAAAAAATAGAATACAATCCACTAGTTGTAGAAAAAACACAAAACCAAGAACTACTAGCAGCAAATACAAAGATAGACAAATTCGAAGAAGAAGTGGAAGATTCTTCCATGCAATATATAGAAAAAGCTCCAGCATGGAAAGAATGCACAGAAGCATTGGATATGGAAGGAGAACATACATGTAGAAAATTTGCCAAAAGTATATTTCGAGGAATGGAAAGGACTATTCTGTTTCTACAAACAACAGGTGGATCGGAAATTCCAGTGTATGGAACATTTTTGCAAGAAGAAGTTGCAAAATTGGATCCCTTGGATACATATACATCACCAATACTATGCAAAATAGGAAGAGAAAAGAGAACAATACATTGGAAGAAAGATAGATTGGTATCTATCTGCAAAACACTAGTACGCAAACATACAAGGCAAAATAAGTCTAGAGTGCCCTCTTCTATTTGTAGCAATACACAACTTTTGACCATATTTTTCCCTACCCCAAACTTTCTCTTCCTCTCCTTCTCCAAGATATCCATCTATTTCCCATCCCCCTTCTTCACAAGGATGCTTTCTGTTTTTCTCCATGTATTCTTTTGCAGTATATACATGTTTGGCATTTCCAAAATCTTATTTCTTCCAATCTTCTAGTCGAAATCTTCTCAGCATACCATTTTCTTGGACATATTCCATCGTTGTTTCTTTTCTATACTATATAGCAAATATCCAAAAGGAAAATCTATAGCATTCGAAAAGCATCCGGCTTCCTTTTTCCTCCGTAGTTTCCATAGAACAACAATTTGAAGGAGAATATATCCCGCTATATTTGTGTATTTGGCAAACCATTGCGCTTTCTCTACATTCTTTTCTAAGGACTCTACTTCTTCTCCTTTATCCTCCACATCCTTCCCCAAGGACTCCAATTCTTCTTCTACATCTTCTTTCTCCTTCGCAATATTGTTTCGTATATCCAACAATACTCTATATATATCTCCCAATATATCTTCACGAGACACACGCTCTACAGGGTTGTATGGTTCCACCTGTGTCATGCTTTCTACAGGGTTCTCCGAGTTTTTCCGTATTCTATACAACCTCCCAGCCCCAATAATATATTTTCTTTTTGCATCCTCCACGGAGATGCTTCCACGAAGGGCACGAACTTCTTCCAACTCTTCTTCGGATAGACTTTTCTTTTGTGGCATCGTATACATATTCTACAATATCTTGTCTCCAATAGGAATCCTATACATAGAAATTCCACACACCAAGAATCCTGTACCCTAGGAAAAGCAAGCAAATGCTTGTAACAAAATATAGCAAAATATAGGATCTGCTATATTTTGCTATATTTTTGCCATATACACGAAAGAAAAACACACCCTCTTGAATCGCATCAGCATTTACACATAAAAAATTCCATCTGTAGTAGTGGTATAGTTATATAAATCTGGCTCCAGTGGAAGTGGTCCAAAACCCTCATCATCTATACTACTCAAGATCTCTGACAAAAAACTTGTGATTCACTACATTATCGCTGGAATCTTGGTTGCCGAGTTAATGTTCAGACCAGGGGTACGGAAACCGTCATATGCGCCGGACATGTTCGATTGGGAATCTCAAATGTCCAGTTTAAAATATTGCTTACCGGACATTTAAATTTTTCTGTCCGAACATTTTAAGAAGTATCGTCCGGACATTCTTTAATTTTGACCGGACATGATCAACAGTTAGGACTGAGCAGTTTCTGTCTACAGTTGTAACACAATAAAGATTATCTACACTGACAAGCTTTGTTTGTTTTGATTGCTGTAAATACATGATAGTCCAACCAGGCAATCACTGTAATAGGCAATAAACTGAGTTGACACTGATTAATCGAGGATTAATTACTACATCTTGTTAATTTGAGTGAAAGGTGTTTACAACTGTGCAAATACCTTGCATCATCGATGTACCTCATTATCCTCACAATGCTATGATATGTAACCTCAGACAAGAAGCGAAAGCGTGACGACAGCCAGTCAACCAATGCAGATCAGTCGAGCGGATCTGCCAAACCCTCAAAGTCTGGACGATCATTTTGTAAGTCGTGACTAATGACTTTCACTTGGTTGACATACAATCAGGATTTGCAGATTTTATTGTTTTCAGTAGCTAGTCATATATTGAATCTTGATTGAACGCCATTTTGCTTTCTGTGACGATCGATATCATATATGTTTATGGTCAATAATTAAGTACACATGAAAAAAAGTATTCAAATAACTATTGCAATCAACGATATTTTAGTATTTGTGATTTTTTTATCTGTCTTGTTTTTAAATAATTTTTAGTTTAAAAAAAACTTTTCACGTGAGGTCACGTGATAACCAAATATGGGATAATAGTCTCGTTACAAATGTTAAGAGCAGACATCCAATGGTTTTGTACTTGTAATTCTCATGTAGCTATACCTTATTTGAATAAATAATCACATTTAGAACAGTAAATTGGTTTAATGCCAAAATGACATTGTTTTCGTTGTACACTATTTTCAAATGTCGTTAGTGATACATATGCTTTGGCTAAATTAGTTGTTAATGGCATCATATTATAGATACTTTCCCACAGCATCTAAAACTGTGACGTGTATTTGTGTGTATGATGTATTTTAAGTTTTAGAAACGTATTATGGACCTAACCTCATCTTGGTCTACACTACAGTGTACAGTCACATAGCCTGTCGTTTCAAATAACACCATGAACAGTTTAACCAGGAGAATTAGACCAATGCAAATGTCAAAATATATAATTTGGTACAGTGGTATTCTAGTACCTTCTTTTCATAGGCCCTTTATTGAGTGTACCGAAAAACAGAAGTTACCGACGTGATTTGGATTTGCCATTTTTGTTTACAAATTGACGTGTAAATGTCACATGATTTTCATACGCGTTTTGATTGGCTGCGTTCATACAACTTGTCGCATGAAAATAGAGCATGTCCTACAAGTTGCATATGTCAAAAGTTGGACCGACTTGTATACAACTAGTTGTACCGTGTGAATGCCCCTTAAGGCTGGCTCTGGACAGGAGGAGTTTCTAAATGGCGACAGGAATTGGTGACCTGCTGGGCTACGACCAGAGGGCCAAAACTATGAACGTCTTCAATATCTTCTAAGGCCACATTCCTCATGTAAGGCATGAGAAGAACATGTCAGGCCTCCAAAAACATCCTTTCATATTAACAGTTCCAATAGTACAAATGCTGTGCAGAGCCATCATAGAGGCAACCACCCGGATCACATGAGGTGTGTTAGCTCTCAAGGATCAAGGATCTCATAGGCCTGAAAGATGATGGTACTCAACTATGATGATATGGTGTTGCGGCTGACTTCATTCATTGAGGTCTGGATGATGTGAATAAATAGGCATTTCCAAGCAGTCTTGGAGCATGGGACAGACAGTGCACGCACAGGGCACAATAAGAGTTTCTCCATGAATACGGCTCCCATAAATGATGATAATAGCGGGATGGTGAAAGACTGGTCAGGCTGTTCTGGTTGTTGTATCTTGGTAATGAAAACTCCGGACAGCCCAAAGTAATAGCTCTGGACCACACTTAAAAGTTTACACAGGTAAAGTCGAGAGAGTGAAGCTCACTAACCCTTGCCGCATGGCAAGGGCCCATACAAGGGTTGTTTATTGGCAATGTTATAAAATGATGTAGCATGGAGAGACTCCAACAGGGGAGCATGCAAGAACCCAAGTACCAATAATCAGATCCCAATGCGGGAGTGCGAAACTTGGCCTAGGATTTTTCAGGAGGATGAAGCATTAAGGAGCCTGCAGTTCCAGGGCCTTGGTCATCATCCGATCTACCGCAACTGCCACCACCAAGTTGAATACTACCAATTATGGAGTAATGGTTCAGTCTTATAGGTGTTGCTTGGTTCGCAGAAAATGGAGGTATATTGAACATTATTCTTATTCTTATCATTGACAAACTATTCTACTGTTATCTGGTCTCCTTACCGATATAAATTTAGCAATTGAGTCTGGCCGTTCTGTTGTTATTTCAATTTAAAATATCCATGACCACCTGGTAACTCCCAATGCAGTTTATGGTAGCTGAACAGACTTAATACAAATGCTACTGAGATCGTGTAAAGAACAATTCATTGTTTACACACCATTATGCCAAACCAATTATTGTGAGTTTAAATAACTTTGTGGGTTGTATTCAAAGTCGAAATATTGACCTTTTGACCATATCTAGATATATGTCAGAAACTAACAAAATTGATATGTTGATATAATGTATCAAATTGTAACCTATTGAGAATTTACAATCATAAAAAAATCGGAATTTTGCATCAGTTGTGTATTTGATGTAAATTGTAATGGACTCAAATGCATTCCAATAGAATATTTGACCTCTAGATCTACTTGTGCTGATGTGATTTTGAACAGTTGTTATTTTGATTGTCAATGTTGACAGATTAGATAGCATGAGGTGTAATACTTCAATTGAATTATTACATAAAGGGTGTGTAAATATTTGAAGTAAAGTACAGTTTGATCTGCAATTTTGTAAACAATATTTCTACCAAAATGATATTTACTTTACTGTACAAATTAATCATGTCATGAAATGAACAAAAACCCAACTAATTAATGGCCAGTAAATGTTCAATCTACATGTGATCTTTATATAATTTACAGAAACAGATAACTCTTTAACAGTTTGTATTCAAATATTTCAAATGCATAAATTGATATTGACATTACTATAAACTTAAAGTATAAACAGAACTATTTTTAATTCCCATGCGTATTGCAATCATTACTCATTTATTCCCTTTGTTTAATTGTGAAACCCATCTGGTTTTATGTCCACAAACATGTTTTGAAACTTTTAAAACAAAATGATTTCTTTTGTGCAAGCAATTGCCATGTATTAATGATTATCAATCATATAAATTTATATGTAAGAATATAGTTGTGCTTACTGTGTCATTTTTCAATAATTATATTGCTATGATGTAATATTTTACTATTGCTAATAATCTTTAGAACTTTAGTATATTTCAATCAAGTCAAGTGGTGTGATAATTTTGATAATTTTTATAATTCAATCAATCAATCACAATAAACATAAATTATTTGACATGGTTTGTTAATTATGAATATATTATACATTTATATACTGCACTTATCCAGGTACTTGTATCTGCTCAAATGCGACAATGAACAGTGACCACAATACTGTCAAATTAAATAACATAAGAATGTTGTCTTTTGATTTGGTTTGTTTGTTGTTTAACACCGCACTCAGCAATATTCCAGCTATATGACTGCAGTCTGTAAATAATCGAGTCCGAACCAGGCAATCAAGTGATTGACATCATGAGCATTGATCCACGCAATTGGGATACAATGACATGCATCAACTAAGTCAGCGAGTCTGACCACCCGATCCTGTTAGTTGCCTTTTATGACAAGCGTAGTCGCCTTTTGAAGAAATCTATGCATATAATATGTTCTTATGGATATTTCTATGTAAATGCACATGCTTGCATGTTCATAAATATTCTATTCTAGTGGCCACGAATAACAAATTCAATTCATGAATGGATACAGTTTGATTCACCGAATACACAAGTGAATCGTAAACAACATGGCCAATATTTATCAGACACTAAAAAAGCACATTGTACCATTTGTTTACAAGTCCGAAAATTATTTTCTCCTAGAATTTAATTAGGTGCTTTTTACTGACAAAGACTCCCGGTCCATGTTAAGTTTTGAAAAGTCTGAATAACTGACGTGGATGAAAAAAACAAGCTTATATTGTGAGAAATAAAGAAATATTTTCTTTGTTAAGAAGTCCAGATTGTTCCATGAACATAATCTGTACCGGTACATTCATTTTATCTTGGCTTGATTACAAATTGGGACACAGACTCAAGCGATGACAAAAACCCACAGAGGCAGGCTCACGGATAAAGAAGTAATTAGCGTTGAGACTGCCAAAGTTGCTGGCAATGCATGAGGAGCCAGCAGTGTCTGTGTCGCAGGCTGTTAGGTAGGCACCAATGCAGGATACAATTGTGACATATAAGGAAAAAGTATTGTCCATATAAGGCACAGTCGTCAATGGGTACAAGAAAGAGCAGGTAGCCTCATACTTCAGACTTTAGGTTAGCACAGGCTTTATTGCTTAGCCCTAAGGTGCAAGCATCGCTGAGGCGCCCGGTGGTGTAGAGATTGTCGACACGCCTAGAGTAATCAACATTACTATGTATTCCGACGGGACAGCCATCGCTGAGGAGTCAGGATGTGCACTATTGTTGAGGCTCCCGGAGATGATGGCAGTGCTGAGGAGTTCGGAGGTAGAGACATTGCAGAGGCAATCTGAGCCGCTATCACTCAGGCTCCCAGAGGACCCAACACCGCTAATGAGTCCAGAGCCGTACCTAGATAGGTAATGCACAGCTGCATATGGCTGATGAGTAACCACCGGGCAACCCCTCGGAGTCAGACGTCTAGCTATTTCTTGCAAAATCGTAGAGTCTGCTGTGAACAGCGCCGATGAGACCTGGTTACACTGGTCCTGTGGTTTCTGAGGAGTTCATTAAGCCACATCCCGGATGCCAGACAAACAGGCCATGATATAAACTCACTTGGTTTTCTTTCAGGTGTGTTTCTGGGCTTCTACATTTTGGCCTTGGTTACTACATATTAGAATTTAGGGGCTCAGGTGGCTGCGAGGGAAAATATATTAATGTTTAGCAGGGATACTGAAACTAATTTCATGATGCATTTATAGCTAGGGGTCAGCACTGGCATCAACTTCATGATCTACAGTATCAAGGTTCTAAGCTTAAAGGAAAAAATTGCATAAACACAAAACAGTATCATGAAGATGAAATCATACTTGCCTTGACATATGTGACTAAGTCTTCCATACGATCAACCACTTCTGTGATGGCCAAATATTCAAGAACGTTCTTGCAGACTCGAATAATCTTGCGTACCTCAGACTCATCAAAAGCAAGAAGAAGGGCAGATGTCCCTTGAAGAATACCTGTCATATGGATGAAAAGGAGAACATACATGAAAATAAAGAATATCCAAGAAATAATTTCGATTCAGTGCCATGTGCTAATTCCATGTCTTGTCGTCAGTGTAAGAAATTTACTTGACAAAAGTAGGATCACATAAACATTGTCACAAGGTATGTATATTGCTAAATGAGACTCCAAAGTGTGCCCTTATAGCACCAGAAACGTATTTTAACCTTGTCATTATGACCTTGGGTCATAGGGGAGCCTGGTGTTTAGGTTTTTGCACGTTACACCGAAGGTTCAATTCCCCACTTGGGTAAAATGTGTGAAGCCCATTTCTGGTGTCCATTACCATGATTTTTCTGGAATTATTGCTAAATGCTGTAAGTATATTAGTGAGTATATTTTTCTAATTTCAAGTCGAGGAAGCCAAACTAAAATGAAAAGAAACCAAAGATTCTGGGTCCATGATAGTATTCCTGGTTATTATGGGTGGTTATTGAAAACGTTACAGACAGGAGGTTGTTTATTTAGTGTGGGAAGTCCCTAATGAAATAATTATAAAGCTACAAACTCTGTAGATTACTTGTATAACTCTTTCAACACTAGTCAACATTTATCAAGGAAAATATCTGATTGTAAAACATCTTAGCTACTATACAAGTTATACACCATTTGAAAGGTCTAATCCTATTGTTTATGAACATGAAACTTGTGTTAATCACATTATTTATATAATGCATATTTATTTTCATGCATATATTTTGGCATTAAACATCGTGTCTGAGACGAGAAATGGAGGCAACAAAAGCCAAGATGTCATTTCACTTACATTATATGCGATCGCACGAAAAGATTGAAATAATAACTTTGACACCTTTTAGATATATTTTTGTTACTTTAATTTATTACTTTGTATAATATATTTTATTTTAAGATTTGCTTGAAACATTTTTATTTTGCTCTTGTTTGACATGTTTGATGTGGACCCGTTGTCAAAGTGTGTGTTTATTTTCAATAACATTGTGGGAAATAATGAATTATTTTTAAATCTATCAATAAAAAATGATAAATTGAAATGGAATATGTATTTCAGACATTGTGAAATATGATAGATTTAATACATGAATAATATGACAGGTGGGTTCATCAAATTATATACTATTGACTATGACTTGACTATGGCTTGGCGGGGGCAAGTGCAGAGTTGTGTCCCTTGGGCATGCCAGAAACCTATGGTTGTGGGTTGGAATCCCGGTTCGGCCTAATTATCTTTCTAGGTTTGTCAGCACCATACCCGTGTTCGTGGGGTTCACCGAAATGGTAAACGTCTGAGACCTGCATCACTTCGGGCTTTCCTCCTACATTAAGCTGACACGCCGTGATATAACTGAAATACTGTTAAAAGCGGCGTTAAACCCAACTCACTCACTAACTCACTATCGCTTGGCGGGTCTACCGGCCTGTGGTATCTGGGGACTCGAGGCTTCTTGGACGGTGTACCGGCCTACGGTGTTGAAGGAGATAATATTTAGATCATAAAGGTCATTCAAGGGCAAATCCATACTCCTACATAAGATAATAGGGCATTGCTATTGGTCATGTTGGTAACCATGGTAACTGCACTCATACTTGTACAATCATAAGTGTCAATTAGGTAAACGAACTTCGTCATATTTGCAAACACCTAGAATGCCATTTACAACCAAAAAGTGAAAGGCAAATTTCCTCATTCCACAAATCGATTTAATGTAGTCCAAGGCTGCTCACTCAAGATTCATTGTTTTGTTTTATCTCACTTTTTAATGTGTATTTCTTGAATTCAACTGAAACCCAGTCCTGTGTTACACCCATGATCCACCCGTTGGTCACTCATTGCACCCCCCTGTTCAACAGGTTCACAAGTGTAGCTTGTGGATCACCTGTTGTCACATGCGTGTAAAGGGAATTAACTTCTTAGCAGTAGTGTACCACCACATATTAAACATTGTTACCTTTAGTTTCGTGAAATATGCATACCTAAAGATATTATTAGTTTTTACCTGCAAATCAGTTTCATTTATATGAACACACTTACAAAAATCTGTTTACAAAATTTTTTTCAATGAGATAACATTTGTTTTATTACTACAAATAGGCTGCAGAAATACTGACTGTACTTCTGACATGATGACTTTGCCAAGATCAATGGTTGATAATAATTAAATTACATCAACCTATTTTAGTTAGTGGATTCACCCTGTTTACGTACATTGTGCAATTTAGTCATGATCCTCTTACCTCTTGATCCTTCAATCAGTTTTTTACGAGCTGGTCCTGAGTATGGATCAGCTCTGAGGAGTTCCGAAGCTTGGAGGAGAAGAACCGAAGATTGTTCAACACGACTTAAGGCAGGTGGCATGTCTTGTTTCAGTATCTGATCCTCACTGCTGTTGATCGTATCATACCCAACCTGCATAAATACATAGTGCCATAACATTATTGACAACTACAACCATAAATGCTTCCAGAACGATGCTTAACCAATTGGATTCTAACAGATGACTTTTGGACACACATTGTTTTTAAATTCCTGATCCAAATTCAGGCTTGGAGAGCAGAAGGTGAAGGCTGGATAGCACATGAAACACATGGAGATGTCAACAAGGCACCCATCCAGACAAACTTTGACAATTTAACTATCCCGGTACATTTATCGTAAGTATTGAACATTATTCTTATTCTTATCATTGACAAACTATTCTACTGTTATCTGGTCTCCTTACCGATATAAAGATGAGTGTGGCCGTTCTGTTGTGATTTCAATTCAAAATATCCATGACCACCTGGTAACTCCCAATGCAGTTTATGGTAGCTGAACAGACTTAATATAAATGCTACTGAGATCGTGTAAAGAACAATTCATTGTTTACACACCATTAAGCCAAACTATTTATTGTGAGTTTAAATAACTTTGTGGGTTGTATTTGAAGTTGAAATATTGACCTTTTGACCATATCTAGATATATGTCAGAAACTAAATTGATATGTTGATATAATGTATCAAATTGTAACCTATTGAGAATTTACAATCGTAACAAATCAGAATTTTGCATCAGTTGTGTATTTGATGTAAATTGTAATGGACTCAAATGCATTCCAATAGAATATTTGACCTCTAGATCTACTTGTGCTGATGTGATTTTGAACAGTTGTTATTTTGATTGTCAATGTTGACAGATTAGATAGCATGAGGTGTAATACTTCAATTGAATTATTACATAAAGGGTGTGTAAATATTTGAAGTAAAGTACAGTTTGATCTGCAATTTTGTAAACAATATTTCTACCAAAATGATATTTACTTTACTGTACAAATTAATCATGTCATGAAATGAACAAAAACCCAACTAATTAATGGCCAGTAAATGTTCAATCTACATGTGATTTTTATATAATTTACAGAAACAGATAACTCTTTAACAGTTTGTATTCAAATATTTCAAATGCATAAATTGATATTGACATTACTATAAACTTAAAGTATAAACAGAATTATTTTTAATTCCCATGTGTATTGCAATCATTACTCATTTATTCCCTTTGTTTAATTGTGAAACCCATCTGGTTTTATGTCCACAAACATGTTTTGAAACATTTAAAACAAAATGATTTCTTTTGTGCAAGCAATTGCCATGTATTATTGATTATTAATCATATCAATTTATATGTAAGAATATAGTTGTGCTTACTGTGTCATTTCGCAATAAGTATATTGTTATGATGTTATATGTTACTATTGTTAACAATCTTTAGAACTTTAGTATATTTCAATCAAGTCAAGTGGTGTGATAATTTTTATAATTCAATCAATCAATCACAAGAAATATAAAAAAATATAAATACATAGTAGAAATTTGTTTTCCTTGTCAAATAACGATGATAACATGAATTTATCTCATCTTGTGATCTGATAAAGTTAATATTTTCAAGTCAAGATATCAACTTTAGTAAACCACCAGAAGAGATAAACATTTCATTTGACAAAATAAATTCAAGTCTTATATTTTCTTTATGATCTTCATGACCTTACTCAGAAAACCATAGTGTCAATGAGGCAGACTGACTGTAGGTGTGACAAAATGTGATATTTCACCTGATTTTAAGAAAAATCTTATTTATTTCACTCTAGCCAAAGTATGCTTTCAGCATGGTCAGACTAAACAAAGTATTTTATGATTAAATACATACCAGTAATACAAATATCAAAACGTGTTTCATTAAAACAAGAGTTTCTGTGTGGCATTCATATAAAGAGCTGTAGTACACTGTCATTAAATTGATGCATCTGTTGCGTTTACTGTTTACACAGAATATACTGTTTGAGTTTTAGACATATTAGATGAATTGATGCTTTCAAGATTGTTCTAAAGTAGCATGTAATCTTACACACTGTGGTTAATTTTCCTTAAATTTCTCTATTTCAGAAGAATGTTGTTTTCTAAATAAGCAACATTTTGAGAGAAGGTGAATATGCATTGTTTATAAAAAAAAATATGGAAGTAGAAATATTATTGCAATATTATTGAATTATTCATTTCAGGCCAGCGAGTCAACACAATGAAGTACTAGTATCCGGTGATGGATGTCTGAAGGAGCTTTCTCCTGACAGTAACACACTGGTTACAATGTGCGTCCTGTCAAAGGACTAGGAAGTGAAAAGCCATAATCAGCCAATCAACAAATGTGCTTCCTAGGGCTGCAACGAATACACTATGAGGCGAACCGATTTGTATCACGAATATAGGATAACGAAATGTGCTTCCTGTCACATTTCACTTAAATAGGACGAGGAAGTGAAAAGCCTTATTCACTCACAAAACAACATGGCCAATATTTATCAGACACTAAAAAAGCACATTGTACCATTTGTTTACAAGAAAGAAAATTATTTTCTCCTGGAATTTAATTAGGTGCTTTTGACTGACAAAGACACCTGGTCCATGTTAAGTTTTGAAAACTTATATTGTGAGAAATGAAGACATGAAAATTTCGGGGGGTTTTTTGTTATTAAATATGAGAAATCCAGATTCCAGAAATTCCATCAACATAATTTGCACCGATACATATATTTCATCTTGGCTTGATTACCAATTGAAGTTGATTCCTTTTTATCTTTTGTTATTTTATCTGTACTCATATCTGATCAAGACATTTTCAAACTATTCAGGATAAATGTATTAGTAGCTTCCTTTTGATATACAATTACCTATCATCATACAGGATTAGGTGAGGGTGTTCAAGAAATTGGTGGTTGTATCAATTCTTATATTTCTTCAATTTCATGCATTATTTATATTTATCAATTTTTAGTTTCCGTTTAACTTATTTTAAACAGTTCACACATTATTACTTTTGTCGTGCATGGTGCAATCTCAATCGGCAATAATCAGTTAAGTAAGTGATGTTAGAAGAACAGTAAAGTATCATCTGTCATTGTACACACTGAATAGAGTTATCGCCCCTTCTGATTATTTATTTTGACACTAATTTCATTTACATCGTAATATGTTAAGATGAAAATCATAGCAGAAAAAGTGTCTTTTGTCAACTGGACCCATGGCAAAACGATAGTGCGTTGTGCAGCAATCACCACTATGAAACGTGAAATAAACATGATCCACGATCTCGAGTTCGCCAAGTCACGCATTGACTGAGCAAATTTGCAAAAGTACACTGACGTGTTTCATGTTATGCGTTTCATTTACGATACAAAACTTCTGTCATTGAATGTACTGTCACACTGTCCCTTTTGATTCACTTCCGGGATCCTGACAGCAAAATGCTAATTCCAGTGTATTACAGGCATATTTTAGTTGGACCTCATGATTAAATGTGAAATATCTTCTGTATTAGATACAGGGGAAACCATTTTTTGTTTGTTTAAAATGTCCATCAGTGAAATGCACAACATGCTGTCTGTTCCCTATGAGCTGATGCGACTCACGCTGCATGGAGCTATGCTCTCCAAGCCTCGTTTTCGATCCAAGATGGCGAAAATGTGAAAAAGGTCAATAGCTACCAAAACAAGCATGAAATACTCATATCCCCGCCAATATGACATGTCCGGTTATGTGAAATGCATCAGCTCCTGTGAACTATGTTCACTAGGCCTTTTTGTAAATGGCCTAATTACATATGGACAAACAAGTTCTTTATAACAATTATTAGCGATGGTTTCGACGCAGGTTCTAACACCGTTATCAAGCAAGTGAAGTACAGAGTACAAGACAAGAATATGTATAGGATAGATGGCAGTGTTTATACAGTTGAGTAGGTTTAAGTTAAGTTACACTGTTGCATTTCTGCATGAAGTTAGTCAGTGAATGCATCAACCGTGTCCATGACACTTTTGGAGGAACATACACACAAGCAATGCAGAACTAGCAAACAAGAAAGGAAATGTATTCAATGCTGCGAGATGACATTATGTGCCAAGTTTGGTGAAGAAATATGGTACGGTTTTCAAGATCTGCTCCGGAAACAAAATGTGATGGACGGACAGAAGGACGGACGGAAAGATGGACAGACAACACCCATTCCTATATTCCCCTTCCACTTCAGGCAGGTTATAAAAATATAGAGCCATGGCACTGTACCTCACCTGAATATGTAGTCAATGAACAAAATACTTTGCATGAATATACTAAACATGTATTGAAATCCTAATCATTAGGACAAGATATGTTATTATGATAAGGAGAAGCATGCAAATATACCAAATTATCATTCATTAATTTTGGAACAAAAATATCAGGCCATTTCTTCTTTTATATGGCAGCCATTGGATTGGCATCATTGGTGGGGGCAAGTACGTGAAGATTCAGCTTCATCGTTTCAATGGTTTCTGAGGAGTAGATGTTTATGGTTTCTCAGAAATTGACTTCATGGATCTATTATAACCTCCAGTTGTCAGAATTTGCCTTGATCTTTGCAGAAATTGTGGTGTTCAATTTACCAAACTACATTCAGTTTACAGGCTCTGTGCAGTGAGGGCTGGGGATAGTTTATCTTGAAAACAGTAAACAGAGATCATACAAAAGGAAAAACCAATGTGTAACAAAGCATACATCATGTACATAGGAAAATTGTAAATTTTACCCTAAATCGTACCTTCATAATACTTATCCTATATCACACTATGCTTTTCTCATTCTTTTTTCGTTCATAAGTGGAAACGGGCCTAAACAAAAGTTTCCAGTGTCTAAAAAACAATTCACCTGAACACACTTAGCCTCCCTGCAATGTGGGTCATGCACGCTTTTCATGCCAATCGACCTACACCCATTGTACACATGATTTTCCCAGCCAACTTTCTGGAGCTAATAGGCAAAATGAATTGTGATGCGAGGAGTGAGTTAGGATAAGTATGATAAATATACAATATAACGTAAAATTTAGTAATGTTTAAACTTATCCTATCTCACACTATGCATTTATCCCAAGGTTGGAAGGTGGGGCACAACTCCCTAGTCTATAAAGATTACAACCATAGGTTATACAAGAGGAAGCTGGAGCTAATCAGTGATACAAAACCATAAAATGTAACACTGTCTAGAGTCATAAGACAAAGCTCGTGGATAGGAATGAAACACTCCCAAAGTGTGTTGTGACCCTGATACGTGAACAGAGGAAAAACACATGGTATGGAAATGGTATTTGGCCAATTGACTTTACAAGATTGGGGTATCACTATCTCACATGAATGATAGCACAAACCAGCTTGGCATCGTAACGCTTCCCAGTCACGCCTCAGGAGTGAATTGATAGCTTTAGACGAGAAGTGGAACGATTGACAAAATCAACAAAAGAATCATTGACCCTATATCCAACAACACATGCCCCCAAAGCAGAGGTGTGTGGAATAGAGGATATAGACACCGGGATCCGTCTGCGTCTGATGGCGATTTCCAGGTGAAAATCAAAGTCTCTAGAGAAGAGAGAATACATCCTCCGATCGTATACTGTCTGGGAAAAACCTGAAAATTTACAATAAACTCAAAGAATCGTGCCAAGGATACAAGATTAACATCAAAGGCTGGATAGTAAATATGCCATCAGGTTGTCCAGGAAGTTAATATTTGGCGATGAAATCTCATCAGAAGCCCAGAAAAAGTTTCCCATGCAAAGTATGTTCGAAACGAACTCAGTTGACATCTAATGCATGCATCTCACTCACTCGTCGTAAGAACCAGAAGAAAGACAGTTTTAAGCATGATTCGTTCAAACTCCTTCTCGGCAAGTGGTTAATTATTAGCCAAAGTTGATGAAAAAGTATGATGTTAAGATTCCAGGTCAGTGGTCGGAACCGAGATGACTGGTGCTCAAACTACTAAGAGCGAATTAATGATTGCAGTTCAGCAACCATATAGACCTTTGCGGCCATTGTAGTAGTGGCGATGAAATTGATCGCAGCAAGATACATAGTTAAGGTAGAACCCATAGCTTATGTGATCACCGGAGATGAAGGTATTCAGCAATATGATGGAGAGGAGCAGTAGGGGGTGTAAAAATATCACGCTTAACAGTTGGCTTCAAAAGCCTTCCACTTATGGTTGCATAGTGACTTGGTTTGACACTGGAGAATTCTGTGTCGTCCAAAACTTTAGAAAGTTCTTTTAATCTGTCATACCGTGTCGCAGAATACTGGTACAGTTTATACACATCATTGATTGTTGTACGGTAATCTGATATGCACTTTGATAGTTTAGCTGCATCCTGCGACGCCAGGGCAACATGATGTGCAATGCAGTGTACGTGCACTAAGCACAGACAATCACTTGTTTTAAGTCTCACACCAACACCACTCCTGATGCTGGTCATGACGCTCGCCCCGTCTGATCCCAAACCAATTATTTTGTTCATTGGCATACCCCACTCCTCCATCACCTCTCTGATCTTTGCAGTTATTATTTCTGCCGTTCCCCCATGAACGGTATAGTTTCCCAGAAATATTGTCTCTGCTTTGCCGCCATTTACCATACGAGCGAAAATGATCAGGTTTTTTTCAACAGTAATGTTGACAGTTTCGTCAATAATCAAACTGATATATTTGCTATCTGAAAGTGTTTTTTTCAAATGTTCTATTGTTGATTCGGTAATTGCGCTTTCCATTTCTTCCACGCTGTCCCCATGGGTGTATACAACCCCCGACAATGACGAACAGCCATTTCTTTTCTGCAGTTCAATAAGACTTGAAAATTTGTCTGCAGCAATATTCTCTTTTGCCATATATAACACCGTTCTCATCATCACGGTTAGGTTGTCGTCCGTTTTTTCTTTAGCTATGTGGCTAGCCATGACTTTTTTATTTGACATAGTAAAAACAGCGTCATATGGTGACTGTTACTGTCTCTGTGCTCTTTTATAGCCGACTTTTGCATGTTAATGCATCCCTTGCTGAACCCATTCAGCTTCCCTGCTACCTCACATATACAACAAAACATCGTCTCTGTTTCCGACTCGTGGCGTAACCATTTAAATTCATTCAACCAGTCATCGTGAAATTTCCTGATTTTTGTCGTTTTACCTTTTGTAGCAGTTTTGGGCTTTTTAATCCCGCCGTCAAAATCAGTACTATCACTGGATGACTTTTCTAATTCATCATTTGTACGTTTGCGGGTATTCTCAGGGTTGCCACCGAAAAAAATAAAAGCTTCGTCTGCTTTGATGACGCCATGTTACATAATCTCGGGTCACAGGGTTTGAAATGACATTTCACTTTAGTTCGAGACTAAGTCGCTAGGAATAGATATTTAACCTCCAAGCAAAACGTAATATTATTTCCTTGCGCTAAAAATAGACAACAGGGGAAACCCTGCTGATAGCAGACAAGCTGGCTTTGTTCGAAAAATATACTTTATTCAATATCGCCGATCTTTTGTTCAACAACAAAGATTTATAAGGTACTTTTTGAAGGGTCCACTGGGACTGGCAGGCATATGAATTACCTGTCCTAGCATAATTTTACCGGTAAAAACCCGGTAATTACCGGTAAACGGGAACACTGTGGAGGCACGAAGAAGTGTTGCCCAATGCGACACTGCCAATATCATTGCTTTGAACTCAAGTTGTTGATGTGAAGATGGCTGTCTTTGAGAGACCATAGCCCTGCCACTTGTTTTTCCTGAGAATCAGCTCACCAACCCATAGTTGAGGCTTCAACATAGAGTCACAATACACTTTTCATGGCGATTAGATCCTGAAAGTCATCATTCTGGAGATAGGGCTTGAGAAAGCACTGAATTGGTGAAGTTGTCCTCTCCTAGTGATAGCCTGTACTACATCAGGCTAAATCTGTAGCCACTGATGCAGAGAGAGTGCCAGTGGAACAAGGTGTTGAATCATTCATCCAAAGATCATTGGGCACAAACATTTTGCCTAGGTACGTGTCAAATATGGCTCCGATAAACTGTATAAATGTTCAGCTGAAGTCATTTCAAATTTTTTGGCATTAGCATTGCATGAAGTTGAGATGTAGGAGAAGAAGTGTGTCCTGTACATTTAGACTGATCACAAAGAATCATACATAGTAACGTGATTGACATCATCCAGAAGTGTAGAGGTGTCTCTAGGAATAACATGTTCAAAATTTTCATGTTAAAAATGAGCCGGAGGTGAAGGCTGTCTTTCTTTGGGTCTAGGTATATCGGACAGTAGAAACCTTGTGTCATCGTAGCTGAGTCCAGACACTCTATGGCGTTCTTTGCCTGTAACGAACCCATAGCATCTGTGAGAACCGGAAGATGCCTGTCTGGATGAAGCGTCACAATGAAGGGAAGATGATATCCATTTGTAGAAGATGTAGTACAAACGAATAGTCCAGGATGGCCCAATTATTTGCGAATAGAACCAATCTTCTGCCAACTGGTCATGGGATCATAGGAATGAGTGGAAGCAGAAGATCTGCCACCATGTTGACTTGTCGGGGAAGGAGCTGGATCTGTTACTAAGCACCTTCCAGAAGTCTGACAGAGTAGGAATGACAGCTGGTCATTTACAATCCTTCAGTTGCTCTTGAAGCGGGTATCGTTGTAAGTGGAACAAATCCACTGTCACTTGGAGAGAAGAGTCATGCTCAACTTCCTGCGCGATTTCCTGGGTAAGCCCAGCAAAAGGGAAGGAGTTGACCATGGCAGATGATAAAGGTGATCTTTAAGGTGATCATCACATGAGCAGTGTTGAAGGACACCACGCTGTCTTAGGATAGTAATTGACCCCACGTGATGGGCAAGAAGATACAAAATGGCCATCACCTTGTCCTGGATAAGACCAACAACTTCTTTGGGAGAAGAAGCTTGATCCATGATTGAGGTAGGATCTTCAGTCGCCGAGTGAATAGTGGAGACAAGGGGTAGTTTTCTATGAATAGTAGTGTCCAGGTGCACTAGCTCTCTATTGTCCACAGAAGAGCAAGAGAACTGACGTTTAAGAGCCAAGGTCGCTATGTCAATGTCCATCTCAGGAGCCAAAGTCGCAAGATGACTACCAGCATCAGTCAACACAAAGCGAGGAGACTGTAAACAATTGCGTAGCCGGTGAAAGGATCCAAAAGCTTTATCCAGATTAATCATGTTAATAGCCATATCCATTAAAACTGGCCTGGGAGGAGGCGTAATATTTGGTGAAGTTTAAGAGGGGACAACAAAGATGATATGGTATCTTCGGCCTTAGTACTCTTCGGAAGCTTGAGTTTATCCGCAATCCAAATAAAACCATCTGTCATATTTAAAGATTCAAATCATGCTACCACTACTTGCATTAGACTTAAGACTGTCTGCAGGAAAAGGCACTGTTATAACATTTTATGAGTCACCTTAACAGTGACCTTTACAATTATCCACGCTTCATTGATCTGCCTTTATCTTCTCAGGTTTTCTGGTAAACAAATAGTTTTCAGGCTATGACATTGGCAATGACTTTGACATAATTGTGCAATGTCTCATAAAAATTCCCTCTGTCTATGACGTAGATATACATGATATGTAAAGTATTGTATGTAAAATCAATTTCTGACAAAACACCGAAGCACCTGTGTAAATGGGGCTATTTTATCATCTTTAAACATGACATTGTAGATGAAATACAGTGTCCAAACTTTAAACATGACATTGTAGATGAAACATAGTGTCCAAACTTTAAACATGACTATGCAAATGAAACATAGTGTCCAAACTTTAAACAAGACTATGCAAATGAAACATAGTGTCCAAACTTTAAACATGACTATGCAAATGAAACATAGTGTCCAAACTTTAAACATGACTATGCAAATGAAACATAGTGTCCAAACTTTAAACAAGACTATGCAAATGAAACATAGTGTCCAAACTTTAAACATGACTATGCAAATGAAACATAGTGTCCAAACTTTCATTCAAATAGTAACAATAGTAACTTTCCAGAAATATGTCACGAGCCACAGCACATTTATCTGACATAACAGTCGGTGATTTGCCAATGTCCAGTAGGTTGCAGTAATTAACCTTACACCCCTATTTTCATGCCTGTGACCAGGTCCACATGCAACACCAGACATACATAAATTTCAGTGCCACCGCTAAATTACTGGACATTTGCCATATCGAACAATACCCTCTTTGTGTCATTATGATATGAAGGCTTGGAACATCATGCAACACCTTGTATATCTTCAAAATACAGCAAAGTTTTGTTTTCAGTAAATTTAGTTTACAATTCATGAGATATGACATTAGAGGATCCAGATAAACCAATGAAATCATCAACCTTGCCAGCTAATGATTTCATCGGCTGCCATATTCAAATTTTGAGGTACAAACCATATTTTAAATGGAAGACGTTTTAACACAAGAAATAACATTAGAAATGAATGTAGAACACTTTCCATTTTGGCACTTTTAAAGTTTATTGCATTTAACAGAGAAAATGTGTGTAGAAAGTTTTAGGTGCTCCTATGCTTGTCACAATTTTGAAAATACACCACGGGTTACCTCCCTTGCCTTATGATTAAGAGATGTAGGGTGATTTGAGTGTGATAATAACATACCTTGTAATTTGAAGGCATCACTGAAACCTCAAGGCAAAGGTGCCAATAAAATATTACGTCCCTTTAAGGAAGTGTTACTGTTCTTTTCGCCCATGTCAATCAAACCTCTAAACACCCAGTAATCTGGGTGCAGCATAGAAATTTGCATATGCCTTGAAATCTGGTGTTGCGTCCGGACATGGAGATCACAAAGAAATATATGAAAGTTCCAAAGACTCGAAAATAAACAAACCCAGATAAATCAATTATAACTACGGTAATTTTCTACTTGATGTACAGTAGCTTACCCGCACTAAGTTGTCCACTGCCACCTTCACAGCTCGTACAGGATGGGCCAGGTCAGGCATGGCATTTCCATCTTCAGCCTCTTCATGGAGGATGACCAGTCTTGAAACCTGGATGGATGAGCAAATATAGTCGGTGGACAAGACTAAAACATCAACATGATGAACTAATACATCTAACAGTCTTCAGGAGAAATGAGTGTAACATCGCATTCAAGATTATTTCACTTAGATAGCTAAGTACATGCCAGTTTATAGTACTAGTAAACTAAGATATCATGACGCAGTTGAACATGGATACCCCACTAGGCACAGTATATTGATTCCGAGCCGATAAGTCTTTGTCTCCTTAATGCCAAAAGCCAGGCAGGGTAACAAGTTCCATCTTTCAACATCTATTGGTATGACACTGTGTCCTCCTGGATCAGAATATTTGGTAGGCAAAACTTTGCATGGACAATCATCCCAACATCTTTCCTGCTTGAAAATAACATTTAGTTCTAAGTCATTTGGAGTTCTTTTGTAACTAGAAGTAGTAGAAGCAAAAACCTGTTGTCTGTTGTCATTACTCTGCAATGTATGCAGAAAGCACCATGAAACATGATGGCATGACAGTTTCCAATGTGGTCTAACAAAGGAAAAGCTTGTGTATATGTGGCGCATATCTTGGAAATACTAACATGTACCTAAGTAAGTTCCCTTGGCAGGAAAATTGGGAGTAAATTGTTATTTGGTTCAAAATAGGGATTTTGTTATAAATTCTTATTTACAGAGGTATTCTAACATTACATTGCAACACTGCATTCAATACAAGAACATACATTACTCCAGACGTAATGGAGGTTGTATTCTTTGAAGTATTAACAATGAATCCATTGTTTGATCATTCTTACGAATACAAAACCATCAAAATTGGGTCTCTTCCAAATAGTCAGTATTTTGGGGTTACTTATCATGCTTATTGCAGTAAACCATTATTCCAGATATTTTGACTAATAATCATGATAATAGGTGAATGTAATTGACATCACCTCAAAGGGTCCAATTCTGGAATAATGCCAAGAACAAAATATGTTTGTGTCCAATTCCCCCAAATATATACATAGCCACCTCTGCTCACATAATCTTCAAGACCTGACTCCTCTGACGTCACTTCAAGGTCTGGTGGCGCCACTTCCAGTGACAGTGACATCATTCCTGTGATCTCTGAGCTGATCAGATGCCGTTAACTTATGAATTGTCTTACACTTAGTAAACAATAAAGTACAATAGTACTAGCATTTCAAAGCTGTTCCCTAAGGTAGTACTGCATGTTTGGTTTACTTTCTTTTTAAATTCATCATGTTCAGTAGACTGTTAACTATCCATGGCATCATCTACTAATCACTGATCCTTTGCGTATACTCTGGCACTGTAGTGTATTAGAGTTTTTGTATTTGTAAGCGTGAGTGAGTTGATTTTAATGACGCTTTTGAACAGTATTCAAGATATATCACAGCACGTCAGTTTGATGTTGGGACAAAGCCTGAAGTGATGCCGGTCCAAGACATTTACCACTTTCATGAAACCTCGAGCATGGTGCTGACAAGTCTACAAATCAAATCAGGGATATAAATCCATGATCATAGGAATCTGATGTGCCCAAGGGACGCAACTCTACACAGAGTCATGTCAATGAGGCATAGAAATGGATTTCTTTTTAAGTGTGCCACAGAGCACTCACTCTTAATGGTGTTTGGGTGTGCCCTTTGGAATTGAAAAACGTTCCAACTAGAAGAATATTTTGGATCCACCATCAAACTCATTAATGTCATTTCACCAGGGAAAGATTAGAATCAGATGTAAATATAAAGCTTAAGAAAATAAAAGGATTGGTTCTCAGGCAATGTTTTTTAAATGTAGTGCGGATGGGCAGTCTCTCTCTTTTTTTTGGTTGTTCAAACTAGTATGTAACCAAATCAACAATCAACCATTGTGTACAATCAACCTGGGAATGGGCCTTCATACATAAAAGTACTTCTTGATGAGTAAAATACTGGAATACAGATTTTTTACAGTTGGACTTGGAATATTTAAGGTTTTAAAAAAAATAATTAATGGAAATAAAAACAAAACGTGTGTCGAACTTTGTAATGACGTAGGCGGTGCCCGAGAACCAATACTATTACTTTTTTTAGCCTAAATGTGTGCCCCCTACCTTTCCAGTGGGATTGATAATACCCGTTACCATTTCTGAATACCTATGGGTTTTTTTGTGAATCAAACTGTGCATTAAGCGTGTTCACATGTTCAAAAGCTTTTACATGTTTGTCACATAATATGTGCGCAAATACATTTATAACTATATGGTTTCAAATAATAAACACTGTCACAGAGTATTGTTGTTACTAAAGATACGATTGTGCTTTTCTGGCTCCAGGAACATAATTTCATTTAGTGCTTCTCATTTAATGGGTTTATTGAAACCATAATGCACCGCTTTGTTTACCTCCGTTACATCATTTCCTCTTCCAATCTCCCGCCACTTACGTCATAATTCTACTTCCTATGACGTCATCAAACCTTCTTTCCTGTCATCAGCACTGTCCTTTAAATTAGATTACCGTTACTCTCAAACAATATCTCTACCAGTTTTTGTTCAGCGATCCTCTACTTTTCGTCTCCCACCCTGAAGGAATTTCAACACTGTCAATAATAAACTATTAAGTGTAGTCTCCCATACGGAGAGCTCCATAGCAATACCTATTGCAATACATATTGGGGCCCAGATGATATATATTTTAGACTGCAAGATGGGTAGTATGGATTAACAAGACTACCTATTATGTCATCAAAATGGAATTTTAATGTATTATTTTAATTCTTCTGTGACTATATTGGAAAATATCAATACTCAAGGGTTGTATTGCATTGTAATATACCGAAACCCCAGTCATATTGTACATTCCTAATTTTCTATGCTTGTTTGTAGTCCATGTCTAAAACGTAAAGTATCTTGTGACCATAACTCACATTAGTAGTACATCTTACTTGCGACAACGACAGTTATAATAAATATCCTTTTACTATAAATGATATTGTTTACAGTCTCATGTGACATTTCAAGCACTGAAAAATGTGTGGTTCTATTCTGGATTTGAACCCTATTAAGTATTGTATACCTTGAAGGATGTACACACAATTTCATTTAGTGTGTGTGACATCATGATTACACTGACAGCCATGCAACAACCAGCTGTATCGCAGAATAAAACACTACCCATAATAGGAGAGGTGACATAAGCATATGTATGCTCAAACTGCCCTACGGTAACATCTTTTGTAGTTTGATTACGACAAAGAGATTAAAATATTATCATCATTAGATAGAAAAGGCTAAGAACTACCTGCATGAGTTAGTTGGTCACAGTGACAGTCAGTCACATTAAGTACACTACATCAATATGGCCGACATGATTAACGGAAGAGAAAGATTTCCAAAGTTGTTAATAAACCTGTGGCAATTACAAGAGTCAGTCATCATTGATCAATTGGACGATCATTAAAGGGGAATCATAAAGATGTCAAATAGATGCTGAGGTAAATTCATTGATTGCTGTCAACCAATAGTTTGTGTGGGCATTTCTTCATATTGTTCGCCAGGATGCGTGGTAGAGAGGATATTCGTGCATGGGCATGCAGTCAAATTCTCTCACTTTTTCCCAATGTATGTTAAATCACTGAGTCAACGAATAGCGTCCATATAATCAGAAACAATGCTTCTGGATTTTTTCATGCAAGGGAATTCCCAGGGGTTACACCATGAATGTGGAAGTAGTCTGTCAGTGTCTAGATCTTTTATGTCATTTCAAGAATAATGTCTCATGAAAATGTATTCACGAATGTAAAAATGTGTCATTCATACGCCTTTGACAGTTTTGCGACCATGTGACCGGCCACTAGGTGGTTCCAATGGAAAAGCAGGTACTTTCTGTAAACTTCATATCAAAAGATTATATCTTGATGTTCCTCATTAGTTGGAGGAGGACCATACTTTGCTGGTGTATATAAAGATGTTAAATCCCCCAAATCCTTAAAACAACCACTGACCCTACTGCAGTAACTGAAAAGTTCAGAGAAGTAATAAATAGATCTACATTAGGCTAAATTGATTCCATCTAAATTTACATCGATCTATGTCAAAAACATGAATGCACGGTACTTTGTGTATTCTTCCAAAATCTATTTATCAAAAGAGTAGAACTAGAACATACAGTTGGTGGTGTACAACATGACGAAGGAGTGACAAAATAGGATGCATTTGGACCATCCCGTATTCATCATCAGCCGGTACCGGTCCTACTACACTACAAGGATGGAATAAATGTAACTTCTCTTAGTGAGCTTCCCAAATCCCCTCTTTCTTACCTGTTGTGCAACCGGTTCCAAGATGCTCTCTATTGTCTTCGTATGGAAGACAGGCATATTTGTTGTAATCAATTAGGTCAATTAAATAAACACTGGAACTAACGAACTCTTCGAACAGACTCAACTTTGGTGTTTATTACTGTTATATATATATATCCCACTGCTGATAAGATTCCCCATACGACTATTTAAAATCTGTTTGTCTTTTCAATAACAGCATCCTCTAAGAGATTAAACATGGGTTCAGGGCTGTTAAGCGGCGTGCTTGTTTATGTTGCACTGTGAACAAATGAATCACCCTATCTTGAAACGACACCAAACTTATGTCCGCATCAAGAATGAACTCCAAAATCTTGGTATATATGTTTCTTATTTCCACTTATCATCGTGTCACAGATGATATTGGAAATTACCTTACAAACTGAAACATTTGATTCGAAGGGGAATATTTTATTTCCGGAGATATAGCAAAACCACCAATTGTAGTTACACTTAAATCAATGTTTGAGTTATTCTTTGTAAATATTCATTATCAGGAAATTACCAAGATTCATATTACGTACACGGATATCTCACACAATAAACTAAAAGAGAAAATAAAATACACTTACAAATTATTGCTGATGGAATGTGTGTGTGCCTGTGTGTATATATGTACCTATAAAGAGTCCTTATAGCAGAGATTTATTAGGGATATGGAAAGGATCTTTTATATTGATAATAAGTACTACTGCAAGTAGTACATTAGCTCAGTAAGTGGTTGGATATGGGCATGAGCCGGACGAGAAGAAGTTTATGAAATATAAATAACTTTTACTGTACATTCACGTTGCCCTTTCAGTTGAATAAGTAAGCGTAAAGGAAATCACCACGTTTGTTATTATTACAAAACAGTGAAAAACAACACAAGTGAAATGTCAAACTGTTCCTATGGCCAAATAAGGAAACAGTTTTCGTGCTCGTGTGTTTTCCTGATGAGTAAATTGCAAATAGGACCATTGTCATCAAACCACCAGAAATGCTCATGTTCATGTTCAGTGGAATTTGTAACTGTGTACGTGATTTATAAAATAAAATGATGACAGAATATGCAGTTTCATAGCAGCGTTTCTAAAACACACGGTTGTCCGGTTTAGCTATTTATAGTAACACTGGGAGTTCCTTCGAGCGAGAATGTTACCGACTGTATCAGACGAAAACGGCATCACTTCAAAACAGCACAACATTGCTTGTCAAAAACGTGGGCACGACAATAGAAGGGTGATTTTACAACTAGAGGCACAAACCAGGCTGAAACGTGTCAAATTCTAAAACTCTTTCATTATTTGTTCTGCTTGGGGAATTGACAGAGTCAAGTTTTGGGAGCGGGTCAAAACGGCCTCATGTCAGAACGTCCTCAAAAGGTAACTGTTCAGAGCAGCTAGAAGGGACCAACTGAACAACAAACGAGACACCTTTATCATACGAATGGTGACAGCGATAATGACGAGCAAGGCGACATTGTTTCTATGTTTAGAGACATTAAATACAGTCTTTAAACTCAAAGTTTGAGAGTTTCAGGGAATTCCGAGTACATGAACGAAGAAATTCGTTAGACAGAAGAAAAATACAACGTAAGACTAAACTTGAGAGGCTTGAAGTAAAGTTTGACAGATACGATGCTCAGAGAAGAAGGAACAACATCATAATCCATGGTCTCTGGGATGTGGTTGGCGAGTCGTGGGACGACACATAGAAGTTAGCCCGTGACTTCATGAGTGAGAAGCTTGGGGTGAAAGACGCAGATAAGTATTCAGTTGAGCGAGCACATCGCTTGGATACTAAATCAAAAGTAAAACCAGTCATCGTTAAGTTGACCTTCTTTGAAAGAAATACATTGTGTTTTGTATGCAGCCAAAATCAAACTCCGAGATGATAAATCGTTTAGAGTTGTAAATGATCTCACTGAGAGGGTAAAAAATGTTCGATGAGAGCTGATACCGTTCATAGTTCAAGCCCTAAATGATGGCAGAGGGAATATGACCAATGGGCAAGAAAGATACTTATGGCCTCGATCGGCAGTGGTCTAGCTGGGCCACAAACTCATAGTGGACACTGAATTTCGCTTTGATAGTTGCTTCATAGATATATCAACATGCCTACATATATGTTCATGGAATGTTCTAGGACTGTTAAAAAAAATGATAATAAGTTTTAAAGTTTCCTTGAAGAGTACGACATATTTTGCCTAATTGAAACAATGGTGTACGACGTTGATAAATAGAGGTTATCACGCGAGTGTGTTTGGGGATGGTAAATATCCTGCATTTGGAATAAACATTGTATTTAGCGAGCCTTGGCGAGCTGAATACATAGTGTTTATTCCTAACCTCTTTATCATATAATGTCATTCTTTAATTCTGTGCTTCAAAATCGCTTTCCTTCTCTCACATGCATTACCGAAACATAGCGAGTTTTCCTGGAATGCGCGCATTAATATTTATTACGTCATAAGGTAAGTGATGTGTCAGTCGGACAGTGACTATAGCCAATATCGCTCCAACTGAAATCTGTTTCTTATACAGTGGCGAAGCAACATATACACAAAACAACAATTGTTTTTACTTGCTTTCGCGGCAATCCATCGGTCTGTCCGCTAAAGTAACTGCCCTTTGTCAAAGGGAAGCTACTCTAACCCAAGTCAATGAGACGTCACGGCCACGTTCAGACGTTGACAGTCGGGCTGTCATGTCATAACGTTAATTAAGTGCTGCCAGATGTACACACGGCGACAAAACGAAACAAGGTAACAATTCAAACATATTTCGGCCAAATCCAACTATTTTAATTTGTGGAAGAGGTTTCAAACCGCAGAGGTCGCCAAGCACAGATATGGCTACTGATTCCGCTAGGCTAGGCCTAGTGCCCTCGCAAAACTGTTTCGAAATTTATATCTCCAAAGTTTCCAAAACTTATAAAATGTATTAGCTACGTCACAGTTGGACACTGATTTTCAGTATATTCGACTCGATCGCCGAATGACAAGGGCGACGCCATGTTTGTTTATAAACACTGAAAGTAGTCCCTACTTGACCTTTGATATTTGCATCTCTATCCGCATATGACTCCAACGGATATCGTTTTAATCCGTTGGATTTATCCTGCCGAGAAACCTACCCATTATATGATAAAATCCGTTATCTGTTTTATGCTTATATGTGTTTCCCCGTCCCAGCAAAACGTATCAGTACAGTTGGTAAATTTTCTGGTGGCGTAGCACTGTACATAATGAAAGAAATATGATCACTCCTCCAAGAGAATTCACCCAGAATTGGAAAAATCTGTGTCTGTAAGCTTTTGGGGCTGTAGAGAACCCGTTATCTTAGGAGGAATATATATACTGCCAGAAAATTCCCTATTGTATGGAAATCCTAAAGGTAATGGTATTGACGATCATGATGATAAAATAGCCCGAACATGAAAGTGTCATTGACCTACTCCTGTATTTGGAGATTTGAACGCTCGAGTTGCACTGCAGGATGATTTTATTATTGACAGTGAAGACGATGTAGATTTGCTGAACCTAGGTGAAATGTATAGCTCTGATTTATTTTGTATGCCTAGAACTTCTAAAGATGAAAAAGTAAATAAGTTTGGTTTATCACATCTACAAACTTTGGGCTATTCATACAATTAATGGAAGAAAGTCTGGAGACCGTGAGGGATGTTTTACATTTATCGACTAGAATGGAATGAACTTGATAGACCATTTTATTGCATCAACTACATGTACTATATTTGCTCATATTAACAACATGTTTGTGCATAGTCGTGTCAGCGAGTGATCACTTACTCATATCATGTCATTTTAGTTATTGTCCAAATCAAATAACTCAGTATCCCAAAGATAACGTACATATAACGTGTATCCCAAGACATATTTGGGAAGAAGGTGGAAAGCAACAATTTAATTCCCATTTTTCTTTGGATAAAGCATAATCAATTATTCAAAAATACTCTTAGAAAATTAGTAAATGAGAAAATATATGAAGCTGCAGATGAATTAACAAAGCTATTTTATGTTGCAGGATCTCATTTTGAGAAATTTAGGAAAGTACAATAAGATTCATTTCAGGTTCATAATCAACCTCAGTTGTTCGATAATCAATGTAATGTATTCAAAAAGTTGAAATACAACTGATACACAGGTTGAGTTACAAGCCAAAGTAAATGCACTTAAAGGGAAGCAGAAGGTTGATGTAGAGAAGCAGAAACCTGACATGGCCAAATTAAACCTAAAGATGAAGGAAGAGGAACTTGAACTGAAGACACAGATGTAAATATCCGAGGCCAAGTGTAGAGTTCTTTTGGATTTTAGCTATGATCAGTTTGAATTTTGGAGTGATGCTTAAGAACGACAATCCCAACAGCTCAGTGACACTAACTTACCTCACAATACAACAGAAAAAGGACCGGTCTGCTGGAATGACTGCAGGAGAGTAACAAGATAACAAGCAGCCTGGTAAGAAGATGCAAACCTTTCATAAGCTAATGTCAGCTCCGGTGATGCAGGTGTAATATATCCTGTGGTGCAGCAGCTACGTAAACCTCCACCTTACATGATTCAAGTTACAATTCCAAATAAAATATTGTAGATAATTCTGATTCAGTTGATGAGAAGATGAGCTACTTGGAACAATTTACCACTGGGGAAGCTCTCAAATGTGTTAAGGGAGCTAGTTACTTGGACGCAAGGAGAGGTTATAGAGCAGCGTGGATGGAGTTGGAAGAAAGGTATGGCAACGAGGAGGTTGTGGCTTCTGCTTCAGTGAAACGTGATCTCAGTTGGCCTCAAATCAAGATAGACAATCCAAGATCTACTGATGAATATGCTATCTTCTTACAGGAGTGTTTGAATGCTGTGAGTACAATTACTGCTGTCAAAATCCATGAATATCTGATAATCTGAGGAAGTTAGTCATGAAATTGCCCTGTTTTTATCATGAAAAGTGGAAAAGACTTGACCTCCATGTTCGAGATTCTGGAAGATTGGTTGATTTTTAGGACCTTATCGACATTGTCAAGCGTGGGGCTAAGAAAGCAGTAGGCACCATGTTTGGAAGAGATGCCTCAAAAACTGAAGAACAGAGTAAACCCCCACCCCGAAGACCGCCAACTGCATCACTAAAGCCATCATTCAGTACTGATGTGATAGGAGCTTTAAAACCCCTCAAGGATTCTCTGAAGCCACCTTCAGTTATAAGAGCCACGGTTCCTGTCACAGCACAGAATGAACAAGTTCCATGTATGTATTGTGATGAACTGTCCCATTCGGTTGGTCATTGCCAAAAGATTATCTTAAGGCCTCACATTGAGAGACTATCTTTCCTGCGATCAAAGGGCCTGTGCTTCAGGTGCTTGAATAAAGGACACACCAGCAAGGGTTATTCCATTGTAGTGGAAATCATCAGTCCATTCTTCATGTTGATCGGAACACAGACGTGAGAGTCATCAGTGCCTGTGCTGCACTCTCCAACATTCTTGGTACCTATAAGGAGGCTGGTAACTATGTAACTACTCTTGCTATCATACCTGTTAAAGTAGCCTGTAGAAATGGCATTACAGTTGAGTCCACATGTGCCTTTTTGGATCCAGGGAGCACTGTGTCGTTCTACTCAGAAACCCTGATCAACCGGCTTGGATGTAGTTGGGGGAAGATGGAAATCATCATTGACACAATGGGACGGCCGCACACATCTGTAGTTTATGCAGTAATGGGCTCCAAGTATACGATCTTGAGTTGAAGAATGCCGTATCCTTACCAACCATATACTCTATGGAGCATATACCAGTATCCAACAAGTACATACCTACGTCCCCGGATGCATCACAGTGGCCTCATCTAGCATACATCAAAGTGCCAGAAAGTTATGCTAATGTCGATCTTTTCATTGGAGCCAATGTACCAGATGCATATTCTCCAATCGAGATTCGAACTGGTCCTCAAGGTGGTCCACGTGCCTCAAGAACTCATTTGGTTTGGGTTCTATGGAATGTCATGCGAATACAAAGGACAGTAGTTTCCGATCTGTGAGAGCAGAGATTGCTTTGATCAAGAATGCAAAAGAAGTGAATGGTCCTGACATGATGGTGAAAGAAAGTATGAACTTTGATTTTCCAGAGAGAAACATTGATGACAAAAAAGAAATGTCATGAGAAGATAAAGAGTTCATCAGTGTGGTATCAAAGTCCATTAACAAGCAAGAAGATCACTATGAAATAAAGTTACCATTAAAAATGGATGATTTTGTAATGCCTGACAACTCCAAACACGCACTGCAAAGGCTAAATGTCTGAAGAAGAAGTTAACCAAACACAAGAAATTCCATGAAGATTTACAAGGTTTTCATTAAACATATACTTGACAAAGGGTATGCGGAGAAGGTAGCAGTCAGTGAAATTCAAGGTATCCCAGGCAAGGTGTGGTACATCCCACATCATAGAGTATATCACCCACGTAAACCTGAGAAGATTAGAGTTGTCTTCGATTGCACAGTCAGTTACCAGGGTGTTTCTCTGAATATTATGTTACTGCAAGGTCCGAACCTCACCAGTAACTTAATTGGAATACTGATGAGATTCTGCCAAGAAAGCATTGCTGTGATGGGAGATATACAAGCTATGTATTATAAAGTGAGAGTGGCAAGAAAGGATTGTGACTTTTTGAGATTCTACTGGTGGCCAGATGGTGATTATACACAGGAGCCACACGTGAATAGAATGCTTGTCCACCTTTTTGGAGCTGTATCATCTTCAAGCTGTACTACCTTTGCCCTGCAGCAAGCTGAGAAAGATCATCAAAATGAGTATGATGTTCGCATCATAGACATGATAAAGGACCACATTTATGTGGATGATTGTCTTGCTTCTGTTCCGGATGAAACACACTCTATTTGTGTCATCAAAGAAGTCACAGACTTATTCCACAGACTTAAACTTACAAAGTTGATAAGCAATAGCCACACTGTGATGAAAGCAATTCTATCAGAAGAAAGAGTGAAAGACGTAAAACAACTGAACCTTGACTGTGAAAGTCTCCCAAGTGAAAGAGCCTTTGGTTTGTAGAATCTAACACACTTGGATTCCAAATCCAAAGTAAACCTAAACCAAACACGAAACGAGGTATCCTGTCCATTGTTAGTAGCATATATGACCCTTTGGGCTTCATAGTTCCAAGCCAAGCAGTTAATGCAGTGTCTTTAGATGAAACCATATGGATGGGATCAAGAAATAGATGGTGCTTCACAAGCCAAAAGTCTTTGGCAAGGTTGTATCATGCCAACTACATCTGTTCTTTGATGCCACTGATATTGGTTATGGAGTAGTAGCTTATCTCCATCTCTTGAATAAATGTAATGAGGTGCATTGCGTCTTGGTTATGGCAACGTCTAGAGTTGCCCCATTAAAGAAAATAACCATACCTAGAATGGAACTAACAGCAGCTGCACTTGCTGTACGACTGTCCAGAGTGATCACTCAAGAGCTTCAGTACCGCTTAAGTGACACCTTATTTTGGACAGACAGTATGTCCGTCTTGAGATACATCACGTTTTCAAACATTTGTGGCCAACCACATTGCTGGAATACGGGAGGCTACGGAGGTAGTACTTCTTCAAAACTGGCAGAATCCACACTTCCCAAAGGACTTTGAAATCTTACGAGAAAAGGGTCTTTCACTCTCTGATAAGATAGTAAGAAAGGCCAATGCCTTATACAAAAGCTTGATCCATTTCTTCAAAATGATGTTATCCGATTTGGCGGACGCCTTGAGAAATCCAAAATCAACTATGAATCAAAGCATCCGATAGTATTGCCAAAGAACTGTCAGTTGTCTAATCTTCTAGTGAATGATACTCACAAGGCAGTTGGATATCTTGGAAAGAATGCCATTTTGGCCCAACTGAGAAAGAAATTCTGGATAATCAGAGCCAGATGTATTATCAAATCACAGCTTGCTAAATGTGTCATTTGTCGTAGGTATCAAGCGCCAGCAAGTCAACAGAAAATGGTAGATCTTCCAGAGGATCGCCTGAAGCCAAATGCGCCCCCTTTCTTCAATGTTGGTATCGACTTCTTTGGTCCATTTCAAGTAAAGCGTGGAAGAAGCTATATAAAAAATATGGTGTACTTTTCACCTGTATGGCTGGCTATTTGGGCTATTCATCTTGAAGTAGCTAGCTCTTTGGACACTGCCTCATACATAAATGCCATCAGAAGGTTTATTGCCAGGCGTGGTCCACCAAAGATTATCTGATATGACAATGGAACCAGTTGGAATTAAACGGGAGCTTCGTGAAGCACTCTCCAGCTTCAATCAATCCAAGTTAAGTTCAACATTGGTAAATGAAGGGATCGAATGGCGCTTCGACCCTTCATCAGCGTCACTCTATGATGGCGTGTGGGAAAGGATGCACTTTTTGTAAAATCATGTTTCACTTATGCCTGAACAGGTTTTGAAGTTGGATGATGAATCTCTCAACAGACTCTTCAGTGAAATCGAAGCCATTTGTCAATGGAAGGCCCCTTACAGATGTATCTTGTAGCCCAAATGATCTAACACCTCTAACACCAAACCATAGTCATTATTTGAGATCAGTGGAGATGATGCCCCTCGGGACATTTTCCAAGGATGACGTGTACTGCTAGCATCAGTGGAGACAGGTACAATATCTAGCAGCTATTTTCTGGAAAAGATGAAGTAGAGAATATCTTCCCTTATTGCAGGAAAGACAAAAGTGGAACACCAGCAGGGAAAAACCTTCAAGTTGAAAATATTGTACTCGTCATGGACAATGCATGGGCACTTGGTCGTGTTATTGAAGTGTTCAGGGACAGAAGAGATTTAGTGAGAACTGTGAAAGTTAAATCCGCTACTTCTGAACTATTGTGACTGATCAACGAACTGTGTGTTATTCTGAGTAATAGTGACTGGAGGTGTACTGTGTAATGTGAAATATTACAAAACAACACCAAAAGAGACTAAAGAACATTAGCAGTGTCTGATTGAGAAAGTGTTACATTTTACTTCCAGGATGTTTTTTTGTATGTTATCTATTCAATGTGATTTATCTTAGTTTAATTCATAAGAAAGATATATTTTGCCCTGAAGGTACCAATACATCTCCAGCTATCATCCGTTCTCATAGCCACAAACAACACCACAGTAGTGGCCTATATTCAGAAGCAGGGAGGAACCAGATCCAGCTCCCTGATGATCTAGACGACACGATTGTTTGCCTTTGCAGACTCCTTCATTTGCCGAATGGAAGCGATACATATACCCATGAAACTGAACATACAGGCCGACAAACTTCACGTCGGGGGAGAATAGTGGCAACAGAACCTACATTACATCCACAGATCTTCACCTGGATAACCAAGTTATGGGACACACCACGTATAGATCTATTCACCACCTTCCAGAACAACCAACTTCCGGTTTATGTCAGCCCAGTTCCCGACCCAAGAGCTCATCAGATCAACGCTCTTTCAATGAATTGGACGAATCTATTCGCCTTTGCATTCCCACCATGGTCTCTCCTTGACAAAGTCATCCACAAAGTGGAGGAGACGGATTGCGAAATAATACTGTATGGCCCAGTAGGGCATGGTTCCCCAGACTACTAAAGCTACTAATGGAGGAACCTATACAGTTACCACTTCCTCGAGATCTGCTGCGACAAAAATATGCACAGCCTAAATCTTACCGTGTGGAAGTTATCACGCAGAAGATGCAGACATCCGGATACTCTGAGCTTGCCTCAGCAGCTGTGGTAAGATCATGGAGACCTTCATCCTCCCTCTTATATAAAAACAGATGGGACATGTTTGTCCAGTGGAGAAGACGAATAGGGTTTTTCACTAATGCTATATCAATCCCAATGGTAGCGGATTTTCTACTCCATCTACGTAAGGACAACAAATTCAGACACGGGATGATAGAAGGCTACAGATCAGCCCTTCATTCTGTACTTCAACATGACTGATTATCAATAGGAAACCATCCCATTCTCAACAGACCAATGGGATCCTTTCTACTTGAAGATATCAGAACTGGTATCTTCCCCAAGTGGAATCTATCTGTGGTACCGCACTATTAACAGAATATCGAACATCCCAGACTTCATAGCCAAGAATCAATCAACCACAATGGGACCGTTGGGTCATAGATCAGCAGCATCAGAGGGTGAGAACACCTTTGATTATTCTGTCTATTACGCGTAGGATGGATTAGAAGCACCTTAAAAATCAACCATCAACATTTGACCGGAAGTGTCGTCATTACCGGAAATAAGAGAATAACCAAAATTGACGTCAGCACCGGAAATAGCTGAGTAATAGTAAGTTATCTCAAGTAGGATTAGAATCAGTACATAATGGTTTCCAGAAGAGGATTGCTGTCATTTACACAGGGAGTCACTCTGGTATATTCTGGCAGATATGTAATAGAGGTAGATGTTTCGTAAGAATTATCGAAAAATAGTTTATCATTGTTAATAATCCTAATACTACCTTTATTACATACGAACTGTTCCCTCCCACGTCCCCAATTCATCTACCTCTAGTGGAAGGTGAGGGACAAAAGTGACATTGCCGCCATTATGACTACATGGCGGCAACAAATTGTGTGATTGACAGTGAAGAGGACTTCTGTTGAAAATCTGAACAAATTAGTGTGATTGAAGCCAAATTACAGGATTTATGGCAGTGATGTAATAGAGGTCGTATTCTCAGAATTATTAACAATGATAAACTATTGTTCGATATTTATTTGAGCATACTGTAGTGCCTCGTTTAGTTTCATTTTTTTCACTGAATAATGGTAAATATAATGGGTTTTTTGTACCGTAGTGACCATAGCTGTGACAGAATGGAAACTGTTCCATGGCTATTTTTATTATTTTTATTTATTTCACAAAGTCTGTCATTACCACCACATTGCATTTGTAATGGAAATTCCCAGTTCTCCAATACGTAAAAGGGTAAGCATACGTCGCTTTCTTTTGATGATACATTTAATAGATACGGTTCAAGTGATACTGATGTCTTAAATAATGACTACAGTTCTAATTTTGATCATCCAGACACTTCAGAACATCATGTTTGTGCATGACAGCCCTCAGTATAAACTCACTTATAAAATATTCAAAATCACCAGCACCTTAAAATTCCCGCACATGCCCGAAGCCATGAGCATATAACATATTCTTAATAGCAGAAACCCGAGTATTCCTGCCAAAGGCATCAAACCTAACTAACATATCGTAACTCCATTTTGGAAATCTCTCTTGAGACATATTAATAAGCCCAAACCAGTATCTTAAAAATCTTGTGTAAGAATCAATAGTAATACCATTTCGATCACATTCTCCGAGCACTGCAAACCGCCTCCGTTGTCTTGTTGTAAAACGTCCGCCCGGAGAGCGGAAGGTCCGGGGTTCGATCCCCGGCCGCGTCATACAAAAAGACGTTAAAAGATTGTACTTGTTGTTACCCTGTCTGGCGCTCGGCATTAAGGGGCTAAAACAAGGACTGGTCGGCTTGGAGTCAGTATACTGTGTCTGAGTGGGGTATTCGTGCTAAACTGCAGCATGGTATCTCAGTGATCTAGCACTATAAATCGGCATCAGTCCGGACTAGTACAAGCAGCCACACACACATACACGTGCATGCAAGTCGCTCTATAAGTGCCATAATCTTGGTCGCGACGTTAAACCCAATTTCACCTCACCTCACCCGAGCACTGCAACATTTGTAGATTTGGAACTGATACCCAAAACAGATTTACAAAACTTCGCTCGGAAACGTGCGAGAAACAACCATTTATAAACACCCCAAATCTCCGAACCATATACAATAATAGGTTTAATCTGAGAGTCGAACATTTTAAACAACACTTTAGGAGCGATATTTCGATGTTTATAACTGAGCTGTTTTATAGGAATTAAAGCTTTACTTGCTTTCAAAACTAATGTCTGAACTGTTCTCGATAACACAGCCTGTTTAAAAATATACTACCCAAATAACTGCAATAAGTAGAAACCTTGACAGGCATATGCCCTAGTTCATTTCTCGTAGTTCCTTAACTTACCACCATTACGAAAAACTAACATATCAGTTTTATCCATGTTAACTTTTAAACCCCATTTGTTACAAAATTTGTGTAATACATCAATCTTCTTCTGAAGTTCAAGAAATGAATCTGAAAAAATACAGAATTCATCCGCATGTAAGAGAAGAACGAATTCCAGTAAATCCTCATGTACAAATATCCCTCTACCACCACACTGTTGGATGTCTTTGGAATGTATTTGGTAGTGACATGTTTTTACTACACATGAATTTGCTCTAACAGAAGACTAATTTAAGGATTTAATGTTAAGTACTATAATTTCAAACATAATTAACTCTTTCACATGCGGCCATGCTGCTCTCTTCCCACTTTCCGATGAGAGTGACCTCCCTTAGAGCAAGGACTTGACATAATATTATAGGACTACTGTGATGGTAATTTTCGTTTGTTTGTTGTTTAACGCCGCACTCAGCAATATTTCAGCTATATGACGGCTCTCAGTAAATAATCGAGTCTGGACCACACATTCCTGTGATTGACGATCTCTATGACATGCATCAAACCAAGTCAGCGAGACTGACCATCCGATCCCGTTAGTCGCCTCTTTCGACAAGCATGGGTTGCTGAAGACCAATTCTAACGTGACGGTAATGACATTTATCCTTGGACATAGATATTTCCTTTTAAAAAAATGTATAATTGCCGATATTTTAGTTTTTCCGTTAAATATAGTCTGCACAAAAAAAACGAGAAAATTGTAATGTAAATATCTCACAGACACAATTAATACCAAAATTGAATTAGTCATTTCTGCATGTATTGTGACTGATTTGTGTGGAAAGAGTGAGGTATTGCAGAAACATGGTTAAAAATTGAAAAATCACACAAAACACAACCACATGAGAGTTTCGCGATGAAACACACCAACATCACTTGTTTGGCTATAAAAACGTTGGTTTTCATGTACATGCCATCACAATCTTACAGGAGAGTGAACAGAGAAAACATGCCACGACTGAGGGATGTCCAACGCAACAACGCCATCGACCGACTACAAACAGTAGTCATATTCATCTGTAGCCAGGTTTTTAAGATTAACACCAAGCACCGTTCCAAGACTGTGAAACCGTTATCAGACACATGGGACAACAAGTGACCTTACCAGAATCGGTCGACCACGTATAACTACTAGGTCAAAGGACAGATTCATACGTCTTTGTCACTTACGTGAAAGAACCACCGCGATCACCTCTGCAACTACGACATACCAGGATCGCGTAGGATATCAGCCAAGACCGTGAAGAACCGTTTATGCGCTGAAGGTATTCGCTCTAGACGACCAGCTCGAGGTGTCATTTTGACGGACCTGCATCGTCGGATGCGCCGTCAATGGTGTCAAGGTCACAGATTTTTGCCACGCCGTGCGTCCAGCATGAGATATCTATAGTATATCGCGACAAAGCGATAGTACGATACAACATTACGTTACAGGAATATTGGGATGCAGCAACAAATCCAAAGTAAATGCACTGAAGGTACACAACTACATCCGAAAATATTCAATTATGTTTGCTTCTTTTTGCCAATGACATAGTCAGGTTCGCGAGAAGAATATATAACTTATTTTGAAGGGTTGACACTTACTGTAAATTTGGATTAAACCAGAGTTGTGTTTTTTATTAATTAGGAAACATCTAAAAAATTAAAGAAACATAATACAGCAAAACCTGTAAACGCTATTTCATTTAATAAATACTTAGGTCTATGTTTTACATGTAGATTAACTTGGCCAAAGAATGCATGTATAATGGCATTGTAAGCTAAGAAAAGTTAATGGGGCATATTAAATAGTCTTTATTACATTTGTTCACTAAGATGTTTTCTACAAAATATTTGATTCAAAAATATGCCCAATTCTATTGTATGAATCTGGATATTGGGGAAAATAACTTGTGGATGTTGTGGAAAAGGTACATTAATATGCATGTAAAAGGTTTTTGCATGTAAAATCTAGCACAGCAACCGGAAGGGTATATCGTCAATGTAGAAAGTTTCCTATGTTTATCTATAGTAACGACTTCAAATTTACGCCCTCAAATAAATCCATGTTTAATTTGGATGTTAATGGTCTTTTGACATGACATTAAATATTAAATAAAATGATTAAATATCAAGCTATGAAACCGTATTGGGATCCAACGAATCTTGCGTTCCCTTGAAATAATGTTTGGACGCACCATGTACATCAGACTCCTTCAAGTTTGAGAGTGATACTTGCAAGGACATGACGATATGGTGAATGTTGTCTGAGGAAGCTCCTATCTGCCATGCTAAAAACTACACAGTGTTAATCTTCGTGTTACGTCGCAAATACTACTGCGTGCCCTCGCTATTATTTTGGCGCACCATGTGGATCAGATGTAAGTGCTTCCTCAAGTTTCAGAGTGCTTCTTGCCGGAAAAGATATGGCATCTTTGTATTCGTGTGTCATTTCCATACATCATCGATACGGCAAGTGTCATCTTTGTATTCGTATTTTGATTCAATAAATCATCACCGATACGGCAAGTGTCATCTCTTTTTTCGTATTTTATTTCCATTACATCATCCTCGATACAGTGAGTGTTATCTTTTTATTCGTGTGATATTTCCATACACCATCGTGGATACAGTAAGTGTCATCTTTGTATTCGTGTCATATTAACATACATCATCATCAATACGATGAGTGACATCTTTCCATACATCGTTATCGATAGGATGAGTGTCATCTTTGTATTCGTGTTATATTTCCATACATCATACTCAATACTAGTGTCATCTTTGTATTCGTGTGATATTTCTATTCATCATCATTGATACGATGAATGTCATCTTTGTATTCGTGTGTTATTTCCATACATCATCGATACGGCAAGTGTCATCTTTGTGTTTTATTTCCATACATCATTATGGACACAGTAAGTTTCATGTTTTAGTCGTATTTTATTTCAGTACATCATCATCTATACGGTGAGTGTCATCTTTGCATTCGTGTTTTAATACCATACATCACCATCAACACTGTGAGTGCCATTTTTGTATTCGTGTGTTATTTCCATACATCATAATCGATATGATGAGTGTTATCTTTTTATTCTTGTTTTATTTCCATACATTATCATCGATATGATGAGTGTTCAACTCTTTTTTCGTATTTTATTTCCATTACATCATTATCGATACAGTGAGTGTTATCTTTGTATTCGTGTTATACTTCCATACATCATCATCAAAACGGTGTCATCTTTGTATTCGTTTTATTTTTACATACATCATCATCAATACGGTGAGTGTCATCTTTTTATTCGTATTTATTTTCATATATCATGAGCATCATTTTATTATTTCAGCACGGATGTAGGCCAAAGGCTCATACAGCTTGAGTTACAGCGCAGCCAACATACGATAGTTGAATTACACATTAACACTACTGTTTCTTATTTGCATTTCTTGAAAAATAGCTTGGCCAACTATCTAACAATTTCAATGTTATCAACATACACTAATATAGTACATGTCAGTAAGGTGGGAAGTGTTAAGTATTTCTTGTGAAGATAAATTTGACACAGATCTGCATAAGCTTCACATAATACTCATTTTCTTCATATCCATAATGACATACTTTACAAATACTTTCTTCATATCCATAATCACATACTTTACATATACTTTCTTCATATCCATAATTACATACTTTACAAATACTTTCTTCATATCCATAATCACATACTTTACAAATACTTTCTTCATATCCATAATCACATACTTTACAAATACTTTCTTCATATCCATAATCACATACTTTACAAATACTTTCTTCATATCCATAATCACATACTTTACATATACTTTCTTCATATCCATAATCACATACTTTACAAATACTTTCTTCATATCCATAATCACATACTTTACATATACTTTCTTCATATCCATAATCACATACTTTACATATACTTTCTTCATATCCATAATCACATACTTTACAAATACTTTCTTCATATCCATAATCACATACTTTACAAATACTTTCTTCATATCCATAATCACATACTTTACAAATACTTTCTTCATATCCATAATCACATACTTTACATATACTTTCTTCATATCCATAATCACATACTTTACATATACTTTCTTCATATCCATAATCACATACTTTACATATACTTTCTTCATATCCATAATCACATACTTTACCAATACTTTCTTCATATCCATAGTTACAGTCTTTACAAATACTTTCTTCATATCCATAATCACATACTTTATAAATACTGTTTTCCAATATGTCCAATGTGCCTCAGTCCGTGACTTACAGACTTTAAAACATGTCTCTGCAGACACAATATTAATTATCGGCCCTGTGCAGGTCCTACGCCCAGGATCGATTAAATACTAAGAAACCGGACTTTAAGAAAATCTAGCCCTAACACCTAATCAAGTCGCTAGGGTACTTCAAGTTACTGACCTGACTATCAGAACTCGTCTACATTCTGCTAATCTGCATATCTCGGCGACCACGTGCTGTACCACGGTTAACAAATCAACACATTCTAGCCGGACACCAAGTGAATTTAGAGTTTAAAAACTAGGGGAATCGCCTATGGTCTAATGTAATGCTTTCAGATGAGTCCAAGTTTACTTTTGACTTTCTGGACAGGCTCCATCAAATTGTTATTGGGAGATTGATTAAGCCCATGCCACGCCGTATGAATCCCATGTTTGACCCATCGTGGCGACAGGACCCCTTATTCATCAAATCACCTCAAACGTTTATTTTTAACTTCACATCCCTGTATTCATTCTTGGTTGTTTGCACCTTGGCAATAGACCGGAAACATGTTTTAATGATTGTCATGTTACACCTAGTCCCTCCGTTTCCTTACCCATCCATTATCACTTGATACCTCTTAATATTTCCCTTTTCTCCCTATTTCTCTTTTATTTTCCCTATGTCGAAGGAATTAATAAATAATGAAGATAAAGCTGAAACATGCAGGAGAGCAGTCCCTGTCGTGTAATTATTTTCTGAATCTCTTCACACATCTGCTACTGTACACCAGTGAATCTCGCCACTGAACATTACACGTTTTCCTGGAATGTGTAAAAAACATTATTATATATTACTTCAAAACGTAAGTGATGTGTCAGTAGTTCTGTGATAACAGTCAATATATACTGAACATCAAAAGTTCTTGTGACATTGAATAAGATTTAAATCAAAGTTATGTTTTTTACCAAATCTGAAACATTTTCGGTTTGCAACAGATAAAAGATTCCTGTACGTGTTCAAATGGTTTAATTTGCTATACTGACTTTAGAAAATGCGTGATTTCATTAAAAAAAACATGAACGTGCCAAAATGTCAATTTACAAATCAATAGCGTGTGTGTCCACCTCTGGTTGCGATGCAAGCAACACATCTTCGTCTCATGGAATGGACCAGGCGTTGCACAAAGTCCTGTGGGATATCTGTCCATATCTGCTGGAGCATGTTTCGAGGTTCCTGGAGAGTCTGTGGAACACGTGGTTGACGTCGAAGGCGCCGATTCATCTCATCCCACATGTGTTCGATTGGTGAGAGATCAGGGGAGCGAGCCGGCCAGAGGATGACATTCAGGTTGTTTTGTTTGAAGAAAACACCAGTCGAGCAATATGAGGCCGGGCGTTGTCATGTTGAAAGGTAATTCCTGGGCCATGACGACGCAAAAACGGTAGAACAACAGGGCCGATGATCACGTCGCGGTAGCGCTGTCCATTAAGATTCCCGTCTACCACTATCAAACGGGTACTCTTGTCTTGCTGTAATCTCACCCCATACCATAACGCTGCCGTCCCCGAACCGATCTTCTTCCATGGCACAATGATTGACGTAACGTTCACCTCGACGTCGGTACACTCGAATCCGTCCATCGCTGTGGCTTAGGTGAAAACGAGACTCGTCAGTGGATAGAACGTGTCACCACTGCATGGCCGTCCAGCGTAGACGCTGTCTGCACCACTGTAGACGTGCTTGACGGCGGTTTCCTATCAAAATATAACGTCTGGTGGGTCTTCTGACGACAATCCCTGCACATCTGAGGCAACGACGTACGGTATGTGATGACACCTACTTGCGGTCCCTAACTCGGACATTCACCACGGACCTTTAAATGGCCGTTTTGGTTTTTTTGTGGCCTTGAGTTGGATCAGTAAACTTAGTTTAACTGACTTTCATAAGGACCTTGGTATTTAGCTCTTAGGTTCACTTGTGATGGTAACACACCAAAACCCTATGGCCAGGACTGAAATTTCGGGATTGCCTAAAAGTCGGGCCGGGCCGGGCCAAGACGGGCCAAAGTGTTCCTGGCTAATTACTTCATTATCGGCGATCATACTTACATATAATTCATGAAACATACACACATGACATTAATGAACAATCACCAAACAAAAGAAGTGCACCATAAATAAGTCATTCGGAGTAAATCGCTTGAAAACCAGAAAGTGGAGCTGTGTGTAAGCGTCGCTGATCTTGGTAACATGTAAAAGAGCAATCGTTAAACGAAATAAGATCAAATACTTCTAGCTATCGTTATACAAATTTCCATCTGTCGGCATATCGTTTATATTTATAGGAACGTACTATATATAAGTAAATACTACTTTATAATGTCACTGATCGTCGTATTTAAAGCAGACACGTTGGTTAAAGTAGACCTCTTCTCCCTATACTCTCAACAGTCACACAAGTGTTCGGTCCGACATGGCCCGGGCTGTCAAAATCAACTTTAAACTCACATATGTATCATCAAATGGATTCACATCTATAAACTAGTATAATATCTACCTAAATACCACTTTATAGTGTCTCAGATCGCTGTACTTAAAGAAAACAAGGGGCTCAAAGTGAAGCCCTTTTCCCTCTACATTCTCAACATAGTCTATCAGAAGTGTTTTGCTTGTGTTGGGTCCGATTTGGCCCGGGCTGTCAAAATCAACTTTAAACACACAGATGTATCTTCAAATGTGTTTACGTCTATAGATTAGTGTTATATCTACCTATATACCACTTTATAATGTCACAGTGCATCGTATTTAAAGAAAACAAAGGGCTCAAAGTGAGGCATTTTTACTGTATTTTCTTAAGAAAATCCAAGTCAGAAGTGTTGGGTCCGACTTGGCCCGGGCTGTCAAAATCAACTTAAACCTCACATATGTATCATCAAATGGATCCACATCTTTCGATTAGTATTATATCTACCTAAATACCACTTTATAGTGTCTCAGATCGCTGTACTTAAAGAAAACAAGGGGCTCAAAGTGAAGCCCTTTTCCCTCTACATTCTCAACATAGTCTCTATCAGAAGTGTTTGGCTTGTGTTGGGTCCGACTTGTCCCGGGCTGTCAAAATCAACTTTAAACACACAGATGTATCTTCAAATGTGTTTACATCTATAGATTAGTGTTATATCTACCTATATACCACTTTATAATGTCACAGTGCATCGTATTTAAAGAAAACAAAGGGCTCAAAGTGAGGCATTTTTACTGTATTTTCTTAAGAAAATCCAAGTCAGAAGTGTTCGGTCCGACTTGGCCCGGGCTGTCAAAATCAACTTAAACCTCACATATGTATCATCAAATGGATCCACATCTTTCGATTAGTATTATATCTACCTAAATACCACTTTATAGTGTCTCAGATCGCTGTACTTAAAGAAAACAAGGGGCTCAAAGTGAAGCCCTTTTCCCTCTACATTCTCAACATAGTCTCTATCAGAAGTGTTTTGCTTGTGTTGGGTCCGACTTGTCCCGGGCTGTCAAAATCAACTTTAAACACACAGATGTATCTTCAAATGTGTTTACATCTATAGATTAGTGTTATATCTACCTATATACCACTTTATAATGTCACAGTGCATCGTATTTAAAGAAAACAAAGGGCTCAAAGTGAGGTATTTTTACTGTATTTTCTTAAGAAAATCCAAGTCAGAAGTGTTCGGTCCGACTTGGCCCGGGCTGTCAAAATCAACTTAAACCTCACAGATGTATCATCAAATGGATCCACATCTTTCGATTAGTATTATATCTACCTAAATACCACTTTATAGTGTCTCAGATCGCTGTACTTAAAGAAAACAAGGGGCTCAAAGTGAAGCCCTTTTCCCTCTACATTCTCAACATAGTCTCTATCAGAAGTGTTTTGCTTGTGTTGGGTCCGACTTGTCCCGGGCTGTCAAAATCAACTTTAAACACACAGATGTATCTTCAAGTGTGTTTACATCTATAGATTAGTGTTATATCTACCTATATACCACTTTATAATGTCACGGTACATCGTATTTAAAGAAAACAAGGGGCTCAAAGTGAGGCATTTTTACTGTATTTTCTTAAGAAAATCCAAGTCAGAAGTGTTCGGTCCGACTTGGCCCGGGCTGTCAAAATCAACTTAAGCTTCACATATGTATCATCAAATGGATCCACATCTTTCGATTAGTATTATATCTACCTAAATACCACTTTATAGTGTCTCAGATCGCTGTACTTAAAGAAAACGAGGGGCTCAAAGTGAAGCCCTTTTCCCTCTACATTCTCAACAAAGTCTCTATCAGAAGTGTTTTGCTTGTGTTGGGTCCGACTTGTCCCGGGCTGTCAAAATCAACTTTAAACACACAGATGTATCTTCAAGTGTGTTTACATCTATAGATTAGTGCTATATCTACCTATATACCACTTTATAATGTCACGGTACATCGTATTTAAAGAAAACAAGGGGCTCAAAGTGAAGCATTTTTACTGTATTTTCTTAAGAAAATCCAAGTCAGAAGTGTTCGGTCCGACTTGGCCCGGGCTGTCAAAATCAACTTAAACCTCACAGATGTATCATCAAATGGATCCACATCTTTCGATTAGTATTATATCTACCTAAATACCACTTTATAGTGTCTCAGATCGCTGTACTTAAAGAAAACAAGGGGCTCAAAGTGAAGCCCTCTTCCCTCTACATTCTCAACATAGTCTCTATCACAAGTGTTTTGCTTGTGTTTGGTCCGACTTGTCCCGAGCCGTCAAAATCAACTTTAAACACACAGATGTATCTTCAAATGTGTTTACATCTGTAGATTAGTGTTATATCTACCTATATACCACTTTATAATGTCACGGTACATCGTATTTAAAGAAAACAAAGGGCTCAAAGTGAAGCATTTTTACTGTATTTTCTTAAGAAAATCCAAGTCAGAAGTGTTCGGTCCGACTTGGCCCGGGCTGTCAAAATCAACTTAAACCTCACAGATGTATCATCAAATGGATCCACATCTTTCGATTAGTATTATATCTACCTAAATACCACTTTATAGTGTCTCAGATCGCTGTACTTAAAGAAAACAAGGGGCTCAAAGTGAAGCCCTTTTCCCTCTACATTCTCAACATAGTCTCTTTCAGAAGTGTTTTGCTTGTGTTGGGTCCGACTTGTCCCGGGCTGTCAAAATCAACTTTAAACACACAGATGTATCTTCAAGTGTGTTTACATCTATAGATTAGTGTTATATCTACCTATATACCACTTTATAATGTCACGGTACATCGTATTTAAAGAAAACAAGGGGCTCAAAGTGAAGCATTTTTACTGTATTTTCTTAAGAAAATCCAAGTCAGAAGTGTTGGGTCCGACTTGGCCCGGGCTGTCAAAATCAACTTAAGCTTCACATATGTATCATCAAATGGATCCACATCTTTCGATTAGTATTATATCTACCTAAATACCACTTTATAGTGTCTCAGATCGCTGTACTTAAAGAAAACAAGGGGCTCAAAGTGAAGCCCTTTTCCCTCTACATTCTCAACATAGTCTCTATCAGAAGTGTTTTGCTTGTGTTGGGTCCGACTTGTCCCGGGCTGTCAAAATCAACTTTAAACACACAGATGTATCTTCAAGTGTGTTTACATCTATAGATTAGTGTTATATCTACCTATATACCACTTTATAATGTCACGGTACATCGTATTTAAAGAAAACAAGGGGCTCAAAGTGAGGCATTTTTACTGTATTTTCTTAAGAAAATCCAAGTCAGAAGTGTTCGGTCCGACTTGGCCCGGGCTGTCAAAATCAACTTAAACCTCACAGATGTATCATCAAATGGATCCACATCTTTCGATTAGTATTATATCTACCTAAATACCACTTTATAGTGTCTCAGATCGCTGTACTTAAAGAAAACAAGGGGCTCAAAGTGAAGCCCTTTTCCCTCTACATTCTCAACATAGTCTCTATCAGAAGTGTTTTGCTTGTGTTGGGTCCGACTTGTCCCGGGCTGTCAAAATCAACTTTAAACACACAGATGTATCTTCAAGTGTGTATACATCTATAGAATAGTGTTATATCTACCTATATACCACTTTATAATGTCACGGTACATCGTATTTAAAGAAAACAAGGGGCTCAAAGTGAGGCATTTTTACTGTATTTTCTTAAGAAAATCCAAGTCAGAAGTGTTCGGTCCGACTTGGCCCGGGCTGTCAAAATCAACTTAAACCTCACAGATGTATCATCAAATGGATCCACATCTTTCGATTAGTATTATATCTACCTAAATACCACTTTATAGTGTCTCAGATCGCTGTATTTAAAGAAAACAAGGGGCTCAAAGTGAAGCCCTTTTCCCTCTACATTCTCAACATAGTCTCTATCAGAAGTGTTTGGCTTGTGTTGGGTCCGACTTGTCCCGGGCTGTCAAAATCAACTTTAAACACACAGATGTATCTTCAAGTGTGTTTACATCTATAGATAAGTGTTATATCTACCTATATACCACTTTATAATGTCACGGTACATCGTATTTAAAGAAAACAAGGGGCTCAAAGTGAGGCATTTTTACTGTATTTTCTTAAGAAAATCCAAGTCAGAAGTGTTCGGTCCGACTTGGCCCGGGCTGTCAAAATCAACTTAAACCTCACAGATGTATCATCAAATGGATCCACATCTTTCGATTAGTATTATATCTACCTAAATAACACTTTATAGTGTCTCAGATCGCTGTACTTAAAGAAAACAAGGGGCTCAAAGTGAAGCCCTTTTCCCTCTACATTCTCAACATAGTCTCTATCAGAAGTGTTTTGCTTGTGTTGGGTCCGACTTGTCCCGGGCTGTCAAAATCAACTTTAAACACACAGATGTATCTTCAAGTGTGTATACATCTATAGAATAGTGTTATATCTACCTATATACCACTTTATAATGTCACGGTACATCGTATTTAAAGAAAACAAGGGGCTCAAAGTGAGGCATTTTTACTGTATTTTCTTAAGAAAATCCAAGTCAGAAGTGTTCGGTCCGACTTGGCCCGGGCTGTCAAAATCAACTTAAACCTCACAGATGTATCATCAAATGGATCCACATCTTTCGATTAGTATTATATCTACCTAAATACCACTTTATAGTGTCTCAGATCGCTGTATTTAAAGAAAACAAGGGGCTCAAAGTGAAGCCCTTTTCCCTCTACATTCTCAACATAGTCTCTATCAGAAGTGTTTTGCTTGTGTTGGGTCCGACTTGTCCCGGGCTGTCAAAATCAACTTTAAACACACAGATGTATCTTCAAGTGTGTATACATCTATAGAATAGTGTTATATCTACCTATATACCACTTTATAATGTCACGGTACATCGTATTTAAAGAAAACAAGGGGCTCAAAGTGAGGCATTTTTACTGTATTTTCTTAAGAAAATCCAAGTCAGAAGTGTTCGGTCCGACTTGGCCCGGGCTGTCAAAATCAACTTAAACCTCACAGATGTATCATCAAATGGATCCACATCTTTCGATTAGTATTATATCTACCTAAATACCACTTTATAGTGTCTCAGATCGCTGTATTTAAAGAAAACAAGGGGCTCAAAGTGAAGCCCTTTTCCCTCTACATTCTCAACATAGTCTCTATCAGAAGTGTTTGGCTTGTGTTGGGTCCGACTTGTCCCGGGCTGTCAAAATCAACTTTAAACACACAGATGTATCTTCAAGTGTGTTTACATCTATAGATTAGTGTTATATCTACCTATATACCACTTTATAATGTCACGGTACATCGTATTTAAAGAAAACAAGGGGCTCAAAGTGAAGCATTTTTACTGTATTTTCTTAAGAAAATCCAAGTCAGAAGTGTTGGGTCCGACTTGGCCCGGGCTGTCAAAATCAACTTAAGCTTCACATATGTATCATCAAATGGATCCACATCTTTCGATTAGTATTATATCTACCTAAATACCACTTTATAGTGTCTCAGATCGCTGTACTTAAAGAAAACAAGGGGCTCAAAGTGAAGCCCTCTTCCCTCTACATTCTCAACATAGTCTCTATCAGAAGTGTTTGGCTTGTGTTGGGTCCGACTTGTCCCGGGCTGTCAAAATCAACTTTAAACACACAGATGTATCTTCAAATGTGTTTACATCTGTAGATTAGTGTTATATCTACCTATATACCACTTTATAATGTCACGGTACATCGTATTTAAAGAAAACAAAGGGCTCAAAGTGAAGCATTTTTACTGTATTTTCTTAAGAAAATCCAAGTCAGAAGTGTTCGGTCCGACTTGGCCCGGGCTGTCAAAATCAACTTAAACCTCACAGATGTATCATCAAATGGATCCACATCTTTCGATTAGTATTATATCTACCTAAATACCACTTTATAGTGTCTCAGATCGCTGTACGTAAAGAAAACAAGGGGCTCAAAGTGAAGCCCTTTTCCCTCTACATTCTCAACATAGTCTCTATCAGAAGTGTTTTGCTTGTGTTGGGTCCGACTTGTCCCGGGCTGTCAAAATCAACTTTAAACACACAGATGTATCTTCAAGTGTGTTTACATCTATAGATTAGTGTTATATCTACCTATATACCACTTTATAATGTCACGGTACATCGTATTTAAAGAAAACAAGGGGCTCAAAGTGAAGCATTTTTACTGTATTTTCTTAAGAAAATCCAAGTCAGAAGTGTTCGGTCCGACTTGGCCCGGGCTGTCAAAATCAACTTAAACTTCACAGATGTATCATCAAATGGATCCACATCTTTCGATTAGTATTATATCTACCTAAATACCACTTTATAGTGTCTCAGATCGCTGTACTTAAAGAAAACAAGGGGCTCAAAGTGAAGCCCTTTTCCCTCTACATTCTCAACAAAGTCTCTATCAGAAGTGTTTTGCTTGTGTTGGGTCCGACTTGTCCCGGGCTGTCAAAATCAACTTTAAACACACAGATGTATCTTCAAGTGTGTTTACATCTATAGATTAGTGTTATATCTACCTATATACCACTTTAAAAAGTCACGATACATCGTATTTAAAGAAAACAAGGGGCTCAAAGTGAAGCCCTTTTCCCTCTACATTCTCAACATAGTCTCTATCAGAAGTGTTTGGCTTTAGTTGGGTCCGACTTGGCCCGGGCGGTCAAAAGCATCTTTAAACACACAGATGTATCTTCAAATGTGTTTACATCTATAGATTAGTGTTATATCCCCAAAAATACCACTTTATAGTGTCTCAGATCGTTTTCCTTAAAGACAACAAGGGAAAAACTCTGTTAGAAGTGTTCGGTCCGACTTGGCCCGGTCTGTCAAAATCAACTTAACCCGCACAGATGTATCATCAAATGGATTCAAATCTATAGATTAGTATTAGATCTACCTAAATACCACTTTATAGTGTCTCAGATCGCTGTACTTAAAGAAAACAAGGGGCTCAAAGTGAAGCCCTTTTCCCTCTACATTCTCAACAAAGTCTCTATCAGAAGTGTTTTGCTTGTGTTGGGTCCGACTTGTCCCGGGCTGTCAAAATCAACTTTAAACACACAGATGTATCTTCAAGTGTGTTTACATCTATAGATTAGTGTTATATCTACCTATATACCACTTTATAATGTCACGGTACATCGTATTTAAAGAAAACAAGGGGCTCAAAGTGAAGCATTTTTACTGTATTTTCTTAAGAAAATCCAAGTCAGAAGTGTTCGGTCCGACTTGGCCCGGGCTATCAAAATCAACTTAAACTTCACAGATGTATCATCAAATGGATCCACATCTTTCGATTAGTATTATATCTACCTAAATACCACTTTATAGTGTCTCAGATCGCTGTACTTAAAGAAAACAAGGGGCTCAAAGTGAAGCCCTTTTCCCTCTACATTCTCAACATAGTCTCTATCAGAAGTGTTTTGCTTGTGTTGGGTCCGACTTGTCCCGGGCGGTCAAAATCAACTTTAAACACACAGATGTATCTTCAAGTGTGTTTACATCTATAGATTAGTGTTATATCTACCTATATACCACTTTAAAAAGTCACGATACATCGTATTTAAAGAAAACAAGGGGCTCAAAGTGAAGCCATTTTCCCCTCTACATTCTCAACATAGTCTCTATCAGAAGCTCTATCAGAAGTGTTTTGCTTGTGTTGGGTCTGACTTGGCCCTGGCCGTCAAAATCAACAGATGTTTCAAATGTATTTACATGTATACAAAGTGAAGCACTTTTTCGCATACGCTCACTCTCAAAGTAGTGGTTGTTTCGCCTAAGCCAAAATTCACCATAACCTTATAGATTTAAACGTTGTATATGTCATTTTAACTGTAAGGTTTTGATTGAAATCCTATTCTTTTGTAAAGGAAAATAACTTACACGTTTAGAGGCCTCCCAATCGTAAATCTTTGGTAGAAAACGAATGACAAAGTAGACGTTACTCATAAAATTGTGTCTACCTTGTCATCCGTGAACTTCAACAAAGAGAAAACGAATGCGTTGATGTACAAATGTTTCAACTGTTAGATGAATGGACATAACACATCCTTCGATCATTGTAGTGGTCAGTTTACTGACCCGGTGTGTTGACATTTGTCATCAGCAGGTTGTCAGTTACTGACCAGACCAGACCACACCACGGGTTTGTGTCTACGTAAGCATACCAATTGTGGTTTTAGATCACAGACCCCTTTGTATGAAATTAGTCCTTTATAATTGAAAGAAACACCGAAAGGATTATTCCAAATAATTAGATACTGGCAGGTTGCGTAGACGGGCCGTAGTTGTTGGCATCTAATTGTGTCACTATTAGTACGATGTATGTACTACATGCCATTCCACTTCCCGTTATTAGTTATACAATATTTATAATTCCAAAATAAGTGAGTAAATGCTTTTGACTTCCCCACTCTCGAGATTAATCTAAGCTTGTATACCTTGTTTGATCTCATTGTAGTGTAAGTTTTGCAGCTATGTTGCTGAATAAATTGTAACTTAAGCTGTTTATTCCAACAACACATAACGTGTGTTGAAATCTTGGCATGTTTATATGGTGTCATAAGCTATGATCTTTAATCAAACGTGTTATGAATTTGTAAGAAATGTAGAAAAAGACTATTTCAAGACTCACATATGTTCCTTTTTTATGTTGATTCAAGAAACGCAACATTCATATTCATATTTATTGTAATGTGAATTTTAAACATGTGTTTTTAATGTTCTCAATTATGTTTTGCCATTTTACGCAATATTTGTTCAAACATCAGGTGTAGACACTTGTGGTTTCTTTCCCGAACGCAAATTATAATCTCAGAAGATAACTAAACTGTAATTATGAATATACCAATGCGGGTTGAGAATGCATTTACAAAACTGATTCATATGTACTCATAGAACAAACGCATAATGTTTCCAATTGAGAATTATTCATAACGTGCTACTGGTTAACACATGTGAACACATCTCAATGATGAAGATTATCGTGAACTGTTAGTATTTGTACTTACATCTGAGGTACCACTTAGGGACCAGGTTTTCGTACCTTAACATATGCACATGTACATCTTTTTTTGCAAGAAAAACACTTCCTGCACCCAAACTTGAGTTGATAACATTAATGTTTGGTTTCACAGTTCAAACATCGTCTCACAATACGGTAATTTGATTATTCGATTATACTGGAGAAACGTTTTTGCCTTACTTCAAGTCTTGTGTCTCATCGATCCTTCTCATTGCGTCCGTATATGCACGTTAAGTGTGGAATTTATCCAAATTACACCTGTACCCAGCTTCAATGGGAAGTTCACGACGCCCCACTAGGTAGAGACCACTTCCCTATAAACATTACCATAGGCAATACAAACGTTCCTACCCAAACAGAAAACCTAGAACCAAAATTCAACTATAACCAAGCTAACTGGGACAAATTTCAGGATATCTGCAACCAAGCCAACCTTACCAAACTAGAAAATAAGGACCCAGAAATCTACTGCAAAAACAGACTACATAATCAACGCAGCCAAAGCATCAATACCTTATAAAACAAATAACGTAGGCAAACCCTCTGTACCATGGTGGAACGAGGAAATAGAACAAACTAGACGCAAACGTAAAACAGCCTTCAATTGAGCCAAACGCGACCATAGCCATATAACGGTAGCTCACGAACTAAACCACAAGTTCCAAAAACTAGTCAAAATAGCTAAAACCAAAGATTGGAAATTATTTTGTGAAGGAGTAAATAATCGCACAGATGCCAGAACAGTCTGGCGAAAATTCCACGCCAATAGAGGCTTAAAACGTCACAAAAAAACATCCAACATAAACAATTCAACCAACCCTACCGAAAAGGCAAATAACCTAGCAAACCACTTCTCGGCCATAAGCAGCAACAATAACTTCAGCGAAAAATTCCAACAAAAACTTAAAGTAGAAGCCAAACCTACTAAAGAACCAAATAATGATAACCTCGAAATAAACCAACCTTACTCAATGGAAGAACTCCAAAATAGGAAAAAGGGAACTGCCCCAGGACTAGACCTAACATCCTACCAAATAATAACCCTTCTCCCTTAACTCAGAAAAAACAACAGGAATAGTATTCAAACATAAAAACATGAAACCCGCCTTCCCAATCCTCCAGCTAAACAACCAAACAATCAAATTTCAAAAACAAACCAAATTCTTAGGACTTATTTTCGATGAACATCTCACCTGGGATGCTCACATCCAAAACCTAACAACTAAATGCAGTAAAGACCTAAACACCCTAAGATGCCTAACTGGGTCAAACTGGGGAGCCTCCAAAGATACCCTCCTCTCACTCTACATATCACTAATTAGATCAAAACTAGACTACGGCTGCGCCATATACAACATCCTAAACAACTCTCTATCTAAAAAACTTGACTCAATACAATATCAGGCCCTCAAACTAATTACACGCACCAAACATGGCACCTCCTACACTTCACTTCAGGCCTCAACAGGAGAAATGCCACTAAGTCTACGCAGGGAACAGCTAAGCTTAAATTTCTGGGCCGCGTCCCAATCAAACCCTCTAATCCAAAACTTAATAAACCAAAATATCAGCCCCAAAAACCAAGCTCTAGCTCGTAAACACCCCTTACTTACCCCAATATCCCAAAGAATAACAAACTACCTCAATGAACACCAAATTAAAAATCTTAAACAAAACTGCAAACAATCAAATATCTTCACCCCTAAACTTAAAATACCCAAAATAGACACAACACTAGCTAGCCAAATAAATAAACAAACCGACCCAAACATAGCTAAAACCACCACACTAGCATACATACACGAAAATTGGCCAAATTGGTGTCACATTTACACGGACGGATCTTCAGACCCGACCTCCAAACACACAGGTTTCGGAGTCCATACCACACAACCAACTGAAACCACACAATCCTTCCGACTCCCAAACAACCAATCAATATTCACGGCAGAACTAATGGGCATAGGCCTCAGCCCTCCATAGTCAAGAATCCAAAAACCACAATAAAATCCTAATACTTACTGACTCCCTAAGTGGACTGCAAGCCCTCCAAAACAAAAATACCAAAAACCGACCTAAATTAATAAATCTAATACTTAAAAGCTCCAACGACCTAACTAACGCAGACAAACAAATAACCTTCTTGTGGATACCCGCACACGTAGGAATATACGGTAATGAAAACGCCGATAAGGCAGCTAAACTATCCCTCAAAATCCCAGAAATAAGCTTAAACTTACCCATCTCAAAATCAGAAATTAAAAGCATAAATAAGCAAAAAATCACCAAAAAATGGCATAACCTTTATCTAAACTCAAATAGCCAAATCAAAAAAGTACTCAGCAAACCACTAACCAAACCAAAAATTCGCCATCCATCAAAAAAATCGACAGAGTAATCACTAACCTCCAAACAGGACACACCAACCTAAATAACCACCTAAAAAAAATTAAAAAAACATACTACAGGTAACTGCCCACACTGCAAACAACTAGAAACCCCAGAACACGCACTCATCTACTGCACACACTACCTAACACATCGAACCGCATTACAAACCACCCTCAATCTAAACAAGGCTCTCACTCTAGAAGCAATACTAAACCCACAAAATAAACTAGAAAACTTCAAGGCCTTAGGCGTATTCTTAATCAAAACGGAACTAATAAAACGCATCTAAAAACACTATAATCCACCAAATCCAAATTACATAAACACACAAACATCCACCATACCCAGCTCCCTTAGTTCTCCTCCCCTAGCCCATCGGCATCTATTCCAAATCTCAAAATTCCCAAATTCTATATAAGCAACCCCTAAAGCCCCCTCTTGGGTTGCACAGACCACTTTCGCTCCTTTCGGAAACACATTAAATGGCCTGGCCGGGCCCGTGTGCGAAATACGCATCAGTCAGAAAGCGCACGTTAAATCTCCAAAGTAAGTAAGTAAGATATAACACTAATCTATAGATGTGAATCCATTTGAGGATACATCTGTGCGGGTTATGTTGATTTTGACAGCCCGGGCCAAGTCGGACCGAACACTTCTAACAGAGTTTTTCCCTTGTTGTCTTTAAGGAAAACGATCTGAGACACTATAAAGTGGTATTTTTGGGGATATAACACTAATCTATAGATGTAAACACATTTGAAGATACATCTGTGTGTTTAAAGATGCTTTTGACCGCCCGGGACAAGTCGGACCAAACACAAGCAAAACACTTCTGATAGACTATGTCGAGAATGTAGAGGGAAGAGGGCTTCACTTTGAGCCCCTTGTTTTCTTTAAGTACAGCGATCTGAGACACTATAAAGTGGTATTTAGGGGGATATAATACTAATCTATAGATGTGAATCCATTTGATGATACATCTGTGCGGGTTAAGTTGATTTTGACAGCCCGGGCCAAGTCGGACCGAACACTTCTAACAGAGTTTTTCTTAAGAAAATACAGTAAAAGTGCTTGACTTTAACGGCCAAGTTTTCTTTGAGTGCGATATACTGTGACATTATAAAGTGTTATATAGGTAGATATCACACTAATCTATAGATGTAAACACACTTGAAGATACATCTGTGTGTTTAAAGTTGATTTTGACCGCCCGGGACAAGTCGGACCCAACACAAGCAAAACACTTCTGATAGAGACTATGTTGAGAATGTAGAGGGAAGAGGGCTTCACTTTGAGCCCCTTGTTTTCTTTAAGTACAGCGATCTGAGACACTATAAAGTGGTATTTAGGTAGATCTAATACTAATCTATAGATTTGAATCCATTTGATGATACATCTGTGCGGGTTAAGTTGATTTTGACAGCCCGGGCCAAGTCGGACCGAACACTTCTAACAGAGTTTTTCCCTTGTTGTCTTTAAGGAAAACGATCTGAGACACTATAAAGTGGTATTTTGGGGGATATAACACTAATCTATAGATGTAAACACATTTGAAGATACATCTGTGTGTTTAAAGATGCTTTTGACCGCCCGGGCCAAGTCGGACCCAACACAAGCCAAACACTTCTGATAGAGACTATGTTGAGAATGTAGAGGGAAAAGGGCTTCACTCACTTTGAGCCCCTTGTTTTCTTTAAATACGATGTACCGTGACATTATAAAGTGGTATATAGGTAGATATAACACTAATCTATAGATGTAAACACACTTGAAGATACATCTGTGTGTTTAAAGTTGATTTTGACAGCCCGGGACAAGTCGGACCCAACACAAGCAAAACACTTCTGATAGAGACTATGTTGAGAATGTAGAGTGAAAAAGTCTTCACTTTGAGCTCTGTGTTTTCTTAAACTACTGAAATATGAGACAATAAAGTGGTATATAATTAGATATAATACTAGTCTTTAGATATAAAGAATGTTAGTAACTTTAGAAGTGCTTGGACAGTTATTAACACGTGTCGTGTCAGTCCTTTGACATTCGCGAATATCCACTTCCAGGAAACATCCTGTGTTGGTTTTACACGAATTAGTAAAGGTTAATTTCCTTAACACGTTAATTAATGAAAGAAGAGTAGTCAAAACACTGTCGTTTCCTGCCCAGGACATCACACCCGTACACGCTAAGGTCGGTGAGAAGCATTCTAATCAAAGAATACACACAGTCAAGACACTGACTTTTCTACGAGACTCACGGTATGTAGTCATAATCATCAGTTTATTAAATTGTTGAAGGTGCATTTTTATTCAAACTCATTTAAATGAGCAAAACTATACGTTTTGGACATTTGAGATCTGCCTAGATATGCGCGTTTCGTTTTATTATTCTGCAATCGATTTTTTGTGTTACCCGCTGGCCCGGCCCGGCCCGGCCCGGCCCGACTTTTCTTGGCCCGACTTTAAGGCAATCCCTGAAATTTCCATCTTTTGATTTTTGGTCATTGTGTGCTATCATTTTTTCCTGCGATTACTTAAAATTTTCCCTGGCAACTTCAGTAGCCCTCAGAAGTCAAACTCGGAAAGTAGACGCGTTGTCTAGTCAATTCAAGTATGATTTGTCATAAAGCCACTGTTCTTTCAAATGCTTTCTAAAGTAATCCTCTGACCGTGTGACAAAAGGCTAAATGTAAGGGACTAAACCTTAATCATTCCTAAACTGAATCATTTAATGCAAAAGAAAACAAGTGTATGCCATCCCACTCTTCAGTTTCAAAGCAGTACACCCTTAACGTATTAAGATTCTCGTGAAATCTCTTTAATGCACCTTGTGCGTGGTACGTCAATGTCACCCAAAGTATATTTATATCTACCATTGTTTTAATCGTGCAATGTGTGTTATTTCTTTACTTAACTTGTCACCAATCGACAACAGCTAGAGGGTTGCTTTTCTGACTTCATTTTATATATCGAATAGGGTGATTTGAAAATAGCACATATATAAATAACGCAAAGCTACCTAATCTATCTTATCCTAACTGAAAATGCTTTGCCTGAAAATTTGCTTTGACGGGGGTAGCAATTAGGGTATGTACTGCTTTATATTTGTTTGGAAAAATAATGGAATAGTTAAAAGCTATGAAACGGGGTGAGTATTGGAAGGTTGGAGGTTTTCAATCAAGGAGTATGTGTTGTTCTACATATGATTTATTTAGCCAGCACCTGACTCTGCTGATTACCAATCTGAATCTGTACTATCACCCACAGGTACGATAACTGGTGTAACAAGGCTGATATGTACGCCGTCACGTTGGCGATACTGACGCTCTGTTTACAAAAATGTGATGTGCAGCCTTACATCTGGTTTGATTCACGTGACTGTGTCTTGTAATTTCGCTTCCAATGTTCTGGATTCGACGTTGCTCGATGTCACAGTCCTGTATTGGACTACTACCCAGTATCTGGTTCCCAGGCGTCATAACTGGCGTTCTCCATGGCAATGAAACTTGGGTTGTTTGGACTGGACAGTAGCTGATATTCCAACAAGACTATGAAAACATCTCCATTCATTTCCTTATAATAATCACCAGTTTTCATTTTCGCCTCTAAAACTAGCTCACATCCACTAATAAGCCCCAGATCATCGGTTCCGGCGTGCAAAACAATGACACGGTTGCCTTATCTCGTACTATATACCTATTAGTGATGTATTATTACAATATGTGTAATTTAAATTTTCAGCTACTCAAAACATAGAGGACGTGGCAGGAAATTCCAATATTGTCCTGGGAAACTAAATAGCAGCACAAAATAATTGTTCTATTTCACTTTTTACTTGGCCATACAGAGATCAATGTGGTAATATGACAGCGTATTTCAAATCTGACACATTGTTATAATAATTCTTGTCATCTCATCTGATCAATGAAAAAAGACGCAAAGAATCGTGACCAAGCATTTATTTTGAACAGTTTTATGAGACGTAGAACACCTCCGTGTTGACAGTCGCTAATGTTAAATAAAATAGAATCAAAGGGAAACAGATGAACATAACACAGTGAAAATAAAATATTTATGTAGTACAAGTTGAGTATCTAATTTGGCGAGCTAACTTGGTGAATAATCTAACGGCCCCTAGTCTGTAGTGTGGTATACAATGAAGCTAACTGATATACTCCCTTCAATAGTTCAGTAGACTCAGTATGAATATGTGTCGGGTAAATGGAAAGAGCGATATCATATCCCGGTAAGTATATTAAAACGAACTGAAAAAAGTGTTTAATGGTATAGCAAAAGGAGTGATGAATCCCATCACAGCCACACAGAAGGACCTGAATGGCACTCTTCATGTTTTATGATACACAAAAGTCTTGTCAAAGACTTGTGACATACTCCTTTAAAAACAGCCGCCGTACTGAATCCATCACCATCCGTTTCCTTCTTCGCCGACCTGCAAATAGAAGCATATATATATATTACACACACATTTGAACCTTACCTGAAGCAAAGTTACAATACGTCTCTGTTGCATGGTGTTGTTAATATAAGTTGTAGCAGGATCACTTGGGGTACATTATTACTTATGGTGTCTTTAGTTGCCGTATATATACGGCGTCATATTAGGTTAGCAGAGAAATATTGGGCGAGACATGCTAACCTAATAGGACACCGTACACGGCAATTGAAGACACCATGACGACTTTATAATGCCCAAAAGTTTACACTATTTGGTATGTTCATCGGACATGTGATGTCAAAATATAAACTTGACACTTACAACAGTTTCAATGGTTCCGTTAAGTTTGTTTGTTGTTCAACGCCGCATTCAGCAATATTCATGCTATATGACGGCGGTTTGCAAACAATCGAATCGGGACCCGACAATCCAGTGATTGACATCATGAGCATCAATCCACGCAACTGGGATATGATGACATGTATCAACCAAATCAACGAGCCTGACCACCCGATCCCTTTAGTCGCCTTTTACGACAAGCGTCACCTATTCCACTCTGTGACAATTCAGTTTTTGTATACAATGTTTTACACATTACCATAATGTGTTTGTTGTTCAGTTGTATTTTAAACTAAACTCTTGTCTAAAAATGTGCTTGAAAATTTGTCACAATGATGAAAGGAGGACCTTGAATAGTATAAATACGTCAGCAGTGTTGTATGCGAGACGCAAACCTTCTAAAAATATTGGTGATCGTAACACATTCCTATACATATTTTATATTTTCTTTATTTTTTCACTAATTCAACCTTTTTTGTGACCTGGGAAGTTTTTCACATAGGTTCTTGACATTCTTGACTTATTGTGACCAACTGGTGTCATTCCGGGAACAAAACGTACCCCTCTAGAAGGTTTGCATATCGGTATATCAACACGAAAACTGCTTCAAACAAGAAGTATTCCCGTATTCAACCCGCGTCTTACAGTAAAATGTAGCCGCTATAGCAGCGCTTGCGTATTCGTGTCGTCAAAGTATTGAACCTATCTGATATAAATTTAGATTCTATAATTTTGAAAACAAATTGGCAAGCAATAACACTCATTCATTTTTAGCTGACATGACTTAATGTGTCCTTTTATGGACAACGTTAACACATAGTATACACATTTCTTTATGTTTTCATTACAATAATTTTATGAAGGAATGTCATATATGCTTGCCGTTATGGGTGGGGTGATCAGCTTGGGTAAATAGGTTGTTTGCGTGCCATCGAGCCAACGTGGCTTACGGTATAAACTACTGGTTGGCCTGGTCAAGTCTCGATTATGTACTAAAGTAAAGACATCTAGCTGAACGCAAAATATACGCTTCATATAAAACACAACAGCTTTGGTATAGTTGTAATTTAACTGAAGGAAATGTGTAGGAACAATATCGCTGCTTACAGGGTTGATAAGCCAGTATATCTCCCTTGTGTCAAACCAAAAGGTTACAACACTTAGAACAATATCGCTGAATCCCACGTTATCTACGTAGGTTTTATTACTAATAAACTCTATAGAAATAAATAGGAATAAGTGGCATGGTTAAATGTACAAATTGTGTCCCAGGGCAACCAGTATCTGAGATGCGTTAAGGTTGTAAGCTACGTTACTACTACTCAAACATTTCGAAGATATCCTTAATGAAGTCATTTTGGAATCAGAATGTTTGGACACAGTTTCGGTATAAGTTCATGCCAAATGTAAGCGCTTAAGTTGACAAACACATGCTTTCTGGTGCTGAGAAGAAACACATGCTGTCAAAGTTTACTGCCATGTTAAAGCCGATCCATTTGTTGACTTGTCTGGATACATAAGGTAAGTAAATGAGACAATAACCTGTTAATACACGATTTGAAGTATATATAACATGAGGGAAACTTATTTAAAAGTGTTAATGTCCTTGGAGTGATGGTTGATCATTGCTGGATCTCGTCGAGTTATTTGCTATATTATGGCAAGTGGAATGTGATCCTGACATTATATGAGGATTAAAGGAGAAGGAAGTTAGGGAAGCAGAGTGAACAGGACAGACGGGTAGGTTATTAGTGTAATCTACGTTACCGGTCTTTTGAGTCTCTTCTAACTGACAACATTGAAACAGAAGGCAATTGCTTTATCACAGTAGCTTTGCTAATGATTGTCGTATCATGTGTCAAACCATTTCTGTGGTCACATAACTTTATAAATGATGTAATAAAGAGGTGTTGTAAAACCTAGTAGGTTGTTTTCATCTTCAATTCTAGGAGACCGTTGTATCACAGCTATCGGACTTCTTGAAACGTGTATGAGTTGAATTAAGAAGTGATATAAAGCCGAAGGCAAAATACAATTATATATTCTACCTGAAATCATATGTAATTTCACCACTAATGTTTGATATTAACATAACAATCACTTAGGTCACCGGTGTTATCGTGAGTTGTCATGTTCAGACACATGTTACTTTAACACTACTCATGCCTGAGTTCTGAAATGTTGGACGTAGACAACCCAGATACTGACTTTTGAATCTGAATATTTTGTTTATAAGAATTGGGCAAGTTTGGTGGGGAATGGGTGATATATGTACGTCACCCATTTAGGTTCTTTAAAACCGCGCATATTTATTGCTATAATTTTAAATTAACCATTTCTGTAAGTATTTCATGCTGATATGTATGCGAGAGCGTCCATTTAGTGTACTGTGTGCTAGAGCAAGGGTTTTCTTTAACAAATTTCTCAATAATTCGTTTGCATATCTTCATTAAATATTTTGTGGAAATTCTTCTATTGTACATATAATTTGATTAACAAAGAATTTGCCGCCGTGTTGATGGGTCGCACCAAACGTTTGCTTGTTCTTTATTTTGTCACTTCAATGAAAGGTCGTGATAGCCATTGGTATTGTTGATATTCATTATCCACAGTAACACTTTAGGTCTCTGCTCTTGCTTTAATGCAGTCGTCTACAGTGTTTGAAACGCCTAAAGGCTATTGGCATACTTCGAACTGGTAGAGCTCTGTGAGAGGAAGCCAAGATGTTCAATGTGTCTCAGTCTGTGATTTGCAGACTTTGAAGCAGGTCTCTGCAGACACAGAACTTTAATAGTCGACCCCGGATATGGTGCCTAATGTCAACAAAACTAACTCATGATCGATTGTTAAGAAACCAGGCTTTAAGACATCGAGCCCAAACAGCCAATCAAATCGCCATTTACCTGCCATCGCAGTTAAATTCACTGACCAGACGATTAGAATACAAATAGTCAGCGACAACGTGTTGTACTATTCACTCTGGACTTTCAGTTTTGTTGTGGACGTGTCTGGAGGCGTTCCATCGAACCTCATGCGAACGGCAGTGAGGGTGGGTCTGTAATGGTATTGGGTTGTATCCCTATGACTGCGAGAACGCCACAGCATTATGTCCATGTTACTATGGTCACTCAACAGTAATACGGAGACAGCAACATACTGGCACCAAAAGTTGTGTACGTCAACGTCAAATATCACCCGAACGGTTAGCCGACCTGCGTGACACGCTTCACGAAGTCACGCCATCAAATTGTCATTCGGAGTTTGATTTGACCATGTCACGCCGTATAAACGAATGTTTGACCAATCGCGAGGGCATGACCCATCATTGAACGAGTCATCTAAAAAAAATGTCGTCTTCCTTTATTGACCTCCGTTGTAAATGTCACGTTTCCAACTATAAAGGAACACCTATATTTATGGCCACTTCTCTTCCATTCTCGTTCAAATATTTCAATACAGCATACACTTTATTAATCATTTCAAGGTTAGCTCACTCGTCTCTCGAACAAATTGAAAAATATTGAAATCGGACCTTAGGCCAACCTTATCAAGCACATCTGGACAACGTGGGGGTCTCTAAAGACGTGTGAACAACCAGGATCGGATGTTGTGTGCCGCCCCGAGGACACATGCAGACTGAGAAAATCAAACAGTATTCGCCGACATCGAAATGGTCAGTCGGGATTGTTTTCGCGTATCGACTAATCTTGTGCACAGTATTTCTTCTTTCAATATATACCTCAGGTATGATCATCGAAGATAAGATGAAGTATACTTGTGACATATTGACAAATCCACTACTCAGTATCAAGGATGCGATCTTCTTTGTTTCCATATCGAAATCCGAACAGAGGTACGGTACGCATGTTCTGTCCTTGTGTATCATTACTAATACACCTGTCAGGTGATGTTGAATCGAACCCTGACCCATTTAGTAAGGATTGGGGTGATATGAACTCTGCAATTATCCACCAAATTAAAGCACCCGAAGATAAACTGTTAAAAGAAATTGGTTCAGTGAAAGAAGAATTACATTGCATTGAGCGGGCACTAAGAATAGGTCAACGCAGCACTGACAGACCACGCCCTGTGATCACTAAACGTGTGCACTGGGAGGATAAGATGAACTCTCTCAGTTTGAGAGATTCCCTTAGATCAGAGGGATATTGCATTTCCAAGGACTTAACTTTGAAACAGGGGCAATAATTAAATAAATGTAAAGACGAAGATCAATCTAAATATTACTTTTATAAAGGTGGTGAATTGTGTCGACACCCAAAGAGGTTACGCATGCTTCAATCAATGTCTCGGATGGGAGAAGAGGTGGAGTCTCTGACAGAAACAACAGTCCACCCAGGAACGAGGGGAGTTCGCGCCCTACTATCCGCAGTCAGGCTACCATCTCTAGGGGCAGCCAGTAGGACCGTACTACCTAGGGGTGTGGCCGCGGCCCGTACCAAGACTCAGAGGATTTAAAAAGTGATGACTCTCCTACTATAAAACTCTTATTCTTGCATATATCTGGATTGAAGACTAAATTTGAAGACACTGACTTTGTTTCATATTTACATTCATTTGACATTGTAGATTTCATAGAGACAAGGGTTCAGAAGTTTTAGAAAAAGTTTTCTGATTATTTATCTTATAACAGACCAGGTGATAAGTTAGCCAAAACATGGTGACATAAATATAGTTATGGTCAGTTTAGTCAGATCGATGACGTTTCATGTATTTTGAGGCGAGACTTTAACTCTAGGACTGGGACATAACCCGATATTGTGGAAGTCGACATTTTGGAGTATCTTGAAGGTCGTGATAACTGGTCTTGGGATTTTCTGATCATTTTGATTTACAGAGATATTCTGCTGATAAGATTTTGAATAAGTTTGGTAAATGTTTCTTTAACCTATGCTCGGTCTTAAATATTCATAGTATATTTGTATGAATGGTCGTTAGTAGTAGATAATTGATAAGCAGCCCACCTCCCACGGAGGTGCCTCATTAATATGCAGGATAACTCATTAATAGGGTAATTTATGCATGACGTCACAGGTTAATTAAGGGTGAACTGACCTGATGCAATCATGCAATTAATTACTTGACCACTCGTTAAACGTAGAAGAAGACGTGTCTAAAAACAAGATGGCGGACGTTGCCACGATGTTATCTGGTTTATTAGAATCTTACACGTTTGTGTGTGTGTGTGTGTGTGTGTGTGTAGGTGATGTGTCTTGTGTAGCTGAATCTTTTTCCATAATTTCATCTGAAAATATATGCATATGCCCTATGGTGCCTTTTTTTATTTCCTCTGTTTCCCAATAGTACCGCTATACACGTACATAGTCCATGTCATTAATTTTCTTTTTTATAACCTCGCTGGTCACACATCCATAATTTCAATGATCAATGTCCTCAGCCACACTCGGTGAACAGTAATTGAACCATCGTCAGAGATATGTGTAAACCTGGTGCTTTTTATAAGACCCGTTAAATTCCATAAGACATTGAAAAGACGCGATAGTCGCATGAAGCAGTTTCGAAATGATCGAGATGCTTACAGCCTACCCAAGCCAGTCAAGCATAGATTTCGACGTCTACAAGTCAGAGTGAATTTCATGAATGAAATGTTTGACTTGGATTTTGCCGATTTCGCGATACACCTAGCAGAACGATGGTATAAGTTATCTCCTCGTTTGTATTGACATATTATCAAGATATGTTTGGGTTGTTGTCCTTCACAATAAAAAGCCGGATACTGTTTTGGTGTTTCTTTGTAGTTGGTAGATTTCATTGTCTCTCGCCAGGACGTGCCTCAGAGAGTCTGTCGACCCAATTGCCCTTGTGAACAAGTCAGTTGATTCACACATCTCTGTGTTCTGTATTCTGAGTGTGTGTGTGTGTGTGTGTGTGTGTGTGTGTGTGTGTGTGTGTGTGTGACAAGTGGATGTGTCCTGAACCAAAATTAGGTCATCAGGTCAAATGGCCGATCGACCAACACATATGAATGATTCACTGAACAAAACTATTTTTTAATGATGACAGAACACATAGATGTCAATTCTGTGTTTATTTCCAGATTTACAAAGCGGATCAAGTACAGGGATAGTTATTTGGCATAATCTGATGAGAAAGATTGCAAGTGTCATGTGCAGAAAGGGATTTCCGTCCTGGAGGTCCATATTTGGCTGGACTTGAGGTGTTTCTTTAGTTTTGAGCTTTTGGTGTCAGTGGCATGATGCTGTTTCGATTCAGTGGTATGCAATTTCTTGTTGGTGTTTTCACTATGTGAACAAGTCCCGTTTTCTTGTTGTAACTCGGCATTGTTATTGAGGTTTATATGTGATCGCTGAGACTGTCAGAGGTCAACTAAAGGCGTGACACTTGAAGTGAGGGGTTTTCATCATTCTTGTTCACTCAGTTCACCCTCCTCTTGTGAAGCTTTAGATTCCATGTCACTGTCTGCTTCAGTCATGTCTATGCAAGTCAGAATATCTTTCATGATGGGTTTAATGAAACATTTGATCTTGTCTTTGATGAACGTTTGTTCAGTGCTTGGATCCATCTCCTTCAAGCTCTCTAGGATGGGTTGGAACAAGGGAGCCTTTGCAAAATAGCGGGTAAACTCAAGGACACATTTAAACAGGTTTGCCAAATCATTTTTCCACACAACATGTAGTTTTCTCTCGATCCATTCCTCCGATTTTCCTTGTTTCCTGTAGTTTTTCTTTTTGAGCTTCATGTCTTGTAGGCTCCTGTCATACACCCTATTCCATATACGCTGTAAACCCACGTTTTGCCAATCGTTGGCCTCGAGGTCATGCCATTTAGATTTAGTATTGACAGCACCACCCCCTCTCTGCATGGGCAGCTCTTCGTCACTATCATCATCATCGTATCGTGCACGTTTTCTCTTAGGCTTAAACTCGTTTTCGGGGCACCAAGTTTTGATATGTTTCTGTAAATCATGCATGTTATCTTTCAAGATGCCACAGTCAGCGCAAGCAGTGGCCATGGTAAAAGTTCCCCAGTCCTCACTAGAAGTGGATGCTGTCTCCTCGTCAAAATCGTAAGATGGTTCTCCTAGAGAAGATCTTTCTTCTGGTGTGTACTGCTTGGGTGGACCTTCTTGGACAATTTGCTGCTCTGTTGATGGAGAGCTCCCTTTTAACCTCTGCTGTTGTGAACCACACCCAGAGTCTTGATTGATGGTTCTCAATATATTGGCATGCAATCTGTTCTTCTTACTCGTGCCAGGTTTAAGATCTACTGTCAAATGCCGAAAAGGCGTTTCAACAGCCTTTTCATAAAGAGTCATAAATTTACCGATGTGTTCGGGAAAAATTCTTCTGCCAAAACATTTCACCTGCTGTCTATCCACGGGTGAATTGAAAAGTGTCACGTAAAGGGCATTCAAAGAAATGCCACGTGATTCCTTGCCTCTCAGGAACAGGTTTTGCAATAACAAGAAGATAATGACATTTTCGTGGTGTGAGGTTTGAGTAAACAGGCGGGAAATCCGCCTGTCATTCTTGGCCTCAGATAAAAAATCATCCAACACCATCATGTTCTGGTTACTGGCATCAAAGTACTTGTCATCCTCGAGACTGTAAGGTATCCCTTTCACAAACTGTACTTGGGGTAGAGTTTCAAGAATGGTATCATAAAGGGGTTGCCATACAGTGTAACACCATATGATATTGTTGGGTCGTGGATTGATCAGTCCTCTCTGCAGTATGTTATAGACAAACATAGACTTACCACAGCCGGACGGACCTACTGTTACTGAATTTGAAGGAATGTTGAATGTGAAAGGTGGTGATGGTGTTAAGAGTGACGTCGTCGTCGTCGATAGAAGTGTTGGCTTTTGCGTTGGAAGTGTTGGCTTTTGTGGAAGTACCAGGGCTGATGACTCTGATAGGAATGGAGACGATGATGGCGGTGGCAGCGACGGTGTGGATGATGCCATACGAGAGTCTGATAGTGTTATCTGCCTTGTTGGCAGACTATTCACATCTTTCCAGCTATGAATAAGCCTCTTGTGTCTGAACAGAGCATCCTTTCTGGACAATGTTTTACCACATTCCTTGCAAGGTACCCTCCCATTCATCATGAGTAAGAATTGTCAACTGTCCTATGAAACAGCTGTAACACTTATTTTATACACGCTCCTTCATACAGGCGTTGATGTCTTCAGTTTGCTGATGTAAAAAACAGTGTCTAAAGAGTCATATTCCCACACTATGTGTGACTGAAGATGTATAACGATGACAACAGAGCACTTCAGCAGTCCATCAGATTTGTCTGCATTTCTTCCGTGGTGGTTTGGGTTCTTCCTTTTACGTTCAGCCTTTATTTCAGCCTTTACTCGTTTGATTGTAGCTTCCATCTGAGACAGGACTTTTGTTTGTAGCTTGGGTTTAGCCTGTCGAGAGGCTTTTGTCTTGACATTCATCTTTTGGATTGATATGGATTTGGTGCTTTTTCTTTTTTTACCAATGGAGGAATGCCCCTTCCTGTGAATAGGTCACCCGACTCAAAGATATCCACAGAACGTCTCTGATTTTTCCCATTCATCTTCATTTTTTCTTGCAGTGTGATCCGACCAGCAGCAATACTTGAACGTAAATGAAACTTGCAAGAAGCAATGTCTCTGTTTATTCTGTTGATAACAGAGACAAGAGGAAAGGTGTGAAGTTGCTCTTGGTTTCACGTTTACAACAAAGATCGGTACGTGCCATACTGTAAAAGTGCACCTTTTTACACAAGACACGTCACCTACACACACACACACACACACATACACACACACTCAGAATACAGGACACAGAGATGTGTGAATCAACTGACATGTTCACATGTGCAATTGGGTCGACAGACTCTCTGAGGCACGTCCTGGCGAGAGACAATGAAATCTACCGATTACAAAGAAACACCAAAATGTTTTTAAAACCTTCCAAAACAGTATCCAGCTTTTTGTTGTGAAGGACAACACCCCATACATATCTTGATAATATGTCAATACAAACGAGGAGATAACTTATACCATCGTTCTGCTTGATGTATCACAACAAATCGGCGAAATCCAAGTCAAACATTTCATTCATGAAATTCACTCTGACTTGTAGACGTCGAAATCTATGCTTGACTGGCTTGTGTAGGCTGTAAGTATCTCGATCATTTCGAAACTGCTTCACGCGACTCAGTCTGGACTGATCTTTATCGCGTCTTTCAATGTCTTATGGAATTTAACGGGTCTTATAAAAAACGCCAGGTTTACACATATCTCTGACGATGGTTCAATTACTGTTCACCGAGTGTTGCTGAAGACATTGATCATTGAAATTATGGATGTGTGACCAGCTAGATTATAAAAAAGAAAATTAATGACATGGACTATGTATGTGTATAGCAGTGTAAGATTCTAATAAACCAGATAACATCATTGCTATATCGTATAATTTATATGTCTTACCTACTGTGTGAACTGATGGGATGTAGGGTGCTTCTGTTTTTTGTTCCAGCGGTTCTTCATTCAAGGGACACCAGTTGGTAGGTTTAGTATTTTTTCCATTAGAAATTAAAAAGGATGTTTGTTCAAGCGGTACTCCATTCAAATGTCATATGGTCGGTAGGTACAGGGTTTCAATAGATGTACTCGGTACGCTTCATCGCTTATTGTCCGACTGACAATTGCCTTTTGAAAAGACTTGATCCGGTACGTAGGTCAGGTGCAAGATTCAAACCGAGGTCACGTGACGCTCGTAAGCGTTCGTGACAACGTCCACCATCTTGTTTTTAGACACGTCTTGTTCTACATTTAACGAGTAGTCAAGATATAATTAACCTAATTGACCTGTGACGTCATGCATAAATTACCCTATTAATGAGTTATCCTGCATATTAATGAGGCACCTCCGCGGGAGGTGGGTTACTTATCAATTATCTACTACTGTCGTTGTGGCAGTGACGCTGGTATTTGGGACTATCCATTCATTTGTAGTAAAGGGGCGAGCGTAAATGACTATACTATCGCCACCGTTCACATGTTTAATCTCTGTAAAACATACAAGATGATGCCGTATTCACAAATATTGGTGAAAGTATCGAGTTTATTAGAGATGCACTTTTCTGTGCCGGTGAAAAAAAAATGAAGAAAGTAGTTCACATTGATAAGAAAACGCAAAAATGGTTTGACTGGGAATGTCAGTTACTAAATAAGGGAGATGTTCATGCCTCAACAAATTCAGAAGAGACTAAGGTCACTAAGAAATTGAAATCTTTACAAATGATTGATAATACAAAACCACGTTTAGGGAAAAATCTGGACTTCATCGACAAGAAACGACAATGAACAATTTCTCAACATCGTTCTCGTTCATCACGACAGCGTTCCAATCCAAAGGACACCGTCCAGACTAAACAGGACATTGTTACGATTTTTATCTGATACAGAAGAATCTTTGACGGCATAGTCACGATTTTAATCCGACTAGACAAAATCGGCTGAGTTATACCGAATGTGCTTGGCCGCTTTTCCGATCCGTATACGACTGCATTCAGACAATGATAGGACATTCCAGATCGTTGGGGATAGTAATCCGACTTTTTCACTTTTCGTGTCTTAGCCTGTCTGATCTAAAACGGGAGCCATAATCGGCACTGTGTGAACGCAACCTTACATATTATAATATGTTAGAAGTATTGGTTCAAGATTCTTTAAATGCCTATTGATAGATTACCATGAAAATGCTATAATATGATTTTTATTGCATGAAAAATATGGAATTCGCAAAAGTCGTTTGTAAATACATGCGGCCCTGGGTATGTTTGGCATAATCAATGTGTACCTAACAATCAAGATTCGTTTTTAGTATCTATACGCCAAAGACTTAAGGATATCTACTTACAAAAATGGTCATCACGTGTTTTAAGTTCAGAAAAATGCAATTATTATAGGCTTTCCATCCCCGAAAACAGAATTGTACTATGGGCCTGAGGCTTTTCAGTATGGAATAAAACTTATTAATCTGGATAAAAATTAATTATGTTTGATGTCTTTATTGGAACTGTAGCTATCTTGGTCTGGTACAATCAAATTTGAAAATACATGTATTGCAATTGGACTAAAATGTCCGCAACACAACACATGAGAGTTTCATAAGTACGTGAATATTTTTTATATCGGTGATTAGTTAATTAATTTAATACATGTTTCAACTCTTGGTTGTCTCTACAAAGGGATATTACACTGAAAGTCATTTTGGAAAACCAGGACTACAGTCTGTTGTAGTTATAGCTTAAATGAACTGATGTCGCAGTCAAATGAGCCGATTCCTGAAAAGAAACAAACGCACTTATACATTAGAATCTATCATCCATCACAGCCCTACAAGTAACAACAACAATACATATAACACATTTCTGGTATCCGTATACTTTGCGGTGTGGAACTGACACTCTACATGTTTCCACATTTTGTTATCGTCAAATTGATCTAAATATTCGCATGGCGGCCTTCTGGAAGGGGGCGAGTGGTGATGAATGGTCATGTACTATGGACGCCATATCAGATTTAAGGTTTCCCAGTTCATTTTGAACTCTTTTTGAGACCATGTTTTACAAAACCACCTCTGAAACAAGCCCGTAAAACGCATTCATCTTGTCGACCGTAGAGCCAGGACGGAAATGCAGCCTAATACAGAGAGAACTCTTCCTTCTGTGGAACAACTTGAAATTCACGAATCTGTTACCTTTATGCGATCCGTTCTTGTGTCAAAACGGATTCATTGTCTAAAATAAACCGTTTTGAGCCATCTTTAACTCAGAAACTAGTGTTTCAAATTGTTTGTTTGATACCTTTGTGTATGTAGACGATGAATGTCGGAAATGGCAGACTTGTAGTTCTCTTTAGGGCAGGGAAAACATATTATTCATAGAACACAACATATTTAAGGTATGACTCTTCTACCGCTCATCCAATACTAGTCAGATCCAGCAGTTCGATCAGATGCATGTCACCTTTTGTTCTTTGACTTGAGTCATAGGTCATGTAGTTTGGCAGTCATTTTGGATTCACTATCATGAGCGCACTTTACATAATCCAGGCCAGGTATCCTCTGCAATTTCTAAGCTCAATGGTTTATAAAGCGGCCAAACCAAGTAAAATCAACCAAAGCTTCATGTCTAAACGGGAAGAGAATAAATTAAAACGGCGAAAATAGATCATAGTATATCAATAGCGTTTGACGATCATTATATAACACTTTAGAGTGTACATACATTATCGGAATTGTGTCTCTTTGTTGTTTATTCTCAAATGATATATATCAATGTCACTACTTCCTACATAACCATTGTTGGTGTGACAGAGATGTTGCTTTTATAGATCTGCAAGTGTCTGAACTCAAGTAAAAAAAATGTCAACAATTTGTCGTCTTCGTTAATCCATATGTTGTTAAAGTACAGTAACTTTGGACTTTGAAATGAAGATGTTGTTTCTGTTAAATTTCGCAAAAGTTGTAGCTTAAATATCTTAAACATACTGCTGTGTTAATTTATTTGAATCTGTGTCTCTATTGAATATGTACAGACCATAAAGGAAATGTGAGCAAAAATGAAATGTTAACTGTCAACTTTGTGAAGAGTTAGAAATAAGAAGTTTGGGAGTTAGACGTCGTTAATAAACAGCAGAGAGACATCCACCTCCCCAGCGAGAAACGCTGAACACAGTCACACCTCAGAAGCAGGGAGACTTGTGTCGAAGTAAAAGCCCAGGTGACTAACCTTCGCTGTCAAACTAATTAACGCCAATATGTGATTTAAAGAGATCAACTGGTCATAAAGCATGCATATGTGATATGTACAACTACCGTTCAGCAGAACTCGATAGCAGCCAGTTGGCTAATAGGATTACGTATTTCATTGTTTCAAGAGAAGAGAGTGACTTAGCCGATAGGAAACGACTACTATCACGACCAACTGCAAGCCGAGGCGGCTTTTAGAAGACGTCAACAGTGGATCAAATTGAAATCTTCACCATGTGCATCAAAGTGTATGGGCCAACGAGCTACAAAGGATAGATCAGTGTGCTGGTCAAATCTGTCAATAAAGATGTGATACTTGTTAAAACAATAAATGATATATACACAGTGTTTTTATTTTCATTTTTAAAAATATGTATTGACCGTTTTGTGTCGTTTTGACTTTACCAATCATGGTCTATCTGTTGAAATGCTTCCAAATTTTCTATGAATGGTTTCCATGCATCCTACACCAAACTATAATCTGACATTGTTCGACAGAGTCATATATTGGCAGCCAAATTGGACTTAAAGTATGATCGATTTTCTCATTAATGTATCTAAAAATATATATCTTCCTCGGATCTGCGTAGAAAACATTGAAAGTTGGCATTATGTATTAACATCGTGTGTCACACATATTTTGTTCTTGGGTAGCCTATCTGGGTAGCGGCTGTATTTGATTTTCAGGAAATGACAATTTAAGCCATAACAGAAATAACCATTAACTGTGTAACTTAGTCAGCTGAAAAGTGAAAAAGTTATCTCTGTATTTTACACCACATTCACAGTCAATGTAATGCAGGCAGTTAGGGATATGTCCTATATTGTATTGACGTTTCTTTCTTGTGTCGTTATAAATACCATTCACTGCCTTTGCAGGGAGCATCAGGAACAGAAAACTGATTGCTAAAGCCATAACCGGAATTGGCGATTGTGTTTGAGCGATGGGTTCTTTGGGTTTGAAATCATGTGATAATTTAAAGGCAGTGGTATAAATGACACTGCTTCAGATTGGTATGCAGTGATAGGACTTTCAGTTGAAAAAAATGTAGGCAGGGAGATCTTTTTTTATACCGAAAGCATCATAATACTTGCAAGAGGTACTAATTACTAACACACAGAGAAAGCTACAGCCGTAGAACATTCTCGTTTGAAGCTGTAAAGCTATAAATCAGACCTTTGTTACAAACTGAGTTAGAAGACTGGGGATTCTGATTTTAAGGTTCTAAAGGAATAATCACTTGTTTTCCGGAAAAGGAAGTTACATAATCCAAACTGGAAGTACTAATAACTTTGGGTTTTCAGTTATATAATTATTATGAAGTAAACAATAACATTCCATGTAATTATCACAGTTTAGTAATATTCTATAGTTCTCGCCCTTTATATAAATTCGCGTCTATCATTTTATTTACTACTCTCATTACATAAGGTATCTTTAGCAATAAAAATAAAAGTATCTCATGTATAAAACGTATACTTCAATTGTCGGAGGATATAAAGAATGAGTGTCTGTGTGCATGTGTGTGTATATAAATATGTTCTTATTCAAACGACGTTTTCTGCCATTTGTGAATCGGAGGAATGTACTAGGATATTTCGATCAGTATTTGTTGGAAGATCTGTACATATCATCAAAACTTGATCCTTAACAAACTTTAAATAGTATTTTTTAACTGTTCATAATTGTGTTATAACGTGAACTAGAGAGGTACATGTTTCCGTTTTGATATTCTTCAGAGAAGACATCTAATTTCTAAAACAGGAAGTGACGTAATCACAGTAGAATTGCTTGGAACTATTTTCTAATTGTTCTAATTATTTCGTAGTGCCACTAAAATTGCAACAGATTGGAAATTCTAAACATCATCCTTTGAAGAATCAGCCCCCTCAACAGCATTATTCCAACCCCTCTGCTGGTGCCGTAAAGTACACGACACATTTACCACCATAGCCCATCAGAACGACCCCACAGAGCTCCTGTAACATCTCAACGCCCAGCACCAGAGAATCCAGTACACCATGGAGACCGAAACCAATCAACACCTTCCATTCAAAGCCTACACACACAGACCAATACATTCATTACAATTCCTGCCACCATCCCCAGATAAAACAAGCCATCATCGCCACCCTAACCCGGCGTGCCAAATCCATTTGCCAACCTGACTGTGGCCAACAGTGAATTTGACCACCTCAAGAAAACCTTAACGTCCCTCAACAGTTACCCTGCCCACCTAGTCTCCAAAACCATCCGCAAGACCCTCAAGAACCCTGTTCCCAGACCCAAACCTGCCCCGTCGCCCATCAGAATCACCATACCACATCAAGCCCCTGTCAGTCATCAGATTTCCAGCCTCATCAAGAACAAAGCCAACATAGATGTAACCGTTTCTTGCGGCAAGTCCATCAAGACCAATCTACAAGCCAATGGCAGAGCCAACGAGCAGTGTAAGTCCCAACCCCCGAGTATGTATATAACGGATCTCCTGCAATTGTGGCCACCAGTACATCGGAGAAATCCTCAGACCCCTCAACACCAGACTCAAAGAAATCAGACCCCTGTCAACAAACTAGGCCTGAAATCCGCTATTTCAGAACACACCCTCAAGAACCAAGGCCATAACATCATGTGGGATGCCATAAAAGTCCTGTCTAACAACAACATCAACAACTGGCACACAGAAAACTACTAGAAGCCAATTGATATCAGGAGACACCAGCCAGCCATGAACCGTGACCAGGGAACCCATCTTACCCACCTGAGACTGAGTGCTTTGATCTTTGTCAGTGGCAATTATTTAGCTGGCTTCCATTTGCCCTTTCTATTCTTTTACCTACCAGTGCTAATAACTAGCACCGGCCTCCCGTTTGTCCATTGCCAATTACCAATCAGTGATAATTTAGTCCTGGCTTCCAGTTGTCCATAACAGTCAGCAGTATAACTGTAAAGTGTTGGCTTCAAATGTACATTGCTCATCACCCATTAGCGCCAATTGTATGTTGACTTCCCTTGTTAAGTTTCCACCTTTTTGTTATCTTATTACTTTTGTTGTTCTTACATGTACATCTATATGATCTGGCTCATAGCTTTTATTCACATGATGAAGGAGTAAGCATCTACTCCGAAATTTTGTGTTCCTCAATTAAGAAGTTGACATCCATAAATTCTCTTCCTTATCATCCTTATAGTTCAATCAGATACGATGTCACAGCGTGAGGAGCTCAGACGCGCACAATGAGCCCAGCAAGCTGTTGTGAGGCTGACGACGCATGCATACACACTCAATACAGGGAGCATCAGTCTTTCATATATATTCATAATCAAAAGTACGGGAACACGCATGCTTCAAGCACTAAAGAATGTTTTTTTATTGTATATATTTTTTAGAAGTTGTTCAAAAATACTTCACTATGGGAAGTCAGGCGAAGCAATAAACAGTTAATTTTATAAAAAAAATTATCGAAATCTAAATGTAACACAGAAGTCCCGATCTCAATAGTGGGTATGCCCTGAGGATGTCATACATGTATCACACAATACGATACATATCTCGATGAAGAAGCCACAACACGAATACTTATCTCGATATAGAAACCACGATTCGAATACGCATCTCTATACTGCATATAAGACATATTGTGCAGAAAACAGTCATCAAACTGAGAATAGAGTCCGAAACTCACTCATAAAGGTAAAGAAGAACAACTGACAACTGACTAAGTCAAGTCAACTATTCTGTATGAGAAAATAATACACAAACAAGTTTACGTGCTGTAATATGAACGGCAGCAAGGAAACGCTGGCAAGTCTTGTTATCGGTTCGGTTTCGCTATCGAAAGACGACCAAGAAAGTTATGTTGAATTCAAAAGATAGTTTGTACTTGTTAATATCGATGCGAGATCAACATGGATATCGATATGGGGTTAAAATGAATCGATGCCAAATTAAGTGTATCGGGTATCGTATCGTGCAAAGTTTGCCAACGATGCACCAGTGTACCGGTGATTCGCGACATCACTAGTATCCTCCCTCTCTGCTGGATGCCTTCCTGGCATCAGAGACCATTAAATAGAGGGACGACCCACCAGCAAAAGCTCGAAACCTTGACCGCTACGGCTTGTACTGCGCAGCCGGAAACTGGCGGGAACGCGTTTACTGCAGTCATCGTTGTCGCCTTATTTCTATGCAAAGGATATATAGCAAAATATATATTTATGCTTATAAGGACACGTATTTCAAGGAAGACATATATTTTCAGCGAATAATTTGCAGCCAAATGACATATGTGCTAATGTGAGATACGATATAAATCATTGTAATCCGCTAAGAGCCTGTCCTTTTATTGGATTGTCGCTGGAAATATCGGCCAAGAGAATTAACTCTAGCCCCGGATATTATGTAATATTGTTTACGTGGTTACCAGAGTAGTCTGTTATGCGTGTCTGCGCATCTTTTGCGCATCTGCAGCGTTACCGGTCGGCAAACAGCGGGGTGTCGGGGTGTATCAGTTACATGTCTGACTGTAGCGCTGATATGTATGATAAACCGCTGGGGGGAGCCGTCTCTCTATTTCATGGTGTCTGTGGGCATCGACGTCTCATTGACTTCCCCAAAGCTTGCTAGGATGCTTGAGGAATGAATTGCCATTCTGCCTGCAATATGCGAGTGCCCGGGGTGCCCAGAGATTCGGTACATAGTGATATTTACGGATTCGTCTTCCCAGCAATACCCACACACGTTCAGTACAACGGGTACAAGTACTGGTGCTAACGCTGGTTATGGCATAACCTTCACGCAGTTCTGTGTTAGGGAAATATTCCACGGCCCTAACACGATGTGATCTGGCATTTCCATCTCCATGATCAATAGTGCTCGAGGCAGGGATCTGTCCGTCCCCAAATCACTAGATAAATAGCTCAAATGAGAGTGAAAAAACGAATGGTTTTCCTTTGAAAAACGCAACCAGTTTTGGATTATACATATTATATATTTGGATTATATGTAATGCTTATTTGTTCCATACTTGTACTCCTAGCTTCACGTTGTATATGTGCAGTCAGGAACAATACATGTACTTTCAATGAGTGTCAGATATTGTTCACATGCCGTTATCGACCATTCACATAAATAGTGAGCAATGTGTATAGTGGAACATGATCAGGGTGGGATATAACCTGAAGTTGAACCTATTTCCAAAACCTGCAAACTTTGAATAACATATTTACAGTCGGATCAAGGTGGGGGTGTAATGTATAATGTATTTTAGGAGAAACGCTTGTATACTTGTTTTACTATCTCTCTTCTCATCCTACTTTTATACCTGTTACAAGAACGACTTACCCAATGGACCATTAGATATAAGCCTAAAAGCTGTACATAAATCCGTTATAAAACTGCATTGTCATAACAAATCTAACAGTTGAGAAAGAATGTGATAAATCCAGTGTCATTTGAGAGTTTAACCCCGCTCCTTCCTGCCATTGGCTATCTACATCCCCCGTCCTTCCTCTGCATCCTAATTGACGAGCGCGGTATTGGGCCCTGAGGAATGAGGCACTCCCACATCACAGATGTACACTGCTACTGTTCCGGTGTAGGACTGCCCAAAGCAACAACTGTTTGCTCAGCGTCTGATGGCACATGTGTAATGCTGATTTATCCCTCGGTCATTCCATTGATCTATTTGTTCGCACTGTTAGCCAAGTTAAGTCCGTCGGCAAGCCTTAAACGAAATATTGGGCGATGCTGATTGAAAATAATCTAACTGTACACGTTGTGTAATTATCTAGACACACACCCTTCTAGGATAATCATTTATGCCCTATCACATGTGTAATACGAGGGCCGGTCAAAAAGTTCTTAGCCTGACTAACTTCCAAGTATAGGCCATAACTAAGTGAACCAGTGAATGTAGAACATTGTTTGAGTAGTTCATTGTAAGTGTATTTGGTCTGTTGAGGCCGTTTGTATATTATTGACAGCCAGTTCGACGTGATAGGATCCAAATGGACATGAAAGGAAAAGGACTGGAACCGAGCAGTCATCAACTTTTGACTTTAGAGAAATATTCTCCCCATGAAATTCATGACCGCATGTCTCAAGTGCAAGGGGATAAGTGCCCTTGCTACGCCATTGTTAAACGTTGGGCAGCCATGTTTAAGGCTCTGAGAACTAGCCTTGATGACGACCCTAGGTCCGGACGTCCCTCAACGCCCATCAATAAAGATTCAATCAAGGAGATAGAAAAAGCGTATACTGTCAGATTGACGTATTACCATTGCTGAACATGAGGAAGACACAGGTCTGACCCATGGATCCATTGAAACTATTATTCATGAACATTTGGAGATGAAATAAGATATCTGCTCGCTGGGTGCCAAAGTTTCTAAATTCTGATCTTAAGATAAAAGGACTGACATTGCCAGAGACAATTTAGAGCTAATTGAGGAGGATTTCGTCAAATGCAAAAAGAGATTAGTAACGGGTGATGAAACATGAGTCTACTACTATGATCCCGAGTCTAAACGTCAATCCATGGAATGGCACCATCCCACTTCTCCGGCACCAAAGAAATTCACGCATTCAAGATCAATGAAGAAAGTTATGGCCCCCGTTTTCAGGGATGCAACGGGTGAGATCCTTGTTGATTACCGGTGCCTACTATGCTGATTTGCTTCATCGCCGGAGATATTTTATCAAAGAAAAGCGGCGAGGACTGCTGACTGCTGGAGTTCTACTACTTCATGACAATGCATCTTCTCACACCTACGACTTGGAAAGGCTGCTGTGCGACAATGTGGGTTCGAAGAGCCTCCACACCCTACATACCTGACAACAAGTGATTTCCACCTGTTTCCTAAACTGAAACAACACCTTCGTGGAAAGCGCTATGACGACAAGGGTGGCCTCAAAGCTGCCGTGAATGGGTTTTTCAGAAACCTTCCTCCTGACTGGAATTGAAAAGCTTAGGCTTAAAAGGGAGATTATGTTGAATTATACAATTAAAAACACTTTCGCATTTGTTTGTCTTGTTAGGCTTAGAACCTTTTGACCAGCTCCCGTACACAATTGTGATTTGTATTTGTAATGTAAATTAAGTCAGGTAGAGGGTATTTGCAAATACTTGCCAAAACAAAAGTAGCTCCTGTGCCCACCATTGCCACAAAAATCATTACATACCAGCATGCAACATTACTTTGGGTTTGAGGAAGCGCATGCCTGTCACAGAAAAAAACTTAAGCAAGTAGGTGTCATGCCACTACACATGCCTAATGCATTTACATGAGGAGAGCTGAAGGTCCCGTGGTTCGATCCCCGGCCGCATCATACCGAAAGACTTGAAAAGATGGCTCCTTTTGTTACCTTGCCTGCCGCTCAGCATTAAGGGGCTATAATAATGACTGGTGGGCTCGGAGTCAGTATACTGTGTATACTGTGTCTAAGTGGGATACTCATGCTTGGTATGTCAGTGAGCTAGCACTATAAAGTTGGCATTAGTCCGAAAGTGTATGCACGTCGCTATATAAGTGTAAATTATCTTAAACGCGACGTTATTGTGATATGTGTTTGTAAAAACAATAATTTGTTACCGCATATACGGAAAAAAGGGGTTTTCTACTATTAGGTCATCAAATTAAAGTACAGAGTCTCTCACTTTTTAAATACGGCGTGAATGAGTATGGTTCGGTTTTGAGCAATACACTGTAATTGGGCTTCACACATTGTACCCCTTCCCTCTGTTCTATTCGTTACATACTGCTACATACATGCAAGGTTCGTTTTAGCATGTTTGTTTTCATGCCGAGAAAGTAATGATGGAAAACACATTTTGTTAGGATACTAAAATATACTATGGTATCTTATCTCTTATCCTACTTTAGTTGTTTCAAGTGTTCAGGAAAATGCATAATCTTGAAGCAATTACCAGTTGCTTGATATCCTGACTTTTGTAGAGACATTCAATCAAGAGATTACCCCTGGATTTGCAGGTAGTAACTGACATGCTAGCTTTCAGATAAATCACAGGTGCCCTTTTGGCCCACAGGATGTATACTAGCCACATAAAGAAACTGTGCACGGCGAAAATATAGATATAAGGGCACACCGTCCATAAATGAAATATAGGTTTGAACACAGTAATTATTGGAGACATTCAAACGCTCATCCACGTACCATGCGATATGACGTCATTGATGGGGGCCTATGGACCTGCAATGTGTTACTGCACGTGCATCCTGTGCAGCTGTACACAGCATGTGCAACTCAAAATTCGCTGTCACTTTGGAAAGCATGATCTGTGGTCATTCAAAAATTCAAAACTTCTCAGGCGCAGACACAAGCATAGCACAGGCAAATCATGCCAAGATTGACAGTTGCACAGCGTCATGAAGCCATTGGTATAATCCGAGCGGGAATGAGGCAACAACAGGTGGCAACACATTTCCAATGCCATCGTCACACGATATCGGCATTGGTGAGGCGTTATCAGAACACAAATGACGTTTCCGACCACTCACGTTCAGGCCGTCCCCGAGTAACGACGCCAAGACAGGACAGATGGATTCGAGTTACACATCTCCGACACAGGTTCCAAACGGCAGTAACGACGTCCCAGACAATTCCTGGACTGCGCCGTATCCATCCCAACACTGTCAGAAATCGTTTACGTCAGTACGGGATTCGACCACGACGCCCTGCCATACGTCCCATCCTGACACACCGTCATCGAGTCAACCGTCTAAGATGGTGTCGAAATCATGTTCGCCAACCTCGAATATGGAGGAGAAATGTTGTCTTTACAGATGAATCGAGGTTCAACATTTCCCACAGTGAAGGGCGCCAACGTGTCTACCGGCGTTTGGGAGAACGTTATGCACGCAACTGTATTGTGAAGAGGAATCGTTTTGGAGGTGGCTCTGTGATGATTTGGGGTGGGATAACAGCACGGCACCGAACCCCTTTTGTGATTGTTCGGGGCAATCTCACCAGTGTTGGCTACAGAGATCAGATTCTGAGGCCTGTGGTCATTCCTTTCCTGCAACGTCATGGCCCAGGAATGACATTTCAACAGGACAACGCTCGTCCTCACACGGCTAGGGTCGCAATGGATTTCCTTCACCATAACAATGTCATGTTACTGCCATGGCCTGCAAATTCTCCCGATCTCTGCCCAATAGAGCATGTGTTGGATGAAATGGAGCGCCGTCTGCGTCGTCTTCCACATCCTCCAGATAACGTCCGTGACTTGGCACAGGATTTGAGGAGGATATGGCAGGCCGTTCCCCAGGCCTTCCATGCCAATTGGGTGGACTCCATGCGTCGCCGATGCACTGCTGTGACTTTGTCGTTTGACCCCCTACTCCATTTTGATCTTCTGACGTCATCGTAACAGATGTTGTTCAGGTCCCGTTGACATTTTCTTATGGTCCGATCATTCAGCTGCTACAGCGTCTGCATCATTTTGTTCTTGCTGTGTTGTATTTCAATCCAGAATATATTTTCTCTGTGCACAGTTTCTTTATGTGGCTAGTATACATAAGTTTTAAAAAATAGCAAAAATTATTTTGACAATTATCAGTTCTTTCCCCATGAATGAGAAGTAGAGATTGTTTATTTCAACCCTTGTATGTTTTGACTTATAACTACACTAAATATGTAGGAAAGGCTCAGTTTTGGGCTGTTCAGTAAGTATCTTTTCTCCAGGCTGATTTTCTTGGGAGATGTACATAACTCTTGTGTGTACAACCTGAGGTCACCTCGTGTTTTCCAGCATTCGGAGGAAAAGATGATTTATTTTAAACTTAGACAATTTAGACAGTGCTTTGATATTTCGGGGATATCTATGAAATCCTAGAACGGACGCTGTTGCCAAAGCGCAACATCCCGACCATGCGACATTTTTACATTTTGTGTTATCTATAAATAGATTTTTTATCTGGTGGACTGATTCAAACCAAGCATCTCATAGAGCTATTTATCTAAAAAAAAGAAAACAAGATGCCCATAGGGCCTGTATCGCTCACCTGGATATTTAGGCAATCATGACAAAATATACATTTGCATTGTACATGAATATAATACTGTAAATATTTCGTAATTTTGGCTGTGTATTTCTCTAGCTACAAATGGATCATAAAGATCTCAGTCCTTTCTATGTTATGATCCAGGATCTAAGTATCCAGAGGCAAGGCTGGATCCTAGGGCGAATCCTATTTGCATATCAATCGATAATCATAACAAGCAAATGTATACAATGTATCCCCACCATTTGTTCAGTTTGAATCCCCACCACCTAGGGATGCTTCCAGTCAAATTTCGTTAATTTCCAATTGGTGGGTCATAAGTAGTCGTTTGAATAAATTGTTGACGTACGGACGACGGACGACGGACGACGGACGGTATGGCATAAGCTCAACAGCTAATGATATTACTTACAGAATTGTAAATAAAAAAGAATACAGTGAATGATTTCCACTACTTATTGCTACATAGTCTATGGGTTTCTTTTACAATAAAAGAATCACAACATAAACTATCAGGTTTCTTTAGGACACAGATGATGAGCGTTGATGAGGTACCGGCGGATGCCTGTGACTAATCTTCCACAACAGTGGCACACGCCGAGATGGTCATTCAAGATGAGAGAGCACTTGTAGTAGCTGCTAAATCATGGGTCTATATTCCAGAAACTTGAGATGGCAATATTATCTTAACAGACATTAAGATAATTAACCGAGGCCCCGTTGGATAAATCGCTGGTATAAGGGTGCCGTATGAATACAACATTCGTAGATGATCATTCGACCATAGACTTTTCTCTCAAGGTGCAAACTGGCAATAAGGGGACAGCCTTTCCGAGATATCTTATAAAAAAGATGCACATTCTGAAAACGTGTTCGTAATGAACACAAACATCTCCAAGTTAGAAACTTCTGCATTCAACGGGAAAGTCTAGCCTCCTAACTACCTCAGTGTTGATTAGGGGAACCCGGGAGACGATCACCTCTAGAGTCATGTCAAGTGTCCGCACCTGATGTTATTCAACAACACGTAACATAGCTATATGTGTTTGATATCTCCAACGGGTGAGAAAGATGTATTTCTCTAAGTCCTGCCACTGAGACCACGAAGATAAAATATTTTTTTATTGAGGAACAGCGTTCAGCAATATCACATGCTTGATTATTCTTAAACTTCAATGAAGGTCGCATCAGTATTCAAATAATATAACCAATACATGCGATGTTTTTCGCTCCTTTAAATGCTGCCAGGTCCATTGATGCTTTACCACGCTGCTTGGTTGGACAAAGGATGCGATCGGATCTACCCAGCGTTCGGAGGCAACCCAGAACATGCGACGTTACCATGTAATAACCATACGGATATGCGCAACAACACGACGCAACAAACCAACACTGCTGCACTATGATGCTTCTTTTCTGTAACCCAAGGCAGCCCACACCAAAACCTGTTCCTTTCAATCACAAGTCTAGTCAGGTTTGGCAAAACAAGACCACATCACCAAATAGAACAGAAACAAACACAACCACAACCACAACCACAACCACACAAACCGGAAACGTAAATACTATCGGCTAGCGACACTCATGGAGCAATAAACACGCAAACGAAGTCAACAAAACCTCTGATAGCGCAATTAATAATGCCAGTTGGCCACAAACCAGTACACACACACACACACACACACACACACACACACGCCACAGTGGAATTTCAGTTAAAGGGGGTTAACTCGCATCTCTTAAACTCAGCAAAATGAATTTTAGATGAAAATCAAACATTGAAGATGTAATTGTGATAATGAACCAGAACACATGAAAGGGACACGCAGTGGAACCTGATAGGTATCTCACGACGCCAAGGACTTGCATAAGACATTTCGTGATACAGCACTGCTAATTGGTGCCTTAAGCTATGTTGAGTGTCCATATGCTGCAGTGTGAGTAGGTTCTAGTTGTTTCCGTTAACAACAAACGCAATCTTAACAACTAATTCTAACTTAGTGCAGATCCCAACACAATGTAAGATAGCTTGTTTTGTAAATATGTGTTGTGCTGAAGATATATATTTGACATGCACAGGAATACATTCTTTAATAATGGGGTTGACATGGTAACTTTTGGAGAGTATATGTTTCTCTACAAGAAAGTATGCATGTACACCATTGTACCTAAATATCGTGGCATGATGCTCGAGTGTGCTACACCAGCTATTGTGCCACTCCCGTAGGTTATTGTAGTGTTCTACCCGATGCTGCAAACTGGCCGTGATGCGTGCTGCAAGGCAGTAATTCGTATCCGACTACAAAGAAACGTCACCTCACTCCGCGTTCATTACACAGTTGGAAGCAATTAGTTGCAAAATCTAGTTACAGAAGTCAATCTGCTTACTTCGGCGGTGTATTGTGCCAGAAAGTGAAGACACTCTGAGTTTGACTGATCTTGTTGGGCACAGAGGACGGTTCATTGAGACATGGAGCTATAAATCTATTGTTCCAACACTGTTTGACTCTTGATGTGTTCGTGTATATGTTGAATAACAGTCACTTTGTACAAAATTAGACTCATACTCGGTTAGGTCCTTTATAGAACATGTAAAGCAATTGCATGCTGTCCCATTGATTTTTCTGTGGCAACCACTTTCTAAGCTATAAGACAGACACCGAGCTCATTATGAAGAACGTTTCAGTGACACAACCAGGACTGAAGCAGGTATAAATGTATATTTCAAGTTCTCACGTCACAAATGTCGGGGTTGAAATGCTGTTTGGCTGAATGGTTCTTCAGTGATGCGGTAGTGCCATGTCTAAACAAAATGTGTGGGCTGCATGTTTATCATTGTTACATTTACGCGTATCTACGTATAAGACAGGAAATGACATTGATTTAAACAAGTGAAGGAGTTGTCAGGTGAATACGAATTGGGGCGTTGGGGAAGTCAGGTGGTAACTAGCCGTGATAATCACTAACTCACTTATTATTTAGAAACAGTCATCTCCTCCATCTCTGTGTTATGTTTCATCAATACATTTTCAGCAAAGGGTATATGCATGTTAATAGTATCTTAGTGTCAAGTTTCTTGGTTTGAAAACGAAGTCATGGTGCGTCGTTTGTCCATAAAAAATCTCAGAAGCCACGGAAACGTAGTGCCAATGGATCCTCTCCATACTGATTATGTTTGTTGTTTAAAATCGCAGTCAGTAATATTCCAGCTGTATGAAGGCGGTCTGTAAACACAATATAGCCTCGACCAAATAATCCAGTGATTGCCATTATGTACATCGATCCCCGCAATTGGGAAAATGATATGCAATCAACAAAGTCGCCGGGCCGGACACTCGATCCAATTAGTCGCCTCTCACGACAAGCAATGTTGCCGGGGACCTATATCCTTGCACCGATTCCCTACAGGTTAACGGGAGCAGCGGTACGAGCAGTTGGGACACGATGGTATTCAATCAGTCCAATCGCCTTTTACTGCAAGCATAAGTTGCTTATCCTGAAACCCCAGTTGCAGGGGCGAGTCATAATAGTATGCATAACTATTGTGAACAAGCGTATAGTTGACAAAGTCATCTATATCCCCCGCCCATTTTAACATGTTATGGTCCCAAACCAGGTAACTGACCCAAACATTTCTCTTAGCTGCTGTCAAAATAGCTGCAATGGAAATTCTAAAATAAACATTTCTAAAACTCCCTAATATCAAATGGCACTAATTCAGTAGGCGCTTTATATATATACACATGCAATGTTTGGCAAGGAAATATTTAACAGTTTATTTGTCATACTCCTTAAGTAAACCAATCCTATATCAAAACTTAAATCCAACTTGTCATGGAAACATAAACAATAAAACTTTCTAAAAGTGCTATACATCAAAAGGCACCAGTTCAGTATGTGCCTGGTAGACAAGCAAAGTTTTGTAAGAAAGAATTTAACGGTTTTTGAGTTACGCTCTGGAAACGAACACCACCCCTGTAGAACCTAAGTCCAACTTATTGCCATGGAAACGTAAAAAATAAAAATTTATAAAATTCCTAAATAGCAAGAGGCACCAGTCCAGTATTTGTCTGATAAACATGCAAAGTTTTGTAAGAAAGTATTGAATGGGTTTTGAGTTACGCTCCGGAAACAAACTCTACCCTATAGAACTTAAGTCCAACTTGTTGCAATGGAAACGTAAAAAATAAAGATTTATAAAATTCCTAAATAGCAAAGGGCACCAGTTCAGTATGTGCCTAGTAGACATGCAAAGTTTTGTAAGTAAGTATTTAATGGTTTTTGAGTAACGCTCCGGAAACGAACACCACCCTTATAGAACCTAAGTCCAACTTGTTGCCATGGAAACGTAAAAATTAAAAAATTGTAAAACACCAAAAGGCACCAGTTCAGTATGTGTCTGGTAAACATGCAAAGTTTTGTAAGAAATTATTTAACGGTTTTTGAATTACGCTCCGGAAACAATCAGTACCCTTACAGAACCTAAGTCCAACTTGTTGCCATGGAAACGTAAAAAATAAAAATTTGTAAAATTCCTAATAGCAAAAGGCACCAGTTCAGTATGAGTCTGATAGACATGCAAAGTTTCGTAGAGCAATATTTAACGGTTTCTGAGTTATGCTTCGGAAACGATTTCGGGACGCACACGCACACACACACACACACACACACACACACACACACACACACACACACACACACACACACACACACACACACACACACACACACACACGCACACACACACGGACGGAACCCATTTCTATATCCCCCGCCAACTTCGTTGGGGCGGGGGATAAAAATAAGGGATCACATCAGGAGGTGAATATGAACACTTCATATAGTAGTCACATTCCATAACACTTGCATTATTCTCAAAAATATTCCCAATTGAATGTACTCAAATGCAACATATACAAAAAATGCATGTGGAAAACATGTTAACCAGAATCTGCCAACCATGGCATCACCATGGCAGTGTTTGGCTTTGCAACAGTAGTCATTGTGATGAGACGATACATAACAGAAGCAAGTGAAGCAATGGACATGGGACTTTGTCGGTGGACATGCTGCTACAATAATCTCAACCAATCAATTTTGATTTAAAGGTTATGGTATTTGAATATGCGAATTAGTGTGAAAGTGTCAATATACAATCAGAGAAGAGTCACAGCATAAAGGGATAGTGAGATTCAGACCACCATCAATCATATCTTTCTGATCTAATGGACATCACCTGCAGTTACCAATTTAACTGTTTATTACAAAAGTTTAAGAATGGAGTGGGCACGACGTCAACACGTGAGGCAGTTGCGTCTTTAGCGCAAGCAATACTAGTATTCAGTGACAACCAAAGGTTCTCGTCTTCACAACCGGGCAGAGTCGTGGATAGAGAAATGTTCATGAGTGTTGCCAGCAGTGCAGCGCAGTACAGCACGATATATATGGTGGGTTGCTTTCACCTGCATCTATAGGGCAGACTGATTCTGTTTTGAGGGTCACTTTACAGGGGTTCCATATATTCTTAGGACACTTGCACAATTTCGCGGAGGAGTGCTGGTCAGTTGAAATCCAAGACGATAGCCAGGTCCCATAAAACGCACGTGCTATTTTTTAGGGAATGAAAACATTGAAACCAACTGAACATTTGTGGACATCCTACGTGACCAACACCCCATAGCCCTACACTAGTCATCAGCTCTATGAAACTCTACAAGACCAATCATTCCAGATACCAAGGTCTACAATCAGGACCCTCACCCACAGCATGCCCAGACAGTATCAAGCAGTTGTCCTGGCCCTCAGAGTCATTATATACGTTCACACTTGATAGCACATACATAGCTGCGTATATGATGTAAGCTTTTTTCCACTATATCTTCACCCATACAATGTGAGATGTCATGTTGATTTCAAAGAAATAACTTGTCTGTGGATTTGCAAGAAATGAGTCCGAGCAGTGAAAATATGCAACAGGTTGCGATGACATTAAAGCATATATCTTTGAAAAGCTCTGTGTTTTGAGCCCTTAATTTGAACTAGTCAAGGCTATGATTATTTTAATCTGGAACTTTATCAACATTAGTTACATTTATAACTACCTCTGTCCACTTCTTCTGGGACCTTTCTATCCATGTGATATTACACGTTCCAAGGGAACATCGTTATAAAGCTCTCTTGCCGTCATTTGAATGGAAATAAACTTATCGGGTTTTTAAAAAGAATTGATGCATATGTAGACCCACTGCACAGTAGATACCTCTTATTTATACATTTCTTGTGTACAAATTAAAATAGGATGTATCTAATCTACAGCGGAACTACAAAAAAATTCAAAACACTGTAGGTTTATCTCATATATATATTTCAAGATTTCAATAATATAGAAGAAGGATACTGTATTATACATGGTAACGTTCTTAGTTAATATAATGTTCTTAAATAAAACAAGTTTTTATGTTCCTACATTTTATAAAGTGTGCTTGCTTATAGGACTTGTACATTTTCTGACTTTTAAATACATATACGTTTGTTTAAATGGGTCAAATTTGTAAAGGTAAGGGTTTCATAACATAAACTATTTAAAACGTGCGTGTCTTAAATCTTCATTAAAAGGATATGATATTAAAAATGTAATTCTTATTAAACTGTTTAAAACATTGTGGGCAAATTCTATCGAGGAAAGGGGTTGGTGGTTTGTTAAAAGGTCCAGTTTCTATGGCAAGAGGTAAAGATCTACATCTGAACAAAGCTAAAATGCGAGGGTGGTCCCTATATTTTACATTTAAAACATACGATTCAACAACATTTTGTGTCTTAAATTGCCTGTATGTTCTAAGCTTATTGCCATTTAAATTATTTCGGTCGTCCCTCAATACTCCAATCCATCGTTCATTATCATCTTTAATGAGAATATCTTTGATGTTTTAAAAAAAAATAAATTCTTGTTTGGGGCGAGGTTAAAATGTCATTTAGGTTATTATTACAGGCAATATTTACAAATTTCTTTGTAATTTTTGGACATATCAAACATTTTCTTGCTCACACCGTAACGGGTAACTTTATATAGAGTCTTAAAACGTGTATAGCTTGTTTAACAACTGGGGAAATAAAACCCATATCTCCGTTCGAAGCTACTTTAGAAGAGCGCTTCGTGATGCCAAGGACATACTTGCAAGCTTTGTTTTGTGAAAGATTGATGAAGATTCATAAGTATTTATAATTCCTGATCCACAAAACATAACTGATTCAACAAGGTTTTCATTTAGGTTCTTAAAAACAGGATATGTCATGCCTCCAGCTAGATTAAAGATCAAAGATTACCAGTCACTAAGTGAGGTGAGGTGAAATGTGGTTTAAAGTCGCGTCCAAAATTATTGCACTTATATAGCGACATGCATACACGTGTGAGTGTGTGTGTGCGTGCGTGCGTGCGTGCGTGCGTGCGTGCGTGCGTGCGTGCGTGCGTCAACATTTAAAAACTCCATTACAGTTAATATTTTTCCACGGACGCCAATATTACAGAATTTGTACACAGACAGTGTCTATTTACAGTATCAAATAGTTTAGATACAGGAAATAGATGTGTAGGGCAGTGGCCTGACATTGTTATATAATGTCACTCTGGTTGGCGTAAGTGTTTGTATTTATTAGTATCATGGAATTTATAATGTATGTATTGTTTTATGTGTGTGTGTGTGTGTGTGTGTGTGTGTGTGTGTGTGTGTGTGTGTGTTTGTGTGTGTATTTTTGTGTGTGTGTTTTTGTGTGTGTGTTTTGTGTGTGTGTGTGTGTGTGAGAGAGAGAGAGAGAGAGACAGAGAGAGAGAGAGCGAGTAAGGCATTGTTGCTCTCAGTGTAGCATGGGGAACAAGGGAAGCTAAAGCTCTCAGTTGATTTTATCATAATTTTGATTTTGAATTGAAAATATCCTAATTAGCGATATTATATCCAAAAGAATTTAACTCTACTTGCGCTTAATACCACCGACCTGACTTTAACATCAGCTGAAGAACAATTTTGATATTGGAGATATTTTGATGCCTTGAAATGTGAGCCGGTTTCTCTTACAAAGCACAATGATATAACATAGTAATGGCATGATTCAAAGATGGTTTCCAAAAGATTGCATCGATTTTAACATGGTGCTTTTTCTTCGTCTGCGATGACCGTACATTTAGAATTTTGTTCATGCAAAAACAACTTGGGCACACGTCCTTAAAATCCAAGTTTGGAATATTTCTGGAATTTAAACTCATATTATGTTCGTTAAGAGTTTATGTTTTCACAAAATTTATTTCGTGCTTCTTTGGTTTCCAAAAGATTGCATCGATCGCCTGTTGGACATTTGTAAAATTTGTATCACAGGTTTGTTTCTTTCTTAACAAACTATTATGATGTGAATATAAAAATTCATAAACACTTGTCGAGTTCACTAAAATGTCACCAGCTAGAATCTGTCACAAATTTTCTTTGACATAGAATTTCAATTTCACCGATACCATTGTTTCTTCCATATATTTTTAGACCGCCTACGTGGTCTAGTGGTAGGGGTCCGGGGTTCGATCCCCGGCCGCGACATACCAAAAGACGTACTTGTTGGCGCTCGGCATTAAGGGGCTAAAACAAGGACTGGTCGGCTCGGAGTCAGTTTACTGTGTCTGAGTGGGGTATTCATGTTAAACTGCAGCATGGTATCTTAGTGTGCTAGCACAATAAATCGGCATCAGTCCGGACTAGTACAAGCAGCCACACACACACGCCTGCAGGCACGTAGCAATATAATTACAATGATCTTGGACACGATGTTAAACCAAAGATGCCTAACTGGCTCTAACTGGGGAGCGGGGGCACGGGTGGCCCAGTCGTCTAAGGCGCCGCGATTCGCTGTGCAGAGTTGCGTCCCTTGGGCACGCCAGAAACCTATGATTGTGGGTTCGAATCCCGGTTCGCCCCGATTATGTTTCTAGGTTTGTCAGCACCATACCCGTGCTCGTGGGTTTCACCGAAGTGTTAAACGTCTGAGACCTGCATCACTTGGGGCTTTCCTCCCACATTAAGCTGACACGCCGCGATATAACTGGAATATTAAGTAAGGATAAGAATTTATGGATGAACAACTTCTTTATTACAATTTCATCCATAAATTCTTATCCTTACTTAGTACTCCAACTTCTAAATGCCTATCAAAGAAACTGGAATATTGTTAAAAGCGGCGTTAAACCCAACTCACTCACTAACTGGGGAGCCTCCAAAGATACCCTCCTCTCTCTCTACATATCACTAATTAGATCAAAACTAGACTACGGCTGCGCCATATACAACACCCTAAACAACTCTCTATCTAAAAAACTTGACTCAATACAATATCAGGCCCTCAAACTAATTACACGCACCAAACATGGCACCTCCTACACTTCACTTCAGGCCTTAACAAGAGAAATGCCACTAAGTCTACGCAGGGAACAGCTAAGCTTAAATATCTGGGCCGCGTCCCAATCAAACCCTCTCATCCAAAACTTAATAAACCAAAATATCAGCCCCAAAAACCAAGCTCTAGCTCGTAAACACCCCTTACTTACCCCAATATCCCAAAGAATAACAAACTACCTCAATGAACACCAAATTAAAAATCTTAAACAAAACTGCAAACAATCAAATATCTTCACCCCTAAACTTAAAATACCCAAAATAGACACAACACTAGCTAGCCAAATAAATAAACAAACCGACCCAAACATAGCTAAAACCACCACACTAGCATACATACACGAAAATTGGCCAAATTGGTGTCACATTTACACGGACGGATCTTCAGACCCGACCTCCAAACACACAGGTTTCGGAGTCCATACCACACAACCAACTGAAACCACACAATCCTTCCGACTCCCAAACAACCAATCAATATTCACGGCAGAACTAATGGGCATGGCCTCAGCCCTCCATAATCAAGAATCCAAAAAACAAAACAAAAAACTAATACTTACCGACTCCCTAAGTGGACTGCAAGCCCTCCAAAACAAAAATACCAAAAACCGACCTAAATTAATAAATCAAATACTTAAAAGCTCCAACGACCTAACTAAGGCAGGCAAACAAATAACCTTCTTGTGGATACCCGCCCATGTAGGAATATACGGTAATGAAAATGCCGATAAAGCAGCTAAACTATCCCTCAAAATCCCAGAAATAAGCTTAAACTTACCAATCTCAAAATCAGAAATTAAAAGCGTAAACAAGCAAAAAATCACCAAAAAATGGCATAACCTTTATTTAAACTCAAATAGCCAAATCAAAAAAGTACTCAGCAAACCACTAACCAAACCAAACTTTCTCCATCCATCAAAAAAATATCGACAGAGTAATCACTAAACTCCAAACAGGACAGACCAACCTAAATAACCACCTAAAAAAATAAAAAATATACTACAGGTAACTGCCCACACTGCAAACAACTAGAAACCCCAGAACACGCACTCATCCACTGCACACACTACCTAACACATCGAACCGCATTACAAACCACCCTCAATCTAAACAAGGCTTTCACTCTAGAAGCAAAACTATAAACCCACAAAATAAACTAGAAAACTTCAAGGCCTTAGGCGTATTCTTAATCAAAACGGAACTAATAAAACGCATCTAAAAGCACTATAATCTACCAAATCAAAATTACATAAACAAACAAACATCCACCATACCCAGCTCCCTTAGTTCTCCTCCCCAACCCCATCGGCATCTATTCCAAATCTCAAAATTCCAAAATTCTATATAAGCAACTCCTAAAGTCCCCTCTTGGGTTGCACACACCACTTTCGCCCCTTTCGGAAACACATTAAATGGCCTGGCCGGGCCCGTGTGCGAAATAAGCATCAGTCAGAAAGCGCACGTTAAATCTCCAAAGTAAGTAAGGAAGTACTACACTCTGTAAATCAAAACTCCAAACAGGACACACTAACCTAAATAACCACCTAAAAAAAGCTTAAAAGGCACCCCACAGGCAACCGCGCCCACTGCAAACAACCCGAAACCACAAACACGCACTCATCCACTGCACCTACTACCAAACACACAGAACCACACTACAAACCACCCTCAATTTAAATAAGGTTCCTACTCTAGCGTATTCCTAAACAAAACAGACCTAATTTTAAGCGCATCTAAAAACTAATTATTCTACCAATCCTCTTGGGTTGCACACCCACTTTCACCCTTTTCGGAATACACTAAATGGTCTGGCCAGGCCCGTGTGCGAAATACGCCACAGTCGGAAAGCGCACGTTAAATCTTCTATATCAGTCAGTCAGTCTGTAAATCACTCGCTTGATAACGGTGTTACCTACACCGAAACGTCGCTCTTAATTGTAATAAAGAAGGTTGTTCATCCATAAATTCTTATCCTTACTTAGTACTCCAACTTCTAAAAGCCTATCAAAGAAGAAAATATAACATTTGTTACATGGTATGAAGCATCTACTACCAAGAACTGTTACCCTAAAGCACCAATACTCAGCATGCTCACTGGTCAAATGTCAAAATCACAATCCCTAATGAGATTCTGTCTACATTGTTACGTCCAGTGATTGTTAAGATCACATATACTGCCAGACAGCAATATGACACTCTTTGTTCATTTCCAATACACTCTTATAATTAGTGGCAAATGTTTGAAAAACATCTTGTGAAAAGATATCCAGTGTCCCCCACGAAACTTACCCTTATGAATTCTTACAACAACAACTACAACAAAAAGTGTCGTGCGGGTAATTGTCTGGATCCCGTTTTGGATATAGCATTGTGGCTTCATCATCCTATAGCATTATAAACTGAAATAAATTACATGTATACGAGCGTATATATATTTATTCAATCTCTTTGTTTATATTGACATCATGCTTGAACAGTTTTCTGTTTTAGATGATGTAGATAGAACCACAGAAACATCATAAGCAGGAAGTAAACAACGACAAAGGGACGTAATTCTATCGGATTAAATTTCGACTGTTTTCGTTGGTTCCTGGCGCTATCCCGATTCTGGTTTCGTTTATTTCCGAGATAATCCAATTTCTCACTGTCCCGCATTAAATCAGGCATGGTGCCCTTGAACGTGACCACCGGCCAGCGATGAACACACTAATTAGCGGTTCCACTTTATATTGTAGATGAAGTGCTAATTAGTGCCCTCTCTCTCTTTGTATAGTTTCCCTGTTCTAACCTTTATTGTACATAACATGACGCCTGAAGTAAATACTGGCATTTTCGTTTTAAGAGTGTTTCCTTAAGAGAGAAGGCTATACGGTTGTATTGCTGTGATAACAAATTAACTTGATTGAAATAACACTATTTAACCTCAACAATTCCATTGATTGATATTCGGATTATGATTCATGTAGAGTGAGCATGTGATCAACATCTACCCTTTTTCGTTTCAGAAGAATGGTCTGAGGCCACCAATGATTGATTCAAGAGTCATAACCATGTCTTCTAAGAGACCAAACCGATTGTAAAGTTTGATAGGATCCCATAGTCCTTTAGGATATCTATCAGTTTCTGGTTTCTCTTGCATAAAATGCGGAGAGATATAGTCATCGTCTGGTCTATCTGTCCACCCGTCCGTCTGTATTTCGTTTCTGGAGCATAACTTGTAAACCGTGAACCTTTTTATCCAAACTCAGTACATGTATTAACCAGGGGCTGAAGTGTTGCCTTTTGCTATTGTGGGGGTCGGGGGAAGTTATCAACTTCTGATGACTCTTGTTTTCTTTCATGTTTTTTTTATATATCTGAGACTCAGAAACATAATATGACGAAAAACATGTTTATTTGCAATATCAGATTAATCAGCTATTAAATTGTGACATTCTTTAAAATTTTAACCTTTTAATTCATTATTAAACCATGGTTTACAAATATGAAGATTTGAAGAGGACTTAGGAATTGCTTGGTCAGCAAGTTGATCCGAAAGGAGCTGATTAGATCTAGTACGTTTTGAAATGTCCTTTGTAAAATTCCACAGTGATGAAGGTGGACAGTATGGCAGCAAGGAAGTGATCACTTTCGCAAAGGTCATCATGTACAGACCATTCAAAATCATTGTAAACGTTTGAATCTGTGAGGGACAGATCGTCGATAGAGTAAGTTCCAATGGCAGGATGTAAGTAGGTGCCAGAATCATCATTAAATGCACATACATTGTTATCAGAAATAAAATCCTCGATAAAAATCGTTATTGTTCGTAAGTGCACTTCCCCATAGAGGGTTCTGCACATTAAAAGTGCATATGATGATGCAGGACTTAAGGAGCTAATCATATGGATTAGGAAAATCAGACTGTCGAAGGGCACATGAAGGTGGAATATACAAGGATGACGAATTAGTTGCAATGTGCAAGGTAAGGCGGATAGCAACAGCTTGACGATTAGTATATGTGATTGAAAATGAGTGATGACAATTACACTGCCTTAAGGCATATGTATTGGATGTTTAAGATACGTCTCTTGGAGACATAATACTGACGGTTTAAACTCTCAAAAATTCCTTTGCAATTCCACTGGACCAAATTCAACGATTGAGTCATGCGATGTCCAGAGGATCAAACGAGTTTACTCGCACGTTGCACGTTCACTCCCGAAGGCGAGGTCCTAGGTTTAAATTATCTGTTTTGTTTACAACGTCTGCTTTGACTGTAACTGTTTCAGCGTGATCCACTGTTTGAATTTGTAACAGGCTTATTTTAATGTACTCGTGTGAACTCAGTCTGACACATGATAGATGCAGTTGAGACTGCGGGTGACCGCAGCAGAGTAAGTTATCATTGAGGCAACTTTTGTCTGGTTAGCATATAGCTGTTTTGCATGAGAAAGTCAAATACTGAAACTTGGAAGAAACAGCATGACTGCCACCAGTTTACACATATGATGTCTTTTGACAATCTGAATTCTCATGGGCTCCACCACGACGATATTCCACCTCGTTTCTCTTTGCTCTGCTTCAATCTCCTGTTCAACAAACTCTGTCATGAACAATGTCCAAACATGAGTTTAGTGTCCATGGAAGAAGAATATGAGATGTCATTGTTTTTGTGTGGTAAGGATCGGGGAAATCCCCAGCGGCTGTCACATTCCAAAGAAACATAAAGCAGTCACGTTTCGTTCACTTGACTGCTAAATAAGGTCATCTATATATCTGACACAGAGATAGAACATGCTAGCAACGTCTCCTTTACAACAAAAGTAGTAAGAAAATCCGAAACGTATGCAAAGAGATACAGATTAGCTGGAAGAGAGGTACAGGTAGTACCCATGGGATCCCTAAATGTTCTACCTATTTAGGTATCTGAATATTTAGGTATCTGAGTAAGTTCAGTATCAACAATTGTTCGCATCCATTCAGAATGAAATTCCCGTACCCTCTTCTTGAAAACAAAAGCCCCATAGATAAGATAAATTAATTACTATATAATTTTTATGAGGGATAAAGGGTGTGTAAAGGGTGCGAAACATATATTCTAAACATGACATTCTTCCTGATCTGAGATTGTATAATTTAAAGTAAATATTTTGAACATTTTTAGTTCTACACGTGATTAATTCCATTTGTCTCAAATATTTTCTGAACATGCTTGCCTTGCTTGATTTCTGTTAGAACTATTGTAAGTAGTTTTGACAAGGGTTTGTAGTCTCTTTTTATGAAGTATAGAAATCCAGCATAAAGAGAGGTATTGTAGTAATTTTACGTAAAAATATTTCAATAAACTGCCGGACAAAATATAGAATACACCAATGTTTCATTATGGCTAAAAATGAAACACACAAGATATGCATATTCGATGGATATGTATTGCATGTTTAAGATACGTCTCTTGGAGACATAATGCTGACGGGTTGATTTCGTATCAATGTCAGAACAGGTCACGTGCACATGGTGGCCCAGGTATATCGAGGTCGCAGAGTGAAGCACGGATTGTCGTGATCAGCTTGAGTTGGTTCACATTACAAGGCATTCTGAACAGCGAATGCAACATGCGCAAGTATCGGTTCTCCTGTGACGTCTTCATGGGTGTTCTGTCTGGTCTTGCCCTGCCCTGTGCTGTATATCTGTCTGTAATAGTCTGCACATGTACAGTTGAAGTTTCATACAGTCTGGGTGTGGCACCCATTTTCCTAACTCCTACGGCCCTCTATCTCTGTTGTGCAGGTTAAAACGTGGCATATCTTTTGTCCTTTTTCATTATCTGTGAAGTTTAGGCAACGATCCATTACATTTTAAACCATTTATGCACTTGCATTTTAGAGTACCCGCAAAAGGTGTTAAGCGATTTTTCAGTAATGCACATGCATCTTCCAAACCAACGGGTTGTGTTTTGGATCGATGCTCGTGATGTCAACCACTGGATTGTCTGATCCAAATACGATTATGTACAGATCGCTGTAATTTTGCAGAATGCGACCTTAATCAACAAACAAAACATGTTATGCTTGTGCAGACAAGAGTGGCTTAAAATCTAAAAAACAGTTTTTATGATGTTGAACTTTTACATTTTCATGGCAGGGTCCCATCCTATAGCAGTAACAATCATGTACTATTTAATTAGATCGTGTAATCACATTTCAGTGAGCGTTTAAAACAGTGACCTTGATCATTATCCAAACCTTGTTTTTACATGTGACATGAAGTAACTTCCTCACCACTCACACGTTTCAACTATTCTGTCGAAATATATTTTGTTTAGCATTTGTAAGTTCCAAAGTTTCAAAATTAATACTAGTAACCAAATAATTTTTATGAAATTATAGTATTTTAGTGACAAGCACAATGCCGAAATGTGGACCATTTGATTGAAACAAAGCATTTCTGCAATTTTGTTCATAGAACCTTTTATGATGCCTTGATAAAATGAATCTACTTGTAGCTATTGTAATTTTATCATTAACAAGAAGTTGAACACTTCTAAGGCTTGGAGTTCTGGGCTCTCTACACTCTTCATGGTCATAGTTTCGACAAAACAAGGATTTGAAAACAATGATATCTGATGTTTTATTGGAAGAAACATGCTTGCCAAATTAAAATATCGCAAAAATCGAACAGTCAGCAATATTTCTGCTTTATGACGACGGTCTGTAAATACTGGACAATTGTGATTGACATCATAAGCATCGTTCTTAGCTATTGGCATGTGGTAGCATTCATCAAATAAGCCAGCGATCCTTACCATCTGATCCTGTTTGTCGCCTCTTACGACAAGCATGGGTTGCTGAAGACCAATTCTAACCCAGATCTTCATGGGACTCGGAACATTCGTCTTACGCCCATATCAAACTATGACAAGGTTTATAAGTTGTACCATAAGTGAATTCATAAAATGGCCCATGTAGCGGTCATATTAAAAATCAAATTAAAACTCGTAAAAATTTTCAATGTTGGAAATATGTTTACAGACGCTGCCAGAAAAAAAACCAGCCATGTCTTAAAATTGCTTAGTTTGCAAACTATTTTCTTTCCATTTGAAGCAGTGAGTGGTGTATACTGAAACCAAACCAAAGCAAACTATAACACCAATCACCAATAGCAATTTTATAATCTGCAGACTTCTTTTTCCTATTTAGCCTATTTTATCATCATTAAGGTTTAGTGACAGACATACTTATGAAATATTGAACGACCCCTAAAGCTACAGAATAGATGTGTTAACCTACCAGGTGAGCAGGATGGATCAACTGCACAGTCGTCTATAATACTCATCAATGTTCTCATCAGTGCCTGACGGCCGGCTTTGGCTCCAAGGTGCGAATACATGCAAGGGAAGCCATCACAAGACCTCTTAGCCTGGTTTTCAAAAGATCTGAAAAGAAGGAATAAATGGAAATATAAACAGTATAACAGTAAAGTGCTTCACACAATGCATTTAATCATTAACTTAAGTACAGTACAATGCCAGATAATGAAGTCTCTGTAGGTCCACCGAGTTTTTCCTAATTATTCTATTAGATCAGGAAGGTCATACGTGGATGAAAGTGAATAAGTGAGTGAGTGAGTGAGTTTGGTTAAACGCCGCTTTTAACAGTATTCCAGTTCTATCACGTTCCAAGATTATTGCACTTATATAGAGACGTGCATGCACGTGTGTGTGTGTCTTTTAACGTCTTTTGGGGGTGGGGGGTGGGGGTGGTTAAAGCGTTCGCTCGTCACGCCGAAGACCCGGGTTGGATTCCCGACATGGCTACAATGTGTGAAGCCCATTTCTGGTGTCCCCCACCGTGATTTTGCTGGAATATTGCTAAAAGCGGCGTTAAACCAAACTCACTCACCCAATTTTAACGTCTTTTGGTATATCGCGGCCGGGGATCGAACCCCGGACCTTCTGCTCTCCAGGTTGACGCTCTACCACTAGACCATGTCTGTAGTCCTACTATACTGAAAACCCCAATAAAAGTGATGTTGAAGATCACTATAATTTTAATCCAGTATCACATAGAATAGTCAACTGAGTGTTCGATATTTTAACATGGAGATTGATGTCTTTCAGACATGCTAGAATCAGGTTGTTAGAAACAGTTCTGAAAGCGTTGTCGGACATGTACAAAGTCCACACACTCAAGCAAAATGTGCGAGATGGCTGGTGATTGGACGGTTGAAAGCGATGCATTGACGTCATCTTTCAATAAAAAGGAATGCGTGTAGTAACTTTGTCATATACGGCATTGTCGCATTACAACTTGTCCTATGTTTGGTTTGATTTGATTTATGTTTCATTTTGGCTTATTTAAGCTTATTTAACATTTGTTCATTCTGATTTAACATATTGGCTCATTTAACGTCATATATATTAGTGTTGGAAACTGATTATTGAAGTGCAGATTTTGCTTCAGAATCTGCGTCTTATGCTCGTGTGGGCAGGCGGCAAAACACGATAACCTAACCAACCACATATATGTCCAGATAGTGACTACACATTTCAGCTAAAATAGGATGATTATGTACTCTCCGTGTACAGACGTTTGTACGAGAGGTCTTTATCTTTAACTACCAAAAATGTTTGTCTGTACATGTTTTTGAAACAACGATCTGTGGAGGTGAACAGATATGTCTTGACCCCTACCCCATTTTGTATTTGAAACAACCTTTATTCACAAGGAAAAGGATTGGGTACAAGTTTTCAAATCGTAGGTAGCCCTCTCTCAAAATATTTACATGATTAGCATTATATAATATCACAAATGAAATATGTACAAAAGACAGAGTATATAAAGAGGGAAGCAGCCGGAAACGGAGTTTTACATCTATCTAAATCATTTAGTGCAGTTGATACTGATGGACAGCTTTGTACACTTTGGTTGTAGCTGAGATATAGCTCCCGTTGAATAATAACAACATATCAGGGACTAGCTTGTTTTTACAAATTTCAAAACCTTTCCAATAGCAAGTGCCTTTTTACATGTAGCTTTAAGATTCTTAATATGCCGAATAAGATTAATTGATGATCAAATTTAATGCCTAAAACTTTGGCTTCTTTAACTTTAATGGGCGTTATATTGTAAACGAACCCTGGGTCCCTATGCATTTTGCTTTTGTTGCAAAATATTTCAAAACACAACTGTTATTGTTTTTCAATGGTATTCATGTAAGTTGCACGTCATGAAAATCATCAACAACTAAAGAACCATTGACGAGTCGACCATTTATCATGCATTCCATAGTCTTTCAGACACAGCTCGTTAAAGCAATAGGGTTTTATTCATAGGAACTGCATGATCCTTACCTGTTTTGTGCTCAGGAATAATGGGTGCTTCATGCCAAGAAGCGGGGAAATTCCCTGTTTACCAAATATTATTGAATGTATTTAATAAGAGCCAGGAAAGATTCCCCGGGTGGTTGTTTAAGTAATTTGTAATTGAATTAGAATATCATCAGTCTCTGATGGTGTAACTAAGCCTTGTCATTAGCCTTGTCATTAGCCTTGTCATTAGCCTTGTCAAGAGCCTTATTTAATTTGCTCAAAGAGCTGGTTCGTTATAGTCGTTTCAGGTTTTCATTCTGATTTATGGGAATGTTTTCGTTATGTAGGTCGTAATTGGCAGAAGAAGCATTATGTATATTGTCTCAGTCTGTTGTATCTTTTAGATTTGAAGTTGCAAATCATATTTCACACTTTGGTAAGGAGATTGCGTGTTTCTATTATGGAAACAAATGTTTCAAACTAGTGCGTTTTTGTTTCATACATCTACGAGCCTTAACTCTAGTAATTATTGCATTCTTCAAGTTATCATTGGAGGGATGTTTAATGAAAGTTTTCTCAGCTCAAACAGTCAAACAGTTTATCAAGATCCGTTATGTGAAACGTTGATGATGAAGGACTGTATGACAAACATCAGTTTGGGTAATATGGAGAGTTAAACTGACAGTCACAGTCGATAGGTTCGAATTTCACGAAACAGGACTGTGGGCTGTTCCCTGATTAACAAAAAAAATCATGCCACCAGATGCTTTACCATTAATAACCAAGCATGTGAATTATACCTGCTATATTGACGTACAGTTGGCTGATCATTTTCTTTTGAATATGCTTCTTGAAGGCAAAAAGCTATGGGGTTTTAATAGTGTCCAGGCAAAGTTCTTCATCTTTCGTAACAATGCATGCTTTATTTTTTATATCATTTGGTGGCCAAGATTGTTCTTCAAACATGAAATGATGGCATGATCATCAGATTGACATTCATCGGGATTCATATGCGAGAATGAATAAAGAATACAACCAAACTGATGATATTCCAAATTCCCTGGATGGCGTGCAATGTATACGAAAACCCAACACATTAAAACGTACAGAACCCTTCAGGATTTCGGGTAAGGGCATATGTCCCAAGCAACCTCTGTAAGAGATGATTAAATGGATCTGGTGGTCAGGCTCGGTGACTTGCGTGATTGTATGTCATCGTATCCCAACTGCGTTGATCGATGCGCATGGTGTCAATAATTGAATTGTCTATTCCAGACTATATTATTTACAGTCAGTCGTCATATATCTGGAATACGGCCGAGTGCCAACGTCCGATAATGCCAGGATAATAATGTGCGACAGTAGAAACACTTGTTTTGAAATCAGAATAGCCGCCATTTTCAAACAGCTTATCAGCGGTTTGTAAACATTCAGCGCGCGTCATAGAGAAGAACCAACACAGACATTAAATTTTGCAGAAAATGATTAGAAACAGTCAGTCCAGACAACTGCAAATTACCAAGTATTAGTTTTCCCTCCCATGAAAAGGGATTCCTTCGAGCCTTGATGTGACAGTGTCGATGCGGTGATCTTGTTTGACCAGTGGTCATACATGACTCGATATATATCATGTCTGCAAGTGTGGATATCGGATACGGCCACTCGTCAGAGATACGGACTATATTTGAGTATATCACTGCCTATAAACCAACATAAATTGAAATATGAACTAAATTATGACATCAGTAAATAACCAAACAAGGTCAATGAACACTCTATAAATTACATTGAAACAGACAGGATTTGGTTTACGATCCCAAAAGGCATTATTGTGGATCAAATATGTGGCAGCATAGCAATAAACAATGCCCTTTTGCATACCTATGTGCACTCAAGAAAGTCCAAAATGTGTCACAGTGGAATGTCATGAATGCGGCACGTGCACTGTTCTGGGCAAGTCACTTCGTAGAGGGCCTCGAAAGGTGTAGCCAGCCTTTCAGAAACTTCTCAAATAGTGTAGTCTATCCCCTTGTCGATACATAAAGGCGGATAACTCTCAAGTACTGTTGCCACATATTATCAACAAAAACTATCCAGAAACAGCGACATCTGACGAATATTCAGTTAGTTGCCACTAACAATGATATAAAATAACTTACGATAGATACTGCCACATAACAAATATGTGACAAGCAATATATGACCTGACGTTGTAAATACCAGGAACATGTCTAGAATCGTCGACAAGAGGATGATTATTATTTAAATGTTTTTATTAAATGTTTATTTACAAGAACGCTCGTACACTAAAAAGGGGCAGCCTCATAATAGTACATCAAGATATATTCAAGATATATTCAGATAGATATATGGTTTGTTATTAACAGTGTAACAGTGTAACAAGCTATTACAACTGACGGTAAGACAAAAATGTTGACACATACATTATATACATTAACTTGCTATTACGTTTTACGAATCCTGGAACAGAAATATAACAGTTTCCCATCTTTCCTCAACTTTATCCCACTGACACAATGAAAAGCATTACATATTCACATTGAATTTTCCCATTTTAAATTTTTGATATTGGCCTTCACATTTGGATCGCGTCTTTTCATCTGATATGAGTATATATAAAAGTTAATTAATACCACATTATGTATATTGTTTATATCAATGGTACCCCCCAAGAAGTATAAAACGCTCTGTAATACTGCTGATTGTATACTAAACCGAAAAGAAACGTCACCATGGATAGACATATGAGAAACCTTATTTGTCCAAACGCTGTAAACATACTTTGAGATATATCAAAATGATGAAACTTGGCAAAACTGATCATCAAGGTTGAAATTAAAGTGTCAAATGTTCTTAAAGTGAAACACCACACTAGTCTCTGAGAAAATGGCATCACAAGTCAGTATCTCATGTGTCCGCCATGTGCATTGATGACTGTCGTGCAACGTCGATACATGGGATGAATGATGCGGTTGATGAAGGCCATAGGCACTTGAGCCCACACTCTGGGGATCGCCTGACGCAGTTCAACTGCAGTTGTCGGCCTCACGTCATTCAGCCGTCTTTGAATCTCGTCCCAAAGGTGTTCAATGGGATTTAAATCGGGACTGGGAGCAGGCCACTGCATGGTTCTGATGCCATTCTGCTGGGGGAAGACTCTTATTGTTCTCGCAGTGTGGGCACGGGCGTTATTATGCTGAAACTCGTGGTAGCAGCGACGTGCCAAATGAGGTATGGTGTGTGGTCTCAAGACTTGATCAATGTACCGAGCTGCTGTCACACCATTGCCTCTCCCTGGACCGATGTTCTGGAAGACCACAGGGTCGATCCTCTGTGCAAGACCAATTCCACCCCACACCATGATGCTCTGACCACCCCACGAGTCTCTCTCAACAACACAAGCATCCATATAACGTTAACCACGGCGTCGCCAGTCTCTCTCTCTCTCTCCCTCCCCCCCCCCCTCCTCTCTCTCTCTCTCTCTCTCTCTGCATCTGCTGTTGAGATACAGTAACGGCTCTCGTCTGAAAAGATGACTCTTCTCAAATGCTGGTGGCGCCAATGCTGGTGCTGTGTTGCCCATTGAAGACGGTCCCGGCGATGACGTTGTGTCAGAATGGGTCCTCGATGTGGCCTGTGACAGTGGATGAGTCTGCGCGTCAATCGTCGACGCACGGTGTCCGCACTAATCTGTCGCTCTTGTGTCCCCATGGTCTGTTGAGCAGTTACCGCAGCAGTAACAAAACGATCTTGAAGATCGCACAATCTGATGATCCTGACGTCGGGTGGTGACCCTTGATCTTCCACTACGTGGTCGGTCATCTGTAGTGTTGATGGTCTTGTACCATTGCTGGAGCCTGTATTTGGTCCTTACGTGGACTTGAAATGCATTGGCTACTTGCCGGGCGGTTTGTCCAGCTTGCAATCGTCCAAGGGCTTGGTGTCGCTTATTTCTTGTCAATCTTGGCATGTGGTAGCAATTCAATTTGAATGGTATTTGATCTGGGTGGACTTTTATAGGGCAAGAAATGGGGGAACGCATGTGCGTTTCAATTTGCACGGGACTCACGTGCATCGGGTTACTATGGCGTTGCCGTGATGCGTTTGGGCGATAGGTTTTATTGTCATCTGCTTTGTTTTTTTTATCATCAAATTTCATTTTTTCCGGACAGGGTAATGTTAAACTTTAGACGCTTTGACAAATCTTACCCTGATATTTTAATGACAACTCTTCATGCAAAAAAATGTTACTTGGGGTGACGTGTCTTTTGCGGTTCAGTATATAAGTCGTTTTGTTATACATGAGATTTAGACACTCTTTTTAAAAAATACTTATTATATGACACTGATAAAATAGATTTTGCGTTCTTTCATCAGAAACGTCGGTCTTTCGTTGTACAATTTTTATATGTTTCTTTGCTGCTATAATTCTAAACTGAAAACATCGTAGTTTGGTATTTGTTGTACATTTAAATGGTCAAAACATTTTACAGCCATTTTCATATTCAATCAACAGTACAAAACAAAATGATTTCTGGGGAACCGTTACCTATCTGGGTCTACTTCTAGGGGATAATTAATTATGGTTATCAAATACGGTGTTTATCTGGAAATTATATCATGGCATCGTTCAGTCAGTCAGTCAGTCAGTCAGTCAGTCAGGTAACAGTTAACGTCACATCGACGTTTATTCAGCTATATAGTGACGAGAACAGGTTTAAATAACTGGAAGTATGTGATATAAATACACCAAAGTTATATACTGAACAACAAAAGTTTCTGTGACATTGGATGAGATTTAATGCAAAGTTATGTTTTTAACCAAATCTGAAACATTTTCGGTTTGCAACATATAAAAGACTCCTGTAACTATTCAAATGGTTTAATTTGCCATACTGACTTTAGAAAATGCGTGAATTCATAAAAAACAACAACATGAACATGCTCAAATGTCAACTTACAAAACAATAGCTTGTGTGTCCACCTCTGGTTGCGATGCAAGCAACACATCTTCGACTCATGGAATGGACCAGTCGTCGCACAAAGTCCTGTGCAATATCTCTCCATATCAGCTGGAGCATGTTTCGAAGTTCCTGGAGTGTCTGTGGAACACTTGGTTGACGTCGAAGGCGCCGATCCATCTCATCCCACGATTGGTGAGAGATCAGAGGAGCCAGCCGGCCAGGGGATGACATTCACGTTGTTTTGTTGAAGAGAATACTGAACAAGTCTAGCAATATGAGGCCGGGCGTTGTCATGTTGAGAGGTAATGCCTGGGCCATGACGACGCAAAAACGGTAGAACAACAGGGCCAATGATCTCGTCGCGGTAGCACTGTCCATTGAGATTTCCCTCTAACACTATAAACGGGTCCTCTGTCTTGCTGTAATCCCACCCCATACCATAACGCTGCCGCCCCCGAACCGATCTTCTTCCATGACACAATGATTGACGTAAACGTTCACCTCGACGGTCGTCCAGCGTAGACGCTATCTGCACCACTGTAGACGTGCCTGACGGTGGTTTCCTGTCAAAATGGGACGTCTGGCGGGTCTTCATTCCTGCACATCTGAGGCGACGACGTACGGTTTGTGGAGATATTCGTCGATGGCCAGGGATGCTTCTTACAGTCACTGTTGCTGGCTGGAATCGATTTCGTAGGTGTGTTGTTCGAATCCAGTTGTCTTGTCGATTATTGGTTACGCGTAGCCTGCCACTCAGAGGATGGTCTCTGACTGCATTCGTCTGTTGCCAACGTTACCATAAACACCAAATGGTGTTTCTGTGAACGTTAAATTGTCTTGCAACATCCCGTTGACTCGATCCTGCTTCAAGCATACCAATGGTTCGCAGACGCTCATGTTAGGACGGGCGTGGCATTTCGTAATGTTGAATAATTGCGTAATTTTGTTGTTTTTCTGAGTGGCTGTTGTCAGCGCGATGCTAAACAATACATATGGAATCCCGTTAACGCAAATGTTTTTATACACATTCTTGGGTAGTGAAATGCATGGGGTTTGCATAAAAGTCAACATTTGCATGGAATGCATGCTTTTCTGGAGCAGTTGCGTTTTTGTGACTTGATGCCATACATGTACTACAATATTGAAAACCAAACTTTACTTGTTTGAAAAATACACTCAAATATTGGTGTCACAGGAACTTTTGTTGTTGAGTATATTTAAAAGCAAATCTAAAACACGGGCTGTAATCCAAACCAACATACATGGGATCATTTGGACTTCCGTTTCCTCAGCTTCTTGCACGAAACCTTGCAAGATTCATCACATTAGCTACTGGTGGTTGTGCACAACATTAGCCAATAATAAAATAAATCATCAGAAAGTTTGCTTTAAACACTGGTTGATGTTAGTTACATCGATTATGATAGGAATTACGTGTCACACAGGGGAACAATAATTTTACGGTACTTAAACCTCCTGGACAGAGCTTTCGATAATCTTTGTTGATAAAAGCATCACACCAAATTTATAACCACGCAATTTATTATTCTCCTACATATACCAAAAGTTATTACACAGATCAATTTACTTCAAGTAACTTAAGATGAAATGCCCACTTACACAGGAAAAGAGATCTTTCAGATTTACTCTTTGATAATGTGAATCCCTTGCAATTGCAAATTAGACTTGATGATTTCTTATTGCTGTGGTTTTGTAATCCTGGAAGGAAAGGTCATATTCATCCGTTGCAGCCGCGTCACCATATCTCTAATGGCTTTTAGACGCGGGCTATTGCTGTCTGGATCATGCATACTGTGATATGGTGCATTGTCCATGATAATAAGGGACTTGGCTAGCAAAACAGGGAATCCATTTATGTTTCACCCTGCCCAGAAATACCTCGCCGTTCATTTCTGTGTGGTAGTCCCGGTTGGCCTTTTCCTGGGCTCGAAAGACGAGGTCACAGCCTGGGGGAAAACCCTGTCTAGCACAGCCAGCATGGTGAAAGGTAAGTCTTTCACCTTTCCCATTGGTAAATTTCTCCCAGACTCCTTACAGTCCTCACTGGGTACCCACTGACTGCTGCTGGCTGTGTGAGAGGCGTTTGCCCGCGTCTATGAAAACCGACCCATATCCTTCTTCACGTTTTTCCTTGATGTTTCGAAGATAATGATTTCGGAGACGAAGGATGTCTGATCGTTCACATGACACAGGCCTATTTTCACCACTTATCATTTAGTATCTGTATCCAAATGTATATCCATAGCTTGTATTTTGTAACATTTAAATCATGTTCAGTTTCAAGGTATTTCTTCAAGAGTCTTTGTAAAATGTACTTAATTTCTGAACCCTACATGGTTTGATATGTTCCCCACTTGCTTCGCCTGATTGCTAGAGTCCCGTCGACGGTCAACATTTTCAGCTTGTTGGGAGACATTTCCCTCTTTCTGCTTCACATTGAAAGAAATCATACACCTTACAAAAAGTACTGTTTCACATCAGCTGAGTAGCGCATCAGTCAACAACATATACCATGTAGCACGCGCAGTACGTGTTTGCGCTGTTCATCCTACCATTGTGCCCCCTCCTTTCAAGATGTCAACTTGTACACATAACAACATGATATTTTCTCAAACAACTTTTTCCAGTGATGGGAATAATTTAAAAAACCCATTGCAGTGTAGCATATTGACATTTAATAGACTATTCCCGATTTTGAGTTGTTTTGTAATTCATCGTTCTCATTTGTAGCCAAACGGACTGTACTATTTAAGTCGGACTTTATTTATTTAATTGACAAACAATTATAGGTCAGAATCTCCAGATTGGCGCATGAGCCATCCCCTTCTTGGCATAGGACTTTAAGCAAGTTGGTCAGTCCCAGACGAATTCTGCGGTAAAATTACAGAATTCTGCTGTAACAGTATAACCACTTCCCCTCACACATTAATACAAACCATTTTATTCTTTTAATTTTAATATCATGCGTTTAGACATTTCAAGACATAAAATTATGCATACCCATACATAGTGACTGCCATTTATTAATGGTTAGATGTAAACATAGTCTATGTAGTCGTAATACCACAAGAACATTTAAAAGTGAGAATGATATATTTCAAATTAGGTTTCATTTTAGAATTCATAATGTGTATGTTTGAATCGTAAGTGTTTCTGCATCATACGAGTTTAAATTCCGATAGAAAATCTTGAAAATAATGCAAATTCGTGTATTGAATGATGAAAAGAGAAAATTCCGCGATTTTTTATAAGAATCTTTCCGCGATAGCAGAATCACCGAATTCGTCTGAGACTGAAGTTGTACATTCATATTTGTATTGAATGAAACATTAGAATAAACTATATTGTTGTGTAATACAATATATCCACATGTTCTGGCATGGCCAGTCGTTAGAAACAACCGGGCCCACTCTAACACCCGTCGTGGAAAAGTTGAGGTCAAAGTGGCGTGTTGGACAAAGAAACACTTTTGCCGGTTCTAGCGGAAGATTCTCATCCGTGTAACGTTGTGCTGTTAAATTCCACAGAACGTGCACAGTGTCTGTTCTATCTGTAAGAGATGGCTGCCCACATCACCACGCTACCACCAAATATGTCTACATGCAGTATTCAGTTTCGTGCATAACCTTCCCGCGACGCCTGTGAACACTGCATCCACCATCCGCACGACGAAGCATAGAGCGTGCCTCGTCACTAAACCAAACTTGTCTCCACTCTCAGTGACTTTGACACCATTGACATCACAGCCGACGAGATCGATGCTCAGGATATTAATCACTGGATTGTCTGGTCCAGGCTCGATTATTTACAGACCGCCGTCATATAGCTGGAATATTGCTGAGTGCGGCGTTAAACAACAAACCAACCAATCACAGCCGACGATGCAGGTCCGTCAAAATGACACTTCCAACTGGTCAAAAAGCCATGTTGCATGTCATGTTAGTGTGTTTTAGTGATTTTTCCATTATTTTACCAGATTTCTGCAGTGCCTCATTCTTTTCACACAAAGCAATCCCAATCCATCCAGAAATGACCAATTCATTTTTGGTATTAATTGCGTATGGATGTTGGATTCAATAAATTTAAAACTTTGGTTATATTTAATCTAGATTATTCTGTGGGCTGTATTTCAATGGTTGCTGTCATTAATACTTTTTATGACATTATTATAAAACAGTCAAAAATATACCATTCGATTACAAGACATTTTCATTGTTATTCCACATCAGAGACTTTAAAATACAAAATCTAGGATATTTCCAAAATTAGAACAGTTGGTTGGCCTTAACAATATCAGTCTTTGCGCACTATTCCACATTTTATTATACCTAACTGTCGAATTTGGTCTGTCCTTTCATATGCCGTATGTTTTAGTTGTGAATCCATCAGTATGGGTTGACGTTGTCGTTTTGGTAACAGTTTACAGGTCTACAAGATGACTTTGATATTAATTCTTTAATATTTAATTAAGTATCATATTGAAAAGAATTCCGAACCAAATGTCATCAGCATGTGACCTTTGAACCATATTGTAATAAGGAAATTGGGGCATAACCCATCAACATGTGTCAAGTGACATCCTGAAATCTGACCCAGATCAGATATAGTTATTGTTATGACCTCTGACCTCAATAATATAGACTGATTTGACTTTCGACATTTTTTCTCTTTATCAAGTATGGCCATAGTCAAAAGTCAAAGATATTTATTGCATGTAAGGCCTCCGGCCTATATACAAGAGAGTTACAAATAAGTAGTTTACATATTTGGATATAAACTCATGTTTAACCATTTGTTTCTGAGGGAAATTGCATTTTTAACATATATAGCCAGTTTTAATATGACAGCAGCATCTTTTGAAGAAAGAAGAGAAATATAAGCAGGTACAGGATAATTTGACAGATAGCCTTTAGGTATAAACTTTCTTCTTAGGTCACAATAATAAGGACAGACAAAAGTAAAATGAATTTCATTTTCTGTAGCTGAATGACATAATGGGCACTGCCTCTTCGACTTTTCCGTGGACAATTGTCTTCCTTCATGTATCATAAGATCTAACAATCCGAGCCTAAATTGAATAAATGGACGTCGAAGGGTTCTTGATGTTAAATGTTGATAAGTATTTTTCTGGTTGAATAAGACTCTCAAACGTTCTATACAAGTCATACCTTGAACTGTTTTCTAGAGTGGAATGCCATTCCTGATAAAACATATTTATAGATTGTTCACGAAATTGTTTCAGAAAGAGTTTAACAACTCCAACTGTTTGGTTTAACTATACAAAGCCGAATCCATGAGAAAACAAAAGGTTTCTAATATGTGATGCCCATGTTACTTTGCCCATGTCGTCTTAATGCACAAGCATATTATACGCAAGTTTGGGGATTCGGCGTTCATCCATTCCAAGGATATTAAACCAATATTTCAAGCATCTAATTTGGGAGTTGCCGAAAAAGGCGACTATACTTGTCGTAAGAGGCGACTAACGGGATCGGGTGGTCTGGCTCGCTAACTTGGTTGATGCATGGGTATCGTTGATCGATGCTCAGTGGATTCTCTGGACAAGACTCGATTATTTACAGACCACCGTCATATAGCTGGAATATTGCTGAGTGCGGCGTTACACAACAGACAAACAAACAAACAAGTGATAAAACAAAAGCAATATGGATTAGGCTCAACGACAAGCAGTAACATCAAATTATTTCAGGATCTGAAACTAGTGCTGGCACAGTGGGGACTTTGAACTATTCGAAATAAAGCTTAATTTTAACTCCGTGGGTAATCAATACAAAAAAGAGATTTGAAATTATTAATCAAATTTTAGGGAATTAGGGTAAAATTACTGTTGTCAAACCTTGGCCCTTAGTACATATATTTTCTTCTCTTACAAACCCACAAAGTGAATTTATTGATGAACTAAACAAAATATTTTACAGATTTATCTGGAATGATGAAAGGCATGAAATGAAACGAACAACATTAATTAGAGTGAGTGAGTGAGTTAGCAATATTCCAGCAATAACACGGCGAGGGACACCAGAAATGGGCACATTAATTAGAACATATGATGAAGGCGGACTGAGAATGATAGAGGTATGGTCTTTTTGAAATACTAGTAGTTCTGATAAAAAAAAAAATATCTTCAAAATAAAAACTGTAATAACCTTAGCATCTTTCCGCTTGAAAACATATTCCTACTTGGGGGCAAAAATTGAAAACAGTATACACTTAACTAACCCTCACTTGAGAGATGTTTTGGCTGTTTGGGGAACATTTTATAGAAGACAAATTAATATTGGACAAATTATCTCCACAAAAATTGGAGAAGTATTATCACAACTTCTTTGGTGTAACCATGAGTTTTAAAAAACAAACAGATTTCAGCATAAGAAATTGGTTTTTAAAGGGAATATACACTACTAAGGATCTCTGTTATGAAGTTGATATAATGCCCTTCAATAACTTAAAAGAAAATACCAAATTAAAGGAACACTTATTGACTATTACCAGGTTCTATCAAACAGACCAAAAAACCTGGTAAGATGCTATTAGAAATAATCACATAATCACATGTTATATAATCAACATTTAAATACACCTCTGATGGACTTACTTGTAGCGCCTGAAGACTCCAGATATTTTTTTTATAATAAGACTAACTTCAGTAAATCTCCCAACAGTGTCTAAGGCGCCGCGATTCGCTGTGCAGAGTTGCGTGCCTTGGGCACTCCAGACACCTATGATTGTTGGTTCGAATCCCGGTTCGCCCTAATAATGTTTGTGCTTGTGCTTGTGGGTTTCACCGAAGTGCTTAACGTCTGAGACATACATCACTTCGGGCTTTCCTCCCACGTTACGCTGTCACGCCCCGAAATAACTGGAATACTGTTAAAAGCAGCGTTAAAACCAACTCACCCCAAGTGATATGTTCACAGTAGTGAAATGCGCCATGTTCACTGGAATTGGAATATCACTTTTCTCAATTTCAGAAACTTCTAGTACACTGAAGTATATAATAAATACCACAATTTTCACCGATGGTTAGGTACAATGTCTGTCACTTCGGATTTGTTGTATTCGGAGACTGTTTGAAAGAGAACGAACCAACGTTACGGAAAGACGCACAAGTAGGCCACGACATTAACGCCAGGTGAGTTAAAAAATAAATTTCACAAAATGTTTAAAAATCAATTCCCACGAACCTCAGGAAGTAGAATGTTGATACTTTTGTGTCAATATTTACGGCTATAAGTAGATTCAAGGCATCGTGAACAGCATTCATCTTCAGTGCTGTAGTCGACGTTGCTGACATATGTTTTCCTCCATTTTCTCAAAATGATTGACACCAAATGTTCCAAACCTCGGTGCGCGTGCGTGCTTGCGCGCTTGCGGGCCTGTCTGTCTCAGGACGGATATGACACGAGCTTCAGTTTAATATCAAATTTATGTCACGAGTGAAGGAATGTGCAATTTTGTCGGAGGATACCCATGTTGTTCGTATATTCGTCTTAATTAGTTCTGTCGAATACGCTCCCATGTCTTTCCGACTTCATGACCTACAATTATGCTTGACTGAAAACGAGGACTCTGCGATACAGGAAACGCAACGCGCGGTTTTACATAATGTGTATAATGTATATAAATTATCATGCACATGGACGCCGCGAAAGAGTACGTGATGCTCTTCGGAGCTCTACAGAACATTTTAGGGAATAATTTGGTTTGGAACTTTGCGGTTTTGTGATTTGTAATTTGTATTACGTCAGTAGAGGAGAAATAGTCCACTTGTACAGCCTCAACCCCATACACATTCTGAACTGGTACTCGTTCGTAGATACTCAGCTGCATATGTATATTTAAATATGATATTGTTTTGTTGCTGACGGGCTTCAGCCTTTGACAGGAACATGGCAGGCTTCAAAATTAGCCATTCAATTGCCTTGTATGGGTGAAACGTGAATGTGCATCCTGATATGTTTTACACCTGGACCAATAGTAATTCATATGTTCTTTTTAACCTGATACCCTGATCTTGTTACCCTAGTACCCCGACCATTGCACTTTCATTCTGCTTATAAATGATCCTATATACATTTTAACTGCTGGATCTTAAATGTGGTATGAATGTTGCTTCTAATGGCATTATATTTTGTTCCAAATTATTTTTATAATGTTACAAACATGACTTTGTTTTTCTTTTCCATAAATCTATTTTACCATTTTTGCACCAGTGATGTTTGTCACCAAGTGAGGTGAAGCGTCATAACATCAACAAAATATTTTTCAAAATAGAAAGAAATATGTTAAGAAGGGATTTGCAGTGATCCACTAAAAAAATGCCCCCGCTATTTGACCTTTTACGCCAAAAAGAATCTGTTCCGGCAGATAATTGCGATTATTTAGTTTCTGGCTTTGATATGTTATATTTTCAACATCTTGCTTTAAGTGAGCATATAGCCAAGATATTAAAAACATTATATGTTAATGATTAGGACAGAATTTATGTTACTTTTATAGTCCTGAGGTCAAAAGACGGCCTCCGTGGTCTAGTGGATAGAGCATCTGCATGGAAACCGGAAACGTAATATCAAAAGAAGTTAATAGATGGTACTTGTCGTTTCCCTTGCAATGACCTCAGCTTTAGGGGAATAAAACAAGAACTGGTCGGCTCGGAGACAGTATACTGAGTCTGAGTGGGGTATGAACGTCGTTATATAAAGTGCAGTAATCTTGAACGCGACGATAAACCCCATTTCACCTGACGTTATGAGGTAAAAGTCACTGAAGAAACGCTTCTTACTAAACTGTTTGGGTTCATTACCATTGTGGTTTAATGTAATGAAGGGCACCAAATTCTAAAGTTAATCGTCCATAAAAACATTGGAAAAACTGTTGGCATATGAAAAATAAATCTCTTTTGGGGCACATATACAGAATCAGAGTTGAAACTTTGTGTAACGTAAATTTAAGTGTTGTATACTGATACAATGTTACATTTTATACAATATTACATTCCTCGTAGATTAGGAGAGAATGTTGAGGTCTGATGCTGGTTACATTTTCTTTTTTAAAGTATTTCGAGACTGGTGAACAAACATTGACAATGATGGTGGATAAATGTGATAGTGTCTAATCATCATTCTGGACTTGGAGGATGAATTGTTGTCAGTTTCAAGCTGATCTCACATTTGACCATGTTCAGGTTATGGATAGTTTCCACTGAAAGAAACGCCACTCATAGTCAATAAGATTTAAGGGTCATCATTGGACTGGTAGTGGCTTCCAAGTGAGAATTACACATAATATTTAGATGGTTCCCCATTTAGGAACGGTCGGGTTCTATAAACTGCCAATATATTCAAAAGCAAAGGACTAAACGGACCTTGGACTAGTTTCTAGATGATAACTTGAGCTTCAGTGAATCATTATCATCTGTCAATAAATAATTGGTCATAATGAACAATCGTGAAAAGAGTGACAACACGTTAAGAAAAAGGTAACATAACAATGACTACCGTATGCTAGCTAAGCGGGTTTCCAAGATGCAAAACGATATGTGATAATGTCTAAATAAGTGACTGGTTACTTCTTTAAGTATGGTGTATGGACTATTCCTCATGAAAATCTTGTTTAATAACTACTCCGTCAATGATAACAAAGGTTATATACATATGACAAAGACGTTCAAAAACCGATCTGAGTTTGGTTCGGGATAATGAATTGATGTATTTCATCAGATTAATTTCCAGACAATTCATATGTAAACAGGGTGAAATTTGATAGGGTCACGGGTGGCCCATTCGTCTATTTCGCCGCAGTGTTGCATTCCTCTGGAGTGCAAGGATTCAGTAAGCGTGGATTCGTTGCCCAGATCGCGTTGATTTGTCAGCACAATGCTGGGATCACAAAAGATCACAAAAGATCACAAAAGATCTAAGATCTGCATCTAAGGATATCCTCCAACATTAAGTTTTTTTTAATATAACATTAAGACTGTTCAAGGCAGTTTCACTATCGCGCTTAGCTTTCTTGTTAATTACAAGCCTGGGCACATGCAGCATGACACGTGACCTGTTTGATACTCATTTCCAGTCAATAACTTCCAAACCGAAACTGACGAATTTACGTCAGGTGAGTTGAAATTGGTTTAACGTCGCGTTCACGACTATTGCACTAATACTGTGGAGTGCATGCACCTGTGTATATGTGTTAGTAGAGCGTAGACGAAGGTATAGTTGATAAAAGTCAGTGATTAATTCTTTATCTTTCAAATAACAAAATTCCTGTTAAATGTTTGCGAAAACAAGTCTGAATTTGGTCAAGTGATATCTTATTGTATTGTCCGTGTGTTCACGTTGTGTCCCTCTGCTCAGTATTTGAATACCACTGATTTTAACCTGACAGTTCTCGACCGATCTTGTCTCATCTTCACAATGTTAGCAAAATAGCATCAGACCAAAGATTTTCGTACTTGATTCAAAACTCGTTTTTATTCCACCCATTTTTAATGTTCTTGGATCTTCCCCGTTTCAAAGTAGAAACCTCTTTTGATTTCAATCACTGACAAAATGTTCTTGTAGAACATATCAGAAACTATTGCAGAACGTACATTCAACACAGAGTGCTCTTAGGCGTAAAGAAAGTCGCTCAATTTTGGAAAGCAAACACTATAATGGAACCAGACAATGATCGGCAATCCTAATTTCCTCTCCAATTCTTTCTTGTTTGAACATCAAACAGTTTATGCTGTACTATTTGCTGTGTACAGCCAGAGGTTGAGAGACCGAGAGCTAACAAATACAAATTTCTTTTTGTGCTACACTCACACATATTCCTTACAACTCGGGTTTTTTTTATTCATGCAGAATAATGATAAAATTGTCGTTGGAAAACACCCACCGCTTGATACAGGCAAAACTCAGACAAAATAAGACAATGTAAATGTTGTCATCATTTAAAGCCGAGTGTTAAACTTGAATCAATTTTTTAAAATGTTTTTTTAACAAACACTTCCCTTGATGTGTACATCTTTCAAACAACAGCTTCATTTAAAAAAATAAATAAATATTACTTCACTTTGAATGTCGTAGGACTGCATAGGGCCTAGCAAGCTAACTCCAGGTATTTACAACTGCATGTAGTACATTAATCTGACTGGACAAACTTAACGGACTGGATCATAGCTGTGCGGCAATAATGAACAACTTTGTGCTGAGATATTGCTGTTTGTTATGCTTGATTTGAGAGAAGTACATAATAGCACATCGTTGTGAAATTTCGTGAGCATGTTTAGCTCTCTTTGGCAAAATCCATGTGAGCTTACTGTCATGAGTCTTCGCCTAGCGTCCGATGTCCGTCCTAAAATCTCTATTAAACATATCGATACCTTTTTCAACAGAATGTGTTCTACATGTCCTTGAAAAATACACGCAGCATTCGTTCCAACGACATGTTGAGAGAATGTCCCTGACACTAATTACCTTTATTGTTCCAAATGTAATGCAATGTTGTATACGTGTAGTCATTAGAGGGCCTCAACACATATGTTACGTCATTTCTCAATATTCTATATGAATGCTGCACAGTTGAATTCCTGCGTGTAAGGCAGGAATTGTGAAGTGTGGTGGTTTGCCATTTCAGGTGCCCCTTTGTGGACACGTTGTATATGTGATTATAAGTATGGTAGCCCGGGTCTCGTTTCTTGTCAGCTGTTCTATAAGCTACGGTATAGTAGCTATTTGCCGCCATGTGCCCTCAAGTTCGGAGCCATTGACCGTTAAGTAAACCAATCTTTTTCGATTGAAAATGTACCCAAACACATATTCTAGGAATTAGCAAGTATTGCCGAGGCAGTGGAGATCGACTCTCTCATTCAAATCCATATTTATTTCATCAGAAGTGAACTTACTATCAAGCCCAACCGCTAACAGACTAATAAAGGTTATTTAATGAACATTGGAGATTTACATTTTGTCGCAAAAACAGGTGCAAATTGCTTCGCCACAAAACTGTCTGCTCGTTCAATCGTGTCAACAGTTACATGAAATCGGAATAGGTTGCTGTGTGATGGCAGTGGGGTCGGTCCAGTCTATTGCATTATCAGCGATCACAGATCCCATTACACCTTACTACACTAACAGGCATACTTAAAGACAATAACAAAGGTTTTCTTCACATTCCCGATGTCCTGGTGGTGTTAAGGCTTTGAAATGAACGGCTAGAGAAGCTTTCCTGATGATCCTACAATGGCAATAATTCGTGACAAGGAAATAAAAGGCAATCGGTAAGACGTGGTCTGTTTTATGGCTTCTGCTATCGGTGCCGATCTACAGTCTCTCGGATTAATTGTGTGTTACAATTCTCGCCTACTAGTATTAGTGAAGCAAGCCTAACACATCTACTGTCAACACTGTAACGTATTTATATGGCTTATAAAGTCAGTGTCATCCTCTTAAATTTGAAATGCCGAAATAACGATGTGTGTTAATTATCTATCTTTCTAACTGGTAGTGTGCCTGCATGCACACTGTTCTTACAAAGAGTATTTAACAAGAATTGTGTTTACGTTTTAGTTGTATTTAGCACCACAGCACTGTAGCGTAACGAATACATGTACATTGTGAGAGACAAATCGTTGTAGCAATGAACGGACAGTTGTATCGTGTATACCCCCAGATCGCGGTTTGTTGTTACAACAGAGAAAATGATATTTTGGTGATATAATATCAACATGAATGAATGCATATAACTAGATCTCAATTAAAGAGCACTGAAACAAAGAGTTTCTGGTAAAATACGAAAGTGATCGTTAAAGTGTTTCAAGGAGTGATTTCATTTCGGATAAAAGAAATATATTCTTTCCTGAATAAAAAGAAATGTAAAGATTTCTGCTACAAATGTTTGTTTGTTTGCTGTTTAACGCCGCACTCAGCAATATTCCAGCTATATGACGGCGGTCTGTAAATAATCGATTCTGGATCAGACAATCCATGGATTAACACCATGAGAATCGATTCACGCGATTTGGATACGATGACATGCATCAACAAAGTCAGCGAGCCTGGCCACCCGATCCCTTTGGTAGCCCCTTACAACAAGCATAGTCTCCTCTTACTCTAGGCGCACCTACTCTACCCCGTCTATACATGCGCGCGTGTGCGTGCGTGCGTGCGTAGTGGTGTATGTGTGTGTCTGCTACTAGTGGTCGGAACTTTAAAGTGCTAGCCCATTGAAATAACATGCCGCAACGTAACATGGATACTCCGCTCAGACTGACTCCGAGCCTAACAGCCTTTTTTGATCATTTTATGCCGGACACAAGTACCATCTTTTAACGTATTTGGTATGACGGGGGCCAGGGATTGAACCACCGAACTTCCTCTCTCTGGACAGACACTTCATGCGGTAGACCACGGATACGGTCCTGTCATCTCCGCCATCTCCTTAATTCAGATCCCCAAACCACTAACACGATTTGAGTGAACAATTCACTCAATATCTTCGCTGACACCCTTCGCTAAGGACCCGTGTTATCTTGTGTCACGGTAGAACTGAGATGAAACGTGGCATGGTATAGCAGGGTTAAATCTATATCTACATCAATATCGGCACTCATATTGTTTCGTAATTTCACATTAAATCAAATTCGCAATAACAGAATGGGTACTGGCGTTGAATATATTGAACGATTCTCAGTAAAAGTGTTACCAACACACAAGAAAACAAACGTTCACCAAAGGATTACCAAAATTACCATTATCTCAGGGCTTTGTGTGTTAGATACACCACTTTCAAACGCCTCCTCCACGTCCATTATTGAATTACCCCTGTCTTAATATACTGGTTAAACAGAACATCCGTGTGAAATTAAATCATATTTCTTCAATAACAACAAATCTATGATGCATAATACATGTAGAAATCTATTTAATTAGTATATGTCATTGTGAAAAATAAATCAATAAATGAGAGAATATGAATTATTGTTTTACATTTCCTATTCAGCACGAACGTAGAGAATATCATCCTCGTGCCCGTTGATATCAGACATTTATTATCCAAAACTGGCTCCCACTGGAGATATCGCTTGGGTGAGATCAAGCGATATCTACATTGTAGATATGCCGCAATGAAATTGCATCACAATGCTTACCATCATTGGTTACCATGACGTCACAATCAAATGACATCACTAATGGCTCTGCTACTGAAGCTGCTAGCAATATTTTTTTACACTAAAGACACTTCTAATTACTGTTAAAAGAAAAAGTTGGAAGAATGATGTTGGATGATAAAGAAAATCTCACCCTTGTGTCTTTTGATATCAAATATATCAACACTCGGCAAGCCTTGAAGTTTGTCCACCTTTATCAACTCGTGTTGATATATTTGATATCAAAAGACAGAAAGGTGAGATTCTCTTTATCAACACCAGTCGATAAAAAGACTTGTCGAGGAGTTTTAATCGTTTATCCACCAGTGTTAATATATCTGATATCAAAGGTCAGGAGAGTAAGATTCTATTTATCAGCAAAAATATATATTTTTCAGTTTGCAAACAGTAATAATCATTGTCTTGAGTGTAAGATACTAGTATACAGATAACAAGCTTCACCGACAAAGAGATAAGTGATATCATTGATTGTGACGTCACAGTAACCGATGACGTCACAAAGGTCCGCGAAGCAGTGCGGTGAAATTTCTCAAACATGCGATATCTCCTGTGGAAACCAGTTCTGTTGATAAATAGAGAGTACTTCACGAGTGTCTGCCAGATACCATTTATCTAACCACTCGTTTTTAAAACGTACCTAACTTTTTATTACAACGCACAAGATAAAGGTATATGACAGGCAGGCACGAGTGCAGTAATCTGTTTCTTACACAACATAAACCATTGAATCGGCGCATATTTTGTCTATTCTCATGATCGCAGTGGCGCATTAATACATGACACAACGGCCATGAGTGACGTCATACAGCTTAATGCTTGCTGATCATACCTAGTGTGACCCTCGACAAACAGGTTTCCGTCATATCTGTGGATTATCAAGGCGATGACGATAACGCAAATCAGATAGATCAAAGAACATTTATTAAAACTCTAAAACCAGACACTGACGTAGATGCATTTGACCGAAGCACGTCAGTGTGTATGCATCACTTAATGTCTTTGCTTTTACAACAGTGAAAATATTTTGGAATAGATGTTTAGAACTCGTGAAACACAGGAAAATCCAACATAGAAACGTTATTTACAAACTTGCCTGAGTGGAAAGATCTCCTGTCGTACACGATCACAGAGTGTGATGTAACCAAACCTACAACAGTATCTCCAATCACAACATAGACATGACGTCCTCTGGGCGCCTCGTAGGTATGCGCCCAGCATACACGTACGGTGTCTTGTTCATTGAAGTCGCCTCATTTATGGGTAACAGATACCGCATTGAGAGGAAAATATTAGTATGTATTGGGTAAAGTCGGACTCAATATACATGTGACGTATATATGTGAGGATATTTGTCATATCATCATAGGTATATCATACAACGCAAGAAGCCAGAAACATTTCAGTCCAAACATTCAGACTGCGACACACGAACATAAACAGGAACGTTCATCACAAGAAGCACCAGTGTTGGCAAGTACTATGTTCTTAGACTCATTTCCTGCGAGCACAATGGTGTGGCCTTTCAGTAGCACTATCTTCATACAAACCTATGACACAACACTATTTAGGAAAACAGTAATAGCAGGGCTGAGTAGTGTTTAGAGCATGACTGGTCCATAACATCTCTTTCATTCATTCAGGAGGAACGAACATATATTATCTCCTAATGGAAAAAGACAGAATACTCTGGTTTCTGGTGCGTTTATTCTAATCAGGCAAGCTTTTCAACTGTGATAAATATGGAGCATGAGTTGTTTTTAGGCAACCAAGCACATAAAGCATGCAATAAACGTCCAAATATACTTTCGTACAGCTGTATTTGTATTGCTCTTATATACGAAAGTGCGTTTATCCTTTTCCCGCAAACACTGAGCAGGAGAGATGTTTAGTAGATGGCGAAAATCTGATATCCACGTGACGTCATTCGATAAAACTGCCTTTGATCAAACCTATTTAGTCTACTGGTCTATTAGAAACTGCGCGTACAACAAAAAGACACGCGAATGTCTTCAGGAGCAAAACGGCAGCAGAAGAAAAATTATGTGAGATAAACGTGATTTGAAGATTTTCTATGCAAAACCACAGTGTATATGAACTGACGTAAATGACTACGACTGGGAGGACAATACTGGACTAGGCGGTAGAGCAGTGTCAGAAGGTCGTATGGGACTACGACAGAGAGGACAATACTGGCCTAGACAGTACAGTAGTATAAGAAGGTCGAATAAGAATATGGCAGCGAAGGGAATAGTATCCGAAACAGAAGATTAGTATAAGAAAGAACCCTTCTTTGTCATAAGGATGTCATTGGTCAATATGACTACACGAATTCTTGGTGGCACTGTAGAATGGTATTCCTAAAGTACTTGAGGGAAAATATCACTGCAATATTGACCTGCTAATTAAACCTGTCCAATTGCTTCTTTATTGTAGCAAGTTCCCGGTTCTCAATTAGATGTGGGATTATTCTGTGACAGCTTATGAAATAGGCTTGTGTTTTGATAGAGCTTTGCCATTATTGAGTGATAAGACACGGCTAATGTGGCGAGGAGATGGAACGCGAGCTGTCAACGAACGTGAAATCGAGCATTTTACTTGTCAATTACCTTGTCTGGCAGTCGGGAGTTGGAGATAGAGATAGAGGCTATTAGTGGTCACTGAGTGTTACAATTAATTAGAAACCGAATCTATCATTACAAAATCACCTAAGTCAGGCTTGATGCAGAATTAGTTGTGACTGGCGACAGAGTTAGGCCGCTTGGCTGACGTGGTACTTGTCAACCCCAGGCTATGTTCATCAATTCGGTTGGCATGACACATTACAGCTTTGCGAAACGCCTTTTCATGACATTAAAATGATAACACGAATATATGTGATACAATATTGCATGATTGTTGTAAAAGACATATCAATACCGGGTGAACATAACCATGCTCTGTTATCGTATTTCTGTTCAATTCACACATGTGAACACCTTCATACTAACCGTGTTAAAAGGTTTAGATATGATGTTGCAGTTGAGGAAGTAGACATTATATATCTATTAACACACAGGGGATAACTTTGGCACTTATTGAGGTATTTAGACCAATTTAAAAATGTAGACTCAAAGTCCAGATCAGCCACACATGTCACTATGAAGGCCATCCAAGGCCACATTGTCCCACCTACCAGACTAACATATGTGTACTTGTCTCAACGGTCTTGAAGCTTATCAAAGCTTAAAACCCGACCTTGACGGACCCAAGAAGGCTTACATCGATATCACACAAAAATATTTTTTTTTATAAAGTGTTGGTTCGTTGGTTGTTGTTTTACGTCGAACTCAGTAATATGACGGCGGACTGTAAATAATCAAGTCTGGGGCAGACAATCCAGTGATCGACACCGTGAGCAAGGAACCACGCCGTTGGGGTACGATGACACGCAATCAACCAAGTCACCGAGCCTTGACCACCCGATCCATTAAGTCGCCTTACAATGGGCATAGGTTGCCGGGGAGTCATAATAACCCTCAATCCCAACGGGAATTATTTATAGTCAATGAAATCTTGTTATTTCGAAATACTTGGGACCATCAAACATACATTAGCAATTCTAAACTGCTTCTTTTCCTAAACCATACATATAAACAATATTCAGTCTTTAAACCATACCTACTTGATAAAAGAATGGATCCTTCGGATAAATTAACAATGTATTTGGTATAGTGGAGGTAAGCGGAACACAATAGCTTGTCTCATTTTGAAAGATGGCATTTTCTTTTTTGTTCATCTCATCTAGCGATCTGACAATTTGATATTTCCATAAGTGGCGAAGAAACAAGGCGAAATGTCAACTTTATCAGGTTAATAAAATAGAAAAACAGAATTGGTCCCAATTAAACTAAGCCTATCGAAGTAACCTATGCTTAACGTAGTAACTTATGATCAACGTAGTAACGTATGCTTAACGTAGTAACCTATGATCAACGTAGTAACCTATGATCAACGTAGTAACCTATGCTTAACGTAGTAACCGATGCTTAACGTAGTAACCTGTTATTCGTAGTAACCTATGCTTAACGTAGTAACCTATGCTTAACGTAGTAACCTATGCTTAACGTAGTAACCTATGATCAACGTAGTAACCTATGATCAACGTAGTAACCTATGCTTAACGTAGTAACCTGTTTGTCGTAGTAACCTATGCTTAACGTAGTAACCTATGCTAAACGTAGTAACCTATGCTTAACGTAGTAACCTATGCTAAACGTAGTTTGTCGTAGTTACCTATGCTTAACGTAGTAACCTATGCAAAACGTGGTAACCTATGTTTGTCGTAGTAACCTATGCTAAACGTAGTAACCAATGCTTAACGTAGAAACATATGATCAACGTAGTAACCTATGCTAACCGTAGTAACCGATGCTTAACGTTGTAATCTATGCTTAACGTAGTAACCTATGCTTAACGTAGTAACCTGTTATTCGTAGTAACCTATGCTTAACGTCGTAACCTATGCTTAACGTAGTAACCTATGCTAAACGTAGTTACCTATGTTTGTCGTAGTAGCCTGTGCTTAACGTAGTAACCTATGCTAAACGTAGTAACCTATTTTTGTCGTAGTAACCTATGCTTAACGTGGAAACATGATCAATGTAGTAACCTATGCCTAACGTAGTAACCTATGCTTAACGTAGAAACTTATGATCAACGTAGTAACCAATGCTTAACGTTGTAACCTATACTAACCGTTGTAACCTATGCTTAACGTAGTAACCTTTGCTTAACGTAGTAACCTATGCTTAACGTGGAAACATACGCTTGTCGTAGTAACCTATGTTTATCGTAGTAACCTATGCTTAACGTAGTAACCTATGCTTAACGCAACCTAAGGGGCGAGCAAAATTATTCCGGTTGGCAGAAACGAAGACTTGGTTATTGCCCACCATTGTACTCGTAGCCGTTGGACATTGCTCATAATATCATTCAATGGTTTTCTGGTGCATACAGGCCGCCGTAGAAATAGCTGGAATACTGCTGACAGTTATGGGACAAACAAACATTATCAGACTGATAACGTGTATTTCAGAATGTACATAGACTTTAAATTTGTAACATTACCTTTGTTTCCAATTGAAGATCACTGATTATTACATAAACATAAAAAAAACCAACTAGAAGTCCCTCTGGATTATGCAGGATTTTTCTAATAATGTGACATGACATTCAAATGAATTAAATGTTTAATCCCAACGTTTAACCAACCCTGAATTAAACGTGAATATCATCAGCAAGGTTACGAGGGGCGTTCAATAAGTTTTGCAACTTGGATATTTGTGTTTACAGAAACAATGCCAACTTTAGGCAGGTGTGACACTAGTCATAACATCAGGTTGACACGTGTCATAACAAGTTCCAGTCACAACAATATGTTAGATGTGATGGCTTCATTCACCAATGGGTGGTCACACTCATGGATTCTCTCAAACATGAACAACGCGCAGTAATAAAGTTCCTTACCAAGGAGGGATGCAAAGCAAAAGAAATCTATGATCGCATGTGTAAAGTGATGGGTAAGGATGCTCCTGATTATTCCACAGTTTGCCGTTGGTCTCTACAGTTTAAAAGGGGTAGGGAGTCCATAGTCAAGCACCCCAATTCTTCGCCTCCGAGGAAGTTTCGCACTCAACCATCGGCTGGCAAGGTAATGGCTACCATATTTTGGGATGCAAGAGGCATATTACTGATTGATTACCTGCCACCAAAATCTACAATCAGTTGACAGTATTATGCTAATGTAATGAAAGAATTGCGAAAATCTATTCGCCAGAAACGCCGTGGGATGTTAACACGTGGTATTATACTTTTGCATGACAACGCTCTGGTTCACAAGTCGATAATTGCACAGGCCGCCATATGTGAATGTGGATTCGAACAGTTAAATCACCCAACCTACAGCCCAGTCTTAGCCCCCAGTGACTATTTCCTGTTCCGGCAAATGAAATCTGCCCTACGTGGAAGACGCTTCCAGGATGACGAGGACAGAGGCGTGGTCAGAGAGCCAATCTGCGGATTTCTACAAAAGTGGTATTAAAAGCATGATGGACAAATGGATAAGTGTATTGAGGTGAAGGGTGATTATATTGAAAAATAAAACTACAAAAGATATTCTGCGATTTGGTCTTATATTGAGGTTGCAAAACTTATTGAACGCCCCTCGTATCTCGGGCGAATAATTTTAATCCGTTTTTAACTCATCTGAAAGTGAAGACAGTCTATGCAATTATGTGCCGTCCGCCTGTCAGTCATCATTTTGGAAACTGCTGAAATTTAGTTAAGTGAACCATAATAATTATACGATTCAAATAGTATAAGATTGACGTTCAACTTCTACCATCGTTTGTTCTCCGTTCTGGCAATAACTTGTTCCAAATGAGCCAAACTCAACATGGTCTCTAATGTATAACCAGAATGCGAAGATCAGGAAAAGTATCAAAATTAAATTAAAAAGAAAATTAGGTTCAGAAAGTGTCGAAACAATAAAGGTTAAGTTGTGTCATTATTTATTTCAAACACTCAGTATCTATGGACATAACAAAATTAACTTAATAGGTAACTTTAGCACAATAAGAAGAAACAGAAAAAGCTATAGTAATTTTATCTGAAAATGAATAAGTTATTATGAACAAGCTACTTGCAATTTGAGTGGCGTTCAAAACAGTTTAAATCGAACAAAACACAACCATACCAATCACAAAATAAAGCTGCTAGTGTGGTTGTGTTTGTTTTAAATTTTAACACGCTCCGGATGAAACGAAGATGTGTAAAGAGTTTTTTGGAACTTACCTGATGGGGAGAGAGAATGTATCCGTGGCAGTGTCAGTGCTTGGTGGGCGCGGTGTTACTGCCGACAAAGTAGACAAAAATATACCTATGAAGCAACAGAGTTGACGTATAGCATTCGAGGCCATGTTCCCTGGACAGTTCGTGTGGACGGAGGGAGGTGAGATGCGCCAGCCGGCCGCAACTGCCCTGCGTTCTGTTTAAATATATAGCCAGTTCATCCTAAATGGATTGATAGCAACAGGGTCGATGAAACCACGTGGCGCCCAGATGGGCGGGGCAGACTTGTCACCTGTATATGTACATTAGCATACGGACGAACGGAGTGGTGTCGATATTGATTCGGCTCGGGGTAAAATTGGATTAAGATCAATGGAAACTGTTTTATCAGTAATTTACAGTTATCCAATACCGTTTCATTAACTGCAGCGTATGGGTTCGGCGGTTGCATCAGCCGCATACGGTTTTATAACAGGCAGGCTATACCTGTAATGAAAATTATGCTGGGTTGTTCTATAACTTAAATGTTACTGAAGAAGCTGGACAGAACTTTTCAAAGTCGGTTAACATACCATTACGCCGCGCATATACTGCGGGTGGCATTTAATGAGAAGTCTTTGAAGTATTCGATCCGGTGAACTTCTCTGAACCTTGTCTTCTTGATAGTGTACCCTTTTTGTTGCAAAATAAAACGACTTGACTATCACAAGTATTCTTAATTATTGGTACCATTTTGACGATAAGTTGCTGTTCAGACGTTGGACAGCAGTGTGCTTGGTGTAGACCAACCATATAAAAGAAGCAGATGGTGATGTATGTCATTCAAATGTAACACAATTCGCATCAGTATAGTAGATGTGCGCAACAGCAAATTATCTAAGCGGTCCCTTCGTTATAGATTGCACTGTACTCTTCAGTAGGATAATGACAATATGTGGAAAGTAGTTGTGGCGCGAATAGGTAAGAACATCGAGAGCAAACGTTTCGTTTGATTATTTTTTGTTTGTCGCCGACCCTAAAAATATTCAAGCTATATAACTTAAGAATGGTTTAAATAATCGAGTACGGGTCAGCAAATCCAGTGAATGATATTGTAAACAGCTATCACGCCGTCGATGTACGACGACAAGCTATCCACCCGGTCCATTCCACCGCCTCGTCACCAGACCTATTCTAACCCGGAACACCCGCGGGGCTTGAGAGCACAGGCACAAAATAGCTGCATATAAACATAAGAGAGAATGTTGTCGACATTGCCATTTTGTAAAACCTTTTGACAAAGTCCGTTATATAGTGTTTTACTTACTAAATCAGTAACAGACACTGACATGTTAAGTCTTATGCCAATTCATTTTTACATTTACAGCATACTAAGTATATAAATCCTATTAGGTCACATTTGTTGACGCGGCTTTTTCACGTGGATCGATGAAAACGCCATGTATTGGTCGCCATGTTGCTCTTTTCTCAGCGACGATAACTACTTCTAGCTTAAAAGTTAGCATTAAAATACTATTTTGACTATCTCTATACCTGGCTGAATTCGTAAGATTTCTTTGACGTCCATGATTCAGGTACTATTATTTAATGTACTTTTACTAGGATTATTAATGTATTAATAATCAAGTATCTGCCTTTATTATTAACACCACAAAAAGAAGCCATTGATGCCAACATTTATCAGAGTTATTGTAGATTTTTTTATTTGGAACGGACTGACGGCTGACACTTACTAGGTCCCTGTGTGGACCATGCCGGTGGAACTGTGATTTCAGTTAGACTGAATCTGTGCACAAAGAGTCGTTGGCTATTTGAACTGTGATCGGAATATGTTTGTGACCAGGATCCAGATTGTGTCCGATCGGTGGAGTTTTCTGTATCACATTGAGTATTCACCTATTTTGCTTTGCCACATATATGTTAGTTGTCCAGATTGTATTCGCAATTGTGTAAATATTGAATAATTGTAGGTTTTGGTAATAATTAGATATTGGTAATAGTGAAACTGAGTTGGGTCCTTCCTTTTGTTACTTGAGACACTGTGTCACTCGTAACAATACGTATTGCTATAACGTCTTTACTTATTGATCTTCAGCATTCGAAAACTAGTATCTCCTTCGACGTTTAACTGGAAACGTACCCAACGTTTTCAACTTAAAGGTACATCGATTATAAATTGATAGTGTGACCTTATCATTATTACTTCTAATAAAATAATCATTGTGATATTCTTAAATAATTCACACTGTCCTGACACAAGAAGGGACATATTCAGCTAAGATATTATTAGTGTCCTTGTAAACAATTGTAATAAAATAAATAGATCACATCCAAAGTCTTATTATTCTCAAACTACTCTCTGAAGAATGAGTCACATATATCTAGGCTTTCAAAAAATCAACCTTGGTTAGAATGCGAACAAGAAGACGAATGTTTGGAACTTGAAATACAACCTACTCCTAAATTGAACTTGTTCAATAAATACAAACTAAAACACCCTGAATAGCATACGTCTGGCAGTTGCCTATTGTACAAACAAATGTTTATGGCAAAACATTAAACTTTGATGGCTTATGCTGTGGAAACGATACTAATCTACATCTGACACAGTGCTATGAATAGTGAGTGGCAGCATGTGCATGAGGCCCTCGTAAAATCGCGAGCTTTCGGTAGTAGTCTGCGGTTGCGAGTCCCTACCTCACTTCCGGGGGAAACAATTACATCATACGAGGAGTTTCGAGAGGTTTGTGGAAGGCTGGCTGTCTCAATATAAGAGTGAGCGAGCTGTAAAATCATTCCGGATTCAAGAACGGAGCATGTGTCATATTCAAGACATTCGACAGTGACTACATTCTGGACATTCGTGAGGGCACCGACATTTATTCTAGGCCTATTATGTATTACTGCTGCCACATATATGGAATGGAAAATACAATAAGGGAACGCATATTGCATCAAGCCATGATTAGTATGGACGGCTGATTGCAAACATACAACTGCAATAAGTGAACAAAACGCAGCAACGAAACGCACAAGCATGGGGAAATTATGTGTCAACGACGGGTGGTACACGTAGACACAGAGACAATGCTCATGTGCATCGTCAAACGTCGCGTGTTTTCGTTGTGAAAATATGGCAAGACAATAGATGAGTACAACACAGTAATGACAGTTAATTGGTAGCATCAGGTCCGGAAACTCAATATGCCTGGCTGCAACGGACTGTTAGAAGTCAGTGTGGCGTCACGACTATGGAACCTCTTTAAGCAACCAGGGGACGTTGTTGTGATGGAACGTGGTTCATGATAGAACATGGACGCAAGCCAAAGACAACCCCTCGTGGCGATCGCGAAATAGGCTTGGATCGCAGCAGGGGCGTAATCGCGGGCGGGGCGAGTGTTTGAGTTTCAACAGGACACACACTGCTCATGTCTCCATGGATATGCTCCACAGTTGTGTTACAGGTCCCGTACTGTACACAACCCTCCGCGCCAATCCTGCTCGGCCCGGTCGTCAATCAAAGCCCCTGGGACTGACAAATATGAACTTGGAAATGGAGATGGCGGACTTATGTCTAGAAATTACAATTGTTGTCCGTCCAATTCTCAAGAGAACAAGCCCAGAGGAATCCCTTCACTGTGGTCACCAGAAAAAACTGCCAAAAAACAGCCAACATGACATAGTCAAGCCGCACTTTATGTCCCTTACCGTTTTCAGGACAGATTCACGTTCTCCGGAACTAGAAACAAAAATAATAATAATAATAATAGATTATAGCGCTCAAGACATGCTTAAAGGAAAACAGCCACAGTCTAGCCCACCCAATTCTAAAATCGAACAGAAAAGACAAAGAATGGTGTCATCAGAGTCTAAGACACAACAGGATAGAAGACCACAAACCAAATGGGAAAAAGTATTCTTCAGCAAAGACCTCTCCCAGGATCTTAATAAGATCCAAACAGCTCAAGATATTGCCAAAGAGCTGCAGCACAAAATATTACGAGCATACATAAGTGTGGAAGAGGGTATGTTGTTGTCGGGGACTCCTTACAGAGTCAATTGAATCAAACGGAATCAAACTAAAATGGGATACCCCAAAGTGGCTCAGTAATTATGTCAGATGCGCTGTACATTTGGACAAAAAGATCAATAACGACCAGCTTTACCAACGTGTCTGTCAAGCCCAAAAGACAATCAACAATCTTGTATGTGTTCAGGATCAAATCAATGGGCACAACCAATACACGAGTAGTAATATTCACATTACTAGGCCAGTCAGTCCCCGCCCACCTTTGTCTAGATGGTAAGGACAATGAAATTATGCCATACAGGAAAAGGCCAAGCCAATGCACAAACTGTATGCTCTATGGACATACAAAAACATCATGACAGCAAATCTACGCCAATACTTGTCACATTCCTGTCTTATCGCAGCAAGAAGGCAATCCAAGCTTAAGTCAAACAAAGGTAAAATATACATCTACGACGATTTGACTAAATACAGATCAAGGACCGCTGCCACAGCTCGAAAGCTACAGATGGAGAGTGAAATAACCAGTACGTGGACCAGCGACTGGGAGTTGATTGGTTGGTTGGTGGGGGTGGGAGTGCGTGGAACGCCCAACCAGTGGATACTAAAACCTGGTAACGAAGTTAGTCAATATACAATGTAGTGTCTTAAAGCCTAAATACACATCATGGTCACTGGAAAAAATTGTGTGTAATAACTAAGCTGTATGTTTTCTTCTTGATAACTGAGGTGTGTGCTATTCTCTCTATACTAATGTGTATCATGTTCCGGATATTTCTAATTGTTCCTTGTATAAACAAAGTGTTTTTATCAGAAATTGTGTAAAGTCACCCAACATCCGCAAAATCGGCGATTATGATTTCAGTTTGTTTTGATTTTTGTCATTTACATGGAATTAAGGACAAGTATAATTATCCCTCTACACCATGGGGATTAAGTTATTAATAATCATTGTATCAAACATGTATAAGTTGATAGCTGTTTGCACGTTTAGATTTTATAAACCAATAAGGTTTCAGTTCATTATTGCACATGAAAAACTAAATGTGCGTTACGGGTGAAGGTTAATATTTTTTTTATACTAAACTAGTGTCCAAAAGAAACGATACCAACTTATTTTCAAAATTGTTTTTTACTAAGTGAATTGTCTAGTATGAAAACATGCCAATTCGTATTGCACATCCCAAACACAGCATAGTCGATAAAAAATACCGGGAACACGTGATCACTTCCGGGAAAAAACGTAAATTTCGTGAAAGTGACATTTCCCTCTCTAGCATGTTCTGCACGTGCATAAAAACTGTATAAAACGGCTGATCAGACACGTTGATATCACAGCAACAAAAAGAACACAAGATATGCCACGTTTGACAGCCATCGAGAGAGAGAGAGAGAGAGCCGTTGGAATGGTCCAACAAGGAGCGTCACACGTCGACGTCGCCAGAAGGTTGGGCTGCGCACGCATCACTATCACCAGGTTGATGCAGCGGTTACGTCAGACAGGTCAGACGTCAGACAGGCCCAGGAGTGGAAGACCACGAGTAACCACGCCCCGTGAAGATCGTTACATCCGGGTATTACACCTGAGGAACCGCACCGTAACAGCGACGTCCACGGCGGCTACAGCACTGGGATACAGGATCAGTCGACAGACCGTCTACAGGAGACTACGGCAGTATGGTATCCGGCCACGTCATCCCCACCGCGGACCGCTCCTGACGCCTCGACACCAGAACAACAGACTGATCTGGGCCAGGCGAGTTCGACGTTGGCAACGGCGGGACCGGGCACGTGTTATGTTCTCTGATGAGAGCAGATTCCTCATCTTCAGAAACGATGGACGGCAGCTTGTATACCGACGATTTGGTGAACGTTTGGCGCCTAACTGTATGCAACAGGTCCGGCCGTTTGGAGGTGGAGGGTTAATGGTTTGGGGTGGCATATGTGGTGACGTCAAAACGATGCTTGTCGTAATTCGTGGAATCCTGAATGCACAGCGTTATCTTGATGACATCCTACGGCCTGTTGTGGTGCCTTTATTCAGCAACAGCCTCGTGGACTCCTTTTCCAACATGACAATGCAAGGCCACACACAGCAAGATTGACACAGAACTTCCTTGCCAACGCCAACGTACAGGTTTTGCCATGGCCCGCATGTTCACCGGACATGAATCCCATCGAGCACTTATGGGACCACCTCGATCGGCAAATCCGACGTCGCCGTGTGCCTCCAGTCAACGTCCAGGACTTGGAACGATGTCTCCTCGAGGAATGGCAACGCATCACCCCCAACGTCATCAGACGTTTGACGTCATCAGTCCGTAGGCGTGTTCTGGCATGTATTGATGCTCACGGTGGACATACCCGCTACTGACTTGACTTTGAGACGTGTGGTGTGACATTTCCCGTTGTTTCTGTGATCAGTGCTCTAACGAAATGTTCATTTTTCGACCCCACCCATCTTTAAAGGCTTGTCATATTGGTTGTACAGATTTTATTGAAATGAAATTTTTGTACAGATATTGTGAAAGGATTTCTCAAAAGCATAACACCAATCCTAAACTTCTGCATTGTTTAGTTTTTCTTTTATGTCGTTGCAAACAGGTGGTATCGTTTCTTTTGGACACTAGTTTATGTGGGTTATAAATCATGATAAGTACAACGTATTTACATACTTTAGTGACTTAGACATAGTTATACTTTTTAAATACGTTTAAGTATAATTAATAAGTAAGCAACGTTACTGTACGAATCAACACTCATGAGTTCAATGCATGATATGGGATGCCCGAGCATGTATGTTCTGCAAAACGAAGCGTTTTACTATTATTTGTGGTAATTGTGGTAGCATTATGATGAGAGGGCTGGTAGTTTTTCGATGTTTCCGAATCGGGTCCTGGGTTATGTACAAGTTATTGAAGTCACCCACAGACAAGGGTTCCGTAAATAACTGTTTCCCTGTTCTTTCAGATACATTTTCTCACATGCGGTAATGGTAATTATCTCATTCTCAATTTTGCCCTTTATTTGTTTGTTCGTTTTAGTTATTTACTGTTCACTTGAACAAAAAGAATTGTCATTTGACTTTATTATGTTCACATGCCAAGCTAGCGCTAATGTGTATTTTATGATACTTGTATTTGAAATTGTTAGAGCCCACTGCTTTCTGTGTTATGAACTCAGTTCATTCAATGGCAGTTGATATAGCACAATACAGGCAAGTGGTGGGCTCCTTTGCAGTTTATCTTCAAACTTACAACGAATCAAAATTAAAATCTTCATACATTTCTTAAAGTCTCTCTGCTTATATAATTCATCAGTTTCAATTTTCCTTTCAATAATTGTCCTCTGCTGGAAAGATGTTCACCTTAATCCTGAACCCTTAATAAGCACAGATGTAAAGCTTATTCGTCCAAACGTTCGTAGTATTAAAGATAAACAAGATATCCTTGAAGTTGAACTTAGACATTATGATGTAATTTTATATCTGAAACATGGTTACACACGGGTATACATGATAATTATTCCTGGGTTCCATTTAGGAAAGACAGGTCAACTCGAGGGGGTGGCGTAGCTATTTACATTAGAGATAATATGTATGTCAAATATACCGAGCCGCAAAAAAAACCGTCACCATGGATCGATATATGACACAGTTCAGCTGCAGTTGTCGGCCCTGGTCGGACGTCATTCAGCCGTCTTTGAATCTCGTCCCACAGGTTCTCTATGGGATTTAAATCGGTACTGAGGGCAGGCCACTGCATGGTTCTGATGCCATTCTGATGGAGGAAGTCTCTTGTAGCTCTTGCCGTGTGGACACGGGCGTTATCATGCTGAAACTCGTGGTTGCGGCGACGTGCCAAATGAAGTATGGGGTGTGGTCTCAAGACCTGATCAATGTACCGAGCTGCTGTGACACCATTGCCTCTCCCAGGCCGACCCTCTGTGCAAGACCTATTCCACCCCACGCCATGCATCTGCATCTGCTGTTGGGATACAGTAACGGCTCTCGTCAGAGAAGAGGACTGGTCTCCACTGCTGGTGGCGCCAATGCTGGTGTCCACACGAATGGGTCGGTGGTGTGTCACTAATGTGCCCATGGCCTGTCGAGCAGTTTCCGCAGCAGTAACAAACCGATCTTGAAGATGCTGCCGCTAAATCTTACGATCCTGACTTCGGGTTGTGACCCTTGGTCTTCCACTGCGTGGTCGGTCATCTGTAGTGTTGGTAGTCTGGTACCGTTGCTGGAGCCTGTATATGGCCCTTACGTGGACTTGAAATGCATTGGCTACTTGCCGGGCGGTTTGTCCAGCTTGCAATCGTCCAAGGGTTTGGTGTCGCTGATTTCTTGTCAATCTTGGCATGTGGTAGCAATTCAATAACGAATGAATGTTTTCCGATCTGGGTGGATTTTTATAGGGCAAGAAATGGGGGAACGCATGTGCATTTCAATTTGCAGGGTACTCACGTGCATCGGGTTACCATGGTCGTTTTCGTGATGCGTTTGGGCGATCGGTTACATTGTCATCTGTTTTGGGTTTTTTATCATCAAATTTCATTTGGTAATGTTAAATTTTAGAAACTTTGACAAAAATTACCCAGATATTTAAATGACAACTTTTCATGCAATGTTACTTGGGGTGACGTTTCTTTTGCGGTTCAGATTATATGGATCAACTTCTTATTGTTGTTCTAGAGGCGATATGGGTACATGTTAAAACTCGTGATTATTCAGTTGGTACTGTTTATTGCGCAGATAAGAATGTAGCGTATAGGGAACTAATTACTCAATAAATAGAAACGCAGTTGATATGAATATGTACAGTGTTTTGAAAACTATCATGACTATTTTCTGCACCCGTGATTTATTTGGAGTGTGCATTGTTTTTAAAAGGCAGGAGTGATCGCTCTTTGAACCCCTTACCGGGCGTGCGGGTAATACTGATAATGGATTGCAGAATACTAAAATGAAACGTGCATATCTAGGCAGATCTCAATTGTCCAGAAACGTATAGTTTTGCTCATTTAATTTAGTTTGAATCAAAATGCATCTTCAGCAATGTAATAAACTGATAATTATAGCAACATACCGAGAGTCCATACCGAAAAGTCAGTGTCTTGACTGTCTTTTCTTTGATGAGAAAGTTTCTCACCGACCTTAGCGTGTAGGGGTGTGATCTCCTTGGCAGGAAATGAAAGTGTTTTGACTACTCTCCAGGATGTTTTCTGCTAGTGGATATTCGCGAATGTCAAAGCGCTGACACGATACGTGTTAATAACTGTCAAAGCGCTTCTAAAATTACAACACATACTTTACATCTATAGACTAGTATTATATCTACCTATATAACACTTTAGTGTCTCATATCGCGGAAGAAAACACGGTGCTAAAAGTGAAGCCCTTTTCCCTCTACATTCTCTCTTATCAGAAGTGTTTGGCTTGTGTTGGGTTCGACTTGGTCCGGGCGGTGAAAATACTTTATAAACACACAGATCTATCTTCAAATGTGTTTGCAGCTATAGATTAGTGTTATATCTACCTATATACCACTATAAAATGTCACAGATCGCAGTAGTAGTATAGGTAATGGTGGTTCTGCCGCAACCCCACTGGAGTTGGATTTATATACCTATACTGCTATTACAGGTGGCATTTTTTATGCCAAAATGAGTTTGATATTTTTACAACGAATGAAGTTCATCAGGCTGACCTCTTGTTTCTTCCCCACGATAAGGTAAAACGCAAAACGTATAAATACGCTTTAACAGTTGTGGATGTGGCTAGTCGATACAAAGAGGCAGAGCCACTAACCCTCGAAAGATTCAACAGAAGTAGCTAATGCACTGAGTCGCGAGTTTATGGGATCAATAACTAAACTGTTAACAAAGCACGATGTCGAAATCAGGCGTGGTGAAAGAGAGGCCCACCGCAGTCAAGCTATCGTCGAAAGATTTAACAGGACATTAGCGGAACGTTTGTTTGGCTATCAGTATGGGATCAAAATGAAATCCGAGCAATTGAGATCAACCGAATGGGTGACACGATTATCAGCCGTTGTATCAGCGCTGAATAATGAAGTAATGAGTTTAATAGGGAAGAAACCATCTGATGCTATTAAAATGAAATCCGTGACTTCCGAATCTTCAGCACCGAGGAGAGGCAAAGAACAAAAACTTCCGGATAGAGTAAGGGTAAGATATTTATACCAGCCCGGTGAACTCGAAGGAGGCCTACGCCGCGCAACCGATCCCATATGGTCCCTTAAGACGTATAACAATAGTCGATTGCTTATGAAAGAAGGAGAGCCTATTCTTTATTATCTTCAAGATGGACCGGGTAGGGCATTTGTACGAGAAGAGTTGTTCATAGTTCCCGACGGTACGGTATTACCACCATAACATTAAGCATACGTAGTTACACCATCATTATCAATCCATCTCTTTGTATCTAAGGAGGATAATGATGTCTTGTTCGTTCTTAATCCATATATCCGATGATTGTAACTTCTTAAAGAGTTAATCTCGTGTTTGAACGTTCTACCGTTGAATAATGATTCTTTATACTGCTCGTGTTTGATATGCTTTTTTACAACATACTTCTTAACACCCTTAGCTTTTCTTATCTCTCCATTATCAGACTTTTTTATAGAATACATCTTAGGTCTTAATACGACATACTCCGCTCTAGGGGTCCCAGCACATTCATCCTTTATCTTACCTAACACCTTTTTATTTACTACGCTGTGCAGTGGATTATCTTTAGGGTAATCGCTCGTGTCGTACATATCTTTATACACATCCTCGGTTTGTATTTCCATCAACAAAGAATCTGTGTCGGTATATAACACCTCGCATCTATCGCCGTATTGCTTCTTAAGTTCGTTGTAATAAAAGTCATACATTAAGTGTTTTGACAAGTCGAGAATACTCATACCGACGTACACCGGTCTGATGAATTTTATATTACTTTTCTGCATATGCAACGCGGCTAAGTCGTTATCGAATATCTTGCTTCTGTTAAAAGCCGGACTTGCTATAAGTTTCCTGAGTCTTTCTCCCTCATTAGATCTGACCAATTTAACATCAACACGCTTCCTTATATTCTCCATAGTTTTACCAAATACTGAGTTATTTATGAGCTTATATAGATTCTTTTCGAAATCGCTGGTAGCTATCTTTCTTAAATCTGTGTTCAACCAAGGACTTTGATCAAACTTTAGAACTCTGTGTATTTTCTTAAGTTTCATACCTAAAGATAGATATAACTGGAGATTTCTGTAGTGAACTATATATTTTGTCTTATCCATCAAATTTGGTACAAGTTTTTCTATGTCAGCTAACCTACTATTACCCATCAAGGAGCGTTGATATTCCGACATCCAATCTTTATTAACCATTAATCTTTCGGGAGCTAGCGGATAACTGTTATGGTCTTTATGTAACGAACTTGGATATTCCAAGTCAACTTCTAGTATGTACCCTTTATTCTCATCATTATTATGGATATTATTAACATTGATATCATCGACCCACTCAAAACCACCCGTGGGTAAAGGTTGACTCATAGCCCATCCATACAAATTGTTAGCCTCGAGATATAATATGTGCGTGTCGGGTTTACTCGGATCGTATCCTTCCACTAATTTATTATTAGCCTTAGAATACCTTTTTGCTGCCATCGAAATACCACCTCCTAATCCTTTCTCAATAAACAAGTACATATCGTAATCTGTGAGTAGTTTTAGTTCTACAGCGGTCTTCTTCAACAATGCATCCCACAATAGTCCAGGACTGGAATAGTATCATGCCGGGTCCAAGCCGTATTGTTTTAAACACGTCTTTCTAAATATCTCGAATATATCTGCGAGTAACAGTACATCGTTTTTTAAGTACAGATCGTGATAATCGCCTAAATTCTTACAACCTAATTTATCCCGTCAGAGCGTGTTCATAATTGGCATCGGTTATTTTAGATTCTGTTACTATAGAATGTTACTATAGAATGATTCGAGGGGTGGTTATTCAGTTTCTTCGAATCTAGATCAATCATCCATATATTCGTAAGGATATACACCTTTTCTCAGCAACAAATGGGGGGCACGGGTGGCCCAGTCGTCTAAGGCGCCACGATTCGCTGTGCAGAGTTGCGTCCCTTGGGCACGCCAGAAACCTATGATTGTGGGTGCGAATCCCGGTTCGCCCCGATTATGTTTCTAGGTTTGTCAGCACCATACCCGTGCTCGTGGGTTTCACCGAAGTGGTAAACGTCTGAGACCTGCATCACTTCGGGCTTTCCTCCCACATTAAGCTGACACGTCGTGATATAACTGGAATACTGTTAAAAGCGGCGTTAAACCCAACTCACTCACTCACTCACTCACTCAGCAACAAATGGCGAGTTATCTTATCGGTATATTTATTTCTTATCGCAAAGTCATCGGGATTGTTCGCATTAGCTAAATTGTCCAGGGAAGATAACAGAAACTGTACGGAGTCTATGAATCTAAGTCCATTACTTTGCTTTATTCTAGATTTCCCATCCTTGTCCCTATAATGTATAGGTTTAGTCAACGAGAATGATATGTATTTTTCCATATTATTAGGAATGCAAGTTAAGCCGCCGTCGATCTTTGATGAGATGAGAATCATATCCTCTAAGGTTATGAAACACAACGGGGATGGGTATTGTTTGAGAATTCATTTTTAGTTTCAAGTTACACTCGTTATGCGCGGCTCCCCGATAATTACCCATGATGTGACAATGATCTCTTACAGAATCCCCATCCAGGGGTTTATTACAAACATGACAACTCGTTGACTTCTTATGGGCCCTCCAATCATCCCTCGTCATACACATGGGTTTCTTACACGATAAATTTTCCCTGATTATTCTCTCTTCATTTTGTAGATATCTTAGGAACTTTCCCGCTGCATTGGGACCTCTGTAAATCACGGGCGGGTTTGTTTTCCCATCATACCTTACAACTATATATCCAAACCCACAAGGAATATGTTCTTGGGTTTTGTACGTAAAACTACTATCTTGATTATCATCTTGGTTGGTATTTTCTACAGGTTTGATAAGCGCTTCGAAGTCGGCGTAAATTACGTAAGGTACTGGCATTTGATTACAATAATGTTCAAATTTTAATATATTTTTTCCATCTTTAGGCATATCGATCCTGATAGCGGTCTGTCCAACACCTCTACAGTCTTCTTTATGCGCTTCTAATAGATCTTGTCTGCTGTACCCATGTAGGCATCTTTCGCAGAAATATTTCTTTCTAGCATGTTTTGTTTGATCGTATAATAGCCTGTTTAAACTCTTTATCCACGTATGATGATATTTTCCATCTTTTTCGATCAGAGATGAATTGATTCTGGAGATATGTTCCGGAGCGGAGCTTATCCTGTGTACAACAATTCCTTTAGAATGTCCGAAATTTGTGATATTGGTGTAGGTTCGTCTATATCATCGAAGTTGAGTCTATCGTTCTGGGAATAGCTAGAAGGTCTATTTGCAATTTTAGAATCTACGGGGAACAATGCAGATCTTATCATCATTCTTAAACAGTCATCGGATTTATATTTTACGTTAATTAATGCTTTTTTCTTCTTATAATACGGGGGTAAATCTATATAAGATTCACCTTTGAAAGGCATTTAATTTGCTATATCTAAATATAAACTATCGATTTTATCCACACCCCAACCCGAACCTCTATTAGTCCAACGTTCTAAAGTTTCCTGTATCCTCTGATACTAATGTATCTAATGATGCGTTTATAGTATCGGATTCGGTTATAACTTCTTGATTGCTACGGAAATATGGTTCGGTATATTCAGTGCTATGGTCTGCGCTACTTTTACTCAATAACATTTTAATCGTCAGCTGGTATTTTATACTATGTAAATCATCTAACTCCTCGTTAATTTTACTTGATATAATTGGCTTAATATCGTTAACATCCATGTTGGAATTAATATCCATCTTCCAACCTCTTAGATATTTACCAACGCCGGCGGATGTGGGTACAAATATTAATTCTTGTTGTTTATTCTCAACATCATTATCAACATCATTAGGTTGATTATTATCTAGTAAAGTGATCAATTCAGCTCTTCTCATTCGAGAATAACCTCTCAGCCCACTGTTTCTTGCTTGAGCTTTGAGTTCTCTAACAGTCTGGGGTTTGTTGTATTCCAAACATAGTAAGGTAATCAATTCAGCTTTTCTCATTCGAGAATATCCACGTAGACCACGTTGCTTTGCCATAGCCTTCAACTCACTGACAAAAACCATTGTGGTTGAATGGTATATGCAAAATGAGACAAATGTCTAATTGGTTGTTTTTCATATATCTAAATATGTATTCTCCCCAACCTATTCCTCTCATTGATGTAATCTCTCTTCCTAGCATAATTAATCTGGTTCCTGACCCTATCAGCACCGTGTTCCTTACATACACAATAACGACCTTTGACCCCTATCCCGCATACAGAACATGTATAGTTTATGTTTCCGCGCCTGATGTAATAATTGTGTATACCGCAGTAAATTTCAACACAGCGTCGGTTACATAGAGTTTTTTTCCCAGTGAGTGTAAATCTACAATGATTCACGGTTTGTACATCTATCATATCATTTGTCTAAATGCAAATCACATCTACTCTATTGATTAGGCAGTCAGCCAACGCTATTTATAGATTAGCTAACTAGGTCATGGTTTATGCATAGCCACAGCTGTCACTCTGGCTTATGCGTAATGGTATAGCTGAAAATCAATACAGCAGTCAATCCCATCATGATAAATTTTACCTCGCAGTTCTTTTGTTCCTCTGACGGTGTATAAAACTGACTCATTGTTGGTCTCGGTATTGGGTCAAGTTTTTTCCCATAAACAAAGAAGTATTCGTGCATGGCAGATTCGACATCCTTAAACGTTTGAATTGAATGTCCTTCCTTACGCATTTCTTCATGAATAAAATCTAATCTCTTCATTCTCCGCCGCGTATATTGTGACTGGGCTGCTTGGAGTTGTTCCATTGCTTCGTTATGTCGTTTACGCTCCTCTTCAACTTCTTTAGCGTTTGATTCCCTCAAAGTAGAAAATAAATAATTACTCCCCGAAAAAGCTAGAGCATTAACAATAGCTCCACCGACCATCATCGCAATTGTTGCCATAGTATATGAATATAAAATAATTAATTACTTCATTATGTCTTCCGGGATAAGCCCTTGTTTGATGAGCATATCCTTCGTTGTCATAGCCAATCCAATATCCAGAACAATCATACCTATATCAATGTGTGAAGCCCATTTCTGGTGTCCCCCGCCGTGATATTGCTGGAATAATGCTAAAAGCGGCGTAAAACCATATTCACTCACTCACTCACTCATACCTATATCAAATCCATTAAAATCTAGCTTGGGAGGTGTGGCTTTAGTAATCATTTTAGCCATACGAGCATAGCCAATGGCCAAGCCGGAGACCACCGCTGAATGATACGTTGCGTTTACCAACATTTTACCGTCTGTAAGTGGAGTAGTCATGCTTCTTATAGCATTATATGGGGACTAACCTCTAATTGAACTTCTTGTTGCATTGGGGGTGGTTTTCTCTTCTCTGGAGAACCATACAGCCGCTATACCAGCAACTCCTACTAGTGCCCATGTTTTAATCGGATTAATATTTGAATTATTTTTTAATTTAGCTTTCCTCGCGAGTCCTCCCTTTCCTCCTGCAGCTATTTTTGGGGGGTTCTTAGTAACTCTGGGTTGTTTTTGTGTTTGTTGTGCAATCACTGGTTTCTCATTCACTAGTTGTTCCTCGTTCACATGTTGTTGCGTTTCCGCAATCTGTTGTGCAGTTTCGTTCACAATCTGTGGTGTCACCTGTTGAGTCTCCATTATTATTCAGTGGGCACGTATGTTTAAATTGACAATACCTAGCCGTTATTAAAGCTGTGGTGAGTGGAGCTAAAAACATTCCGTATCTATGATAAAACTGACAGCTCGCTGAGCTTATGGCGTGTTCGATGAATGGGTCTTTCTCGAGAGATTCGCATAAATACATGCGATGTTCTGCCGGGATAGGGAGAAACGTACTAGCTACGACTGTATATAGTTGTAATCTAGCCGACCCTATCGTTTTAGTCATGGTAGCTCCCAGTCTATACTCGTAATGCGCGTACAGTTTTTTAATCTCTTCGTCGGTCATGTTATCATGTTTTTTCGATGGTATAATTTTCACCCAAATATTGGGAACATTTTCCACCGGCTACCAAAGCCGCGAGTCTTTCTCTATGTTTATCTAAAGATTTATCTGTAAGTACTTCAGCATCTGCATCAGATTCTTTGAGCATTTGTTCGATGAGTTCGTCGCATTCCATAATGTAATACCTAAGGAGATATTTAAAAATGAACTGTTGCGAAAGAATGATGATTTTGAACCACATTTTATGTCATATTAACCGCTAATGTTAAATTTGCTAAATTTTGCTATAATTTTGCTATTTTTGCTATAATTTTGCTACATTTTGCTATAATTTTGTTATATTTGTTAAGCAATTGCATAAGCAGCTGGTTGATAGGTTTTTAATACGAGTTTACAGTGTTTCGTTGCCGCTAACAGTTTTCTGATTTTATCTCGTTCAAGCTTGAAATAAATGACATCATTTTCGCGTAAACATTCCTCGAATGAATCTCGGTCTTTGCAATGAAACAGGGCTACCCATTTGGTCTGCTCTCTGAGATCTTTCAGGACAGAGTTGTATTTTTGAGTAAGTACCCAAACGCTATGTTGAGTATGCCGTCCGGAGAATGCTAAATACGAAAGCATATCTTTCTTTTTTTGTGAGTTCTTTACTCCCACTGCAGTCGTCTATTACGAAAAGAGTTGATTCTCCTTTGTATTTTTCGTGACATACTCGTAAACAGTCTTGTAAACGATCGCCCGGATCGACTCTGTGTACCCCGTCGTCATTCATTACCCAATCTCTCGATAGGTATGTTTTATTGACGCTTATAGTCGGGCACAGAATAATAATATGATCGAAAACGTCCCGATAATGACTTTGTAAAATATGTAGAATAAAAGCTGTTTTTCCGCAGCCCGTTTGCCCACATATGATAGCGCAGTGCGGATCTTTAGGTAAAAGATTATTAATAGATTGCTTGCACGAATCGTCCATTCTGTATATTAAGTTGCGCATCCATAATCACGTACAAATATATGTTTAATTTAGCAGCCGTTTCCTGGAGCTTCGTTATCTGTATGGTGACACCCTCGCTAGCATTTTCTATTTTCCTCCCACTGCCGTGTAGTTGGTCATTGTCTGTTGTTCGCATGAGCCATAGCGCATACTTCTTGGTGAGGTATTCACCCATCGATACACTCCCGAGAGACAGATCTTTCACGACCGCGATAACTTCCGGGGAACGTTTTATAGAAGGAAGTTTTTTAAGCTCATCCCACTGGTGATACGCTAGCATTCCTTGACTATATAGTTGATTAGGAACGCCCTCGATAGTCAATTCTACTTTTGTAATCTTGGGATTGTAGAACTTCTCGGTATTTCTTTTAATCTCATCGGAGGGGTCCTCGAACAACATTAAAATACCCTTCAACGACCTCGTGGGAACGTTCAGATTGATATTCCACATCGTATCTTTTTTGTCCCTCGTGATCTTTCGGTGTCACAGCACGCGATCATACAAAATGGCTAAACTTCCTGTATACTGGTTACGAATTTGTCTGGCTAATTCGGGATCCGTTATCATATCGTACTCCAGCGAGATATTGTCAATGGAATAGCTAGCATCTTCACCACCGGTTTTGATTACTCTACCATAGTCATTAAAAGTGAGTTCGTATTCTAACCTATCGCCTAGGGATGCTTGATAAAAGGGCATGTGGGAATCTAGTAATTCAAAGTCTAGGGGAATATAGAATCGGTTACCTAATACGTCGACAACGGCCTTATCTTTTACGACGGTACTATCACCATTATCAGCGCCCACGCGCAGTCTCAATGTGTTCTTATTACACAGTAGTAACAATAGTATATATCGCTATCATTGATACTCAAAACTTCATTACCGCTAATTTTAATCGCGATTTTCTTAACGATTGCACGACCTATGTTCTGAACGGGCTCCCTGTTAACGTCGGTAGAAGTCAAAATAATCGTAAATGCTAGTCGGACAGTTCCCGGAACTAACACATCGTTTACGCTGAGATTAGGAAAGCGAACCAGAAGCGTTTGATTCTGATCGATGGTACTAGGGTTATTAGTTATAGTTACAGACTGACGAATTGCTTTGACCCCTAATGGATCTTGAAGTCTACGTTGTGGGTTTAACTTGCTTCCGTATTGCGAAGACATTGTTATATTGAAATTATATAACCATATGTTTAATATAAAAATGGATGATATTAATCTAAATAACATAACTGATACTAGTACAATCGAAGATGGTACTGATGAAACCAGCTTCATGAATCTTAACGATGAACTTTTACAATCAACCGTCAATGATGAACTTTTGAAACTATCCGTTAATGATTATTACGATACCTTTAAAGATGTTAGTCCTATTGTTCGTGACTATTCAAAGTTTACGATAGATAGTAAAGCAATATTGCGACTGTGTGGCGAACCGGATATTGATCTTATGCATTATCGTACTCGTAAGCCCCTTGCCTTGTCTACGATAGCCGGTAAACACGGTATGAGCACTGTTCGTGATAAATTAGGTTTTATGGACTACTCGTGGCTTTCCGCAAAGACTACTTAGGTTCTTAGGACTGTGCGTGATAAACTCGTTAACAACACAGATAATTTGGAAGATTCCTCGATGGTGGCCTTGGACGGACTCGGAGAAATCTTAGATACCTATTAGTATTAGGGAATTACAAGGTCTTGACAAGAACTCATGAATAATACAGCCAAGATATCCGAAATCGACAAGCATATAGCTTACGAGAAAACAAAACTTGAACAGGCGGTAGGCGCCGCGTAGCGGAAAGATTGCGTTACTTAGAAGACGAAAGATCAGAACGCCTCGAAGCAGCTTCCAGTAATAGAAAGGCACTTCGTTCGCAAATCAGTCAAATTCGAGAAACTATCGATCAAGTCCTCAACGATGACACCACACTGGCCCAGAAAATTAAAACATTGTTCAGAGAACAGGGAATAACAATTGCCAGTATTTTAACCGTGTTGGGATTTATTATATCGACTTTGACTCTCGCGATAACCGGTGGCACAGGTGGTACAGGTGGTGGCGGATCACCGCCTACGTCGGATGGTATAAAAGAGTGGATAAAAAACATTTAAAAGCATTAGGTTCAGCACTGGGAAAGCTCGCTGAGAAAGCCGCGGCCACACTTCTCGGTATAATAGGGAGTGTTGTTTCCTGGCTATTGAATTTAATAGCTAAGACCACCACTTGGCTTAGTAAAAACTTGTGGGCACTGATTGTAGCAATAACAGGGCTGTTGTACGTATCCGCTAAGAACTATTTAACCAAATCAGTTCGCTAAGAACTATTTAACCAAATCATGAGTAAACCAATCGCGACTCCACCTAATACAAGCGCTGTTTTTTCATCGATATGTTGTTGATTTTTAGCCGCAATATGCGGTGGTACTTGTTGTTGTGCGTTAGTAGATGGTTGAGTGATAGTTGGGTTTTGTGGCTTGACTATTACCTTTTCGCCTGTGATTGTTTGCGTTATTAATTCGACGTTAATATCTGAATTTATACCTGGTTTTTGTTGATCGGTAGCAATAACAATTTTATTATTATAACGGATCACTTGGCCGATCTTAAGTTCCATATTACTTGGAGACATGTATAGCCCCGGTGCATAAACGTAGTCCACTTTGGATTGAGCGTACTGTAATACATCTTGAAAACGCTTTATAGACGATGGTATGTCAACTGGTGAATTAATGGCATCCTCCACGTTTGAGACAAACTGTTTTTGCGCATCGAGCATCATCCCAGTACCGATAATGGATGTTCGTGTTTGCGATTGTGCACCAAGAATTGCCCATACATAAGTTCTTATCGATTCATTAAATCTTACAAATCCTGTGTTAGTAAAATTATTTTCCTTTTTATCATTAAGAAATTTATTCCAAGCGTTTGCGGTATTGTTCATTTGTATAAATTTTGTAACAATATAAATTAAACCAGTCTTAAAACTCATAATATCCACTCTCCAATCGTTACTATAAAGTTCCCAGCCTTTATACCATTTTAGTGTTTTTTTTATGATAATCAAATATTCTTACGTAAAGTTTGCTGGTACGCAATCATTTTAGCCATACGAGCATAGCCAATGGCCAAGCCGGAGACCACCGCTGAATGATACGTTGCGTTTACCAACATTTTACCGTCTGTAAGTGGAGTAGTCATGCTTCTTATAGCATTATATGGGGACTAACCTCTAATTGAACTTCTTGTTGCATTGGGGGTGGTTTTCTCTTCTCTGGAGAACCATACAGCCGCTATACCAGCAACTCCTACTAGTGCCCATGTTTTAATCGGATTAATATTTGAATTATTTTTTAATTAAGCTTTCCTCGCGAGTCCTCCCTTTCCTCCTGCAGCTATTTTTGGGGGGTTCTTAGTAACTCTGGGTTGTTTTTGTGTTTGTTGTGCAATCACTGGTTTCTCATTCACTAGTTGTTCCTCGTTCACATGTTGTTGCGTTTCCGCAATCTGTTGTGCAGTTTCGTTCACAATCTGTGGTGTCACCTGTTGAGTCTCCATTATTATTCAGTGGGCACGTATGTTTAAATTGACAATACCTAGCCGTTATTAAAGCTGTGGTGAGTGGAGCTAAAAACATTCCGTATCTATGATAAAACTGACAGCTCGCTGAGCTTATGGCGTGTTCGATGAATGGGTCTTTCTCGAGAGATTCGCATAAATACATGCGATGTTCTGCCGGGATAGGGAGAAACGTACTAGCTACGACTGTATATAGTTGTAATCTAGCCGACCCTATCGTTTTAGTCATGGTAGCTCCCAGTCTATACTCGTAATGCGCGTACAGTTTTTTAATCTCTTCGTCGGTCATGTTATCATGTTTTTTCGATGGTATAATTTTCACCCAAATATTGGGAACATTTTCCACCGGCTACCAAAGCCGCGAGTCTTTCTCTATGTTTATCTAAAGATTTATCTGTAAGTACTTCAGCATCTGCATCAGATTCTTTGAGCATTTGTTCGATGAGTTCGTCGCATTCCATAATGTAATACCTAAGGAGATATTTAAAAATGAACTGTTGCGAAAGAATGATGATTTTGAACCACATTTTATGTCATATTAACCGCTAATGTTAAATTTGCTAAATTTTGCTATAATTTTGCTATTTTTGCTATAATTTTGCTACATTTTGCTATAATTTTGTTATATTTGTTAAGCAATTGCATAAGCAGCTGGTTGATAGGTTTTTAATACGAGTTTACAGTGTTTCGTTGCCGCTAACAGTTTTCTGATTTTATCTCGTTCAAGCTTGAAATAAATGACATCATTTTCGCGTAAACATTCCTCGAATGAATCTCGGTCTTTGCAATGAAACAGGGCTACCCATTTGGTCTGCTCTCTGAGATCTTTCAGGACAGAGTTGTATTTTTGAGTAAGTACCCAAACGCTATGTTGAGTATGCCGTCCGGAGAATGCTAAATACGAAAGCATATCTTTCTTTTTTGTGAGTTCTTTACTCCCACTGCAGTCGTCTATTACGAAAAGAGTTGATTCTCCTTTGTATTTTTCGTGACATACTCGTAAACAGTCTTGTAAACGATCGCCCGGATCGACTCTGTGTACCCCGTCGTCATTCATTACCCAATCTCTCGATAGGTATGTTTTATTGACGCTTATAGTCGGGCACAGAATAATAATATGATCGAAAACGTCCCGATAATGACTTTGTAAAATATGTAGAATAAAAGCTGTTTTTCCGCGGCCCGTTTGCCCACATATGATAGCGCAGTGCGGATCTTTAGGTAAAAGATTATTAATAGATTGCTTGCACGAATCGTCCATTCTGTATATTAAGTTGCGCATCCATAATCACGTACAAATATATGTTTAATTTAGCAGCCGTTTCCTGGAGCTTCGTTATCTGTATGGTGACACCCTCGCTAGCATTTTCTATTTTCCTCCCACTGCCGTGTAGTTGGTCATTGTCTGTTGTTCGCATGAGCCATAGCGCATACTTCTTGGTGAGGTATTCACCCATCGATACACTCCCGAGAGACAGATCTTTCACGACCGCGATAACTTCCGGGGAACGTTTTATAGAAGGAAGTTTTTTAAGCTCATCCCACTGGTGATACGCTAGCATTCCTTGACTATATAGTTGATTAGGAACGCCCTCGATAGTCAATTCTACTTTTGTAATCTTGGGATTGTAGAACTTCTCGGTATTTCTTTTAATCTCATCGGAGGGGTCCTCGAACAACATTAAAATACCCTTCAACGACCTCGTGGGAACGTTCAGATTGATATTCCACATCGTATCTTTTTTGTCCCTCATGATCTTTCGGTGTCACAGCACGCGATCATACAAAATGGCTAAACTTCCTGTATACTGGTTACGAATTTGTCTGGCTAATTCGGGATCCGTTATCATATCGTACTCCAGCGAGATATTGTCAATGGAATAGCTAGCATCTTCACCACCGGTTTTGATTACTCTACCATAGTCATTAAAAGTGAGTTCGTATTCTAACCTATCGCCTAGGGATGCTTGATAAAAGGGCATGTGGGAATCTAGTAATTCAAAGTCTAGGGGAATATAGAATCGGTTACCTAATACGTCGACAACGGCCTTATCTTTTACGACGGTACTATCACCATTATCAGCGCCCACGCGCAGTCTCAATGTGTTCTTATTACACAGTAGTAACAATAGTATATATCGCTATCATTGATACTCAAAACTTCATTACCGCTAATTTTAATCGCGATTTTCTTAACGATTGCACGACCTATGTTCTGAACGGGCTCCCTGTTAACGTCGGTAGAAGTCAAAATAATCGTAAATGCTAGTCGGACAGTTCCCGGAACTAACTAGCGGAAAGATTGCGTTACTTAGAAGACGAAAGATCAGAACGCCTCGAAGCAGCTTCCAGTAATAGAAAGGCACTTCGTTCGCAAATCAGTCAAATTCGAGAAAATATCGATCAAGTCCTCAACGATGACACCACACTGGCCCAGAAAATTAAAACATTGTTCAGAGAACAGGGAATAACAATTGCCAGTATTTTAACCGTGTTGGGATTTATTATATCGACTTTGACTCTCGCGATAACCGGTGGCACAGGTGGTACAGGTGGTGGCGGATCACCGCCTACGTCGGATGGTATAAAAGAGTGGATAAAAAACATTTAAAAGCATTAGGTTCAGCACTGGGAAAGCTCGCTGAGAAAGCCGCGGCCACACTTCTCGGTATAATAGGGAGTGTTGTTTCCTGGCTATTGAATTTAATAGCTAAGACCACCACTTGGCTTAGTAAAAACTTGTGGGCACTGATTGTAGCAATAACAGGGCTGTTGTACGTATCCGCTAAGAACTATTTAACCAAATCAGTTCGCTAAGAACTATTTAACCAAATCATGAGTAAACCAATCGCGACTCCACCTAATACAAGCGCTGTTTTTTCATCGATATGTTGTTGATTTTTAGCCGCAATATGCGGTGGTACTTGTTGTTGTGCGTTAGTAGATGGTTGAGTGATAGTTGGGTTTTGTGGCTTGACTATTACCTTTTCGCCTGTGATTGTTTGCGTTATTAATTCGACGTTAATATCTGAATTTATACCTGGTTTTTGTTGATCGGTAGCAATAACAATTTTATTATTATAACGGATCACTTGGCCGATCTTAAGTTCCATATTACTTGGAGACATGTATAGCCCCGGTGCATAAACGTAGTCCACTTTGGATTGAGCGTACTGTAATACATCTTGAAAACGCTTTATAGACGATGGTATGTCAACTGGTGAATTAATGGCATCCTCCACGTTTGAGACAAACTGTTTTTGCGCATCGAGCATCATCCCAGTACCGATAATGGATGTTCGTGTTTGCGATTGTGCACCGAGAATTGCCCACACATAAGTTCTTATCGATTCATTAAATCTTACAAATCCTGTGTTAGTAAAATTATTTTCCTTTTTATCATTAAGAAATTTATTCCAAGCGTTTGCGGTATTGTTCATTTGTATAAATTTTGTAACAATATAAATTAAACCAGTCTTAAAACTCATAATATCCACTCTCCAATCGTTACTATAAAGTTCCCAGCCTTTATACCATTTTAGTGTTTTTTTTATGATAATCAAATATTCTTACGTAAAGTTTGCTGGTATGCAACAACTTAGGAAAATCAACTGGAAATTTATTAAGTACTTTATATACATAATCGCTTTCTTCTTTGACGGATATTTCCCCTGTGTAAGGAACACCTAGGCCATGGTTTTCTCCTTAAATACGCCAATCTTTACTCTTAGAAATATTAAATTCCTGACAAATACGCTCATACGCAGACCTATCATAATTATTATTTGTGGAATTCCACGCTCGATCCTGCGGTAATGGAGCACTAATTTCTTTAAGTATACGTCTAATCTGATAGTACACGTGAAATGATATAACAGACTTATTCAGTTCAAATCCTGGGGAATAAAGAGATACACCACATCCCGTTGTGGCACACCATATGGCAAAGTTTAACTGATTCTGCCAAAATTGCATCGGATTGTGAAACCAATCGTGCACCATTTTATCGCTAGTTGCCGTGACCCTGTAATTTTTAAAGATATCGGGGAATTTAACGAAAAATTCAGCACCAGAGGCAGTTACTATAATCGATTGATTAGTAATGTAAGTTGATTTCATATTTAAGTTATGATATAGTATCATTGTATATTTAATATGTATGTTACACTCCCGGGAATAACAAATGGTCAGTCTATTGAACTGCTTCATACTATCGATAACTCGGATGGACAACTCGAAGTCGCTCTATGCGATATAACATATTACCCGCTGTGGACCAATATAAGTATTGCGAGAGATAATTATAAGTTCTTAATAAATAAAAAAGAACACTTTATACCTGATGGGTATTACAGCCTATGCTCACTCAATGATGAAATTTTTAAACCTTTGGGAGTTAGTCTGACACAAAATGAGTCGAATGGGATGCTGATTTTGAACACTGGAGAAAAGGAAGTAGGTATTGTCCTGTACTTAACAAAAACACTTGGATTTTTATTAGGAGAAGAAAAAATATTTATATTAATACCACCCAACCAAACACGGCATGGAGATAAATTACCCGATTTAAGTCCCTATAAAGAGTTGTCCATCCATCTTGATCAAATAAGCACGACGGATAATATTCAACAAGAAAGTCCTTCAACTCTGCTCAGATCTATTCCAGTGAAAAATGAAAAATATAATAGCGGTAGAACGGAATTTTTCTCAACATTACAATATAAAAAATTAAAGCGGGGTATTATTTCAGACCTCAAAATTTCTGTATTAGATGTAAAACTCAACCTGTACATATAGGATACTTAAGTGTACCACTCCATATTATAAATAATGGTTGATGCATCAGGCCCTGGAATACTCAGACAATGTAACGCTTTCCGATCTCGGAGACATGGAAGGATTCGATAAACCCGGTACCAATGGTAAGTTATACGCTTTACACTTACACGATAATGTATACAAGCGGAAAGAAGTTACATTCACGGGTAATCTAGAAGATTTAAGCGATGTTGACGTTAGTAGATTCATTAAAAACACTTACAATATTACTCGCAACGGCGAGAAAAAATGGACTATGGTCGAAGCAAACATTGAGTGGCTACTGAATATCGTCATTACCCCACCTTATGTGATGATGGGTAAGGGACATAATTTAACTAAGATAATAAATAGTGGTATCGTACTTGCGGCTTATATTCCATCAAAACGAAAAAGTGTGTTAGTCACTTTTCTGCCAGAAGACCCAGGTCATATGTTATATAGTCGTCCGGCAGTCCAAAATGTTAGATTAAATTTGGTTACTGAATTCGATGATATTAAAGTTAACTTGAGTGCAATACCTAATATTTCTACTCTTATTATTGAAGTCTTGTTCGGAGATGCACCGGTAGATGCCTTCAAAATATTACCAGGTCTATCGATTAAATGGCTCAAGAAACACGAGCGTCAACGTTGCAGTATTATTCATATTGGAGCATCTCAATATCAGGTATTGGTGAGCTAGAGCCAATTTAACTTAATCTCATGACTATCATTGAATCGCATCATCATTTTTGCATAAAAAATGCCACCTGTAGCAGCAGTATAGGTATATAAATCCGGCTCCGGTGGAAGTGAGCCAGAACCCCCATTACCTATACTACTGGAGTGATCGCCCTTTGAAAACTACATGTAGTATTTTTGTCTGTCGTGCGCTGCGTTCTCAGAAGAGCACATGTACCCAGGCATCCAGTGTCATGAAGGTTTGTTTGCGGAGAATTCACTCTTCAGGTACGATATTTATAACTTGAGTATTTCCAACTGATAATGTGGGAGAATTACCATGAATTTGGTTGGTGTAATTTCTGGTAATATGGCCATAGTGATTTTCTTCATGTTTTCGTGGACGAGTCAATTATCAACATACGTGTAGTCGAAGGTTGTTTACATTATTTTGCACTTTAGGGGGTGTTATGCTGTAAAATACATATAATCAGGAATTAATACAAGCTGGGAAATAAGCATGCTTTCGGCTATGACAGCCACATTATTTTGCAGTGTGAGACGCTTATATCAGAAAGAAATGCGTTTTGCTCTTCTCTCATGGACAATACTTGACGTTCAAAAGTGTTGATTCGAAATGGAAGACGAAACAGATATGCTAGCATTTTAATTTGTGACTGAACAGAATTTACTCACAACCAGGACCAACATATCTGGTACACTATCATACTACAATTCGCCTCATATCTGTACAAACTGAAGCATCTTTTGATATATAACCTTTAGAGGATATCCGTCTCCGTATTGGTATATGAATTTTGATAAGCTGTGTGTAAATATGTTATGCCTTTTATTGTATTGTGTTGTGTTAATTATAGTTTCATTGTAATCATCGGAGGAAATAAAGAATGTCTCTCACTCTGATCAAAGGCTAAAAATACAAAATCTATTGGGATGTTCAGGCGTCTTGCTCTTAGTTAGTACTGTCGCGCAAGGTCGAATGTTATTGGTAAAATATTTTGTGTGGTGACATGAACAGTTATGGATAGGTAAGATGTGATTTTTTTCTAGTTCTGGCGCCGGAAGCATGTACATGTTACTCGTGCAACAAGCCACTCGCGACTTGTCAAAAACACCCAGCCAATGCTGCATCCAAGTACATTTTCAAAATATTATGAACTGACAGCTTAATTCTTGTTCATCTTGGCTCGTAGGAGATTATCTGACGGTGAAAGGTGGCATGAATAATAAAGTAATGTCATACAAAGCTGTCGTCAGCGAGCTTACAACCATTCGGCCATAAGCAGATTGGTACAGAAACACCGGCACAGTAATGAGGTACAGGGTTTTTAAAGGGCGGAACGGTCACTTGTGACGTCAGCTGACGACCTGCTCCGCTTGATAAGGCGACAACCCTTTAACGGAAGTACCTTTCAGAAGGAGTAATGGATGGCCCACAGATAATTGTGATAGCAAGATCAAGGAGGGTGATCAAGCCTACTACGCTGTCAGATCGTCATCGCAGGGGTCGTTTGGCATGATGTTAAGCGAGACGTAGCTGGAACCTGAAGACCGGTCGGATGGCCGTATTCAGAAACGCTGCATACAGGCCCAGTAACATTCGTCCCACAGTCCCATTTAGAGGAGAATGAGTCATGGTGAGGGGTGCCTTTCCCATGAATGCAAGCTGGACAGGGGAATCTGGAATACATCCGGGACATTAGGGACGCAAAATACTGAAGCTGGGTCTACCAGTAGCCAATCTACATAAACTGGCACAAGCATTTCACCGAGAATAGCAATACCTACAGGAACAAATCGGGTGTCTCACTGGGGGCATGAGGTTGAGGCGGTCATCGGCTTCAAATGCTATTGAAAATCTCTGCACAGGAAGTCATGTTTTGAACAGATTATGAATACCACTTTCTAAAATGTCATGATTGTTGTCCTTATTGACAAAGAATTTCTCTTCCGTAAAACAGCACATTCTGGTTTCTACGCCATACGACCAGTACACCAAGTTTCAAACCTCAAAGCCAAATTTCCAGCAGGTAGTCCATGACACAAGCTTGGTTGACTTTCTGACAAGTACATTATTAAAGCATCTGGTAAATAAACATAGATATTCAACTGATCACACTATTTCTAATAAGTGCAATGACAACATGTTTGCATTTTTCAAAATTAAAACCTCACTATATCTAAAAGCTGGACCTCTGAATATAATAAAACAATATGTATCTGAGAAAAAGACATTTTTACTGATAGTTTAGCACACTCAACTGAAGACGTTTTTCTAAATTACTTGGCAAATACCAACAGAGAAACTGACAAAAAGATTGTCAATATTGCCTTGAAGTGTCAGCAATGGATATCAAAACACGGGAAAGACTGTCGTATTGCAGGTTCAAATGCAGGAAGTATAGGACTGTGACCACAGAAAAATCGAGAGATGTTTTGCTTCGAAGCGGGGTATAAGGGATTCATTCGTGTGTGTGTGTGTGTGTGTGTGTGTGTGTGTGTGTGTGTGTGTGTGTGTGTGCGTTTGAATGCTTGTACTTTTCCTGTCTAATGCCGATTTTATAGTGCCAGCCCACTGACATACCATGCCGCAATTTAACATGAAAACCCTACTCAGAAACAGTATATGATTTGAAAGCTACTTAGAAAATAAAGTCCAAAAAGTAGTCATTAATGGTTATACCTCAGAATCAAAATTTGTAAAAGCTTGGGTCCCCCAAGGGTCAGTCCTTGGACCACTGCTTTTTATTGTGTATATAAACGACATTGTCGAAGGTATCGAGAGTAATATACGCCTGTTCGCAGACGATACATCTATATATGTCATCATTGATGATCAATTCTCTGCAGCAAATTGTATCAACAATGATCTGGCAAAAGTATCAAACTGGGCCCGAAAATGACAAGTAGGTTTCAATCCCGATAAGACCAAAACTATAACATTCAGTCGCAAAGTCGATTCTAGTTTTAGACCAAATTTATACATGGAGAGTACTGTTATTGAAGAAGTACAAAGTCATAAACATTTAGGAATTACACTTCAATCTGATTGTTCAAGGAAAATACATTTTAAGGAAATTATAAGAAAAAATAGTCCAATGATCAACTGCCTAAGGAGCTTTAAATACAGACTAACAAGAAATACGCTTGAAACTATGTACACATCTTTTATCTTACCAAACTTCGACTACTGCTGTCATATTTGGGACAACTGTACAAACGAACAATCATTGTTACTCGAGAATTTACATTTGGACGCATTGAGAATTATACTACTCAAAATTTGATAAGGATCGTAGATATTTTTCTTAATAAAAAAACAAAATAACTGCATAACTGGCAATATTGTGTTCAAGTGAAATCAAAAACGTCTCCAACACACGTGCACGTGCATTTCATGCCATGGGAAATGCGTTTCACATCACAGTTCATGCTTTTGCTACCATTGCACGATTTCCAGGCAAAGGTGTCTGATTCATTGTGAAACTTAAACTCAATTGAGTGTTTACACTACGTTTATCTACGCAATGCCCCCTCAACGTGTAAGGCGTCGCCTGACGACAGAACAACTGGGCAGATGTATTGGAATGCTTGATGCTGGCTATTCACAACGTGACGTTGCCAATGCACTAAACGTCAGCCAGAGCGTTGTAAGCAGGGCCTGGTCCCGACAGCAAAATTTTGGTACAGCACCACACCGACATGGGGGTGGTCGTCAGAGGTCGACAACCCAACGCCAAGATCATTTTGTGGCTCTTCAGGCACGACGTCATCCCTTCTGGACAGCAACCAGCCTACGTAACGACCTCCTGAACGCCTCGGGGGTGAATGTGTCCACTCAGACGATACGGAATCGTCTTCACAATGCAGGTCTCTACTCGAGAAGGGCATGTGTCCGAATCCCCCTGACTATTCGACACCGGCGGGATCGATTGGAATGGGCTGAAGATCATGTCACTTGGACACGGAACGATTGGGTTCCAGTTCTGTTCACCGATGAGTCCAGGTATTGTTTGGACTTTACAGACAGGAGGCAGCGGGTGTGGCGACGACAACGTGAACGTTTCCATGATGCCAACATCAGTGAACATGACCGTTATGGTGGTGGTTCCATCATGGTCTGGGTGGAATCAACAGAGATGGAAGGACAGATCTTCATGTCCTAGAGAGAGGAACAATGACGGGGGTGAGGTACCGGGATGAGATCCTCGATGTGTACGTCAGACCCTACGCTGGTGCTGTTGGCCCTGAGTTCATCCTGATGGATGATAACGCCCGTCCTCATCGCGCCAGGGTGGTTGAGCAGTACCTTGAGCAGGAGACAATTGTCCGCATGGATTGGCCAGCGCGCTCGCCGGACTTGAACCCGATTGAGCATGTCTGGAACAAGCTGCAGGTTGTCCTTTCACGCCGTAGAGCACAACCCACGACTTTGGCAGAGCTCGGACATGCCCTCGTGGAAGAGTGGAACAACCTTCCCATTGGGAACATCCGGGTGCTTATTGACAGCATATCTCGAGGTTGTCAGGCCGTCATTGATGCAAGGGGAGGTCATACTCGATATAGACACTTCATCGACTAAGTGTAATGATGGACTATCACTCATAACTGTGTAATTCTTTCTCTTGTTTGCTGTTAACATTTTTTAATGAAATGCCTTTTGGTGTTTGCAGATTTCAAACATTCCATATTGATACAAGTTCATGCCGTTCATGCATTTTCAATCATAACATGATTAAACACGTTTCTGAGTCAGAGTCATGTCTTTTGTTATGTTTGTGGTAACTTACACACATATCACCTAGTGATCCTTATCAAATTTTGAGTAGTATATTTGTGGGGCGGTTCGGGGTATCAGTCATGTTAAAATTTATAAGGAAACAAAACGACGACACCGCTTCAAATTGATTACTTTTTACAAAATGAAAAACAGTATTTCACCTGTATATCTCAACGATCTCATTCCAAGTCCAGTCTCTGATAATAGCAATTAATATAATAGACAATAATAACCTTAGAAATAGATCTAACATACAAACAATCAAATGTAGGACCCAGATCTATGCTCTATCATTTCTTCCGGATAGATTAACCTGTGGAACACTCTACCCAATGAAGTTACTAATTCTTGCTCATTAAAAGAATTCAAATCCTTAATTAATCTATCTGATACAATTATTAATAATTTTGACTTAAAATACGGTCATAGATAATGCCAAATTGTCCACTGTCTCCTTTGGCTAGGCTGCAGTGACCTAAACGCTGATAAGTCTAGACGACATGTATCAGACATATGATATAAACATATTTATTTCCATAAAGTGGAGGGATTGGCAAACAAGCAAATTTTGCTTATCTGAATGCCTCTCCCAAACACGATACATATACAAATGTATATGTAATGTATTGAAAATGACATGAGAAATAGCATACATTGTATAATTGGCGTTAAAGATAAGTATTGTTCTGTAAGTGTTTAATTAATGGATTATCTTCCATAACTACAGTTACATTATTATTTGCATTCCGCACATAAAACTGTGCACCGATTTCAAAATTTCAAGATTTGTTACTGTCGTTAAATTGGAATTACCAAAGAAAGAAATGAAGTGCATCTTCCGTATGATAGCCACAACAACATCTGGGGCTGTCGGATATAAATCTGGCAAATTTGTCGGCGTTAGGATCACTGTAGCCAAGCCTGAGACGGAAGTGCATAACCTGACAGAATCTTCATCCATAATTTGTATCAAAGTATATACCATTCCTATCATTGCTTTATATAAAACATTTAAAACTTCCTAAGCTACTGGCATTGGTGTAGTCAATAGGTAGTGAGTTGCAAATATTAAACGTATCTGAAATAAATGATTTGCCATAATTATTTGATTTACACTTTGTGGTTTGCAGCTATGAGCAGTTTCTCAAATTATAATCACTTGCATCCGACACTCTATTTGGAACTAAGGATGAGAGATAGTCCGGTACTAGATTGTTAACCATTTTATATAAAATATTTAACTTTTGAAAATGCCTTCTTTCTTCTAATGACGTAAGATTTGTTTCTTTATAAAGTTTACCATGACTTGTGCCACGAACAGCCCCACAGATAGTTCTGAGTGCATCTAGATTTAGTTTTTCAAGTAGTAACGCCTGTTCTTTTGTGCAGTTGTCCCATATGTGGCAACAATAATCAAATATCGGTAATATGAAAGATTTATGCATAGTTTCCAGTGCTTTTCTATTTCAACGATACTTGAAACTCCCGAGACAATTAATAATTGGACAGACTTTCTTGACTAGGCTATCAATGTGATCGTTCCACATACAATCTTCTTTGAGAGTAAGCCCTAGATGTTTATGAGAATGAACTTTCTGAACAAGAGTGTTACTCATTTTCAAAACTGGTATCAGATATATCAGACTGCACTTGTGGAGTATCACTTTGAAGGCGGAATTTCAACTTTTTCTATACCTGTCAAAAATACGATAATATCAGAAACACTATGTATTTCTACACACATGGGTATGATTTAAAAACGAAATTACATGAGAGTAGTTTAGTTAGCAGTTCTACAAACATGACTATTCTTAAATCAGTTCACATTTCATTGTCAAAAGCAAAAGATTCGAGTAGCCTAATTTTATGCATGTAGTAACGGATAACTGCATTATCTCATTTCACAGACACCACTTGTATTGGCTTCATATATTCCATTTGTACATTTAATATGTTTATGTTTAGCACTATCTTACATATAATCCGATATATAACCAGCTGTTGTAAAGTTATTACCTGGAGAGGTATTTACATATGCAAGTTTTGCTTGTTTACCGATCCAGATTTCTTTTGAAATAAAAATATGTTTAAACCATATCACGTATCATCTACTTAAATGTGTGTGTGGTTTGAAATCGAAAAAAACTTATTTTTTACGAATTTACGAATTTTATTTCAAACTATGAAATGTTATGCTTTGTTGAAACAAAACTAGATGAATATGATTGTATTGACATTCATGGGTATGCAATGTTTCATAAACATAGAATTACAAGCACTGGTAGAAAATCAGGCGGTTTAGCCGTTGCTATGAAGCATGAATATGTACAGTATTTCCAAAGAATAGCCGAATCCTCCGAATATGCCATATGGTTTCTCGCTTCCCATGAAATATTAAAAGCACCCTGTAATGGAGATAAATATATTGGTATCTGATATATCCCACCAGAAGGTTCGCCATATTACTCTGACAAACCATTTCCAAAACTACATAATGAAATCTCGGTTAAATTATCAGTAGATTGCGACAATAGTATTTTTTTATCATTGGTGACTTCAATGCAAGGACACGTACTTTTTTACGTTTCAGATTTTATTACAACAAACTCAAGCCCCATCAACGATGATATATTCCCCAACGATTTTGTTTACTATATGAATGATGTTGAAAGACTAAAATACTACTATCAAAACAAATTTATGGATGAGTGCACATCACACTTGTACTCTTATCCCTTAAGTAAAATTGAACTCTTCCAACAAGATAACAAAGAATGTAAATGACATTTGATACTGTCACACCTTCACACCTCAAATGTTTTCACAATATCAAATATCATAAATACACATGTATTGTCATAGCACTGTACATTTATCTTCACAACTAAAATGTTTTCACAACATCAAGGGGTGATGTCTGTCTTCACTTGCTCCTCCATTCTGGCGATGATGCGGATGTGTTCTACATTCTCGGGAGGTGGATGACTGTGAGGCTTGGTTGATGTAATGTGGTCGCCAATGGTGCTGCATCTGTCATTGCAGCCAATGGTGTTACACTTCCAGTGAACAGCAAGTTGCCGTTTGACATTCAACCTGTACCGGTACCCAACATGTAGTACTTGCTGACCGCCTCTCTGTGAAGTATCGAGCTCTTTGAAGATGTGCCATTTTCAGACTGAGGCACAAACTTAAAAACTAACATATATACCTATTCCTAAATTGGAGATGAGGTGATCCTGTTAACATTGTGAAAGCTATTTCGTTGATCCAAGTAAAGAGAAACAATAGCACTTACTAAGGTGAATATAATCCTTAAAAAAAGAAACTTGACACTGACTTTCAAGATGTAATATAATGCGATTGTTTCAAAATAGGACACAGAAACCATAATTGAAACACTGTTTGAAAATCAATGTACACAATGTTTAAAACGTTAATCGTGTCACCTAGACAGACACACGTACACGATACAGTTAATGTCACAGGGGTACAGAAAATGTCAGTATCGGTTGTGCCCACCACGTGCATCAATCACCGCTTGAATTGACACCAACGACCCATAAATGCAATCAAGTTGTCAATAACATGCTGCCATTCATGCTGAAGTGCATCAAGAAGCGCCGGAATGTTTGGGGCGGTGGATGCCTTCTGCGATAGCGTCGATCCAACTCGTCCCACAGATGCTCAATCGGGGACAAATCTGGTGACCGGGCTGGCCAAGGTAATGTCTGGATGTTGTTGTGCTGTAAGAAGTCCTGACAAACACGTGCAATATGCGGTCGAGCGTTGTCCTGTTGGAACTGTCCGCCATGAACGTTGACATGAGGAAGAACGTAAGGCTGTAGGATCGAGTCTCTGTAACGCACACATGCCAATGCACCTGCCACATGCACGAGAGCCGTCCTACCACAGTGATGAATTCCAGCCCATACCATGACACTCCCGCCGCCAAATGGGACAACCTGCTGCACACAGTTGGGGGCGTAACGTTCTGTAGACACGTGCGCGCCCATCAGCACGTGTGAGTAGCAAACGGGACTCAGTAAACAGTACATTTCTCCACCTTGCACGTGCCCATCTAACCCTCTGTTGGCACCAAAGCAGACGGTCCGCCAGATGACGTGGGGTCAATACATGACGTCGAACAGGTCTTCGTGCAAAAAAGTCCAGCCTCCCTCAGTCTGTTGCACACCGTTTGATCTGAAGGGATCTGTGTGGTTGTAGACGTGGTCGTGGTAGTGCGGTCTCGGAGGTGTCGCAGCCGGATGTATCGATCTTGTGCTTGGGTTTTCACCCTTGGTCTTCCTGACCTTGGTCTGTCGTCAACTCTGTTGGTGTTGTTGTATCGGGTCCACAGTGCGGAGATTGTCTGTCTGGATACGCCAAAATGCATGGCCACTTCTTGCTGAGTTGCTCCAGCTTGTAATCTCCCAATGGCGTTGTTCCGTTGAGCTGCATTCAGTCTTGGCATTCTGTCACCGCCTCTACTGCCGTTATAAGGACTGTATGTACAGCCGCTGATGTGGATGTTTATACCCATTCAGCAGGGGGGCCTGCGTGCCTAAATGCAGCATCCTGTGCTGCACGTTTTTAACAGGCGGTTGCGTTTGGATGAAGCTGGAAAATTGATCCCCAAACGCTACGTTTATGTGCTTTGCATGTGTTTTCGCGATTTATAGACACATCATCTTTCTGTTTGACTTATTTGGTTCTCATTTAATGTAATTATTTTAGATATTTGGCAAAAGGTGGTTTTACATCTATGTCAAGTTTCTTTTTTTTAAGAGTATATATATATATATACACTTACAGAAATATGGAGATGAGTAGACCTGTTAAAATGCTCAGATTGGATTATATCAGGTAAGGTAATGTATACACACTTACAAAACATTTGTGATGATTAGACCTGTTAAATGATCAAAGTGGATAATAACAGTAATCCTGTATAAACAATCAAAACAAACTCAAGGATCAGATATCACTATGAAAACTTCGGATTAGTTCAAAGGCCCATGTACTCAGGTCATAATGTAGCAGGGGTGTTTCATTACGAAAAATGACAAGCTGCGGTTGTGTTGGTTGAGGTGACATTTATTCCATTATCAATCACAACAATTGATCAATCACCCTGTAATAAAATATATAACATTATATACTGTACATAGAATAGCATACGGCTGCATATTAATTATTTCCTAGTTTGAGCAGTCACATTAATCAATACATGCAACGCATACAGTTACACATCACTAGTTCGTTGTAGATAACTTATAATAAATACAATTTACCGAACTTTCAAATAGTAATACATATATTAAATGTCTCTTATCATAACTGAATATATCAGTTACACACCATATAGTTAGGAGAATACTAGTAGCCGTGTGGCGTCATAAATATATACTTATTATCTCTAAGATTAGGAATATATATACAATGCTACCATGTTGTGTTAAATCATAACACATAGTTAATACATATAAATGCATTCATAAGTGAGTGATAAGATAAAGGATTTATACATACCCTGTGGGTGACACCGGTGTGTGTCTATAAACCCACATCATATAGGATTATGGCATTCCTATAAAAAGTAAATAACATAACTATCATGCCTGAATATATACATACATACATCATGACAACCATTTCCTTAAATTATAGAAAACCAACTTCTAATTCAATCCTTACATTCAAAACTCCCAATCAAATCATGCTCTCAGTTATACATACATGTTAAACACTTTATACTGATAAAATAGAAGATATCTTGATTATTTGATATCATAGGTAAGTATTTACCATATTTACATTATTGATAACATATTTAAATGATAAGTTAGAATTCTATTTAAGAAAGATAATGTAAATAACTAACCTGAACTATATGTAGTCCATGTCCTGTCTGTGCAGAGTTATAAGCAGAGTGAATAAAAAGTGTGCAAATGTTTAGGAGGAAAGCTGTAGTTAGATAATGTTAATCAGCTAGGAAGCTGAAAGCTATTGTATTGACAAGCTAGAGAGTTGGTGACAAAGGGACAGGAATAGACTCACCTGTCCACCCTTCAATAAAATTGGACCAACCGCTTGGACTCTTAACCCAAGCATATACATTTGGTACTACAACTAATGAAGATGTATACAACTACTTGAAATGAAAAGAGCTAAAACTATATTCCTAAAAACTATATATACAATATCCTGTTACATATTTCCTCCCCCAGAGAAATGATGTCCTCATCATTTTCCGGCAATGATGTTGAGAAGTGCGTCCTGGGCCTTGTCCTGAGCATTGTCGAGAATACCCTCAGCTATAAGGGAGCTGAGATAACTCGCTCTTGTCATCCATTCTGGCTGTGGCTGTGCGGACAAAACATACTCTTCACTTCTCATCCATTTGGGTTTATGTCTCTCCCGGGTCGATCTTCGGGGCGATGATGCAGATGGAATATCTCCAGATGAGTCATCTTCTGGGTCTTGTCTTGGGGTAGGTTCCGGAACATCAGGAATGTCTCTTTCTGGGGATGTTTCTTCTCCTGTGCCAGGGTCTGGTGAAGGGGTATCTTCCTGCTCATGATCCTGAGCAGTCTCATCAGTATCCTCTGTATCCATAATATCCACTTCTTCTATCTCCTCTGCGCTCTCTTCCCCCTCAGCTGGCCGATCAACTGCTCTGACAGTTGATGCTGAGGACCTGGATGTGTGGATCGGGATCATAACTGATTCGTCTTCACTGTCATCAGTTTCTTCTGGCTCTGATGTCTTAATGGTCTGTGCTCGAGTGGCTGGCCTTCTTCTTGGAGCTGGAATTGGCCTGGCTGGAAGGGCTGATGTCGGTACTGATGGTGCCTGGTTGGATATGGTCCCGATTGGAAGAAGAAGATTTCTATGTAGAGTCCTTCTCTTCCCTTCTCCAGATTCTTTTCCAACAATGTAGACTGGGACAGATGGATTTGGCTTGTCCAACACTGCATAGACATCATTCTCCCACCTGTCAGCAAGCTTGTGACGACCATCATAGGCAACAATCTTCACAAGGACTCTGTCACCAGTCTCCAGTACTGCCGCTCTTTCCTTCTGGTCGTATTTGGTCTTCTGCCTTTCCTGAGCTTTGGTTGCCATCTCTGCTGCAAGGTCATACGCCCGCTTTAACCTATCCTGTAAAGATTTTGTATACTTCAAGACAGATTTGGGCTTGCTTGGCTCAATGTCAAGCCCGAATGCTATGTCAACAGGAAGCCTTGGGTGCCGACCAAACATCAAGAAGAAAGGAGACTGGCCCGTAGATTCATGCTGAGTGCAATTATAAGCATGCACAAGTGGACCAACATGTGTCTTCCAATCTCGCTTGCTGTCTGGATCCAAGGTTCCTAGCATGTTGCACAACGTTCGATTAAAGCGTTCACACATCCCGTTGCCCATTGGATGGTAAGGCGTGGTTGACGATTTTTCAATCTTCAACATTTTACAAAGCTCAGTCATCAGGGTACCCACAAAGTTTGCTCCTTTATCAGAGTGAATCCGCTTCGGTAGGCCATAATGAACAACAAAGTTGTTGAAAAAGAGCTCAGCCGTTGTCTTTGCAGTGGTGTTCCTGCAAGGATAAGCTTGAGCATACCTAGTAAAGTGATCGGTTACCACGAGAACATATTGTTGGCCCCCCTTTGATGTTTCTAATCCAAGGAAGTCCATACAAACAAGTTCAAGTGGTTGTGATGTTGTAATATTCACTAGAGGTGCTCGAGATGTAGTTGCCTTACGTTTGATGCAGCGATCACAGGACTGCACATGCACTTCAACATCTTTGGTCATTCCAGGCCAGTAGAATCTTTCCCTCAAGAGAGAAACTGTTCTGTCTCTGCCTGGATGACCAACATTGTCATGCAAACTGCGCAGCACTGCACCTCTACATCTACTAGGTAAGACAAGTTGCAACTGTTCTCCTTGACCTGTCTTGGTTGTTCTATGAAGAACTCCTCTGTGCAGCTGCATCTGTGGAAAGTTCTTGATGAGAGATGTCATGTTACTGTCTCCAGTGTATTGATTCCTGTTTGGTCTGGTGCCGCATTCCAAGTGGTCAATGATGGTAGCCAGGGATGGATCTCTCATCTGTGATCTTCTCCAGTCCTTGGCGTTGATATCACACTTGTCCTCAGGTATATCAATATCATCCTCATCTATGACTTGTGCTGACATGCAGATACTTTCCACTAGGTTAGGAACTTGGATGACGTTGCAGATGGCATTCACAGAGTCAGTGGATAATTCCTCTATTGGTAACTTGTCTGGCAGCCTTGACAGAACATCAGCATCAATGTTACTCTTTCCTGGTCTGTACCTAATGCTGAAATTATACGCAGAGAGTGCTGTCAACCATCGATGACCAGTAGCATCAAGGCGAGCAGTGGTTAAGACATATGTGAGAGGATTGTTATCTGTGACAACTGCAAACTCATGCCCATACAAGTAGTCGTTGAACTTCTCTGAGATTGCCCATTTCAAACACAGAAACTCCAGTTTATGTGCAGAGTAGTTTCTCTCAGATTTGTTTAAACCCCTACCTGCATAGGCAATCACTCGCAGTTGCCCCTCCTGCTCCTGGTATAGCACTGCTCCTAATCCCCGAGTACTGGCATCGATGTGGAGCTCAAAGGATTTGGAAAAATCAACATATCCAAGCACTGGTGGTCCGGAATTTCCGGACCTCTTCTGCATTGGATGGTGTTGGCCAGTCTTTAATCTTGTGCACTTTCTCTGGGTCAGCTTCGATGCCATCTGCTGAAACAATATATCCCACGTATCGGACTTTCCGCTTAAAAAACTTGCACTTCTTTGGAGCGAGTTTGAGTCCACATTCTTGCAACCTGCGGAAAACAAGTTCTAACCTCTCAACATGCTCTTCATAGGTTTTTGAGAAGATTATCAGGTCATCAAGATAAATCAAGCAGATCTTTAAGTGCAGTCCTTCAAGGCATTTTTCCATTAGTCGCTGGTATGTTGCAGGAGCATTGGATAGTCCGAATGGCATTCTATTAAATTCAAAGAATCCAAGTGGTCTGAAGGAACTGAACACCAACAGTATCTCGGCAGTTGTCCAGGAGTCTTGAAAGTACGTTGGTTCCCAAATGAGCCGGCACTCGTCCGTTATACCTTGTGTCCGGGACAACAAGTACTAAACATGATAAGGCTCCTTTGCTGTCATTGCCGCTGCCTGTAGTCGTAATTCTAACCTGTACGTATCCCATGTATGCTAATTGCTCTCCTCCTGCACATTCTATGTTAGTATATCATCAAGTGGACTGAGTGGAATGTGGTTTAAATAACCTTCGTAGAACGATTGTGACATTACAGATACGGTAGCTCCTGTGTCTAACAAAGTTGGTACAGGTGTGTCTTCAATCCAGATAGTTACTTCGGTGGAGCTTCCAACTAAACCATCTGGAATCTCACTTCTGGGGCGCAGATAGGAACCTAAGGGTGGCCCCTCCCCATAGGCCTTGGTCAGTTTAAAGGATGTCGCATGTGATCCATACGAACTCTGCATCCATAAGAAAGATGTCCTTGGTAGCCACATCTCCAGCAGGTAAGCATCTCTGATTCTGAACTTGGCTGAAATCTGGAGGCTGTAGGAGCTGTTGATGCTGGTGGAATGGGGGAATTCTGTTGATAGGTTGGAGGTGGAGGACCAAACTGATCAGACCGATTCTGGCTGTTATCACTTCTTGTAGTAACTTGAATCCAGTTACCTGTGGATCCTCTTCCGCTGTTATACTGACCTCTTCCTCTGTGCCCACGCTTAGGCCCTAAAAATCCTGAAAATTGAGCTTGCTCCTGAAAAACATGAGCTGAGAGTTGCTGTTGCTGTTGCTGTAATTCAGTCATTCCTGTGTGTAGCTCCTTAATCATAGCCTTCAACTCTGTTAGTTCACTCTTGGATTCCTTTGGCTCGGATGGTGTTGCCATGTTAACAGAAGCTGTCTTTGGCTTTGGCTTGGTCTTGGAGGTGTCGGCCTTGCCTCTCCTCAGATCAAATTCCATTTCCCTGAGGCACAAGCGCAGATCATCAAAACTATAGATGGAGTCGTACTTGTAGCCAGCCAGAGTCTTCAATGATGGATTGAGTCCATCCCATAGGCGAGTACGCAGCATGTCGTCCTGTTCAGCCTGTGAAAGGGATTTCTGTTTAGCTAACTGAAACATAAGGCGATCCAAACGGCAGCTCCAGGTAGCAACATCCTCATCTTCTCCTTGACAGGCACTGTAAAATTCTGACATAAGAGTAGAACTTCGACGCAGAGTTCCAAAAGCACTTTTCAACTTATGTAGTAGAATTGCAAAATCCGCATGGGGCCCTAGCTTCATAGATATGATAGCTGCTTCTCCTTTAAGCGACTTCCTAATAGCTTGAAGGATGACGTCATGGCTATGGGTCTTGGTTCCAATAAGGCATTCCACTTCATAGATCCAGTGATCATAGTCTGTGTCCTTTCCTGGTTCGCCACTGAAAAAGGGAAGTTTAGGAAAATGTTGGTATGTAACATCTCGGCGTGATGCTGATGCGTGACCTTCATGTTCCTCTTCCTGTTTAATAGGATGCTCCTTCTGTGAGATACCTTGTATCCAAGCTTTAAGGTCTTTAGGCGAGTCCACTTTAGGCTGGAAACCCATCTTCTTAAATGCTACTAGCATATCTTCCATTTCCTCTTGGCTTAACTCCATAGTGTTAGGTGGGGTATCTGTAAACGAAAGTCCTGGAAGAGAATAAAGAAAAGAGATACCTGAAAAAAAATGAAAAACCAGTAACTTGAAATAAACTAAGGAGAAAAAATACAAATGGAATATAACCATTTGAAAAGTAGGGAGTATTGCTAATAAAAGCAATGTTTGATTGCACGTGGCAAATATGAATGACTGACAGTCAGTGAGGTAAGTGTAACATCATCAATTTGATATATACATGTGACCAAGGTCACAGCACGTGGTCGAAGTAATGAGATCAGAACTTGATCAAAACCTGACCAAAATAATCAGACTATCACGTGATTGAAACATGAATGTACCACAACAAGTGATACAGACGGACGGGTCTCAACACGTGATTTAAGCGAGTAGATCAGTTAATGTGATCAAACTGAAATCACTATATGATCAAAACGAGGGAGCCACAAGGTGGTGGAAAAAATTATAGTGCCATGGTACCAACAAAACAATAACCCAAAAGTGATGGTAAATATTTGAAGTACGCGCGCGTTTATTTGTTACAGCAATCACGAAGTTCAGAACAGCCGCCTTAACGAAACACAATAGATCCTGAAAGTAAACTATGTCTAATCTGTAGAATTCATTTAAGGCCGATCACATAGGTGAGCGGGACAAACAACCCAATTGCATTGACAACCTCAATTGTATTTCAAGAAAACAAACCATTCATGATAAAACCTGTAGAAAGCAGAAGTGAGGGAAGTGCAAGTGTGATTTGCTATGTGTTAATTACTAAGGTGAACAATACTGTCCGTCACTCAGTCAAGAAATGAAAACTAAATGACTAAACTATAGCATAATGAAAGTAGTATAGGTTTACACTAAATAAGCTGTATCATAATTTAGTTAAGTACTTACCTGTTTATTTTGAAACTAAGTTAGCAACTGCATGTTTATCTCATTCACACAATCAAAGAACTTTACCAGAAAATTGATAACAGAGAATAACAAAATAGCAAACTAAGTAATTGAAAACAACTAAGAAGCCATGGCTAAGATAAACACCTCATGGTAGATGTGTACACTAAGTGAAAAAAAGGTACAACAAAATACTTGCATAGTACACAATTAAATGTGTATAAATATTTTAAGTTTACACAGTACAACTTTATTGTAATACTAACTAAGTAACAACAGGTAATTAACTAAGGTTACATGGTAATGACTTTCTAGGTAACACCAATATAGAACGGTTTATTGGCCGGCACAATGAACTAGTGAATAACTCAAGTATTACATATTCTAAGTTACAAATATCAAGTTACAGGGATGAAAATAGGAATGAGTATTTACAATTACAAAAATAATGGAGTAGCAATATCACAGAATGGAAGACAATCAGCAGCAACTGTTAGTATCACGTGTCCATGAAGGAAGCTTCCATAAAGTCTGTTACAGTTTCTTGAGCAAGAATAGTCAATCACGAATCGAAAACTGTAAATACAGTCATAAAATTCACAACAAGGTGAAAGTTCAAAGTTCAAGGTCACTGCTTACTGCACAAGTATATAAACTGGGGAGGAAATTATAGTGTCAAGGAATGCGCAACTCACAATATCCACGAATGTCCACGAATATCACAAACAGATGTGGGTGTCCTCTATGGAAATGTCAGTTCCTCACCGGGGGCTCCATTGTAGCAGGGGTGTTTCATTACGAAAAATGACAAGCTGCGGTTGTGTTGGTTGAGGTGACATTTATTCCATTATCAATCACAACAATTGATCAATCACCCTGTAATAAAATATATAACATTATATACTGTACATAGAATAGCATACGGCTGCATATTAATTATTTCCTAGTTTGAGCAGTCACATTAATCAATACATGCAACGCATACAGTTACACATCACTAGTTCGTTGTAGATAACTTATAATAAATACAATTTACCGAACTTTCAAATAGTAATACATATATTAAATGTCTCTTATCATAACTGAATATATCAGTTACACACCATATAGTTAGAAGAATACTAGTAGCCGTGTGGCGTCATAAATATATACTTATTATCTCTAAGATTAGGAATATATATACAATGCTACCATGTTGTGTTAAATCATAACACATAGTTAATACATATAAATGCATTCATAAGTGAGTGATAAGATAAAGGATTTATACATACCCTGTGGGTGACACCGGGGTGTGTCTATAAACCCACATCATATAGGATTATGGCATTCCTATAAAAAGTAAATAACATAACTATCATGCCTGAATATATACATACATACATCATGACAACCATTTCCTTAAATTATAGAAAACCAACTTCTAATTCAATCTTTACATTAAAACTCCCAATCAAATCATGCTCTCAGTTATACATACATGTTAAACACTTTATACTGATAAAATAGAAGATATCTTGATTATTTGATATCATAGGTAAGTATTTACCATATTTACATTATTGATAACATATTTAAATGATAAGTTAGAATTCTATTTAAGAAAGATAATGTAAATAACTAACCTGAACTATATGTAGTCCATGTCCTGTCTGTGCAGAGTTATAAGCAGAGTGAATAAAAAGTGTGCAAATGTTTAGAAGGAAAGCTGTAGTTAGATAATGTTAATCAGCTAGGAAGCTGAAAGCTATTGTATTGACAAGCTAGAGAGTTGGTGACAAAGGGACAGGAATAGACTCACCTGTCCACCCTTCAATAAAATTGGACCAACCGCTTGGACTCTTAACCCAAGCATATACATTTGGTACTACAACTAATGAAGATGTATACAACTACTTGAAATGAAAAGAGTTAAAACTATATTCCTAAAAACTATATATACAATATCCTGTTACAATAAATTCATATTAATGAATGAAATCATTAATGGGTTAATGGACAGTACCATTCTACACAACAGGGGTGTGGAAGTAACCATTTGTATTTAGTGTAGGCCAGATGAGGTGTAGGCGATATAAGGTGTAGGCCAGATGAGGTGTAGGCGATATAAGGTGTAGGCCAGATGAGGTGTAGGCGATATAAGGTGTAGGCCAGATGAGGGCAAGCCCATGACATGAGTTGGACATGACAAAGGAGTTGGCAAAGTTATATGTAAAGGAGTGAGTGAGTTGGGTTTAACGCCGCTTTTAACAGTATTCCAGTTATATCACGGCATGTCAGCTTATTGTGGGAGGAAAGCCCGAAGTGATGCAGGTCTCAGACGTTTACCACTTCGGTGAAACCCACGAGCACGGGTATGGTGCTGACAAACCTAGAAACATAATCGGGGCGAACCGGGATTCGAACCCACAATCATAGGTTTCTGGCGTGTCCAATGGACGCAACCCTGTATAGCGAATCGCGGCGCCTTAGACGACTGGACCACCTGTGTCCCCTATATGTAAATGAGTAAGCTTGGTTGTTAATGCTGTAGCGCTAATGTTTTCCCAACAATAGAAGATTTCGAGGTCCTGGATTTTGAACTATTGTTCTGATATCCACTCACCTATCAGTGTAACACTAACAAAAAATTTCGATAAGCCTGTTACAACCCAAGCATTGAGACCAGAGAACGACACAAGCCCCCGCCTTAGAAAATGGAATAGGACGCTTGCTACTGAATATGTCGACTCGATTGACAAAGAGCTTATACAATCCATTGAATCTGAGCTACTTTGTGCTGATAATTGTAAGCCAATTGATGTTATAACAAACGTAAATGACCAAAAAGGTGATGTGCTTCTTCGTACTGCTGGCAAAGTGTTCGGATTTGTTAAAAAGAGTAAGAGAAAATCAACACCCCACAAACGCTCTAAAATTTGGTCAAGAGATATTTCAAACGTAGTCAAACATTCCAAAATAAACAACGACTAGTTAATGCAAGTAAAAGTTATGAAAACTTCATTCATAAAGTTTCACATATGCATTTTAAAAAACTTCAAGACAAATTATATAATGTTGAAAGAAATTACCCCCGTTCATTTTGGAAACTTCTTAAGCAAAGGCAGTCTGTTAAATTTATTTTTAGAAGGGGGTGTAAAATATTTAGGATAAATATATCGACCGGTCTCAATTCGCAGCCGATGGGAGGAGCATCTAAACTGAGGAAGTGCAGCTCTGAATTTTGAAACATTTACTATATTGATATAGCTTTCTAAGCCAAATGAAATTTTGTAAAGAGAGTAACTCTGGGATTTAGTACTAGATGAAACCGCTGCACGCCAATCTTGCTCAGATGAGGCTTTTAAACGGTTTACAAATTCGGAAAAAAAACTCCTACTATTATTACTAAATTGCATCTCCCATATGTAGCCAAAACCAAACGAATAGAGAATGTGTTTGAATTTAGAGACCCAATTGATCTTACCATTATTAACATCAAGTACTAATAATCTATAACATTTCTTAACTAATCTATTTTCAGGCAAATGTAAAATTATGTACCAATAAGTAACTACACGATTATAAGCACATATGGACATAGGACACCTTCCGCATTCCCCCCTAACCACATTGTTTGATGAAGATTGTTTAACCCCAAGAAAGCGTTTACATGCTAGAACCTGGTTTTACTCTAATTCTTTGTTTGTTTTGTTTTAAACATATTTTATTGACATATATAGTCAACGGGATTGGGCAAAAGTTATCCAACTTAGATGGCCCTTTCCCTACTCTATATGTACAGACATTGATTATACATATATATACATACGTATACAGAAATATATACATATACACATAATCATATATACACACAATCATACATACTCATACATACATACACATACTCAAATACATATGCACATATTACATTTATAGTAACAAAGAGAAATATATTTACACAAGAACATAAACATAATGTTTGCAAGAATAACATAGACATGCATAAGAATTGCCTATAGACACAATTTACTTGTATATACACATTAATCAAAAATACATTCAAGACTACATATATAATTACACAATCATACATACACTTATGTACATGTACATATATGCATACATACACACACTACATGTATATACATACACATATACCCTTGTATACGCATGCATACATACATATATATATACATACACATACACATATTTACACACATACACCAGGATATATATACCCGTAAACATTATGTTTACAGAAGGAGGCAGAGATACACATGTATTCATATACATGCATGCAGTTTATTCACTGATGGCGTAATTAATAATAAATGGTCGCAGAGCGATATTCTGTATTAATGATAAAGGGTTACTCGAATCCATTAGTCGACAGTATATATTTTTGAACGTTGTTGAAGATGAGGTTATTGTGACTTTCAGATAGGGATACATCACCGTAGAGAATATTTTGTATTGTACATGTAGTTCCAGCTTTTATAATGTTAGCGAACATGATATTACTGGGAAAAGTGTAATTGGGACATTCAAGAAAAAAATGTATGTTGTTTTCACATGGGTTTCCACAAGAGCAGGACAAAGTATCAGATAAATTTACTTTAAAGAGGTCTGCATTTAGGGAACTGCAAGAATGCCTTAGGCGTGTATGTAAAATATTAGCTCTACGGTTGCCGATTGAGAAGTATGGAGGCGGAGCTGTAATGGTTGTTTTAATCATATGTTTAAAATTTGATAATGATGTTGCACTTCTGTATTCAGGGGGTAACTCATTCCATAATTTGATTGAAGAAGGTATAAATGATTGTTGGTATGTAACTGTTCGTGCTTGCGGCAAATTCAGATTATTCTGATTTCGTAACTCATATCTACTAAAACTTGATACTTTGGTTGGTAACATGTCATGTAAATACGATGGGCATAGGTTATTAACAATATTGTAGATTGTACAAAGTTTTTTATTTAACCTTATATAAGATAGTGATTCCCATCCTGTCTCAAAATATAAACTCGATCGATTCTTTGTAAGTATCTACACCCCAAATCTCGGCACCGTATAAAAGAATTGGAGATATTTTAGAATAAAAAATTTTGAAAAACAGGTCATAAGGAAGAGGTTGAGGCATTTTATAGAGATTTAATGACACCAAATAGGACCTTTTTAGCTTGTAAAGCAGCACTATTAACGTGCAAAGATCAGGAGAGAGTTTTTGAAAGAATGGTACCGAGATGTTTATAAGAGCTTACACACTGAAGTTTTTGATCCTCGTAATACTACTTTTCATATTTTGATAAAATACCCCCATTTTTAAATACCACTACCTTAGTTTTATCCGAGTTAACTGTTAGATGATAGTTACTACAAAAACGTTCCAGAGCTTTTATGCGTTTTTGAAGGCCATACACAGTATCAGCAATAAATGCAACATCATCTGATTATTCAGCAAACAACAATAGAAAAATCTGTACAGTGTCAGGGTGTAGCTGTACACCTGGAGTGCATGTTGATTCTATATACAAAGCTAAGTCGTTTATAAAAATAGAAAATAAAAATGGACTCATTACGCAGCCTTGCCGAAGACCTAGAGGGCAATCAAAACATTCTGTAAAACAATTTCTGATCTTAACACAGCTTTAACACAGCAATGGATTCTATTGCATTTAACATTTTGGGGGACTTTAGTAACTTAGGCATAGTTATACCTTTTAAGTATAATTAATAAGTAAGCTACGTTACTGTACGAATCATCACTCATGAGTTCAATGCATGAGTGAGTGAGTTGGGTTTAACGCCGCTTTTAACAGTATTCCAGTTATATCACGGCATGTCAGCTTAATGTGGGAGGAAAGCCCGAAGTGATGCAGGTCTCAGACGTTTACCACTTCGGTGAAACCCACGAGCACGGGTATGGTGCTGACAAACCTAGAAACATAATCGGGGCGAACCGGGATTCGAACCCATAATCATAGGTTTCTGGCGTGCCCAAGGGACGCAACTCTGCACAGCGAATCGCGGCGCCTTAGACGACGGGGCCATCCGTGTCCCCGTTCAATGCATGATAAGGGATGCCCGATCAAGTGTGTTCTGCAACATCAAGCGTTTTGCTGTTTTTTTGTGGTAATTCAGCTAAAAAGTATCAGTACTGCGGTAACACATGATAATCAACGTTTCGATAACGATAACAATTATTCATAACGTACCTCACATGTGGCAACTGCGCGATATCCTTGGAAGTGTATCCACAATTGAAGATGTGCTACTTTTCAAGCTTACGTATTCTGTTTACAGGGAAAACGGGATGCTCGTGCATCTCGCCGTGTTACATGGCGGGCATACAGTGAAACATTATGATGAGAGGGCTAGTAGTTTTTCGATGTTTCCGAATCGGGTACTGGGTTATGTTACGGTGGGAACAGCATCTAAATTGCGCAAGGGCACGCCTATATTTAAAAATTAATAATTCTTTTAAATATGTTCTAAACCGAAATTTGTTTTGCATAAACTGTAATGAGTTGATTTTGAGCTTGCTGAAACAGCTGCGCGCCAATTTTGTTCATAGGTTATATTTTAGACGGAGTATAAATTCCGACAGATAGCTGGAGATATTACTTTGTAGCTGACAAAATATCCAGTCACTATCCAAAATCATCGCCCACCCACCACCCAAAATATTCAAATTTCATGTTCAATGCAATTTACACACATATACAATTTATAGCACATTTTTACGTGAAAAAAATCAAGTTACCATTTTTTATTTTGTGATAGTGAGATATAGATGACAAAAGTGTTAATGTTTCTATGTTGTATCTTTCAAATATGAAGTTACGAGCCAAGTCATGCCAGACACCGATGCCCAGAAAGTACAGGTCCCCAGTCCATCATGGTGTACAGTCGCTGTCCAGTGTACACCAGAAGCATGGCACACCGTGCTTCACAGTATGAGGTACAAAATAATATTTTGACAATAAATAATCACACAATGTAAATAAATGATGCCTGTATTGAACTATTTTGTGTATCTATTATATTCTATATTGTTGTCTTTTGTTGTAAAATTTTAGTGTGGATGACAAATGAAAGTATACTGTGAATGACATATAAAAGTTTAGATCTGATACAATTTGTACACAGTTAACTGATGATATTTGTATTCAGGCACCCAGTGACATGCCTGACACTGCTGAAGATTATTACCACCTTCTTTTACAATCATTTAGTCAGTGTACATATCATTTTGACAAATTTAAGTTAAATTTATTTATATATTTTTCAGGTCCCACAATGATTATATGGAAGAGTATAAATGCAAAAAAAACCTTTCCATATTCATATGAAATCTCAGTAAAAAACAGAGTCGATGGTACGATTCTGACAAAATCATGAGCACGTGTTAGTGAATCACTATCAAATAGTGATAATACCAGGTGTTCGCGAACGGTGAGAGTATCCTGCCCCACTGGTGTCAGAAGAAATTCCTGGTGTTCAGATCAATTTTCATTATGTGCAAATTGTGTTTATTTTCATGCAAGTAATGAAATATTAGAGTGTCTTGTGAGGTACAGTGCTTCAGACAACAAGAGAGCTGTACTTTTGAAATAGCCGACCAGTGCACTAACAAGTTGCCACTGAGCATTTAGCCAGTGCTTGTGATATTCAAGCAAGGTCACACTGTCCAGAGCCTTGTCAGGTCTTTCCAAAAATTATATGGTAGACATTCGAAAGTCTGCACTAAATATGACAAGTCACACTTCAATATGATGTGATGCCATCCCATTTTATGCCATTCATGTTGAGTTTTCTAAACCCATGGCAAATTGGCATTTACTTATATCTTGAAATTTTGTGAACGACTGGTGCTACCGGTAGGGCAGGAGAAGCTTACCATTTCACGAACACCTTATCTCATCACAAGTCGGTGATTCATTCACAATTTTTCAACACGATTTTGCCTTTCACGTCCAATGGAATCTGTTTCGGCAGATATCGAGTTTGATTGTTCTTTGGCGTTGACGTTATTAATTTATCCATTCACTGATGTAAGTTTTCTTGTTTTAGCTCTACAAAGCAGTCTCTACTTGACAGCGGGGAAGATGATAGCATATTCTGTCGTACACAATGGACCTCTTCCACGTTTTTTCAGTCCACTGCTGTTCAGTACACCTGTTAGCGACAGCCAAATTCAGCCAAAGATTGATGACATCCAAGATGTGGCAAAGAGGGAAAGTCTACTGAAGGTCGATTCAAACTCAATTCCCTAATTAGGTTTACAGGGGGCACGGGTGGCCCAGTCGTCTAAGGCGTCGCGATTCGCTGTGCAGAGTTGCGTCCCTTGGGTACGCCAGAAACCTATGGTTGGTTCGAATCCCGGTTCGCCCCGATTATGTTTCTAGGTTTGTCAGCACCATACCCGTGCTCGTGGGTTTCACCGAAGTGGTAAACGTCTGAGACCTGCATCACTTCGGGCTTTCCTCCCACATTAAGCTAACACGCCGTGATATTACTGGAATAATGTTAAAAGCGGCGTTAAACCTAACTCACTCACTAATTAGGTTTACATGATGCGTTACAAGATGCGTAACTGCCTTATCAACATTTGTGTGGTCCTTTAGTGTCATATATGTTTCATTTATTCAAAAGCAAATGTATAAACTAGAATTATACTTCAGAAATATGTACTGTTTCAACACTGCTATATTTGGGATAGCACTATATGTAATAGTAACGATTCTAGTACTTTGTGGTTTTTGAAACTTCCATGTACCACCTCAACCACTCAGCCACCGGGAATCGAAGCGATTTGTTATCCCAAAAATAACATGTTTGCCTTTGTTCATCAATTAAACGGCATGTATTAACTGTTTGTATGAATTCCATAATTTCTTTTGTCTGAATAGTTAAAACTATAGAAATATGTAATGTTTTCCAGATACGAAATGCAGAGGATATGTCTTCGATCCTGGATGCCGTAGGTGGTGCTGATCAACTTATCCAATTTGCTGGATGTTACTCTCTTACCCGAACACCTGGTGTCATTCCGATTTGTAATCAGTAATCCATGCATGTATTGTTCTCTTTACATCGCCACAAATGCCCCAATGAATCTGTTTCGGCAGATATGATAAATCACAGCCCTAAGGCGTTGACGTTTAGTATTAAATATCATTAATAAGTGCAATCGGGTTCGTTAGTGTTGGTGTTGCTGAATGGTGTCATAGTGCAGTAATAGTTAAAGTAATTTTAGTATCTGCTACTATTTAATACGCAAAATGCCCCAATGAATCTGTTTCGCCAGATATGATATATCACAGCCCTAAGGCGTTGACGTTTACTATTAAATATCATTAATAAGTGCAATCGGGTTCGTTAGTGTTGGTGTTGCTGAATGGTGTCATAGTGCAGTAATAGTTAAAGTAATTTTAGTATCTGCTACTATTTAATACGCAAAAGTTAATAAAACACGACAATATACACTCTCCCAGAAAAGAAACGCAACCCCTATATTTTCAAGATGTTTATCTCAATATTCAAGTTATTATAACACATTTATTATTGAAGACAACAATATGAAATTTGGCATGGTGGCAGTACAGTTATGCAAGTTTAAGTCCAGACTTCGACAGGTCTCCCACTAAGATTGACTTGGCGCAATGGGGCGTCTTTCTCAGTACCTCGTATGAGCGCCACGAGGTGCGATCACAGCATTACACCTCCTAGGAACAGAACAGATTAGACGTCGGATTCTTTCCTGAGGGATTGCTCTCCACTCATCCAGCAGTGCAACGGCTAGTGCATCCAACGTCTGCGGCACGTACTCGTCGGTCCAGATAATCCCAAAGATGTTCGATTGGGTTGATGTCTGGTGATCGGGAGGGCCATGGTAACACGTTGACGTTAGAATTCTGGAGAAAATTCACTGTTGCATGAGCTGTTTGCGGCCGGGCGTTGTCGTGTTGATAGAGCTCCCTCTGTTGGTCGATAATCGGCAGAAGATGAGGCTGTAAGACATCATTGATATAGCGCTGGGCTGTCAAATTGCCACGAATGATCACCAAGTCTGATCTTTGGTTGTAAGACATGGCTCCCCACACCATGACGCTCCCTCCTCCAAATCTGTCGACCTGCCAAACAGTGTTCGGGGCAAAACGTTCGTTTCCTCTTCTATAGACACGCTGTCTTCCGTCACGGCGTTGTAAGAGAACACTGTACGGACACTCTTCTCAAACCTGGCACCTGTGTTGCAATGACGGTAGGTGTGGCTAGCCGATTACATAGGTGGGTGACCCGGATGAATCGATCCTGAGGTGGTGTGGTAACCTTTGGCCTACCAATTCTGGGGCGATCTTCAGTTGCATGACACTGGGTGTATCGGCTCCAAAGTCGGGAAATCGTTGTTTCATGAACGTTGAGGTGCCGGGCAACGTTTCCAAAGCTTTGTCCGGCCTTAATACGACAAATGGCGATATTTCGATCTGCAGCACGCAACCATGGCATATTCGACCTTGTCTTTCGGTGAAAATGATAGAGTGAATCGCTAATCAACACGTGCTTTTATAAACCTATACATCTACTGCTCTTTCCATGAATTGCACGTGCATTATGCTCACTATGATGAATGAAACAACATAATGACCTTGTGCACGAAAATTGGTGTGTTTAGGCGCTTACGTTAATAAACAGTGTACATGGTATAAGTGCATATCAGAAAAAATGTATTTACAATCAATATTTTTCTTCTAGGGGTTTTCTCACATTTCCAGACTGGGGTTGCGTTTCTTTTTTGAGAGAGTGTTTTTGGAATGTTTTCACAGTTAATTCAGTTATTATTCATAACAACGATCTGACCGATGCACAATTATACACATGAATGTTGACATCTGAGAATTGATCGTTAATGAGATATAGTATGAAACCGTCTTTAGGAGAACGTTTCAATGAAACAAACACATGCAACAAATTTTTTTATCAAACTCAAATTTATTTCATAAAGTGGATAATTTGTGGGTATTGTTCGAGTTAAGGTGCATAGTCTTATTTGTTCCCCTACACAAACTACTTTAAGCTAACTAAAGTTAATGTCTTCTGGGTTTTATGACATTCATGTCTATTGCATATTAACACAAAATATTTTCAAGGACTGGCCACTTTGGGAGTGCTTGCAGAAATGCGTGTTCACATCAAAGAAGTAAGGGAACGTTTCTGTTTCGATGAAAGGTATGAATTGAACGCTTCCGTGTTTGAAATGGTGTTCAGTGTACCATCCTTCTCCGAACCTGGGAGCGATAGGCGCAGAATGGAAGAAGAGACAGTCAGTTATTGGATGGACTATCTTCTGGACGTAGCAGGTAATGAGATAAGAAAAACAGTCGGACGTTAGTGTGCTTATAATACATGGGGATGTCCTTATGTAAAGCTAGAACGTGTTTGAGAGTCCAGATGACCAGACACGATCAGGACTGAGAACATGGTCCCTCTTGTGTGTGTCTATATCATCTGTTAAGATCTAACTGCATTCGCAAATATGTGTCATGATGTATTGTCAAGTGAGTGAATATGGTCGGTGAGTTAATGTAGTTGGGTACATATTGTTTAGTGAGTTCATATGTTTGTGTACTTATTTTTTAAACTATCTTTGTTTGACAAAGCTGTATTTTCAGAGGGCAAAGAGTCAGTCACCCTGAGTGACATATTGGTTTTTGCGACTGGCGCGGGATCCATTCCTCCCCTTGGTCTCCATCCACAGCCGCAGCTGACATTCCACACTGCAATGGAACTCAACCCTGAGAACAGAGAGAACTTCCCTCGAGCTAACACATGTGCAAATGTATTAGACATTCCAATGATCAGTAATTATAACCTGTTCAAGAAAAACATGAATGCAGCAATCAGTGTGAATATCTTCACTTCCGAGTGAAAAGACGGACATGACTGTGTTAGTCATGAATTGTCTTCCCCCTTTCAGTTTTGTTTTGCATTTGTTTCACTTTTACAGAACTGTTCGGCTATAATCGATTGAGCTTTTAGTCTAATTTCATTGAATCTGTTACTACCAAATAGGTTAATTGGTATTGACATCTGATTATTTATGAAGATTTTATTTACACGTGTTTAAAACATTTTTAGACGAATGTCTTATCGTATTATTTCTAATATACAAACCAGGTGTTGAATGTTTCATGGATTGATGAGGTATGTTATTAAAGTTTAGTTTAAAGGAATTGCATGCTTTGATATCAACATGACAATGCCGTGTTCCCTGTAGGGTCAGAAGAGGGATCGTTTGAATTATTTTACATTTTTGTGCTTTTGGTAGAAGGGAAACCTTAAATTACTATGACCCTTGTAAATGTGTCTCTTAATGTGAAAATTTGTTTTTGGAGTTTTTGTTGAGACAAAGAAATATTAGCTCATAGGTTTGTGGCATATTGTAAACCTGTTATTTTGTAAGCCTGTAAAGAACGTTTATTGTAATGAAACGAAGAAGGATGCAGATATATTCTTTCTTTAAAACCCCAAATACGTTTAAATGACCATTGTAAGCAATTTTTTTGCAGTCAACATGTTTATGTTGTAATGGAAATTAAAAAATATTGATGATGTTGGTTAAGAATTACTAAGTTTGGGTACAGAAGGTTTAAAACTTACAAACTTACATTTTGATTTATTTGGATTGCATATTATGAACATCTTGTTATGTTTTGAACAGACAGAATATATCCTGTTTATTGATAAAAGTTAATGGAAGTCACTCTACCCCAAATATCCTGTTTTTTCCTGGTGTGGATTACGCCGTTAGCATTATAGTTTCTTGAAGTATTGTATTAAATTTGCAGTCATTTTAAAAGGCTGTCACGCAACACAATAAAGAACCACCAGTTAACAGCTTAACAGGCTATTTTTGTCATTCTTTTAATGTTAATTCGTGAACATTCATTTGTTTCATGTATCTACCTAGACTGATAGTGTCACTCAAATCAGTATGACTTATAACATATTAATCCAGGAACGAAATCAAGGAAATCAGTGGAATTCTTGGCCCATCCAGGGATTTATCCAGGATTCTAAATTTAGTATCCATGGCAGACAAATTGGGAAAAAATAATTATTTTGTTCATATTTTCTTAATGTTTTTGATTTGTTGTTTAACGCTGCACTCAGGAAAATTCCAGCTATATGATATCGGTCTGTAAGTAATTTAGTCTTGACCAGACAATCCAGTGATTGACATCATGATCATCGATCTGCACCAGCGGATACGATGACATGCATCAACCAAGTCAGCAAGCCTGACAACCGGATCCCGTTTGTCGCTGCTTACGACAAACATGGGTTGCTGAAGACCTATTCTCTACTCAGATATTCATTGGTATCTCTTAACGATGATTATATTCAGAGGTATTATAACATTGTATTTTTAGATTGCATTCAATACAGTATTAAATTAAGAATTTGAGATCTTTTAAGACACTTCTTTCACTTTCCAAGGTACATTTCGTTAACTTTAATGTCAGTGGAGTCAACGCTCAGTAGATTCAGTCACTCTCTATCTCCAGCTCTGTACTTATAAAAGTTCTTAACTTATCTTGGCACTGAGATCGACTTTCCCCTTTTCTCCTTGAGAACTTGTTTATCCACAGCGTCTTGAATATCCGATATGTATTTTGCTTGTTCATCAACACAAAGTATCAGGATTTCATTTTCTGATTTCACTTCGGATGTTGTATTTTTATTTCTTTAGGTCATCAAACAACATTCACCAATAGTTCAGTCAAATATCCTTGCAACACTGTTATTTTCTTATTTAGTTCTTCTATTTGCTTTCAAAAGTGTTCTGTTAACATCAACTTCTGTGCCCACTGCATCTTCTGGTTGATCTACCTGTATTTCTCCAGTATATGTCAACTTACACTGCCTTGGGGGTCTGTCTTGGCCCAGCCGTGGTGGAGCTGGGTTGCTCTCAAAGTCACCTGCCAGGAAGAGTTTTACATACACTGAATGACACAGAAAGTAGGTGCCTTGTTGAGACATATAACTATTGTACAATATGGCACTTTACTTTCAGGAGTTGGGCAAATCGGGCATGCTAACTAAACACCCCTATCTTTACCTTAACTATTGTGTCACCAGTTACTTGAAGTTGATGACCTGTTAAAAAAAACTAGTGTTGCATGGTATAATATATTAACTGACAAATCAAGGCTGACTAAACATAAAATTGGAACTGATAATTATGTTACACCACCACGTCGTTAATTGTTTGCAGTTATGAGTGAGTGGGTGAGTGAGTATTGTTTTATGCCGCTTTTAGCAATATTCCAGCAATAACACGCGGGCTTCACACATTGTACCCATGTGGGAAATCGAACCCGGCCTTCGGTGTGACGAGCAACCACTAGGCTACCCCCACCACCCCATTTGCAGTTATGATAACACCTGATTTATTTATTGATTTATTGATTGATTTATTGATTGAGTGAATGAAACATTCCTTTACGTATCGGTATTCTCTAAATAATCTGTGTACAGGAGTGGAAGAGAAACAGCTCATATTTCATCCATAAATACACTCTGTCTGTGCAAAAAACGTATCTATATATAGACTGGTCTTTTCAGTTAGAATGAGAATAATTGCATATAACCAATATTCTCACAACTGAATCATAAATAATCATTATGTTTGATGAATTTTACAAATCATCCTTCTTGATCATCTTTGACTTCCTCTTCATCTGGACGTGAACGGATATTTTTCTTATTTCCTTTCTTCCTCTTGAATGAAACTTTATCATCCTTGATTTTTTCACAACATTCAGCAACCTCATCTTCATTTTCTATCTCCTCCACATCAGGCAGCACCAACACCTCCTTCTGTCTGTTTGTGCTACCCTGTATCTCAATTCTCTGCCCCTTCCTGTCCTGGCGCTTCACAAATTTTATTGCCATCCTGGAGCAGGCAGTCTCTTCCAGGTTGGCAGGTGAAGCTTCTTCAGAATGTGCTTCAAGTTCTCTCATTTTTTTCCTCTCATCTAAAAACTTGAATGCTGCTTGTGTGTTGGAGGAATCAGACATATCAGTGTTTGACACATCATCCAAAGAGTAGGGAGTCCATCGCTCTGGGTGAACTTTGTAATCTGGAGTACCACGTCTGTGACCACTGTGACATGATAATTTGTTGGGAGGACATCTAAAATCTCTGTTTTGATGCTGGGAATGCCGAGGTCTGCCATAACCTCTGATTTGCGAGTGGTTGTATGGTTTGCTAATGCGTACATCACACTTCTCTCCACAATGTTTATATTGAGCAGTTTTCTCTATTGTCCTTGTATCTTCTTCATTAGGATCTTTCTTCAGAAGATCCTCATTAGATGTCTGATGGGCCTTCTGATGTGCCTCATGTTTCACCTCCAGAACAGACAGATAGCCAAACACATCCTTTGTCTTGTCTGCAAATTTGTCAGAGCAGCTGTTCAGCTTGAATTCAGGAGCCTGATCTTGATTTGCCATTACTGGGGATATAATGAAAGATGTAAGTACATGAAACTCTGGAAAAACAGTTATTGTTTCTGCAAATATGTAAAACTGTGGTGAGAGTAGCCATGTTTTTATTCGGGTAGAGAGGCACCAAAATTGGACTTTGTAAAATGTAGCAAGAAATCGAACTCTAGTTATTATTATTAATAATTCAAAGTACACTACGTCTATTACATCATTGGGGTAAATTCTGTATATGGGCTTTTGTCACACTTCAGATTTTCAACAGATCTTCACTATCAATTATCCAAAATTAGTTGGGCAAGAAACAGTATCTTGCTACCCGTCCCTAAAGCGTATGTATGAAGTGGGAAACCCTCACATCTTTTCAAATCTAAAATATAGAAATTGAAGAGTTGTATGGAATTTAATAGAGGTAGTATTCTTTGAATTATTATCAATGACAACTATTGTTTGATCATTCTTGGGAATACTCTACCTCTATAACCTCACTGCCAGAATATACCAGAGGGACTGGTGGGTACTGACATCAAGGAATACCCTGGAAGTTTAACAGTCAACTGAAATATTGGGAGAAGGAAACTTTAACCCCCGATGAACAAAATTATTCCCATCCTGGCTGTTTCCCTCACAAATTCAACTATTTGGGGGTACCTGAAGGTTCCTAAAACAACACAAATGCTGTTGTATAAACCCACATTTTAGGTATAACAATATAACAAACCACATTGAAAGGCCTGAAAACAAATAATGTCAAGGACATAAACAAATATGAAGTAAAGTTCCAAAGAACTACTGTCATATTTGCATCCAGAACCTCTATGTGATGTCATTCATTTTACCTTTACTATCTATGACATCATTTCCGGTTCTGATGACGTCACATCCGGTTCTGACATCATTCCCGCGACTTCTGAATGTGATACCAGCTCTTAACCTATGATCTACCCTACACATAGTTGTCAGTATGGTGCAAAAGGTTACCCACCCCACCCCACCCCACCCCCACAAGGAATGGAAAGCAACTGCTACTGATTGATTGTATTGCCACCAATGGTCCAAGACTAGTCCCTGTAAGTCTGATTGAATGTCTTGTAAGTAAAAGCTAGTGAATGTGTTTTGGTCTGCTTGTTCTTCTGAGTTTCAGGACACTGGTAGACAGTGCTCTTATCTCTTGAGCTAGACTGATCCATACTCTGCATGCTGATATCAGCCTGAAATTGTAGACATAGGTGGTACTAACCTTCCCAGAGTTGTGGATTGATTCTTGGCTACAAACCCTGGTAGAGTTCTAACTATTAAGGTGCTCCAGCCTTCTGCATGAGTATGACCTGAGATAGCAAGAGCAGGGAGTTCTAAGACTCTGGCTGCAGTTGCCATAGCAAGTAGCATGTGCCAAAAGTTTCATAAGGTACCCCCAAAAGAGCAGATAAAACAACCGAAAGGTTCCATTTTGGAAATGTCTATGGAGTCTAAACAGCCTCCAAAATAAAATATCACATAAGTCAGTTCAAGACAAAATGATTCCCTATAGAAAGTCTATCGTGTTGAAGCACTGAGATAGAGTAGATGTGTATTCCTCTATGATACCTTGTCAGAACTTACGAGATGAATTAAAACGTTTGCCACCATAGGTACAGTTACAGTTCCTGTTCCTAATCCATGTCTTCTCCATTGACAGAACTTTTGTCATAAATGGCTGAAGAAGATGCTCTCCGAGATCTGGCCACAGATATGGAGAAACCGGAAGCTTGCATCTTATCCGCAAGAACTTCCAGACGTGAATATGAAAACTCTAGACTGCTGTGCATGACATTTGATCTGGGTTGATGAAGAAGATCAGGACGTTCCGTTAACTTAAGTGGTTTGTCTAGAATTAACAGAGACCACCTGGGATACTATGACCGAGCTGGCAATACCGGTGCCGTGATGATAATCGTCAGTCAGTATCCTTTTATCTTCCTTATGACTTGGAAGGTGTCTACTTGGAGAGTTTGAGGATCTGGAACTGTACTGGTGTACCCCAGGAACCCTTTTTGTTGAGACATGTGGCAAACAAATCCAAATGTGTGGAATTCCATCAGTCCGACTTCTTAATCTGATAGAAGGTTTGAGCTGAGGGTCTATCATAATCATATACGAATACAAGCTTGAAAGAGTGACTATTCCTTCTTAATACCCGCCATAATGACCTTGTTGCTTCTTAAGCATATCTTGTAGCATGTTCAAAGAGAACTTTGTCATAGCATCTGGTTGGGATTACAGATACAAGTGATCTTCCTGTCCTCCTTGTTGGGCCACCTCAGACTGTGGTGCATGATGTGGATCCCTACTCTCTCTTAAATCTATGTAAACAACTATTTACTAAGGTAACAAAATATATAATCTTCATCTGCTGTATATCAGGATAATAAACACTAATCCTTGTTAAACTGAAGCTGTAATTAAGTGTGACTTCTACCAAAATGTTATGTGCTATGTCAACTCAGAATTCTTGTTGTTCTTGCCACTTGCACTCACAGGAAAGAAATGAAATTTTCTACCTTATGAGCCTAAGGAACGGGTTGCAAAATACTATTACTTGCACAACTAATTATGGACAGTTGGCAGTGAAAAGGACTTCTGTTGAAAACCTGAAGATTATCAAAGCAAGATGACAATGATGTAATAGGTGAGTTGAGGTGAAATTGGGTTTAACGTCGCGTCCAAGATTATTGCACTTGTATTGTGACGTGTATGCACGCGTGTGTGTGTGTGGCTGCGTGTTCTAGTCCGGACTGATGCCAATTTATAGTGCTAGCACACTGAAATACCATGCCGCAGTATACTGACTCCGAGCCGACCAGTCCTTGTTTTAGCCCCTTAATGTCGTGCGCCAGACAGGGTAACAACAAGTACCATCTTTTAACGTCTTTTGGTATGACGCACCCATGGATCAAACCCCGGACCTTCTGCTCTCCGGGCGGACGCTTTACCACAAGACCACGGAGGCGGCAATGACGTAATAGAGGTAGAGTATTTACAAGAATTAATCGGCAACATTTCTGTGTATAAAGTAGACACAACTTATCCTAACTGAAATCTACATGACCTTCTTCGAACAGCAAGCCCTCGCCACATAATCCACCCTACAAATTTGCTGGTACAGAAAAGTCAACGAAACCTTTGCCATCATAAAATACTTCTCTTTCAAAAAATGCATTCAATTTTACATTTGTTTCTTATTTAACATACTGTGATTTAGCTTGTTAAAACTTAATTCTTCAAAAACAATATCTGGAACATAATGTGCATAACATGATGTACAACGAGGTAAACACGAAATAACATGCCACAAAAAAAAAAAAAAAAATATTTGACAGGGCTAAATTTGTAGACCTTAGATGAAGCAGATAATAATGCAATAAATTTGTCTTGAGTATTAAGACATTTAGATTGCAGATATTTTTCTCTTCAGTTGTCAAAGTCAAGGTCAATCAACACATAATGTACATAGGGAATCAAATGTTTTACAACTGATGTGTTTTGATGTGGAGTTTTGCTTTGTAACATGAAAGGTAATATGAGAAGTTTAATCCGTTTCTCATTATTTGTTTTAAAATATTGTTCACATACTGTAAATCTTGAAATTAATGCAAGCATGAATTAAATGCGAAAAATGCAAGTTGTCTTTGTTCGCATAAATGAAACTTCCTGACTATCAACAATAAGACGGCCTCACTGCACACTTTGGATAGCGGAAATACCAACTTGAATATATACCCAAACACAGTTTATTGAGCAGAAGTTGTAAATAGAACATAACAACGTCGTTTAAAGAATAGGAATTACAGAATAGGCATCCAGTGAGTTATCACTGCTGGGGTTAAGAGTTCTACACACTCGTGTCAAACTATACATTATTGACCACTGAAATCAGTGAAGTGTTGATGGGGGGAATCACATTGAATTTGTGTCGCATTTTTGGCTAGGTCAGCAGTTGTATTAATTTGGAGACGCATTAATTTCAAGATTTACTATATCAAACTGAATATTAGACAGTAAAACTATTTATAAATGAAGCATTGCATCATATGGAAATAAGATCACTTACCAGTCCTCATGTATATTGCCAATATGTTTTGCATATAGATTTTGTGTATCGTGATACATATCGTATCGGAAAAGGCACTCTAATACCCAGGCCTTGGCCAGTGTAGGTGTCATATGAAGTTGATTCTCGTGTAAATCTAGTGCATGTATTTCACTGACACAAGCTGCAGTGCTTTAGGCAAGTAGAAAAACAGTGATGTACTTTAAGAGCATTCGTGACCAACTCGTGTTATTCTGAGACAAGCCGAATAGCGACTCGTGCCCCTCTCATGGCCATTTTTGCGACCGGTGTAAGGTGCCAAAATCTACCTCTCTTCAGAGTATACCCAGGTAGATTTTGGGGACTTCCCAGAATCTACCCCCCTTTCCTAGAATCAACCCCCAGGGAGTATAATCTGGGAGTTCCCAGAATGTACCCCGGGGTGTAATCTGGGAGCTCCTCCCAGAATCTACCCTGGGTTATAACTATAATCTAGGAGCTCCAAGAATCTACTGCAGCCCTGTTTGATTTAAACATTTTTATTTCATGAATGTACATGAAGTTTTCTTTTGGGGGATGCATCTAACTCAGCCTTGATCTCTCCTGGTCAATTGCTGTAAAAACATTGTCATCTGATTAAGTACACAGTACACATCTAATTAGTTTTAAAACATTCATATCCCAGAATCTACCCCCCTTTCCCAGAATCTATCCCCAGGGGGTATAATCTGGGAGTTCCCAAAATCTATCCTGGTGAAGATAATACCGGTAATAAATTGTTATTGAATCCAAAACATGCTAGGAAGAAATAAATATTGTTTAAACTAATAAAAAAATATCTTACAAATCGCAATGACTTTAACTCATTGTAGTCATCATCATTTTGTAAGTTCGAAAGTTGGTGTTGAGAATTGTGTGAGGAAATGTCTTACACTTATGTTATTGAATAAGCTTTAATATGCTTTGTGAATAGACCTACCTACTTTTGATTGCATATAAAATCATTTTGAAACCAAATATAAGTATGCACTTGTGTCTGTAAGTACCTTTGTTTGGGGAGGCGTGTATCACAGTATCAAGAATATATTCTGACTATAGAAGACATCACATCATTAAAACCATCTAATTATTTGTCCATCTACATTCAATTTCTTCTTTAAGACTTTTTACACTGGTGCTCATCTAGTCTTTGCGCGTTGATGCTCATAAGATAGGTCGTTCATCATTGACATATGTCCTCCACGAAATATTACTATTAGTCACTTGCTCTCCCTCGTCAACAACATCTTGCTATGTGTGTTACTCATCTGGCGCATGAAACCTGTATTTAACTTGGTCACTGCCGATACACTTCTCCGAGTTGTGGGCCCCTGTGGGAGTAAGGGTGGTTGACAATCCAACTTCAACCAGCCCCATGGTGGAGGTTGGAGCAGTCCTATGGTTACAGCTGACACTGACCATAATGTTTATTTATTTTCTCCAGAATCATGAAGTCTATGACCCCCTTCCTCAACCTGAAGGGGATCAGGTTCAAAGCGTATCTGGACAGTTGCTTACAGGATCACATCAAGAGGGAGGAACTCATCCCAAATAACCAGTACCAGAATATTTCCCTTGCCTTCCTGCACGCCTTACGTCAACATTGCTCCCTTCATCAGTGGCAGGAGCTCAGGCTTCTTATCTTCGCACAGGCAATCAAGTGCTTCCTTCTGGCGTTCCCCCGTGGTCGCAATTCGAACCTGCACTGGTGGACTCAGCCGTAGAACATCTGCGACAGTGTCTCCTTTACTACCACTTACAATTTTTATGGTATCCTCTCGACAGGGCTGGGGTGCCCATCTTCCTGACCTGCAAGCAGACACTGAGCAGTGAGGTTGTGGTCAGACGACCGCTTCTTGTGGCACATCAACAACCTTGAGTTCAACACACTGGTGAGGCAATGAACCACCAGGGCTCTTCTACTCCTTTGCAGTTTCCAACTCGAAGATCAGAAGACGTTTTGTCCTCCTTCATGGGACTTGAATGTTGTCCTTCTCATCTCAACTTGGCTTTGTATGAACCCTTGGTGCATTCGTCACCACTTGCTGCTCTCCTTTACTTGCAAGAAGACTCGTATACCTATCGATGAATGTTATGTGTGAAAATACGACAAACAAATCAGAATGTGCGCATGATTTCTAGTTCTTCATCAAAGAACCCCTCAGAAATAATTTTTGATTTTACATACGTCTTGCATCACAAATATACCCAAGACACAGTTAAATGTGTTCAATCATACTGTATAAATTCTGCATGTCCCGACGTGCTTTAAATTGCATCTGAAATATATATTATATATGGGGAAATATATGTGAACCATTACACAATGTTTTTGGTATGTATGCCCATTTGCGCTAAGACATGCCCCCTTCAAAGTATACCCGGGTAGATTCTGGGGTCTTCTGTCACCATCACTTCTCCAAGTGGACTGAAGCAGATGCGTATCCTGATCAGTCTGCAGATTCTGTGGCTGACTTCCTATACAAGACTGTGTGCATACATGGCTGCTTTGACATTTTGATCAGTGATCAAGAGAATTCATGAACACTATGACTGACAATCTTATGACCAAACTAGGACCTGAGCATAGAGTCAGTTCACAATACCATCCTCAGATCAATGGACAACGAGAGCAAGACAACAGGACCCTTGAGAATACCCTCTCAAAGCTTGTCAACGACTGTGGAGACAACTGGGATTTTTTTTTATACCTGGAGTTCTGTTTGCCCACCATACATCTGTACATGCATCAACCAAGATGACACCATTTGAATGCATGTACATCAGAAAGGCAAAACTACTGCTGGACATTAAGGACACCAAAAGAGGATGTGATGATTATCTCCAAGCCATGCAGAACCTGAGACAAAACATCACATCAAAAGTCAACAACAACATTACAAAGGCCAAGGAGATTCAGAAGGAACAACATGACAAGCTACACAACAGTCATCATGAGTTGGAGCTAGGGACAAAAGTCTACCTGAAGAATTCACGTCGACTCAACAGAATTAGAGCGAAGCTTGAGCCAAGGTTCATGGACCATATGAAGTTCATCAAGTGCTTGGTTAGGGACATGTTAAGCTGAAGAGTTTGAAGAGTGGCCAAGTGCTTCGCAATGCATACCATGGATCAAATTTGAAAAGACACACTCCACATGACGTCTTCCCCAACCCATACCAGTCCTACTAGTCCCTCCAGCTACACCAGGCCTACTACCAGATCTACCAAGACTACCAGTTCAACCAGTCCTAGCTGTCGCACCAGCCACACCAGTTCAAAAAGCTCTGTCAGCCCTACTGTACCACACCACACCACGTTTATGAGTTCTACCAGCCGTACCAGTCCCATAAAGTCCAAGAGGCCCAGCAGCACAACCAGGTGGAGAAAGAATCTGAGGCACCAAAAAGACAACACAAGACCAAGGGTGATGGCAACTGCTTCCTCCGTGCCATTAGTTATTTCCTAACTGGTCAGGAGACGTCCCACTTAAGCCTGAGAGATGCTGTTGTACAACACACGAGTGAGAAAGGGGAAAAGCTAGAAATTTACCTTCAGCAGAATGTGACGAAAAACTCTTTCGTCAAGAATGGCCGAAAATGGTGTCTGTGCAATGGATGCAGAGATTATGGCCACTGCTTCTCTTCTGTAAACTGACATTGTTGTCTGGCTGGTGCCTTAAGCATATCCTTCATATGAGAAAGAAAGTGAGGGATCAATGACAGGTAGGTAACGAAGGGCAGGGGGTGGCCCAGATGTAGAAGAGAAAATACTCCCAATCTATCATCCCTCTCAAATGTTTATCACATGGTCCAAGACAGCAACATCTTCGGCAAGGGCTCTTCGCACGTCCCTGGAGTGTCTTACTCATGCTTGGCTCTGAGTGGTCTCTCATATTATCCAGACCAGAAGGTGATTGTGTCCTCATACAGAATGAAGTCAGTAAGTTATCATAAATATCCCAATATACCAAACATTTAAGATATATACCATTCCATGTTGACGAGTTGAAACAATCATCAATCAAAATCTCTTAGATAGGCTCCAAGCAATCAATGCTCATATGACACAACTTATGTTCATTATGTTTAGTGACTTGGATTATTGCATGTAACCTTACCAAGGCAGACTGGGGCCTGCTGAGTGAGGTGTTAAACAACCAAACAAATATTTGTAGTGTAACCATATGAAAATGAAAACTAAAACAAATCAGTTGCACATCCAATGGAAGCCATGTTGTTTAACCATAAACTGGTATTGGATATTTTTTGTGTAGTGAACAGGGCAATTAAATTGGCACCAATTACATCATACTCAAAGGGGAATAACCCAGACATCTTCAGGTTGGAAAACGAATAACTCATAACACTATTATCTTTTCACTCATTTAGAGCTGCCTACTTTCAATGTGAGAAAAATGTGTGCATATTTTCCAACTTTGATATTGACTATTTCTAAAACTGTGTTTTGTTTCATATAAAAAAAGAGAGTTATTTTTGTGTATATACTCATCCATTTTTATTTACTGGTTTCTGATTTTTGGAAGTGGTTGACCAGAGTATTCTCTCAATATCATATCCCAAACTTAAACCATGGCTCCTTTGTCTTTGACCGTGGTCTAACTAACTGAATTGTTAGTTAAACACCACTTGGCAATATAACGGAACTTCTTTTTTTCCCTATCATTTGTCTTGATGACTGAACAATTTCATGAAAAACGTTTGTCGCCAGCGGGATTTGAACCTGCAAAGTCCGCACTAAAGGCTAACGAATGTAGTCTTCTGCCACGGTGACATGGGAGAAAGGGTGTGAAATTAACAACTAAATATTTACTTACATCTGTACCAACTGCTTATCCCTTTTTCAACTGCAAAATGTGTTTAATGCAATGTTTATACAGTATGTTACTCAATGCATTCTAGTATGTGTACAGTATGTAACACCTCCGTGCACTCGAACAACAAGCCTTGTTGGCAAAGAATGGTTTCTTTATTAACACAGTAGAACTACAGAACCGGGCGATCAATAGTTACAGAATCAAACATAGGAAGACGACGAAGTCACATGACACTTGGGCAGCTGAGGGCTGGACTGGCTGGTCTGTGCTCGACTCTCCTTGTCATTATTCTGCTGAGCTAGTCAGTTCTGATTAACTTGACAGTCGCCGTGTGAGCAATTATGCTGTTTACATAAGTACTTAACATTTACTATGTCAGCAATTAGGCTGCTTATATAAGTACGTCAGCTGACCAATTATTATTCTGCTGAGGTGATCAATTATACAGTGTAGTTGCACGACTATTCAGTGCAATTGTTAGGGCTCACAAAATGCCCATGGCAAATAGTGTTACAAGTACTTGTGATTTTGTAGCTTTTCATTCAACGAAACGAACAGATAGAAAAGAAATTACTAGTATCTTGATCAGGTCTATATTTGCTCATAATAGGCCCATCAACATGGGCAAGTAATATTTAGTTGATTGATAAATGTGCTTGAGTTGGTCCAAAATGAATGGTATACTTGCCCCGGGATATGCATTTCATAACCAAAGGCGGCAAAGTGCGAGGTGCACGTGCAAAAAGCTCTGGGAACACATTTCATGTGCTTCACATGTGGCCGACTCACACAGTGTCCTCACAGTTGAGCAAAGAGTTCCTGAATATCTTTCAAAATATTCAGGAAATACAAAACAATGTTTTTTAAGCATTTTAGGTGTCATAAATGTTGGATATGTTTAAGGATGTCAGACCACTCGGACCCCAGTGCCTCATGGTCTAACCAATACATAGACATTATTGAATTTGGTATGTACATTAACTGAGCCTGCTTCCGTCAAAGACTCACTTGTGATTTCCACCTGTTTTGGTCCAATGTGTTGTACAAATGTGTATTGAATGTTCTCGGATTGAATAGTTTCACAAAAATAGTCACTCAAGATACTCCAGCATAAAGAAGTGTGTCCTTATTCTGCCCGGAGGACCGCTATGAACCTCTGTACAGCATGCTCTCACAAAATTATGTATATAGTCTTCCAAACTTTTAGACTGAACACATTAAGCATGGATAGGCTGTCATTTGTCATTGTAATCCACATGTCATGTTGTTCAGGTGGCAGCAGATGGTTGGATATGTCCCCTTTAGAGTCACATGCACTTTACCAATTTTCAACCTTTGATAACTCACCCTGCCAGCTGAGCTTTAAGCTCGAGCATTATGACGAGTAAACAGTGATAAAGGGAGTTGGGTACACCCCTTAATCACCCTACACCTGTTGCATACAGCTCTTATGCAGTAGTATAGGTAATGGTGATTCTGGACCACTTCCACAGGAGCCAGATTTATATACCTATACCGCTACTACAGAGGGAATTTTTTATGCATAAACGCTGATGCGATTCAACGATCGTCATGATACGTATTAAAAGAATCATCAATATCAATTAATAATGAATAAAATTTACTATAGCCCACAAGGATATTGGAAAGGTATAGGAGCAATACAAAAATTAGCCACTGAGGCTAAGGTATCTAAAGATGTGGCCAAGGATTGGTTTAAGAAACAAGTGATGTGGCAAATATACTTACCGGCACCGCATTATATACCGAGCAAGAAGTTTGATATTTTTACAACGAATGAAGTTCATCAGGCTGACCTCTTGTTTCTTCCCCATGATAAGTAAGACGCAAAACGTATAAATACGCTTTAACTTTAGTGGATGTGGCTAGTCGCTACAAGGAGGCCAACCATTAACCTCAAAAGATTCAACAGAAGTAGCTAATGCACTAAACTAAGTAGCTAACGCAGACCACTAAAAGCTATTTCAAGTAGATCCTGGTTATGAGTTTATGGGATCAATAACTAATCTGTTAAAAAGCCACGATGTCGAAATCAGGCGTGGTGAAAAAGAGGCCCACTGTTGTCAAGCTATCGTTGAAAGATTTAACAGGACATTAGCGGAACATTTATTTGGATATCAGTATGGGATCGAAATGAAATCGGAACGATTAAGATCAACCGAATGGGTGACACGATTATCAGCTGTTGTATCAGAGCTAAATATTGAAGTAACAATGCGATTAAAATGAAATCCGTGACTTCCGAATCTTCAGCACCGAGGAGAGGCAAAGAACAAAAACTTCCGGATAGAGTAAGGGTAAGATATTTATACCAGCGAGGTGAACTCGAAGGAGGCCTACGTCGCGCAACCGACCCGATCTGGTTCCTTGAGATATATAACATTAGTCGGTTGGTTACGAAAGAAGGAGAGCCTATTCTTTATTATCTTAAAGATGGACCAGGTAGGGCATTTGTACGAGAAGAGTTGTTCATAGTTCCCAACAATACAGTATTACAGCATTGTAAGTAACCATAAGCGTAGGTAGTGACACCATCCTTATCAATCCATCTCTTTGTATCTAAGGGGAATAATGATGTCTTGTTCATTCTTAATCCGTATATCCTGTGATTGTAACTTCTTAAAGAGCTCACCTCGTATTTGAATGTTCTACCATTGAATAATGCTTCTTTATACTGTTCGTGTTTGATATGATTTTATACCACATGCTTCTTAACACCCTTAGCTTTTCTTATCTCTCCTTTATCAGACTTCTTTATAGAATACATGTTAGGTCTTAATCCGACATACTCCGCTCTAGGGGTCCCAGCACATTCATCCTTCATCTTACCTAACACCTTTTTATTTACTATGCTGTGCAGTGGATTATCTTTTGGGTAATCGCTCGTGTCGTACATATCTATTTATTCTGCCATATCTTTATACACATCCTTGGTTTGTATTTCCATCAACAAAGAATCTGTATCGGTATATAACACCTCGCATCTGTCGCCGTATTACTTCTTAAGTTCGTTGTAATAAAAGTCATACATTAAGTGTTTTGACAAGTCAAGAATATTCATACCAACGTACCCCGGTCTGTTGAATTTTATATTACTCTTCTGCATGTGCAGCGCCGCTAAGTCGTTATCAAATATCTTGCTTCTGATATAAGACGGACTGGCTATAAGTTTCCTGAGTCTTTCTTCCTAATCAGATCTGACTAATTTAACATCAACACGCTTCCTTAGATTCTCCATAGTTTTACCAAATACTGAGTTATTCATGAGCTTATATAGATTCTTTTCGAAATCGCTGGTAGCCATCTTAAATCTGTGTTCAGCCTTATATAGGGCCCCATCCTAGGGCTTTGATCAAACTTTAGAACTCTGTGTATTTTCTTTAGTTTCATACCTAACGATAGATATAACTGGAGATTTCTGTAGTGAACTATATATTTTGTCTTATCCATCAAATTTGGTACGAGTTTTTCTACGTTAGCTAATCTAGTATTACCCATCAAGGATCGTTGATATTCCGACATCCAATCTTTATTCACCATTAATCATTCAGGAGCTAGCGGATAACTGTTATGGTCTTTAAGTAACAAATTTGGATATTCCAAGTCAACTTCTAGTATGTACCCTTTATTCAAATCGACCTCATGGATATCATTCAGATCGATCCACTCAAAACCACCCGTAGGTAAAGGTTGACTCATAGCCCATCCGTACAAATTGTTGGCGTCGAGATATAATATGTGCGTATCGGGTTTACTCGGATCATATCCTTCCACAAATTTATTATTAGCTTTAGAATACTTTTTCGCCGCCATCAATATAAGACCTCTTAAAATCCTTTCTCAATAAACAAGTGCATATCGTAATCTGTGAGTAGTTTTAGTTCTACACCAGTCTTCTTCAACAATGCATCCCATGATAGTCCGGGACTGGAACAGTACCATGCCGGATCTAAGCCGTATTGTTTTAAACATGTCTTTCTAAATATCTCGAATTTATCAGCGAGTAACAGTACATAATTTTTTAAGTACAGATCGTGATAATCGCCTAAATTCTTACAACCTAATTTATCCCACACCGTCAGAGCGTGTTCATAATCGGCATCGGTTATTTTAGATTCTGTTAAGTTACTATAGAATGATTAAGGGGTGGTAATTTAGTTTCGTCGAACCTAGACCAACCATCGATATATTTGTAAGGATATACACCTTTTCTCAACAACAAATGATGAGTTAACCGATCGGTATATTGATTTGTTATTGCAAAATCATCGGGATTGTTCGCATGAGCTAAATTGTCAGTGAAGATAACAGAAACTGTACGGAGTCTCTGAATCTAAGCCCATTACTTTGCTTAATTCTAGCTTTCCCATCCTTGTCTGTATAATGTATAGTTTTAGTCAACAAGAATGATATGTATTTTTCCATATTATTAGGAATGCACGTTAAGCCACCGTCGATCTTTGATGAGATGAGAATCATATCCTCTAAGGTTATGAAACACAACGGGGATGGGTATTGTTTGAGAATTCAGTTTTTAGTTTCAAGTTAGGCGACATTTTTTTATTTGTTGGTTTACGGATGCGCCGCTCTTTCAAAGTCCAAATGTTAAAAAAAATAAATATGAAAATTACCCTTTTTTTTATTACCGCCGATCTTTTCGACAAAAAGTTCAAACAAAAAAAGATTTCTTTTCCTCGTCAAGCGTAAAGCAAAGGGAAGTCACTCTGATATTTCTTGCTGGGATCCTTCTCTAATACCATCAAAGCTTGTCAACGCAAAGCGCAGTGGTGACCAGTTTAACTATTTCAACACTGTTGGCGGTTCAAAGCCACAAGTCACACCGCACGGTAAACCGTCCAAGCCACGTCAAAATAGTTTATAATTATATTAACCTACTTGTCATATCATTCATTTATTAAATCTATCACATTTCACAATGTCTGAAATACGTATTCCATTTGATTTTATCATTTTTTTATCTATAGATTAAAAATATATTCACATGACACTATTTCCCGCAGTGTTATTGAAAATAAAATTCTCGGACACACTTCGACAACGGATCCTCACGGGCTGAAACGTCTTTATTTACAAAGTAATAAAATCATCAAAAATGTATCTATAAAAGTTGCCAAACTGACATCTTAGTTATTATTTCCAACTTTTCGTGCGATCGCATATCGTAAGTCAAATGACATCTCGGCTTTCGTTGCCTGGATTTCTAGCTCGTAACCTAGCTCTATGCATCCATAAAGTTCCATATTTTTAATATAGATTGCGATTTCATGCTAAAACGTTCAGAATAACATAATTTAACCCAAACCTTTCGCCCAAAGTCTGAAAATTATCGTTGCTGTAATTTGATTAGCTGCCTTAGGTCACGTGCTTAAGTTTGACCAATCACGAACCTTGAAGCAGATTTTGTCGGTGAAACAATATAAGTTTTTTTAATGTATACTGACATGGCAGGACATATGTGTAATTCATATGAAGCTTTGAAAACTGAGGTATTTCCTCATGTTAGTGAGGGGAAGCCACTATCATTGGGAAATGGGTGATGACAGATATTATTTGTAATTCTTTTTAAAATAATGTTCCAACAACGTAAACAAATAAAAATTAAAAAGAAATAGGTAAGTGGATTTTATGAATTCTTATATTTGCCGAAAAAATTGTTAAATTTGCGCTAAATTTGGACGTTATGAATGTTTTAGCTTACATTTTTATTTATTTAAAACGAACTTTAGTTAGTTGTTCATGAATTATTTAAATAATGAAATACACATAACTTTCATATTTATAAACAATAGGATTAATTAGACCTTTCAAATAGTGTATGGCCAAACATGAAGTAGCAAAGATGTTAATTTCAGCAGATAATTCCTTGATAAATGTTGGTTTCATCTATCACACAACAGTCTCTGGGAACTTGGTGTCACAGCAGTAATCTTCTGGTTGGCTGGTGTTGAAAGAGTTAAACCTTGCCCATGCTGCCAAAACAGCAGCGTCTTTCATGCATTTCCACCCATGACATGAATATTGTTATGTTGCCATTCTTGCACAAGCTGAGTGCCAGGGATATAATAAAATGTTCTTGAAAAATTGAGTTTTTTACTTTTATGACCCGAGGATATTTTTTTTCATACCTACCTAACTTTTTAGGACAAAATTCAGGTAAAAGAAATGTGAGAGGCTTTTTTTAATTTTTTTTAATTGGCCTGCCTCACTTTTGAAATGAGTTTGAAATCCGTAAACCAAGAAATAAAAAAAGTGTCGCCTTACACTTGTTATGCGCGGCTCCCCGATAATTACCCTTGACGTGGCAATAATCTCTTACGGAATCCCCATTCAGGGGTTTATTACAAATATGACAACTCGTCGACTTCTTATAGGCCCTCCAATCATCCCTCGTCATACACATGGATTTCTTACGCGATAAATTTTCCCTGATTATTCTCTCTTCGTTCTGTAGGTATTCTAGGAACTTTCCCACTGCATCGGGACCTCTGTAAATCACGGGCGGGTTTTGTTTTCCCATCATACCTTACAACTATATATCCAAACCCACAAGGAATATGTTCTTGAGTTTTGTACGTAAAACTACAATCAGTATTGTGTTCGGTATTTTCTTTAGGTTTGATAACCCTTCCTACCAGCTGCGACTTTAAGAGGATTCTTAGTCACTCTGGCTTGTGATTTCACAATCGCTGGTATTTCCTCATTCACTTGTTGTGATTTCACCATCAGGGTTATTTCCTCGTTCACTTGTTGTGATTGTGTTTCCACAATCTGTTGTGCAATCGGGGTTTGTACTTGTTGTTGCGTCTCCACAATCGGTGTCACTTGAGTCTCCATTATTAGTAAGTGGGCACTTATGTTTAAATTGACAATACCTGGCCATTATTAAAGCAGTGGTCACCGGAGCTAAGAACATTCCGTATCTATGATAAAACTCACAGCTTACAGCTTATAGCGTGTTTGATGAATGGGTCTTTCTCGAGAGATTTGCATAAATACGGACAATGTTCTGCCGGGATAGGAGTGAGTGAGTGAGTGAGTGAGTGAGTATGGTTTTACGCCGCTTTTAGCAATATTCCAGCAATATCACGGCGGGGAGACACCAGAAATGGGCTTCACACATTGTACCCATGTCGGGAATCGAACCCGGGTCTTCAGCGTGACGAGCGAACGCTTTAACCCCCAGGCTACCCGACCGCCCCTCCGGGATAGGAAGAAAATGTACTAGCTACGACTGTGTATAGTTGTAACATAGCCGAATCTATTGTTTTAGTCATGGTAGCTACCAGTCTAGACTCATAACTCGCGTACTTTTTTTTAATTTCTTCATCGGTCATGTTATCAATTTTTCGATGGTATAATTTTCCTCCAAATATTGTGAACATTTTCCACTGGCTACCAAAGCAGCGAGTCTTTCTCTATGTTTATCGAAAGATTTATCTGTAACTACTTCTGCATGTTGATCAGGTTCTTTGAGGATTTGATCGATAAGTTCGTTGCATTCCATAATGTAATACCAATGGAGATATTTAAGTCTAACATAATGGAATATGGCATATCCAATACAGTCTGAAATAATAAACTGTTGCGAAAGAATGAGGATTTCAAACCACATTATTACATAATAACCGCTAATGTTCAATTTATCGTATTTTTGCTATATTTCTGCTATACTTTCTATATTTTTGCTATATTTTTGCTTAGCAGTTGCTATTTTGCTATATTTTTGCTTAGTTGCTATTTTTGCTATATTTTTGCTATATTTTTGCTTAGCAGTTGCTATTTTTGCTATATTTTTGCTTAGCAGTTGCTATTTTGCTATATTTTTGCTTAGTTGCTATTTTTGCTATATTTTTGCTTAGCAGTTGCTATTTTTGCTAAGCAATTGCATAAGCAGCTGGTTGATCGGTTTTTAATACGAGTTTACAATGCTTGTTTCCGCTATCAGTTTTCTGACTTTATCGCGTTCAAGCTTGGTATAAATAACATCATTTTTGCGAAGACATTCCTCAAATGAATCTCGGTCTTTGCAATGAAACAGGGCTACCCATTTGCTCTGCTCTCTCAGATCTTTCAGGACAGAGATGTATTTTTGAGTAAGTACCCAAACGCTATGCTGAGTATGTCGACCAGAAAATGCTAAATATGAAAGCATATCTTTCTTTTTCGTAAGTTCTTTACTCGCACTGCAGTCGTCTATTACGAAAAGGGTTGATTCTCCTTTGTATTTTTCGTAACATACTTGTAAACAGTCATGCAAACGATCGCCCGGATCAACTTTGTACACCTTGGGATCATTCATTACCCAATCTCTCGATAGGTATGTTTTATTGACGCTTATAGTCGGACACAAAATAATAATATGATCGAAAACGTTCCGATAATGACTTCGTAAAATATCTAGAATAAAAGCTGTTTTTCGGCAACCCATTTGCTTCAGGAAACAGATTATTAATAGATTGCTTGCACGAATCGTCCATTCTGTATATTAAGTTGCGCTTCCATAATCACATACAAATATATGTTTAATTTACCAGCCGCTTCCTGGTGCTTCGTTATCTGTATAGTAACACCCTCGCTGGCATTTTCTATTCTCCACCCACTGCCGTGTAGTTGGTCATCGTCTGTTGTTCGCATGTCGAGCCATAGCGCATACTTCTTGTTAAGGAATTCAGCCATAGATACATCCCCGAGAGACAGATCTTTCACGACCGCGTTAACATCTGTGCTTCGTTTTATAGAAGGGAGTTTTTTAATCTCGTCCCACTGTTGATATGCTTGCATGCCTTGACTATATAGTTGATTAGGGACGCCCTTGATAGTCAATTCTACTTTTGTAATCTTGGGATTGTAGAACTTCTCGGTATCTCTTGCAAATGCTTCAGAGGGATCCTCGACCAACACTAAAATACCCTTCAACGATCTAGCGGGGATGTTTAGATTGATATTCCACGTCGTTTCTCTTTTGTTCCTGGTGATGTTTTGGTGTCGAAGCACGCGATCGTACAAAATGGCTAAACTTCCGGTATACTGGTTAAGAATTTGTCTGGCTAATTCAGGATCTGTTATCATATCATACTCCAGTGAGATATTTTCAATAGAATAGCTAGAATCTTCAGTAGCTTTGATTACTCTGCTGAAGTCATTAAAAGTGAGTTTGTATTCAAACCTATCGCCTAGGGATGCTTGATAGAAGGGCATGTGACTATTTAGTAATTCAAAGTCTAGCGGAAAATAGAATCGGTTAACTAATACATCAGCAACAGCCTCATTTCCTATGACGGTATTATCACCACTTTCAGCACCTACACGTAGTCTCAATGTGTTCCGATTAAAAATACCTTGGTATTGTAAGTTTTCCCGTTCTTAGCCATTCTCCAGAGATCCATGTAACAGAAATATACCGTCGTCAATACTCAAAACTTCAATACCGCTAATTTAATCGCGATTTTCTTAACAATCGCATGACCTATGTTCTGAACGAGCTCTCTGCTAGCATCGGTAGAATTCAAACTAATTGTAAATGATAGTCGTGCAGTTCCCGGAACTAACACATCATGAGGACCTAGATTAGGAAAGTGAACCAGAAGTGTTTGATTCTGATCAATGGTACTCGGGTTATTAGTTATAGTTACAGACTGACGAATTGCTTTGACCCCTAATGGATCTCGAAGTCCATGTTGTGGGTTTAACTTGCGTCCGTATTGCGAAGACATTGTTATATTGAAATTATATAACCTCATGTTTAATATGAAAATGGATGATTTTAATCTAGATAACTTTGTTAATCCGAGTACAATCGAAGAGGGTACTGATGAAACTAGCTTTATGAATCTTAACGATGAACTGTTACAATCAACCGTTAATGATTATTACGATGCCTTAAAAGAAAGCCCAATAGGTCGTGACTATTCAAAGTTTACGATAGATAGTAAAGGAATATTGCGACTGCGTGGCTCTGCGGATATTGATCTTATGAATTCTTGTACTCCTAAGCCCCTAGCTTTGTCTACGATAGCCAGTAAATACGGCATCAACACTGTTCATAATGAATTAGGCTTTGTAGACTCCTCACGAGAAAAACTTTTTGCGAAGACTACTAAGGTTCTTCAGACTGTGCGCACTGAACTCGGTGCCATAGATAATGATAATTTTGAAGAAAGCTCGAAGATGACGTCAGACGGACTCGAAGAAATCTTGGATACCTACTAAGAAAATTCCAAGTTACAGGTACCATCCTCAGAGTTCAGTATTAGGGAATTACAAGGTCTTGCCAAGGCAATGCAAACAATGCGTGGAGAACTCATGAATAATATAGCCAAGCTATCTGAACTCGACAAGCATAAAGCTTATGAGAAAACAACACTTGAACAGGCAGGTGATGAATTCAGTAGACGCCGCGTTGCACAAAGATTGCGTAACTTAGAAGACGAAAGATTGGCCCACCTCGAAGCGGCTTCCAGTAATAGAAAGGCACTTTGTTCACAAATCGGTCGAATTCGAGAAACTATCGATGAAGTCCTCAACGATGATACTACACTGAGTGAGTGAGTGAGTTGGGTTTAACGCCGCTTTTAACAGTATTCCAGTCATATCACGGCGTGTCAGCTTAATGTGGGAGGAAAGCCCGAAGTGATGCAGGTCTTAGACGTTTACCACTTCGGTGAAACCAACGAGCACGGGTATGGTGCTGACAAACCTAGAAACATAATCGGGGCGAACTGGGATTCGAACCCACAATCATAGGTTTCTGGCGTGTCCAAGGGACTTGTGGTTGTGTGTTACTAGATGTGTCAGTAGATGTTTGTGAAACATGTGGTGTCTGTGGCTTTACTATTCCCATTTTGACTGTGTTTGTTTGCATTATTAATTCGGTGTAAATATCCGAATTTATACCTGCTTTTTGTTGATCGGAAGCAATAACAATTTTATTGTTATCACCGATCACTTGACGGATCTTAAGTTCCATATTACTCGGAGACATGTATAGTCCCGGCGCATAAACGTAGTCTACTTTGGATTGAGTGTACTGTAATACATCTTGATAACGCTTTATAGAAGATGGTATGTCAACGGTCGAATTAAAAGCATCCTCTACGTTTGCAATAAACTGTTTTTGCCCATTGAGAGCCATCCCAGAACCAATTAGTCCCGGTCGTGTTTGCGATTGTGCACCAAGACTTGCCCATACATAAGTTCTTATTGATTCATTAACTCTTACAACTCCTGAGTTAGTAAAATTATTTTCTGTTTTATCATTAAGAAATTTATTCGAAGCATTTCCAGGTGGTTGCTCAACCTTTTGGACGGTGAAAGCAACACCACCCTTAAAGTTCATTCGATCATCTCTCCACTCGTTACTTGAGAGAGCAAAGCTCGGAAGAAGCCGACCTCATTTCAATGAATCATCGCTGACTTCTTTAACAAGAGTGAGAACCAGCATAAAGAATGCCTAGACCATGGTTAACTCAACTCAGACGCCAATCATCTTTACTCGTAGAAACATTAAATTCCTGACAAATACGTTCGAATGCCCACCTATTGTACGGATTATTTGTGGAATTCCATGCTCGATCCTGTGGTAATAGAGTGCTTATTTCTTTAAGAATATGTCTAATCTGATAGTACACGTGAAATGATAAAACAGACTTATTTAGTTCAAATCCTGGGGCATAAAGAGATACACCACATCCTGTTGTGGCACACCATATTGCAAAGTTTAACTGGTTCTGCCAAAATTGCATTGGATTGTGAAACCAATCGTGCACCATTTTATCGCTAGTTGCCGTGATCCTGTATTTTTCCAAGATATCAGAGAAATGAACCAAAAGATTAGCACCAGAGGCACTTACTAAAATCGATTGAATAGTAATGTAAGTTGATTTCATATGTAAGTCATGATATAGTATCTTTGTATATTTAATATGTATGTTACACTCCCGGGAATAACAAATGGTCAGTCTATTCAACTGCTTCATACTATCGATAACTCGGATGGACAACTTGAAGTCGCCCTATGCGGTGTAACATATTACCCACGGTGGACCAATATCTATGCTGCGAGATATAATAATTGGTTTTTAATAGGTGAATTAGGTATTGATCACACTCAGCATTGCTATACCTGATAGGTACTACAGCGTATGCTCACTCAATGATGAAATGTTTAAGCCTAATGGAATTAGTCTCACACAAAATGAGTCTAATGGGATGCTGATTATTAACACTGAAGAAAAGCTTGTAATTCTTAAAGGGAACTTAGCAGATACACTTGGATTTGATAGTAAAGGAGACTTAGCAATAACGCCCCACACAACACGGCATGGAGTTAAATTACCCGATTTAGTTCCCTATAAAGAGTTGTGCATCCATCTTGATCAGATCAGTACGACGGATAATATTCAACTAGAAAGCCCTTCAACTCTACTAAGAGCTATTCCAGTCAAAGATGAAAAATATAATAGCAGTAGAACGGAATCTTTCTCATCATTCCAATATAAACAAGAATCATCCGAAGATGACATATTCCCACGATGTGGCATGTCGTTAAATTGTGTGTACCTTCAAATGTATTTAGACTGGCAGGGAAATCTTTTTCCTTGATGCCAAAACCAGAAATATAATAAAGGTTATTAAATATTGGTTCATGAAGCTCACTTTCTGATGATCTCATGAAATTGTAATAACAATAACTTCGCAGATTCGCATATGAATAGCTCTGTAGTAGCCTCATGACACAAAGGCATAAAGAGAATGTACTAGGTTATGTAGCTCACATCATATATAGTATATGATATCGGTAAATCGTACACCTTATAATTATATGTCAGGGGCTACAAATTAAAAAGATTAAAATCTATAAATAACAAACTGCACTACTAGTGAACATGATTGATATGTGCATAAAGTTGAATCTCTGACGCATGGTTTAGAAGATATGCTCCAGATGAGGACATTACCCTAAGTTCATCAATTTTCAATATCAATTGAAAAAAGAACAAATCTGTTAATAGCAAGGGCACCACTACATAACCTGCTTGATAGGTGTAAAAACTTAAGAAGCTAAGTTATATGGTTCGGGAGATATGGTCCGGACAAGAGCACTACCCTCAAATTTCCTAAGTTCATCATATTACCATGGAAACAACAAAAATTGAAAAATTCTAAAAATCTCTAAAGAGCAAAAGGAACTACTGCTGAGCCTTATTGGTAAGTGTACCAAGTTTTGGGAAGCTAGGTTGTACGGTTTAGGAAATATGCTCCGGACAAGAGCACTACCCTCAAATTTCCTAAGTTCATCATATTTCCATGGAAACGACAAAAATATAAAACTCTAAAAATCTCTAAATAGCAAAAGGCAACACTACTGAGCCTGATTGGTAAGTGTACCAAGTTTTGTGAAGCTAGGTTGTATGGTTCAGTAAATATGCTCCGGACAAACAATGATAACGGATGGACAGACGGACATACGAAGTGGAAGACGGATATAGGAATGGGTGCCGTCCGTCCCCCCTTCCGTCCGTCCGTCACAATTAGTTTCCGGAGCAGATCTTGAAAACCGTACCATATTTCTTCACCAAACGTGGCACATAGATAGATCTAGTGGTGAACTGGTGCCTTTTGTTAGTTTGGGATTTTAAAAAAAATAATTTTTTGAGTTTCCATGGCAACGACTTTGATTTAGACTGAAAATGGCGGTGGTCCTCGTTTCCGGAGCAGATCTTGAAAACCGTACTATATTTCTTCACAAAACTTGGCACATAGATAGATCTAGTGGTGAACTGGTGCCTTTTGATAGTTTGGGATTTTAAAAAAGTTATTTTTCGAGTTTCCATGGCAACGACTTTGATTAAGACTGAAAATGGCGGTAGTTCTCGTTTCCAGAGCAGATCTTGAAAGCCGTACCATTTTTCTTCACCATATTTTGCACATTGATAGGTCTAGTGGTGAACTGGTGCCTTTTGATAGTTTGGGAATTTTTTTAAAGTTATTTTTCGAGTTTCCATTGAAACGACTTTGATTTAGACTGAAAATGGTGGTACTCCTCGTTTCCGGAGCAGAGCTTAAAAAAAAGTACTATATTTCTTTACAAAAAGGCCCAGTGAACATAGTTCACAGGAGCTAATGCATTGCACACACCCGACATGTCATATTGGCGGGGGATGTGAGTATTTCATGCTTGTTTATATGGGAGCATCACCCGTTTCAACCCTTGAGGGGGTCCAAATTACTAAAAGTGATAGCATTTCTCTTACTAAGATATTTATGCCGTATAATATACATTTTATAAGGCTGATGTATACTCTCAAAACATTGAAGCAAGACCAATTAAAGACAATTATATGATATAATAATATACATTATGGGTTTATATCCGAAGCTCGATGAAAAGATGGATACTGTTGATGGATTTCGATTACATCAAATAAGTGACATAAAACATCGAATAGAGAAGAAGAGGGAGTTGAGACTTAGATTGTATAAAAAGTATCGCAGCGCCGTGAAGGCTCTCGACGGAGTTGACACCGCGCTTGTAACAGCTGGCATGGAACTCGGTGTAGCCGGTGTTGGTTTATTATCAACTATAATCGCGGTGCCTATCGTACTTGGCATGGAAATAGCCGCCGGAGTCTCAGGACTGACAGGAATAGCGATAAAATTTATGTCTCGTAGGTTGCAAAAGAAAGCATTAAAACATGATAATATTAGGATACTTGCCGAATCAAAGTTGAACAGCATTGAGGACCATATTTCAACAGCAATGTCTGATTGTAAGATATCCGAGGAGGAGTTTCGTTAAGTGCTGTCAGAACTCACCAAAGAGAACGTTATGAAGCAGAAGATTCTATCAAATTCTCGTAAGACCAGTGGTATTAGCGAAGACGAGAAAAAGAAAGTTCATAGAACAGGGGAGACAACAAGCGCGTCAATTATTCTGTGCCAAAACCAAGGAACTGGTTGGAGATTAAAAATAGATTGCTTACTATCGTTGAATAACATTTAAACGAATGCTTACATAAGTATATAATAATGGAGAATTACAAACCAACAAAGGAAGAACTCGAAAAAGCTATCGAAGCATTTATGCTCAGGGACAAAATAATCAAATGGAGAGATTTACCACAAGGTATATATTATATCAGTGATGTCAAACCAACCAAATACGGTCATCAATTGTTTCTTTCAAATTACCAAGAAGAGTAGTCTGGTCTCGTAGTAAAATGAATGAAGAACTTAGTAAAAATGTTGAATATCACTTTGTGATGGTATGCAGATGAATAAAAATAATAGAGAATATTTTTATTACAATTTAGTTTAGTCTCATCATCGTTTTTGTACTAAAAATTCCCTTTGTGGTATCATTGATTGGCTCCAGGTAGTGGTGAGCTAGAGCTTATTTAATTTAATCTCATGACGATCGTTGAATCGCATTAGCGTTTATGCATAAAAAATTCCCTCTGTAGTAGCGGTATAGGTATATAAATCTGGCTCCAGTGGAAGTGGCCCAGAATCACCATTACCTATACTATACTTCTGCACTGAATTGAAACCCTTGTCATAACACAAATATTCAATCATACTCAAAAGGAATAATTTTCCACACACGCCAACCCTTGGCAAGTTACATTTATACAAAAAGAGAAGAATCAATCTTTTCTATATTACGTCACTCTATAGACATCATTGAATCAGGGAACATTAGGACTGGTAATCTAGGCCTACCTTTAGAATACAATTCCACAAACTTTTCAAACATGTGACAATACCCTATGACGTAATTTGTAGTATTTTGTTGCTAGTGGCACCGGCAAAACAATGCCCTGTGACGTCAGGAGTCATCGAATGTGCATAAGCTCCTCCCAGTGATCTATCATCTCTACATGCAATGTCTTTGAATACGCCCAGCGGTGTTGAGAGTTTTGAATATTTGTTTACTAAATATAGCCTGCGGCAGTGCATTTTACAGCAAGCGCTAGTTTACAAAACCACTTTTATTTTGTATACATTTTTTATTTCGTTTTTCTCGTAATTCAAGTGGCTAAAACTAATATACATATGTTATTTTTTCGGTTCTTTAATTTTCATTATTATGCACCAGAATGCAGTTTATTAGAGATATTATATTGGTGCTGAACACATCCAAATGTCGCCAGTGTTAGGGTAGGTTACCCCGAACTCTATCCTTAGCCCTTGGATCCACATTACAATCAATCACCCCTTTTCGATCATTAGGGTAAGGTACCCGTTCAGTGGCTATAAGATGATCTGAACTCTATCCTTAGCCCATGGATCCTCACTACGATCAATCCTGCGTTTTTTTATAACATTGCTCCCATGATGCATGTTAAATTACACTTGGATAGCCATAACCAAGGTACACGATATGGAATCTGTACTTGAAAATGCATATAAGTTCTTTACACTTTAGAGAGATAAAGGGAAAACATTTATTAATTTATGAGGTCACATTATCTCCGAACCATTCATAACTATCACAGTCAGGGCATCCAGATAATTTACCTTGGTGAATCATTCCACTGACTACATGTGGGTATAGGCAGATGGACAAAAAGCACCCATGGTACCATCAGGTAAAGGTAATCGTGTAATTGTTTTGCAAGCTGCAACCCATGATATGGGGCTTATTGATGGATGTTTTCGAGGCGAAAAAGAAAACTGGTGATTTTCATAAGGAAATTATAGGAGGTGATGTGTTCATAGACTGGTTGGAACTTCAGCTATTGCCCATTTTAAACAACGGTAGTGTCATTGTCATGGATAACGCCAGTTAATATAACGTCCAGTAATCAGATACTGTCGCCCAAACCATGAGTAGTCTGAAGGCGACCATGCAGGAATATATGACATTGATTGACTTCAGACCATATGAAACGAAAGTTCATTTCATGGAGAAAATTTGGCTCAATAAGAAACCAGTAAAGTACAAGACAAATGTGCTGATGGCACAACACGGTTACGTTGTCTTACGTACTGCAGTCAGACATTGTGAGCTCAACCCAGTTGTGTCTATCTTGGCTAAATGTACAGGGTTTGTAGCAAGACATAACACAACATTCAAAAGTACAGATTCATATACGTCATCAGCGGAGATAAATGCTACCTCAAGAAACCATCTGTAGAACAACAAATACTTCTCTATTCCAAAACCACAACCTTCCAATACTCATCCTGTTTCATAGTCCATCATGTTTGCTAGCAAATATAATGCAGTATATATCCTAAATTGCTACCTCATCAACGCATGTCAATTAAGTAATAACAGCAATATTTTGAGACCACCCCAAACTCGGTGACATTTTCACCTGGGAGAATGCATGGGACGGTGTGAAGTCATCACCTCGGGACTATCTTTCCGAGGCAAGTGAGTTAACTGACTATAAAAGTCCAGTTTTCACCCTTGCCGAACTAGGCTGGTATTATGGAGTTAGATCTTGGCTGGACTAACGAGTCTATGCATAGTCCAATCAAAATCGTGCACCGAAATCAAAATCCGGTTCGTAGAGTGTCATGCAGATTTCGGTCGACTGCAGGATTTGCAAAGCATGTGCACCACTAACTCGTCAACAGATATTTTCTAAATCTTTTCATGTTTTTAATCAAGGTGCTCAAGTGATTTGATGCACTTCGCAATGTAAGACTCGTTTTATCACAATATAGATCTTGATTATCGATCAGATTGTCTTGACTGGGCGCCACTGTTTTGTTTGAAACAAATGCAAGTGATACGAGAGATTGAATCTGATTGGTCAATAGGAGAGACATAGAAAGGACATACTCGTAATAGCCACTGGTGGCGCTACGATCGAGCCCAGGATTTCCAGCCTAGTTAGGCAAGGGTGGAAACTTGACTTTTAAAGTCAGTTAACTCTCTTGCCTCGGGAAGATGCCTCAGGACAGGGGTTAGGTAATTACCTCAGGTTATAGGCCATTTCATACATGCATGACAACACACGAATATTTTCTAAGTTTATCATCATTTTACCTGTAAAAGTACATTTTAAGGGTAATCACAGTGTCAGTTAGGACAGGCTAGATTAGGTCAATTCGCGTTATTTTGATATATGCTCTTTTTATAGTCCTATGACTCGTATTTATTAAATGAAGCCAGAAAAGCAGTTTTCTAGCATATCTGACAGTACTATAGGGAAATTTGCATTTAGTTTCACAGTGTGGACGTAGCTCAGTCGGTTAGCTGTCGGGCTAACGATCCGAAGGTCGCGAGTTTGCGTTCGACGGATTCTCAGAAAAACTGGTTGCCTGTCTTTGAGACATGTGACCTACGGCAGAGATCGACCTCACGAGAAGTTGTGGTACTGTATTCTAAAGGTGCTCCGTAATCTACCTGGCATCTGCAAACTGCTCTTCCTGCATCGCTGTTGGGGAGCCTGTGTCTTGCGCAATTGCAGTCAGTTGAATGGGAACAACAAAAGTTGGCGATCAGAATTGAACGATACTTCATTACGACTGCAGTATTACCCAACAAGCAGCTATATCGGAACAAACTGTCGTCAAGGTTTGAACCTGTGATATACATATGTGATGTGTCCTTTGTTACTCGATAAATTGTAAATATTGTTAAATTCATATTATTGTTATTAATTACAGAAACATAACATTCATATGCAATAGGCTATTGTATTATATCATCATTGTGAATATATTTCATAACAATTTTATATTTCACTGTAAATACATTATTTTGTCATTGTAAATATTTATCGTTTGGGTATGGCCTTCTCCAGATTTGTATGTGTATGAATTCGTCATCATGATTTAACAATTCATTAACATTTCAGTTGATTGATAAGTACATTTTTCTTATGTATTTACCTCATTTATCGCTCAGTTCTTACCTTTATTTACTGTTCAGTTTTCTGTAGAATGTTTCCCGGTTTGTAGCAAGCCGCCATTTTACGTCAGAGCCAAAGTTGACTTTTAGTTTCGTATCTCGCATTTCAGTTATGCAGTAGCTTCAACCCAATTTATTTTCATCTAAATATTGGTTTTAATTATTCTTTTAGAGACTTGGTTCAATTAGGCTTTTATTGCTTTATGCTTTGCTATATTAATTGTACCTTGTTTTGAACGAGTTTGAATGAATGTGCCGGAGTGTGTGACAGTTGTAATGAGTTGAAGATTTGTTTTTCATCACGAACAGACCTTGATTTTAGGTCCCTTCAATTTAGGTACGTTTATAGTCCTTTCCAATAAGTTCTTATCGCCCCTTTCGTGTATTATCTCCCTTTATCAAGGCCAGTTCAAGCTCCTTCCCAGCGTGTGACACCTTCGTTACACTCTTGGTAACAAAGTATAGAGAGCTCTGCGAATGGGCTATCGCTATGAGGAGCTTGAGGCCACTTCCGGAGATGTTTTTGGTTCAAAATGGCGTTGAGAGAAGAGCATATAAACGGGAGAGCACAATACGTAAATTTGAATTTTGACAAGTTAAATGTGCGTGAACTCAAGACCTGCTTATGGAATCATGGAGAATATGCTTCTAGGAAGAAGTCGGATTTGATTTTGCGCGCCAAAGGTGTAAGTGATATTGGCAAACGATCTATTGAAGATGTATATACAACCGACCTGGTCAATGTGAGACAAAGACGTTTTGGGAAGTTTCTGTCACCTCTCAACGAGCCTTTACCAGACCCATTACTCCAGAAACATGGCTTGGATAGCTATGTTGAACTTGTGCCATCATTTAGTTCAAGTGATTTTTATAATCATTTAGTTTTGAGAAAAACAGCGGACACTCGACACAGGCCCAAACAACGCTAAACGTCAGTTGAAAGCTACGGTTTACTATGAAGGTAGACACCTCCATACAATGTGTATGGACTCGTCACTAAAGACTAGTAGCTCAACAAAATGTAGGGCTCTCTGGGCCAATTAAAATGGGATCATTTTAAAAATAAGGAAGACACAACCTTTTAATGCCTTAAAATTTTAAATCAATTATAACATCATTAATATGTACGTTTTACAAATCTGAATTATTTATCCTGGACAGGATTAGTCAATTGTTTCACATAATGATGTTAACAGGCTTCTGTCTTTATCATATTCCAGTCACATTTCATGTTTTGGAAATGATCACTGTTATGAAAGATGATGAAGGGTCTTATGACATAAAAAGTTTCAATACCTGTCCAAAAACTTACGTTTGTTCACCTTTTCTATCACCTTGTATTATCGTTTAGTTATGGACAGTTGTAGAATTCAGTCCTTAGGTGTGCCATACCAGAAGATTTTAATTAAAAAATATGTCATCGATTCTTTAGTGATTCATTCGCTGGAAACCTATGCAATGTGACCACTCGTCCATCTACCCCTTCCCCTCTATTTGAGCAGACAGTGCAATAATGCTGTTGTTTCGTTCATTTTCCAAAACCCCTCCGGAAGTGAATGTCAAGAGCATGATAGGGCCGTTTTATCTCTGTTTTCGTAAGGGGGGATAATAAATCAGGGGGTGATAAGAACAGTATGTAAATTGTACAAATGTGTTCATCATGATCATATATTGTCTGATCACCCTGTTCATCGGGATTACTTGCCCTATATCGAAGGGTGTGGCATCACACAGACATTGTTACTACTCAGATGATGGCTTCTTTTTATGATAAAGTTGTCTTTTAGGAGTGTGTGATATTTTACAGTTTTCTTGTAATTAGCAAGAAAACTATGAATGTTTCTTCAAGGGTAAGCATGTCGAACGTTCTGGTTTTGAAATCATGCCGTACTGAGAGCTAGCGATATTCACTTCGAAGTTGTAAAGCTGTATATTTTGTCATGCACCTCACTGTCTCAGTTGTAAAAGTATGTCTACATAACTATACAAAATAATATGTCACGTGCACCAAAATGCTAGCATTAGGCCAATCGGTTCATGTTTCAGAATAAGTGTGCATTTGTTTTTAATAGAAACAAGAGGAAAGTCCAGTAACATTATAAGCCTATGCACACATTGTGGTCACTGGAGCAGAAACAGAATAATCCGAGCTGAGTTGAGTAAGCTCGGAGGTTATTGGCTATAGTTTAGAAACAAAGACTCAGAATAGTTGACATCCTCCCCCTGAAATGCTGAAAACCCAGAACTCTCTTGTTTTGGTAATTTTAGTTTTTCATCTGTCATGTTTTATCTTTTGATAAATTTGCTTAATTCAAACATTGTATTTTAGAACACAATACTTCTTATGAAAGTGAATCACTGCATCGTCTGCTCCAGACTCGGTTATTTACCAATATTAATTTATTACCAGTTTATCATGTCACTTAACAAAAATGTATTAGCCCAATAATTTGTTTGTTTTGCTATATGACGGCGGTCTGTAAGTAATTAAAGGGGCACTGATCTAAAGCAATTCCCTGGGACTGGTTGTTGCCTTTGTTATTCCTTTGTTATAGTTTATTCCCAGTGAGTACCTGGATGATACACAACACAACTGAGCATGACCAGAGACTGGGCTACCGTCTGCAAGGACAGCTAAATAAACTTGGAGGCAATATTTGTTTTACGCATTTTTGAACACTGATTGGTTAACTGTGATCCATAAAGATTTCGACAAAGGGCGCATGTTAATTAATTTCTTCAGCCTAAACAAACAGACAAAAAGAAAGGCGGAGCTCATCGGATGTCGTCATTTGGAAATTCCCCAGATGGTTATAGTTTAATAATTAAAAAAAAGTATCCATGCAGTGGAAGCATTTTCGGATTTCGGATTGCGTAGATAATACGATTACTACTCCCTTTTGTCATCCACGTTTTCTGGTATAACCCTACACTTGTGTATTTGTCGTCATTCACTAGATGCTCAGTTAATGAATTTATTACAGGTACAATTAGTGGTAGCACCACTTAGATTACCTGACAAAGGTTCCCATTTGGCATTTATTTTGTCTGGGGTAATTATTCAATCTAAATCCAGGTTTGAAGTGAGGTGAAATGTGTGTTGTGTAATATACACGTGGCAGCCCTGCAAGAGATGTAACAACGCGTGTCGGTCCGACGTTGATTAATGAATAATTTGCACACTCGTATATGCAAGAGGCCGACGTATGGTTCCTCAGTAGGAAGTGACAACTTGGACACGATGGCTTGCGGCATATACAGTTTTACTTTATACATGTAGATATTCTTTGAATTCAGGAGTCTGGCTTGGTGGTGCGACTCAGTACCGAATAATGATAATGAGTAATGTCATAAAAGTACAAATTAAACATCTCAGCAAATATTTCGCATAAAGAAATTTGAAACTAGGAGTCTAACTTTACCGCGCGACTCAAACTGTACTTGTGGGTACTATTGCCCTTTTAAGTACAATGGGTGCTCTTCCCGTGTCTTTGACGGAGCTTGCCCAGATATTGTGGGAGCGATGCCCAAGAAAAAAAAATCCTTAATTCCGATATCAAAACTCTGAAATGCTGAATATTGCTGTGCTGTTAATTACTTAATACTGACATACAATAAACATATGTGTGGGGGTGGCTCACCCAAGATTACCCCTAATCTGAATTCAAAGTCCTAGACAATACATTCAATTTTGTACCAAACTGTGCACATAAATAACTTGTAACAAATGACAAATTTTGTCGTTTAGATTTTTGAAATTACGAGTCGAGCTTTAAGGTGTGACTCGATAACCCTACAGCTCAGGTTTGTCTGGGCCCTAGCTGTATCTATATGTCTGGCGTGGCCTGGAGACATTTAAAAGATTCCCTGCACAATAACTTCAAAGATCTAGCTTGACTAAAGATGTAATTTGGAGTATATTGCACATATCCAAAACTGAATTTTGGAAAGACACATTTTGGCATTAATATACTTGCTATGATCAAACATACCTGGTTGCACTATTCAACAGTCACACAATATATATCCTTGATTGAGTCCATGTAAGTAAACACAAATTAGTAAGTCCCAATGAGATATATAGCCAAGGTCACCTGACATTTAGTAAGTAATATATATAAATATAAACAGTAATTCATCAGTGACACACTTGCACATCTCGTTCAGGATGGCAGACAGTCGATGTACACAAAAAGGGGGATTTACAATTAGGATTAGCATCTTATAAATAACAGCAATTAAGTGTTTCAAGGCATATAGATGTCATGGCTCCAGGGTAATGAGCCTTTGCAATTAAATGTTCTTCAGACAATGGGTGTCGTAAATCAGTCGCTATGACATCTTATCATGATATAACATTTATACTTAGTTATCCTATAATAATTAGATCCACATCAAGTGCTTTTATGAGTTATCATGGTGTAATATTTATACATCATTTCATATGATTATAGTTTTGCAAGTAATACTTATCATCAGGTAAAATGCACATATAAAATATCAGTAGTTTCAGTTACAGCTTTTTAGATAGATGCTAGTCTAAGGTAATGGGAGTGCATCTCCTAGACATACTATTTAATAAGACAAGTGTTATGTCTACACAGTTTAATAGATTTGAAGCTTTTAGATAAATGCTAGCCTAAGGTATCAAGGTCCCATCTCCCAGACAAAAGATGTCTACATAGTCTTATAGATTACCTTGAACTATTTTATTTAAGTAAATCTGTCATCACCTATATTAGAATAACATTCAGCAATTACTTCAATTTAGACTCATTAAGGATTAGCCCCAATACAAGCTCGTCTATAGTGACACCATAATCTCTTTCAAAGCACCCAGTAAAACAAGATAAGTGCCAGTCCAACAGGATTAACAGACAGACAGACAGACAGATTTATTCAGTAATCAGGCCTCCAGCCCATAATACATGTTAACATAATGTCCATCATACATGCTTATATACTATGGCATTATGTTAAGACAAATAGTTTAGAATATGTTAGAACAGTCATGAGTTACGTATATTCATAACTTTAGATAGAAATAGTCCAATGTGTTTTAAAGTTCTTGTGGAGTTTGTTGACATAAGGTTTAAAAACTGTTGAAATGTGCTAAAGTTGATTTCACTTTCAGCAAAGCATTCTCTTCTTGCAGTTCGGTATCTGTCACAGATTGCCAATACATGATACTCATCCTCAATTAGAGTTAAACCTTTGGAGTGGCAATACATGCACACATGTTCTTCATATGAGATTTTAGAATGTCTTCCAGTTTCAACTGCAAGTTTAAAGTTGTTACACCTAAACATACATATATTTATCTTTTATAATAAGCAGAGAGTTCACAGGATAATAAGTATTTTTCTACATTAAGGAGAGATTTGTACTGTGAGTAATATTTGCATTTAGATGAGATCTTTATGGAGAGATGCCAGTTTTGAGAAAGACGGTCATACAGCCTCTGTTTAAACAGGATTAAGTATTCCCCTCTGTCTAGCCATTCATTTACCACAAGGCACAGCCCATTGTGTATCAACCAATCATATTCCTTTTTATTGTTCTAATTTTTGTTAAATACATACAGAAGCCAATGTTGAGCAGAAGGGATTTGTCGCTTTAACCAAGCAGATCTCTCTCCCACAGTCCAGAGGGTTGTACCGATTCTCTGTGGCACCCCAGCTATTTTCTAAAAAATATGGTAAATTGTTCATTGTTAATTGTTCTTGTAAATAAAATTGTAATTAGTCTCCTGTGACTCCGGCTCTTTGCTGACTAATTCCCCTAAGAAAACCAGCACGTCATTTGGAAGGTTTTGTTCATCTGAACAGAACCATAATAATTCCATAATAGATGAATGATCAGTTGATTTACTTTTTTTGTAAATCAACGGATCGTTCCTAGTCATCAAAGGATTAACAGAAAATACGTTGATTGATTAATCACTGTCATCTTGCACAGTGGATATGTCAAAAGTGAGTGTTTACATGTCTAGGTTTACTCAAACAAAGGGAATACACTCATATCATGGCATCGTCACCATTACCGATGCTATTCACAAAGATACCTACATTTCCTTATTATCTCGAAAACTGTATTTCACTTTGTTGATCAATGTGACCATACATCCTTATTACTTCCCATAAAGGTGACTAATGCACTTACGAATGGCGCAGCACAGGTCGCGAACTAGTCTAGATTTCTGCTATACATCCGGGTACTCACTGGGAATAAACAATAAAAAAGGCAACAACCTGTCCCGGGGATTTGCTTTAGATCAGTGCCCCTTTAATTCTGGACCAGACAATCCTGTGATTGACATCATGAGCATCGATCCATGCAACTGGGATACAATGATATGCATCAACCAAGTGAGTGAGCCTGACCAGTGGAGCCTGACCAGTGGATCCCGTTAGTCGCTCCTTACGACAAGCATAGCCACCATTTACGGTACGTATGGGTTGCTGAAGACCTATTCTACCCCGGATCTTCACGGGTCATTACCCCCAAAAGATTATCAAGATGGCCAATAAGATTATTCAGATGAATAATGAACAAAATCTTTGATAAGGTTGTATTTAAACGGAATACAGTGACACGAATACATGGGTTGCGCATACGTATGGTATGGTTTGTTTCAATAATAGCAAACAGGTGACGTGATATCTAGGCCGAAATACCACGAAAATAAGTGACTGTGCGGAATAGTAGGCTACTCTGACTCAGGCTATCGGTTAGAAATCTGTGACCACATCAATATTTTACTGACGAAACATACCTTTCGATGTTGGGGACGTGTAATTTCCATAAAACGTTTTCACGTCCTTGCAGCGCACGTGTTCTCTCTGAGTTGGCACCTTAAGTTTCGGTACGAGGAACGACGGTAACTTCTCCTCACAGCGAAATGCGCGGAGCTCTCTATTATTACGATGCTGCGCTGGCGCAAGCTCCTTCCCAGCGCGTGACACCTTCGTTACACTCTTGGTAACATCGCTGCCACCAGTGTGGGCGCGGCCATTACAAGAATCTTGAAATTTGCCCTCTAATCCCATATTACTAACGTTTATACTTTTGTTTATGTCTTTGAGAATGCCATCATATTCGCGTCCCACGGATTCTAACAAAAGGTGGTTGCTTGTCTTTGAGACATGTGACCTGCGGCAGAGACCGTCCTCACGAGAAGTTGTGGTACTGTATTCTAAAGGTGCTCTGAAATTCAAATTGACAAACAAAGAAAGTAATTTATCAGCAGTAAGTGTATTCGGCGTCACGACCGTCGTCACTTGTTTGTAAACATAACGGTCATGCGGTTGCGATTTCAACTCCAAGCATGGTTGGGGCCACCTATCACAGTGGGGAGTTTTGACTGGTGGCAGCGATAACATAGAGAGCTCCATGAACGGACTATCGCGGTGAGGAGCTTGGCGCTGGCGCTACACTGTGTAAGCTTGGCCCCGTTTCTATCACAATATATAGCTTGGCGCAAGTTGACGACGCGCATTGGGAGCCGGGAACCATCTTACTACAATGTGTAGGGCTAGCGCAGCATACCCAGGGAACCAGGCTACAGTGGAACCAGCTTAGCGTTCATTTATCTACAATAAGCTGGTTCCCGGCTCCCTATGCGCGTTGTCAATTTGTGATATTAGAGACGGGGCCCAGCTTATTATCGACCATCGCTTTCATCAAGGGAGACAACTCATCACAACTGCCTAGCTGCTTCTTGCATGCCACAAATGAATAAAACGTGTAATTTATGTGTGGCTAGATGAAGAAAACAATAATTCTCAGCCTTCTGATTTGTACATTAAAAGTATCAGATTAATATAACAAAATGCAAGGCACCAGCTGCAACAAATCGCAGCATCAGAATTATACTGTTCTGTCGAATGAATTAGGCCAAATTTAGTATTTGCTCAATATTAAAGCCACAATTTACAGAATTGTCTTGTTCTGTCAAGAAAATGACACTTTAATTTAGTTTTAAAGTGTTCCGTACTTCCTGGCCAATAAAATGTCTTATTATGTACCACGTGATCAGAACAGAGTTTTCCTTTGAGCTCATGGCGGAGAGTATGGGGTCATCTTTATCCACTGTAATCACGTATGTATCGAGTTCAAAGCAAAATAATTTTTCGTTTTTGTGAATGTGTATATCGTCAAAATAATGGGTGTAAAGTGTAGTCTCTGTACGTTGAATAAAATTGAACTTAAGTTTGCTTTAAGACAGAACACTATTGTGCTAAGGTGAAAGTATCATTAATATAATTAAATATGAATGTATCATTTAAATTATAATTGTGTATGAAGAAGATAGAACATTATAAAACTAAACGGATGTGATAACGTGTCAAACATTATCTTTAATTCTTTCTTGCATTGACATATATTAAAATGAACCTGACTGATCTACCAACAGTCGGGTTAACATAAATTAGAACTACTTCAGTCAACTAACAGGGTCTGTTGGGAGCTTCATTTTATCATTCCAAATACCAGCATAATGTGGAGAAACTTTGAATTTTTGAACCACTTAAGCGTTTTAAGTGAGCAGTTTGAGACTGTGTTGCTTCTCTCACACAGGTTTAAGACGTTAGACGTTGGCTATTCGACCATTTCAACTCTGTCATCATCCTTTGACTCCGCAACTAATCTCACATGGTTGTTTCTAGCAGGATCGAACATTTCATCTCTCAAGTTCTTGAAAGATCTTGAAATGTGTGCAGCTCTGATAGCGAAGAGGAATTTGCTGTTATTTGACAATGTGGTAGTTTGGATCAACTGTATGTATCTTTCAAAATTCTTTCATCTACTGGGATGAAATATTTAGCACAAGACCTTCCTCTCTATTCTCTTGATGCTTGTGGAATATCCTTTTCACTAGATCAGTGCAGAAGGCTCATGGAACATTGCTGGAAGTCCCTTCTGTTCCTCTATATCAGCCTTGAGGAAGGCATCACAAGACAAGTTTTCTACAGAGAAATAGAAGGACATTTTTCTGATTGCTATTTCAATTTATTTTGAGACAAGAAATAAAATGGATCAGGCACATGCTTTACAATTATTAGAAACTCATTTTTGCTATGATGGATATGAACACGTTGATATTAACAATAAATCTGTTGATCCCGTCTTATCCATACAGGAAGTTGCACCAATGCAACCAATAAATTAATAGTTTGACGATACAGAAATGCTCACAGAGGTAGTAAATTCAGAATGTGCACAGCTTCAAATCAGTTTGTTTCCAGTGCAGGAAATAAGTGAATTAAAGACAAATGACAATTTTGTAGGAGAACCAGATAGTGAATTAGGTGACACATTGTTTGTTCTACCTGCTGAAGAAAGCACAGCCATTGATGAATCAGATGAAGAAGCTGTTGGACAAATAAAAGTTACCCATGGGTACAAGGAAAAGAAACACAAAAGTGCTAAAGGTGAGAAGAGAAACAAACCACAGGACACTGAGGAAACAAAACAGAATGATATGAAAGGGAAATGGGCAAACGGGATCATCGACCTGAAAGGGGGGGAAACATTTTCCAAGATCAAACAGATAGATGGTGAGGATGAAGAAAACAGAGGAACAGAAGATGAGTCAGAGGAGCTGAACGAATTTGAAACAGAACAGAGCACATATAATGAAGTTCAAAAAAAGGAAGGAAGAGGATTAGAAATGAAACAGAGTAGAAATCAAATATCCGGGAGCGAAGGCAACAGAGTAGGCAGGACCATGTAAATTGCAAAGGGATAGCAGAGAACAACTAAGGATTGTGAGGGGAAATGTCGTTTCAAATGTGCCAGACATATTTCCAATGAGAAAAGGAATGAGATATTTGATAGCTTCTGGAAGTTGACAGATTTTGAAAAATTCTTTTTCTATGGGAAAACTACACAGAAGTTTAGCAGTACGAGCTCCATGTAAAACGCACACACGAAGAAATAATGCAGCATAAAGTACTTTGTCATCACAGATGATGACACTGTACCGTTTGTACTCAGTGATTGATCTCCAATTTCAAGAACGCTGATCGTAGATATATTTGTGCTGAAAACAAGACAGTTGTTTCTATTTGACTCATGATTTGAGCGCATGTTTTCTTCTAAAACACCATCTGGAATAATGCAAGTTACAACTAAATTTTGTGTTGCTGTGCGGTTGAAAGATTTCTCATTACACTATTTTAGTATTTTAACAAGGCAAAGTGTTCTTAAAGTTGATTTTTTCAAACAATTATTGTTATGTAATGTAAAAGTTATTAGACTTTACGTTGAGATGTTAGGAACATGAGTTAAGGAAAAGTTAAGTTGTTACCACAATTAACCTGCAATATTTAAAAGATCGCATATTTACATCGATGATGTGACTTGCTGAAAAGGCAATTGAGTATTCTATACAAATTTAGATAGAACACTTTAAGAATGTCAAAATCATTGTGGTAAACTGTTCTATTTAATGGAAGAAATTTCTTCGTTTCAACAATTTAAAAGCCTTTTGGGACATACTTTGTCGCCATTGTGTCGTTTCTACTAAATATACTGAACAACAAAAGTTCCTGTAACATTGAAAACGATTTAATGCAAGTTAATTTTTTTACCAAATCTGAAACAATTTCGGTTTGCAACAGATAAACACCCCCTGTAAGTGTTCAAATGGTTTAATTTGCCATGCTGACTTCAGAAAATGCGTGATTTCATTACAAAAGAACATGAACATGCCAAAATGTCAATAGCGTGTGTGTCCACCTCTGGTTGCGATGCAAGCAACACATCTTCGTCTCATGGAATGGACCAGGCGTCGCGCAAAGTCCTGTGGGATATCTGTCCATATCTACTGGAGCATGTTTCGAAGTTCCTGGAGTGTCTGTGGAACACGTGGTTGACGTCGAAGGCGCCGATCCATCTGATCCCACATGTGCTCAATTGGTGTGAGAGGTCAGGGGAGCGAGCCGGCCAGGGTATGACATTCACGTTGTTTGGTTGAAGAGAATCCTGAACAAGTCTAGCAATATGAGGCCGGGCGTTGTCATGTTGAAAGGTAATGTCTGGGCCATGAAGACGCAAAAACGGTAAAACAACAGGGCCGATGATCTCGTCGCAGTAGCGCTGTCCATTGAGATTTCCCTCTACCACTATCAAACGGGTCCTCTGTCTTGTTGTAATCCCACTCCATACCTTAACGCTGCCGCCCCCGAACCGATCTTCTTCCATGACACAATGATTGACGTAACGTTCACCTCGACGTCGGTACACACGAATCCGTCCATCGCTGTGGCTGAGGTGAAAACGAGACTCGCCAGTGAATAGAAGTTGTCCCCACTGCATGGCCGTCCAGCGTAAACGCTGTCTGCACCACCGTAGACGTGCTTGACGGTGGTTTCCTGACAAAATGGGACGTCTGGCAGGTCTTCTGGCGACAATCCCTGCACATCTGAGGCGACAACGTACGGTTTGTGAAGATATTCGTCGAAGGCCAGGGATGCTTCTTGCAGTCACTGTTGCTGGCTGGAATCGATTTCGTAGGTGTGTTGTTCGAAACCAGTTGTCTTGTCGATTATTGGTAACGTATGGCCTGCAACTCTCTGATGGTCTCTGACTGCTTTCGTCTGTTGCCAACGTTACCATAAACACCAAATTGCGTTTCTGTGGACGTTAAATTGTCTTGCAACATCACGTTGACTCGATCCTGCTTCAAGACTTCAAGACGCTCATTTTCGGACAGACGTGGCGTTTCGTAATGTTGAATAATTGTGTAATTTTGTTGTTTTTCTGAGTGGATGTTGTCAGTACGATGCTAAACCATGCATATGGAACCCCGTTAACATGTTTTTATACCCATTCTTGGGTAGTTAAATGCATGGGGCTTGCATAAAAGTCAACTTTTGCATGGAATTCATGCTTTTCTGTAGCATTTGCGTTTTTGTGACTTGATTCAATACATGTACTACATTATTGAAAACCAAACTTTACTTGTTTGAAAAATACACTAAAATATTGGTGTCACGGGAACTTTTGTTGTTGAGTATATATTTTCATAACAACTGATCATTCCTCCCTTGCTGCGCTGTCACGTGCATATTGCATAACATGTAATACACCTGGGAACCTTTGTAAGGGAAACTGAGCGATTCTACCACTAATTATACCGCTAATAAATTCATTTACTGGGCATCAAGTGAATGACGACAAATACACGAGTGAAGGTAGGACCACGAAACATGGATGACACTACAGGAGTATCAATGTTTGTAGTATTTGCAATTTAGTTACCTAAATTGTTTTTACTGTATTGAGTATATGAACTGAACTTCATTCGTGCAAAAATAATACGTACACGTATTTGCTGTATACCAAAGTACATAACTGTTCATGCACATTTACTTTAATGCTTTGTTTTTATTATACCCCGCCCATATGAAGTTATGCGGGGAATGTAGAAACATTGTCCGTCCGTCATGCTTCGTTCGTTTTGGAGCATACACTGAATTGGTGCCTTGTCCTACACAGGAAATGTTTTTTTTTATTTTCGTTCCATGGCAACAAGTCAGTCTGCCAACGAGAACCTGAAAAGCAGCTATTTTAGCAGTATAACTCTATTGACATGGCATTGCATGACACGATTAAGTATCAAGCTATGAAACGCAGGCATTGAATCAAAATCAATCTCAGTCATCTTATCAACCCAATCCGAAATTCGAAAATGCTTTCATTGTAGGGAAACTTTGTTTTTACAAACTTTTACTATCAGGGGTATTTCCAAATCAGATCACCTGATGAGCTTCCATCGTTCTTGGTATCTGTTTATTTAGGTTGCAGCAATGAATAAACATGCACCCTTTGTAATATCGAAATATTCGTTGATCACGGGTAAGCAGTCAGTCTTCAGTACTACACATAGATATTGCCTCAAAGTTTATCTCCGCTGTCCTTACAGACGGTAACCCAGTGTATTGTATCCCTCAGTTGCGTTAGTCAGCAAAGCGGCTCACAGCAGCTAATGAGTCCCAGCGGGCAGTGTTTGACAGCCGTGTAGAAACTGGAGTCAAGACCCTGAAGCCTTACCATGTGCTTATTTGGCCGCTGCTAATGACAATCTGGGTGTCAAAGAGTCTGTTGTACAGATGTTTTCAGTACCTGAAATTTCTTTGAGAGGTAGGGGCTCAGGGCAGAATATACCCTGAATCCATAAAATATGACACTCGTCAATCTTGACTTTGAGTAGGAGTAGAGTAAGATACAAGTAAACAACAGCTGAAGTATCAGCAATGGCCATTGACTTTCTAACAAATCTTGGCAGACGGGGTGCGTCTCACCCTTTCTCATTACAATGGTTCTAAGACTCCATGAAGCGACGGCCTCATCTTTCATTGAACATACCCCCGTCGCTTGCAGTTTACAGACCAAGAGCTACGTATTTCCTCGATAAACGACCGGTCGTATATTTCTTTCAGACACGTTTTACCCTCTGCGTTTAATCGCAAATATAATAATGGGGAGAATTTCGTCCATAAAAAAAACTACCAGGCGTTTAATCGAGGCCGGGCGTCTAATAGAGACCCCGCCATTTATTCGAATTCCGGCGTTTAATAAAGAAGGTACTTCCGAGGAAACTGTCATATGTACTTTCAAGACTTGCATGAGGTCATGAAGAAGTAAGATCTATTTGACAAACCGGAATTAATTTATAATGATGATGAAAAGGGCATTGTAGATAGCAAGTCTGTGGCTGTATCATGTGCCAGATCCTCCAGCACCACGATTCCTGGACTTGGCTATGCTACAGTGGACACCATGATTTGTCTTTATGGGTCAGCGCTTACGTGATGATCTTTTGTCTGGGTGCACTCCTGGTGCTGGTGGTGACGAGTGATTCAGGGTTATCCAGATATTCACCGTTTCTTCAGGGTCATTTGATTTCTTGCTTGCAAGGCATAAACTGCGTCCCTAGTGCCACATAACCTGTTTTCAGCATGAAATGACGTCAAATCGCTCTGTATTTGGATAAGTATTGTTGATTTTCATTTTCCACAGTACCACGTAAAATCTCTGCTGCTGTTTAATGCAGTCTTTGTGATTAGATTGGGAATGCATCATCTACTTAAGAAATAAATGACGAGCGGGAGTTGTTAACAACCAGGCTGGATTAATTAGAAACCAGGTTATATGAAATCGAGCCCAAAAAGCCCAACAAATCGCTGCTCACTTGCACTGGGCCATCGGAGTTCAAGTTACTGATCAGACACTTAGAAATCGTTCTCATGACGGGCGACCAGGTGTTGTACCACTGTCAACAAATCGACACATTCTAGCCAGAGGCCATCGGTGTTCAGAGCATAGATACTGGGTGAATCGCCGATGGTTATCGTACAATGTTTTCAGATGAGTCCAGATTTTTTCTATATAGGCGTGTCTAAAGGCGTCCTAAAGAACGTCATGCGAACATCACCGTAAGGCAACGTGACAGATTAGGGTATGGGTCACGGTCTCTAAGACTGCCACAAACGCCACTGCTTATTGTCCACGGAAGGGTGACTGGACAGTACTAACAAGATAACATAAGTGCGCCAATCATGGTGCCGTTTGCGCGCCATGCTGGTCCACCTTTTGTCTTTCAAGGCACTAACGCTCTTGCCAATCGAGCACGTATCGCATTTAAATGACTACCTCCAGCAGAAAAAATTCATCACCAGAATGCAATGGCCAACTATGAGTCCTGACCTTTCTCTCAGAGAGCACACCCGAGACATGACAGGGAGACGTGTTCGCCTTCGTCAAAGCATACCCGCTAAGTTAGCTGAACGCGGCCATACAAGACTCAGAAGTGGATATTCGCGAATGTCATATATAGGGCTGACACGACACGTGTTAATAACTGTCCTAGCACTTCAAAGTTACTGAATATTCTTTCCATCTAAAGACTAGTATCACATCTACCTATATACCACTTAAGTGTCTCATATTGCGGTAGTTAATGAAAACACGGTGCTCGAAGTGAAGCCCTTTTCCCTCTACATTCTCAACGTGCTTTATTAGAAGTGTTTAGCATGTGTTCGGTCCGACTTGGCCCGGGCTGTCAAAATCACAGAGATGTAACATAAAATGTATTCACGTTTATAAACTAGTATAATATCTACTTATATTCCACTATATAGAAACTCAGATCGCAGTATTTAAAGAAAACTAGGTGCTCAAAGTGAAGCCCTTTTTCCTCTCCATTCTCAACATAGTCTCTATCAGAAGTGTTTGGCTTGTGTTGGGTCCGACTTGGCCCGGGCTGTCAAAATCAACTTAAACCTCACAAATGTAACATCAAATGTATTCACATCTATAGATGAGTATTATATCTACCTAAATACCACTTTATAGGGTCTCAGGTCGCGCTATTTAAAGAAAACAAGGTGCCCAAAGTGAAGCCCTTTGCCTTCTACTTTCTCTATATGTTCAGAATGTAGAGGGAAAGGGGCTTCACTTTGAGCACCTAGTTTTCTTTAAATACTGCGATCTGAGATACTATAAAGTGGTATATAGGTAGATAATATACTAGTTTATAGATGTGAATACATTTGATGTTACACCTGTGAGGTTTGAGTTGATTCTGATAGAGACTATGTTGAGAATGTAGAGGGAAAAGGGCTTCACTTTGAGCACCTTGTTTTCTTTAAAAAGCGCGATCTGAGACACTATAAAGTGGTATTTTGGTTGATATAATATCAGTCTATAGATGTGATCCATTTCATGATACATATGAGGTTTCATTTGATTTTCACAGCCCGGGCCAGGTCGGACCGAACATTTATGTGACTGTTGAGAGTATAGGGAGAAGAGGTCTACTTTAACCAACGTGTCTGCTTTAAATACGATGAACAGTGACATTATACAGTGGTATTTACTTCGATATAGTACTATCCTATAAATATAAACGCTATGCCGACAGATGGAAATTTGTATCACGATAGCTTGAAGTATTTGATACGTTTCAAATCTTATTTCGTTTAACAATTGCTCTTTTACATGTTACCTAGATCAGCGACGCTAACACATAGCTCCACTTGCTGGTTTTCATGTGATTTTACTCCGAATTACTTCATTATGATGCACGTTTTGGGTTGGTGATTGTTCAATAATGACATGTGTGTATGTTGCATCAATAACTTGTAGGTATGGTCGCCGATAATGAAGTAATTAGCCAATAACACTTTGGCCCGGCCCGACTTTTAAGCAATGCCGTTTGGTGTGTTTGTGGGAAGTCTAGCCGGAAGAACTTGTTCCATGTGAGTCAGTTCTTTTCAATTCATGGACGCAGTGCACCATCCGTCGTGTGCTCACTGGGTACACTTGAAATACTGCACTCCGACACGTGCTGTTCGTGCGATCGGTGATATCTGGACCCCATGTCACTCAGAAAACACCGAAGATTATTATGGAGAATTGTTTTATGCTCACACGTCCCATTGTTAGGTTTTATGTAGCTAGATCTACTCTTTGGTCGTGTTTGTAAATATTACTACTTTGATTGTGACGCTGTGATTGTGCAACAGTGGGGAGATATTTCTATGATTTCTTTAATCGTTCCTTACCTTCGAACTTCTTTTCACGTCTTCAAAAGCACAAATACGACGGGGCGCGGTTTGTTTGGTATCATCTTTCGTTTCGTTCGGAAACAGTGGAAATGTGAAACAGACTATAACTTTCGTTCTCACAAGCGGATCACATGACATTCATGGAGGCACTCGCAATCACGTGACTGTAACTAGATGGCGCCTGATTTACTCGTCTCGCTCGGATTTATTGAGAATTACGGTTATTTGACCACCCAAGTGTTAACAGAAATAAACGTTCTCAAAGATAAAACTGAAGTTTAGTGTTTTAGGATTGCTATTAGATACATAATCAGAAATACATAGTCGGGGCTCGAAAACACCATACACGAAGATATTAGCAATATACGTACGCGTTGTTACCTATGACTTACCAATCGAAATTGATACCAATTGGACCCTAACGTTAATATTATGACGAACAGTCAAAATGTCGAAGACTGGCGCTTCTTACGTAAACTTTGAAACACACACTAGTAATAATTTATACGACAGCCCCAGCATTACCTCCCCTTTTGCATTAGAGGGCGCTGATGGTTGTTTTGACGTCAAAGGATGCTTAACATATCGTCGGGTTGACACTTGCTGGTAAGAAATTATAATTTTACCACATTTTCCAATTGCTTTATTTCACTTTTATTTTATTGTGACATTATTTCGTCAATTCAAGACCATGTCTTTTTTGGCAAGATCATGAGATCATGACTTGTTGACTTGGTGGAACCGATCCAGTTTGAAGCCGAATGCAAACGATCGCAAGCGATAGGCCTTTTGCCTTGAGGTCTTTTCTACGTATAAATGTCCATATTGTATGCGATAGGTGGTAAAGAAGCATTTTCATGTTGAGTTTTGGTTTTTGGTGTTATTAAGTAATTGGTAGGGTTCGTCTTGCCACATACGTATAGACCTATCTAGGCCTATATCAGTGAAACATTCGGTGGACATAAAATGTCAATGACAATACTGACATAGGAAAACGGTGGTCAATAAAACCTACTCTATTGCATCACATTGGATATGCTTGACCTAACTGTGATTTCATTAGCCCATATTGTTTGATGCTTACACAGTACGCATATCGAACAAGCGCGTGGCATAAGCCGGATACGTCGTACTGCAGTGCCAGTGGTTACTGTATCGCCTCATCTCTTCATGGTCAAGGATGCCAGATTGTCAGTATATTAAACTGTTCAAAGATATGCATTAGTGCTTCAGGATAAGACTATGTTTGTGTCCGTTGTAGTACATTGCTATGCCAATCTACTATCCATACCAGTCCTTGTCCATTCTGAAGACATGATCCAACATGGCGGACGTTGGATTACATTTCAACTACATATCAACGAAAAACTATTTTGCCCACCTTATGGTGTTGTCAGATGCCCCCTCACAACCCAAAGGTGAGTGACTTGTACAGTCCTTCAATATACTCCAACTCGATATTTTGCCAGATGGTGTGTATCAAATGCAACAGCTGATCATCTGTGGTTATGTCATTAGGCCTAACTCTGTCTTGTGATTTTCTTTTTAATTTTGATCACACACTTTTGATCAAATCCTGGTCTTTGGACTGTGCTGGTCACCCCATCATGTCTATGTCATTGTCAGAAATGAAGGTTTTCACAACATTGTCTCCACCATGAAGCAGAGCATTGTCGAGATGAAGTACAGAGTCATTTTGAGGGAAATGTCTGGTTATGAGTTCTTATACCAGGGCAGAAACAGGTACAAGCTAAAACAGCACCTCAGCAAAACGTCTCTGATTTTTCGGGCGAAAACAGCAACTCTAGATGTCGGGGGCGAAAATGGCACCTATTTATAATAACGATAAGAACGATTTACGTAGTAGTATGTATGCTTTATTTACATAAATACATAGTTAAATACATAGCTAAATACATAGTGTTTATTCCTAATACAGGATATTTACCATCCCCAAACACACAAGCGTGATAACCTCTTTATCATATAATGTCATTCTTTAATTCTGTGCATCAAAATCGCTTTCCGTCTCTCAAAAACATTACCGAAACATAGCGAGTTTTCCTGGAATGCGCGCATTTATATTTATTACGTCACAGGGTAAGTGATGTGTCAGTTGGACAGTGACAGTAGCCAATATAGTTCCAACTGAAATCTGTTTCTTATACAGTGGCGAAGCAACATATAAGCAAAACAACAATTGTTTTTAATTGCCTTTCGCAGCGATCGATCGGTCTGTCTGCTAGAGTAACTGCCCTTTGTCAAAGGGAAGGTACTCTAACCCTAGTCTATGAGACGTCACGGCCACGGTCAGACTTTGTTGACAGTCGGTCTGTCCTGTCATAACGTTAAGAAGTGTAGTCAGATGTACACATGGCGACAACACAAAACAAGGTAACAATTCAAACATATTTCGGCCAAATCTAACTATTTTAATTTGTGGAGAAAGGTTCAAGCTGCAGAGGTCTACAAGCACAGATATGGCTACTGATCCCGCTTGGCTAGGCCTCGTGCCCTCGCAAAATTGTGTCGAAATTAATATCTCCAAAGTTGCCAAAACTTATACAATTCCTTAGCTACGTCACAGTTAGACACTGATTTTCAGTATATTAGACTGTTCTTTTGATAATGAAAGCAATTATCTCTGTAGTTGATCCAGATTCCTGATGGTTAATTCTGATCGCCGAATGACGAGGGCGACGCCATGTTTGTTTATAAACAGTGAAAGTAGTCCCTACTTGACCTTTGATATTTGCATCTCTATCCGCTTATGACCCCAACGGATATCGTTTTTATCTGTTGGCTTTATCCTGCCGAGAAACCTACCCATTATATGATAAAGTCTGCTATCCGCAGAAACATTCTTGTGATGTCAGCTGCTGACAGGAAGGGGCGATACATATATTTTTTGCCAGGCAAAAGCTATTTTCGCTTGGTGTCCTTTTAGCTATAACCGGCGGAAACTGCTATAATGATAATAATGTATTTAAGAGCATATTTGTTGCCTTCAACACCAGACCCATTAAACTTTTTATCTCAGAGACTGATTTGTTCTCCCCTGAATTAATTTCATGTGGTATGTCCTTCAAAGGGCTCTTCCTGTTTACCTTGCCCTTTCTGAACAAGGATCTGCAGTCGCAGTCATTGATTTTCTTCTTGCATTTCTTGATGTTAATTACTGAACCAAATTCTTTTGATTTTCAACCATATCCAAACCATATTTTAAACAGGATATGAAATGAAAAAGAGATGACATCTATAATGACATCACATGATGAATCTTACACAATGGCAAAGATGGAAGGGAGAAAAGCCATGTTAGTGTGTCATTAGAGCTAATGCTAAACATATAAATTAGAACGAACCATACAAAATATGACTGGTGTGTGTCTGTATGTTAGCTGGCTGCCACCATCTGTGGTGTGGTGCAAACAGGTCATTTCAAGCTCAAAGTTCATTTCCAGAGACATTTGGAAAGTCATCTGTAAGACAATTCACTATTCTCCTCAAATCACATTCAAACCTGATTTATTACCCCAGGATTAAATATGTTGGTGCTCTAATTTCTGATATTTGTGCAGTAAGTGCACATATTTCTTATCAGTTATTCTAGGCTTTCTGTGACCAGATTCCACATTGGCATATGAACCAATAGTGGTAGCTCTGATGTCCATATTTGGTCCTCACCCTGTGAAGTTCTTCTTACTCCAGTGTCACTCACACAAAGTGAAATTCAATTCTTAAATAGATGAATATATGTGCTGTTGAACTCAGCATTGTGAGCTGTTTCAGAATTTAATAGCCCTCAAATGCTACTAGTCAAGGGCGCGATGACTATGATCACTGGATTTTTACTTGTCCTCAGCACAATTTAGTAGTCTTTGGATAGCAGACTAGCATAATTTCAAAGGCTGTCTTGAGTATATTACTGTATTCGACATAATAAGCGCCCTTCTCTAATAAGCGCCCACAGCGAAATTTGCTAATATATTGGCTAGTGAACAATCCCAATTAGCACCCCTTCGGATTGATCAATGTACACAAGACTCATTTATTCGCGTACAATACGCACTCGTGTGTTATATGCACTCTTAATTATAGGCAATTAAATTCTGGAAAAATATATCTGTTGTACATAAACATTTCAGGCTGTCAGCATCAACCAGGAATTTTTTTTTTTTTTCATCAAAATAATATTCTAATAAGAGCCCCCTATTTCTAATTTTGAGAGCGCCCTGGGCGCTTCGAATACGGTATTCTTATGTAGTGGTCACGTTATTCCAGTTTGGCAAAAAGAGCAATGCAAACATTTGTGAGAAAAATACTCATGTTGTATTTTTATTATCTGAACATCTAAGTGTATATGGGCTGAAATGTAGACACAATTACAGGATATTAAACAAGCTTCCCATTTCATATCAAATTAATGTTTTAAGTAGATCAAGTATTACCTGTCACAAGCTTTAGTTAGCAAAGTTATTTTAGAGGGAACATAATAAACTTGACATGATATGGGAATGACTTTTGTATCCTTTTTATTACCAATGGTGATTTTTAATCAACTGTCAACAAAATTACATCAAGGTTCTTAAATTGAACCCTGTGTTTCATGGTTAAAAAGTAAATGGTAAGGATGTCTGGAGGGATGGGGTGTGTGTGAAGTTTATGGCAGAATTGCTCCCAGACCCGACAGGTAGCCAGGTGTGCAGAACGTGCAGAAGCTATGCCTGATGTTTTTAAAGTACTGATTTAACTTTGAAATTTTACTGCAGTAACCCACATGAATTTTGGTTCATAAGAAGACTTTTTCTGTCACTAAGGCTAATAAGCTCTTAAAACTGCATGTTAAATCAACACAGCGATACAAGGATTCATGCCAGGCGATCTTATCATTTGTTCTTTGCAGTGAGCGAGTTGTGTTTAACGCTGCTTTAAACAGTATTCCAGATCACGACGTGTCAGTTTGAGGTAGAAGGAAAGCCCAAAGTGATGCACTAACCCATGAGCATGGGTATTGTGCGGACACACCAAAAAACAAAACCAGGCGAATCAGGATTCGAACTGATGATCAAAGGTTTCTGGCTTGCCCAGTGTATGCAACTCTGCACATCGGTTGCGGCGCCTTAGATGACTGGGCCACCTGTGTCATCCGTTCTTTTTTGCGAGTGTGAGGTCGACGTCCCCTGCTTGCATGTTGGTAAACATGACTTCTGACTAATGAGGCCCAGTTGTCTAAAGTGCCGTGATTCACTGTGCAGAGTTGCATCCCTTGGGCACGCCAGAAACCTATGATTGTGGGTTCGAATCCTAGTTCACCCCGATTATGTTTCTAGGTTTGTCAGCACCACACCCGTGCTTGTGGGTTTCACCGAAGTAGTAAATGTCTGAGACCTGCATCACTTCAGGCTTTCCTCCCGAATTAAGCTGACACGCCATGATATAAATGGAATACTGTTAAAAGCGGCGTTAAACCCAATCCATTAACTCTGACTTATGGCTGAAATTACTGACATAATCTTAGTGTACGACTGGTATGGCAAATGAGTGGTACACAGGTCTGCAAAATGACTAAAATTGCTATGATTTATGTTGGAATTGCAACAGAAGAGTTGAAAACAAACAAAACATGCAAAAGTAATACCACATGTAATGAAATCATTTTCAAATGCAAAAATACTTTTGCAGAAAAAACAATTTATAATGGCTATTATATATATATTACATGCCCCTGATAATCAAACCTTAGATAGATTGTCAGATAGAATTTGGAATGTCTCAACATTTGGTCAGCTGACATAGGAAATAATAACAAGAACTGAAAAAGTGTTTTTATCTTAAGTGAAGCAATGGGGGGACAAGTGCTGTTTGACATTATTGTTTTTGCTGCTGCTTGCTGGCACAGTTGTGCATTGATCACAGATTGTATAACACCTCCATTAACTCTGTGCTTAACAACATTGCCTCATTGAGCTGGCATTGTCCCTGGCCAATGGTATTTAAACGTCTAAGTGAAAGAGTGCTAAAATCATATACTCTATAATCAGATCCAAAACAAACCTATTTAGGTGTGTGGGCTGAAGCTAATGGCGACAACAGAGCAGCAGTGCATGACATATTTTTTCATTTGCTGATATATAGAATTGGTTGCAGTGTCTAACCGACTATATGATCTATCTGGTGATGTGGACAGGTCAGGAAGCAATCAAGAGAAAATCGCAAAAATTTACAATCCTCACAACCATGTTAACCTCATGACAGTCTGAACAGTGTGTTCAAACTTGACAATGGTTAATCTTTCAAACTGGCTGACATGATGTTGACTATGTGTCTGTGTTTCTGATTTTATCAGAGAGTTGTTTTTTCTGTTGCCTCATGTTTTACATTGAACTTGGGTTGCGTTCTGTTGACGTCCCTAAATGAGTCTAAATGTAGAAAGTTTTCACTTACTTCAACAAAAGAACTGTCAAATTTGTTTGTCTTTGTTACTGGACATTTGCTATCAATGCTCCACATTTCAACTTTAAAACAATTCCAGATAATATATATTTTATTTGTAATATGATTTACAAAAAACTTCATTTGGAATGTATCAGGGATTATTTTTGAGCGCATGAAAGTATGAGCTTCAAAGTGTACAAATACTGAGACATACCAACACTCAAGGAATAATAAATGAATAACATTTATTAAAAACATGGCCAATCAGTGTTATTTATGATATATTCCTCCATTCTCTGTCAATGAATGTATCAAGGCATCAATAGCAGTAATCTGATCTTGGTTGCTGTAAATAACTGTCAGAGTTTGTGCAATCTGCCAATGAATTTACACACAATTTGGATGAAATTAGTGTAAACAATATCAAATGAAATTTTGAATAAAATAAATAAAATAGGTTACAAACACATTAACCCTAGCTACACATTGGACACTTATTTATAACCAGATAGTCTGGATTAAGGTTTAAAAAAGCATGGCTATTATCCTCATATTGAGAAATGTAAATATCCACTGTTGATCGACGGTCAAAACAAGGGCTTTTGGCTGGGACGTGTGATTTATTGATTGGCTGAACATGCTGAAAGTGTGAATTCCATGACATAATGAATATGCAATTGTCAAGTGTCAAACACTGTCTGATCAACTGTCGCTCAAGTTACTAGCCTGGTGACTGTAGATTGCAGCTGTGATGATGCATCGTTGGCCAGGGGTGAGGAGAATGTTGCTGTAGGTGTAATCCGACCTGACTACTCTTACTAGGAGCTTATAAAGGAAATCTATCATCTGCTCCCCAATCTTCAACCACACTTTGCGCTAGAGCGTCACATCTTCGGCCTGAATGACCAGGGTTTGTAGACACCCTATCGTTGGCACCCACCTTCAATACATTGCCGTGGCCGCCCTGCACAAACAAGGTCATCTGATGTGCTAATGACGGTCCACTTTGCACCAAGATGGATGACAACTTGCCGTGCCGTCAATTATGTGGACAACTTGTACTACCCATGATTCTCTGTTCTCTCAAATCTCATCCAATGACGACCTCTACAGTCTTGTCAGATCACCTTCAACTAACATGAGTGTGTCAATGACAAGTTTAAAGAAGTGGAGACGATCAACCGTGTAATGATGGATATAGACGCCTATATCAATTGGTTTGCAGCATGCTCTGTCAAATGCTATCTTCTGCACGCAACTTACATTGGTCTGTCTGAGGATACGCCAGTCAATATGAAATTGCCTATTTTGCAGTGGAGAGAATTTTAAATGTGCAGGAAGTTCTCCACTCCATGCAGGTTTGGATGTCCAGTCAGCTACATCTCACTCATCTTCCCCTATACTTTCTCAGATCCGCCCAAGGATCTCTGAGTCAGTGAAGAAATCTGTACTTTCTTAGCCTGTCATGGCACTTGTACTATTTAACAACAAACTGCACATCAGTCAACACAAGACAGATCATTTCCAGATATTGACTGTTAGTCATGTTGTGTCAGCTCACAAACAACCTGCCAACACACCTTGCCGAGAGCCATTTGAGCAACATCATGTTGCAATGGGTCGAGATTCATTAGTGTGTCTCCTAGTTTGTCACGCCATCTCCTCTCAGACAACATTGTGTCTGTCTATTCCTCGTTGAGGCGCACAAAGTCTCAATGGTTTTCGAAGGATACTATACATTTGTTCAGCTTTGACTCGATCAGCTGCAGATTGAAAGCATGTCACATTCCTGGTAAAAGTAAACATGTTACCTGATTATTTATCTTGGAAGAACAAGATCGTGTATACAGAGTGGTCTCTACGTCCCAAAATCTTAAAGCATCTTTCTGAGGAAAGAATGTCTACTAGCCTATATCAAAGCCTAGTTTTTACCTTTGCCAATTCAAGCCTACTTTCTTGGGTCGATTGTAGCACTACTCCGTGTAGGACACAGGTGTGTCTGTTGTGATGAAATCAGATTGCTGTTGAGTGTTCTTATTATGTCTCCCCCAGAATGGGGACCATAACTCAGAAACCGTTTAATATTTTTTCGCGAAACTTTGTATACACATTAACCCAGCACTGAAGTGGTGCCTTTTGCTATTTAGAGATTTTTGACATTTTTATTTTTTCTCGTTTCCATGGAGATAAGTTGAACATAGGCTCTGAATGGGGGTAAGCTTTGTTTCCTGACCATAACTCAGAAACCGTTTAATATTTTTTCGCGAAACTTTGTATACACATTAACCCAGCACTGAAGTGGTGCCTTTTGCTATTTAGAGATTTTTGACATTTTTATTTTTTCTCGTTTCCATGGAGATAATTTGAACATAGGCTCTGAATGGGGGTAAGCTTTGTTTCCTGACCATAACTCGGAAACCGTTTAATATTTTTTCGCGAAACTTTGTATACACATTAACCCAGCACTGAAGTGGTGCCTTTTGCTATTTAGAGATTTTTGACATTTTTATTTTTTCTCGTTTCCATGGACATAAGTTGAACATAGGCTCTGAATGGGGGTAAGCTTTGTTTCCTGACCATAACTCGGAAACCGTTTAATATTTTTTCGCGAAACTTTGTATACACATTAACCCAGCACTGAAGTGGTGCCTTTTGCTATTTAGAGATTTTTGACATTTTTATCTTTTCTCGTTTCCATGGAGGTAAGATGAACATAGACTCTGAATGGGGGTAAGCTTTGTTTCCTGACCATAAACTCAGAAACCGTTTAATATTTTTTCGCGAAACTTTGTATACACATTATCCCAGCACTGAAGTGGTGCCTTTTGCTATTTAGAGATTTTTGACATTTTTATTTTTTCTCGTTTCCATGGAGATAACTTGAACATAGACTCTGAATGGTTTCCGGACCATAACTCAAAAACTGTTCAATATTATTTCATGAAGTTGTAACATATTAACCAAGTCCTGAAGTGGTGCCCATTAGTTGTTTGAAATTTCTAGGAGTCCTATTTTTGTCTCTGTTATTTAGTAATGGAGGGTGGGAATGAAGAGATGGGGTTTAACGTGAAGTAAACGAATGAATGGGGGTTAGGGGAGTGGGGGGAGACATATGTTTTTACGAGTAAAAACACTTTCTAGTTTCAAATGGCTTCACCAAGAAAACGACCATCAGACAAAAAAAAATTGAGAAAAGATTTGAGATTTCATCCTTAATAGACAAACAAAATGACAGAGTACCACACTAAAGATATTTATTACCTACCTCTGCAGTAGTGAGACTACATTGTATCAACATGATCAAGTGACACTGCACGTTGCAGCAACATGAAATGTTCAGCAGGGGGTTGTCCATAAAAATACCACTGCATCTCAGGCACTGCAATAAGCATTCAGTTAAAAAACATTGAAGTTTGCACTAAAAGATATGTAAAACATTAAAATTACTTGGGCGATTGTTGACTGAAAACTTTGAAACACTTCAAAAATATTTCTCTTTGCCTAATTTTTGGAATAATTTCAGTGCAAATTCAACAGGCGATGACTATGGCCACAACAGCGACCATGCTTTTAGAACACATATGTTGATTTTGTAAAACATTCTCTGATTTTACTGTCAAGATAGTCCACTCAATTTTTACAGAGAAAATAAGAAAAAATTGTTTCACATTTGAAAATTTGTCTAATTGTTGAAATGGTTAATTAGATTTGACTTTGCTGTGGCTACACTCAGTCGGTTGCTTACCCCGTTCAGTATACTATTTCATGTCCCTGTCACAGGGCAAGTTCATTTGAGATTTGGGAGGAATATATATGTGGCTGGAAGAACTTCAGCAGAACTTCTGCAGTAAGCAAAATATTCTTCAATGATAAATTTGTTGTAGTGCTTTGGCCAGATATTTTAAAACTGGATAATACCTGTCAGTAGGTGGGGAAAAAAATAGTAATTCATTAATTGTTTTAGTTTTCTGCTCCAGTGCAGGTCGGCTGGAATAGAAGTAAAAATGGTTAAATGTGGAAGGAGAGCTGCAACACAGCTGTTTCTTTAGTATAAGCAATGCAAACCTGATGAATATAACAGGAATTCTGTAGTGCATCTATGCATTGTATCGATTTCAGGAACAAAAACAAAATTTATTGTGATTCCCAAGATTAATATATGTTGGCTTCAATGACAATGTCCGTGTTTAGAAAATATTCAGCTTATTGGCAGGATCAGCTTATTGCATTTCAACAAAATTTACAGTCGACAGATCTTCAAAGCAAGTAGTAAAAAAGTGTGGCCCTTATAGTTGAAAAACTCCTAAAAAGGAAAAAATAGCAAGGCACCCCTTGTCTGCATAGGATTATCATGGTATCCAGTTCATGACCACCACTGTCGAATGCATTGATGACCTCCATGCCGTTCACTTCAGTGATGGCTGCGTCTTCGGGGGTTATCCCCTACACCTGTGCTGATCACTCCACACAGCCAGTTAGCAGCTGAGTCTCCCCGGTTCCCATCAGCACTTCCCATGTACATGCAGCCTACAGCGCCTTACATAGATCAATCATGGATGCATAACTTCATGCAGACCATGTAGCAGCAGTCGATGACACACCTGTATCTAGCACCTGCCCACCAGTGCCCTTGTGTGCATCTAGATCTTCATGATAAGAGCTGCTTTAGAAACCATTCACCTGCTCAGATTCATCAGAGGGTTCCATGGTCGAAGGATTTGACTCTCCTGTTGAATGGAACACACATCTCAGCCTTGCGAAGATACCAGAGTGGATGTCGGACCGTTTGACTGCAGTAGCAGTACTGCAGCACCATCACCCTGAGCAGACAAAGGGGAAACTATTTGGTAACATACATTATACCTCCTGATCCCTCTCCAGTGTTCAAGGCACTTAAGTTTAGGAAGATGATTTTTCTATCCATGCCTTTGAGTTGAGCTGACCAAGCGCACACCTTGGATGCAGATATCCAGAGGATGACCAGGTCGTCTAAGCAGACCACTATTAAGATTCCAGATACTTGTCCGTTGGACAAGGACATAAGTTTTAATGATATCAAAAATCCATCAAATGATTCCAAGACTTTCCAACAAACGCATAGGTCTTTGGTTTCAAAACCCACCTGCCATGTCGTCTTCACATCTTCTTAAAATGATACTGTAGAATGTCCACGATTTAAGTTGTTATTCCAGCCTAGCACACAAATTAATTCTGCGCTATTCTCTGGACGAGAACAAAACACATTGGTTGTGAATAACAAGAGCAGTGTTTATGAATAAAACACCACAATCCTGTGGTATAATCGGTGTTTTCAACAATGTTTTTTTTTCATTGTGTTCGTCTTGCCTTCTTCTGGCAGTAACAATGTGTTTTGGCAACATCACACTCGTCTGAAAGCTCCTCATGCCAAACGTTGCGGGTCCCATTGACTGAGATTCCCTGTTGATTGGCATGCCAAATGTCATTTGCATAAGGCCATCCATATTTCTTTTGTACCCCGGTATGTGTTTCTCACCTCAAGCCTCAACTTACTAGAGAGTGGGTGGACGAAATAAAAATATGATTTATTAAAAAATGGCTTTCAATAATTGTTTAAGTTATTTTATGACATTTTGAAAAAAGTTTCAAACTCTTGGCACTAGATTTTAGTCTACAAATTAATTTAATATGTAGATCGAGTCGCTTTGCTTTGGAAACAAATTTTTAATAAACAGATGAAGAAAGATAAAGTTGACCTGGTTCTTTTATGATGGTACAATGGTGATCTAGTTCTAGTAGTATTTCTTTTATTAGATTGGTGCAAAGTTTTTCCACAGTGACAGGAAAAATTGAGACACGACTTTATATTATTTCACGTCGAAAAAATATTTGTTCACCCTAATTCTGTCATGTGCATGAACATGGATTTCAACATTATCACTGATTATTTTCATCATGATAATGAGGTTATGACCTTGGGATGAATTAATAAATTAATTTGCATTTCTAGGAAACAAATGTTTTTGTGGATATTATATAAAAACATGTTGTACATGGTATTTTTGGATTGCACTGAAAATTTCCTCTAATTACTTAACTCTTTCATCACTGGCCGCCCCAGAGTTATGTTCCTTGAAACCCTGCAGTCCCTGACACTTACAGGGCCTGCACACTGGCCTCCCTGGCAGTATTACTGGAAAATCACACTATCATTTTTGATGCACTTTTTCTACCAGAAACTTGCTTTTAATATACATTTATCATATACCATTGTAAAGAGGATTAAGTATACTTTAATATTCTTTGTTGTTATTGTCTCTAACCTTTGTTATTTTCTAATTACAGGTGTTTACAAGTGAAATAAAACTTGAAAACACTGAAAAAATGAAAACAGACAATGAATTTTGGCTCAAATTGTATTAAAAATCACAAAAATAAATCACAGATACAAGGTAAACATAACACAGTGGTCTTGTCATCTTGGACGGCACAGGTAATCCCAGGTGTTACAGGTAAATTCTCTTCATGCACATCTGTAAACAAATAAACCAGTTTACGACTCTTGGTACAATGTGGTACAGACTTTGTTTTCTATACTGATGTCACATATTACTTATGATACACTTACAGCCTCTTAGGTAAACTTGTTAACACAGGTAAACTTGTTAACGCAGGTAAACTCGTTAACACAGGTAAAAACACAAATATTTGATTTATTTTGTTCTTTTTCAGGATTTGAAACAAAAATTAAGTATTTAAGTTTTTAAAAAGTAATTTATCACATTATCTGAACATTGAACCACAGCTACTATAAGAATGACATCACAGAGAAGATATCACAGATTGATCTGAAGAGGGAAAGATTGTAAAAGGACGGAAAGATCGTAAATTCAAGTTCTGAAAATATACAAGTTGTGATAACATATTTACATTACACTGCTAGTAACAATTGCATAATAAATTAAATCAGTACTTTATTTAATCAATTAATAAATAAATTATCATAACAGTTACTAAAATTTAAATTAAGATGTAAAAAACAAAAAAACAAACATGAATAAGTAAATAAATTTTATTCCAATTGAGCGAAATATAAGGACATACGACAAACCGGCAAACTACAATTCGGATTGCGATCAGAAAATTAAATTTTAAAAAAGAAACAGATACGTCATGCCACTCACCTTTGTTGTTGTTGTGATCGCTCGTTCACGTGTTGGCTGCATTCTTATTCGTCACACTGATAATCTGTTCAAACACAGAATCATTGTAAAACAGTTGGAAAAAATCAATAGCACGATTCTTCACTCACCGTGTCAATATATATTCTTTATCGGGCAGCCGTGTGTGGGGCTTGGACAGTAGCCGATTAGGCAGCCGGGATCTGGGACACAGTTTATGCTGCCCGATAAATCGGGCAGTCGGGGCGAAAGGGTTAAGAAACCTTTTTGTTTTCCCCCTTTCTGACCACGTAATCTATTAACAACCACGCCCTGTGAGCGCATCCGAGTTAGATTTCTGCTTACCACTGTCAAGAACTTTGCAAGTTCGATTGTCATCAATATGAGCAACAAAATAGTTTTTGTGACGCTTAATTTGACGGAGAGTTGTTTGAGATGATCAGGGGAGCCTTTGGTCATTTCTATTATAACATGGGTGACTTTGTCATGGAGAAAGTTCCAATTCAAGATGACATCATTCTGACTGTCAACTCGAATCAACAAGATGGCACCTCTTCTCCCGTCTTTGCAAGTACAACAGAAACTTTGACAAATTCAGTGCCGAATCTGAGGATTAGTGGATCAGTGGGACTTGACCAGGCACCTACTTTATCAGCTGGGATGGGTGTATGGTAAACGAGGCGAAGTCGGAAATTATTCCATCTTACCGACTCCTTTTGGGTGCCTGTTCCAGACAGTTCCACGGGACAGATGGCTTAAGAATTTGGTTTGTTGCCAGGAAATATTGTGGTCAGGATTGCTGGCGAGGTGTTCTGAAAGGTCAGATTTCATGTCAGATTTGGCAACAGACAGAGGTCTTGAGTTATTCTGGGTAGGGTATGGGGTGTGAAGTCTCTCTGATGTATTGGTCTCCACAGTATTGCATGTTATATCATACATACATCCTTTAGGGTTTGGAGGAGACAGAGTGGGACCTGTAAGTCGGCTAATCTGGGAGACTGGTAGGGCCTTTGCTGACTAGGATAGGTGATCGGGCTGGTTCCTGATTAGAATCAGGATTCTTTTCTTGGTTTCCTGGTTTTTAATGGTTTTGTCTACCAGTTGTTTGGGTTTGCCATTAAATGTGATGGGTGTGTATTTGAGGTGCTGCATTTCTTCATTGAGATTGTCAAGACTGCAGAAGACTATGGCTCTTTAGTTGAAGGTGGAAATAATGGCTTGTTTGACCAAAGGTAATGTAAATGGTTTGAAACTGGAAATGCATGTTGATATGTAATGAATTCTGGGGCTGTGTGGGGGTTGCTTTTGTTTTTGCAAAAACTTGCAAGCACTTTTTTTGTTTGATCCTGAAAATCAGTAGTTCTATGTTTAAAACATTTTTATAAGCTTATCAATAAATAACTGATTGTAAACTTTTTTTCCATTTTTCAGATTTTCCAGGTCAAAGACCATGCAAGAACGAATAAGATGACGTGTAACAAGACTCATTGATAAACCTTTGATAAATATGGTCCGAGTCACAAACAGATATAAACTCTTGATCCCATGATGTGTGAGAAGAAATACTTCTGCCCACGACTACTTGATTATATTGTTATAACTGGTAGTCGCCACCCCAACCATAACAACCATGTTACCCAGACTCCAGAACTACTCCGTCGCTATCCCCTAGAGGATCACAAAGATTTTCCCTTACCAACAGATGTCATCTTCTTCTGCCAGCCCGAAGGATGCATCAGCGTGGGACCAAAGCGAATGAGCCTCCGTGAGACAACATCTTTTGTCTTCACACTGACGGAAAAGGATTCAGGCATTGTTAGATATGGCATTTGTGTTAACTTCTTTCGTCCATTTGAAAAAAAGAGTTATTCTTCAGACTGGCAGAAAAGTGACAGATTAAATCTTTCCATAGGTAGCACCAACTCAACAGATATTGTTAGTTCCTTGGAATTCGAGAAACCAAAGTCACCAAGGGCGAAACGGAAATCACGGAGTGCAAGCCGTGTCCGCAATAACACTCTGACATCGTTATGTATTGTTAGCCATCATCCTTTCTTTTCTACGTTTAGAGAATGTTTGTTTATACTGAGGAGACTGATTGAGGCATGTCATGACAGAAGTTGTACCAAGAGGATTGGAGGATCCAAGGCACTGACCAGGTGAGATGCACATCCATTTTGTAAACTTTTTCATACAATCAATTCCAATGAGTTATATTTGTTATTAGCGAACGATGAAACTAAAACTTTTGCGTTAATAGTAGATACTGTGTGGGGCAGTCGGGTAGCCTAGTGGTTAAAGCGTTCGCTCGTCACGCCAACGACCCGTGTTTGATTTCCGACATGGGTACAATGTGTGAAGCCTATTTCTGGTGTCCCCTGCCATGATATTGCTGGAATATTGCAAACAGCAGTGTTAACCCTTACTCCTTAACGATATGGTGGGGTTGCTGTACAATACATATCCTGATACTATGGGTACAATACGATTCGAATCAGATACAGTACTTATATTTCAAAAGTTGATATTCTTTCATTTTGCAGGTGAATCACAACCCTGAATCATTATGAAATTTCAGAGATTGAAATTTCAGAGATCAAAGATGGGATATTGTTGGGCAGAAACATATAGCTAGAGGGCACTGTGAATGTTATACTATATATGTCTAACCCTTATAATGAGAGAATCTGCACAAATTTGTGGATGAACAGTTTCTGATATTATTCGCATGTTTTTACACCCATATAATTTGTAATGAACAGAGTTAGAAAGTGGCACTAGTCCTATAGTCCTTGCCAAACTGCCCAACAGATAAGGTATCATAAAGAAATTTGTCCTTTTTAAGGTGAGGTGAGGTGAAATTGGGTTTAACGTCGCGTCCAAGATTATTGTGCTTACATAGCGATGTGCATGCACATGTGTGTGTGGCTGCTTGTACTGATGCTGATTTATAGTGCTAGCACACTGAGATACCATGCCGCAGTTTAACATGAATACCCCACTCAGACACAGTATACTGACTCCGAGCCGACCAGTCTTTGTTTTAGCCCTTTAATGCCGAGCGCCAGACAGGGTAACAACAAGTACCATCTTTTAACGTCTTTTGTATGACGCGGCCGGGGATCAAACCCCGGACCTTCCGCTCTCTGTGCGGACGCTCTACCACTAGACCACTGAGGCGGCTTGTCCTTTTTAAGGGGTTTGCTATATTGTTATCAAGGACTAGTGGACTAAAACTGTTAGTTTCTATTGCTGATTGTATTATGGGCCCCATTTCCGAGATAAGACTGTATTGCTGTGTTGTTACACCACTATTTCCAATCTGTTTACTGCAAAATTGTACCGATGAAATGCAAAAAAGATATAAATCTGAAAGCAACAATTCTCTTAAATGGCATGAAAGTTTTTTATTTATCCATACCAACTCGTCACCATAATTTTAGACACTGTCATGAAGTGTAGAAAAGTTGTTTAACAAACTATCATGTAATTGCTGGTGGTTTCATCCCTGTTGTTACAAGGGGGTCTGCGCAATAAACATAACAGTTGAAGAGAACATCTCAAAACACAAGGATAGTCTCAAAACTTCTTCTGAAATATTTTCATTGTCACTGTCACTGTTACTGTCAACTGAAATAATGATTTGACTGACAGTTGCATGATCTAAACCATCTCTTTTACAAGATGAAGCTTTATTTCTGGTCTCAACTTTGTCAATCCACCACCTCCGACTTGCAATAATCATAAACATGCAATACCAAGGTTTTCAAATCATCTGTGGATTTCATCATGTACAATGATGTTTTGAGGTCGTTCTGTTTGTTTTATTATTTACATTTGAAATTAGCTGAAAGGCAATACCAAGAACATCACTAACATTGCTTTGATAATATTTTACAGATTCTCATTGTATATTCCATTTTATAACTACTACAAAAAGATATGCACCTGATTTAGACTTTTCATTTGACAGGATTTTATTTCAGAAAAGACAGTAGTATGGTAGTTTGGCCTAACACGGGCGAATTTCACTTGCGAATATAGGGCTGTTCAGTTTACAGTGCAGATCCCCTTGTAACAACGGGCATTAAACCACCAATTATTACATGAGAGTTTGTTAAAACAACTTCTACTTCCCCTCATGGCAATATTTGAAATTATTGTGACGAGATTGTATGGACAAATAAATAACCTTTATGACATTTATAATTTAAGACAAATTGTTGCTTGCAGATACATATTTATTGTCCCCCGCCGCACAAACGCGCGGCGGGGGATATAGTATTCACGACCGTCCATACGTACGTCCGTACGTCCCACCTGTTTGTTGCCGCGATATCTCAAGAACTAAACACTGGATTGTCTTCATATTTGGAACTATGGTGTATATACAGACTCTGCACACACCAGTCAGTTTTGGTGACCTTGACCCCATTTTCAAGGTCACAGCAGGCAAATCTGCTTTTGGAGTTGGAAAACGGTGTTGCCGCAATATCTCAAGAACTAATCACTGGATTGTCTTCATATTTGGTACTATGGTGTATATACAGGCGGGGGACATTTCGTCACTTTGTGACAAATACTTGTTTTGCATTTCATCACTGCGATTTTGCAGCAATCGAACTATAACAGTTACTTGCTTTGGCGATTGGCAATTTTAATTGTGTTTCCCTTTATTAATCAGCCCCCCTCACCCACTGAAGGTTAAGGCCTGTGAAGATCCAGGGTAGAATAGGTCTTCAGCAACCCATGCATGCCGTAAAAGGCGACTATGCTTGTCGTAAAAGGCGACAAACGAGATCGGGTGGTCAGACTTACATGTCATCGATCCCAATTGTGTGGTTCGATGCTCATGTTATCAATCACTGGATTGTCTGGTCCAGACTTGATTATTTACAGACCACCGTCATATAGCTGGAATATTGCTGAGTGTGGCGTTAAACAACAAACAAACAAACAAAACACTGAAGGTTAAGGTCATGGACAACTAGAGGTGAAATGAGTTTTCATGTGATGATACAATACACAATATGTTTTTTTCTCTGTCGATACAAGAAGATACAATTGCTAAAATAAATTACTTGATACTCATTTGACGACCCCCACCCACACCCCAGCATTTTTGTCAGTCAAATATTGCAAAATGTGTTGTAATTAGCTCTTCAAATTCACTACTGAAAATAGCCGCTACAAACGTGTCTAGAGCTACCTGTTCCCTTGGAACCTGCTCTGAAATATTTATAGTCAAGAAATTGCCACGTTATTGACGTAGATATGAGTTATCGTGACCTATGTATCTTGTTACATATTGTATTGTGACCTTGCTGTATTGTTTCACCCCTCAACACAACTGGTCTATGTAAAAGCAGAAGCTACTGCAAATTTGCCAGTTCAGATAAAACGAAAGAAGATTTCTCAGTATGGCTGCAGAAAATTGTATCAAAATTTCTGATGAAGCGTAGCCTGTCTCACTATTTTGTTGTCCAAAAGGCTCCTTTGGGATAACCACGCCCAGTCAGCTTTTATAAAAGCCATACTCATGAATTCTCTAGTTTTGAAAGCATCATATTTTGAGAAAACAATTAAGCTAAGGTAAGGTACATTGTGTCCCATTAATACGTTCACTGATCAGCTGATTACAATCTGCTGACATCTTTTCATAAGATGAAGAACAAAAATCAGATTGATGAGGTGGAGTTTGTCCTTGCAAGAGTTTGATCTTGAGATCAAGCATATCAAAGGATAAAGACAAGTGTAATTCAGGGATCGATTTTGCTATATCCAAGCTGCACCAGTGCAGGTATAATATTTCTAGTGCAGGTATCTTTCATTGTCATGTTGCACCAAGTCATGAATGCCAGTAACATTTTCCACCACAAGTGAGCAGCAGTTTTATTTGTATAACATTGCCGTTAATAATGTCTACTCCGTCTCTGAATCAGGTTAAAATCAATTACCGGAAGTAAAAAGGATAAAGGATATGGTATTTTAGTTTGTGCACACAGTCTTGTGATGTTTGAAATTTGCCGACAGATTTTCTCTCTGTGTTCATACTGAAAAGAATTTAAATTTATGAATAAAGATGTCAGTTAAAAAGCAACCACCTATCAAAATATTCTTCTCATTGACGACTTGCCTTAGAAGTCTTAAATACCGCCTTTCACAGAAATTGTTAGAAGTTATGTACAAGTCCTTCATATTGCCCTTATTTGATTATTGCTTCCATATTTGGGATAATTGTACCAAAGAACAAGAATCAATTCCAGAAAGTTTACCTTTAGATGCATTAAGGACCATTTATGCGGCTCAAGGGGTACAGGCCATGGAAAACTTTATAGAGGAACAAACTTTCAATCATTAGCCAAAAGAAGATTAGTGAGTGAGTGAGTGGTTTTACGCCGCGGGGGACACCAGAAATGGGCTTCACACATTGTACCCATGTCGGGAATCGAACCCGGGTCTTCGGCGTGACGAGCAAACGCTTTAACCACTAAGCTACCCGACCGCCCCCCAAAAGAAGATTAAATTTAAAAGTAACACTGTTTTACAAGATGGTAAATCGGTTAACACCTGATTATCTGATATATTATAATGCTAGCACTATAAATTGGCATCAGTCCGGACTAGTACAAGCAGTCACACACACACACACACACACACACACACACACACACGTGCATGCATGTTGCTATATAAGTGCAATAATCTTGGAAGTGATGTTTAACCCAATTTCACCTCACCTCACCTCCATCAACTTTACCAAACTATTGACCATTCGTGTTTGATCAGTTTTAATGTACCGTATATACAGTAACGTTTATAACGAACACGCCCATAACGGATACTCTTATAACGAACTGACCAATATAACAAACTAAAAAGGAGTTTTTGTGAGTTACTGTTTGTTTGGCTGTGTGTTTTTACAGGTTTAGAATTTTAGGGTTATTGACAGCTTCTTTGGTGTATATTTTAAGGTGCGGCTGAGTAGGCTTGTTTGGATTAGATAGATGCCTAGTGCTTATAGGATTGTAGGTCATTTAGGGGGTTTAGTAGCATTGCTAGTGTCATTTGATTGTTGCAATTTAGTGTGGATTGGAATGTTGTTCTGTGTTGCTGGTAATGTGTGCAATATAGTATTAGTATTACATGTTCAGAAGTTTCTTTTAAGTTGCAGTGGGGACATTTACCTGTTTGGTGTTTTTTAATTTGTTTCAGGTGGCAGTTTAACTTAGTGGGGGCAGTTTGTAGTTTGGTAATTAGTCTGTCAATTGTTTTGGTTTTTTGAGTAGTGTTTGTAGTAGGTGTTTTCGTTTGCACTCAGATTTCTGATAGTTATTTTACCACTTTTAGAAGATTTTCTCCTTTGTGATACTTTTAATTTCGTTTTTTTATATTGGTATTGGTAGGTTTACGCTTACTTCTAATTTTAGTACTGATTTAACTGCTTTGTGTGTTCATTACCAAACGGTCCAACGTGGGCAGTGATCCAAACTATTTCTAGGTCTTTACCTAGTTTCGTAGATTGTTGGCGCTTTTAAGTATAGATCTGTAGTATTGGCGCTTTTAAGTATAGATCTGTAGTATTAGTTTTAGGCATTTTTTTGTGTGTTTTTGTTTTTTATGGCCTGGAGCCCACTTAATGAGTCTGAAAGGATTATGGTTTTTTGGTGTCTATTTATTTGAGCACAGTGAAGGGCTGTTACTATCCCCATTAATTCGGCAGTGAAAATTGATTGATTATTTGGGAGCCTATAGGATTTTGTTTCTTTTTTTTTCTTTTTATATGGGTACCGAATCCTGTGTGTTTTGAGCCCAGGTCAGAGGACCCGTCTGTAAATGTGGCACCAATTTGGCCATTTTTATGAATGTATGCTAGTGTAGTGGATTTAGCAGTATTTGGATCAGTTTCTTTATTTAGTTTGGTTGAGAGAGATGTGTCCATTTTGGGGTTTGGAGTTTTGGTATGAAGGTGTTATTTGGTGCAATTTTTAGTTTTAAGTTATTTAGGTTGTGTGTATTTAGGTAATGTATTATGAATTGAGAGATTGGTATTAATTGAGGGTTTTCGCGAGCTAGCGCAAGGAGTCTGGGGCTTATGTTGGTTTTAAGGATTTGTTAGATTTGTGGGTTTTGTTGGGTTGAAGCCCAGTAATTTATTGTTAGGTGTTCTCGGCGTAGAACCAGGGGGATTTCGCCTGTTAGTGCCTGCAGTGAAATGTCTCTGGACGCCTTCCCTTTTAACTAAAGTTGAATGACAATAGGGTTAATTAATTTACGCCAATCTTATCTCGTTGTCACCCAGCTTTCTGCAGTCAAGAAACATGTTCAGATCATTAGGACATTAGGGTGTAGGACAAAAGCCCCTGTAGACAAAAGTCCCATGTGTCAAAAGCCCATAAGATTAAAGCCTCACTTCGATAAAAGCCTTGTATTAAAACATAAAATATGTTGAAATAGACATTATTTTGTTATCTTTATGATGCTTTCTTGGATCTCTTGCCAGACATATTATATACCCTCCTTGAGAGATAAGTCAATTAACTCAACTTTTTCTCATTGAAGCCAGCTTTCAACCAATTAGTACTTGAAAAAGAACTATTGATAATTACAGATATAAAGAATTTGATTGGTGTTTGAACTGTTCGCCAGGATATGGTACTCCAATGTTTTTTCTGTCAAATAGCCTTTGACACATTAGTTTGGAGTATGCTTGTTGTATGTTTCCTCAACAAATAAGGGGCTTTTATCCTGTTGAGCTTTTGACAAATAGGGATTTTGTCTGCCCCCTCATGCTTAATCCCAATGCTAAAGTGTGGCTATTTGATTTTAAAATCCATCAGTTACCACTATCATTTCCAGCTGCCACACTACTCATGCTACTTGTTCAGTTTATATTAATATTTGAAGAAGCCACACATCTACATTGGGAAATGAAAACATTTCTTAAGTACCACAATAAACATTTAAATATTGATATTAGCCTGGCCTAGATAATTTCTCCACATGCTTTGTTTTACAGAAGTAATTTAGAAAAGTACCACAAATAATTTCCCCAAAGAATGTACCTATAAATCCACAATTAATTTTGAGTAAAACTCTGCGAGGTGTACTGTAGGTTATCAATGTATAAAGCCACCCTGACACTTGCACGATTTTCGTTCCCACAGTGACTTGCACTTCGGCGTGCCAATGATTAAAGTCTTCGGGAACGAGCGTGAGGAGTGTGTGAAGGGTGCGGGTGTGCGTGCCATGTCGTAGAGAGAATTTTGAAATGTTCAAAAATTCGGCACGCATCAATTTTCGTGCCATGTGCATGCCACTTGTGTGAACCATGCGTGAACACTGCACGAACTCGGTGCGAACACTGCCGAAGGTGTGAGTCAATGAATGCAATGGGAATCCACCACATGCTCTGACACGCCATGCTACGTATTGGTCACGAACTGTCCACGTTGTGGGCGCGCCTGTTCGGAGTGATCGTGCAGTCGTTAGGGTGTTGTCACGAGTTTTTCACGTAATCATGGAACGCCCAGCTCACGCATAGGTCGCACACGTCACGAACCACTTGCGCAATGCACGAAGTGCTCACGAAGTGTTTACGCAATGTTTGCGCATAGTTCCCGACCAATGAGCGACGATGGCACTCGTGTCAGTGCGTATGTCAGCGGGTCCTGGTCATTCTGCAACTTGCCAGCAAACGGACAACATGCCTTACAAGGAGAAAGTCCTGAGTAGAAGGGGAAGACCAGTGCAGAAGAGACAGGAAGAGGACAGGCCAGAGACAGAGAAAGAGACACAGATTGCAGACAGGGAGAGGGATCTTTCTCCTCCTTCCCCCTACTCAAGTGTGGATGTTGTTCCACAGACACGACTTGACAGTTCCATTTGAGTCTCTGCAATAACTTCAAGTGAAGACGAGCCCCCAGTAAAACAGAAGAGAAACAGAGTGTCCAAGGAAAACATTCCTGAGTATAAGTGGACAGATGAGGGTACCATGAAATTAGCAAGATATGTAAAGGACTACCCAAAGTTGTATGACAAGAGACAGAAAAACTGGCTCAATGGGGCACCACCCTCTGCCCCAACATCAACATACTAGCAGTGATAAATCTACAAATTTAACTAGCTGAGTCCTGGGACTCACTGAACTGACTATTTATAAGTCCAATCTGAAATATATGAGTCCCTTTGAAACTTAAATGAGTCCCAAATAAAAATAAATACGTTACGTGTCATGCCATTTGTTTTACCATTTTCGGTGCAAAGCTTGCAATTCATGAAGTCGCTTTCCTTATCGTTTATCAACCAAGAGCGGTCTGCAGTTAGCCAATTTGACTGGAATGTTCTTACTGTTTTCTGACAGGTTCGTTAGCTGACTGAGACTCGCCGTGCTCCGTTTCACTTGTCTCAATTGTATCATTCTGACCAAACATCGATGACAAAGTTTTTTGAGAATGTGACAGCTTTGCTACCTTTCTCGGCGGCATGTCGACTGCTAGAGAAATTATCAAGAACAGAAACCGAAGTCATATACAAGCTTGTTTACGATCACTTGCTTATTGACAACCAATCAGCTATCGCGTTTTAAAGAAAAACGTCGCACATGCGTATTAAGTTATTTTTAGACCGGGACTTTCAATGGAAAAAGGTCCTGGAAAATCGATCGTTTGTTTCCAAATAAAACAATTCTGAAATATGATTTAATAGGAATATGATACATTAATCACAGTAACAGTACATGACATTTTTGTTTGTTTAATCACAAGAACCATAGTGACACATAAGCTGGTAACTTAGCCATGGATGTTTCTTAGAAAATGCTATCTCAGTCTTCTGGTTGGAATGAAAAGAAACATGCCTGTGTACATGTTTACCCTTGCCAGATTATTTTTTTCCAGTCAGCCAATCCATTACTTTCATTCACCTTATGTGGTCTATTTTATACATACAGGTACTGCTTCCAACCTGTTTTTCCTTTGTATGCAATCACAGTATAACAACTTCCTCAGCTGGTGTGTATAAAGGTTCCCCTGTCATCATGAAAAAAGAATTATAAAGGAAAGTCATATTTTCATTCAAAAACATATCTGTCTTTCCTTGAATACTCTTTGTCTAAGTGCCAGAAATGTCAGTTTCATAAAAAAAAATTAAAAAAAGATTTTCATAAGGACTTTCCTTAGATAGACCTAAGTCAAACCATGTGACAAGCTAGGTAGAATTATAACTTTACAAACCCTCATTTCTGAGGTGTCCATATTTTTCACATTTTTATATATTTTTAGGACAAAACGTGATCTGTGTAGATCTGCCTGTTTTGTTATGTAAAACAAATTCTTGTCTTAAAATGAGAAAAGGAATCATTCAGACGAAGTTGGTTTATCCCATCGATTCACGAAAACCAGTTGAAATGTACATTGGTGACTTTTGTAACCAAAATTTCTAGTGATTTGGTACCCAAATGGGTATGTGATTTTGTAGATCTACCTTTTGTAGTATTATTTCAAAGATATACATTAATTTTGGTGTCATAAACTTAACATACTATCAAAACAATATATTCTAACTTAGGTTTAACCAACTTAACTGGCCTCTTCTTCAGTGACAAGACGTCAATTTTCTCTCAATTTCAAGGATCACAGTGATAATCATATTATGAACTTGATGAAATATTTTATTATGTGTTCTGTTCATCTACATGAAAACATAAATATTTTTATAGATCTATTGTCTAATTTTCTTAGGTACAAATTCACAAAGTATTTTGGGTACAATTTAATTTGTTTAGGGTACAAAATCACATATAGATCTAGGAGCCTAGAATCTATATATATTTACACTACCTAGTCGTGTACCAAAATTTTAATCGGTTCAGAGGACGGGAGGTTCTCAGAAAGTTTTCAACAACATCTTTAATATTTTAAATTGTTCTTTTTGTAATGTTAGACGAATAACAAGATTATGTTGTTATTATTATGGCATATCAATATGTTATATCGCTCTCCGTTGCGTTCGTTTTCAGAAAATATTTTAAAATTAAAATCAGCGAGCGTGAAATCCATTCCGGTTTCGGATTTAAACTTACACATTTGATGGTGACAATCACGAAGAAATATGAAACAAATAGGAGTGAAGACTGAAGATCGATAAAAAGTAACTAGTTGACGAAAAATAGTAAATTATGTAATTTCTTTTGAATTTGAATCTATTTCGGAATTTCTTTATGATAGCTTACCAACTTTTGCATATTTTGCTTTGTGTCATATGCGGTACGTGCTTCCGGTTTCAGAAATGATCGCTAAAATTGCAAGTATTTTTATTATTTCTCATAAACTACATTATTTTGCTATTGAATGGTTTACCTAGAATGTATATATGTTCAGATTTTGCGTATCATCCAATATTTGTCATTTTTCGCAGTGTTTGTTGACTTTGTTCAATTCAACAAATCGCGAGTTAGGCCACGCCCAAACGTATCACTGACGTTTGTTGGCTTGTCAGTGTGTCCGAAAGTTTATCAAACGAAATCATTTGCAAACTCTTTAAAAATGAACTTTTTTTTAAAAATATTTATACATACGTGTCAATTATTCTAGAAAATTAGGTTAGATGTAACAAAATGATTGTAATAGTCTAACGGGATAACTATGCATGTGGAGTTGTTTGTTTACCGCCGTTGCCATGATCGTACAAGTTCCATCCAATCGATGATGTTACGATTCAGATTGTTTTTGTTTACAAGTAGTTACACCGAAAGTTGCTAATTTTTAAAAATTAAGGAACATGAGTGTTTTACTTTCATCAGCAAACAAAAATTTATGATCGAATAGGAAAAATGATGAAATTTTAAAGAACATAACGGACTGCATGCTGCTCAGCGTGAAGTGCCAAAAGCCAACAATGGCCGTTTCTGGTAGTTGTGTGCCGAGAAGTTTGGCCGAAACTGAGGTAATAAAATGACTGAAAGTTTTGATATTGAGCAAGCTGAGCAAGCTGAGCATGTCATACGTAATTTAAATGTTACGCAAAGCCTTCTTGGTAAATAGATATGGCGAGTTTTATTTTGGGGTGTCGTTATGCTATTCGCCTGTCAAATGGGTTCGACATCAGATGCACGGGAATGGACACCTCTGTCGAATGGGTTCAACGTTAGCGTGCAGAGCTTTAGAGTTGTCTCTTTTTCTTTCTCATGCTCTTCCTCTTGCTGCCTTTTCTCATGCTCTTCAAGAAGTAATAGTCCTACAGCTGCCAGACATATACACCTTCTCTGTTCTGCAATAACAGTGTCTCTGGTATTCAGCATGTTGTATCGTCCACAGCGAGTCGAGGAATGAAGCGTCTCTTCTATTTGGAGTTAATGTACATACGTCAACAGCAGGATTCGGTACGGTAGATGTGAACAATGCTTGAACAATACTTAACCTATGCGTAGACAAGTCGTGCCATTGTGTGTCAGTGCTTGCCAATGTGGCCCATTTTTGGCTGTGCATTGAGTAGACATTGTGTTACTTATGCGTGTAAAGTGCATGAACAGGGCGCAAATGCGGCTTCACGCTCCACTGCGTAACACCAAAATGGCACGCCTTGCCACGACGCATTGCACGGTATTGCAGGGACAAAAATCGTGCAAGTGTCAGCCCTGAGGGTGGCTTAAGGCTTCATTTTTCGAAATAAACAACACATTATCTTCATGTAAAACATAACACTTAGTGGTTATACACAAACCAGTGTAAAAAAATCCCAACCAGGACTATTTTTGAATCATACAAAAGTTACAAAACCATATGTATTTTTCAGTCAATAATTTCGAAGAGTTTGATTTTATGAGGAATGGCATCTCCTCTAACATGTCTAAGCTCTTCATCATATGGTAATTAATATCAAAACACAGTTCTATTACCAGCCAATCTCAATCTTAGTTTCGTTCACCGTACCATACAAGGATCATGAAAGTTGACACCCTTTCAAAGATAGAGGAGTAAATACCTGATCCAAGATTTTATTACACAATAGGTGCAATATATTGTTGTATAATCCAGTTGTTGAGGGTCTGATACTGACGGAGACATGCCCACGTTATACAAGACATTGATGTTAAAGCATGTCTTTTGTATACCACAATTACTGACATGAGAAAATTATGATTGAATTTGCAGGAAGTGTCATCATAAATGTCTCATAATGGTAAACACCATGCAGCTGAAGATAATAAAAAAGTCAGCGTGTGTCATCTCGGACTTGTTTCTGCTCGATTTTCTCATCGCCATATTTCAGGATATTCATGTATGGGATGGACAAAAGCTACAATAATGTTTCTGGCTATATAATTTTGATAAGAGAGGTCACTGTTGACAATCTCACCGAAATCCTCGAGGAGAATTTGAGAATTTTCTGCTTTCATTGAAGATTTAAATATTGTTTCAAAATATATCATTTTCATGAATGTAGACAACAGTTCTTGTCATTTATGCTGTATGTATGGATCACGGCTTACTTTGACGATATCCATACACAGAGTCATATATTTTTACTGCCGCTTCTTCTTCATCACAGATGAAGGCAATTACATAGATACCTCCCTTGAACACATGCAAACGGCTTGCCCGCCATTTCCAACACATTTCTCCAGCTTTTGATGAGTGTTTGCTTTGTCATTTTCAGTTTAATATTAGCGAAATAATAAAAAGAAAGATTGCGCAAGTTCAATGCAATGTTTCCTTAGGCGCACTTAAGTCACCGGATGTGATGTCACATACAGGAAGAAGGCTACTGATTATGTTTCGCTAATGCAAATCAACTTTGAAGTTTGTAGTATTTTGTCTGTAACTATCAGAATAAACCAGAACACACTACATAATATTAGTAATCATCAATCATATTGAATGATCACGTGACTTTGGTGATAACATTTGCATATTAATAACCCATTTGACCTTCCATGCTCCAGTGACCAGGAAACGGTAGTTGTGGGGAAATTGGTCAACACGACATGGAAGTTTCTTAATATCATATATTTCAAGTTTATAGCTGTAAAGACCACCTTTTGATGTAACAATGATTATGATATTATTGATGACAATGTAAGCCTGGTAACTGAACAAATTCTTAAATTATGTTGTGTCTAACACATATATGTCTACATATCAAGTGCCAATGACCACCTACGATAACAAGCTGATAGACAGGTGCCTGAAAATAGGCGTGACAAATGGGTTTTGGAATTGATTCCCTACCTGAATATAAAATGGAAATCAACACTTCATTGATTTATATTTTTAAGCATGCTCCACACATATATTCAGTGTTAGTTTGATAATTATTTTTACAACATTAATATCTCAAAATCTTGCATTCTTGCATTGCCTTGCAGCAGCATGAGCAGAAATCAGCAAGACACACATGTATGGTTTAGTGTATAGTTATACAAATAATAAATAGATACAGTAACACCATCATGAACATATGTGCATTTGATTGGCATAGAACATTTTCTGGGGCAGTTTTTTGGCAAACAAAATAATTGATAACATCCTTAAAAGTATTTACAGTAAACAATAATTTGAACATGATGAATAAGATTTATACTCGGACCCCATGGTACCGCGGCATTCATCGTATCGCGGCATTTGTGATTTCCGGTAGTTCATGCGGGACACGCCACTTAGCAGCTGTCTGTTAATGCAAAACAGTAACCAGGAAGTGTTCACTTCTTAAACAATTTCAATTTCCACCGAATGTTCCGTCTGCTGTAAGTAAGGAGTTATTAATGTGTTGATACATACTTCTGTGATCTTTTTATATATAATGCGGGAGGATATAGCAATCAGCTAGTCTGTCTGTCCGTCTGTCCATCTGACCGTCTGTCCGTCCGTAATCATTTCCTTTTCCGGGGCAGAATTCCAAAACCATTCAGTGTATTTGATCGAAACTTGGCAAATCTATCAGGCACATACTGAAGTGGTGCCTTTTGATATTTTGGGATTTTTCTCATTTTTTTTTTTTTTTCAATTTTTATGGAATGAAGTTGGACATAGACTCAATTGGGGATGGAGTTCGTTTCCGGGGCAGTATTCAAAAACCATTCAGTGTATTTGATCGAAACTTGGCAAATCTATCAGGTACATACTGAAGTTGTGCCTTTTGATATTTGGTGATTTTGCTAAAAAAAATTTTTTGTCAATTTTTATGGAATGAAGTTGGACATAGACTCAATTGGGGATGGGGTTTGTTTTCGGGGCAGAATTCTAAACCATTCAGTGTATTTGATCAAAACATGGCAAATCTGTCAGGCACATACTGAAGTGCCTTTTGATATTATTATTTTTTACGAATTTTCATTTTTTACAATTTTTATGGAAAGAAGTTGTACCTAGACTCCTTTTGGGAACGGGTTCGTTTCCGGGCCAGAATTCGAAAACAATTCAGTGGGTAAACAATGTATGCTTCTTAAAGAACATTCAACTGTTGACTCATTACATACAGAATTGCACATTTACTAGTGGTTACTTTACAGACAGCTGCCGGGGGGATATGTCATCTTTCTGATGACTCTTGTTTAACATTGCCTTACCCCCATCTATCAATCTATCAATGGACAACGCAGTTCCCCAAGTAAACTTTCTCTATCGACCTGAACTAGATCATCTGCACATTAATGGCGACTAATAAGGTAACGGAAGTTACGTAGTCCACACATTTTTCCCCGCTCTGTGCCAAGAATCTATTGGGAGATCGTAAGGGCCATGATGCCAAACTTAGAAATATGTTCTTCACTGGTAGCCAAAAAGATAAATACATACTTTGGGCATACTAGGAGTGCTTTTTATATATTTATTGTTGACGTTAAACACTTTTCCATTTTGTGACAAATTATTGTCATCCAATTTTTTTGTAAAGAATCTTAGAATATCCTTTCTGATATTTTGTTGTTGATTTTTAAAATATTTTTCTCTTACTTTTCGCTAAAAATGCATTGAATACCTATTACTTATAACAAATTTAGAATTATACTTGTGCTGTCTTTGCACTTGCCTGGACAAATCACTGATGTCTGGCATGATCATACCAAGTGGTTGGTAAAATTATGTCCTCTTTTTGTCCAATTCGGACCTCCATACACAACATTTCTCTGTACCGCGATATGGTGGAGTTCTCTCCCTTGGCAAACAAAGCGCGAGGCCCGGCTTTTACTCGGAGCTACTAATGTAAATAATGAATTTTTATCAGTAAAATATGTATTGTTAGATAAAATAAATGACAACTGATATAGAGAACACGAATAATCATAAAGGTTAGTGAGTGCATTTTGTTCCGTTTAGCGTACATGACAAGTACCGCGATACCGTGAGGTTGCAGGCTACATCACATAGCTTTTGATTATAAAGACCTGCGTAGCATGTAATTCTAAAATTACCAATAAATGGTATCGTTCAAAACATGGAACAGGGCACATGTAAACACTACAGCTCTTGCAATTGAAGATGGTCTGATGCCTTCTTGCATTTCTATTGGAGCAAGACATCTTACTGTTTGGTTTTATTTCCTGAGTCTTACCAGGGAAATGACAAACTGTTAATCTGGCAGGATGCGCCAGGTTGGCTGCAGGATGCCCAGGACTTCCACATCTGGTTACTTGTATCTTTCCAGGAACTTGACTGCCAAAAAACAATCTGAAGTTTTTCAGAATTTACCCTCGTATTTGGTTTTGGAACTTTGAAGATGACCTGTGCATTATTGCAAGAAAGTTTCATTAGGTACAAAAATACATTTTTCCCCCACTCACAACACCTGTGTAGCACCATGTAATAGTGGTAAAAGGCGACTAACGGGATCGGGTGGTCAAGCTTGCTGACTTGGTTGATACATGTCATCGATCCCAATTGCGTGGATCGATGCTCATGTTATTAATCACTGGATTGTCTGGTCCAGACTTGATTATTTACAGACCGCCGTCATATAGCTGGAATATTGCTGAGTGCGGCGTTAAACAACAAACTTGGTTCAACCAACCAACCATGTATTAGTGCAACTGTTTGTCTGCCAGGTCACTGCCTCCCATGTGCTGACTGTGCAACTAAACAGCTTTTAGCTTTCTTACTTCTCTGAAGTAGTTTGGTGGAGACCTAGATCTTACTCTTTTAAAAGAAACAAGAGCCATTGTGAACCCTGGTGAAAAGGTTTACTTTTCCTTTATCAGTCCGTTTGTTATACAAGAGTTCATTTTCGCAAAATAACTGTGGATCATCACCACCTTGGTTTGGTCATCCTTGACTAGCAGTGGTACATTCAGTCGGTAGGCCCCCTCTGTTCCACATGCACCTGTCTGGTTGTCTGATAATTCCTCGAAAAGAGTGAGAGAAGTGAAAACATTGCCCATGTACACATGATGACCCTTTCCTACAGTGGTTGACACAATGATGTAACAACCTGCATATCATGTGTAACTTAAGTGATCCACAAAGGCTACTTTGTAAACAGTTATTCTGAGTTCAGTTGCGGGTTGTCCTTATGCTATTTGCCTGTTGAATGAGTTTGACAGTAGTGGCACAGCTGGTGAAGGGAAGCTTTAAAGGGAAGGTTTCCATCACTGTTTTGCACTCAATCCGAATCATATGTTATGACATGTCCGAAAACCAAGCATATATATTTTTTTAAATGTTATATGTTATATCATATTCTGAGATGAATTAAAAACAAATACAGTTTCATGTCATTGTTTTTAATTATTATCTTGATTATCAAAGACTGGAAAAGCCTGACTGTAATCTGTTTTCGGAACCATTATTATACTAATGCATCTCAGCTTCTAAGATTAAAGCAAATATAACAGTATTTCTCTTTATAATTAATGTCATGTGTACCATGTCACATACTAGTTACTAAGGAAGTAAGATAATAGTGGACATAATTGTTTCATGTGATCATTATGATGATAGTTTATTTTAGTCATTCTTTAGACACTCTATGTTAACTAAATCAGAAATTATAAGGTGAGCTGTGTCAAAGTTAAGTTTGATACAATGAGATATTCAGTAAAATTGCACTTAAACTTACTTTGCGACTTGTATGGTTTTACACACTGAAGTTTACAGGCCATGTTTGATTTAAAGGTAAAACCTTAGAAAAAGTATTGTGACCTGTGTACTTACATTTTGAGACTGAATATTTCATATTTACTAAATCATGAAAAACAATTTGTTTCGACTGCGTATTACTTCTTGTGCAAGAACTATTTTACCTGAGTGACCTCACTTGTATTTGCTCAGCTCAATGACATTGTCTTTTAAGGGCACATTTTGTGTACTGCTGGACATCACAGTCTTGCAGTTTCACAATTGAAAAATCTCCAAGTCAGTTATTTACATATTTTGCTTTGTAAGCAATTAATGTGTGGTAGCTATATAGTGGGAATGTAGTATCAATTTACATGGCATCGACAAAAACTGAATACTCTATGTAATGACAAATGGGTGTCTTTTATGCAAAGTAGCTAAAAACAGCACAACCCTTACCCTTATATGTTTTATCCTTGAATAAAGAGGTGAGCTTCTGTACCTGTGGTACTCTCATTAACTGAATCAACTTGTAGATTGGTTACGAGTGTAACACCATAAATGCAAGAGAGTTTGATTGTATCACTGCTGACATGCAAGGTATTTGTAAGCATATGTTAGTGAAATATCTATCAAATGCAGGATTCCAGCATTCCTGAAAACCCTGTAGAAACTATTAATGTGATCTCCAGGTACAAGTCCATGGAAAGTTTCACCTGTCATGATCTGTTGCTATTAATGATTGTTGTTAAGTTTACATTTCAGTGCAGTGTTATCAAGTATGTTGCTAGCTTCACCATTTGTTGCTAGATTTTAATAGAAAAGGTCATCATCTTAAAGATGTCTTATTACTTTCTTCTGCAGGGACACAGTGTGGGGTGTGTTGACAGGGCTGTGTAGTGACAATATCTCGTCACTTGTGATGCATGAGGTGCGGGAGATTGAGACTTGGATTCTGCGACTCCTCAGTGCCCCTGTCCCTGTTCCTGGCAAGACTAGAGTAGAGGTCAGTACTGCTTCTCAATGCTTAAAAATCTTAAACGTCTTAAAGGGGAATTACACACAAAAACTGAAACTTGTATCTTTCTCTTTTCAGTGAAAAATTAATAAACCCCAAATTTATTGTGAAGATGTCATTTTTAGCTCGTCAACTGCTAGTCAAATGAGCTTATGTCATGGCCTGCTTGTCTGGCATCTGTTGTCATATGTGAAAATGTTTTGATCAAAGAAGCTGAAAGTTCACAAGCTTGTTCCCGCGAATTATGATGCCTGAATTTGATCAAAAAGTCGTTTTGATCGTATTTTCAATATAGCCACCTCTGCATACTGCAAAACCAATTCATGGCCATTACTCAGCCATTTTTTATCAAGATAGTGAAACTTTGTAAATGCATAATTAATTTTGGAACTCAACACGTAAGTTCTTTTTTTCACAAGTAATTTTAATTTTGGTGTTTGCCACAAAAACGTTCTGTATCCAAGAAATACCAGAAAAGAACCCCAAAAACTTTGGGATACCTTATAGTGAAACAATAACAAATACAATTACAGCTTTGGAGAGAAAGACCATGTGCAGCATGCTGACATGCAGTGTTCCATGGATTAATCTATAGAAAGTCACTGCATTATTCTACATAATCTACTTCGGCAGTACTTAGGTGTAAAATATTCTCCTCCCCCCCTCCCCCCCCCAAAAAGTTCGAAATGTATGTAGAAGGTAATGTGTTAATATGTTTCATCAAAATTGAATACTAATGTTAACAACAGTTCAAGAATTTTGTTAGAACCAGAAATGTATCTTTATGCAATTATTTATTTGCAAATTTAAGCTTTGAAATATTCTAGTTCAGACGGGGACTATTAAGATTGAATAATAATGAAGGTAGGTGGTAAAAATCAATATATGCATGAGAAACTGTCCATCATGTGATCGAGGTATCAAGGTAGAATATCATGTTTTACTTTGATCTACTGCATTACAGATCTGAGTTGAATTTGTGGAATGATATTAGTGAGATCAACTGTCACCTATTTTTGTGTTAATGGCTAATGACACATGTTCCTAGTGGGGAAGTTCTGGGACAATCAGGAAATGGTGATGATAGGGCTATGTTGCTGTTGCATGTTATGCAAATGCCTTTCCAATGAACTGTCTAAATAATTAAGTTATCCCCCAAAAGGTTAATCTTTTGTGTTATACCTGCAAGGATTGGTGCCATGTTGGTTGGCAAACTGGGTGATATCCTTTTACCATTTTTTTTGTGCTTGGACAGGTGAGCATCCTACCAAAGGACCTGCAGCCACCAATACTGTTTGCCTTACCAGACCACACCCGCTTTACACTCATAGACTTCCCCCTTCACCTGCCTCTGGAACTACTGGGAGTGGACACATGTCTCAAGGTGCTGACCGCAGTCATACTGGAACACAAGGTACATGGACACATATTGCCGCCTTACAGTTGCTGAGGAGCTCACCTAGTTTCCTCACAGTATCTTTAGCACATATTGATGAGACATGACCAATTTGTCATTTGGTTAGTCACCCATAAATGGCAGGTCTAGTTTGATGATCAGCTAAATTGGTCAACAATGAGTTGGTCACACTTCCAAGAACTGGTGATGACTAACAATTATGTAATTTATAGTCACTAAAATTGACTTGGCACTCATGTTTCAGTCAATATCTTAAAATATGTTGTATAATACAGACTTTTATTGGTGAAGATACAGGTGGTAAGCTACTAAGTCTGTACGTCACACGTGTGTCGTACAAGGTTGACCTCATTTTATTCGTTTTGTTTGGATAACCTTGACCTCTGTCACACCCGGACCACTTTTTTCATTCATAAAAAATCGCGAGACGTCATTCATTTTGCAACTACAAGACAGAACTGAAGCAATCTCTCGAAAGCAAGAGATATTACCAAACAAGATAGTCTCATGCATCAAATTCCATTTGCATTCGAAATTAGTGATGTATAGATCTTCCACAAAATCGAGCTATATCCATTTACAATGCACGACTTCCAATCAATAGATCGAGGGTCCCCATTAGGCATTAGGCAGACCAATTTTGCTACTTTCAATTTGATTTAACGTAAAAGGATAAGCATGGTGAAATGAAGAAGTCGGATAAAGCTCTCAACGTTCGACAGAGTGTGTCACTAGCCGTGTTGCTACTGTCAAACCAGTTTCACAGGTGAATAGCATAAGGACACACACACAAACAAAACTCGCCATATCTATTTACCAAGAAGGCTTTGCGTAACATTAAAATTATGTATGACCGGAATAAATGCTCAGCTTGCTCAATATTAAAACTTACAGAAGTTTATTTACCTCAAAAAGAAAATATCGCTATTTAAAAAGTTTCGGCCACATTTCTCGGCACACTGCTACCAGAAACAGCCATTGTTGACTTTTGGCACTTCACGTTGAGTGGCATGCAGTCCGATATTTTCTATATAATGTTATCATTTTTCACATTTGATCATAATTCATTGTTTGTTAAAGAAAGGAAAACACTCAAGTTCCTTAATTTCTAAATATTAGCAAATTTCGATGTAATTAATTATAAACAAAAACGTTCATTGAACGACCTTAGGGTAATCAATACTTGAAAAAGATTAGAACATATTAATAGACTACTAGCTAATTGGCGTAGAAGAACCTTAACTCTTATTCGAAAAATTACGGTTATCAAAACTCTTGCTATATCAACTCTGGTACACATCTTCTCTGCTTTACCTAATCCACCTAAAGCATTTATTACTGACCTTAACAATAATTTTTAGATTCCTTTGGAATAACAAAAACGACAAAATTAAGAGATCAACTATTAGTAGAAATTTTGAAGATGGAGGTCTAAGGATGATAGATATTGAATGTTTTATTAATGCTCTCAAACTATCTTCATTACAAAACTATATATAAAAGCATGAAGATTCTACAACAATCTTTCCTCTAAAACATCTTTTCAAACTTGGTACTAATGCTGTTGGCTGTTTGTCTAAACATGATAACCCTTATTGGAGAGATGTATTGTCTGCTTGGAAGATATTTTACCAAAAAATGAGTTTGTATGAATATGATTTAGACCACATTTTGAATCAACCACTCTGGCTGAATCATTTATTTAAATCATCTTATATTATAAAAAATTGGTTTAATCAAGGTGTCTAGAGTGTAAGAGACCTTTGCGACAACAACGGTTTTCTTAGTTTTGAAAATTTCAAACAAAAATATAAGATCCAGGGAACTTTTTTAGACTTTCAAAAATTACTGAACAATATTCCAAAGAGTTGGAGATTTCAAATCAGAGACAAAACCCTTGATGTTATGAAGTTCAACTGAACAATATATGTAAACACTTTTTTAATAACGTTAAAAAATCAATGGCTTTTTATGATGAACTAATTAGGAATGATACTGTACCGAAATCATTAGAACACTGGAATACTGTTTTTCCTCAAGGTTTGGATTGGAAAGATATATACTTCTATGTAATGGAAAATATACTCATGATTGTAAACTTTTAGATTTTCAATATCGATTTATAAACAGAATAATTTACACTAAGAAAGAATTACTCAAGATGAAACTTGTCGATGAAGATATTTGTAATTTCTGTAAAACTGCTTCTGAAGATATGTCTCATTTATATTTCGATTGCCAATCTGTTCAACAATTTTGGTTTCAAGTTGAAAACTTTCTTAATAACAACCTGCAAACAAATTTCATCCTTTCGAAACTTAATATCTTTTTTGGAATTTCCACTCAAAACCATGTAGCAAATCATATTATTATCCCCCGCCCCAACTATGTGTACGTGCGTGTGTGCGTCCCGAAATAGTTTCCGGAGCATAACTCAGAAACCGTTAAATATTTCTCTACGAAACTTTGCATGTCTATCAGACTCATGCTGAACTGGTGCCTTTTGCTATTTAGGAATTTTATAAATTTTTATTTTTGACGTTTCCATCAGGGGTCCGGAAAATTTAAAATCCCAATCGGACATTTGCATTTAGGCCACGCCCCCTTCAAATAGCGTATTTTAGTACGACTTTTCACACAGTACAAGTTTACGTATTCATAATATGATAAATTATGAATTGTTTCAATTTAAATAGCTTCAATTAATAACAAATAATATCATTTTAGATATACATGGAAAACATAGGTTTGTTTCTGTTATAATAACGATCAGTTAACGTAGCGAACTGTCTAATTAATATTCATGAGTTATATTCATGAGTTATATTCATGAGTCTTCTCAAGTGTACCCGTTGTAACTTTTGGATCAAGACTATTATCCCATATTTGGTTATCACGTGACCTCACGGGAAAAGGGTTTTTTTAAACTAAAGATTTTTTTTAAAAACAAGACAGATAATTTAATCACAAATACTAAAATATAGTTGATAGCAATAGTTATTTGAATACTTTTTTCATCTGTACTTAATTATTGACCATAAAGAAATTTGATATCGATCGTCACAGAAAGCAAAATGGTGGTCAATCAAGATTCAATATACGACTAGCTACTGAAAACAATAAAATCTGCAAATCCTCAATGTATGTCAACCAAGTGAAAGTCTTTAGCCACGACTTACAAAATGATCGTCCAGACTTTGAGGGTTTGGCAGATCTGCTCGACTGATCTGCATCGGTCGACTGGCTATCGTCACGCTTTCGCTACCTGTCTGAGGTTACGTATCGTAGCATTGTGAGGATAATGAGGTACATCCATGATGCAAGGTATTTATGTACAGTTGTAAACACCTTTCACTCAAATTTACAAGATGTTCTCAGTAATTAATCCTCGATTAATCAGTGTCAACTCAGTTTATTGCTTATTACAGTGATTGACCGATTGGACTATCATGTAGGTACAATGTATTTACAGCAATCAAAACAAACAAAGCTTGTCAGTGTAGTTAATCTTCATTGTGTTGCAACTGCAGACAGAAACTGCTCAGTCCTAACTGTTGATTATGTCCGGTCAAAATTTAAGAATGTCCGGACAATACTTTTTAAAATGTCCGGTAGGCAATATTTTAAACCGGACATTTGAGATTCCCAATCGGACATGTCCAGCGCATATGATGGTTTCCGGACCCCTGGTTTCCATGGCAACAAGTTGGACTTCGGTTCTATAAGGGTGGTGTTCGTTTCCGGAGCGTAACTCAAAAACCATTAAATACTTTCTTACAAAACTTTGCATGTCTGCTAGGCACATACTGAACTGGTGCCTTTTGCTATTCAGGAATTTTGTAATTTTTTTATGTTTTACGTTTCCATGGCAACAAGTTGGACTTAGGTTCTATAAGGGTGGTGCTCGTTTCCTGAGCATAACTCAAAAACTGTTAAATCCTTTCTTACAAAACTTTGCATGTCTACTAGGCACATACTGAACTGGTCGTGCCTCTTGCTATTTAGGAATTTTAGAATTTTTATTATTCACGTTTCCATGGCAATAAGTTGGACTTAGGTTCTACAGGGGTGGTGTTCATTTCCAGAGTGTAACTCAAAAACCGTTAAATACTTCCTTACAAAACTTTGCATGTCTACCAGGCACATACTGAACTGGTGCCTTTTGATATGTAGCACTTTTAGAAATTTTTATTGTTTATGTTTCCATGACAACAAGTTGGATTTAAGTTTTAATATAGGATTGGTTTACTTAAGTAGTGTAACAAATAAACTGTTAAAAAATTCCTTGCCAAACATTGCATGTCTATATATAAAGTGCATACTGAACTAGTGCCATTTGATATAAGGGAGTTTTAGAAATGTTTATTTTAGAATTTCCATTGCAGCTATTTTGACATCAGCTAAGAGAAATGTTAGGTCAGTTACCTGGTTTGGGACCATAACGTGTTAAAATGGGCGGGGGATATAGATGACTTTGTCAACTATACGCTTGTAATACTAGCAAAGAGATTCATCTACATATCAAACATAAAACAACAAGATTTATCTTTCGAACAATTTCTTTCACTACTAAAAGACACAATTTGTTTGGAAAGGTATATCACTAAAAAAATATATCAATTTAACCAATATGCTCAGTAATGGCAAAACTTACATCTCATAATCTAATGAAGCAGTTGAAATATATTACCTGTTAATTAGTAATCATCTATTTCTTGTAAACAATTATTTATAATCTCCCTCTCAGTTTGAGAAGAACCTTAATAAGACATATCCTACACAATCTGCCTGTCCATGAAATGGAATAATAAAAAAAAAGATTAAAAAAAATTTATGAACAAAAACAATCTGAATCGTAACATCATCGATTGGATGGAACTTGTACGATCATGGCAACGGAGGTAATCAAACAACTCAACATGCATAGTTATCCCGTCGACTATTACAATCATTTTGTTACATCGGACCTTATTTTCTAGAATTATTGACACGCATGTATAAATCTTTGTAAAAAAATCATTTTTAAAGAGTTCGCAGATGATTTTGTTTTTGATAAACTTTCGGACACATTGACAAGCTGACAAACGCCAGTGACAGGTTTGGGCGTGGCCTAACTCATGACTTGTTGAGTTGATCAAAGTCAACAAACACTGCGAAAAATGACAAATATTGGATGATAGGCAAAATCTGAACCATTCAGTAGCTAAATAGTGCAGTTTATGAGAAATAATCAAAATACTTGCAATTTTAGCTATCATTTCTGAAACCGGAAGCACGTACCGCATGTGACACATGGAAGCAAAATATGCAAAAGTTAGTAAGCTATCATATAGAAATTCCAAAATAGATTCATATTCAAAAGAAAATACATAATTTACTATTTTTCGTCAACAATTTACTATTCATTTATCTGGAGAGCAGTCTTCACTTCTATTGTCAAATCAAATGTGTCAGTCTAAATCAGAAACCGTAATGGATTTCACAGTCGATGATTTTAATTTAAACTTATTTTCTGAAAACAGACGCAATGGAGAGCGATATAACGTATTGATATGCCATAATAAAAACAACATAATATTGCTATTGGTCTAGCATTACTACAAAAAGAACAATTTAGAATATTACTAAAGATGTTGTTGAAAACTTTCTGAGAACCTACCGTCCTCTGAACCGATTAAAATTTTGGTACACAACGACTGTATGGAGGTAGTGCGCATATATATATATATATATATATATATATATATATATATATACAGTGGTCCCTCGCTACAACGCTACCAATGGGGTCCAAATAATTGGTGGGCATTATAGACGATGAGCCGTTTAACCGAGGCCGAGGCGGGGGAGCGCGCTCGGCAAAACTCAAATCATCAATGTGTTTATCTCACGTCACGTTAAAATAGTATATATTTTTATGGACCTAGATCTACCTGTAATATCATTCATTTATTAAATCTGTCACATTTCACAATGTCTGAAATATGTATTCCATTTCAATTTATCATTTTTTATCTATAAATTAAAAAATTATTCACTATTTCCCGCGATGTTATTGAAAATAAAATTCTCGGACACACATTTCGACAACGGGTCAGCATCGAACATGTCAAAGAGCAAAATAAAGACGTTTTAAGCAAATTTTTAAATATATTATACAAAGTGATAAATAAAATCAACAAAAATATATCTAAAAGTAATCAAACTTACATGTAAGTTATTATTTCCAGCGTTTCGTGCGATCGCGTGTAATGTAAGTCAAATGACATCTCGGCTTTTGTCGCCTTGAATTCTCGGCTCGGACACAACGTTTAATGCAAAAATATATGCATGAAAAATCTTTGTCACAGCTCATAACCTAGCACGATACATTCATAAAGTTCCATATTTTTAATATATATCGTGATTTCCTGCTTAAAACGTTCAGAATAACACGATTTAACAAAAAATCTTTCGCCAACTTCTGAAATTTATCAAACACAAACTTGGTATCACAGCTATAATTTGATTGGCTGCCTGAGGTCACATGCTCAAAATTGACCAATCACGAAGCTTGTAGCAGATTTCGGCAAGAAAGCATCATTAGAAACAAATTTTAATCCAATGAAATCGCTTGTTTTAACTACGGAAAAAAAACAGGCGATGTTACGAAAGCGCGATTACGAAATGAATGACCGCCGTGTTGTGACAGCAACTACATGGGTGTGACAGTGTCGCCTCAAATTGGATTGCCCACTAATTAAGAATATAAATTTCGCTTGTGGTTCTCTTTTATTGCATGCATGCGCTTCTAAGATCAAAGGATGTATGGTGTGAAAAGTTAACTAGTTGAACAATCGTATTTCCGGGACTTGCCGCGGATATTTTCAAACAGATTATTAGAACTCCATTGAGCGATAAACGGTTGATTATGCAATGAGAAGCGTTATGTGCAAATGAACAACGAACAACAATACAATTATGTCTGTGTAAAACTCTCAGTATTAAAAGTGTACATAAATTTTGGGAGCCATGCGTTACCGCGCGTAGTAACCGAGGTAGCGTTTTGTCGAAGAGCACAATAGCGAGGGATCACTGTGTATATATATATATATATATATATATGCTCCTATATGTGATTTTGTACCCAAATAAATTAAATTGTACCCAAAATACTTCTTGAATTTGTACCTAAGAAAATAAGACAATAGATCTATAATTATATTTATGTTTTCATGTAATATGATTATGACTGTGATCCTTTAAATTGATTGTTTAGTTTTGATAGAAAATTGACGTCTTGTCACTAAAGAAGAGTTAAGTTGGGTTAGTTAAACCTAAGTTAGAATGTATTGTTTTGATAGTATGTTAAAGCCCCATCTGCGGTAGGAACTACCGCACTCTGGACCACCCACGTGGACCGTTTGACAACAAGGACGTAAGTTTTAATGGTAATAAATATCTATCAAACGATTCCAAGACTTTTCAACAATTTCGTATTTAAGTATCGTTAGTGTTACATTAACCGAAACTGATGTTCTGCTGCTGTTCTGCCGTAAGAATATACAACACATTGCACTTTGACCACAAATACGTTGAATGTGTCACATGTGCACATGACCATGTGCTTTGCTATTTATAGCACAACCGTAAATAAGCTCCGCCCACTGTGATTGATGCAGACACCAAACACGATCAATTCGATTTTTTATGATAAAACTACAGAAAATTTATTGACTTATATCTAGATATGGAGCCATTTGTTGTATCCATGGTTTGTCATTCAAGTTGATACGAAGTTTGACGGTCAATGGTGATCTTGTTCCCATATGGTTTTAAAAAAGCTTCTCCCAACACTCGGTTGTGTTTACATTGTCAGTCATTGTTCGAAACTGAAACACCGCCACCTTGTGGGCTATTTATACTCAGGTTGGGGCTTTAAGTTAAAGACACCAGCGGATTCTGACAAAAGTTTGCGCTTAGGTTTTTCGATTCATACCTCAATGAACTGAAAAAAATACACAGTCAATGCTTATAAATATATTCGACAACCAGATACCATAGAAAGTCCACCCGTTACGTAAAAATGGTATCTAACCACAATAAGTGTAGTATCCTCTTTAATTTGACTTTTAAAAATGTAAATTAAGGTAACGTTCAATAGATAAACGGTAAAATGTCTTGGTGTTGGTTTCTGAACATACTGAATGCTAACTTTTACAATAACTGATGAAATTTAAATAATTTTAATTACTTGTCAAAATCAAATGGTAGAAATACATTTGAGGGCAAATGTAATTCAGTATAACTGAGTAAATTGGTTAGAAATGAGGTGATCAGAAGTCAGGCACATACACCCATTCACAGTTGAAGCTATCAGTGCTACTGTTGAACCAATTCAGAAGGATATCAGGTTTGAAACACATGACTTAATGTGTTTGTTCAAATTCAGATCTGCTGGAGCCCCAGTTGGTTTTCTCAACCTTGCTCATGACACATATTAGAAACTGCAAACCGGATATACCTCCTAATTTCCCCTATATAAATAAGATTGGATCTCATTGATGGTCAAAGTTACTCACTGCAAACAGCTTGTGCAAAGATGATTTGAGTATTTATCCATGGAATTTGATGAAACATAGTATAGATAATAATAATATCTGAGGATGGTTCTGATCAAGGTCATTTGGTGCGAATTAGATGTCCCACAAAAGCTTGTGTACACAAAATTTTCAGCATTTATAATTGGAATTTGATGACACTTTATGAACATGATGTCTTACATGCATATTGCTTTGTTGTTAAAGTAGTTAGAGGCGTAGGCATTTCTTTTGCAGAGTTGTCTTGCTTTGGGCATGAATGTTCCTGGATGTGCTTTTAAATTTACCATTAAGGTAGCTAGAGTAGAGGCATAAGATTTTTTTGCCAAGTTGATTTGCACTGAGAATCACATGTTTTCCCAAACCTTAAGTGATGGTGATACACTGTAAGTGTATTTTACTTTGTTCTTTATGTAGCTAGAGGCTTAGACATTTCTGTTTCAAAATTGAACTGCATTAGAGGCTTTTTCCAAAACCAGAAGTGATGTTATTAGAACTGTAGGGCTTAATTTTCAAACTTATCCTATCTCACAATATGCATTTCTTCCTTCTTTTTCGATCCTATGTGGAAAAGTTTCCAGCTTCTAAAAAGAAATCACCCGAACACATCCCAGCATGGTCAACACCCAAACAAATGGGCTATGCACTGTAATCCCGTGCATAACAACTTACACGACCTGATCAAGTGAATATTCCTGCCACAGCATTCTCTTTCTCATTGCCACACTGTGGAGATATGCACTGAGAGTTCAGAGAAAACATGAACATGGCTGGATACCCTCCAACATTCTATGGACTTTTCATTAAATGTTTAAGGGAAGATGAGTACACAAAAGTAGTATATATGAACAGCGTCACCCCACCCTGGACCAGGTCCAGGCCCTGGCCCTTGAAACACTTTGAGGCACCACATGCTGTAGCAAACTGCTTTGCAAAATGTAGCAAACTAAGCTATTACTACCAGCATGCAGTGCCTCATAATTTTGTGCATACTCCTCATGGATTATCTAAGATTGCTAGTTCTCCCGACCTTGATGGAGAAATGGTGATCATTTGTCCCAAACGTTCAATGACTTCCTTTACTATGGAAGACTGCGATCTGGCTCATCTGGACACCACTGTTCAGCGGACGCTCCCTTTGATTTCAACTCTCCTCTCGGTGACTGAGGCCATTACTACTTCAATGGACCCGTGAAGATTCCGGGTTAAAATAGGTCTTCAGCAACCCATACTTGCCGTAAAAAGCGACTATGCTTGTCGTAAAAGGCGACTAACGGGATCGGGTGGTCATGCTAGCTGACATGGTTGATACATGTCATCGATCCCAATTGCGTGGATCGATGCTCATGATGTCAATCACTGGATTGTCTGGTCCAGACTCGATTATTTTACAGACCGCCGTCATATAGCTGGAATATTGCTGAGTGCGGCGTTAAACAACAAACAAACAAACAAACAAACTACTTCAATGTCCTATGCTGAGTCTCCTGAAGAGACTGTTATTAGAGAATCTGATCAGGATAAGATCACAACCATCTTGGACCTCTTCTCACACCATGCCAGATCAGCCCTTTGATGTAGAGGCGTCCTTCAACAATGTCAATGGGACGATCACTTAAAGACGCACCTATACCAGCTCCCTTAGTCAGCTCTGTCTTTCTTCCAAATTCAAGGGCTTGTGCAGGACGTCACATGTGACACCCATCTCCACGTGTATGTCTGCAGAGACAGCATCTGGAAGAGCAGCAGAAGAGTAAAAGTGTAATTTGCCATGCATGGGGTTACATGGGCCCATTTCTTTGGATGGTGTCCATGGTGATGCTGGGATGTGTTGGGGTGATTTCTTTTTAGAAGCTGGAAACATTGTTCAAGCACATTTCCACATAGGATCAAAAGCAGAAGGAAGAAATGCATATTGTGAGATAGGATAAGTTTAAAAATTAAGCCCTACAGGTCTAATAACATCACTTCACTTCATTAAAGGATCGAAAGAAGATGAAGAAATGCATAGTGTGAGATGAGTATCTACATATGTACACATTAATGTAAACGTTACAATAACTTTGTTATTAATGTAGCTTGATGTATAGGCTTTCCTGTTTAAAGCTGTACTGCATTGGTATTGCCAAATTGAAATGCAAAGGTTGACACAGAAATCAGTTTGTACAGATCTAAATCATGAAACAGTAAATGACCACACAAGATCAATAAGTTAGTTTGAAACAGCTTTAGGTTTACAATCACAAAAGGCAATACAATAGGTCAGCAGTAGGAAGTAACAAGCCCTACAATGTATGTCTGTGTACTCATGAATGTCCAGAACTTGACTTGACCAGGGGTAGAAACTCACATATTTAGTCCACTAGTCCTTATAATGATAACTTAAAGCAAAACCCTTAAAAATAGCAAATTTCTACTCGTCTTTATGATACCTTAACTATTGGGCAGTTTGGCAAGGACTTAAGTGCCAATTTCTAACGTTGTTGACTGTCAAATGTCTTAAAAGTGGCCTGTGCTCTGTTCTTGAATCTGGAGAAGTGTTGGAAGCTGGACGGAATTCAGTGTTTCCAAAAGTGCCTTTGACTTGGTTTTTTGGTGTCACATGCAGACATCTGTAATCCATCGACAGGCAGTCACGCCTACAAGTGACTCTCTCTCAGGACGTCTTTCAACTGCTTGTTCGGAGAGCCGTCACTCGTACGCGTAACGGGGCTGTGGGACGACTTGTTTAGCAGTTGCGAGCAGTTTGAGGAAAGGAGATATGTTTCACTGCGCTGGCACATAGGTGTGCGTTCGTGTGCCCGAAAAAATATATATATGTTGTTACACTACGACGAATAAGCTTTAAGAAAATACTGAAATTATGTTTCTGAAAAAAATGCTCATAGGAGAAATTCGCTGTCCAAAATCGGCAAATTTGGCTCCAATTTCGTACATTTCTCTCCAAAATTGACTCTTTTAATTTATTTTTCTACTTTTTATATCGTTCGATAACAAGCATCTAACAGTCAACTACGTATATTTGTTTATATAATAGCTAGGAAGTGTGTAGAGACAGGTTTTTTTGGTGTCACATGCAGACATCTGTAATCCATCGACAGGCAGTCACGCCTACAAGTGACTCTCTCTCAGGCCGTCTTTCACTGCTTGTTCGGAGAGCCGTCTCTCGTACGTGTAACGGGGCTGTGGGACGACTTGTTTAGCAGTTGCGAGCAGTTTGAGGAAAGGAGATATGTTTCAACGCGCTGGCACATAGGTGTGTGTTCGTGTGCCCGAAAAAGTATACATATTTTGTTACACTACGACGAATAAGCTTTAAGAAAATACTGAAATTATGTTACTGAAAAATATGCACATATGAGAAAATCGCTGTCCAAAATCCCCAAATTTGACTCTTTTAATTTACTTTTCAATATTTTATGTCGTTCGATACCAAGCATTACTCATTACTTCACAGAAATACTTTGTTTTCCAACAATTTTACTTCCACCTAAAAATATATTACCCACTGCAAAATTGTTTTCCTAATACGTGATCAAAATACATTTCCTCCTTGTTCTAACCACGAAACTACGCGCTAAATAAATATCGTACATATTATACGCATCATTCTGATTCAGACACATTTAGTGTAACAAGACGGATGTTCCGATTGAACATTTTAGTCAGGCATCGGTTACCTCCCTTTATCGGCTTGTCTACCAGTCACTTGTACGCGAGACAGTTCGTGCAGTTTCGAAGAAAGTAAACATGTTTCAACATGATGGAAAATGGGTGTGCGTTGGTGTGCGTGAAATAATTTATATATTTTGTAACTCTACGATGAATAAGCTTTTAGAAAATACTACGTGTTAGTTTCTGAAAAATATGTACATAGGAGAAAATCGCTGTCAAAAACAGAACATTTTGCTCGATTTTTGCACATTTTTCTCCCAATTTGACCGTTTATTATTTTCCTTATGACATTTTTTTCATGTCATTCGATAACTAGTAGAATGATGAATAACTGTACTTAATTTTGTTTTATTATTTTCACAAATAACGCTTGTAGAGACATTTTTGTGCAACATGCAGAAATCCATGGTCCACTGCCAGGCCGTCACGCATACGAGTGACCCCCTCTCAGGTGGTCACTTGTACGCGAGACGGGAGAGCCGTCTCGCATACACGTTACGTCCTCTACTGTTAATTTAGCTGGAGTAGAGGCATGAGACTTTTTTTCAGTTGTTTGCCCAGGGCATAATGTGTTTACCCAAACCATAAGTGATGCTATTAAACTGGAACTGCTCAATACAGACCACTTCTGTTGTTTGGTAGCTAAAGGCAGAGGTGTTTCTGTTTCACATTTGTGCCTTATTGTGTTTTCCTTTCTCTCTGAAAGTTGCACTGCTTTGGATGTGTGAGTCAAGTTATAATGGTTCAGGATATATGTTTCTGATTGGGAAGTTTGGGGGCTTCCGGGAAAAGGATATAGTTTCTTCTGTTTTGGCATTTGTGATGCACCTTTCTATTTTTTCTATGACTGACATCTGAGCTTTTCTTCCTTCGGTGTAATTTGAACGAGAAATGACTGGTGTATGTTTCAGGTGGTGCTGCAATCCCGGGACTACAATGCCTTATCAATGAGTGTGATGGCATTTGTGTCCATGCTGTATCCCTTGGAGTACATGTTCCCAGTCATCCCACTACTACCTACATGTATGGCATCAGCAGAACAGGTGGGCAGATTATTCACAACAAAACATGTACTTATGTTTTGGGTATATTTATGCTCTCATTGCCCAAATGACCTGCTCTGACATGCTAACAGTAACATTGACAACATTTAGATACATGTTAATTACCAAGTAAGTCATTTCCAAGCATTTCCAAACAATGTCAATGATGTCAAGACTTACAAGAATTTAAGGGTGCCATGATAACTAGATATGTTATGTGTGAACCATTGCTTGTAGGTATTATTCCCAAGTATGAGGAACATAAATGAATGGGTGAACTGGTGCCTTTTGATACTGAACAGTATTATTTTTTTCTTCACTAAAGGTATCCAATGGCAATGAACCAAAAGTGGGGTATGAGTAACCAAACTCCATTTCTGAATTGCACCAGAACAGGGGATATGTCATCTCATGATGACTCTTTCTTAGTTTTGAATTTTGCTGCTGACTTAAGTTTGTGAAACGGGACCAATAAGGAGAAAAGAGCTTGAAGGCTTGCATTGCTGGAAGGCATGGCTTATGTAAAAGAAAACTACTTGTACGTTACAAAATTCCCAATCTAGGACAAAATGTTTTTCTTTCTCCCAATCTACCTGCCGTAGACACTAAGTTGCAAGTCTTAGAAAAGTCCCTGCACTCACACAGGCACGCACACAAAAATATCCGTGCTATTTAGCAGTGTACTGATGTCTGTGGATTGTTGTAGTTGCTGCTGGCCCCAACCCCCTACCTGATTGGTGTTCCTGCCAGCTTTTTCCTCTACAAGAAGGACTTCAAGGTGCCTGATGATGTCTGGCTCATAGACCTGGACTCCAACAAGGTAAACGGTTCAGTACCTCCTTCACTGCACATTAACTTCAACTCCATGTGCTGTACGTTAGGCAATTTCCTCCTCCTTATGATCAGATGACTTAGTTAAATTGCAGACTGATTGGATTATATTTTGTTGAGGAGGTATAGATGCTTGCGTTGTGATGACATTAACATTTGGAAGGGCAGCTTGGTGTTTGATATATTCAGCATAAAGAATTATTTTCATACCCCCAACCTTTAAGGGTGTGGGTATATAATTATACCAAGGAATTCTGTCCGTCCTTCTGAGGCCATTTTTGTGTGTGCGACCTTTAACTTTAAAGCTACTGCATTGATTCTTTTGTATTTGTATTTTAAAAAAAATAAAACCCAAGTATTTTTCTTTCTTTTTTAACTTAGAAGTTGTTTACTTAAACATTTGTACGACCTGTAACTTGAAAACTACTGGATGGATACTTTTCAACTTATTTTTAACTTATCCCTCATTAAATGCAAATCTAAGCACGATATATTTCATCGCATGATCGAATACAGGACTCGTTGCGCTATGTCATGGTTACTTGCACGTATACAAACGTTAATTTTTTTATGATCGTTTCTGGGATGTTTTTGAAGTGGAATTACCCCTACCTCAATTCGAAATTGATTAGAAAAGAACCCATTTGTTCAGACGAAGTCCCTTGACCCAACTTCTGTCGTATACATACTGATTATGCAAAATACAAAACAGGAAGTGATGTAAACCATATAATCAACACAGCCTTACTGCCGTAAGATTCGCTAATGACTAGTTTGTTTACCGAACTCGGTAAAGAAAATCAGTAGCTGTCAATCCTAATTTATGTGTCATAAAAGTTGAACAAAGAACAACAAACATTTTGCGTATGCCATATTTGATAAGTCTGTAAGCGTGCGCCATTACGATCCGTTATAAATTAACTACCGCGATAATATGGCGTACCACCCTGCACAGTCACTTCATCTTGCGGATCACTGTTACCAGAAGTATACCCTTATACTGTTCTGAAGTATACCCTTATACTATTTTTCGTTTGACACGAGGTCGTGAAGTTTTCGACTAATCATCAAGCTGAAAGAATTATGAATGTATCCTAGCAGCATAATATGCGGCATCTGATTGGCTGAAGCAAACCTACGGACCATAGCAGACATGAATACATGCAAGACCGAAAATAGATATAGGTCAAGAAGCCAGTTTGGGTATTTGTCATAAGAAGGGAGAGAATAATGAAACTGGTTTGGTTTAGCAAACGGAAGTGTTAATCAACATGCTTCGCTGTATTGTTTGGCAATAAATACCTTTACCGAAAGACGTACAGCTTTGATTTACAATAACAGTGGCCATTTGATGTGAAATTCCGAAATATATTAATAATGGTACAATCACTGCATCCACGAGACCCACACATGTTATGCAGATGTGTTAAAGCTCATATTTGTGCATCCAAAACGCAAAAAACACGCTCTTCAGCCAACACTGATATAGTCAATTGGAAATAGGTTGGATGATAAAGCACATGTGGGAATAACTGTTGCTATGGTAGTTATACACCGGGTGTTTACCTGTGTTCATGTAGAGTTTGACATTATGTTGAATTTTGATGCGAAAATTTGATCACATGTGTTAGATTACAAACATGTACCACATGAGTGTAACATCTCCCCTAAAGGGGGAAATGGACAGAACTGAGCTTACACTTGATACATTTGCAGACATACCTCTGCGTTGGCCTGATGGTGTTTATAAAGCTACAATAAACTCTCTTAAGTGGCAAAAAATGATAGTTAAATCAGCTTTCACAGAATAAAACATGCTTTTTGAGAAGTTAGTTGATCAAGAAGATATTCCACCACAAATTTAAGTTCGGGAAGCTATATACAAATTAAGCAATTGCCAGCTTAAGGCTTTGGAAGTAACTGTGAACCTGTCAGAAATGTTTGAAGCTGTTGGTGATAAACACAATATGGTCAAGGTCACAAAGGAAGGTGAATTATTAGAAGAGGTAGTTACTTAAGCTCAAGACGATGCACAGGACTATGTCAGAAATAGGTCAGATGCTACTTCCAAATATTGTCTATCACAATTGTTCAATTATGAAAAGAAGTTAGATGTGAAAACTGTTCTTATAAACAATGCTTCTTTTCGTACAAAATCAGTTGGTAGTCAGACAGGTAGTCAAGTAGAACCTCATCATGAATCAGTTCACATAGTGATGCAGCATTCAGATAGTTGTTACAGTCGTAGGGCACCTACACTTTCACATAGTTGTGATAATGGTAAAGACATGTGGAAGCAGTTGAAGCGTGAATCTATACCTGTCTTGACTGGAGATGCCAAGTCACATGAAGCCTGGAAGGCTGCATTTATTGCTTGTATAGACCAAGCACCTGCCACACCAGAATAGAAGCTGCTTCAGTTGCGCCAGTATGTTAGTGGTGATGCAAGACCACACTTTTTGTGGAATGAGATGTCATATTGCTCTCCAATTGGAAGAAATATCATCTTTCAAGCCAGTGCGATGCAAAGGACTTTGAATGCTTTGCTGATATGTTGGATGTAGTGGTTGTAAATCTAAGGGAATCTGTTAGGTTAGAACAGTTAAGTAAAGGGTCTTTGTATGTTCAGCTGCTGAAGAAAATGAGAGAATCCATGAGTCACATGGACAAACATGACATTGTGACATGTATGAAATTCAAATTAATGACAGTTCCAAAGAGATGGGAAACTGTCAAGCAGTTAAACCTTTGTTTCCGTTGTTTTGTTTTCAGTCACTTTGGCAAAACCTGTAGACTCAACACTAGGTGTGGTACTGATAACAATCCTGCTTTGCATAAATCAGTTACCTCATTCAAAGAGAAGCAGCAGTAGCTAATGGTAACAGTGACAATACTCAACCTGCACAGCAATTTGTGACGAGTACAAATCATGAAGGTCAAGTTCGAAAGGTCGTTGACAAAATCTGATATGTCTACTCTCCTTTGACTTCAGACTGTACCTGCTGTTATTAAAAATGGCCATAACAGAATTGTAAATGCATTGTTAGAAAATGCAAGTTTACAAATGGGGTTACAAGGTAGAATGCAAAATGTCTCTGTCAATGTCCTTAACTCTTTCATCACTGGCTGCCCCAGAGTTATGTCCCTTGAAACCCTGCAGTCCCTGACACTTACAAGGCCTGCACACTGGCCTCCCTGGCAGTATTATTGGAAAATCACACTATCATTTTTGATGCACTTTTTCTACCAGAAACTTGCTTTTAATATACATTTATCATATACCATTGTAAAGAGGATTAAGTATACTTTAATATTCTTTGTTGTTGTTGTCTCTAACCTTTGTTATTTTCTAATTACAGGTGTTTACAAGTGAAATAAAACTTGAAAACACTGAAAAAATGAAAACAGACAATGAATTTTGGCTCAAATTGTATTAAAAATCACAAAAATAAATCACAGATACAAGGTAAACATAACACAGTGGTCTTGTCATCTTGGACGGCACAGGTAATCCCAGGTGTTACAGGTAAATTCTCTTCATGCACATCTGTAAACAAATAAACCAGTTTACAACTCTTGGTACTGTTTTCTATACTGATGTCACATATTACTTATGACACACTTACAGCCTCTTAGGTAAACTCGTTAACACAGGTAAAAACACAAATATTTGATTTATTTTGTTCTTTTTCAGGATTTGAAACAAAAATTAAGTTTTTATGTTTTTAAATAGTAATTTATCACATTACCTGAACATTGAACCACAGCTACTATAAGAATGACATCACAGAGAAGATATCACAGATTGATCTGAAAGGAGGGAAAGATTGTAAAAGGACGGAAAGATCGTAAATTCAAGTTCTGCAAATATACAAGTTGTGATAACATATTTACAATACACTGTTATTTACAATTGCATAATAAATTAAATCAGTACTTTATTACATCAATTAATAAATAAATAACCATTACAGTTACTAAAATTTAAATTAAGATGTAAAAAACAAAAAAACAAACATGAATATGTAAATAATTTTTATTCAAATTGAGCGAAATATAAGGACATACGACAAACCGGCAAACTACAATTCGGATTGCGATCAGAAACATAAATTTAAAAAGAAAGAAACAGATACGTCATGCCACTCACCTTTGTTGTTGTTGTGATCGCTCGTTCACCTGTAGGCTGCATTCTTATTCGTCGCACTGATAATCTGTTCAAACACAGAATCATTGTAAAACAGTTGGAAAAAATCAATAGCACGATATTTCACTTACCGTGTCAATATATATTCTTGAGTCCGGTCGCCTCTTCAAAATCCCTCATGTCTCCACCGTTGTGGTCCCTCTGCCACTCCCATTCTTGAAAGTTGGCGGGGGGTGGGGGGGACACCTCGTCAAAATCTTCACCAAAATCTTCACGAAATTCCCTCTCCCCTTCACGTAAATTATTCAAATCAAACACATTATTATTCCCGATAGAGTCGTTGTTAGTCATCTGATCGCTATCCGAATCGTAGTTGGCCGCCATAACGCTAGATTTACGATTCAAACGAGAAAAATACCTGTCGCGAAAACAGGTGACATCCGCGATTTTCGCGCCAAAAAGACTGGGAAATTCCATTGAATGACGTGTCAATCACGTGTAGATCTCGTTTCCATATTTAGAACGAGATTACACACGAGAAAGGAAGTAGAAAGAGCGATTTTGTAAACACGGTCGTGCCGCCCGATTTATCGGGCAGCCGTGTGTGGGGCTTGGACAGTAGCCAGGTACTGGGACACGGTTTATGCTGCCCGATAAATCGGGCAGTCAGGGCGAAAGGGTTAATGGACAAAGTAAGAAATTTCAGACCACTGCTGTTCGATTTGGTCTTGAAAGTATGGATGGGTCAATTGATGTGACAGTGCCTGCATTAACTACCACTCGGGTCACCTAGAATATGCAAGTTCTTGATTGGCAAAAACATTCCAAGCGGTGGTCACATTTGCAAAATGTTCAGTTCTCTAAGGTGAAGGCCCCTCACATTGTAGATTTATTTATTGGATCATATGAGGATGCCTCATGAATCACCTAGAGAGGCAACTACTGCTTCAGCATTGGGATTAAATGATGCTAATCAACGCTGAGAAGTTAATACCTACGTTTGTAGGTGACCTTCTGTGCCTCCCACGAGACTGATGGGACAGGATAGTCACGTTTGTCCAGCTAACTCTGGCAGACCCCCAATCAGTCCACCAGTGGCAAATTCTACTAGTCCTACTCACAGCCGCACAAGACCTCAGAGGCAGGAGACGGCTCAACATCAGACTGCAACACTGTTTCTGGCACCTTAGCTAAGGAGCCAGCAATTACAGAGCCTAGTTATGTTGCCAGACCATCTACATCTATACCTCTACTGAAGGCATCTCCTTGACAGAGTTCAAGTCGTCCCATCACCTCTTGCAGAAGCTTCACTCCAAGGAGCCCACTTCTTAGATCAGACAGTGGCAGGGCTTAGTAATGGTCTCCAGAACCAGAACAAACACTCTGAACTAGAAGTTGTCATCCTGGCAGTACAACATTGGGCTCACCAATGGACCAATGCCAAGTTGATGATCGTCATGGACAATCCAGCAGTCATCAGCAAGCAGGGATCGACCCACACGACCTCCCTCTTGAACCAGATTTTTTAGGTGTTTTTACCACCTAATAGATGGGATTTCGTTAGAGGCCAGAGCGAGACACATTCCCGGGTGCAGGAACGTCTTAGCTGATGAGCTATCATGACCAGACTGCCATTCCCCACAGGGTGGAAACTGCATGCAGAGTGCTTCCAACACTATGCCAACAGTTGCGGCAGCAAACAAGTTGGTTGCCACAAGATACAACAAACAGCTGCTGATGTCCGTTTCGCTAATACTAAACCCTCAGGCTTGGGACGTCGAAGTTCTAGCCACAGACTGGGAGGGTTTCAGTGCCTACACGTTCCCCTGCCAGCACTCCTGCCCAAGGTGATCCAAAAAATCAATTCGACCAACAACTTGTTCCTGATTCATTTGGTGCCGCACTGGCCAGCAAGAACCTGTTTCCAAGACCTCTTACATGTCGCCGGCCAACCAGCTTCCAGAGTCTACTGCAGGACCCTCACAGCCAACGCCCTCCATCCTCACCAGAGCAGTTCAAACATCATACCTAGATCGTTTGCAGAAGGCGTTTATCGCCTGGGTTACTTGAGAGACGCCCTGGCCGTAGACCAGGCCCATAGACCAGGCCCATAGACCTTCCACCAAGGGACTATATGACAACAAATGGGCTTCTTTTGAGACCATATGTAGGCAGAGAGATGTGACACCCACAATGGCGCATTTCATAGCAGACAACTTGACTACTATCCACAGACTACTATCTGCCATCAACACTGTCTATGCTGTTGCCCAAGACAGGCAGCTGTCCACAATACTGGAATACGTCTGTCATAAGAAGTTTCAGGTTGGAGGACCAGAAGTTGAAGTTCCGTCCTCCAGCAATGAACATGAACATCGTACTAAGACACCTTAGACAATGTTCCTATGAACCACTACAGGGCCTCCTTTCAACACCTGACTCAGGAGTCCATCTTCCTACTAGCTCCACCCACAGCAGCTCGGTCAGTGAACTCCACGGTCTTGATGTCTCTCGAGTACAGTGGGAACAACGCCCCAGATGGCGGGGCACCATGTGTATCAATGAAGGGGGACCCACCTACTCCAGGAAGCCGCTTCCAGCCTTTGGACACCGGTGGAACGCGAGTGGCATATCAACAATCTTGAGTTGGAAGCAGTCATTCGGGCTTTTCGTCGTAGGCGTCAGCTCATCCGCATCCGCTGTCCCCTGATCATGTCGGACAACTCCACGGTGGTGTACCACATCAACAGTCTGCTTCTCTTCTGGAGCAGCCTTTTTCGCCTGTTTCATCTGACCAACAGTCTCCTGCTCCTGATCCAAGCTTGCCGTATTCCAGGTTATCACAGCATCTTAGCCAACTCCTTGTCCTGACCTGATCATCCGTCCCCCAGGGGATGGATGCTCCTGCCTGGGAATTCAAAACGTCGATCTCTTCGCCATGGTGAGCAACCACCAGTTGTCGGTGTATGTGTATCCAGTCCCGGATCCAGCTGCTTGGGGGTAGTCGGCCTTGCTCTGTCCTGGGTCAACCTAAGTTCATACGCTTTTCCGCCCCATGTTCTTCTCCCCCAGGTCGTTCACAAAATGATAAAGCAGACAGACCTGTCCTCTGGATCTGCTTTTGGTCACCCTTTACTGTTCGGCCACGATTTAGTTTCTGTGTTGTGTCTCCCAAGGGGCAAATCTGCTGCTCAATCCTCACACCAGACAGCCGCGTCCAGACCCTGACGGTTACAATGTCTGCATGTCTGACATGTCTTCAGAAATCCCTGATCACTAAAAGGCTTTCAGTTGGTGCTGCGGAGAGCTCATCGCTCCTCTACTCATTCCTGAAATGATGACAAGTAGCGTTTGTTCCAGGCCTTCTGCTTTTCCTTCAGCATGCCACCGCTCCCCAGTCCTCTTCGACGGTCCTGTCACCTGGCTGGTTCCATGATTGTGGTTCACTAGTGGTTCCTGGCTGTCATTGGTTTCTGCCCTTTTTACCATGATCTGAGGTTTTCGACTGGAGGACCAGACTAAGAATTTATGCCCTGCAGCTTAGGATCTCAATCTTGTTTTGCATGTGTTACCCCTGGCCACGTATGAACCGTTTGCCACTGCATAATTTGAAGATCTCACCTTGAAGACTTGCTTTCTCCTGGCCCTTGCGACAGCAGCCAGGGTTAGCGAGCTTAATGCCTTGGATATGACCAGATATCTCGAATACAGTCTCCCTTTGGCTTCATTCTGCTGTCCTGAGAGCTCATTGTCATGCTGACTTACCTCCTCCAGCGGTCTCAAATCCACATGACATCCGTGCCCTGTCTTCTTCGCTGGCCTTCCATCCATCTCCGTCCAGTGCATCATGGAGGGGTGCTTCTGGTCCTCTACATCTGTCTTTTCCAGTCATTATCTTCACAACCTTTCTGTGGAAGACATTGAGGGTACTCGTAGCTTTGGTCCACTTGTCTGTCGCACTGGGAACTGCTACCTTGCTGTCGCCTGCTGGGTTTCTTTCCGGATGGTTTTGTTGTGCTTCTTTAGCATGCCTGCTCCATGTCAGTCAAATATAGCACTGTGTAGCATCAGGTAAGGTAAAACATGAGCTACACCTATAGGCCCAACTAGACTGCGTCCTCTTCTGCCTTACCGTTTGGCGCCACTGTCTACGTTACTGTCTGCTGTTATACAGTGAAGAATATGAGGGAGTAGGTGCCAAGAGGAATAACTTGTGGATGCCGAGGCACGGGCTGTAGTCTGTTTCAACTGTCTCTTTGTTCCAGTACTGTCTGTTTGTATAAAGTAGGGAAGCTAAAGCACTGTGTTGCGTCAGTTAAGTATAAAATCATTGCATTTCATCAGATATGCCCATTTTGTCATATAAATAGGATTAAATGTGAAGCAGAAATGTACATCCACTACGCACAAATGTATAGAATGCAGCCTATTGTGTATATTCTATGACAGACAGAGATACTAAGTATCATGTTTTGGCTTGTCACATTAGTATCTCTGGTGATGTTTGTGGGTTGGATGGTGACTCCTCCGTCAACTTCATCCACCTGCATAGAGTGTGGAAAATATTACTTCTGGCAACCTGCACCCTACCTGCTGGAAGCGTAGAGCTGAGCTCTGTACACTTAACTCACAGCCTCCGTTGTCTAGTGGTAGAGCATCCACCCGTAGAGTGGAAGTTCAGGTGTTTGATCCCTGGCCGCATCATACCAAAAGACATTAAAAGATGATACTTGTTGTTATCCTGCATGGCTTTAAGGGGCTTTTAACAAGGACTGGTCGGTTCAGAGTCAGTAAACTGTGTCTGTGTGGGGTATTCATGTTAAGAAAACGCACACATGCACGTTAAACCCCATTTCATCTCACCACCTGACCCGTCACTTTACTCCAGATGTTCGCTTTGTGCCCCTCTCTCCACTGTATTTTATAAGCCTGGAAGAAGGCTGCCAAGGTAATTATGGAATCGAAAAAGGCTATTGAGGTTTATGTGTCACATACATCTGCTCCCTCATAGAAGCGATCAGAGTCAAAGGTAAAGACTTCTTTGCATTCAGAAAATCAAGAAAGTAGCACACAAAATCTTCCATCACCTACAGGGTGATCATAATAAATAATGTTTAGTTGATTTAAATTGCTGATCAGTTCACACATGATTTTGCCAAAATTAATGACAACAACATTGAATGAAATCTTAAATAAAAACAATAAAATAGATAAATTAGAAGAAAAAACAAAGAGCTAGAAATACATGGAACTGTTTTAAAACCAGATAGTCTTATAACAGGATGAACTGTCCATACCTCAGTCCTTGTTTGTTGATTTGCTTATTTCCAGTGTAACATACTTTAGGTAAAAAATGAACTCATTGTTTGCATGTATAATGTGCACCCCGCCTACACAAAGGCATATTTCGGGGGCAAAGTGTGTATTTATACACAAGAAAATATGTATATTATTGGAGCTAGAAATGAAAGGATGTATAAAATTGAAATAAATCTCTCTTCCCAAACTCCTTTCAGAAGCAATGTTGTTTGAAAGCAGTTGCTTTATGTTTTGTTTTTTTCAAATGCAAGCATTGTAATTCTACGAAGGAATTAGTTTGTCATATCAACAATGTTCCAGATTACCATGCCCACAAATGCAGAGGTGCTTCCTCCAATGCCGGATACTGAAGGCGGTAGCCTTAAGACGCATCTCAAGCAGGTGAGACTTAAAAGATCTCACATGGGTATTGACTGGTGGCCTGTATTTGCTGTAGGAAGTAGGCCCTCATTTAAAGCATAGCAGCAAAAGGAAGGCATGAATCAAACCAGATAATGTTGATGTTGATATTGTTAATTCTCATCACAGACATTGTATCTTGTGTTTGGCCCATCAGTTTTCTCCCATTATAAAGATCTTTTATTAATTTTTATGTATGTCCTTAGACCCATCTTGAATGGTATGCTCTTTCATTGCTCAAAGTGCTAGGAATTTAGGTATATTTTATATGTTGTCAGGGTCAAAGTTATTTGTTGTTAATTATATTTCAGATTTACAAATCTTCATTATTAGCTGACCTGACTGAAAGTCAAGTGAGCTTATGTTATGACCTGCTTGATCATAAATGTTAAAAATGTAATGAAATTTGATCCATGTGTAGTTTATTGTGAGGCTCAACATATATGTTCCGTTTTTTTGCGATTCGTTAAATTTTTACCTTGATCATGTTCCTTAAGTCTCAAAATGCATTTTCTCGCACTGTAAACAAAGTCTCCACAGAAAGAAAATTGACCAATGAAGCTGAGACTTCACATGCGTGTTCCCACCAATGTTGACACCTGAATTGGTTCAAGAGGTTTTACAATATGGCTGCCATGGCAGCTGTTTTGAAATATATGTGACCCATCATTAGAAAAGGGATTTTATGGGTGCTAGGATACAATTGTGCTGTGACGTTGTAAAGACTTTTTTCATTGTAGATCGCCATGTGTGCGGACAATGCAAAAATATCTTTTTCTCTCTCCTTAATTCGTAATGTAATAAAATCATTATTTCAAAACCTTGCAGCACACTTGTCTACGCTCAGTTCACTAGACATATCGAAAAACTGCAACATGAACAGTTATAACTCGGCAAATGAGTCCAAATGTTTGATGCCACATAATAAATATGAATTGAAGCTTGTGAAATGTGAATTGTATTTCTTGGTTCTGACATGTCTGAGGATACTGTAGTTTTAAGATAAAATGAAAACTCAAAATATGATTTTTCACCCAAAAGGTCCCTTATCTCATCATGGTTGGTCATATATTTGTCACCAAACTGAGGAAGCTCAACTTTGGCATGTATGTTTCTCCACATGATGACATCATAATTTTTTCATATTATAAGAAAACAATTGAAATAATTGAAATATTAGACCAGTTTACAGGTTCAATGTCGGTTGAACCCCCCCCCCCCAAAAAAAAAAAACAACAAACCCAAAACAAACTACCAAACTTTTTTTTGAAAATGTCGAATTTCCGAGTTTAGTGGGCTCTTTTGTCACTCATTCTCGTGTTTTGCCGTGTTACTTTTTCAGAACGTTTATTATTGGGGGCACGGGTGGCCCAGTCATCTAAGGCGCCGCTATTGGCTGTGCAGAGTTGCATCACTTGGGCACGCCAGAAACCTATGATCATGGGTTCGAATCCCGGCTCGCCCCGATTAATATAACTGGAATACTGTTAAAAGCGGCGTTAAACCCAACTCACTCAGTGAATAAATTTCATTTACAAGGTGTTGACATTTGTAGGGTTTTGATACATCAAATGTGTCATTGTGTATGACGCACTACATTAGTTGGACTTACCAGTATTTATGCAGATATTTTCTGTACATTTGTTTCATCGATTATATTCATGTGATATCTATTTGTGTATGACTTCATTGATATCGTCGATTGATGCTCATGTCAATCACTGGATTGTCTTGTCCAGATTCTGTTATTAAAGACCATTGTCATATAGCTGGAATATTGCTTAGTGCGGCATTAAACAACAAACAAACAAATATTACAATACACCCTTAAATTACACCACCTACATGTTCTGTTGATTGTCATGTTACACCTAGCCTTTCCTTTTTCTTATCCATCCATTACTATTTCTCTATACCTCTTTGTATTTCTGTTATCTCTTATTTTCACCATGTAGCCTACTATATTTAGAGAGTATATATCATGGAATGAAGGAAGCCTGGTTCATAGCCATATAACAGGGTCAGAATTGTATATACAGTGGAATCTGTAAAAGTAGGACTCACCTCTGACATAACCAAATTAAATATATGGTCCTGAGTTAACTATGGTAATTTTCATCAAGTCATAAATCTGTATTTTTTTTAATTATGCATGCTGTTTTGAAGCAACAACATTTCTGTTATTTTTATTTACTGATATGATTACATATAGTCTTGTTTTATATTTTTTATGACCTTTATTATATTCTGGAAGCATTCAGGTGAGCCTCCTAGCCTGCTGGTTCTCTATTATATTGTCAATACAAGTAGTCTTTGCCTGAGAATATATACCGTTATGATAGTCAAACAACTTGGGCTTGTCAGACTAGTATGATGTTTTCAACTTCATATTTATTTAACTTTGTCCAATCATTGAAATATGATAATACATTAATCATGCGAAAACTGATGCTGTGTGTTGTGCATTTGACTTCTTCTATCAATACTGCTTGGTTGAGGGTAGCCTATGTAAACTAAATTTTCACAATGTGTGTATCATTAACATGTGATATATTTTGTTTACTAACAGCAAGGCCCTTTGTCAAAATGCACACCTCTTCATATTGCAAGGGTCAGTTTAACTGCTGGCCCATTGGCCTGTGGCCAGTTAAAATTACAAAGGGCTTGCTGAAAAGTAAAGTTGATTGCCCGTCAGGCCTGTCAAAATTTCACCCTTTCTCCGTGAATATTTAATGTTTGTAATTTTTCATCTCCATAGAATGACAACTGGCCGCCATTTTGTAATGTTGTGTACAACAACTTCTTTAATTGCTCATTAATCGCCATGAAATGAGGCAAGTGGAAGCCAAAATTTAATCTCAGAGTGCATGAAACAGCGTTTTAGGTGTGAGGGGTTCTGACATTTTCAGAGCCCTGCTAGGTGGCTACGCGGGCTCTAATTTGGCTACTTCACCATTTAGTTGTGATATTTTGAAATGAAAACCTTAATATGAACTACTTGTGAAGAGGTCTGCTATTGGCTGCATCTGCATGACTAACACACTAACTTGGGGATCGGTTGCAGGCACTTGCGAGCATGAGCATGACTCCTCAGCCAATCAAAAACCTTGATGCTCTTGCTCAAAATCCAGAGGCATGGCAACGACGTGAAAGTTTCTCTTCACAGACTGGATTCAACCCGCTCATCTATGGCAATGATGTGGACTCAGTAGATGTTGCTACCAGAGTAGCCATGGTAGGTGTACAGAGACCAGCTAGATGAACATAAAGGCTGCATATATATGCAGGCGGCAGAAATTACAACAAATCACTAATCACTAATCACTATTGTGTCACAGCTGGCAAAACTTAATTTTAGCACAAGTTGTTCATAAAGAAGATCTGAAGGTTTGTAAATATTTTGTTTTCGGTTATATCTAAACTGTCACACTATAAACAGTAAGTCGAAATCTTGGAGATTTATGTGTCCGATATGAATTGTATCAGTCAATGAGGAAGTCATGCCCATTATTCAAATTGAGAGTGAGAAGTTCATTACTTTAGCCACTCATGACAGGAAAGGCCTGATCAATCAATAATATTAATAATTTATTATAAACTGACGATTGTATGAAAGTATAACAATTCATTTTAAAAAAATATATAAATAGTTTATGTTCATGTGAGGTCAGATAGGTGATAGTATTGTTTGACAGAACATAACAAATGAAAAATCGAAGCAAGTAGCTGCATTTTGGAGATGCTGCACGTCTATAATGACACTGTGAAGAAAACTTTCACTGCACATGCACAAAAGTGTATAAAAACGGTGGCGTGGTAAACGTTATCAATCAACCATGAAAATACCCGAGAGCATGGCAAGACTAACTGCTAAACAATGCGAGAGAGTAATTAGTATGGTGCAGTCTGGGGCAAGTTACCAGTGCGCATACATTGCGAGAATCATGCACTTTACAAAAATGACAATCACCACGTTGATGCCTAGTTACAGGACGACTGCAGAACTGCAGACAGGTCATGAAGGAGAAGACCCTGCATCACAACCGCCATTGAGGACCCCTATCTCTGTACGTTGCACCTATGTAACAGATTCCTCACTGTAACATAATCTGCACTGACTGGGCTTGCAGGTGTCATCAGTCATTAGACCATGTCGCACACTATCAACTGTTCAGAGGAATGACGTTGACAAAGCAACATTGGATTTAGCGTTTTCACAGGGCACGCCAAGTTCAATTTTGGCAATATCTTAACCGACCATGTGTGTCATGGGGTGACATTGATCTATCGATGTGTGGGAAAAAGAACGGCTCTTTGTTGTATTCAGAAGACTGTACCATTTGGTTGTGGCAATGTGTTGATTTGGCAGGGGATATGTTGCTGAAAGAGGACAGAAATGGTCATTAATGGAAATGTTAATGCCAAGTGTTACTCAGACCCTACGTCCCGTCGTGTTACTGTCCCGCAGTGAAATCCAATGACCTTGTTTATACAGGACAATGCAAGACCTCACACAGCTCGTGTTGTACAACAGTTTCTGTCAATGAAAAAGTTTGTGTTATGCCATGGCCAGCCCTGTCACAAGACAAGGCACCCATAAAATATCTTTGGAATCATCTTGACCAGAACATCTGATGGTGTCCCAATCCTCCGATGAACAGAAATCAGATGGTATAGGCACTGAGCGAGCAATGGAGGGCAACTCCTGATTACGTCATAAGATGCCTAACAATCTCTGTCTGACGTAGTGTGCATGCCTTCATGTATGTACACGGCGGACATACACATTATTGACACAATGAGTTTAAATAGCTGATCGGTATACTTTCTTATGATTGTCGGTTTACATTCATCTGCAGGGTAATTACATTTTGTATTTTCCCTTTTCATCATAATGTTTAAACATTATACACAACTGGAATTTGGCAATATATTGTCAACATTTTCAACTTTGCCTACATTTTCAACTTTGCCTACATTTTATATCTGTTGCACCAATAATCTGAACAGCATAGTTTTTTTTTTCTTTTAAATGAATAAATATTAAAGAATTGTTTATAAAAACAAAACTTAACAAATTGTTTCCCCTCCCTTTTAAATTGTGCATTTGTAATAACAGTTGTTTTTTTTATTAATAATGAATCATAACTTTAAATATTACCCCCAGCTATGTTTTATTGTGGTGTGTGGAACAGGACTTGTGATAGGGCATGTTCCCACCATGTCACCAGGGATGTGTCTAGACATGCTCAGCTCCTAACCTGCAGCAAGTTTCAGTGCACATGAATTTGTTTCCCATATGAATTTGTTTGGCTTTGGAGATGTGACTTGTACTTCACTGATAACAGTGCCAATAAGGAGGAAGAGGCTTAGTTATTGCTCAGTTTTCATGATTCAGTTGCATGCAATGTTAAACTACATCTCAACTTTAGAAAATTATAACAAACAGTTTTGAACAAAACCATGATTTTTTTCCAAATGTATCTGCCAAGGGCAAGTCACTTTGAATACTAGATAGAAATACATGGATCACACTTCAAGAATACTAGGCTTATCAGTACTAAGGTGTGTGATAAGTCCAGCATAACGATGACACAAACTGAGAGGATCCAAGATAAAGCCAGCACTTGTAGCTGCCAAGATTATTGCTAAACAATCTTGCCGAAAAAGGAAACCTGTGATGGCTGCTCTCCTTCCAATCTTTAATTTGCATTGAAATATAACAAAAATTATGTTCAAAGTATTTATTGATTTTATTCCTTGTTGACTGTTAATGATTAAGTACTGGTAGCAAATAATTGATTTATTGCACCAGAGACCACATGCCTATAGGACATAACATTATAATATACATTTCATATACAGATCAGAGAAATACATCATATGTGGCGTGACAAGTATAGGTTGTATTTTCCTGTGAGAAGCTTTATTCATGCTATGTCTTAATACTTTATTCATCATAGAGAGAATTTGATGCTAAATGTCATAGTAGAACAAGTAACTCTAAACAACATACAACAACCCTCAATTGTTTGTTAAAGATCCATGATACCTTTTGACTCTTTGTACCTCAAAGATCCGATTCTTCAACTCTGCCAACATCATGGGTAACTTCTGTGAACACACTCGTACTCTGCGCCTCTATCCACGTCCTGTGGTGGCCTTCCAGCTGTACAGCTTCCTCAAGTCAAGGCCCATCAAGACTCACTTCACAGCCAGGCTTGCTCGCACACAGGTACAATACTCACAATTTGGAGACACTGGGAACGAGAAAGTATATCTTGATTTGAAATATTTGATGGAACTTTTTAAAAGCAGTTGTCAGTCTTTTTATCAGGAAGAGAATTATGGATGTCAACTTCTTTATTATGAGGAACACAATGTTTCGGAGTATATTCTTACTCCTTCATCAGGTGAATGAATGCCTTAAGGCATGAAAGCATTAATATGTATATGTGAGGACAGCAAAATTAATAAGATAACAAAAGGTGGAAAATGACAAGGGGTAGAAAACTAGCAAGGGAAGCCAACAGATGATTGGCGCTGATAGGTGATTAGCCATAGACAATGGAAGCAATCACTTTACAGTAGTTAGCGCTGATAGTATGGAAGCCAAGCAGTACTTAAGCTATCATAGATGAGTAATAAGCAATGGACAATGGGCATACAGGTGGCCGGGGGTAACACTACAGTCATTTTAACATAGCTCATGTGTTTATGTTATTTGTTTCAGGCTGTCGAATATTTTGCTGAGTGGTCTTTGAGTCCACAGAATGTGGTTTATCTACGTGTACAGACAGCAGTATATGACCCGTCACTGATTGGGGACAAACCAAAGTGGTACGCACATCAGCTACAGCCCATAGACTTCAGAGTATATGATGAGAATTCTTCATTGGGTGCTGCCATCTCCTCAGCCAATGAGATTCACAGTGATGAAATTCCTACAGGTGAGCATGTGCGAATGGTGATTCAAGGGCAATTACCCATGGGAAAACTGTCCATTAGACAGTTGCCCCTGGAAACCATGACACATGGCTAGCGTCTCATTAACGTTTGTTTGAATTGAACACATGTATTTAGAATTGTATAACTTTATTAAAACTGCTCCCTTCATCCAACCTCCACAGTGATTTATCTAGACATGCTCAGATACTGCTGTTTGCAGTTACCAGGGGGCTCCATTGGATCATAGTTGTCATGAAGACTGGCGGTCTCCTCAGGGCCTTGGACAGCAGTTGCTTCTGGGGACAATGACAGACATTGACATGGATGGACGTATTGACAGGAGCCTCTGCCATTAGACAGCTTCAAACTGGGCCTTTCCCTCACAGACTTGATTGGACAGCTGTATCACCAGATCTACAATCCAAGGTAGAAAAGGAGTCTACGTCCTAGAATATCTGGGTTTTATGGACCATCAGCTTCATCATCCACCTCAAATGTCATACCCTTTCTGGCTGAGCTTCACGAAATGTTTCATCAAGCATGCGGATGAGAGCCTTTATAAATAAAAAGACGTTGAGAGGTTGCCATTACCACAGAAGAAACAGACCCGTCAATCCATTGTCATCCATTCCCTGACATCAGTTCAATTGATGAGGACCACTATAGACTAGTGAAGTTTTCCTGCAGTAGGATGTTGTTACGGTCGGCAATTTGAGTGAACAGACAGAAGAGACACGATTGAGAGATTTCAGCATTCGATGAACAACCTTTCTGCTTGTGCACACAAAGGACCAAGGGAACCGACTAGAGACCTTCAGGGAAGGAATCATTTGACACCCCAAGTTGGTGAGACAGGTCTTCTGGAACCAAGAGTGACGATCGAGGGGACAGCTCCAGTCAGTCTCTGCAGAAACAAAAAGCTGACTACACAACCGGGCCTTGAGGAAAGGTTAGTTTGCTGTGCCTGACTCACTGAATGACACATCTTCATGCAAACCCTATCAATCTAGCCTTGCTTATGGATTTGATTCTCAAGCACCGGACTTCAACATAACACCAACTCAGGGACCAGTGGGAGGATGTCTTATGGCATATACCAAGAATTGGAAGCATATTACGACTGGATTCTTGACCTTGTAAAAGTTTGATACAAGCTAGACTTCCATCTGTGTCCAGAGCTTGTGTCCTGGCCTACAGAAAAGTGTTTTCCTCTGATGAGGACCAAGTTGTCATCTGAAACTTGGCCATACAGACATTAATCACCAGGCTAGACGATTGGACAGCACGTAACACACCAAAGGTTAATCTCCAGTGTTCCTTGTACCAAAGAAAAGCATGTCAGAGATGCGAATGGTCTCCAACTGTGCTCAAGAAGGAGTTTCTGGCTAATACACCAAAATTCCAGTTGGATTCAGCAAAGAAATTACGAGTCACTGTCAGGATGGAAGATTGGTTTGCCAGTTTTAGACTTGGATGCCTTGTATGAACCTATTCATCCTGCATCCTGAAATAACCTGAGATTTGCTGTAAACGAACACTGTTACAAATCTCTCGTACTCCCTTTCTGCAGATCAATAGCACCATGGGTATTTACTCGCATCATGGCACCTATTATCAGGTGTGCACACATACATCTCATCAGGCTTCATATCTACATATGGCTACGAAGACGACTGTGAGCAGATCAGATGAGGCAACTCAAGCAGAATATATCTTCAAATACAACTGCTATCACATCTGATGTTCCTGGTACACTCTGACAAGTCCGGTGCAAGATCTTGTGTACATAGAAGCCAGATCATCTAACATTTTCCATTGTACAGGAAGACACAGGATATGATCATACAAGTCACAGATCATCCCAACAGGCCAATTAGTTTGTGGTTGCCATGTCTAGGGACACTAACATCTATGCAAGATCTAACTTTTAAGAGGAAGATTTCAGCAATGACCAATCCAAATATGGTTCAGCTTGATAAGATGAAAGAACCTTGACACCTTTGTGCATTTCCTGACGGAACTGTGTCAGACTCTGAATTTGTGGAATTCTTGCCAGAATGTGATGACAAAAATTCCGCTCATATTCCCTGCTCCCGAACACCACCTATTACTGGGCATTAGGGATCACATGGGAAGGAATGCACTCAAGAGTATTTACTGAGGCAGTAAAGCCTAAGAACACCGTTCAAATTATGTGTGTAGTATATATGGGCTATTTATATAACCGTTGTCTGTCATAAGTGTCCGGTTACTACAGCCACCACGCTAACAATAAAAAAAAAGAAAGAAAAAAGATGCCTTAAAGTGGTATGGCTTCAGTGGAAATGCCTTCAGATTTTGCTTTATGTTAGCTACGGGGCAAGGTACTGGAATCTGATTTGAGGCTCTGGTAGTTCTTTAGGTCCGTGGCACTTAGAGAACATCCTTTCCTTTTGAAAATGCTTAATGTTAATCGTAATCTATGATGAATAATGTCCACATGACAACTAGGTCAAGAAGGAATAGAAGTTTGTGAACAGTGAACAAATTCAAAATGGTAGCATTATTATTTTACTTCTTCTGAAAATACAGAACCAAAAGATGTATAAAGTGCTTGAAATCTTGATAAGGAAATGGCAGATGTAACACAGTTTTATGATTCTAAATAGATATGTTTAGTTTGACAAAATCAATGAGATAAAACATTGTATAACACACATTTTTGTGGGATTTTTCCCAGGAGCAATTATATGATGGAGGCTGTTGTCTTGATGGTACCACAAGGACAATGCATCATTTATACCTTGCTAAGTTTGAAATTTATTCAAATATGCCTTTGATATGCAAATGTTTCTCATGAGTAGGACATCAAATTGTTTGTGAAATGTGTAGCCATGTCTATGAATTATGGATATTTGTTACAGATGAGAGTGGCAGTGACAGCGAAGGGGCAGAGAGTACCAGCTCATCCTATTCCTCACTTAGTGACTTTGTGACTGATATGGTCAACAGTGAGATTGACGGAGAGTCTCCAGGTCAGTTGGTAGTGATAACATTGCAAGTAGTGGGCAGTAACATACTCCTGGTAATTAATCAGACACTTGTAAGGGTAGCTGCTTCATGTATTTGCTTCAATTAAAGCTCTACCACCACTGCTGCAATTGGTTTTCTCAACCATGCACTTATGAGAGACTTTATACGTGATCAGGGTGTGATTTACAACATGCACCAATGCACTAATTCCTGTGTTATTTGTAATTCATGACACATGAAACGATCATCAGAGATGTGATATTGTACTTATTTAGACTTGTTTATGCCTCCATGTTTCAAATTTATGGGACCTGGTGCTAGTTAAATCCCTGGTGATATTTACCTCCTACGTAGCCCTGTGGAGTATTTCTGACATATGATTGAAATGATCTTGGAGGTCTATGTCACTCGGTATGAACTAGCATCAAAGTATGTTGTGAAGAAGATAACTTGAGTATTTATTATTGAAATTTGACATGGCTTAGTAGCAATCAACTTTTGGGTGACCTCCATATGAGGTCAAGGTCAATTATCAAACATTGTTCAAATTGTATGAACTTTCATATTATTTCATGAAAAATCTGTGTATATACGTAAGAACAAAATCTTCTGTACATGTCATGTTGAGCATTTCCAATCCAAATTTGATGGAACTTTATACGTATGATATCTAGGCAGTTCATGTCTGAGATAAAGGGACATGGGACTTTCAGATTCAAGGGGTATTGGGTATGTGAGCTCAACTGAAAGCTGATGAGGTCAAGCTGAAATGGTTCATGAAAGGTGTCTCTGATGGGACAGTTTTGAGACTTTTAGGAAATAGGTGGAGATGAATCTGCTGTTTTGGGGCATGTAATGCACAGACCTTTCTAGTTTAAATCTAATCAAATAGCCACCATGACCCGTAACTCAGCTGTCTCTGCAAATATCATTCTGAAACATCATATGCAGAAAGTATGTGTTTTTTTAAATGACATATAATACCTGTTTTACATTCTTTGGATTTGAACCAACAACCCCCTTTGACTTGATCATACATGTCTTTCTAGTGTAACTGCATTTTTGACATCTCCTCTGAAACTACTAGTTCTTTGAAGCTGAAACATTTTTTGAATGATTCCAGCTATATAGTATTACTAAAAGTTTGAATTTAAACTCTGCTGCCATGTGTATGTAATAAAGTATATATTTTCCTTGGACTTTATATTAGTTCATGGATAAACTTTATTGCACTACAGACTGGGGTAGTGCAAACTTTATTACTTTTGAAAGGTTCCCAATTTAAAGATTACAGTGTTTTAGTGGAGATGAGTTGAAAATCCAATCTGTAATAAGCAACACTATGAATTGAATGTCCTTGAACCTTGCAAAGCTGATGTGATCTTTCACCTAATTGTCTGCACCCTTACGTTAAGAGACACCACAAGGATGGGAAGTTAACATTAAATATATCTTTTATTTACAGTGTGTAATTATCCATATAATTATCATGCAGCAATAAGTAAGATTTCCATATACTACTCAACACAATTGAAAAAAACACCAGTTATTTTCATAGGACTAGAGTTAATCGGTCATGGCTGGGTAGGTATTGAAACGCGTAGCTTTCCAATTGTGGGTGTTAAACTTGTAGTGAGTATTATATATGTTTTTTTCATAAGTGAGTTCAGTTGTTTTCTCTCATAAAAGTTTAAACTTATGTTTCCACCACTAGTATGAGCAGACTGCAGCATCTACATGATATGAAATGGTGTGCTTTGCACAATAGCACACTACATGCTATGAAACGGTGTGCTTAGTGAGTTGCTTGCTCACTTCGGCACAGGGCCCTGTTCCTCAAAGCGATGATCGTAAACCTATGTTAAAGTATTGGACTTACGATCACCTTAGTGCTAAAATTGCTTTGTGGAACGGGGCCCAGGACCTGACTTCCACGTAACGTCTCCAGCTATGACTAATCCATGGTTCCTCGACCCCTTCATCAGATGCCAGATCCTGTCGATCTCAATCAACCTCCCTGTTCACCTGCAACCATACCTTCATTAATGGATGGTGGAGTTGAATGTCCTCGGCGGCGTCCCCTTGACCATGCTAAAAACAAATCTACATCTGTTCGTAAACGCCTCCAAACAAGGAGTGAAAGCTCATCTGGAAGATCAAACAACCTCAGGGCTGTGGGCAGGAGAACAGTGTTACTGGCACAGCAACAATCTGGAATTGGAAGCACTCATTCTGGCTGTCACGCATTGGCAGGCCATCCTTCGAAACGCCCAGTTGGCAGTATCCCTGGTGTGGTGTCCTTGAAATCAGGAGACTCTCCACTCCTCCTCTCTCTGTCGCAGATGTTCCGCTTCTTCCAACTGGTAGTCTGTCTCAACCTGAGTTTCCTAGTTAAACACATTCCAGGGTGCAGAACGTGCTAGCGGATACGCTGCCCAGACCGGACAAGGTGGCTCCCACAGAATGGATGTTACATCCCTTCCCAACATCTACCTGTTCGCCACAAGTCAGAAATTTCAGCTACTGACCTACATCTCCTCTGTTCTGAATTCGCAAGCACTGGTTGTGCCTTGGTGGCCGGCAAGCTGCTGGTTTGTGGAGCCCAGAAATCTCCCCTCAAACTTCCGGTTTGGCCAAACATATTGCTCCACCCTGACAGCAGGTTACTGCATCCGACCCCAAACATGTTTTGTCTGCACGCTTGGTATATTTGCAGTGAGATTTAAGTGCCAAGGGCTACTTATTGAGGGCGGACGAGGCCATAGCTTTGGCACACAGACCTTTCTTTATGATGACAAGTGGCGTTTCTTTGAATCCTATTGTAAGGACAGACGTCAGGATCCCACCTCTGCTTCCCCCAATTCTTGACTGAATTGTTACTCTTCCTACGCAGCAAATGTCACCTCAAAGGCTCTACCATTTTAACGTACCTGGTTACCATTAATTCAGTGCTAGCCATTCCATAAGATCTCAGAATGAAGGAAATACATGGACTGGAATTACAAGCTTTGCTGTGCCTATTTTGACTGGAAGATCAAACAGCCAAGTTCGGATCCCCGTCCTGGGATGTGAATGTGGTTTTACAGTTGTTATGGGCAGCTCCCTTCGAGCCATTGCATTCATCATGATGTTATGACCTCACCAAGAAGACAATTTTTCTTTTGGCTTTGGCTGAAAACACAAAACAAGTCCAAGAAACGTCTTTTTATACCGGTTTCTCTTGCTTCGCAGGCAGAGGTTAACCGTAATACTATCTCCCCATGACCTAGGACTGTCATTCTCCAGGTATACAAAGTGTCCGGCCTGCCCCTCCAACCAAGGCCAACAATCCTCACAAGATCAGGGCGGTCCCGTCGACCATGGCTCTCCATAACAACTGCTCCATCAAGTCTATTATGGAAGGGTGTTCTTGTCGCACTGATACCGTCTTTGCCAGCCATTATCTATGAGACGTGGGCTCAGAGGATGTTGCTGATGTCAATAGTTGAGGTCCCTTGGTGGTGGCTCAACAGCTCACCAACCCCTGATGTCATTGATTCTCTCAGACCCTTGAGCTGGCCCATGGAACACTCTGGTTTTGTATACTTATCCTGCATTTCTTCATCTAAGTGTCCTTCTGTCGCAATGCTACCTCCACATTAAGCCTTCAGATGTTATGTTCAAAGCAGTAATGTGCAAAATAATAATAAAAAATAAGCAAAATTTCCCAATTCAAGTCTCAAACCACTCTCATCAGTGGGCAATCTTTTTCAATTTATCTTCCCTTCATTAAGTATGGACAGCGGTTACCCAATGCGGTACATGAAATGTGAAGGTCTTATGCAACGTAAAGTTGCAAGTAGCCTAAATGTTCTGAATATTGACAGCAACACATGTTAATATTTATCAGATATATAACTGAGAGCAGTGAGAAATGTTTTCAAGAAATTGTTAGAGAAACAGGCATTGGAAAATTATGTCATCAACTATATATCATTATAAATAAAAAAACAAACTATAAATCATAATACAATGCTCAAAATAAAAGAAATGGAAATCACTGAAATTTGTTTTGATATTAAATGGTTAATTGGTGCGTGTTGTAAATAGGGATTTTATGTATGACTGGTAAGTGGCTATTTGTTGCCAAATACTACCATTATTATATTTTGATATGATAAATGAAAGATATGTTATTTAAAACAATATATTCATACTAATTTTCAATCTCTGTAATGTTGAATGTATTAACATTGCAGTGTCTACATCCAGTTTGCAATGACAATAATCAGATGATTATAACACAGATAAAGCTCATTCTTCATTTCATTAGGCCCTGCTTTTAATGTTTCCTTATATATATTCTAAACTGATGTCAAATTCCCACATAAACAAATAATCAATGTCATTCTTTTTTCTCTTCACACCAACAGATATCTGCATAGCACAATGAATGTTATTATTTTATTTAATATCTTGGCATACTTGTGCATGTGTTCTAGTATTAGTCTACACATGCATGACTTTTTAACAGTTATTATCTGTTAATGAACTCCATGTTATGTCAATAAAGAAAAGTAACATAAAAAAAGGAAAACATTTTTAATTTCCTACATAAGTTACTTTGATCTTCATAAGACCAAAATAGATCCAAATTAAAATTAAAGCTGCAAGCAGCAATGGCGGGCTCCAAGTAACACTGTGCCCAAACGTCCCTGTTCGAATCCTCAAACGGTTTCCTTGAACCAAATCCGTCAAATGTAGGCACCACTTGCAGGGTATTGTTGCAAGGAAAATGGCGTGTGCCAGGGTGTCCAGGTCTGTTCTAAAACCATTTCCGACCTCGAACATGTTCGAATCCATAAAAGGTTGGCTTGTTCCAACTCTGTCAAAAGATAGTCACCAGAAATCGCCGCTACGAAATTGGCGTGTTCCAGGGGTGTCCCAAATATAAATCAAATATTACCACCAAGCGGTGTTACTTTTAGCATACAACCAACAACAATAAATGAGATGCATATTGCACACTAACTTCATGTAAACTTGCAATAGTTTCTGTGGAGAACCTTACAAAATTTCGTTGAAAAAAATGATCAAAATCAAAATTCAATACGGCCGTAACTAAAAAAGAATTCCAAAATCGGCTACTAAAGTTTGATGTGTTATGTATGGAGACAATTATCAAAAAGTTTGAAAGCATTTCATGCAGTGGACTCGGAGTTGTTTGCGTTTAAAGACAGGTACCCAAAAAACACTGCGGAAACCTTGAATCCATAATGGCTGCCAAACCACGAGACCAATGACCAAAGTCAAAGAACAAAAAATGTCAAGCAGCTCAAGCATCAGATACATGCAAGGTTTCAAAGTAATCGGATAAGCGGTTGCGGAGCAATAGGGCGAAATACATCTTCAAAATATTCTGTTCTTTTAGTTATCTGCCCTTGGCTTTTGGGCCTACGGCCTTGGATTTTTGGCGGGCACTAGTACCCAAAGGTCCACATACACACACAAAATGTGAACAAAATCGAGCCAGTGGTTATTTTTCTAACTCTGGTACAAAAATCAGCGGAATAATAATAATATTAAATTAAACGCTAACACTGGGACTCTTCAGCCTTTCGGCTTGGTGACTCTTTAACAGGCCGTAACTTCTTTGTCAGTTGGGCTCCAGTCAAACGGATTAGCGTTCTGCGTTCGTCCGGGCCCCGGGTTCCTGTCGCATTGCTGAGATAAAGTGCTAAATCTGTTTCCCACCTCGTTCATATATTCGAATCCTCAAAGGGTTTACCTGTACCAACGCTGTCAAATGTAAAGAACCTCTTGTGAGACATCACCACTACTAAATTGACCTGGGTGTCCCAGGATGTTTTAACCAATTTCCAACTTCGACTATGTTCGAATCCTGAAATGGTTTGTTAGTACAAACGCCATCAAATGTAATGAACCGCTTGTGAGACATCGCCACCTGTGTCCCAGTGTGTTCTTAACCCATATTTGACTTCGACCATTTTCGAATCCGCATATGGTTTGTTTGTACCAACGCCATCAAATGTAATGAACCGCTTGTGAGACATCACCACACATGTCCCAGTGTGTTCTTAACCCATGTTTGACTTCGACCATGTTCGAATCCCCAAATGGTTTGCTTGTACCAACGCCATCAAATGTAAAGAACCTCTTGTGAGACATAACCACTACTAAATTGACCTGGGTGTCCCAGGATGTTTTAACCAATTTCCAACTTCGACCATGTTCGAATCCTCAAATGGTTTGTTTGTACAACCGCCATCAAATGTAAGGAACCACTTGCAAGACATCGCCACATGTGTCCCAGTGTGTTCTTAACCCATGTTTGACTTCGACCATGTTCGAATCCGCATATGGTTTGCTTGTTCCAACGCCATCAAATGTAGTAAACCGCTTGTGAGACATCACCACACGTGTGCAGGGTGTTCTTAACCCATGTTTGACTTCGACCATGTTCGAATCCGCATATGGTTTGCTTGTACCAACGCCATCAAATGTAATGAACCGCTTGTGAGACATCACCACACGTGTCCCAGTGTGTTCTTTACTCATGTTTGACTTCGACCATGTTCGAATCCGCATATGGTTTGCTTGTACCAACGCCATCAAATGTAATGAACCGCTTGTGAGACATCACCACACGTGTCCCAGTGTGTTCTTAACTCATGTTTGACTTCGACCATGTTCGAATCTGCATATGGTTTGCTTGTACCAACGCCATCAAATGTAATGAACCGCTTGTGAGACATCACCACACGTGTCCCAGTGTGTTCTTAACTCATGTTTGACTTCGACCATGTTCGAATCTGCATATAGTTTGCTTGTACCAACTCCGTCAAAAGATAGTCACCGTTTGCAGGACATTACCAAATTGGCGTGTGCCACAGTTTCCCAGAGTGTACTAAACCAATTTCCGACCTCGACCATATTCTAATCCGCAAATGGTTTGCTTTAACTAACGCCGTCAAAAATAAGCTACCCTAGCAATTGGCAATTGAGAAATGAAGAATCAAGCCAGCGAGTCTGACCACCCAATCGGATTTGTCGCCTCCTGTGACAAGCATAGTTGCCTCTTGAGACAAGCATTGATTGAAAAAGGCCAATTCTGATCCTGGTCGTCAAGGGTAGTACACACAATATTGAACAAGGCTGTGGAGAACGCTTGGATATCTGCAAAGCCAGTGAATGGGGGTGTATGGTAGATTTATGAGGCGCTTCCTTCAGTATTTGTACTCAAGTCTGATTTTTTTACTTAAATCAAATGATACCACACCAAGCAGTGGTGCTTTCAGTGTGTAACCAAGCACAAAATGAGCTACATATAGTCTCAAAACTTCATGCAATCTTTCAATAGTTTCTGTTAAGAACCTTACAAGCTATGATCTTAAAGGTAAAATTTCGGTGAAAAAAATGATAAAAATCAAAATCCAATATGGCCACAACTACAAAAGATATCGAAAAACGGCTATGCTGATTTGTTGTGTTCTGTATGGAGACAATTCTCAGAAAGTTTGAAAGCTTTTCATGCAGTGGATTCAGAGGAGATAGTATTTGAAGACAGGTACCCAAAACACCCTTTGAAACCCTTGAATCCAATATGGTTGCCTAACCACGTGTCCAATGACCAAAGTCAAAGAACATAACATGTCAAGCAGCTCAAGCATCAGATACATGCAAGGTTTGAAAGTAAACGGACAAACGGTTGTGGAGCAACAGGGCAAAATATATCATCAAAAAATACTTGTTTTTCAGTTATCTGCCCTTGGCCTTTGGGCCTATGGGCTTGGCTTTTTGGCGGGCACTAGTACCCAACGGTCTACAAACACACACAAAATTTGAACAAAATCGAGCTAGTGGTTATTTTTCTAACTCTGGTACAAAAATCAGCGGAATAATAATAATATTAAATCAAACGCTAACACTGGGACTCTTCAGCCTTTCGGCTTGGTGACTCTTTAACAGGCCGTAACTTCTTTGTCAGTTGGGCTCCAGTCAAACGGATTAGCGTTCTGCGTTCGTCCGGGCCCCGGGTTCCTGTCGCATTGCTGAGATAAAGTGCTAAATCTGTTTCCCACCTCGTTCATATATTCGAATCCTCAAAGGGTTTACCTGTACCAACGCTGTCAAATGTAAAGAACCTCTTGTGAGACATCACCACTACTAAATTGACCTGGGTGTCCCAGGATGTTTTAACCAATTTCCAACTTCGACTATGTTCGAATCCTGAAATGGTTTGTTAGTACAAACGCCATCAAATGTAATGAACCGCTTGTGAGACATCGCCACCTGTGTCCCAGTGTGTTCTTAACCCATATTTGACTTCGACCATTTTCGAATCCGCATATGGTTTGTTTGTACCAACGCCATCAAATGTAATGAACCGCTTGTGAGACATCACCACACATGTCCCAGTGTGTTCTTAACCCATGTTTGACTTCGACCATGTTCGAATCCCCAAATGGTTTGCTTGTACCAACGCCATCAAATGTAAAGAACCTCTTGTGAGACATAACCACTACTAAATTGACCTGGGTGTCCCAGGATGTTTTAACCAATTTCCAACTTCGACCATGTTCGAATCCTCAAATGGTTTGTTTGTACAACCGCCATCAAATGTAAGGAACCACTTGCAAGACATCGCCACATGTGTCCCAGTGTGTTCTTAACCCATGTTTGACTTCGACCATGTTCGAATCCGCATATGGTTTGCTTGTTCCAACGCCATCAAATGTAGTAAACCGCTTGTGAGACATCACCACACGTGTGCAGGGTGTTCTTAACCCATGTTTGACTTCGACCATGTTCGAATCCGCATATGGTTTGCTTGTACCAACGCCATCAAATGTAATGAACCGCTTGTGAGACATCACCACACGTGTCCCAGTGTGTTCTTTACTCATGTTTGACTTCGACCATGTTCGAATCCGCATATGGTTTGCTTGTACCAACGCCATCAAATGTAATGAACCGCTTGTGAGACATCACCACACGTGTCCCAGTGTGTTCTTAACTCATGTTTGACTTCGACCATGTTCGAATCTGCATATGGTTTGCTTGTACCAACGCCATCAAATGTAATGAACCGCTTGTGAGACATCACCACACGTGTCCCAGTGTGTTCTTAACTCATGTTTGACTTCGACCATGTTCGAATCTGCATATAGTTTGCTTGTACCAACTCCGTCAAAAGATAGTCACCGTTTGCAGGACATTACCAAATTGGCGTGTGCCACAGTTTCCCAGAGTGTACTAAACCAATTTCCGACCTCGACCATATTCTAATCCGCAAATGGTTTGCTTTAACTAACGCCGTCAAAAATAAGCTACCCTAGCAATTGGCAATTGAGAAATGAAGAATCAAGCCAGCGAGTCTGACCACCCAATCGGATTTGTCGCCTCCTGTGACAAGCATAGTTGCCTCTTGAGACAAGCATTGATTGAAAAAGGCCAATTCTGATCCTGGTCGTCAAGGGTAGTACACACAATATTGAACAAGGCTGTGGAGAACGCTTGGATATCTGCAAAGCCAGTGAATGGGGGTGTATGGTAGATTTATGAGGCGCTTCCTTCAGTATTTGTACTCAAGTCTGATTTTTTTACTTAAATCAAATGATACCACACCAAGCAGTGGTGCTTTCAGTGTGTAACCAAGCACAAAATGAGCTACATATAGTCTCAAAACTTCATGCAATCTTTCAATAGTTTCTGTTAAGAACCTTACAAGCTATGATCTTAAAGGTAAAATTTCGGTGAAAAAAATGATAAAAATCAAAATCCAATATGGCCACAACTACAAAAGATATCGAAAAACGGCTATGCTGATTTGTTGTGTTCTGTATGGAGACAATTCTCAGAAAGTTTGAAAGCTTTTCATGCAGTGGATTCAGAGGAGATAGTATTTGAAGACAGGTACCCAAAACACCCTTTGAAACCCTTGAATCCAATATGGTTGCCTAACCACGTGTCCAATGACCAAAGTCAAAGAACATAACATGTCAAGCAGCTCAAGCATCAGATACATGCAAGGTTTGAAAGTAAACGGACAAACGGTTGTGGAGCAACAGGGCAAAATATATCGTAAAAAAATACTTGTTTTTCAGTTATCTGCCCTTGGCCTTTGGGCCTATGGGCTTGGCCTTTTGGCGGGCACTAGTACCCAACGGTCTACAAACACACACAAAATTTGAACAAAATCGAGCTAGTGGTTATTTTTCTAACTCTGGTACAAAAATCAGCGGAATAATAATAATATTAAATCAAACGCTAACACTGGGACTCTTCAGCCTTTCGGCTTGGTGACTCTTTAACAGGCCGTAACTTCTTTGTCAGTTGGGCTCCAGTCAAACGGATTAGCGTTCTGCGTTCGTCCGGGCCCCGGGTTCCTGTCGCATTGCTGAGATAAAGTGCTAAATCTGTTTCCCACCTCGTTCATATATTCGAATCCTCAAAGGGTTTACCTGTACCAACGCTGTCAAATGTAAAGAACCTCTTGTGAGACATCACCACTACTAAATTGACCTGGGTGTCACAGGATGTTTTAACCAATTTCCAACTTCGACTATGTTCGAATCCTGAAATGGTTTGTTAGTACAAACGCCATCAAATGTAATGAACCGCTTGTGAGACATCGCCACCTGTGTCCCAGTGTGTTCTTAACCCATATTTGACTTCGACCATTTTCGAATCCGCATATGGTTTGTTTGTACCAACGCCATCAAATGTAATGAACCGCTTGTGAGACATCACCACACATGTCCCAGTGTGTTCTTAACCCATGTTTGACTTCGACCATGTTCGAATCCCCAAATGGTTTGCTTGTACCAACGCCATCAAATGTAAAGAACCTCTTGTGAGACATAACCACTACTAAATTGACCTGGGTGTCCCAGGATGTTTTAACCAATTTCCAACTTCGACCATGTTCGAATCCGCATATGGTTTGCTTGTACCAACGCCATCAAATGTAATGAACCGCTTGTGAGACATCACCACACGTGTCCCAGTGTGTTCTTTACTCATGTTTGACTTCGACCATGTTCGAATCCGCATATGGTTTGCTTGTACCAACGCCATCAAATGTAATGAACCGCTTGTGAGACATCACCACACGTGTCCCAGTGTGTTCTTAACTCATGTTTGACTTCGACCATGTTCGAATCTGCATATGGTTTGCTTGTACCAACGCCATCAAATGTAATGAACCGCTTGTGAGACATCACCACACGTGTCCCAGTGTGTTCTTAACTCATGTTTGACTTCGACCATGTTCGAATCTGCATATAGTTTGCTTGTACCAACTCCGTCAAAAGATAGTCACCGTTTGCAGGACATTACCAAATTGGCGTGTGCCACAGTTTCCCAGAGTGTACTAAACCAATTTCCGACCTCGACCATATTCTAATCCGCAAATGGTTTGCTTTAACTAACGCCGTCAAAAATAAGCTACCCTAGCAATTGGCAATTGAGAAATGAAGAATCAAGCCAGCGAGTCTGACCACCCAATCGGATTTGTCGCCTCCTGTGACAAGCATAGTTGCCTCTTGAGACAAGCATTGATTGAAAAAGGCCAATTCTGATCCTGGTCGTCAAGGGTAGTACACACAATATTGAACAAGGCTGTGGAGAACGCTTGGATATCTGCAAAGCCAGTGAATGGGGGTGTATGGTAGATTTATGAGGCGCTTCCTTCAGTATTTGTACTCAAGTCTGATTTTTTTACTTAAATCAAATGATACCACACCAAGCAGTGGTGCTTTCAGTGTGTAACCAAGCACAAAATGAGCTACATATAGTCTCAAAACTTCATGCAATCTTTCAATAGTTTCTGTTAAGAACCTTACAAGCTATGATCTTAAAGGTAAAATTTCGGTGAAAAAAATGATAAAAATCAAAATCCAATATGGCCACAACTACAAAAGATATCGAAAAACGGCTATGCTGATTTGTTGTGTTCTGTATGGAGACAATTCTCAGAAAGTTTGAAAGCTTTTCATGCAGTGGATTCAGAGGAGATAGTATTTGAAGACAGGTACCCAAAACACCCTTTGAAACCCTTGAATCCAATATGGTTGCCTAACCACGTGTCCAATGACCAAAGTCAAAGAACATAACATGTCAAGCAGCTCAAGCATCAGATACATGCAAGGTTTGAAAGTAAACGGACAAACGGTTGTGGAGCAACAGGGCAAAATATATCATCAAAAAATACTTGTTTTTCAGTTATCTGCCCTTGGCCTTTGGGCCTACGGCCTTTGCTTTTGGGCGGGCACTAGTACCCAACGGTCTACAAACACACACAAAATTTGAACAAAATCGAGCTAGTGGTTATTTTGCTAGGGCAGGTACAAAAATCGGCGGAATAATAAATAATAATAAATATAGCTGCGAGCAGCGATGGCGGGCTCCCTATCGGAATTGTTTAGCTGCGGATCCTGTTCTCCATTCATAGAAGTAATTTTGAAAAATTGCACTTTGGTTATACAGAGTACTTAAAACCATTGAAACTGATTCCTTAATGACCCTAATCTATTAGCATTATCTACTGTGGTTATATAAGTGCATTCCGATATGCGGAAGGATATGTGCACTACTGTGTACGACTATAATATGACCTGGATTATCAATAGGATATTTCACCGGTCCGTTTTGACCAAGAAAAAAATTCCCATTTTGGCTCTGGGTCTGTTCAGGTTGGAAGATACCAGCATGCAGAGGTGTTGGTGACTTGATATTGTAATATGCAGGAAATGGATCTTGTAATTTGATCCGTGCTCAGGGATGAGATGGCTTGGGACATTATCTAACAGTAACAACACTTATCAGTCCCTTCTTGTCATCTTCTTGTTAAAACAACTCATCCAATCAGCAAAGAAAACCCCGTGTGTACCACTGGTTGACAACGGCTCATTATTATAGTCAGTTTCGGTAGATCTTACCCACTAGCAGTCTGCAGTACGCTTTAACATTATAGTCCGTTTCTACCTGCGCTGTCAATGATCTGGCTAGGAGCAATAGGCAACAAATGTTGTTATACATAAATTATGTATCATTTCTCTCTGATATGCTGCGTGACTACAATACTCTACCAATACACACGAAATTTAGCCGAAATCGGACCAGTAGTTCCCGAGTAACAGTTGTCTAGAGTTGTGCTATTTAGCAAGTTTATGGACTGGGGCCAAAGAGTGCCATCTTTGAAACGCTGTAGCTCCGTTGTCCATTGAGCTACAGACAAACGGTTTGGTGTTCTGGAATCGCCAGGTCAACTGCTATCAGGAAAATATATCACATTTGACATAAATACATGTTTTCTTTGAAGTTGTTAGTATGGTACTTGGAGCCAAAGTATGGAGAGTTTGGAAGCTTTTGAGCTGGTAGTTTGAGCTGAGGAGATTTTGGGAGTCATGTACTGAGAAATTGGGTAAAAAACAGTGCAAAAACACTTAATCCAATCTGGAGGCCAAACGAAGCAATTTCGCTACATTAGATGAGTAGAGAATTTGTTGGCCATCTGATTCCGCACCTGTTCAAGAATTTTGGAAGTTTTTGGAGCTTTCGTGGCGGAGTTATTAGCTGTTGAAATTGCGATTTTTAAAGTTGTTTTGAGTTATCTGCCCTTAATCCTTGAGTCTAGAGTCTTGAGATTTTTGTGGGCATCACTTCAGTAGCTAAGCTATCTTGCTGCAAAGTTTCAAGAGATTCTGAGCAGTAGTTTTGGAGTTATGATTGGTACAAAATACGCCGGAATAATAATAATAATAAATAATAATAATAATAATAAATCTAACAATAACAAGAGGGCTCTTGCCTTGTAGGCAGGGAGCCCTAATAATAATAAATAATAATAATAATAATAAATCGAACGATTACAATAGGGCTCTACAGCCTTTCGGCTTGGAGCCCTAATGAAGGGAGTAAACTATGCAGTTAAATTAATTTCAGTCAGTCTGTCTGAAATCCAGTCCTATTTTCCAGGCAATATGTATAACGAATTAAAATTTAAGAAAATATATACCTTGCCTTCAGTCAATATACTGTAAATCATGAAATTAATGCGCCTCCAAAAGAATGCGACCGCTGGCCCCTAGCCAAAAATGCGACTCAATATGAATGCGACACCCCCTCCTCTCAAGCATCAGTGGATATATATCTTAGGAAAATGTCCTCTGTCAGGTTTACAGGAGAATCCTCACCTTAATCCAATCACACACCAAATTGCAACTGCTTATTAGCGCCGAGTAGAGTACTACCGCCAAAACAATACATACGCGCTGGCTCGTGTCGGCCTTTGCAGTCGCAAAGAACAATGACACTGTGTTGCGTGGGTGGCGTCTGTCTGGACTTGCAGGTGTGATCAGTGATGATATAAGTGACTTCTTTGATAGGCATTTAGAAGTTGGAGTACTAAGTAAGGATGAGAATTTATGGATGAACAACTTCTTTATTACAATTAAGAGTGACATTTCGGTGTAGGTTCTAACAACGTTATCAAGCAAGTGATATACAGAGTGTGTTGTTGTTGCATTAAGTGTTTAAGAGGTCGCCTTCTGCCTAGGCAATTTCGGCTGACCTGTTCCTCTTTGGGACTCCTTACTTACTTACTTTGGAGATTTAACGTGCACTTTCCGACTGATGCATATTTCGCACAGGGGCCCGGCCAGGCCATTTAATGTGTTGCCGAAAGGGGCGAAAGTGGTGTTGGGACTCCTGTATATATATATATATATACAAGTAGGAGGCAATGTTTATCAAAAGCCTGTTATGTACACACAAGGGTAGTGGTGACAATCATTTGTGAAGTCAGTGACATAAACAAAGGATGAAGCCAGTAATATAAACAACGGGATTATGGCTGATTGGGGTCTTTCATGTGTTGATGGTTCGCAGGGGTATGTAATAGCCTTGGTCACGGTTGATTGACGTCTGGAGTCTTTTGATGATGGCTTCTTGTAGTTTCCTGATAAGTGAGTAGAACTTATGTCTTTAATTGACCCCAGCAGTGACAATTCACAGGATGTAATTAGTGTTTGAATGACATTGTTTATATACTTGTTATGGAATACATTGTTGCTTGTTTTCAGCGTATGTCTAAGTTGGTATTTCTGCTATCCAAAATTTCTTATTGTTGATATAAATGTGATGTTAATAATTCAAGCAAACACCACTTGCATTTTTAGCATTTAATTCATGCTCGCGTTAATTTCAAGATTTACAGAACATATTGGGCCTGATTATAGACACTGAAGTCACATATGTAAGTATAATCTGTTATATGCAAAAACAAATAGCATAAATAAATCCATTTATCTACATGAAATGATTGTGGGGTTCAATTTGCATTTATGTCACCATCAGAAGATATACTTTCTAAATTCCTATTTGGTTTAAACATATTTTTATTCATTGAAATGAGTTGGGATTGGTGAACAAGGTTTACAGCTTATGTTAACACCGCTCCCATACAACATATATTTTATATTGAAATGAAGGATGTGACGTCATCGATACAGACATTATTTAAATTATATGTCTGTACATATGACATCAAATACAAATACAAAGTGAACATAAATAGAAAGTTACAGCTTGTGTGTGTCTAACAAGTCGTTTGTAACAAAAGTAATAGTCAATCATGAGGTTATTGTCCGGTTAATTTAATTATTAATTTGTGAAGAGCTGAAACGTTTTGTCTTGATGATGAAATCGTGGACGGATTCAACTAATTTCTGGTTTTCAGAGTGAGCATGTTCATTGTTTCCGTTCATAATAGTATCCAGGTTATAACCGGTAGTGTAAAAGTGCATATTAAGTCTTATCTGAGTAGAGTTGCAGCAAGTAAAAAAATAATGTTGGGCGTTTTCACTCTGATATCCACAGGAGCAACATGGACTGTCAATTAAATGTCTGTTATAATACTTATCGGCGTTTAGGTCGCTACAACTGAGTCTGAGGCAGCAGTGAACGATTTGACAGAATGAGTGCCATAGCTAAGGTCAAAATAAGTCTTATTTTCGGTTTTCGTAATTAGGTTTTTAAATTCTGACAGACTACTTGACTCTTTGGACTTTGGTAGAGCATTCCATAAGTGTATTGTGTCTGGTAAAGAGGATTTGGCGTAAGAGGAAGTACGGCTATATATTCCTTGTATTTCAGAACTGTTTCTTAAATTATAGTTTGCAGTTTCGGAGACAAAGTTTGGGATCAAATAACAAAGATAGTTTGGGAATTGGTTGTTATACATTTTAAAGAAAAAAGTTAATTTTTGGCAGTATCTTCTATCTTGCAAGGATTGAGATTTAGTTTCATTATAAAGTTTCTTATGACTTGTGCCTCGAACCGCACCATATATTGTTTTCAGGGCATCAAGATGTAAGCTTTCTAATATACGCGATTGCTCAGACGTACAGTTATCCCAAATATGCGAACAATAGTCAAATGTTGGCAAGATATAGGACTTATACATAGTATCCAAGGTTTTACGTGTAATCAGTATTTAAAACTCCTTAGACAACTGATCATAGGGCGAACTTTTTGTACAATATCATTAATGTGATCAGTCTATGTACAGTCGCTTTGGAGTGTCACTTCTATATGTTTATGACTTTTGACTTCTTTTATGATTGTTCCGTCCATAAGTAGGTTTTGCTTTAGAGACGGTTTAGCTTTACGTGAGAATTGGATGGTTTCTTATTTGTGTTAGATGTAACCTGCCACTTACGGGCCCATTGCGAAATTGTATCTAGATATTGTTAAGACAGGTAGCAGCAACTGATGGATCTTCTATGATAACATATAATGAAGTGTCATCTGCAAAGAGACGAATGTTACTGTCAATATCACATACAATATCGTTAATGTATATCGGGAAAAAAGTGGTCCAAGGACTGAGCCCTGAGGTACTCCAGCTAGTACAGCTTTCTTGTCAGATTTGTACCCGTTAATTGCTACCCGTTGTACTCTATTTTCTAAATAACTTTCAAACCATTTTAATAGTTCGCCTTGGATACCATGTGTTTTAAGTTTATTAATAATTCCTCTATGCCATACCTTATCAAAGGCTTTACTTATATCGCAGAAGACTGCTCTAACTGCTTTTCCTTCGTCAAGAGCTTTAGCGTTCCTATTTGCTATATATGATAATAATATCTAATAAATAGACTTAGGTACGATAGGTGTCTTGAATGACTTATCATGATATAACTTTTATACTAAGTTTTCATGTATTCATTAGATTCACAACAAGTGCTTTTATAAGTTATCATTGTGTAACATTTATACAAAATTTTATATAATTATAGTTTAGTAAGTACCGTATTCGACCCAATAAGCGCCCAGGGCGCTTAAAAAAAGACAGAAGGGGTGGGTGCTTATTGGGGACAATTCAGAGTCAAATTGGCGTAAATTCATCAGTAAGCCTTACCGTATTTTCTTGAGAATAGTGTGCACTTTTTTTCCAAAAAACACAGCTGTGTAGAAGCGGATGTGCTTTTTTACACGAATTAATGAGTTTTGATGTTTTTTCCCACATGGAAAGACATTACCGTGAGCACAAAACACCGGAAATACCATGTCAACAAATCCATACTGAAGTTCGCAAATTATTCATGTAATTACACTGTCTGGCTATAAAAAGTGTTCTTTGTATATCTGAACTTTTGTTTATAACTTATTTCATTAATTTTATTCGAAATTCCTTTTAATATTGTTTTAATTAATTTCGGCGAAATCGTGTGTGAAGCGATCGGAAGATTGCACAACTCACCGTTATTAACTGCAACCACGGTCAGATTACCGCTATTGACGCCTTGAAACGAACTTAAGTTGACAGAGAATGGATACATATATCATAAATGCCATCCTTTGTTTCTTTTAAAGTCATATTTGTTTTTGTTGGACGATTCTATGTCAACGCGTAATTCTCGCGTTCCCCGATCACGTGCACGGGAGCCTTGACGGTGACTGGTCAGACTGGTTCCATGTAAAAAATAATACCCGGCAATAGTGATCAGCTGCTTCTCTTAGGGTTATTATTATTTTAAATATGTTTATTAAAAGCTGCATCTAAATTAACAAGATATTGGAATATATTATTCCTTATAAAAAAATAGTTTCAGATACAACTTTTGCCGATCCTTGCATTTAAAATCCTGTAAAGTTATATCATTGGGTGTGTCTTGACCGAATCACCGGTAGATTCCAAGAAAACGTGTGTACAGCTGATTGCTGTGTCCGGCTTAGTTTACAAGAAAATGCACAAGGTAATCTTAATCCCTGGATATAAAACGATGACTAGCTGAACAAAAAATACAATTTAAACGGTAAATCAACATGTCTGGTGATTTTTTTTATCTCAAATTTCGAATTTGTACTGACGAAGTTTCTCATCACCTGTTCGTTTGCCGAACTTCGCTGAAGGGGTACGGTGTAATTTTTTTCTGCGCATAATATTCAAAGTCACAAATATCTAAAATAAACAGAATACAGTCATGCCCCGCTTATATAGACTTCAAATATCGGGAACCCTCAGTTCCCGGACGATTTTGATTTTAAACGAAATAATTACTATATAAATTTTCGGAACCGGGAAGGGGGGGAGGGGGACGCTTATTACTTACTAAACTATGATTATATAAAATTTTGTATAAATGTTACACAATGATAACTTATAAAAGCACTTGTTGTGAATCTAATGAATACATGAAAACTTAGTTTAAAAGTTATATCATGATAAGTAATGCAAGACACCTATAGTGCTAAGTCTATTTATTAGATATTATGATCATATATAGCAAATAGGAACGCTAAAGTTCTTGATGAAGGAAAAGCAGTTAGAGCAGTCTTCTGCGATATAAGTAAAGCCTTTGATAAGGTATGGCATAGAGGAATACTCGCATTACTAGGCCAGTCAGTCCCTGACCACCTTAATCTAGGTGGTAAGGACAGAGACTATGCCATACAGGAAAAGGACAACCCAATGTACAAACTGTATGCTCTTTGGACATGCAAAAACATCATGCAACCAGCCACCCAAGTGCAAAAAGTGCTCCCGAGTTTCTTGCAAAGAAAACTGCAATACATGGTGTACAAACTGCAGGAACAAGGGTCATTCATTCTTGGTGCCGAAATGTCCTTAACGCTTGCTCATCAGCAAACGCATAAAGAAAAAATCCTACTCAGCAATCTGAATCCAAATCTATTCAACCCACTGAGGTCGAAAAAACCCAAGCGACTACTGATCACTATTGGGCAAACAATGGAATCTGTGAGCACTGATCCGCCTGCTCACAGGCACAAAGCCCCTGCAAAACGCAAGGGGAAAAAGACCCAAGCTCCCCGATCAAACCCCATGCCTTCTAATTCTCAGGGGGGCACGGGTGGCCCAGTTGTCTAAGGCGCCGCGATTTGCTGTGCAGAGTTGCGTCCCTTGGGCACGCCAGAAACCTATGATTGTGGGTTCGAATCCCGATTCGCCCCTGTTATGTTTCTAGGTTTGTCAGCACCATACCCGTGCTCGTGGGTTTCACCGAAGTGGTAAACGTCTGAGACCTGCATCACTTCGGGCTTTCCTCCCACATTAAGCTGACAGGCCGTGATATAACTGGAATACTGTTAAAAGCGGCGTAAAACCCAACTCACAGAAATGAATCAGTCAGGCAAAGAAAACACCAGCTCATGGTAAACAAAAGGCTCAGAACACAAACAAAGTTGTAGAGTTCATTGCCACGGCATTGATCCAAATTATATGCAGAAAAATGAGTGTCAAAGCCAAAGCCACCTTAACACTACCTGGGTACACCCAATATAGAAAAGACAGAAAAAGACTTATGCCTGGCAACAAGGTAGGAGTACTAATCACCCTTGTCCACGACAGCTGTACCTCCAAATATATCGAATCAAACGTAGGAAACCTTGAAACCCAAGAAATGTCCCTAAAACTGGCAAATGGCAATGAATTACGCATAGCTAACATATATCACAGGGTTACCCATGAAACAAACATGGAAGAGCTAACAAGACTAGCTCATATAGTACTTAGTCAAAAATGGAATAATCCTTGGTGACTTTAATGCCCACAGCCCTCTTTGGGATGACAGGAATGATTCATGCAAATACGGCAAAATGGTAGAGAAATGGGTTGAGGACAACAATCTCATAAATCTAAACAATGGCAGTCACACGTTATGACCAAGTCCACAGCACATGGAGTTCAATTGATCTCACAATTGCCACCAACAACCTCACAACACATTGCCAATGGCAAATCCATGATGACACTTGGGAAAGCGATCACCTTCCTATACTCACCTACATAGGTAGCCCACCTCAATTAGAGGAACAGCCCAATCCTCAGCCCACATGGGACTATGCAAAGGCTGATTGGCCTAAATTCAGGAAGGAATGTATATCATTCAAGTCCCCAGAAATTGCCTCGCATAATCCTGATCTTTTTTTGCCAAAATCTCACCTCACCAATTATTGCTGCAGCTGAAAATTCAATTCCAAAAAGAGAACACAAAACTGGCAAAACTCCGGTACCATGGTGGAACAGGGAAATAGCAAAAGCTAGGAGAGTGAGAAAGGAGCAGTCAGGACTAAAGTAAGACAGCTCATAGACAATTCTAAAAAAGAGTCATGGCAGACCTTCTGCAAATCTGTAAATGAGAAAACAAATGCTAAAACAGTCTGGAGCAAAATACACGCAATCAGGGGTAAGCGTAAACCCACAAAAGTTAGCCAACGCCCATACAGTCAAAGAAAAGGCCAACATTCTAACCGAGCACTTCTCATATCTGTCAGCAGCAACACAAATTGCAGCAAAGAATTCAAACAAGAAAAATTGCTTATGCTTAAGATATCAAAACAGATACAAAATACCATTTACTGTGACAGAGTTTGATGATGCGACACAACATAATATTTTTTTAATTTGACGTTTGCGCGATATACAGCTTTTCCATTGGACGAGAGGTCGGTCACATGACCACAAAATTGACGGTAATAAGTGTATGAACGACACAATTTGACGTTCATACGTTTTTCACGAGACCATGTTCTTGAAATGACGTAACCACTTACGGACTACTTCCACATTCCTGGGGAAACCCCTGGGAATTCCCTAGCACGAAAACATACATAAGCGTTCTTTCTGATTAGTTAGAACCTTTAATCTTGGTCTCAGCGTTTCAGTATACATTGAGAAACGTAAGAGAGCTTGACTGCATGATTGTTCACAAATGTCCTCGCTATGGCCCATCCTATTGAACAAACGAAGATGTGAACAAACGAAGAGATGCACATCCAAACTATCGTCAGTATCGACTCGATCCGTGTCTAGGCTGACAGTGACCGTCTCCAGCAATCTACGAATTTACCTTCGTGTCTGTTTGACGCATCTTTAATCACCTATCAATGATCGGTCAGTTGATCAATGATGACTAACACATGTTACCGCCACGAAGTTCATTAACTACTTCGGAAATCTCTCCTGTCACGTTTATCGTGTCAGCCATTTTGACGTCTTGTACTTGATGTAAATGTATTATGCCATGTTGTCATTGTGACTGACTTACCGAGGTAGTTCTTTACAGACCTTTCTTGTCTAAAAGTGATATTATTTGAACACGTGTTGCGTAAGATGTTTCTGAAGAGCAAGTTGTGCATCCATACGCTCATGCCACCTCTTTTTTTTAGGAACTATTTTATTCCGCGATATAGATGGTTGTTTTATGACTGTCAGTGTAAACATGAAGTCACACTTGCTAAATAAAATTGTGTTAGATCTTGGCCTACATCCTTTAGGTCAGAAATTGTGATAAAAAATTATAAGAATTGACTTTCACTTTGTGTGAGTTCATTGGAGTATGAACCTTCATAGAGTGAGGGTCAAACATTGTATGAACGTCGTTGCAAGCGATTCGCTGTGCAGAGTTGCATCCCTTGGGCACGCCAGAAACCTATGATTATGGGTTCGAATCCCGGTTCGCCCCAATTATATTTCTAGGAAAGACAAAGCCCTATCAAACTCTTATCGACTGATCTCACTCACCTCAAACATGTGCAAAGCTATGGAAGCCATGGTTATGAAAAGGCTCATGCATCACCTTGAAACTGGCAACCACATCAAACCTGACCAAAGTGGCTTCAGGAAGAGAAACTTGTGTCCATATCATATTCTAGGACTAGAAAATGAAATAAAAAAAGCTCAATTAAACAGACAGTACCTAGCCGCAGTATTTCTGGACTTCAGCAAAGCCTTAAGACATGGTATGGCATGACGGACTCCTCACAAAACTTGCACAAAATGGAGTAGAAGGGAACATGGCAAACTTCATAGACAGCTTCCTGCAAGACAGGTCGCTATCAGTTAAAATAGGGAATTAAAGCTGCAAGCAGCAATGGCGGGCTCCAAGAAACACTGTGCCCAAACGTCCATGTTCGAATCCTCAAAGGGTTTCCTTGAACCAAATCCGTCAAATGTAGGCACCACTTGCAGGGTATCGTCGCAAGGAAAATGGCGTGTGCCAGGGTGTCCAGGTCTGTTCTAAAACCATTACCGACCTCGAACATGTTCGAATCCATAAAAGGTTGGCTTGTTCCAACTCTGTCAAAAGGTAGTCACCAGAAATCGCCGCTGGTTCCAGGGGTGTCCCAAATATAAATCAAATATTACCACCAAGCGGTGTTACTTTTAGCATACAACCAATAACAATAAATGAGATGCATATGGCACACTAACTTCATGTAAACTTGCAATAGTTTCTGTGGAGAACCTTACAAGATATGATCTTTAAAGCAAAATTTCATTGAAAAAAAATGATCAAAATCAAAATTCAATACGGCCGTAACAAAAAAAGAATTCCAAAATCGGCTACTAAAGTTTGATGCGTTATGTATGGAGATAATTATCAAAAAGTTTGAAAGCATTTCATGCAGTGGACCCGGAGTTCTTTGCGTTTAAAGACAGGTACCCCAAAAAACACTGTGGAAACCTTGAATCCATAATGGCTGCCAAACCACGTGACCAATGACCAAAGTCAAAGAACAAAAAGTGTCAAGCAGCTGAAGCAGCAGATACATGCAAGGTTTCAAAGTAATCGGATAAACGGTTGCTGAGCAATAGGGTGAAACATATCTTCAAAACATTCTGTTCTTTTAGTTATCTGCCCTTGGCTTTTGGGCCTACGGCCTTGGGTTTTTGGAGGGCACTAGTACCCAACGGTCCACATACACACACAAAATGTGAACAAAATCGAGCAAGAGGTTATTTTTCTAGCTCTGGTACAAAAATCAGCGGAATAATAATAATATTAAATCAAACGCTAACACTGGGACTCTTCAGCCTTTCGGCTTGGTGACACTTTAACAGGCCGTAACTTCTTTGTCAGTTGGGCTCCAGTCAAACGGATTAGCGTTCTGCGTTCGTCCGGGCCCCGGGTTCCTGTCGCATTGCTGAGATAAAGTGCTAAACCTGTTCCCCACCTCGTTCATATATTCGAATCCTCAAAGGGTTTACCTGTACCAACGCCGTCAAATGTAAAGAACCTCTTGTGAGACATCACCACTACTAAATTGACCTGGGTGTCCCAGGATGTTTTAACCAATTTCCAACTTCGACCCTGTTCGAATCCTCAAATGGTTTGTTTGTACCAATGCCATCAAATGTAATGAACCACTTGCATGACATCGCCACATGTGTCCCAGTGTGTTCTGAACCGATGTTTGACTTCGACCATGTTCGAATCCGCATATGGTTTGCTTGTACCAACTCCGTCAAATGTAATGAACCGTTTGTGAGACATCACCACACGTGTCCCAGTGTGATCTTAACCCATGTTTGACTTCGACCATGTTCGAATCCCCAAATGGTTTGGTTGTACCAACGCCATCAAATGTAATAAACCGCTTGTGAAACATCATCACACGCGTCCCAGTATGTTCTTAACCCATGTTTGATTTCGACCATGTTCGAATCCCCAAATGGTTTGGTTGTACCAACGCCATCAAATGTAATAAACCGCTTGTGAAACATCACCACACGTGTCCCAGTATGTTCTTAACCCATGTTTGACTTCGACCATGTTCGAATCCCAAAATGGTTTGGTTGTACCAACTCCGTCAAATGTAATGAACCGCTTGTGAGACATCACCACATGTGTCCCAGTGTGTTCTTAACCCATGTTTGACGTCGACCATGTTCGAATCCACATATAGTTTGCTTGTACCAACTCCGTCAAAAGATAGTCACTGTTTGCAGGACATTACCGCTACCAAATTTACGTGTGCCACAGTTTCCCAGAGTGTACTAAACCAATTTCCGACCTCGACCATATCCTAATCCGCAAATGGTTTGCTTTAAACAACGCTGTCAAAAATAAGGTACCGTAGCAATTGGCAATTGAGAGCGAGTCTGACCACCCGATCCGATTAGTCGCCTCCTGTGACAAGCATAGTTGCCTCTTGAGACAAGCATAGGTTGAAAAAGGCCAATTCTAACTCTGGTCGTCAAGGGTAGTACACATAATATTGAACAAGGCTGTGGAGAACGCGAGGGTATCTGCAAAGCCAGTGAATGGGGGTTTGTAGTAGATTTATGAGGCGCTTCCTTCAGTATTTGTACTCAAGTCTGATTTTTTTACTTAAATCGAATAATACCACACCAAGCAGTGGTGCTTTCAGTATGCAACCCAGGACAAAATGAGCTCCATATAGTCTCAAAGTTTCATGCAAACTTTCAATAGTTTCTGTCAAGAACCTTACAAGCTATGATCTTAAAAGTAAAATTTCGGTGAAAAAAATGATCAAAATCAAAATCCAATATGGCCGCAACTACAAAAGATATCGAAAATGGCGATGCTAATTTGTTGTGTTCTGTATGGAGACAATTCTCAGAAAGTTTGAAATCATTTCATGCAGTGGATTCAGAGGAGATAGTATTTGAAGACAGGTGCCCAAAAAACCCTGGCAAAACCTTGAATCCAATATGGCTGCCAAACCACGTGATCAATGACCAAAGTCAAAGAACAAAAATTATCAAGCAACTAAAGCAGTAGATACATGCAAGGTTTGAAAGTAAACGGACAAACGGTTGTGGAGCAACAGGGCAAAATATATCGTAAAAAAATACTTGTTTTTCAGTTATCTGCCCTTGGCCTTTGGGCCTACGGCCTTTGCTTTTTGGCGGGCACTAGTACCCAATGGTCTACAAACACACACAAAATTTGAACAAAATCGAGCTAGTGGTTATTTTGCTAGGGCAGGTACAAAAATCGGCAGAATAATAAATAATAATAAATAATAATAAATAATAATAATAATAATAATAATTAAAGCTGCAAGCAGCAATGGCGGGCTCCAAGTAACACTGTGCCCAAACGTCCATGTTCGAATCCTCAAAGGGTTTCCTTGAACCAACTCCGTCAAATGTAGGCACCACTTGCAGGGTGTCGTCGCAAGGAAATTGGCGTGTGCCAGAGTGTCCAGGTCTGTTTTAAAACCATTACCGACCTCGAACATGTTCGAATCCATAAAGTGTTTGCTTGTACCAGCTCTGTCAAAAGATGAACACCGGAAATCGCCGCTACGAAATTGCCGTGTTCCAGGGGTGTCCAAAGTATTGATCAAATATTACCACCAAGCGGTGTTACTTTTAGCATACAACCAATAACAATAAATGAGATGCATATGGCACACTAACTTCATGTAAACTTGCAATAGTTTCTGTGGAGAACCTTACAAGATATGATCTTCAAAGCAAAATTTCTTTGAAAAATATGATCAAAATCAAAATTCAATACGACCGTAACTAAAAAAGATATCCAAAATCAGCTATTAATGTTTGATGCGTTATGTATGGAGACAATTATCAGAAAGTTTGAAAGCATTTCATGCAGTGGACTCAAAGTTGTTTGCATTTGAAGACAGGTACCCTAAAAACACTGTGAAAACCTTGAATCCAATATGGCTGCCAAACCATGTGACCAATGACCAAAGTCAAAGAACAAAAGATGTCAAGCAGCTCAAGCAGCAGACACATGCTAGGTTTCAACGTAATCGGATAAGCGGTTGCGGAGCAATAGGACGAAATACATCTTCAAAATATTCTGTTCTTGGCCTTTGGGCCTACGGCCTTGGGATTTTGGCGGGCATCAGTACCCACCGGTCCACATTCACACACACAATGTGAACATAATCGAGCCAGTGGTTATTTTTCTAGCTCTGGTACAAAAATCGGCGGAATGATAATAATATTAAATCAAACGCTAACACTGGGACTCTTCAGCCTTTCGGGTTGGTGACTCTTCAGGCTGTAACTTCTTTGTCAGTTGGGCTCAAGTCAAATGGATTATCGTTCGGCGTTCCTCCGGGCCCCGGGCTCCTGTCGCATTGTTGAGATAAACTGCTAAAACCTGTTTCCCACCTCGTTCATATATTTGAATCCTCAAAGGGTTTACCTGTACCAACGCCGTCAAATGTAAAGAACCTCTTGTGAGACATCACCACTACTAAATTGACATGTGCCTGGGTGTCCCGGGATGTTTAAACCAATTTCCAACTTCGACCCTGTTCGAATCCTCAAATGGTTTGTTTGTACCAACGCCATCAAATGTAAGGAACCGCTTGCGAGACATCACCCCATGTGTCCCAGTGTGTTCTTAACCCATGTTTGACTACTACCATGTTCGAATCCGCATATGGTTTGCTTGTACCAACTCCGTCAAAAGATAGTCACCGTTTTCAGGACATTACCGCTACCAAATTGGCGTGTCCCACAGTTTCCCAGAGTGTACCTAACCCATTTCCGACCTCCATATTCTAATCCGCAAATGGTTTGCTTTTAACAACCCTGTCAAAAATAAGGTACCATAGCATTTGGCAATTGAAAAATGAAGAACCAAGTCAGCGAGTCTGACCACCCGATCCAATTAGTCGCCTCCTGTGACAAGCATAGTTGCCTCTTGAGACAAGCATCGGTTGAACAAGGCCAATTCTAACCCTGATCGTCAAGGGTAGTACACATAATACTTAAGAAGACTGTGGAGAACATTTGGGTGTCTCCAAAGCCAGTGAATGGGGGTTTATGGTAGATTTATGAGGCGCTTCCTTTAGTATTTGTACTCAAGTCTCACATTCTACTAAAATCAAATAATACCACCAAGCGGTGGTGCTTTCAGTATGCAACCCAGAAAAAAATTAGGTACATATAGTATCAAAACTTTATGCAAACTTTCCATAGTTTCTGTTAAGAACCTTATAAGATATGATCTTTAAAGTAAAATTTTGGTGAAAAAAATGATCAAAATCAAAATCCAATATGGCCGCAACTAAAAAAGATATAAAAAAACGGCTATGCTAATTTGTTGTGTTCTGTATGGAGACAATTCTCAGAAAGTTTGAAATCATTTCATGCAGTGGATTCAGAGGAGATAGTATTTGAAGACAGGTGCCCAAAAAACCTTGTGACCAATGACCAAAGTCAAAGAACAAAAATGTCAAGCAGCTCAAGCAGCAGATACATGCTAGGTTTCAACGTAATCGGATAAGCGGTTGCGGAGCAATAGGGCGAAATACATCTTCAAAATATTCTGTTCTTTTAGTTATCTGCCCTTGGCCTTTGGGCCTACGGCCTTGGGATTTTGGCGGGCACTAGTACCCACCGGTCCACATACACACACAAAATGTGAACATAATCGAGCCAGTGGTTATTTTTCTAGCTTTGGTACAAAAATCGGCGGAATAATAATAATATTAAATCAAACGCTAACATTGGGACTCTTCAGCCTTTCGGGTTGGTGACTCTTCAACAGGCTGTAACTTCTTTGTCAGTTGGGCTCAAGTCAAATGGATTATCGTTCTGCGTTCCTCCGGGCACCGGGTTCCTGTCGCATTGTTGAGATAAAGTGCTAAAACCTGTTTCCTACCTCGTTCATATATTCGAATCTTCAAAGGGTTTACCTGTACCAACGCCGTCAAATGTAAAGAACCTCTTGTGAGACATCACCACTACTAAATTGACATGTGCCTGGGTGTCCCGGGATGTTTAAGCCAATTTCCAAATTCGACCCTGTTCGAATCCTCAAATGGTTTGTTTGTACCAACGCCATCAAATGTAAGGAACCGCTTGCGGGACATCACCCCATGTGTCCCAGTGTGTTCTTAACCCATGTTTGACTACTACCATGTTCAAATCTGCATATGGTTTGTTTGTACCAACTCCGTCAAAAGATAGTCACCGTTTTCAGGACATTACCGCTACCAAATTGGCGTGTCCCACAGTTTCCCAGAGTGTACTTAACCCATTTCCGACCTCCATATTCTAATCCGCAAATGGTTTGCTTTTAACAACGCTGTCAAAAATAAGGTACCATAGCAATTGGCAATTGAAAAATGAAGAACCAAGTCAGCGAGTCTGACCACCCGATCTGATTAGTCGCCTCCTGTGACAAGCATGGTTGCCTCTTGAGACAAGCATCGGTTGAAAAAGGCCAATTCTAACCCTGATCGTCAAGGGTAGTACACATAATACTGAAGAAGACTGTGGAGAACGTTTGGGTATCTGCAAAGCCAGTGAATGGGGGTTTATGGTAGATTTATGAGGCGCTTCCTTCAGTATTTGTACTCAATTCTCACATTTTACTAAAATCAAATAATACCACCAAGCGGTGGTACTTTCAGTATGCAACCCAGAAAAAGTTTAGGTACATATAATATCAAAACTTTATGCAAACTTTCCATAGTTTCTGTTAAGAACCTTATAAGATATGATCTTTAAAGTAAAATTTGGGTGAAAAAAATGATCAAAGTCAAATTCCAATATGGCCGCAACTAAAAAAGATATCCAAAATCGGCTATTAACGTTTGATGTGTTCTGTATGGAGACCATTCTCAGAAAGTTTGAAAGCATTTCATGCAGTGGACTCAAAGTTGTTTGCATTTGAAAACAGGTACCCAAAAGACACTGTAAAAACCTTGAATCCAATATGGCTGCCAAACCACGTGACCAATGACCAAAGTCAAAGAACAAAAGATGTCAAGCAGCTTAAGCAGCAGATACATGCTAAGTTTCAAAGTAATCGGATAAGCCATTGCGGAGCAATAGGGCGAAATACATCTTCAAAAAATTATGTTCATTTAGTTATCTGCCCTTGGCCTTTGGGCCTACGGCCTTGGGTGTTTGGCGGGCACTAGTACCCAACAGTCCACATACACACACAAAATGTGAACATAATCGACCCAGTGGTTATTTTGCTAGGTGTGGTACAAAAATCGGCGGAATAATAAATAATAATAATAATAATAAATAATAATAATAATAATAAATCGAACAATTTCAATAGGGCTCTACAGCCTTTCGGCTTGGAGCCCTAATAATAATAAATAATAATTAAAGCTGCAAGCAGCAATGGCGGGCTCCAAGAAACACTGTGCCCAAACCTCCATGTTCGAATCCTCAAAGGGTTTCCTTGAACCAAATACGTCAAATGTAGGCACCACTTGCAGGGTATCGTCGCAAGGAAAGTGGCGTGTGCCAGGGTGTCCAGGTCTGTTCTAAAACCATTTCCGACCTCGAACATGTTCGAATCCATAAAAGGTTGGCTTGTGCCAACTCTGTCAAAAGATAGTCACCGGAAATCGCCGCTACGAAATTGGCGTGTTCCAGGGGTGTCCCAAATATAAATCAAATATTACCACCAAGCGGTGTTACTTTTAGCATACAACCAATAACAATAAATGAGATGCATATGGCACACTAACTTCATGTAAACTTGCAATAGTTTCTGTGGAGCACCTTACAAGATATGATCTTTAAAGCAAAATTTCGTTGAAAAAAATGACCAAAATCAAAATTCAATATGGCCGCAACTAAAAAAGATATCCAAAATCGGCTATTAACGTTTGATGTGTTGTGTATGGAGACAATTATCAGAAAGTTTGAAAGCATTTCATTCAGTGGATTCAAAGTTGTTTGCATTTGAAGACAGGTACCCCAAAACACTATGAAAACCTTGAATCCAATATGGCTGCCAAACCACGAGACCAATGACCAAAGTCAAAGAACATAAAATGTCAAGCAGCTCAAGCAGCAGATACATGCTAGGCTTCAAAGTAATAAGATAAGCGGTTGTGGAGCAATAGGGCGAAATACATCTTCAAAATATTCTGTTCTTTTAGTTATCTGCCCTTGGCCTTTCCGCCTACGGCCTTCAGTTTTTGGCGGGCACTAGTACCTATCGGTCCTCATACACACACAAAATTTGAACAAAATCGAGCCAGTGGTTATTTTTCTAGCTCTGGTACAAAAATCGGCGGAATAATAATAATATTAAATCAAACGCTAACACTGGGACTCTTCAGCCTTTCGGCTTGGTGACTCTTTAACAGGCTGTAACTTCTTTGTCAGTTGGGCTCCAGTCAAACGGATTAGCGTTCTGCGTTCGTCCGGGTCCTGGGTTCCTGTCGCATTGCTGAGATAAAGTGCTAAACCTGTTTCCCACCTCTTTCATATATTCGAATCCTCAAAGGGTTTACCTGTACCAACGCCGTCAAATGTAAAGAACCTCTGGTGAGACATCACCACTACAAAATTGACATGTGCCTGGGTGTCCCAGGATGATTTTACCAATTTCCAACTTCGACCATGTTCGAATCCTCAAATGGTTTATTTGTACCAACGCCATCAAATGTAAGGAATCGCTTGTGAGACATCACCACATTTGTCCCAGTGTGTTCTTAACCCAAGTTTGACTAGACCATGTTCGAATCCGCATATGGTTTGTTTGTACCAACGCCATCAAATGTAAGGAACCGCTTGTGAGACATCACCACATGTGTCCCAGTGTGTTCTTGACCCATGTTTGACTTCGACCATGTTCGAATCCGCATATGGTTTGGTTGCGACAACGCCGTCAAATGTAATAAACCGCTTGTGAGACATCACCACATGTGTCCCAGTGTGTTCTTAACCCATGTTTTACTTCGACCATGTTCGATTCTGCATTTGGTTTGCTTGTACGAACTCCGTCAAAAGATTGTCACCGTTTTCAGGACACTGCCGCTACCAAATTGGCGTGTGCCACAGTTTCCCAGATTGTACTTAACCCATTTCCGACCTCGACCATATTCTAATCCACAAATGGTTTGCTTTTAATAACGCCGTCAAAAGTAAGGTACCATAGCAATTGGCAATTGAGAAATGAAGAACCAAGTCAGCGAGTCTGACCACCCGATCCGATCAGTCGCCTCATGTGACAAGCTTACTGTAGTTGCCTCTTGAGACAAGCATCGGTTGAAAAAGGCCAATTCTAACCCTGATCATCAAGGGTAGTACACATAATACTGAAAAGACTGTGGAGAACGCTTGGGTATCTGCAAAGCCAGTGAATGGAGGTTTATGGTAGATTTATGAGGCGCTTCCTTCAGTATTTGTACTCAAGTCTAATTTTTTACTAAAATCAAATACTACCACCAAGCGGTGGAGCTTTCAGTATGCAACCCAGAAATAAAATTAGGTACATATAGTATTAAAACTTTATGCAAACGTTCAATAGTTTCTGTTAAGAACCTTAGAAGCTATGATCTTAAAAGTAACATTTCGGTGAAAAAAATGATCAAAATCAAAATCCAATATGTCCGCAACGAAAAAAGATATCCAAAATCGGCTATTAAGGTTTGATGTGTTATGTATGGAGACAATTATCAGAAAGTTTGAAAGCATTTCATGCAGTGGACTCAAAGTTGTTTGCATTTGAAGACAGGTACCCAAAAGACACTGTAAAAACCTTGAATCCAATATGGCTGCCAAACCACGTGACCAATGACAAAAGCCAAAGAACAAAAAATGTCATGCAGCTCAAGCAGCAGATACATGCAAGGTTTCAAAGTAATCGGATAAGCAGTTGCCGAGCAATAGGACGAAATACATCTTTAAAAAAATCTGGTTTTTTGGTTATCTGCCCTTAGCCTTTGGGCCTACGGCCTTGGGTTTTTGGCGGGCACTAGTACCCAACGGTCTACATACACACACAAAATTTGAACAGAATCGAGCAAGTGGTGATTTTGCTAGGTCTGGTACAAAAATCGGCGGAATAATAAATAATAAATAATAATAATAATAATAATAATAAATCGAACGATTTCAATAGGGCTCTACAGCCTTTCGGCTTGGAGCCCTAATAATAAATCGAACGATTACAATAGGGCTCTACAGCCTTTCGGCTTGGAGCCCTAATAATAAATCGAACGATTACAATAGGGCTCTACAGCCTTTCGGCTTGGAGCCCTAATAATCAATCTGATCCAATGGCACGCCACAATGCAGCATTTTAAGCCCAACTCTGTTTAACATCATGATCAATGATCTTTTTGACGATGTCAACTCTCCTACCCAAACTTCAAAATTCGCTGATGACGGAGCAATATGGGTAAAGCACAGATATTTCACAAATCAGAAAAACACTCCAGTCAGCCCTGGACGGAGTAGATCAAAGGTGCAATAAATGGGGATTCACCTTTTCAAGTGAAAAAACTGTTGGTGTTCTATTCAAACGCCACGGGAAAGATGCTATGATACCCTGTGTCTCCATAAAAGGCAAACCAATCAAATTAGAAAAATACGCAATATTTCTTGGGGTGATGCTTGATCAACACCTCACTTGGTGCAAACATATAGAATATGTGGAAAACAGATGTCAAAAAGACCTGAATGTATTATGGGCAATTTCAGGCACATCTTGGGGCACATTGAGGGACACTCAGCTGGACCTCTACAAATCTCTTTTCAGATCAAAAATTGACTATGGTTGTAAGGCAGCATCAAATACTGTCTTGAGCCGCCTAGACAGAATACAATACAAGCCCTAATGCTGGCCACAGGCCACTAGAAGCAATATAAGTAGAAACGGGAGAACTCCCATTTAAACTAAGAAGAGAGCAGGCAATATTATTGTTCTGGGGATGAACATCAAACCCTTTGGTAAAAAAGATATGGCAAGACAAAAACACTCGAGATGAAGCCTTAGCTCCAAAAAATCCTCACTAAAGCAGAGCTCCAGATAAGCTTTTGGTGTTGTGGGTATTTTACCCATGCATTTTAAAATCATTGGGTATCAGTAATTCCATCTGCGTATTCAAATTTCTGTTACCCACTAGTTTTTACACATGTGGGTATTTAAGTTAAATATTAAAAAACACTATTCATCTAGTCCCTGCAAACTGGTGTCGTGTGGGTTCGAGAGCTTTATAGGACTCAAAAATACCACGATTACTCCACAAGCAAGTGTGATGGCAAACGTTTTTTTCAAAATAGGTTGCTGATTTGCTAATCGAATACGCAGGGTTACTTCACAATATTTTGATGATACGCACACGTTTTATTTTTGTAGCGTATCTGTAATGTTCGTTGCGTATTTGATACGCTTGGATTATATTTTACAGTGATACGCAGATACGCAGCTTATCTGGAGCTTTGCTAAAGCCATCTGGGATATTAGTACGTGAATCCATATCCACAGCTCCAAACCCCAAGCACATTCGGTTCGCCTGCCTGATGGTCAGTCAGTATTCACTGCTGAATTGGAGGCAATTCATCATGCACGCAAACTCACACCGGAACTTCCGGAAGCAAAGGCAGTCGTCCTATCAGACTCGCTAAGTGCACTTCAAGCCATCAGTGGCAGAAACTCCAGGCCAAAAACAGTCAACAATATTTTGTTACTAGAATGTCAAGACAATGCCCCAGCCCGGGTTCGTTTAAAACAAGAATTGCAGTTAGATCCGCTATCTGTCATAGATCTTCTAAAGCCAAGAGATGCAATAGCAAAGCCCAAACTAACTCTGTTTCTGAAAGATGGACAGCTTCTCGAGCGTATATAAACAGAGCAACCAAGGATAAAAATGAAATTATATACGAAAATAGAAATCATGTCAATTCAAAAACAGAAATTATGTGAATACCAAACTCACAATAGTTATGTGTACCCTACTCACACACAGGAGTCCCAAAGAGGGACAGGTCAGCCGAAATTGCTTGAGCAGAAGGCGACCTCTCAAACACTTAATGCAACAACTGTGTTAAGCAGAAGGGGTTTGCCGCTAATACCAAGCAGACCTCTCTCCTACAGCCCAGAGGGTTGTACTGACTCTCAGTGGCACCCTCAGCTATATTCTAAGATATTGTTATATGTTCATTGTAAATTGTTCTTGTAAATAGAATTGTAATTAGTCTCCTGTGACTCTGGCTCTTTGCTGACTAATTCCCCCAAGAAAACCAGCTCTTCATTTGGAAAGTTTTGTTCATCTGAACAGAACCATAATACACTGTTGAATAAAAATCAGGATACATAGCTACAGCAGGATAGTGTGAGGGTTTGTATGGGAAATAATTTGTCATCATATGAATATATATATAATGTTACTAAAACAAGAAGATTATACTATGATTTACATCTATTTATGTATAATATACATTTTGTGGGGTAGTCAGTATGATTTGTTGTTTGTTGGGGCATCTCTGTAATTTACTACTATTTTCAGAGCATGAGTATCAGAATTCTGTATGAAATGATGGATCAATGAATAAAAACCTGTGATGACTCAAAGCACTTAATGGTGGGACACATGTTATAAGGGGCAGAATATTATGGGTAATGATGACTAATAATTGCAACTAAGTAACTGATTGCTTGATAGAGGCATGGTAGATTTTCATTTGGCATATTTCTAAAAGATAATGTCAGAATATATATTTTAATATTCAGAAGCAACTTCAATTTTGATATGAAAAGTAACATTTAAAATCAGTTGTTTTATTATTTTGAATGTTTTTTCTTCTTAAACTATTTGTAAAGGCATTGATGTAAACTTACTAAAAAGATCAGTGGTAAAGGCCTGTCAAAGATGTCTGTGTGCTGCAAATGTAGGCGTATCTCCAATTTTACTTCATTGAAGTCCATGGTAGTATTTGTTGAGATTTGAATGCTTCGAATTGTTGTGGGATATAACACAAAGGCTGAATGATAAATAAAATGAGTTTGCATTATTTAATCATGTTAGCCAAGACTGACAGAATGCCTCCTTGTTTTCTGACGTAGAAAATACTGTGGCAATATTCTGTTTTTCATTACGTATTTCCCGCTATCTTCCATCGTGTCAATTCATCTTTTAGTTGAAGACTCCATAAGTGTTGATGTTCTAAACTAATAATCACTACAAAATATGTGCTAGTTAAAAATATTCAGTTGTAAATGACCGTTTTTGAATGAAGGTGCAACAGGGTAACGCTTTAGCTTGGCTCCGTCTCTTCAAGTCACTAGTTGTAGCAGCATGCATTGATCCCGGAACCAGACTGGAAGCGACAGGTTGGCCCATTGCTTATATCATTTCAAAAGGAGAGTTATTGCCTTTTGGAATAAAAATATCACCCATTCCATGAAAGACTTTCACACATGCATATCTCCTTGGTATTATTTAGAAAATGGGCCTTTTTATGGTGATGTCAGGATTATATGCACCTCATATTAGTCATCACAACTAGAATGGTTTGTTGGAAGAGTTAGGTACCAAAAGAAAACTGGATTTAGGGAAAGAATCTAATTTTGATGGAAATCATGGAGTTTAGGATAATTTTATTTTTAGATTCATTAGACCGTTAACTATCCATGACGTCAGAAGCCACTATTTCTTTGGGTATATTCTTGCACTGACGTAATAAAGATTTTGTATTTGTAAGAATTGTCAAAAAATTGTTATCATTATGATTCATAGAATGCTACCTCTATTACATCAGGAGTAAACTGACCCACCTCCTGACTATTCTGCATCTAGAATGCTGATGTTGGAAGCAAGTGAAGACTGTGCATGTGCAGTGATTTAGGTTATGAAGAGTTTGCAGTGAAGAGTTTTGAAATTTTTTATAATGTGATGACAGCCGAAATACAGGATATCTGTCACTGATGTAATGGAGGTAGTATTTTTTTAATTATTAAAAATGATAACTATTGTTGTCATATAATATTATTGTTATACTTTATTTCTTTTTAGAAGTTTTAGCACCAATTTTTCTTTTAAGCACTACAGATATTTGCATCAAAATTGGGATAATGTGTCATCAGATTATTACTTCATAAGTTTATAGGTGAGCTGCAGACAGAGCCTTGTGGCTCAATTTTTGTAAAGTATTTTCATTTTGAATTTTGCCTGTTTTCAGCATTTTTACCTGAGAATCAAGTGTTAGCTGTAGATGAGTCAAAAGTATTCTGTCCCCCAAACAAGTTGCACGTCCCTGAGACAACAACCGCAACCAGTGACTCCGCCCTGTCTCTCCCTGACAGTGATCTCAGTTCGTCAGAATCCTCTAGCCCTACCTACAGCCATGGTTCACCTCCACGAGACAGGAACAGCAAGGATATGGAGGTCAGTAAGTTTTGTCATAGATTTAACCAAATTATATAGTTGGATATTTAGGCAGGCCCCTCTATGACTGAAATTTGATGATTGGTATATAAATTCCTTAGGGTGGACTCTTCATTAAATCAATCTTTAGGTGACCTACATTTACTTTAAGGTGGTGGTCAGTAAGAGGTCGAATTATGAAACATGGCTCAAGTCATAGGAAATTGTTAATTATTTCATGAGAAATCAAAGCATTTTCCTGTTAATAATAGATTCTAAATAAGTTACTCCATATCTGTCATAAGTCATGGTCGTGTCCAGGGGTCCGGAAAATTTAAAATCCCAATCGGACATTTACATTTATGCCACGCCCCCTTCAAACAGCGTATTTTAGTACGACTTTTTACACACAAATTACAAGTTGTTACGTATTCATAATATGATGAATTATGAATTGTTTCAATTTAAATTGTTTAATTCACCGGACAATTATAACAAATAATATCATTTTAGATATATATGGAAAACATACGTTTGTTTCTGTTATAATAACGATCTGTTACGTTGTGAACGGTCTGATTAATATTCATGAGTCTGCTCAAGTTTACGCATTGTAACATTTGGATCGAGACTATTATCCCATATTTGGTTATCACGTGACCTCACGGGAAAAGATTTTTTTTAAACTAAAGATTTTTTAAAAACAAGACAGATAATATAATCATTGATAGCAATAGTTATTTGAATACTTTTTCATCTGTACTTAATTATTGACCATAAAGAAATTTGATATTGATCGTCACAGAAAGCAAAATGGCGGTCAATCAAGATTCAATATACGACTAGCTACTGAAAACAATAAAATCTGCAAATCCTCATTGTATGTCAACCAGGTGAAAGTCGTTAGCCACGACTTACAAAATGATCATTCAGACTTTGAGGGTTTGCCAGATCCACTTGACTGATCTGCATCGGCGACTGGCTATCGTCACGCTTTCGCTTCTTTTCTGAGCATTGTGAGGATAATGAGGTACATCGATGGTATTTATGTACAGTTGTAAACACCTTTCACGCAAATTAACAAGATGTTCTCAGTAATTAATCCTCGATTAATCAGTGTCAACTCAGTTTATTGCCTATTACAGTGATCATTGTCGGTACGATGTATTTACAGCAATCAAAACAAACAAAGCTTGTCAGTGTAGATAACCTTCATTGTGTTACAACTGCAGACAGAAACTGCTCAGTCCTAACTGTTAAGAATGTCGGGACAGAAAAATTTAAATGTCCGGACAGAAAAATTTAAATGTCCGGTAAGCAATATTTTAAACTAGACATTTGAGATTCCCAATCGGACATGTCCGGCGCATATGACGGTTTCCGGACCCCTGGTCGTGTCATATGTCAAGGTCATTCACTCATTATTTGACTTCTGACTATTGGGGCTATTTGCACTATTTTGATTGTATTTTAGAAGTATCCGACACTAGTCCAATAGTATTGCGATAGTAGTAAACCAGCTTTGATGATTGATAATTATATTCATCAATGTAATAGAAATGAATAAACTTATTGCTAAAGTTATTGTCAAATTCAAGTTATTTTATTCTAATTCATAATGATACAAGACATGTATCAATGATAAGCAATACATCAGCGATTTCTTCTGTACTTGTGATGTGTGAAGGTCACGTCAAATGTCCCCATCATTAAGTTTCTTGCAAACAGTTTAATTCACACTGTATTTATTAATATTTCATGTCAAGGGTCAAGGTCATCTGCAAGGCCATATAATCTGAACAATTGTTTGTTTGCCCTGACTGTAGGTCAGTGAAACTTGGTGCATGCCTTCCTAAGGGTGGGTACCAAATTGGGAAAGATCGTGAATGACCAGGATCAGGTCAAGGTCACAGTGAAGGTCACTCATAAAATGTCATTCATAAAATGTCATTCATAAAATGTTATTTTCTCTAAAATGCTATTTTCTGAAGATGTTTTTTTAAGTATTATGTATGCAGGTAGTATATTATGATAACATTGTATACATGTTACATCAAAGGTCAAGGTCTCCCTAACCCACCCCACCCCACCCCACCCCACCCCCTTCTTAATCATATCCTGACATTTGTTTGTCTGGGAATGATTTACTGTAGTGATCAGCAGATCTCACAACTCAACGGTATATACAGCAACCACGGCCAGATTATCACTATTGACACCTTAAAATGAACTTTATAGTTGGCAGAGAATGGATACATATATTATAAATGCCATACTTTGACTCATTAAGAGTCATATTTTGTTGTAGTTTGACTATTATATGTCAACATTAAGTTTTTGCAATCATCTACGGTTACTGGTAAAAAATGTTCCATATGTAAAAAATATCCAGGAGTGGCATTCAGCTTTACCAAAATGCTAAGCTTATTATTATCATTATTATTTTAAATATATACAGTAAAAGCTGGTACTAATATAACACGATATTGGAATGTGTTATTCCTGCAAAAATATTAGTTTTAGAAACAATACTCCTGATTATTGCATCAATGTTCTTTGAAAGAATATAATGGGTAATTTTTAACCCAATCACCTGTAAATCGGAAAAATCATGTGTACAGGTGATTGCCTTTTCCAGCTTAGTTTCTAAGAAAATATACACTATCATCTTAATCTCTCTATATAAAACAAGACCCCCTCCGTGGTCTAGTGGTAGAGCGTCCGCCCGGAGAGCGGAAGGTCCGGGGTTGTATCCCCGGCCCCGTCATACCAAAAGACGTTAAAAGATGGTACTTGTTGTTACCCTGTCTGGCGCTCGGCATTAAGGGGCTAAAACAAGAACTGGTCGGCTCGGAGTCAGTATACTGTGTCTGAGTGGGGTATTCATGTTAAACTGCGGCATGGTATCTCAGTGAGCTAGCACTATAAATTGGCATTAGTCCGGACTAGTACAAGCAGTCTCACACATACATACACATGCATGCACGTCGCTATATAAGTGCAATAATCTTGGACGCGATGTTAAACCCCATTTCACCTCACCTATATAAAACAATGACTACCAGAACAGGAAATACAATTTAAATAGTAAATCATCATGTCTTGTTATGTTTTATCTCAAATTTCAAATTTGTATTGACCAAGTTTGTTATCACCTGTTCACTTACCTGAATTCGCTGAAGGGATACGATGTAATTTTTATTCTGCACTCCAAAAACTTTTTTCCAAAATACTGAATCACCTAGAGGGGGTAGCGAATTATACTTGGGTGCACACTTAACTCAAGAAAATATGGTATGATTTGAACTAGAAATAATACAGCAGTTGGTTGGCTGAAATTGAGGCTCAAGGTCATTCAACCAAAGTGCATATAACTTTCATATTAAGGTGGCAAGAAGAATAAGACTTTCCATTTTACAGATGTATTGCATTAGGTATGTGTTTTCCCCAACTGGAAAGGATATCATAAAACCAGAAGTGACTATGAAGTACTCATTAAAGCTCTCAACATTACTGTCGAACCAGTTCGACAGAGTGTGTCACTAGCCGTGTTGCTACTGTCGAACCAGTTTGACAGGTGAATAGCATAAGGACACCCACAAACAAAACTCGCAATATCTATTTACCAAAAAGGCTTTGCGTATATTTAAATTATGTATGACCGGCATAAATGCTCAGCTTGCTCAACATCAAAACTTTCAATAGTTTATTTACCTTAAAAAAAAATATCGCGAGTTTAAAAAGTTTCGGGAAACCTCTTGGCACACAACTACCAGAAACGGCCATTGTTGACTTCACGTTGAGCGGCATGCAGTCCGATATTTTCTTTATAATGTTATCATTTTTCACATTCAATCATAATTTATTGTTTGCTGATGAATTGAAAACACCCAAGTTCCTTAATTTATGAAAATTAGCAAATTTCTATGAAATTTATTGTAAACAAACAATCTGAATCGTAACATCATCGATTGGATGGAACTTGTACGATCATGGCAACGGCAGTAAACAAACAACTCCACATGCATAATTTTCTTCATACACATAATTATTATAGTGAAAACAAATCATCAGCATGTACATCGCAGATAAGTGAATCATACCACTTGATATTCAACATGACATGGAATGGTGATCCTTTTATATTGATAACTAAAGTTCAAATAAAAGATACCAAGAAACTTGCATGTGCCGTGTTGATTCATCTTCTCTCGTTTCCAGGTCATGGGAGCATGCAAGGTCAATTGGATTTAAAAATATGCCAATTCTATCGTGAAAATCACTTTGTAATTTCATATTAGTGGTGATTAATGATAATATGTAGTGATTTGTGTTTATTCTGTATAATACAGGCGAAATATTTCAAAATTGACTGTTATTGTCTTGTTACAAAAGATTATCAGCAGCCAACCCCTGTCTGTGACATCACTTCTGGTGCACAACCTTAAATATTGATGTCAGAATTTAAATCTTTATTTTCGTTTTTCTCTTGTCATATTAAACGGAAAATGACAAATGAAATAATCTTCGATTGAGAAGATTGTCAACTTTCGCCAAGGCATATACATGAAGGCAATGTAAACTTTGTTGATATTAAAAAAGCAATAACTTATGCCGAGGTCGGGCGAAGTGCGCCATGTTTGGTGTTCAAACGTCTGCAAGCATCATGACACGGTACTTGTATTTTCGTATATCGTAAATATTCAACCCAAACACTTGAAATTAGGATTGGTGAACATTTTATAACATGACATGTTAGATAAACTTGAATGTTCGTATTTCTGCAACTGACATGATGACCTCAGGGATTTAGTTTTTTTTCTGTTTACCGTTTTGATAATAAATTTACAGAAATGGTTCATAAAAAAACCATTGTGCTGTTATTTACCAATAAAAAACATCGAATTTATACTCAGTCAAAATTAAGATATCGGAGATCTGATTATTGAAATCAATTTGCACCAATTTAATGATTTAAAAACATTCCTAACATGAAACGTAAACTACCTTCAATAATGTAATTCAGGCAAGATCACGAAAATTTACAAATTTTGTGTTCGTTTTGGTCTTAACCTTGGTATGATTGAAAACATCAGGAATTGTTAACATAATAATGTGTATTTTTCTATTAAGAATAAATATGCAAAATATTTCTTCAATTGGCCCTTGTATAATGAAGCACCGACCGTTTGAAATCACCCATCCTCTTTACAGCGCCTTATGCTAAAATTAACCCAACAGGCTAAGAAGTGTGAAAACAATTCAGCAGACTAAAGGTTAAAGTAACTACTGGCATGGTACTTTCTATTTAAATTTGCCCTGCAGTTGGCTTATTTTTCCCCAACTAGAAGTGCTCAGTTTAAAGAGGCTAGAGGCATTCTCTGACAACAAAGTTGTACCACATTGACAAGATTAGGGATCAACAGTGAATATCAATAGATATTGGTGAGATCAGCTGTCACCTGATTTGGTCAAGTAAAAATGCTTCATGAAACCGGTACATGTTTCTGGTAGGAAAGTTTTGTAGGCAGGAATAGGTAGGCTTTGGGTGCACTTCTGTTTATGCATGTAATGAGAACACCTTTCATGTTTTCTTTCACTTTTTGATGGTAAAATATATAAACAGGATTGATATAAATCTGCAAAATGAATAAAAATATGAATTCAGTGGTTAAGTTATACCCAAATGGAGTTGTTTTTACAATGAATCAACCTAAATTATAAAAAATCCTCCAGGGCTTATCTCTCTTTGATTTTGATGCAATAGGTGCCAACCATATGCAAATCGATTTTGACAGCTTGCATGATTCAGATGTTAAGTAGGGGCACGGGTGACCCAGTCATATAAGGTGCCGCGATTTGATGTGCACGCCCTTGGGCACGCCAGAAACCTATGATTGTGGGTTCGAATCTCGTTTCGCCCCAATTATGTTTCTAGGTTTGTCAGCACCATACCCATACCCGTGCAACTGGGTTTCACCTAAGTGGTAAACGTCTGAGGCCTGCATCACTTCGGGCTTTCCTCCCACATTAAGCTGACACGCCGTGATATAACTGGAATACTGTTAAAAGCGGCGGTAAACCCAACTCGCTCACTCACTCTTAAGAAAAGGCACAGCACCTGGTCTTGACATGACCAGTTATGAGATATTGAAAAACCTACCTGATCAAACCGAAAGCTTATTCACTGAGTTGTATAACACGATATGGTCCAAAGGAGAAGTCCCAAAAGCATGGAAACTGCTGCAGTTATCCCGCTTCTAAAGCAAGGGAAAACTGTAAAAAGAAGCATTAAGCCCAACTCACTCACTCACTCAGATCTTAAGTATGTTTATGTCCAGTAATGAATGTATTACAAGGGCCAACACTGTCAGATTATTTAGAGTGTGTAAACAAACCAACCCCAACTGATCAGGCCATTGGGGGTCAGTGCATTGTTGAAATGTATGTAGCCTGAAGCAGTCCTGAAACATAGATGCCTGAAACATAGATGTCTCTACCCATGAAGATCTGGATTAGAATAGGTCTTGAGCAATCCATGCTTGCCAAAAGAGGCGACTATGCTTGTCGCAAGAGGCGACTAACATGATCGGGTGGTCATTTCACTGACTTGGTTGATGCATGTCATCATATCCCAATTGTGTGGATCGATGCTCATGATGTCAATCTTTGGATTGTCTGGTCCAGACTTGATTATTTAAAGATCGCTGTCATATAGCTGGGATATTGCTGGGTGAGGCATTATACAACAAATATTCAAACAAAAATCAGCAACGAAAATAGACATTATCTATATCAAGTAAGGCTCAGGCCCATTTGATAATATTTTTACTGCATTACCGGTATGTACTTTGTTCGATACTGCATACCTGGATCTAGGTTATGTAATGCCTGTTACACAATGATTTTCCAAATAAGTTTTTTGAACAGTGTCAGTGTTGTTTATTGAGATGGAAAACTTTGCTTCATGGTATTCTGAAACATGTTCCTTCTGAAAAACTGGGTCCATAGTTATGAGTCTGGATTGAGTAATATATGCATATACATGTTTCAGTAGTTATCTGCATGCTAAAACATAATATCACCACAGTTGCATCACCAAGCTACAGTCTGCAGAAAGACAGGAATTTCAACTAACACATCAAAACGATTGCATTTGTTGGCACCAATGATATCATATCAAAGGCTGATAACTCTGGTCTGTTTTTGTCCTTTGGGCGAACACATTGTTTTAACGCTATTAGGTACTAGATTTACTCGGTTACATGATAATGTAGTGCATAAATTACCTTTAATAATCATACATCATGAAAGAAAAATGATGAACATTCTCTTGTCTACTTCAAGAAAAGGTTTACATTATTATGTACACTTGCCCTTTAAAGGTAGCAATCATGGAATGTTCTCTTTTTTGGGTTGTACTGCTTTGGTCACACGTTTTCCTTAAGGCTAAAAAAAATATGATAGCCTTGGTTATCAGGCACCACCCGCATCATCATAAAGTCTGCCGCACTGTGATACAATATAGCATGCAGTTACTTCCCTTAACATGCACACTTCTTTACTATGCATCTCGTATTATGGTCATGGCGGCAATAGGAGTTTGTATGCTTGTTTATGTAGAGAGGCCTTTCCCAGGTTGATGATGCACACCTGTTTATTTGGCTACATAATTTTTTAAACAAGCAAATAAAACCCGCCCGCTGCACTAAGTTTTCAAAAATCATTGCCTGATAACCAATTCTTAAGCCTAATCTGAAAGGGATGTCATTTTCCGGAAATGCTTATGACTTTGTAACTAAGATGACAACATTCATGTGGTTAAGTTGTACTACATTAGACAACATTAGGGATCAAAGATAAATAAAAATATATTACCAACAGTTATATGGGAACTGAAGGAATGATAGTGAAGGTGTAATGATGATAAGTATCTGTAAATATAATCTGGGCATTGAGCTGTATATCTGGTGTGTCCTCCTTTATGGCAAATTGTTGATTAACTTGTGTATGGTTACCCTTAGTATTGCCTGCCATTCCACCAACTACTTCACACTGGGCCATGTTAGCAGGTGCTGGGTCTCTGGCGTACACTCTACTCCCAAGAACATCCCATAGATGCTCTATTGGGAACGTGTCAGAATATTTAACAGGCTTGTACAATGTCTATATGCCTTCTCATCGGAGATTATAATTGATGACCTGGACACGATGTGGTCTGGCATTGTGATCTTGCAGTTCAAAATTTCTGCTAAAAATTTCGTCAATATGTTGCTGGCCAGTCAAAAGTCCATTCACAATAACCATATCAGTAAGCCTGTCATGACTGATACCAGCCCACACCAAGACACATCCATCCCAATACCAATCATCGTCAAGAATTATTGCCTTAGCATACTGTCCCCTACTGCGTCTCCAACACCATTTTCTACAATGTGTGAATCAGAAGCAAAACCTCTACCTTTTACGGTAGATCTGGAAATTTGCCTCCCTGTCATTGTACATAGGACAGATTTGAATCTATTGCATAGTGCATTTAATGTAATGAGACTGCCTTGTCTTGCTGTCGTTTTCCAAGCCCGCCCTGCTCAGGTCCCACTGCAACCCCACCCGTTTGACGGTACTTTTCCCACAGTTGAGAAATTACACTTTTTATTTCCTAACATTCAGACTTCTTGGGATATTGACGTACCCCAATCTATTGTACCCACTATTTGCCATTTTGTCTGTGCATTAAGATACTGTCTCAGAGGCATTTTTAAGTGTGTGCGTAGTTCGATTGCATTTGTGATTGTCACTTCCCCTGTAGGCACACACACTTTGGCTTCTATGTGCATGTGCATCACGTGCTGTTCATGCATGATGTGAAATTTCATAGTGATTAGATTTGTTTCGTTCAAATGCTACACCATGGTATTGTACACAAGATAAGATAACCCTTTATTGTCCTCAAGGAAATTTGGGTTGCATCAGCACAAGGTCTCAGCTCATTGATAAACACAAATGCAAATTAATATGAACATGACAAACATGTACACCTCAATGATAGCTACATTCAAATCATTAGTTCCCTTATTTTTTTGTCAGTAGTATAAATATATATTGGTCATGTAAGCTGTCACCTCATTTGATAAGCAAAACAGTGTTAGAAATTGGCGCTAGTCCTGTAGTCCTTACCAAACTACCCAATAGTAACGGTATCCTAAGGACTAGTAGAAATTGGCCCATTTTAAGGGGTTTGCTATAAGGACTAGTGGACAAAAACTGTTAGTTTCTAACCCTGTTAAAGTTCAAATAGTTTGTGACATGTTTCTGTAGGGAAACTTTAAGGGCATTGAGGGCAGGATGGGTATGTGGCTACTTTTCATTTTACTTGTAAAGCAAACAGTTTTCTTTCTATATGTATATGTTTGCAGGTTTTTGTCATTTGTGATTCAGTGTTATAAAATTTGCATGTTAACTTTCAGGATGAAAACACAGTATTCCGCTATGATTCTGGTAATGTAACTGCCACCAGTCATTCACAAAGGTGAGATTATGATGTCATTCTCTGTTTTGGAAATTGGCGGGGTAGGGAAGGAAAAACATATTGTTTTTGCCTCAGTTCCCATCAGCATTCCCATCCTATTCCGAGCCATAACTTAATAACCATGTCTTTTACATTTTCCTAATTTTATTTTTTACATTTCCATGGAAACAATTTTTGACTTTGTTTCAAACGTGGGTAGGGTTTGTTTTCCGTTTCTTTTCATAGAAACATGTTGACATATTTCAACGAAACTTGGGATGTGTATTACTCATTAGCTGAACTGGTGCCTTTTGCTATTTTATGATTATCCAAATATATTTTTACATTTTCATTGAAACAATATTGACAGTTTCAAACGAGGCTTCGTTTTGGGCCATTACTTGAAAGACTTTTAACATGTTTCAATGAAACTTGGCATATGCAATGCTCATCAATTTAACTGGTGCCTTTTATTTATTTGGAAATTTTTCTAATTATATTTTCTTATGTTTCTTATAATTCTTCCGAACTCTCTGCCTCTATTAAATCACTGCCGTAAATCCTGTATTTTGGCTTCAGTCACACCAACTAAAATTTTCAGATTTTCAACAGACGTCCTCTACACTGTCAATCACACACAATTAGTTGTTCCCAAGTAGCATCGTAACCACCCAAGCTATGACGTATGCATTGGCGTGAACCTCACCTTTTTTCCTGTGTGTGCTAGAGTCAACACATATTGTAATGGTAGTAACAATCGAGCACTTGGTAGTAAATCACATTAATCTAAGATTATTCTAATAGTTTTCTATAATAACAGACAATAAGTTGATATTAATAGCTGCTTCAAGGGTGACGATCACACACCACACGTGAGCATAACTGGTGCTTGGTGTTTGTTAGGTCAAAATGGACTCTCCCTCTACTCCCTGGTGCAAGAAGTGTAGCCATTTTATGGTCACAGGAGATCCTCATGTTAACTGCACTTAGTGCAAAAGCACATCTTGCACTGAGGACAAGAGATGTGAGAGGTGCGCCAACACATCTAAAAAGACCTTCATTAAGATAGCCGAGGCTTAAACCAAGCCTGAGAGAAGTGAGGCAGCCTAGAAGAAAGGTCAAGGTCATGAAATCGGCTCTCATCCCAGCTTCTCTCACTCCAGTTGATCAACCATCTCCTGCACTCTCTATGAGTCTTATTCAACACCTCTTCAAAGAACAGCAGGAGATGATGAAGAATATGTTAGAGGGGAGGCTCTTAACCCTGGACGAAGAAATGGAGAATATGAAAGAGATAGCTCTGGCAAAGAAGAATTATCTGGACACTAGACCACATAGGGGGATGCCACCTGTCAAATCAATACACACGACCGTAGGGCCTTCTCCAGTCTACCAGCCAGCTGAGCCGTAGGGCCAGCCGTCTAACCAGCCATCCGACCAGCCGGGTATGAGCCAGCAGGTTTTTCCTTAACGTGAGACAATACGGTACGGGCACCGCACAGTATCCATGGCAACCCATGAGACACACCAGCCGTCCAGCAAGCTGACTGTTAAGACAGCGTAAGGTCGCCACACAGACTCCATGGGCCCACAGCAATCCAGCCGACTGATCAACCGTTTAGCCAGCCGACCTCAAGGACACCATATGGCTACAACACGCCACTCCAACCATCCAGCCACTCGGCTTATTGTTTGATCTCCATCAACCGACAGCTCCCAAGCCAGCCGCATGGACTACATGGGATCATCCAACCAACCGACCAATCCGCGGACCATGAAGATAACTACCGTACTCGTACCGTTACACATGGACCATCGCAAGTCGTACAGAATCTAATCATACCGGAATCATGAACACCGGAGGACGATGGACCCCACGGGGTAGACCAGCAGACTACTATGATTATCCATCCCCCACGTGAGCTACCCACAGTCACTTGGAAGCAGAAACGGAGTGTTTTGAAGATCAGGCTGACAACTCACCTCAGCGGGATAACATGGAGGGTTGCACATTCGTCGAACTGATAGAGGAATTATACCACCTTATGCCAACCTCCTGTGACAGAGAATTCACCATCCCAGGTGAAGGAATATGGGATATGTCATGCTCCTACAGGGTGGTCGGATAGCCTAGTGGGTAAAGCGTTCCCTTGTCATGCCGAAAATCCGCGTTCGATTCCCTACATGGGTACATTGTGTAAAGCCCATTTATGGTGTCCCAGCCGTGATATTGTTGGAATATTGCTAAAAGCAGCGTAAAACCATACTCACTCACTCTTGCTCCAATATTGTCTGAACACATTCATCAGACATCGCCTTGGCATAGCTACGCAGGCAAGGTAGTAGACCAGATGTCTGATAGTCTACACAAGCTCAGACATAATGAACGACTACCCTTACCTCCATTGAAGCGGAAGTTATATAGGACACACGAGGATTTCCGGATTTCCCAAGTTTGGACAAGGACTTCAACAAGCTGGTACTCAACCCTAACACTAATCACACGTTACCTCCTTCGAGGATTAAGGATCTGACAAGGTTTCCAGATACTCTGGCTCTTACATTAACTGGTTTGTAGCTTGAATCAGACACATCATTCCACCATTACAATCATCTTATGAAGGCATAACTGGGGACACACCCATGGCTATTAGGACTGATCAAGTAGGACTCATCGTAGCCTTCTAGACTTACTCTCCTCCCAAGCCGGATGTCCTCACAACTATTATGGCTACAGTGTCAACAACTCTTATCTCAGATCCGCTCCAGAGCTGTCTCTAACCAAACCAAGAGGTTGATAATTTCACAAACCATATCAGCTCCCACGACATTCAACAGGAAATTGAGACACGTTATAGATGAAGTCAGACAAGATACTACGGAATGAAGCGTCCCTTGGACCACAAAGCTTAATCATCTATGCAGCCTCCTAAGAAGAAGTTTGTTCCCTCTCGGAAAGATTCTATATAATTGAGTTGGGAGTACGACAAGCGACAAAGCGTTATAGATACTTTCGACCTAGTTATGTCCATGGACTGTGATTTACGCCTACCATCTTCCAACATGATGCTGACTCCGGGACCAGTTGGAGGGTGCCTCCTGTCATACGCTGAAAATTTGAAGCAAGTTACACCCGACCACAGGATTCTAGACGTTGTGGCTCACGGGTATAAACTGCACTTCAAGAAACATCCTACCTTGAAGAGCCAAGCCGTCAAATGCAGATTTCATCTAGTCGGAGCCAAGTTGGCCGTCAGGAAGCTACTAAAGAAGCGAGCCATTCAGAGAATAAAGGAGACCAACAACACCAAAGGCTTTTATTCTCTGGTATTCCTAGTGCCGAAGAAAAATACGACTGAAATGAGGATGATAATCAGCCTGAAGATCCTCAACAAAAAATTCTAGCCACGAGTCTCGCTACATGGACATCAGTCTCAGTAGAACAAGTAGTTACTAGCTGTCAGTGGGGCTCACAAAACACCTTCACCAGTTTTAACTTGCGTGACGTGCAACGGGAAGGTGAGTACACCTTTTGATTATTCTGTCTATCAGGTGTAGGATGGATTAGAAGCACCTTGAGTAGCAGCGGCCTCCAGTGAACCGGAAGTGACATCATCACCGGAAGTGAGAAAATAACCAGAAGTGACATCAGCACCAGAAATGCCAGAACCAGGTCAATCTATTCAGGAAATGAGGTTTTTGGGTAGAAATAAACCTTAAAGAGACGTCATTACCTTGTAAAAGGGAAGTGACAAACCTTAAGTGACATCACATCCTGAAGTGACATCGGCACTGGTATTAGTGTCACAAATCCAAATTTAACAAGAAATGACATTTTAAAGCAGAAATAGATTAGAAATGACATCAATATTACGAACAAGATCAGCAAATATTTTGGAAATTCTAGTGAAGGTATCACATATTTGACTGATTCTTGATAGATTTCTGATTTTCAAGTCTCTGGGGAATTTCAGAGGAAATTATCTCGAGTTAGGATTATAATCAGTAAATAATGGTTTCCAGAAATGGATTACAGTCAATTACACAGGGAATTACTTGAGGCAGATCCCACTGGATCCCTCTGGTATATTCTGGCAGAGATGTTATAGAGGTAGAGATTTCGTAAGAATTATCGAACAATAGTTATCATTGTTAGTAATTCTAAGAATACAACCTCTATTACATCAGAAGTACTCCCACCCATCTCCCAAATTCATCTTTCTCCGGTAGTTAGATGTGGGAAAAAAGGGAGGTTCCCGCCATTGCATACGTCACAGCTTGAGTGGTTACGATGCTACTTGTGTGTGATTGACAGTAAAGAGGACTGTAATCTGAAAATTTTAGTTGGTGTGACTGAAGCCAAAATACAGGGTTTATGGCAGAGATGTTATAGAGGTAGTATTCTTAGCATTATTAACAATGATAACTGTTGTTCGATATTTGCATAAAACTATGCATGTGCAATAACTACATGCTCAATGATTGTCTTTCATAATTTTCATTATTCTCAATTTCGTGTGTTTCCATGGAAACAGTTTGGACTAAGTCTCAAACAAGTTTTGTTTGTTTCCCACCAAATCACCTAATGAATTTTTCTGCATGAAATCATTATCTCTCCAGTCTGTAATTTGCTATTATTGTTTGTTTTTTATGTGCAAACACATTTACAGTAACAAGTTGTTGAACTAATGTATCAAAAAAGGAGGGGGGAGGCAGATGTTTTTGAGAAAAAACAAATCAGTTTGTACTGTTCCTATGTTCCTACTGTTAAGACTATTCACAACTGTTGTTGTTGCAGCAGTCGACCAGATAGTGGAGGATGGGCACAAACTGTCTCTGATCCACTCAGAAAGTCCCCTTTACCCCAAGGTGTGATAAGGAGCAACAACTCTGCGTTTGAGACATATGAGAAACCACGCATCAGTCCTAATCTCCCAGGCGCAAATAGGAGCCTGCTGAATCGCCAGCAGAGAGGGGGTAGCACGTCAAGTGGTGGCTCAAGTGGATCTACCAAGAAGGGTTTTAGGGTATGGAGCAACTCCATACTTGAGTGCATTTACATACTGTAGAATAGTTTACTCAAATACTCTCATGGTCCTCTCTGACCCTGATTCCACTGAACTACAGACCACTGAGTCCACTGTTGTTATTGATTCAGTATTTGTTAAGGAGAGATTACTATGGCAGATACAATGTTGATATCTTCTTCTTGTGCCTGCGTAGCAGATCAGAGAATGATACTTGGGAACTGTGGTGGTCAGTGTCATCCTCCAGAAACTTTATTTCATTTCTGACTTATCGCAGGTTATTGCGCTTATATAGCAACGTGTATGCATGCATGTAAGTGTCCAGACTTATGCCGGTTTTATGGTGCTGTCCAACTGAGATACCATGTCATGGTTAACATGGATACCCCACTCAGCCACAGTACTCTTGACTCCGAGCTGATCAGTCCTTGTTTGAGTACTCGTCACGATATGGCTGCAATATTGCTGATGTGACGTTAAATATTAACTCACTCACTCACCTTGTTTGATTCCCTTAATGCTGAGCTCCAGGCATGGTATGACCACTGGCTGAGCCACTGATCTTTTGCTCTCCAGGCAGACTCTGTCCACCTGACCACAGAGGCACTGCCGTCTTTTTACAATGGCTTGATTGATTCAGCTGATGAAACTAGTGTGTGTGGATGTTTGTTATCCAAAAAATTAAAAAGTCTGAAACTTGGTGAGTTGAATGGTCACCATATGTTATTTCATTCAAACATCTTGATCAGAATCAAATGATATATAAATGTTTAACTTTATCCTATCTCACTCTATGCATTCCTCCTTCTTATTTTGATCCCTTGTGTGAAAACGTCCTTGATCAAAGTTTCCAGCTTTTAAACTTCATTCGCCCAGCCACCCAAGCATCACCATGACAACCACCCCAGTACCTAGGTCATGCACCTGGATCTCATGCAGCGATCTGGTCTATTGACTGCCCCATCATTCTCCTCCTTTTCTTTTGTACTTTTTTAAAGAGGATATTTAGGCCTTTTTGTCATAGTATTCACGACCGTCCATCCGTACGTCCCACCTGTTTGTTCCCGCGATATCTCAAGAACTAAACACTGGATTGTCTTCATATTTGAAACTATGGTGTATATACAGACTCCGCAGACACAAGTCGGTTTTGGTAACCTTGACCCCATTTTCAAGGTCACAGCAGGCAAATCTGCTTTTGGAGTTGGAAAACGGTGTTGCCGAGATATCTCAAGAATTTAACACTGGATTGTCTTCATATTTGGAACTATGGTGTATATACAGACGCCGCAGACACCACTCGGTTTTGGTGACCTTGACCCCATTTTCAAGGTCACAGCAGGCAAATCTGCTTTTGGAGTTGGAAAACGGTGTTGCTGCAATATCTCAAAAACTAATCGCTGGATTGTCTTCATATTTGGTACTATGGTGTATATACAGGCGGGGGACATTTTTTTCACTTTGTGACAAATACTTGTCTCTCTAAAAATTACGAGTTTGGGGGCAATAATTGCGTATATATATGGATAAGGCCCAAGCCAAACGTCCAGCCTGGCATGAAGTTCCGCCACATATGTTTGCTGGTGGATCATAAATTATGCTGAGATTGTCATGGAGCCTGTCAACTGGGTTTACAGTGTTCGGAATGCTCTTATATGGCCTGAGAGGCATTTAGAGACTATCTTAAAAAATTCAAGAAGAGAGGGATTGATTGCAGACCAAGGATACCAACCATGGACAGTAAATTTTCTACCGAGATATGTTTTTCCTCTCAGACCCGATCTACAGGGAGTCATGTATTGACTTCGGAGATTACGGAGATTACAGTCCGACCAGTCGATTCTACATCGACCAGCCGTACCTCTGCTCTGATTGACCAAGCCATCCCGGAATATCAACTGCGACTACTGTAGACTCTAGCAGAAACCAGGCATCGACATCGCCTACTGGACAGAGAAAGAGTAGAGAGCGGTCTCGACCCAAGGACATTTGCCAAGATAAGGGTCGACTTCGAAGGGTCGACAATCTACAGAGAAGTTGTCATGGAACCAAGATCGACCCTCCAAGGGTCGACATTCCTCAAGTCGACATTCAGCGGGTTCGACATTCGTCAGATTGACATTCCAAGGGTCGACATGCGGCGGCTCAACATTTCTCAGATCGACATTCCAAGGGTGGACATTTTTTGGATCACCGTTGGCATTCCAAGGAACTGGGATAAGGATCAACTTTCTACAGGTTGACTCTCTAAGGGTCGACATTCAGATCAATCTCCTCATGGTCGATCGTCTCAGGAACACTCTTCGAAAGCAAAACCGGGAGATTACTCCGATTTAGAGTGTCACCTCTCTACAGATCGATTGTTTGGTCATGAACTGAGGCCTTCTCATTCTACAGATCAACATCGTCACCTCAACCGATCACTTTCATCCAATGCAGACTCACAGCGTTATCCCTATTCAGGTCATCTTGACACTTTTGTTACAATAGAGATGTCGACTGGGATCGACATTAATCTCCATCTCAACGATACCAACCTTTGAGATACTATCCTTATCCGACAACTGATCAATACAGAGACCATCGATATCAGCCCTACCCAGAATATCCTTCCACACCGGACTATTATCAATGTCAAGATTGACATCGATATAAGGATCAACAGATGGAACGAGATCGACCCTCCTGAGACTCACGTTTTGACTCACCGATAGATGCACACAGACCAGCTACCTCCAGACAAGTCGCACCCTCCAGTTGTGACACTTCCCTCTTTACCTCCAGTGTTGAACCCAGTTATTAGTCCTCCAGTATCGAATCACCTATCGACTTCATGGGATCAGAGTGATTTATATGAACAAATCAGATCTCTTCTTCAATCCCTTTGACCATCTTACAACAAGGAACCGAACAGTCGAGGACAGATACAGGACTTGCTACTACGACACATGGAACAGAGATAAGGTATTGAGATAATAATACATCTACTTTGTTGGATGCTACTCCTCAAAGTCAGACATTGCCTCTGTCATCTACAGGCAGTTTTGCCCAAGTCGACCCGTCCCTAATCCTCACTTGGATCACGGACCTCCTAGTACTTCAGAGGATGACATCAACTCAGATTTTGTGATGACATCTAACCCAGTTTCTCCTGTGACCTTACCACCAGCGGCTATCATGTTGGACTTAACAAAGCAGTTAGATCAGGCATTTGGGCCCTTCCACAGACAGAAGGACAAGCTTTTGAGCCTGACATTCAACATAGCTGATACAGAAACTCATGGGATGACTAATCTAGCCCTGACTCCAGAACTAGATGGGAACATCGCATCTATCGCCCAAGCACACATAGGTTACATCCATTGTAGATGATAAAGAGTTAGCTCATCTGGATCTTACTGTTAGGCGGACCCTACCATAACTATCTACTATTCTATCAGGCATAGAAGCGATAGGCATGTCAGTTCATCACGCTAAGACTTCGGATGAAGCTTATATCAGAGGGACTCAACTTGATCCAGAGCAAATTCGAGGATGTGAAGGAGCTAATCACTCACCAGATTGGAACGCTTACTGCCATGAGATGTCAGGGACCACTGTCCGTGGGAAGAACACCACTAAGTTACACTCTTGATGCCTTGGTCATCTCCCCAACTTTTTGAAAACAGGATCTAGAAGGTTGCCAAAGAAGTTACTAAAGAAACACGTCTCCAAGTGTCAGTTGATCGCTTAAGATTACAGAAAACAGTTGGAGGACCGACAGAGGCAGGACAGGAGACATCCCCAATTTAACCCATCTCATCAAAAACTTGACAGGGTCTTTTCGTGGCAGAGGACGCGGTAGAGGCCAAGGCTACAGAGGCTCTCTACAGAGAACTGTCTCCTTCACGGCCACGAAGGACTCCGGAGACTCACCTAAGCGCATGTTGATATCCAAGCATGCTCTAGAGTGTTTAGGCCGAAGTCCAAGAACCCCGGGGTTCTACTCGCCAATATTTCTGGTCCCAAAAAAGAGAAATTTCGCATTTCATCACCATAAAGCTGTTCAAAGTGTGGTACCTAGAGAAACCAGCTCATTTCGTATGACATCCGTCGCACTCCTAGCACCATCATTTAAGAAGGGGACTACATGATCAGCCTGAATCTACAAGATGCCTACCTCCACATGCCCATCCGCCACGAGTACACCGGCATTACCTCCAGTTTATTTGTTCCTACACATCAGAGGGATTGTCTTTGAGTTGTTCATCGGTCATTGCATTCAGGCTCACGCCGACGGGAAAGTCCTAGTCAGAACTCGCCTTTGTGCAGAAGCTGCTTGATCTGTTCGACTGGCTAGTCAATATAGAAAAGTCAGAAACCACACCCACTTGACAACTGCAGTTCATCGTATGACTTTTTGATACCGATCTCGGGAAGATGACAGATGGACAAAGATACAACTTGTACCAGACAGTAGCTACATCTATGACAATGGCAGCAATTGCTTGGTCTGTTGACGTCGGCACAAGCCCCCACCCAGAGATGTCAACTCCAACCACAGCCAATTCAGCGCTTCCTTACACTACATCTTCAGATTGACGATTGTAGTACTTCAGAGGTCTCCTGTAGAGGGGTCTCCTTTTGGTTACGATCTACAATACTCGATGCCTACAACTTTTCGGGATTGCCTCAACCCCAGACATAGAATCCTCGCGTGACAAGAGCTGACGCATCTACCATGGCTCTACATAGTAACTGTCCTCTCAGTGCTATCATGGAAATATGTTTCTGAAGTCTGACACAGTCTTCGCCTCCAACTACTTACGAGATATCTCCGTAACCGATGTCCAAGGGCTACACCACTTAGGTCCACTAGTCCTGGCTCAACAATTAACAACAGCCCATCCACGCATGTAAATTGTGAATACACTGACTGCAGTTGCGCAATCCTATCATGTAGAGCATGAATAAATAATTGTGAGCCTCTCCCTTTTGTTTATTATTATTATTATTATTATCGTTCGGGTTCCCAGAATAAGGCTTCATTAGAGAAGCACAAAAAACTCATCTGTAGAGACCGTAAAAAGGGCTATCATCATGAAGACGCCGCAAGGTGCGGACGTTTTGACGGTGTCAAATTCAATTATCAGCCCACCGCTACCTTGAGCATGTGACACAGTAATGGTTTGAAGATCCTCTTATGGATATTGTCGATCGTTTCCTCATCTTTTCACAACTGTTAGATCCTGCGGCAGGATCGATAAAAGATCTTCGACAAAGCGTAAAATTGGATAACCGAAATAATACCTGCAGCATTTGAGCGTACGAACATCTTTGTTTGTAGAATTAATTGACTGGAAACCCCTTCTGAATTGGTTAAAAGTCAGAGCTTGCCTAATTCAAAGTACGATGTCCAATGCGAAAACACACAAGCGTATGTTACACCCGAAGACATCACTGTTTCCTCGTAGCGTAAAGCGGTTTTCAAGATCACTCTATAGCGGGCATTCACCCATAGTAAACATGAGTAAATCTCCATCTACCCCGCATCACAGTTACACAAGCACGTCAGCTCCAAGAAAAAGAATGATGAGGCAGTCATTGGACCAGATCGAAGACAGCGTACTGCACGAGATCTGAGTGCATGACCTAGATACTAGGATGGTTGTCATGGTGATGCATGGGTGGCTGGGCAAATGAAGCTTAGCTGGAAACGTTTCCACACAATGGATCAAATGAAAGAGGAATGCATAGAGTGAGATAGGATAAGTATTATAAATATGCAATTTATTTAAAATTTACAAAGTTATGCATTGTGCATTTTCATTTTTCTTGCGAATACTCTACCTCCTCAGAAGTTGGCTTTACCGGCTATCGGCTATCCATTATCACTTTGCAAGAAAATAGAACTTTGACTATTGTTTGATAGTTCTTGCGAATACTCTACCTCAGTGACATCACTGCCAGAATATGTCAGAGGTACTGGTGGGTTCTGAGATCTAGTAACCTCTTCAGATAGTTACAACAATGAAGCCTTGTTTTAGAGTTTGTAAGGTTCTATGATTAAGGCTGACAAAACCACTGATATGTTCAACATCAGGAAAGTTTGTAGAGTCTTTATGTCTTCCAACAGAAATTACTTCAGCAATCTGTTCAGTACTGGATTACTTCCTATTGCAAAACCGTCTTGCTATGGAACCGATACTAACGCTGCTCTGTACCCCATGACTGTCAATGGCGAACCCTCTGCTCCATGAGATATAACAAGAATTAGGGTATAACAAGGAAGTCACTTTGTCCTTCACCTTCGTCCAAGATTGACAATTGATAGTTGACAGTGAAACAGACTTCTGCTGAAAATCTGAAGATTTTATAGTATGATGATAGCCAAATTATGGGAATTATGACAGTGATGTAAACTAATGGAAGTAGTATTCATTAAATTTTTAAGAATGATCAGTATTGTTTGATGTTTGTTTCAAGTCCCTGTCTGACCGTGACTCTGACCGGTCATCTCCAGCCTCCTCCATCATTTCCACCATCAGTAATGAGCTGACTGACATGGCACAATCAGCCACAAACACCATGTCAGAGCTGTTTGGTGAGTTACCCTCGAACACCTGTTGGTGATTGTTGTGCTTTATATACATGTGCTTAGAGCTTAACTGTAAGTCTCTCTTTCATTGTGGATCAATGTGTGGTCAAGAACACTGTTATACATGCTTTCACTTAATTCTGAATTAAGTTACGGTAACCTTTGTGTCTTATGACTTAAAGCTAAAATATTTAGGATTAAGATTGAAATTGTTAATATGTTCAGCATCTCTTAAATATAGAGCACTGGGTTCTGGCCCAGACGTCAATTATGATATAGCTGAAATATTGCTGACTGCAGTGTTAAACCTTGTGAAATTGTGAGTCAAAATAGATTTTTCACCCCATTTGAAATAAAAGCTCATTATAGGCGTATTTTGAACTTAGCCTGCATTACATATTGCACAATGTTCTAAACTTACAAAGCCTTAACTGATAATGAATGACGATCTAGTAGCGTCTTCAGTACTCTTTTGCCCAGAACTCATATCGCCGGATATGTCAATACTCATTATTCTCTTCTTCGCTACCTATGAAGGATGTGAGAGACGATCACTTACCTGATTTCCAAAGAATCTATCCTTTGATGCTTGTATTTCAAACTGTTTTGAGTTTATTTGGTGGATTATCCATCCTTTTCATCTCAGCAGACTCGGGTATTCAGCATTTTCCACTGTGACATCACTGTGAAGGCAAGAAATTGGCAAAGGACCCTCATCTACAGGGAGCATACCCAAAAAAGTGTGCCACGTGGAGGGTGGGCGCCTTTAGACCATTACTTTGCCACTGGATGCTTTCATCCAAGAGGCATTGGTTAACCTTGAAAAGGATTTCTTGGCGTTAGGCAGTCATTCCACTTCCTTCCGACCATCTAAGCATACCAAAGAGCAACCGGTACATGGCAAGGTACATGCGGAAAAGGTGCCATCCCTGGACAAGGACAATCTAGAATGACTGCCCCTTCCAGATTCTTCAAGATCACAGATCCCCTGATCTTGACTTCCAGATGAGGAATTACCAAAGACACTACCCTACCCGTCGGCTTTGGCATCGTCCTTTGCACCCTTGAACATGCGTTCTGTTGAACTCCCTACTGACGAGATACAGCAATTTCAGTCTGTACTGCCCTGGCAGCTGAATCAATTGGGGAACCTGAGAGACCATGTTCTTCACAGCTGGCATCACTGATTCAACTAAGGAGACAGAGCCACCAAGCTGCTTCCGCATGGGATCCATGTTTTAAAGCAATGTTGAACCAACCATGGAAATTGTCAACTCTATTTAACAACACCAGAGCAAGTTGAGAGAATCGAGGACAGACAAGCCACTCTTTCTATGCTTAGGATGTTGAAAGACAATTTCAGCTCCCATTCAGGCACCTACCAGCCATGTCGGGATTTCACCAAAAAGAGGGAAGTAAAGATGCGACATGTGGAAAGGGTTGTGGTGCCTACCCCAGAGCTGGGTCTAAGTGCGGAAGCTGTTCGTTGTTCTCCAGGGCATATTCCCCCAAAGGACAGATACAACTGCAACCTTCCTCGCCCCACAAGCCATTCCTGTTCACTCCTTACCAGTAGGGGGAAGACTGTCTCGATTATGGCAGAACTGGACTTGTTTGAGGATAAATAAAAGGCTCCTACTTACACCTGAGGGGGATGGGCTTCACGTCATACATAGACAACTGCCTCATGAATCACCAAGACCATCTCCTCCAATACCTTCCCTGGTGGTTGGTCCCATCAAATGCCTTAGAAGGCATCTCCTTGACAGAGTTCAAGTAGTCCCATCACCTCTTCGTAGATGCCTCACTGCAAGGGTGGGGAGCCCACTTCTTAGATCGGACAGTGGCAGGGCTATGGTCTCCAGAACAAACACAGTGGCACATTAACACTCTGAACTAGAAGCTGTCATCCTGGTAGTACAACATTGGGCTCAACAATTGACTAACACCAGGGCCCGGGATCATGAAAGTGGTCTTAGCTCAAATTTTGCTAAGCACGAATTTTGTCTTAAGTTTTTAAGATTTTGCTTAGCTAAGATTCGCTCTAAGACTGGATCTTGAAACGGTCTCAGCAAAATCTTAGCTAAGTCTAAGTCTAAGACCGTCGTCATAGGGACACGCGCACGTAATATCGCACTACTGTAATCATTGGATGCCGAGGTTTTTTTTCTGACGCACATTTTCCTAAGATCGAAAAAGAGAAGGTTGTGCGAGAATTGCGCTCACTCGGCACTGGATCTACCTCTGGCTATAAAATTACGCAGTGATGTAGAATATTAAATTTCCTATCTGATGGTGTAAATTCAACTGTAAATATTAAACCGGTTTGAAAAAAAGACGCTGCTAAGTTTTGTCCGAGAATTTATTCTGCGTCGAAAAACAGGAAATTTCTCTGCTTTTTAGCGTACACCAATAAACGTACTGTGCGACAAAAAAAATATTTAGCAGCTTTACCGAAACTGTGAGCGAACAAAATACTGCCTAATATTTGAACGACATAAATATATATCAAATAGAGTTATATGAGTATGTATAACGACATAAATTCAATGCAAAAAATAGCCTGCCGTAAATGACGAAAACTGATTTACCGCTATGACATCAAAAGACGACAGAGAGGTTACACGCGTGCAAAGGAAAGGGGGCATAACTCTGCTATGCTTAGCACTAGTTTATTGTAACTAGGGTCACTTGGTGAGAATTAGCTGTGGGTAAGGACAGTGTATTTTCGTGGTGTTTTGTTCACGAGGAACCAAAATATTCCAACACAAATATTGATATTGAAACTGTATACGTTTAGGCATAAAAAACCCATCAGAAATTATGAAATTATACTTCATAAAAAATGAGTGATAGCGAAATGGATGGCCCTATGTAAACCATAAATTAGTCCTTAAATTCCAACATTCTCCTGATTGTGCAAGTGTAATTTGACTAAAGTTGCACCTATCTACATGGATCACTAGCAGTATCATCAAATGTAATTAATTACTAAGAAAATGACTCAATTCTATCTGACGTCATGGCTGCTTGTTTGTCTTTGATAACGTCGGAGAAAGACGACACTGGTATTTTGATTGATATATATCTCCCCTAATTTTCGTTCATGATATGGAAAAAGTCCATGTGGCCTATATCTACTTATGTTATCATATTGAACATTGATTAATATCCAAAGTGAAATTAAATGTGTGAAAAAATGTACACAAGACATGCACGATCTACATCATAATTGAAACTGTAAATAGCCTGCTAGGAAACAATGATCGTGTGTACTTTCATTCAAGGACCTTCACCTCAAAGAAATTACCTAATATGTACAACATATGTTGACGTATGACATCACTACCGGTGACCGACTTTTACAAAATGGCGTGTTGACTGTCAACAGTACGTGGGGATTTTACAAGGCGACTTTCGTTGTTTCAGGGATCGTATATACATAAAAGTGACTTGTAAGTAATCAGACCCATTCTTACAATCTGTGTACTGTTATTTGTTGTTTTATTTTTCATTGAAACCAACGGAAATTCCGATAAATACTGATAAATACCGTTGTCTTTATGCGTGATTTTGCGTCAGTCATGGCGTCACACTGGACAAGTTCTGTTGAAAATATCAAATCATTGCAATGTATATATTCCCTAATTCTCCCTACGATTCTTTCCCGTGTTTATTCTGAAAATGCTGAGCCAATGTACTCAACGAATAGACGAATGGCTTTGTTTACATTTCCAACAAGTGCACTTTTTTCAGCGTTCGTTTACACGACTCATTTATTTTGCTTCATTACATCTAGACAATTTGTATTGGTGACAAAGACCATTTGGCATTTGATTCTAAAATGTATGAGGAATTCAAGGATGTAGGTATCGCAGCTGATTTTGAAATATACGTGATGGTATTTGCGTCTCATTACCGGTGTACGTATAACATGATTTTGTAAACACTATCCAATATGGCTGACACAAAGCGACTGAGCAACTGAAGGTGAAAAGCCCAAATAGCAAAAAACTGAAGGAATATCAAAACTTGAATAATAGGTGGGAGACTGTGGGAACGCTGAGTGGGGTAGAATCTATGCCAGTTCATCACCGGTTATACCAACGATGAAAAAAATGGTAGGACGACGAAATCTACATCTCTCAAAGAGCTCTTCGTCGTTGTACAGATCAAGAGGGTTGAATCGGTCTCGAAATGTCCGATGATTTGCTATTTTGTCCTTTTTAGCCCCTAGGCAACGCATGAGGCGAACAACCTCCGCCATCTTTCTTGCTACAAATTTTGTCTTAAGTCTACTCAGGGGCAGTCTTAGGATTTAAGATCAAATTTTGTCTTAGACTTAAGATATTCTCAGTGATTGAGCTTCGTGATCCCCAATTTAGGACAAAATTTGGTCTTAAGTCTAAATCTTAAGAGTTAAGACAAAATATGATCTTAAGTTAGTTTCATGATCCCGGGCCCAGGTTGATGATCGTCACGGACAACACAGCAGTCATCTGGTTCATCAACAAGCAGGGATCAACCTACACGACCTCCCTCTTGAACTAGATGTTCTGTTTTTACCACCTAATAGACAGGATTCAGTGAGAGACCAGAGTGAGACACATGCCAGGGTGCAGGAACGTCCTAGCCTATAAGCTATCAAGACCTGACCGCCCATCCCACTCAGGGTGGAAACTCCATGCAAGTTCTTCCAACAACTATGCCAGCAGTTGGGGCATTCGAACATCCATCTGTTTGCCAGAAGATACAACAAACAGCTTCCGACAATCGTGTGCCCAATACCAGACCCTCAGGCGTGGGACATTTATCTTCTCGCCATAGACAGGGAGAGCTTCAGTGCCTACATGTTTCCCCTGCTGGCATTCCTGCCCAAGGTGATCCAAAAAATTAATTCAACCAACAACTTGTTTCTGATTCATTTGATGCCGTCTGTTTCCCAGACCTCTTACATGTCGCTGGCCAACCAGAGTGGTCCAGTCTACTGAAGGACCCTCACAGCCAACGCCTCCATCTTCACCAGAGCAGTTCTAACATCATATCTGGGTCTTCTGCAGAAGGTGTTAACAGCAAAGGGTTACTGGATGAGAGACGCACTGGCCCTAGCCCAGGCCCATAGACCATCCACCATCCTTTGAGACCATCTATAGGCAAAGATACTTGACCCCCATAGAGGCAACGGCTCATTTCATACCGGACTATTGCCCCACTTAAGAGTAAAGAAACATCTGAATAGCAGTTCTACAACTACATACCTATTCACAATCAACACTGCCTACACTGTTGCCCAAGACAGGAAGTTGTCCACAATACCGGAGTTTCAAGTTGGAGGACCAGAAGTTGAAGTTCCCTCCTCCAGCAATGAACTTGAACATCATACCAAGACACCTTAGACAATGTCCCTATTAACCACTACAGGGCCTCCTTTCAACACCTGACTCAGGAGTCCATCTTCCTACTAGCTCCAAACACAGCAGCTCGGTCAGTGAACTCCACGCCCTTGATGTCTCTCGTGTACAGTGGGAACAACGCCCTAGAGGGTCTGTTCTTCTTGGTTTGTGCTTGGACTTTTTTTGGCAAAAATCAACAACCCAGCCAACTAGATAGACTATTTACCATTCTCCTTCTCCATTCCATCAACAAGGTAGAGGACCAGGATGAACTTCTGATATCTATAGATATATATAGAAGCAGTGAGGCTTGTAAAGAAGAGATATCCAGGAACACAATCTCCTTCTGGGTAAGAGCAACAATATGTATATAGTTTTGGGCCATTGGTGGTAGTTCAGCATCTTGCCATCCCTAAGAAACGCCGGTAGGCTGCATTGCAGGCTACCCACATGCCCCCTCGGTCCTACCGCAGAAGAAGAGCAGACTAAACACCTCAGAAAGCCCAACCTACAGGACCACTCTATAAAATGCCATGACACGTGACAGTTATCCTAGCACTGGACTGAAGGTACACACAACCATCTACCATCACATAAAGTGCAATATGTAAGGCAGGATAAGTTAAAAATATTACTGTTTAAGTTGAAGTTGAATTTTAGACAGGACAATATTCAATAGCTGCCTGTGCTGGTTCATGCTCAGTCACAGCAGCCTGCTTTTTGCTCACACTTGGTCCTTTTGAAGTTCCTCATTGCTTTTGTTCTGTGGCCTGAAATATGCCAGGTTTGACAGTAGACAGGTAAAGAGTTTGAAAAAAAGCTTGGGTGGGTCAAACCACACCAAAGATTAGTCATCACATCACATTTTTCAAACAGTCGAAAAAAGCAACCACATGTTTGTGACCCTTGTTTTAAATGGTCCTTGATATTAATCTGGTTTCATGACAAACAACCCTCAGTCTTTTCCCTCGCCTTTGTATTTACATTTTCAACCAAAACCTCAAAGACTTGGTTTTTCTTTTACATATAATATCAGAACAGTAATTTAATAAAGATTGTTGTGAATAATTCTCTTTTTAATGCTTGATTGTGAAAGCAGTTATGTCTTAACTGTGCTTCCAGAAAACCTTTCATTTTCTTAGAGATGTATTTAACTTGTGTACTGTACACTATTGCACTTTCATTTATGCTTCCATTTGTCTTTCTACAAATGCCTTTGAAATATCATATTTTTACATTAATAGTCATAAGAAAAGATGCAAAGACTAACTGGTATTAGACATCATTGTTGTGTACTTCATCATTCTGTCACAATACACAACTTGTCCATGTTTGTGACTAATGTTGCAGCTGTTTGGATCTAGCTTCCAAGTAATGGACATTATAAGAGAGTGACTGATTGTGCTCTGTAGCATGGACAGAAGTGGTTCAGATAATTGATTTGTTTGTGATTATTTGACATTCTGGTCACTATACATCGATGCCCATGGTGTGGGTTTGTTGCAGGAAGCAATAAGGCTGCCACACCATCTCCACCACCTCAGCCCAGCATAAACAAGCCAGCCGCCAAACCATATACACCTCTTGGTGAGCACCTCACAGTACTCTTTGCTTAAATGTTTATTTATGTAAAATCTTTTTCTCATGTACCTCTTCAGTTCATAATCTATGCAGTTGCTTTTAAATGTTCAATGGAACTTTTTGCCTAATTTTAATTATCTGACCAGCTGCTTATTAGTGACAGCATATGATTTTGAGATTGTCTCGGGTAGATCCTAAACCTGATGTACAAAAAGTGTACATTGGTGGTGTGGTGTTGGTTTTATATATTTTGTGGCTTTGGATTAGATTAGGTCATAAACAATGGCATGGCAAGGCTGGGAAATTTGGTTGATTCACTGGCTTGTCTGGCCCTTGGTGTGTTATTTCAAGGCCACTGTTATATCTATGTAGATGAACATTCCCACCAGAAACATGTATCATGAACCATTTTGACTTTACCAAATGAGGAGACTGCTAGACCTCACCAATATATAGATTTATTATACCCCCGACCTTTTAGGTTGGGTAACATAGTTATACCAAGGTTCCGTCTGTCCATCCAAATATTTTGTCCCCATGATTTCTCTTAAACTATTCAGTGGATTCATCTCAAATTTAGTACATATAATCTGTGTCATATGGAGGGGTGCAGTCAAAAGAAAAAAAATGTTTTTATTAATTTTCCATTTTGTTATGAATTTTTCAAACCCTAACCCTATCCATTATTTAATTTGAAACTACTGACACACTAGGCGGGTCGGGGGTATTATTGAGCCGCGCTCACTTTTGCCCTTGTTCATCTTTGATCTCTTACATCATCTAATGCAGTAAACAGCGATTTTGAAATCTGAATTCAAACCTCTTGAAAAAGTTTGTATCATCATTTGATTTGAACAGAATTTCTTGGGCTTCAGACTGGCGGCTGAAGTGGCAGACTGTATTACTGTCACTAGGGGGTTAAATCAAACCAACTGGTACATAAGTTAAACCTCAAACTAAGTAAATACTGTTATTTAATAATGGTGTTGAGAAATAAATGTCTTTGTCACTATTTCTACAACCTGTCTTCCTGCTATGGAATATGTGCATGTTGATTTTTTACGAATGACTTAGTTGAGCCTAAGGTAAATATTTACGAAAGGTTGTGACAAGATTAAATACGTATTTGTGGAGGTTTGTTTAATCACTGTGTATTTTGCATTGTTATTTTGACAATGGTATAAGGATCTATACTGAAACATCGCCTTTACAGTAAATAAAGATGTTGTTATCCATAAATTATCTCTACTTTGTCATCCGTCAACTTCTAATGCCTATCAAACGATTTGTTTTGAACCAATCAAGAAAGTAAGTAATATCAATCAATCCCATTCTGCCAGCGGTTAAGATGTACAGAACAACAACAGTTCCAATGACATTGAATAAGTTTTAATGCAAAGTCATGTTTTTAACCAAATCTGAAACAATTTCGGTCTGCAACAGATATAAGACTCCTGTAGGTGTTCAAATGGTTTAATTTGACATACTGACTTCAGAAAATGTGTGATTTCATAAAAAAAACATGAACATGCAAAAATGTCAATTTACAAATGAATAGCGTGTGTTTCCACCTCTGGTTGCGATGCAAGCAACACATCTTCATCTCATGGAATGGACCAGGCTTTGCACAAAGTCCTGTGGGATATCTGTCCATATCTGCTGGAGAATGTTTCGAAGTTCCTGGAGAGTCTGTGGAACATGTGGTTGATGTTGAAGGCGCCGATCCATCTGATCCCACATATGCTCAGTTGGTGAGAGATCAGGGGAGCGAACAGGCCAGGAAATGACATTCACGTTGTTTTGTTGAAGAGAATCCTGAACAAGTTGAGGAATATGAGGCCGGGCGTTGTCATGTTGAAAGTTAATGCCTGGGCCATGACGACGCTAAAACGGTAGAACAACAGGGCCGATGATCTCGTCGCGGTAGCGCTGTCCTTTGAGATTTCCCTCTACCACTATCAAAGAGGTCCTCTGTCTTGCTGTAATCCCACCCCATACCATAACGCTGCCGCCCCTGAACCAATCTTCTTCCATGCCACAATGATTGACGTAACGTTCACCTCGATGTCAGTACACTTGAATCCGTACAACGCTGTGGCTGATGTGAAAACGAGACTCGCCAGTGAATAGAAGTTGTCCCCACTGCATGGCCGTCCAGCATAGACGCTGTCTGCACCACTGCTTGACACTGGTTTCTTGTCAAAATGGGATGTCTGGCGGGTGTTCTGGCACATCTGAGACGACAACGTAAGGTTTGTGAAGATATTCGTTGAAGGCCAGGGATTCTTCTTGCAGTCACTGTTGCTGGCTGGAATCGATTTCGTAGGTGTGTTGTTCGAATCCATCTGTCTTGTCGATTATTGGTTACCCGTGGCCTGCCACTCCGATGATGGTCTCAGACTGCATTTGTCTGTTGCTAACATTGCCATAAACACCAAATGGTGTTTCTGTGGACGTTAAATTGTTTTGCAACATCACGTTGACTCGATCCTGCTTCAAGCATACCTATGGCTTGCAGACGCTCATTTTCGGACAGGCGTGGCATTTCGTAGTGTTGAATAATTGTGTAATTTTGTTGTTTTTCTGAGTGGTTGTTGTTGGCGCGATGCTAAACAATGCATATGGAATCCTGTTAACGCATTCTTGGGTAGTGAACTTGGGTAGTCAACTTTTGCATGGAATGCATGCTTTTCTGTAGCAGTTGCATTTTTGTGACTTGATTCCATAAATAGACTACAATATTGAAAACCAAACTTTACTTGTTTGAAAAATACACTAAAATATTGGTGTCACAGGAACTTTTGTTGTTGAGTATATTTTGAGAGTTTTGATCATTGGAAAAGTTCCTAATTGATGTCAACACTGATTTACAGTGATCCATTCATATTTTCACCACTGTTTTTCTTATTACACCCATTGGGACCTGTCAGCGGCAGATAATCAAGACTGATTATTCTCTCGCGTTGACGTTTTATATGTATTATAATGAAGCCAGAGATAAGGTAGAGTTGATGCCTTCATTGTTGCTTGACTTTGTTTTTTGCCTAAATTTTCCATTAATAACACAATCTGATCATAAACAACTTAGGTGAATCTGATTTTGTGAACGGATGATGATAGATATCAGGGAAATATGAAATGCAACTCAATTGATTAGTAGCCATGATTCTTTCGCCAGCATATACAACAAAATATGAGGTAATTCAAGGAAAGTTAGCACAAATGTCCTGAGAACTGAAAACCCACTGTACTGAGAAAATGTCTGTTATACCAAATTACTAGTTTGACACTTCCTGACACTTTAAATATTAACCACTGATTAATGGTAATTTTCTGTACCTGTGTAGTTATCTTGCATGTGACAACATTTGCAATCAGATTCTAAGAAACATAGGGTGAGGTCTAGCTGCTGGATATATGGTTCTTTATAAATCTTTTCAGAGGGAAAGATTGGGTATCCACTTAAACAGTTTTCTGGGCAACTACAAGAGTGAGCTCAGAGTGTAAACATTTACTCTCAATAACTGTCAACCCCCATCGACAAAGTTACTAGTTTGACGGATGGCATATACCAAGGGGATTAGGCCAGTGGTCTGAGGGAGATATGCTGCCAATCCATAGCCTAACACAGCAGCATTTCAAGAATGCCACAAGGGTACTATTAGTACTTTGGGAGGTATGAGAGCCCCAACTTAAATATAAGCTGGAGGACTTAGTAAGCTCATAGTGTATCAGGAAGAGGTGGTGATGAGGCTATATGGGTGGAATGTATATCCTAAGAAAGTTGCAGTTACTGGCTTGTAAGTACTGGTGCTGCACTCTTCCTGAAGTGAGGGGAGCACAAATTAACTTGTATTCAGTGTAACTCCTAAAAGCATTAGACCAGATTCTATTTTTGACTCTCATGATAGGTACACGGAAAGCTCTTGTTGAGAAGTCTGGATTGGTGAAACATGCTACCAGTCAGAAGAAAAAAGAAACTGTAAAACCAGTAGCACAGGAATCTCGGGGTTCTTCAAACAGGTAAGTGTACTTTTTCAGTATGGTCATCAGTAGGGAATCAGAATGTCCCATACATGAAAGTTTTTGAAGAATGTAGACAATGCATGATCTTGACTCATATCCTGATATCAACTATTTCTGTACCCTTAGTGAGAATCAGCAGTTCTTAAAAGAGGTGGTCAATTTTATCCTGGATGGGCAGGGAATGGGATGGCTCAAGCTCAACCGTGTGAAGAAGCTGATGGAAGATGAGAACTACAGGAACTTTGTCATCAGTCGACTCAACCGTAACCTGGACAAAAAGCTTACTGATGATGCAAATCACCTTGAGGATGTGGTGCGTACCATGGTCACCTTAAAAATAACAAGGAATTGACATTATTCGAAGTTTGGCTGTAAATGCATAATTCCAAATGCTTGTTTATTGTACCGTTTGAAGAGACCTTATGTCATTGCTGCCATTACCGGTAATCCTCCTTAATGCTGCATTTTCGACATCTTGCGGAATGGAAAACACTTGATCTTTGAACAGGTGAGGTTACCTTTTCACCCAACTGAAACAATGAACTCATGTTGTGGTAAGCTGTCCGTCCATCTGTCTCTCTTAAGTTTTACATTTTCAACATTGCCACTGAAATTTTGCATGAATGATCCCAACTATGTTGCTACCTTAATTTACCTCATATTTTTACTTTTTAGCTCACCTGACTTTCAGTCAAGTGAGCCAATGTCATGGCTTGCATCAGCATTGTCTGTAAACATCTTCTCAGAAACCACTTGCTCATCTATCTCAGAACACATACAATCAAGTAAAACACACACAAGCCACTGGTCAGGTCACATAATGGGTAAATCACATCCTTAGTAGTGAACATAATTACAGATCTGGGTTCATGCAATTTGTCATTTGCTTGTCATTTCGAAGACCCGGGTTCGATTCCCGACATGGGTGCAATGTGTGAAGCCCATTTCTGATGTCCCCTGCCATGATATTGCTGGAATATTGCTAAAAGGGGCGTAAAACCATATTCTCTCACGGAAGTAGGTCAAGTTGAGAAATGTCGAAGTTCAGGGTGGAGAGTTTGTCATTCAGAATATTTATATCTGTTACTGGGGAGTTATTTCAAACCAACTGGTACACAAATTAAAAATAGTGGTATGTATTCTGCAGTTAGACCTCCTCAAATTTCAAAACACTGAGATTTATGTCCTTATTAGTTAATGGAAATATCATGACATGTTAATGCTTTAAGTGTGATATAACAGGGTTCTGCTCACTTAAGTGTATAGGCCTCAGTTATCCAAAGGTATTAATATCTTAATCAACAAACTTGGTATATGTGACTTCTTCCTTTTTTTATCCCCCCGACATATAATGACGGGGGGATATAGCTATCAGTATGTCCATCAGTCCGTTCGTCCGTCCGTCCATCTGTCCATCTGTAATCATTGTTTGTGCGGAGCATATTTCCTAAACCATACAACCTAGCTTCGCAAAACTTGGTACATTTTACAATCAGGCTCAGTAGGAGTGCCTTTTGCTATTTAGAGATTTTTAGAATTTTTTATTTTTGTCGTTTCCATGGAAATATGATGAACTTATGAAATATGAGGGTACTGCTCTTGTCCGGACCATATCTCACAACCTAAAATGTTTTTACGCCTATCAAGGTAGGTTATGTAACGGTGCCTTTGCTATTAACATATTTTTTCTTTTTTTTCTATTTTCAATTTAAATTGGAAATTGATGAACTTAGGGTAATGTCCTCGTCTGAAGCATATTTTCTAAACCATGCAACAGATATTCACCAAACGTTATGCACATATCAATCATGTTCACTAGTAGTGCAGTTTGTTATTTATAGATTTTAATCTTTTTAATTTGTAGCCCCTGACATAATTCTAAGGTGTACTATTTACCGATGTCATACACTATATATGATGTGAGCTACATAACCTAGTACATTCTCTTTATGCCTTTGTGTCATGAGGCTACTCCAGAGCTATTCATATGCGAATCTGCGAAGTTATTGTTATAATAATTTCATGAGATCGTCAGAAAGTGAGTGACATGAACCCATATTTAATAACCTTCATTATATTTCTAGTTTTGGCATCAAGGAAAATGATTTCCTTGCCAAACTAAATACATTTGAAGGTACACACAGTTGGTACCGACATGCCACGTTGGGGGGATATGTCATCTTCGGATGACTCTTGTTATATTCAGAAGAAAGGGGAAATGAGATATGACTAGGCATCGCAATGACTTTGATCATTAATATTACTGCCTGTGATGTTGTAAAAACACAACTTTTGCAGAACCAAATGTCTCTCTTTTTTTCTGTTCACAGTGTATTACAAAGAATGTGTTCAAAGGCATGCTGGCAATGACGAAGGCAATTGTCCATGGTCTGGAGCACACATTTCAGAACCATGGCCTTGGAGGAATGGCAAGTGCTTTCATGGTGATGGAGATCCTACACACGCACTACTGGGCCCGAGAGGTCACCAGCAGTAACCGCAGTGACACCAGCCTCACACCAGATGTAGGTTTAATGACCCTCTCACATATCAAGCCAACATTATAAGATAGCATTTGCTTTATAAGATAGCATTTGCTTCATCAATATATATACTGCCTCATAAGCAGTGAACAATAAGTGGTTTTATTATATGATTGGCAGTGAAATAATCGAATCTGTTAGTAAAATTTTCCCCTTTATTGCTCACCTGTGAAGAGATCACCTGTTTAATAAACATCCGGTAGTATTACACATTGTGTAATATCAAAATGCATGCTTATGCACTGCGGGAACAAGTTTCAACAAATATTAAAAACTCCTAACATCCCTGGGCTTATTCAACGACATTGTGTGTAGAGATGATAGATCACTGAGAGGAGCTTATGAAAACCAGCTGAATCCAGCAACCCTTTTGCTCAGCTGACTTTTCATGGCATTCTTTCACCTGCGGATCTTGAAACAAAATTCCACAAATTAAGTCATAGGGTATTGTGATGTGATTGTTGACTTTGTGATGCAGTAAGTCTAAGTAATAGAGTCGAAGTTACAAAAAACGTTAGCAATACTATAGATATGTGGAACGAACCCCTGAACTCTTAAGGTGGGGTGTTGTATGGTGTTACATTAATACATGTCAACTTTTGACACGTTTGAAGTATTTTTCTGTTTTACTTAAAATTGGAATATGCTGTGGATCGCGTAGATGTCTGCCTTTTCACTGACAAGTGAATTTTTTTTTAAGATCTTATTGGCAAGTAATCAATATAATTCTTAACTTGCTCCTGTGAAGTACCAATTTTATGAAATTTGTGAAATAGTTCTGGTATCCGACTCGCTTTCACAGGAATTGGTGTTACACATTTAGTATATATATATCTCTGCTGAGTGACAATAAAGATATAATGTTAAAATGACACTGACACTGACACTGACACATTATGCCTTGAAGCGGTACTGGCAGTTGTCCCAGTTGTTTGTGTGTTCCTGAACATGTCTTTGCAAACTTAATTGTATGGTTGACTCCTTTTTCTACTTAGTCAGTTGGCAAGCAGCCCCAAAATGTTTGATTACCCACTGTTAGTTCACCTGACTTTAAGTCAAGTAAGGTTATGTTGTGGTGCGTTGTCCATTGTCAGTCCATCATTAACTTTTGTGACCCATGAAGATCTTGGGTAGAATAGGTCTTCATCAAACCATGCTTGCCGTAATAGGCATAAGAGGCGACTGATGGGATCGAGCCTGGACCAAACAATCCAGTGATTGACATCATGAGCATCAATCCATGCATTTGGGATACGATGACATGCATCAACCATGTCAATGAGCCTGACCACCCTATCACGTTAGTCGCATCTTACGACATGCATAGTCACCTCTTACGGCAAGCATTGGTTGATGACGACCTATTCTAACCCAGCTCTGCACAGGTCAACATGTTTGGTAATGGTATTGACATGCATAGTGACAGTATAGACATGCATTCATGCACATATCTAATGTTTCTTGAATATGTACACAGGAGGTTAATTAAGCACCTCCAACTTTTTCAGATACCGGTATGTGCTACATTAAAACATGACTGCTGTCGATGATGGTGTCCATGTATGTGTAGTCTTATTTATAAAACATGCTGTCAAGTTAGGATTCCATTGTTTGTCATTATCATTATCTGAGTTTGAATCAGGTGGTGCTTCATTAATGCTTGTGGATATGTATTACAGAATGAATTATATTATGAGGTGATTTCCAAATTGTAATGCAGAGGTTAAGACAGAAAACTGTTTGCACAGAATTGAATTGTGTAATCAGTAAATGACCACACAAAATCAATGAATAATCAGTAAATATTTTTGAAACACAGAGTTGTAGGTTGACAATAAAAATGGCAGTGCATTGGGTCAAATAAGTCGCATGAGCAAAAAGTAATAGGCCCTATAATAAATGTAAGTGCACTCATGAATTTTGTCACTGTTGCATGTCTTGAAACAGTCCTGTCTCCAGTCTTGAATCCAGAACAGTGTTTGAAGCTGGCAGATATTCACTGTTTACAAATAGGCATCCACACTCCACTGGGCAAGCCTTTTAGAAACTCTTCCATCCAGAAACTTCTTGAATGTTGAGGCCTGCAATGTTTATGTATACAAGGATGGTAACTCTAAATTACTCGCTGTCACTGACTGCGAGCAACAAAGGGTGACTGGAAAGCTCTGGGGCTAAGCATGATGGACTGCATTGATGGAGTTGGTTGCTAATTATTTTGCAACATAATTGACTCTCAGGTTCACACATTTCTGCTTGAGTGCCTGGATCCCACTGGTGTAGATGGCATCCTCCTGGTGGTGTAAAAATCTTCCACAGCAGAAGTGAGGTTCTCCATTTGAATAATGCTTGCCAGACAGTTCTTTCGTCAAGTTTTTGTGAAGGTGTGGAAATCTGACTTTGCTAAACCTGGTGAATTTATTCTGGAGGATTAAAATGTAATATGGTTTTTTTTCATATTTTGATTGTTGATCCAGCTAAAATCTTTGACATTCGGTACACATATTAATGGTTATTCATTGGCCATCTTTTTAGCTCCACATGACTGAAAGCCAAGTGAGCTCATAACATGGTGCATTGTCTGTCGTTTGTCTGGTTATCCGTCTGTCGTGAACTTTTGCATTTTGCACATTTATACTAGATTGCTTTTGAAGTTGATACCTTGTATGAATAATCCTTGCTGGAGTGTCTTTGAGGGGATGCTGACTGAATTTTCTTATTTCAATCATGGCTGCTATGTCATGTTTGGCCATTCCTCGGTCATTATGAAATTTGATATGCAGCAAGTTTGTGGTTTTAGAAACATTACACGAAAGACATTCTTTGACTTTTGATCCAGCTACAAACTTTGATCCAGCTGCAACCTTTGACTTTCACGTACCACTGTTTTTCTAGTCAAGCTATGTTTTCGACACGCCTGATACATCTGGAGCTGATAATTTGTGTGAATGATCCCATTCATGATGTCTCTAAAACTTTTTTACATAATACCATGCTGATTTTAAACATGGCCACCATGACAGCCATATTCAGAAACTCAGTAATGGCTATAATGATATTTTCTTGTGTACAGTGCACATTTGAGCAATATGTGGAAAGTACTTTTAGTGGGTTTCAGAAAAACTTGCTAGTTTGGATTTTATGTTAGGCCAGACCAATTTAATTGCTAGGATTATGGATTTTTTCGGGTAAAGTGGCTGAATGGAGGAGGGAATGTAAAAAAAAAAAAGTACATGAGGTATTACGGATTTTAGGAGGCAGGAATGCTGATAGGAGGAAATAAAAATATATAAAATAATCCCTCACTTGTGCCACAGAAGCTACAAAAGTATTTCAATATTACCCACCACGCATGTTGCAAGCAATGCACTATAGTCCCTTTATCTAATGACACTCCTTACTGATGACCAGGGTTTACAGGTATCTTTTGGCAGTTTTCCACAAGCAGGTAGACTTCAACAACAAGCTTTTAACTTATTAAAGTTTTATTGTATTTTAAAAATATAAAAACAATGTGAAATACACTGAAATTAAAACAGCACTTGGCTTCAAAAAAAATATACATTTGGCACATACAAGTACTTGAAATACTCTGTCCAGTGTAACTTTATCGTGTTAAATGATCAGGTAACACTCATGGCTGAAGTGTTCTAACATGTGGAATTCTTTTAAATTAAATAGCCCTGTTTATTCTCGATTTTGCCACCACTGTCACATAATTTAGTCCAAAGTCTGCTAAAACTTGCATTGGTGTTGTAAGTTCGACAATATTCCCGTAGGAACCAGCCTTAGATTCTGTTGCATGCACCTCTTGAATAGAAAGTCCATCTCAATCGGCGATTGACGATACGGCTTTCGTTGCCAAATCACCAACTGTGTCATCCAGTGGACTTTCCATGATTCGCTATGATAAGCACACACTACCCTTCAGAACGCTTACGCTGAAATACTTTGCTGACATTGTCGAAAGATACCAGATAATGAAAGGCATTAAAACACCCAAACTAACACCCCATGTCCTACACATGGTCCCGGCATATTCAATACACGTTGTGCGCATTGAGAGTACGCATTCGATTGGCTATGTTCACGTGGAACGACCAATGGAATTTGCCGACACATTTGCGTAAGGAATCTTAGTTAAAAACTAGAGTTACTTCCCCTAACATGTATTCTCTCACAACAAGGCTAACGATCGATGTCGGATGTCAGGTAGAATATTTAAAAAAAAATGATAGAATTTAGTTGTTTTTTCCCCGATTTGGCAAAAAATGGTGTCGGCAGATCAGTAATCCTAGCAATTAAATTGGTCTCGCCTTAAGTCAAAATCTACATTGTATCACTTCAGGTGAATGAACAGGAGATAACAAACTTGGTCATTGAAAAAGTGATTTCTTGGCAAAAAAATATTTTGGCCATTATTCCGCCAAGTTTTTTTCAAAATGTAATGAAATTTGATATTTGTTTAGTAAGTGGGGGGATTCAACTCCCGTTCCATTTTATGCAAAATGGCATTTTTTAAAACTTGTTTCAACCATGTTCTTAAATTCTCTGAAGATTACAAATGGAATCTTTTAACAGTGTTTTTTTAAATTCTCTATTTATGTCATCAATTGGTGTGTTTAGAATACACCACTCATGCAAATATCAAGTCTATTCTCACCATTCGATGAAATATTTGTCAACCCACCATTGAATATATACTCTATCTCTCAATGCCCACAACACATATACCCCATTGACTTTCATCAAGCCATATAGAGTTTATAAATGATGATACTGTTTAGGTGTCATCCCTGCATGGAAGTCATGAGAGTCTTTCATCCAAGGGAGATGACGCCCAGAGGACAGACAACCAAAGTCTCACAGATACAGACCATATGCCTGCTACCACCAGTAAGTAGAAGTTCTATGTACATTATTATTTTTATGGTAGAAGGTATACTCACCATCCATTGTTCATAGTCAGGCATCATGTTTCATGATCAACTTCGCATTGCTTTCATGTCCTTTCTTGTGTCCTTCCACTGGAGCTTCCACTTGACTATGAACATAATAACTAATTACTTAAACAAATAATCTCACCTGTCAAGACCTCTTCCTGTTGTAAATGGCTGGTAAGCTTGTTTTGCTGCATCAGTATTCACCATCATCAACAAGATCATTTTATACCCTTTTACAAGACATTGTATTGGTAAAACTACTGTTACCTGTATTGTTTTAGTTTTTTTCCAACAAGTTTTTCCTTGAAAGGAAACACTGGTGCTTACATCATGATGTACCTGTACTATTCAATATATGAGCATGAATTAATTAAAGCACATAAATGAACAGGGACAGGAGTCTTTTGCAGCACAGATTTGCATTGTGTTTCTTGATATTCATGCAGATGTCTTGACAATGATTAGTCACATCCTGCTGTGAATTAGAATGTACAGAATATGTAATTTCCAACAAGGTGTTTATAAATAACTATTTGAATTTATGACATTATCAGCAAATTATTGTTCTTTCTTTTAAAAATTACTAAATTATTGGATGCCCTTATTGGTTTCCATTTAAGCAAAATGAAATTCTCAACACTTAAGTTTCTATCAAACACAGCAGAATGTGTCTAGCTTGTGTTTGTTTTGTGGTGACTGGCTGCATCCTCTATCTGTGTACATTTAGGCTTGAACCCGTCCCCTCGCCAACCCCCACTGTCCCCCAACCGACAGGACAGCACAGGCTGGTGGGCAGAGCGAGAGCGAGACCAGTCACAGCCAATCAGTGCCGCCTGCATTTCTGACCAGTCGTCCTCTAGTACCAGCACCAGCACTGAGTCAGGTCCGTGCAGCCCAACAGCTCCAGCTAGCTTTGCTGAAGTCATCATGCATCGTGTGCTTTATGTCTCTTGGCCATGGGTTTATGCTGTGATTTTCTTACTCTTGCATATTACATTATCTTTCTTTGTATTAAAGGCTGCTTTCAGATGTTGATTAACTTTGATTTCTACAGCTTTAACACTACTGTTATGAATGAGTGGTAATAAAATCTAATCCTTAATACATGATGTAGGACATGTAGATTACTATAACATAGCATTGGAAATTATGTTGTGTTGCATATTCATATCGATAGCCAGGTCACTTAGATCGATCTACTTTCTCCATAAAAAATCAATATGTCAATTGATGACCTAACACTCTACGATTGAGTGTGTTCAAGAAAGCAAAGTTCTCAGGCTGGTAACCCAGGTTCAAATTCAGTCACATCAACTGATCAACATAATAGATAACATTCACTTGAAATGATACAATTATTATATCTACAACATAAACATTATTTTACAAAGTATGTAAAGACAGGCAAGACCAGTTTGGCATCTAACAAGGTTATCAGAGACACTTAGTGCTGTAGCGAGTCAGTGTTTGTAACAAAAGAACAATTATGACCTCTCACAGGAAAGCCTTGTTATTAATTGTTCTTATTTGTGTATAACCGAATTCATGTGGAATGTTCGAGTTGAACTAAGTAAATTGCTGTCTTGATTTAATTATTTATTTCATGACGTTTTGTTGTTGATTATACTTTCCGGCAGATCAATAATCGTCTTACATTTCCAGATCGATCGATTGATTGATTGTAAGACAAATAATTCTTGCACTAATTTTGTACTTGTCTTTTTCTTATCAGTTGAATAGTTAATGTTGAATCATTTTAAAAAAGAGATCAATTTTTAAGCTGATCCTATCTCACACAATGCATTTCTTTATCTTTCGATATTGGTGTGGAAACGCCCTTGAACAATGTTTCCAGCTTCAAAAAACATTACACCCAAACACATGATCCCTACCCAGACCAATGGGTTATGCACTGTAATCCTGCCAAACTGACAACCTGTCTTATTCTTTTTCTTGTCACCAACCTGTGTGGAAGTGTTTTGAATAGTAGAGAATTGATTTTTCTTCTAGAGGGTGTATGTAAACTGACTCAATGCTGTTAACAATGTGACCACATGGGATTCAGGGATCAACATTCTAAGGATCCGCCTCAGAAGTCTAATATGATATAAACAGGAGATTCAACATCATACAGAAGACGATCACTCCAATTTGACAGATAGATATCAATCATCAGATCAACCCTTCACTCGAGGGCGGGAACGATCTACTTCTACAGGCTGGTCAGATTGCCATTGACTCTAAGATTGATCTCGATCTTCCGACTCTGACGCACACTGACATACCTATAATCGCTCATCCAGGGATCGACATCGATATAGTGACTACGCAAATCAATTTCACAGCTGGGATTAATACGCCTCCCCTATTGTCACATGCGCTTCTTCACCTATGCATCACCAGGCTGTTATGCAGATCAACATTGGTACAAACCATATCCAGACTACAGATCTATGTCTGATAACTATAGCTATTAGCCACCCAGGGAGCAGCTTCAAGATTGATATCGATGTACAGATCAACTTTGATGTTTGTCTCATCCAGGTGGTCCCTCCCTGGTCGACAACCTTCCAGATTGACATTTGTGCAGTAGATCAACATCGCATAACCTTTTAAAGTAGGTGGTCAGGCTTGCTTACTTGGTTGATGCATGTTATTGTATCCCGATTGTGTGGATCGATGATCATGATGTCAATCACTGGACTGTCATGTCTAGACTCGATTATTTACAGCCCGCCGTCATATAGCTGGAATATTGCTGAGTGCTGTGTTAAACAACAAACAAACAAACTAAAAACTACTTCTGCCCAAAAACTTGAAGAGTATTTACAGCTTAAAGGTTCCACTCTGGCTACATATCATGTGGTACTCAACTCATTAATTGGCACTACTACCCACTCGAAGATCTAGGAACTTCTCGGCTCTCATTCAATCCAACATGTTGGCTGACCAATCATCCCAGTTCCGTCCTCCTACTTGGGACATCAATGCCATCCTATGCCATCTGACTTTGAAAGCGTATGAACACTTTGAAGAAAAGAGCTATAAACATGTCACATGAAAAAGGTTTTTCTTCTGGCCCTTGCTGCAGCTGCTCGAGTTTGTGACATGCTCATGGCATCACCAGAGTGTGGTTTGAGAGGCTGCGCCATAGGAAGGCGTAACCTCTTTGGGACTTCATTGTGAAGAATCAACTTCCGGGCCAACCAGATCGGTTGTTCACCATTCATGTGTTCTTAAAATGATTTCCTATTGGAAAACACATAACATGTTATCATAGTGTTGTGCCCCAGTCATGTAAAGGGGTTTTCGCACTTTTTTATAGTGATTAACCCACTCACAAGTTTTTTGTATTTTTTACACTAAACTGTGTAACATTTAGCACCAACTTCCTCATGTGCATATGGCGGTTAGGACTTACCATTTGATATTCTGGTGGATGTCTGGTATTTTGAAACTGTGAGCCTGAATTGGTTTTTTTTACAAGTTGTAGCGAGCAATTTCTTTTTTCCCCCCAAGGGCCTGAAGCATAATTATTTATTCAAGAATTTTTAGTCAATTTGTATTTTGCAATATAATCTCAGCAGTAGTATAGGTAATGGTGATTCTGGCTCACTTCCACTGGAGCCGGATTTATATACCTATACTACTACTACAGGTGGCATTTTTTATGCAAAAATGATTATGCGATTCAACGTTTGTTTGGCTATCAGTATTGGATCGAAATGAAATCCGAGCGATTGAGATCAACCGAATGGGTGACACGATTATCAGCTGTTGTATCAGCGCTGAATAATGAAGTAACGAGATTAATAGGGAAGAAACCATCCAATGCTATTAAAATGAAATCCGTGACTTCCGAATCTTCAGCAGCACCGAGGAGAGGCAAAGAACAAAAACTTCCGGATAGAGTAAGCGTAAGATATTTATACCAGCCTGGTGAACTCGAATGAGGCCTACCTCGCGCAACCGATCCCATATGGTCCCTTAAGACGTATAACATTAGTCGATTGGTTATGAAAGAAGGAGAGCCTATTCTTTATTATCTTAAAGATGGACCGGGCAGGGGATTTGTACGAGAAGAGTTGTTCATAGTTCCCAACGGTACAGTATTACCACCCTAAGTAACCATAAGCATAGGTAGTTACACCATCCTTATCAATCCATCTCTTTGTATCTAAAGGGGATAATGATGTCTTGTTCATTCTTAATCCATATATCCTATGATTGTAACTTCTTAAAGAGTTCATCTCATGTTTGAATCTTCTACCCGTTGAATAATGCTTCTTTATACCGTTTGTGTTTAATATGCTTTTTTACCACATACTTTTTAACACCCTTAGCTTTTCTTATCTCTCCATTATCGGACTTTTTTATAGAATACATCTTACCGGTAGGTCTTAATACGACATACTCCGCAATAGGGGTCCCAGCACATTCATCCTTCATCTTACCTAACACCTTTTTATTTACTACGCTGTGCAGTGGATTATCTTTTGGGGTAATCGCTCGTGTTGTACATATCTATTTTTTTTGCCATATCTTTATACACATCCTCGGTTTGTATTTCCATCAACAAAGAATCTGTGTCGGTATATAACACCTCGCATCTATCGCCGTATTGCTTCTTAAGTTCGTTGTAATAAAAGGCATACATTAAGTGTTTTGACATGTCAAGAACACTCATACCAACATACACCGGTCGGTTGAATTTTATATTACTCTTCTGCATATGCAACGCGGCTAAGTCGTCATCGAATATCTTGCTTCTGTTGGGGCGGTCGGGTAGCCTAAAGGGTAAAGCATTCGCTCGTCACGCCGAAGACCCAGGTTCGATTCCCCACATGGGTATAATGTGTGAAGCCCATTTCTGGTGTCCCCGCCGTGATATTGCTGGAATATTGCTAAAAGCGGCGTAAAACCAAACTCACTCACTCACTCACTCTTGCTTCTGTTAAAAGCCGGACTGGCTATAAGTTTCCTGAGTCTTTCTTCCTAATTAGATCTGACTAATTTAACATCAACACGCTTCCTTAGATTCTCCATAGTTTTACCAAATACTGAGTTATTCATGAGCTTATATAGATTCTTTTCGAAATCGCTGGAAGCTATCTTTCTTAAATCTGTGTTCAACCTTATATAGGGCTCCATCCAAAGGCTTTGATCAAACTTTAGAACTGTGTATTTTCTTTAGTTTCATACCTAACGATAGATATAACTGGAGGTTTCTTTAGTGAACTATATATTTTGTCTTATACATCAAATTTGGTTCGAGTTTTTCTATGTTAGCTAACCTAGTATTACCCATCAAGGAGTGTTGATATTCCGACATCCAATCTTTATTAACCATTAATCTTTCGGGAGCTAGCGGATAACTGTTATGGTCTTAATGTAACGAATTTGGATATTCCAAGTCAACTTCTAGTATGTACCCTTTATTCACATCATTCGCATTGATATCATCCACTCTGATATCATCGACCCACTCAAAACCACCCGTGGGTAAAGGTTAACTCATAGCCCATGCATACAAATTGTTGGCATCGAGGTATAATATGTGCATGTCGGGTTTACTCGGATCATATCCTTCCACTAACTTATCATTAGCCTTAGAATACCTTTTCGCTACCATCGATATACCCCCTCTTAATCCTTTCTCAATAAACAAGTGCATATCGTAATCTGTGAGTAGTTTTAGTTCTACACCGGTCTTCTCCAACAATGCATCCCATGATAGTCCAGGACTGGAATAGTACCAAGCAGGATCCAAACCGTATTGTTTTAAACATGTCTTTCTAAATATCTCAAATATATCGGCGATTAACAGTACATCGGTTTTTAAGTACAGATCGTGATAATCGCCGAAATTCTTACAACCTGATTTATCCCACACAGTCAGAGCTTGTTCATAATCGGCATCGGTTATTTTAGTTTCCGTTAAGTTACTATAGAATGATTCAAGGGGTGGTAATTTAGTTTCGTCGAATCTAGACCAATCATCCATATATTCGTAAGGATATACACCTTTTCTCAGCAACAAATGACGCGTTAACCTATCCGTATATTGATTTGCTATGGGAAAGTCATCGGGATTGTTCGCATTAGCTAAATGGTCCAGGGAAGATAACAGAAACTGTACGGAGTCTATGAATCTAAGCCCATTACTTTGCTTTATTCTGGCTTTCCCATCCTTGTCCGTATAATGTATATTTTTAGTCAACGAGAATCATATGTATTTTTCCATATTATTAGGAATGCACGTTAAACCGCCGTTGATCTTTGAGATAGCTTGCATAATGAGATGTGAATCGTATCCTCTAAGGTTATGAAAAACAACGGGGATGGGTATTGTTTGAGAATTAATTCTTAGTTTCAAGTTACACTCGTTATGCGCGGCTCCCCGATAATTACCCGTAACGTGGCAATGATCTCTTACGGAATCCCCATTCAGGGGTTTATTACAAACATGACAACTCGTTGACTTCTTATAGGCCCTCCAATCATCCCTCGTCATACACATGGGTTTCTTACACGATAAATTTTCTCTGATTATTCTATCTTCATTTTGTAGATATTCTAGGAACTTTCCCGCTGCATCGGGACTTCTGTAAATCACGAGCGGGTTTGTTTTCCCATCATACCTTACAACTATATATCCAAACCCACAAGAAATATGTTCTTGAGTTTTGTACGTATCTTGATTAATATCTTGATTATTATCTTGATTATTTTCTATAGGTTTGATAAGCGCTTCGAAGTCGGCGTAAATTACGTACGGTACTGGCATTTGATTACAATAATGTTCAAATTTTAATATATTTTTTCCCTCTTTAGGCATATCGATTCTGATAGCAGTCTGTCCAACACCTCTGCAGTCTTCTTTATGCGCTTCTAATAGATCTTGTCTGCTGTACCCATGTAGGCATCTTTCACAGAAATATTTCTTTCCTGCATGTTTTGTTTGATCGCATAATAGTCTGCTTAAACTCTTTATCCATGTATAATGATATTTACCATCTTTTTCGATCAGAAATGAATTGATTCTGGGGATATGTTCTGGAGCGGAGCTTATCCTGTGTACAACAATTCCTTTAGAAGAATGTTCGAAAACATTTATAGCTAAATTATTTTGCTTTTCCATCTTATCAATTTGTGATATTGGTGTAGGTTCGTCTATAGTTGTAGTAAGTTGAGTCCATCGTTTTGAGGATAGCTAGAAGGTCTATCCAGATTTTTGTCTACGGGGAACAATGCAGATCTTATCATCATTCTTAAACAGTCATCTTATTTATTTATCACATTAATTATTGCTTTTTTCTTCTTATAATACGGGGGTAAATCTATATAAGATCCACCTTTGAAGGGCATATAATTTGCTATATCTAAATATAAACTATCCATTTTATCCACACCCCACCCGAACCTCTATTAGTCCAGCGTTCTAAAGTTTCCTGTATCCTCTGAATTGATGTATCTAATGATGCGTTTATAGTATCGGATTCGGTTATTACTTCTTGATTGCTTCGGAAATATTGTATGGTATATTCAGTGCTATGGTCTGCATTAATTTTACTCAATAACATTTTAATCGTCAGCTGGTATTTTATACTATGTAAATCATCTAACTCCTCGTTAATTTTACTCGATATGATGGGCTTAACATCATTAACATCCATGTTGGAATTAATATCCATCTTCCAACCTCTTAGATATTTACCAACGCCGGCCGATGTGGGTACAAATTTTAATTCTTGTTGTTTTTTATCAACATCATTATCAACATCTAGTAAATCGATCAATTCAGCTCTTCTCATTCAAGAATAACCTCTCAGCCCACTGTTTTTTGCTTGAGCTTTGAGTTCTCTAACAGTCTGGGGTTTGTTGTATTCCAAACCGAGTAAATTGATCAATTCAGCTTTTCTCATTCGAGAATATCCACGTAGACCACGTTGTTTTGCTAAAGCCTTCAGCTCTCTCACAAAAACCATTGTGGTTAAATGGTATATGCAGAATGATTCATTTGTCTAATTGGTTATTTTTCATATATCTAAATACGTATTCTCCCCAACCTATTCCTTTTTATTGATGTAATCTCTCTTCCTAGCCTAAATAATCTGGTTCCTGACCCTATCAGCACCGTGTTTCTTACATGAACAATAACGACCTTTGACCCCTATCCCACATACAGAACATGTATAGTTAATGTTTCCCCACCTGATGTAATAAGTAGTGTATACCACAGTAAATATCAACAGAAAGTCGGTTCCATTGAGTCTGCTTCCCCATGAGTGTAAATCTGCACAGATTCATGGTTATACATCTATCATATCATTTGTCTAAATGCAAATCACATCTACACTGGTGTGATATGGCTATTTATTGATTAAGCAGTCAGCCAGTCAACGTTATTTATAGATTAGCAGTCATGGTGATTTATTGATTAGCTGTCACTCTGACTCCCCTAACTAGGTCATGGTTTATTTGTAGTTATTGTGTAACTATAAATAGCCACAGCAGTCAACCCCATTATGATGAATTTTACCTCGCGGTTTTTCTGAGCCTCTGATGGCTATAATTTTCCCCCAAATATTGGGAACATTTTCCACCAGCTACCAAAGCCGCGAGTCTTTCTCTATGTTTATCTAAAGATTTATCTACATCTTGATCTGCATCAGATTCTTTAAGCATTTGTTCGATGAGTTTGTCGCATTCCATAATGTAATACCTGAGGAGATATTTAAGTCTAACATAATATAATATGACATATCCAATACATCCCGTAATTATAAGCTGTTGCGAAAGAATGAGGATTTCAAACCACATTATGTCATATTAACCACTAATGTTCAATTTATCGTATTTTTACTATAATTTTGCTACATTTGCTATAATTTTGCCATATTTTTGCTATAATTTTGCTTAGCAGTTGCTATATTTACCATATTTTTGTTTAGCAGTTGCTATAATTTGTTAAGCAATTGCATAAGCAGCTGGTTGATCGGTTTTTAATACGAGTTTACAGTGCTTCGTTGCTGCTAACAGTTTTCTGACTTTATCTCGTTCGAACTTGGTATAAATAACATCATTTTCGCGTAGACATTCCTCAAATGAATCTCTTTGCAATGACACAGGGCTACCCATTTGGTCTACTCTCTCAGATCTTTCAGGACAGAGTTGTATTTTTGAGTTAGTACCCAAATGCTATGTTGAGTATGCCGTCCGGAGAATGCTAAATACAAAAGCATATCTTTTTTTTTTGTGAGTTCTTTACTCGCGCTGCAGTCGTCTATCAAGAAAAGGGTTGATTCTCCTTTGTATTTTTCGTGACATACTTGTAAACAGTCTTGCAAACGATCACCCGGATCAACTCTGTGTACCCCGTCGTCATTCATTACCAAATCTCTCGATAAGTATGTTTTATTAATGCTTATAGTCTGGCACAGAATAATAATATGATCGAAAACGTCCCGATAATGACTTTGTAAAATATCTAGAATAAAAGCTGTTTTTCCACAACCCGTTTGCCCGCATATGATAGCGCAGTGCGGTTCTTTAAGTAAAAGATTATCAATAGATAATAACGAATCGTCCATTCTGTATATTAAGTTGCGCATCCATAATCACGTACAAATATATGTTTAATTTACCAGCTGATTCCTGGAGCTCCGTTATCTGTATGGTGACACCCTCGCTAGCATTTTCTATTCTCCTCCCACTGCCATGTAGTTGGTCATCGTCCGTTGTTGGCATGTCTAGTCATAGCGCATACTTCGTGGTGAGGTATTCACCCATCGATACACCCCCGAGAGACAGATCTTTCACGACCGCGTTAACTTCTGGGCATCGTTTTATAGAAGGAAGTTTTTTAATCTCATCCCACTGTTGATATGCTAGCATTCCTTGACTATATCATATAGTTGATTAGGAACGCCCTCGATAGTCAATTCTACTTTTGTAATCTTGGGAATGTAGAACTTCTCGGTATTTCTTTTAAATGCATCGGAGGGGTCCCTGAACAACATTAAAATACCCTTCAACGATCTCGTGGGGACGTTAAGATTGATATTCCAGGTCATATCTTTTTTGTTCCTGGTGATCTTTCGATGTCGAAGCACGCGATCGTACAAAATGGCTAAACCTCCTGTATACTGGTTACGAATTTTTCTGGCTAATTCGGGATCTGTTATCATATCATACTCCAGCGAAATTGTCAATAGAATAGCTAGCATCTTCAGCAGCTCTGATTACTCTGCTGTAGTCATTAAAAGTGAGTTCGTATTCTAACCTATCGCCTAGGGATGCTTGATAGAAGGGTATGTGGGAATCTAATAATTCAAAGTCGAGCGGAGTATAGAGTCGGTTACCTAATGCGTCAGCAACGGCCTGATCTTTTACGACGGTACCATCACCACTAGACGCATCTACACGCAGTCTCAATGTGTTCTGATTACAAATACCTTGATACTGTAAGTTTTCCCGCTCTTTATCCGTTCTCCAGAGATCCATGTAACAATAGTATATATCGCTATCATCGATACTCAAAACTTCATTACCGCTAATTTTATTAGCGATTTTCTTAACGATAGCACGACCTATGTTCTGAACGGGCTCCCTGTTAATGTCGGTAGAAGTCAAAATAATCGTAAATGCTAGTCGGACAGTTCCCGGAACAAACACATCATTTACGCCGAGATTAGGAAAGCGAACCAGAAGCGTTTGATTCTGATCGACGGTGCTCGGGTTATTAGTTATAGTTACAGACTGACGAATTGCTTTGACCCCTAATGGATCTTTAAGTCTACGTTGTGGGTTTAACTTGCGTCCGTATTGCGAAGACATTGTTATATTGAAATTACATAACCATATGTTTAAATAAAAATGGATGATTTTTATCTAGATGATTTTGATAACCCTAGAGGGTACTGTTGAAACCAGCTTTGGTGGCCTGAGTCTTAACGATGAACTTTTACAATCAACCGTCAATGATTATTACAATACCTTTAAAGATGTAAGTCCTATTGGTCGTGACTATTCAAAGTTTGAATTAGATGGTAAAGGAATATTGCGACTGCATAGCAAACCTGATATTGATCTTATGAATTCTCGTACTCCTAAGCCCCTAGCCTTGCCTACGATAGCCAGTAAACACGGCATCAGCACTGTTCGTGATGAATTAGGTTTTGTAGACGATGAAAAAAATTTCCGCGAAGACTACTAAGGTTCTTCCGACTGTGCGTGATGAACTCGGTAACATAGATAATTTGGAAGAAAGCTCAAAGGTGGCCTCGGACGGACTCGGAGAAATCTTGGATACCTACTACGATAATTCCACGGTCAGTGTATCACCATATTCTGTTCAGAGTTCTGTATTAGGGAATTACGAGGTCTTGACAAGGCAATGCGAACAATGTGGGGTGAACTCATCAATAATATAGCCAAGCTATCTGAAATCAACAAGCATATAGCTTATGAGAAGACAAAACTTGAACAGGCGGGCGATGAATTCAGTAGACGTGGCGTTGCAGAAAGATTGCGTAACTTAGAAGAGGGAAGATCGGCCCGCCTCGAGGCTGCTTCCAGTAATAGAAAGGCACTTCGTTCACTAATCAGTCGAATTCGAGAAACTATCGATCAAGTCCTCAATGATGACACTACACTGGCTGATAAAATTAAAACATTGTTCAGAGAACAGGGAATAACCGTATTTTAACCGCATTGGGATTTATTATATCGACTTTGACTCTCTCGTTAACCGGTTGCACAGGTGGTAGCGGATAACCGCCTACTGATAAAAATGGTATAAACGAGTGGATAAAAAAGCATTTAAGAGCATTAGGTTCAGCACTGGGAAAGCTCGCTGGGAAAGCTGCGGCTGCACTTCCCGGTATAATTGGGAGTATTGTTTCCTGGCCCTGAATTTAATAGCTAAGACCACCACTTGGCTTAGTCAAAGTTTGTGGGCACTGATCGTAGCAATTGCGGGGCTGTTGTACGTATTCGCTAAAGACTATTTAACCAAACATAAGTAAACCATCCGCGACTCCACCCACTACAAGCGCTGTTTTTTCATCGATATGTTGTTGATTTTTAGCCGCAATATGCGGTGGTACCTGTGGTTGTGCGTTAGTAGATGGTTGTGAACCATGTGGTGACTGTGGCTTGACTATTCCCGTTTCGCCTGTGTTTGTTTGCGTTATTAATTCCGTGTCAATATCTGAATTCATACCTGTTTTTTGTTGATCGGTAGCAATAACAATTTTATTATTATAACCTATCACTTGACCAATCTTAAGTTCCATATTACTCGGAGACATGTATAGTCCCAGCGCATAAACGTAGTCCACTTTGGATTGAGCGTATTGTAATACATCTTGATAACGTTTTATAGAAGATGGTATGTCAACTGGTGAATTAATAGCATCCTCCACGTTTGCGACAAACTGTTTTTGTGCATCTAGCGCCGTCCCAGAACCGATGATTCCCGTTCGTGTTTGCGATTGTGCACCGAGAATTGCCCATACATAAGTTCTTATTAATTCATTAACTCTTACAACTCCTGGGTTAGTAAAATTATTTTCTGTTTTATCATTAAGAAATTCATTTCAAGCGTTTGTGGTGTCGTTCATTTGTATAAATTTTGTAACAATATAAGCCAAACCACCCTTAAAACTCATAAGAGAACCTCTCCAATCGTTACTCGAAAGTTTCCAGCCATGATTAAGATTATGCAATCTTACAAAAAGATTGTTTTTCTGTAACAACTTAAATGGATCGAATGCTTGATGAGTTTTTTTAACTAAATCATCGCTGACTTCTCTAACAGTTTTTTGTCCGCTGTATGGAACACCTACACCATGGTTAATTCCTTAAATACGCCAATCTTTACTCTTAGAAATATTAAATTCCTGACAAATACGCTCATATGCGAATCTATTGTACGGATTATTTGTGGAATTCCATGCTAGATCCTCCGGTAATGGGGCACTAATTTCTTTAAGTATACGTCTAATCTGATAGTACACGTGAAATGATAAAACAGACTTATTCAGTTCAAATCCTGGGGAATAAAGAGATACACCACATCCCGTTGTGGCACACCATATGGCAAAGTTTAACTGATTCTGCCAAAATTGCATCGGATTGTGAAACCAATCATGCACCATTTTATCACTAGTTGTCGTGACCCTCTATTTTTCAAAGATAACAGGGAATTTAACGAAAAACTCAGCACCAGAGGCAGTGGTCAGTCTATTCAACTGCTTCATACTATCGATAACTCGGATCGTCAACTTGAAGTCGCTCTATGCGATGTAACGTATTACCCGCGGTGGACCAATATAAATGATGTGAGAAATGATAATAAGATACATATATTAGATGGCAATGTTATTGAAAAATACATTATTATACCTGATGGGTATTACAGCGTATGCTCACTCAATGATGAAATTTTTAAGCCTAATGGATTTAGTCTCACACAAAATGAGTCGAATGGGATACTGATTTTGAACGCTGGAGAAAAGGATGTAAAGCTTTACAGGAACTTAGCAATTACACTTGGATTTGCAGATGGAGATATAACAGTACTCAAGTCAACATTTGATGGAGATACATTACCCGATTTAGTTCCCTATAAAGAGTTGTGCATCCATCTTGATCAAATAAGCACGACGGATAATATACAACTAGAAAGTCCTTCAACTCTGCTCAGATCTGTTCCAGTCAAAGATGAAAAATATAATAGCGGTAGAACGGAATCTTTCTCAACATTACAATATAAAAAATTAAAGCGTGGTATTATTTCAGACCTCAAAATTTCTGTATTAGATGTAAAACACCAACCTGTACATATAGGATACTTAAGTGTAAATAATGGTTGATTCATCAGGCCCTGGAACGCTCAGACAATGTAATACAATTGCGCTTTCTGATCTCAGAGACACAGAAGGCAACGGTAGACCCAGTACCGATGGTAAGTTATACGCTTTACACTTACAAGATAATGTATACAAGCGGAAAGAAGTTACATTTACAGGTAATCTAGGAGATTTAAGCGATGTCGATGATTGTAGACTCCTTAAAAACACTTCGTACAATCTTAATCGCAACGATGATAATAAATGGACTATGGTCGAAGCAAACATCGAGTGGCTACTGAATATCGTCATTACCCCACCGTATGTGATGACGGGTAAGGGACATAATTTAACTAAGATAATAAATAGTGGCATCGTACTCGCGGCTTATATCCCGTCAAAACGAAGAAGTGTGTTAGTCTCTCCCCTGCCAGACGACCCAGGTCATATGTCATTTAGTCGTCCAGCAGTCCAAAATGTTAGATTAAATTTGGTTAATGAATTCAATGATATTAAAGTTAACTTGAGTGCAATACCTAATATTTCTACTCTTATTATTGAAGTCTTGTTCGGAGATGCACCGGTAGATGCCTTCAAAATATTATCAGGTCTATCGATTAAATGGCTCAAGAAACACGAGCGTCAATGTTGCAGTATTATTCATATTGGAGCATCACTGTTGATGGATTTCGATTACATCAAATGAGCGACATAAAACATCGAATAGAGAAGGAGAGGGAGTTGAGACTTGGATTGTATAAAAAGTATCGCAGCGCCGTGAAGGCTCTCAACGGAGCTGACACTGCGCTTGTGACAGCTGGCATGGGACTCGGTGTAGCCGGTGTTGGTTTATTATCAACTATAATGGCCGTGCCTATCGTACTTGGCATGGAAATAGCCGCCGGAGTCTCAGGACTGGCAGGATTAGTGATAAAATTAATGTCTCGTAGGTTGCAAAAGAAAGCATTAAAACACGATAATATTCGGATACTCGCCGAATCAAAGTTGAACAGCATTGAGGATCATATTTCAACAGCAATGGCTGATTGTAAGATATCCGAGGAGGAGTTTCGTTTAGTATTGTCAGAACTCACCAATTACAACATAATGAAGCAGGAGATTCGATCCAATTCTCGTAAGACCAGTGGTATTAGCGAAGACGAGAAAAAAAAGTTCATAGAATAGGGGAGACCACAAGCGCGTCAATTATTCCGTGCCAAAACCAAAGAACTGGTTGGAGATTAGAAACAGATTGCTTACTATCATTAGATTACATTTAAACGAATGCTTACGTAAGTATATAATGATGGAAAATTACAAACCAACAAAGGAAGAACTCGAAAAAGCTATTGAAACATTTATGCTCAATGACAAAATTATCAAATGGAGAGAATTACCACAAGGTATATATTATATCAGTGATATCAAACCAACCAAATACGGTCAACCAAGAAAAGTATATAGTCTGGTCTCCTAGTAAAATGAACGAAGAACTTAGTAAAGATGTTGAATATCACTTCATTAAAAATAATGGTATACGTATTAGTTAAAATAAAAGAGAATATTTTCATTACAATTTAGTTTAGCCTCATCATCGTTTTTGTACTAATTGAAGCATTGAATAGCTCCAGGTGGTGGTGAGCTAGAGTCAATTTAACTTAATCTTATGACTATCGTTGAATCGCATCATCATTTTTGCATAAAAAATTCCCCCTGTAGTGGTGGTATTGGTATATAAATCCAGCTTCAGTGGAAGTGAGCCAGAATCACCATTACCTATACTACTTCAGCTTTCCTCTTTAAGAAAGAGAATGTTCCGGCAGATTGTGTCAAGAGGTCAGTTTGGCTTGGTCGATGTGCAAGGGATTACAGTGCGTGAACTATTTTTTTTGTTTGAATGATTTTTTAATTTGGAAACTTTGTTCAAGGGCGTTTCCATTCCAAGATTGAAAGAAGAAAGAAGACAATTGCATTATGTGATATAGGATAAGTATATAGATATACAATTTATTGCAGAATTTCCAATTTTGCATTGCAGTAGTTTATAAATAAATGAATACACAATGCCATTTAGAATGTGGTCAAATGTAACAAATGTTAGATTTAGGATGACACTTCCTTCGTAAAATTCAAATTCTAGTGCTTTTGGATTGAGTCCCATCCAGGATTCGCCAGCACACTAAGTGAGTGATCTAACCCACTCAGCCACTGAGGCTTACGAAGTACTAGAATTTGTACTTTACAAAGAAAGTGTTACCCCAAATATAACATTTGTTACAGTTGTAAATAAACTTGAAAATAAATTGTTTCTGACAAGTTTATTAACATAAGGAATCTGCTGACTTTGTTGATATTTCAAATTGATGACTACATATCCAGGTGAGCTACAGTACATGGGCTTCGTCTGTAAACATTTTCTCCTCAGAAACCACTGAACCCATAAAGCTGATGAACCCTGAATTAGTATCAGCCCAATGTAAATGGGAAAGCTTTATGGTTTTATGGTTTATTTTTGAAACCATGCAGCACAGGGACATTTAGGGATCTCATATCATATCATGCATACAGTATCTTCATTATAGTCCTGGGAAATATTTCTGATATATTAATATATCATATAATGGGTAGGTTTCTCGGCAGGATAAAGCCAATGGATAAAAATGATATCCGTTGGGGTCATATGCGGATAGAGATGCAAATATCAAAGGTCAAGTAGGGACTACTTTCACTGTTTATAAACAAAAATTGCGTCGTCCTTGTCATTCGGAGATCCAGTCAGAATTAACCATTGGGAATCTGGATAAACTAAAAGGACAATTGCTATCATTATCAAAAGAACAGTCTAATATACTGAAAATCAGTATCCAACTGTGACGAAGCTAAGGCATTTTATAAGTTTTGGCAACTTTGAAGATATAAATTTGAAAACAATTTTGCGAGGGCACTAGGCCTAGCCAAGTGGGATCTGTAGCCATAACTGTGCTTGTCGACCTCTGTGGCTTGAAACCTTTTCCACAAATTAAAATAGTTGGATTTGGTCAGAATATGTTTGAATTGTTACCTTGTTTCGTTTTGTCGCTGTGTGTGCATCTGACTGCACTTAACGTTATGACAGGACAGGCCAACTGTCAACAATGTCTGAACGTGGCCATGACGTCTCATAGACTAGGGTTAGAGTAGCTTGTCTTTGACAAAGGGCAGTTACTGTTACGGACAGACAGATGGATTGCCGCAAAAGGCAAGTAAAAACAGATTTCAGTTGGAACTACATTGGCTTCTGTCACTGTCCGACTGACACATCACTTACCCTGTGACGTAATAAATATTAATGTGCAAATTCCAGGAAAACTCGCAATGTTTCGGTAATGTTTGTGAGAGAGGGAAAGTGATTTTTCAAGCACAGAATTAAAGAATAACATTATATGATAGAGAGGTTATCACGCTTGTATGTTTGGGGATGGTAAATATCCTCCTGTATTAGGAATAAACACTACGTATTTAGCTTGCCAAGGCTCGCTAAATACAATGTTTATTCCTAATGCAGGATATCTACCTTCCCCAAACAGACTCACGTGATAACCTCTATATGTAATATCAAGGGTCAATGCCATAGCCTGGAAAAGTTGTTTACAGCCAAACTTGAGAAAGTTGGTATAGGGTGGTGTTAAGATTGCCTTGAGCAAGATTCTGAACAACCTTCATTGAAGGTAAACGTCACTGGATTGGTCATTCTTAAGGTAGTTTTGCTTCTTTGTGTTCTGAACCAGCCCTGTCCTTGTATGAAATGTTTGCAACAGCTTAAACAAGGTCAATAAACTGGAAATGCATATTAGTTATTTATGAAGGTAACTAAAGTCTCATGATAGTGATGTCATTAAACTGAAAGTGCAGTAATATTAGTGTAACTAGAGGCATTGGACAAAGCTGTACAGCATTTGCTATCAGCTGTCACCCTGATTGGTTCAGACAAAATAGTTGGTACATCTTTCTGATGGGAAAGTTTTAAAGCATTGGGGAGTTTGCTGCTTCTTTTTGTCCAAAGAGTTTCCAATCGGATTCTCCTAATGGCTGCATGACAAAGCCGAGATTGGGAATGCATGTGAAGTTTCATTAGTTAGAGAAGATAAATTTGCGGATGTGACAACAAACCCAAAAGGCTGGTCTTTGAAAATGAAGGATGTGGTTCAGTACTGACATGGCACGTCTGTTTTGATCATTGTGCCCAATTTATGACAAAAGCCAGTTTTGTAGCATGTGGCAGTGCCTAAGAAACACTTAATCAGATTATCTGGTTTTATTTGTATATTTGTGCAGTAACCTTTTTTGCCGTGATTCGAATTTATTTCATATGGTGTGTTATCTTACCCATGTATAAATATGTCATGTTTGTGTAGGTTCTCCCGTGATTGTAAATGGTGATGAGTTTGAGAACATAGAGATCCCTGTGATGTCAGACAGCAGTGGCCACTCTGAAAACTCTGGAGTTGGAGGAAGTAATGGAGGGGTTGCCAGACAAACAGGCCTCAGCCCACAGATGACAGACATGAACAGGAATATTGGCAAACCACAGGCCCAAACATGTGATATCATTGTGACAGACACAAGCTCTTCCAGAGAAGGGGAGGACATGATGCACGAACTAGTCAAGAACAAAGAGTTGATTAAGACCAGCAGACTAGATAAGTTTAACAGTATGGACTCCGAAATATCTGAGGCTAGCACTCTGGTCAGCACAAGCTCAGACAACAATGATGAGAACCGAAAAAGGAGTCGAATCAATCATCACTCTATCAGGGGAACCTTGTCTGACAGTGAGATGGAGGGCTCAACTGGGGTAAGGACATGAATGTATGGAAGCCAGTGTGTAGAAAACTTTAATTGAATTACTAAAAGATTAATGAAAACATTATCAAACGTTTTTCTTCTGAAATATTGATTAGCTCATCACTGTGTTACAAAAGGGATATGGGATATAAAAAGGCCGGGGATCAACCTAGGATTTCTTTTAGGTGGGCCAAGGGTTCCAAGATGATGATGATGATGATGATGATGATGATAAATTTGTGTCTATGGTGGGGGATGGGGAGATATATTTTTACCCTGATCTGACCTTTCCCTTTGACTGTGCTCCTTAATTCTCTCAAATGCATGCTTGGCTCTGAAGTCTGAAGTTACATGCCAGATTCAGTAACAAAAACATAAACAAAACAATTTGCTTCTGTCATGATTTTTTTTAAAGGCAAATTGAAAAGAAAGCTTGTGTGTTTTTCTTTAGGATGAGTCGTTGTAAGAGTTGACTTATGGGACTTTGTGGTCAGACTCGCAGACTTGGATATGATGCATGTCATTGCATCACTTTGCGAAATTCAATGCTACAGACAGCCATCAAATAAGTGGAATATTGCTTAGTGCAGCGTTTAACAAGAAACAAACAAAACGTCTGTAGTAATCCCTCCCACCTCCCCAATTATCCCTATTCTAGCTGGCTAATGTTTGGAAAGAAGTGAGGGTTCTGGCTTGCGGAGGTTTCCCACTTTGCGCATGCGTAAGGGTCCTAAACAGCTCTACGTTATTGCTTGCTCAACTTATTATGGCCAGTTTACAATGAAGAGGACTTATGTTGAAATTCTGATTACTAGTATTTAGTTATAGTGCGATGACAGCCAAAATCAGGATTATTGAAATGATTGTTTGATTTCCCCCAAAATATCCAACTATCACCAGGATGAGAGACAATATAATCCTCTTGCACATACCCTAGGAACATGATTTTTACAGTCCTCACTTTGTAATATCATTTGCAAAAAGGAGAGGCATGGTAATTTCTGTTTTAACGATGTCTTGCATTAAAACAGACACTTTCCTAAACTAGCTGTGATATGATCTAACCAGAAGTGGCTTATAATTTTCTGATGACTGGAGCTGGAGGGCACTTTTTGAAGAATTCATTCCAGGCTCATATCATGGATTTCTCCGAAGTGGTAAAAACACTTCTGGCTTTCCAATACATTAAGATGACATGCCTTTACATTAATGGGATATTGCTCAATGAGGCATGAAGCCAAACTCATTCACTCACTTAACATTGCAGCAGTCTGCACGTCACAGCAAGAGGAACCGTTCTCCAAGTGTTTGGAGCTCCAAGAGCAATCTCAGTACAGGATTTCGCTATAGTGAAGGCAAGATGATCAACACAAGCTGTCCACAGAACCCGGAATTCTACAAAACATACCTGTTTGAAGGCTTGCTAGGTTGGTGCATGTTCTTGTAAATCCAATCACATCTTATGCTGGACTTTATTTCTAGAATTACATTTGTTTTAGGCTTGTCGATATCAATAGCAAATGGTAGTACAAAGGAAGTCATATTTAAATAAAATCTAGGTTGTGCCATGACCTGAAAGTATGTCATATGTGTTGCAGGCAAAAGTAGAAGTCGATTGTTTGACCAGATGCAGTTTTGGGAGGACTTGTTTCTAGATGCTGTGGCACAGGAGAGAGACATCATTGGCATGGACCAACGTCCCTCAGAGATGATAGAGCGGTAAGTGAAAAGTATTGGACTTATCGATAGGATTCGTACTCTCATCAAGCATGCAAAACTGCTGCATTATATACTACGAACACTCAACAGTAACTATTGGACCACTGCTCCTCAGGTATCGGTCTCTTGGTGACATGGAGCGGAAACGTCTAGAACATGATGAGGACCGTCTGTTGGCCCATATGTTGTACAACTTGGTGGGCTTCATGGTGATGATGAATGTTCACAAGACTGAGGTGAAGAAGAAGGTACGGCGTCTGCTGGGCAAGTCTCACATTGGACTCATGTACAGTCAGGATGTCAACAACCTCCTGGATCAGATCAACAATCTGGTATGATGCTGATGTTTCTGAAAGTTATTAAGCAGCTCCATGTTAAGCGAGGCTCCTAATGTATTTCATCATATGTGGTCTGGATCTAATTAAATTTTGAGTCCCCTCCATATGAGGTCACTTTATTGTTTACACATTGACCGGTCATGTCAAAGTCATCCTGGAGGTTATAGATTTAAGAAAAATTAATTTAAGTGATACATCAAGAAGCATTTACTTTACTGTACATCAATGAAACTTCACAGAGGTCATTTATAAAGAATGTTTCCCATTTTCACTAAAATGCCCTTTTCTGCAGAAAATCATAAATATCATGTATTTAGTGGTTATATCAATTGAATATGTATGTATGGCAAAGTGATGACAATCTCATGATGTCAGTGGCCGGTCACTTTGGCCTACTTCCAATGAGCAGCATATGCTACATTTTCATTATTTCATTGGATTTTCCACAGGACATCTTACAGTCGTCCGTCCAGTTTTGCATGCTTCCTCTAATGTTTTTACTTGCATGGAAAACTCATTGTAGGCTTGTATTATGCACAACCCCCTCAAAGCAGGTGTATATTTAAGAAAACTTGTGTGCACTTTTCACAAGAAAATTATGGCCCTGAAATAAATATTAAATAAGTTGGATGAGAATCTTGTAATTCATTTCAAACGCACTTATGTCATAAACAGTAATAATTGTATTGGCATCAGATACCATCAGTTGAATGATCTAATTTGTTGAATAGTTAGACAAATTGTTGTTGGTGTCAAACATAGTCCTTATCTGAGGTCAAGATGTGCACTTCTGACATCCTTAATAGCTTGTCTGCTAATTCTTTTTGACATACTGCAAGTTGCAATGATGAATAGGAAATCCCACAATTTACATTCCTGTTTAAATGAGCCAACGTTACAACTTACAAGCATCATATTTGCAACTGTGACATGGTTTATGCATCACTCCCTAAAACCAACTGATTTATGCAACCTAGTTTCGGTCAGTTTTACAAGTGGTAAGTCCTGTGCCTGTGTTTAGTGGGTCAAATGTAATACGATCATGACTGAAGTGGTAAGGGATTGGTTTCAAGATGGTGATTTTAGCAATCGATTATATTCAATAATTTGATAGTTCCTAAGAATACGAAACAAAACAAGTGTGGTAACAGCGCAATTGGTCTTGATGGCTTGACCGAAGTTAGAAGTCATTTTGTGGTCAATAGTAATTAAACCATTTGGAATCTGTCAGTGGAACTGGTTTCAAGGCTATTAATTCAACAAATATCGATAGTTTTAAAAACATTTAAATTTGTAGCCTATATCAATTTGTTGATACCTTGTGTAAAGATAGGTCCCATGTGACAACCTGAAAAATTCGTTAGTATTGAAGTGGTAAGGAACCACACATATGCCATATGCAAAATTTTTGTTTGTTATTATTTTGCCTTGAGGTATAAACATTCTGAAACTGTTAAAGCAAATGATGTTTCTTCTCATGTAAGGATGCTGCTGATAAATATCACAATGCTTTAATTTATCTTGCATTACTCCTTAATGCACTGTTTACCTTTGACAAAGTGAAGCTATGATTGATACTGCTGGGGAAAGAAAAGTGTTGTTCCATTCTGAAGCAGGACCTACCTGCAATCACTAGCCACGTCGTACTGTAAATGGTAGACGACTGATTTCTTCATATCATTGTTGGTCACCATACATAACACATGTGCTGCTAATTGGTCCTCAATTTTCGCTGTTTGCTGACCTTCAACCCTTCTATAAAAAAAACGAGTCCTTCTGACCTGTGATGGGTGGTGTCTGGTTTGGTGAATTTTATATGCCACAATATGTATTATTAGCACGTGAAGGTGACAGTGTGTCATAGTTTTTCACACACACTCACCATTGTTCCATTCCACCATTTTGGATTGCTAATGTGTCGCGGTCCTTCGAAAATATCCTTCTTTATTTTATGCCTGGCTAGGGGTAAATATCTTAAGCTCTATATCCATGGTTATAGTGGAGTACTATTCCTATTTTATGCTAACTATCCATTATTTTGAACTTTGACTTTGTAAGGTTCTCCATAATTGGAGGCCGTATTTATAGTAACTTTTGCATATTTTTGTAACAATTGGGGCTAGTTACTTGAAACCGTTTATAGTGTTATAGGTTAAGGTTTTTTAACTTATCCTGCATTACTCCTTCATGCATTAATACTGCTTGTTCTTGACAGAGAAAGAGCTGTATGAGTTCTGGCTGAAGAAGAAGTTTTTCCAACTCGTTTTTTGGCTAATCACACAGCTCCCATGTGACCACGGAAGGGGTGACGTCACTGATCAGCACATTACTCTTGAGAATAGGCACCTGTTTGAGATCTCAGCCTAATCCATTGAATACCTTGTGTGTTTTTGCTACTCTAATACTCATTGTAATTTTTATTCTGCTAAGGGTTTGTGTCTTCATATGTATATCGTATGATTTCTGCCTAAGCATTGATATTTTATGCCTGTAGGTGGTGTTTGCCACGGTAAATATCAGGCATAATGTTGTTCTCAATTGGCCATTTTGAATTCATTGTGTGGTCACGTATGTTCGTGACTGCCTCTTTCCCCTATGGCCTTCTTGAAATACCTCTAGGTATCACAAAAAACCCGAACACAGGAGGCCCAGAAACGTCGACAAAGAAAGATGTCAGATTTGTCCGAGCCTACCATCCCTCCCACCAGCCATGACCATTTCTTTATCAGGCGGGATCCCTCCGACTTACACTACACTACTTTTGTCTTTGTCGGGGATTACCGTATTTTCCTGAGTAAAGTGCACACTGTTGTAGTTTGACAATTGTATGTCAACATAGTTCGCGGGAGCCTCAACGGTGACTGGTCAAACTGTTCCATGTGAAAAAAAAATATCTGGCATTAGGGATCAGCTAGTGGTTATTATTATATTATATATATATTGTAAAAGCTGCAACTAAAATAACACGATATTGGAATACATCATTTCTGATTAAAAAAAATAATTTCAGATTCAAATTTTCCCGAACCTTGCATCAAAATCCTTTCAAGTTATATCATTGGGTAATTTTTAACCGAATCACCGGTAGATTCCAAGAAAACGTGTCTACAGCTAATTGCTGTTTTGGGCTTAGTTTATGAGAAAAATACACAAGGTAATCTTAATCTCTGCATGTAAAACATTGCCTAGCAGAACAGAAATACAATTTAAATGGTAAATCAATATGTCTGGAGATTTTTTTATTTCAAATTTGTACTGACCAAGTTTCTTATCACCCATTCGTGATAGGGGTACAGTGTAATTTTATTTAGCCCATAATATCCAACAAATTGTTTTCTCCAAAATAATGAATCCCATAGAACGGAATGCGGGTTATACTTTGGTACGCAGCACCTTGTCAATTGTACTCTGTCCTCCATCGTTGCTACAATGCTCTCGGCGCCTCCAACTCCACTGGCACCTCCTCCCTCAGTGACACCCTCGGCACTTAGATGGCGCTTCCTGTGGATTTCGGTGGCGCCTCTATGGTCGTTCCACCCTGTCCAACAGCTCTGCCTTTCCTTTTTCGTCATCAGGGCATAGTGGAAGCAAGTCATCCCGTTCAAGACGCCGCTCTCTAGATTGGCACTCTAGAGGCTACCCACTCTGACTTGTCAGAGGGCTCCTTCCTCCCTGACTATGATGGTGCTGTCTCATATGTGGACTCCCATCTTTACCTCAACCAGGTTCCTGAGTGGCTAGCAGATTGCCTTGCTACTGGCACTCTTTCTCCAGGACCTGGTGTGTAGAAAAAGGACACTGTATGGTCTCATCCAACATCACTCCCTCCCCATCCAATGATCAAATATATGACCTCAGCATTGGATGAGGACTTCCCTCAATTGAAGTTTTCAATTACCCCCACCTTCAAGGCTCCCATGTACAAGACAGACCACTTCCCGATCCATGATTGGCACTGCATGACTCTGTCCAAATGCTCCACGACTGTCCATGTACTGGACACCAGACTTGCATACATCAAGGCGGAGATACATCGCTCTGTGAAGCCCCTCTTTGTTTTGGTGTCTACACCACTACCGTATCTCCAACGTCTGAGACAAAACGACCCTTAAGGCCCTGGTGCAAGTCTCTCACTGCACATTTTTCAAGCCTTCACGATCAGGCAACTATCAGCCTCGGCGGAACTACCTCTAGCCATTCAGACATGACACCTAGGCCTTTTCTTGGCAGGAGCCGTGGCAAGGGAAAATCTTCCAGAACCTTGAAGCCACGCCTTGACCGTTCCCATGGAGGGAGTGAAGACCGCAAGGCAAAGCGATGATATGACGGAAGACAATGATTGGGACCTCCCACCCCTAGTTGTTCCAGTCGTTGAGAGTCCTGAGAGTCCTCAACTCACACTGAGAGACGACCAGTCTCTGACATCGTCACCCATGGAACAGCAGATGCCAACGACTTGGCTCTACATGTGCCGATCCATCCAAGGGATCCAAATTCCTCTGTTTCATCTTCAGTGGAATCCATTATCAATGGGTGGTGCTCCCATTTGGAATTTCCTCAGACCCGTGGCTATTTACACGCATCAACAAGCAGATAGCCACCGTCCTCCACCTGAGGAATGTCCAATTCGAGGCATACATCAACTGCCTAGTGAATCACCATGGCACGACAACACTCATCCACCACAAGGAATTCAACACCAGCTACTACTCCCAGCACTTCAGCATATTTGTACCCTTCGCCAGTGGCAGGCACTTCTGGGTCTACTCACTTCAGCGCAGGACCTGACCTCCACAGGAAGGGCCTATACAAATGTTCCTTGTTCCTTGTTCCTTGCTCCCTATATCAGATGCCAGAATGAGTCTGTCTCCATCTTCCTCCATGACCACCTCAAACCACATCTCCAATGGTGCACAGTGGAGTCAGATGGCATCACCTTGAAAGAGCTCATGACCTCATTACACCTGTTCATCGACACCTCTCTTCAAGACTGGGGAGCGCATCTGGATGGCCAAGTCGCCTCGGGGCTGTGGTCCGCTGCTTGGCATCAGTGGCACATCAACAGCCTAGAACAAGAGGCTCTCATCTCAGCTCTTTCCAACTGGACGAAGGGACTTCAGCACGCATGGATCACCATATCCACTGACGGCATCTCCATAATATGATGCCTCCAGTCAGAGGATGACCAGCTCCTCCCTATTATGGCAGACAATCCAGTTCTTCCAGCTCATCGATCAACTGTAGCTTCAGTTCCGAGTCCAACATATTCCAGGTTGCCGCAACATCCTGGCGGACACCCTCTCCAGACCAGACAAGGTAGCTCCCACAGAGTGAAAAAAAAGCCTTTGATCTTCTATCCCAGACTGTCCCAACATCTACCCATTTGCCACCGGCCAGAACTTCCAGGTCCGGACCTTCATATCTCTTGTGCCGGATCTGCAAGCCTGGGTTGTCGACTCCCTCAGCGTCCCCTGGGAAGAACTAAATGTATACGCTATTCTGTGTCCAGTATTTCCCAGGGTCCTTCAAAAGATCAGGTTGACCTAGAGCCTCGCTTTGACTTTGATAGTGCCTTGTTGGCCTGCCAGGGGCTGGTTCATGGATCTCAAGGAGACTCCCTCGAACTACAAGATTGGACAAACCTGCTGATCAACCCTCACCAGACAGGTTCACGCCTGGTAAATCTACAAAGAGCCCTAAGCGCCAAGGGTTACTTGGCAAGGTGGCGAAGGCAATCATTTTGGTGCACAGGTCTTCTACCAGGAGCCTCTATTATGACAAGTGGTGCTCCTTTGAGAGTTTCTGCAAGGAGAAACACCAGGACCCCACCTCTGTGTCACCCCAATTCTTGGCTGAATTCCTTCTGTTTCTGTGCCACAAGCATCGTCTTAAGGGCAGCACCATCATGACCTACCTTGTGGCCCTTACCTCACATCTTGGCAGATCGAAAGATGACAAAGATCCCAGAACTCCAAGCTTTGTTATGCTCTTTCATTTAGAAGACCAGCAGGTCAAGTTTGGACCCTTGGCGTGGGATCTGAAAGTGGTGCTTACCCTGCTGAGAGGCATGACCTCGGCATCTTACTACAACCTTACCAAAAAGACAAACTACATGCTCTAGACATCACCCATGTTAGATTTGAGCGTGGAGCACATGGAGCTGTTCATCTTAGTCTGTGCTGGGACTTCATAGCCAAGAATCAACTCCCACCCCTCTCTTCGATAGTAGGGGTTGAAGATGAACAGGAACTTTGACTATGTCCGATGTGTGCACCATGCTGTTTCATTTGACGCTTCAAGGATCTTCGAGGACAACACTGCTGCCTTTTCATCCTGGTATCTACGACATTGCAGGTGGAAGTCGGACGCAACACAATCACCCTATGTCTTCCCACCATCATTCTTCAGGCTCCTAGTGTTAACTATATGATTTTGTCAGTATCTCGGCTTGGTCTGGTTGATCATGTGGATGGTCCGTTTTTTATGAGCAGAAGCGGAAGCCCTTCCGGTTATGTAACATGAGAGGGAGCAACGGCAGGAAGGAAAGCATCAAGACCAAACACGAGTGTTAGAGAGCTTTATTCAATACTGTAGAAGGTTGTACAGTGTCACAAAAGTACAGATTGACATTGGTAGCCGAGCATAAATGGCGTTCTACTATAAACTTCCACCGAAGTTTGAAGAGATGGTTTGGTATGAGAATTGGAAAAATGAACTGGCCATGTGGCAATTGGTAACCGATCTCACTGAAGAAAAGCAAGCTTTGGCAGTCGCGCTTTCATTGACTGGGAAAGCTCGGGAAACTGCTTTGGAGGTAAAAGCTGACAACCTAAACAAGGACACAGGTATGGCTAGCCTCGACTTGGTGTTCTTAAAAGAAGAGAAAGACAGTGCGTACGAAGCATATTCAAAGTTTGACGGTTTTCGCAAGTCTGAAAGCATGACGATATGGATTATGTCTTTGAGTTTGAACATCGTTACAACAGATGCAAAAGGCATAAAATGATACTTCCCGGTGCAGTTTTAGCATTCAAACTACTTGATAATGCTAACATCAGTGTGAAATAGAGACAACTAGCACTCACTGCTAGTAATGACCTGACCTTTGCTTCCATGAAATCTGTGCTGAAGAGAATATTTGGCGAAACAACTGGTCACAATTCAGGGACTGATAAAAGTTCAGAGACTGTAGCAATTCAAATAAAACAGGAATCTGCATTCTTCACACAAAGAAAGTTCCCAGGTGATAAATACAGACACCCTCAAGTCTCTCCATCTGGGTCTAAAACAGTACCTAAAGGATCAAATCCTATCAACAGATTGAAAAATGCTATTGTGCTATTTGTCAAAGCATCTCTCATTTGGCGAAAGATTGTCCAGATAAGTCAGAACATCTTAAACTGACGGAACAATTGGATAATTGTAAATCACAAAAGGAGATTGAGAGTTGTAACACTACACTTTTTGCAAATGAACCAATCTCGAATAATTCTGAAATTTTCATGGTGGATTCAATGGAATCGGCTATAATTGATACTGCGTGTACCAGAACTGTTTGTGGAAAACGATGGCTTGATGATGAACAAGTTGAAACCTAGACAGAAGAAAGATATTTCAATGGCTCCAAGTCACAGAGGCTTTACATTTGGTGACGGTAACCTTCTTCATTCTTTTGAAAAGGTGACAATGCCTACAAAGATTGACAATACAGCTTGCAATATTGATACAGAAGTGGTAAATGCTGACATTCTACTGTTCCTTAGCATGGCCTCGCTAAAGAAAGCAGGTACTGTGCTAGATCGTAGCAAGGACACTGCTAGGATGTTTGATGAACCAGTCACTTTACAATTCACATCAAGTGGACATTACTGCATTGATATCCTGGATGAAGAAAATAATGTGACTTTTGACAAGGCAGAAGTAGTTCTGACTGTAACTGACGGTATGACCATGGATGAACAAAGGTATTGAGTAAGCTACACAAACAGTTTGGACATGCCTCTTTTGAAAGGTTAAAAAGACTCCTTAAAAGTGCAGGCACAGACAACAAAGAGACATTTGATTTGCTGCAGCAAATTATAGAAAATTGTGACACTTGTTTGAAATACAAAAGACCAAGTCCAAAGCCTGCTGTTGGGCTTCCTCTGGCTACTGAATACAATGACACTGTCGCTGTTGACTTGTATGAACTTGGACATAGTGTATGGTACCTACACATTATGAATGAGTTTACATGATTCAGTGCTGACTGTATTATGAGAACAAAGCAATCAAGTGAGTTTATAAAACTATTCATTCAAAATTGGATAAGTGTACATGGAGCTCCCAAGAAGTTATACAGTGACAATGGAGGGAAGTTCAACAACAAGGAAGTGCGAGATATGACAGAGAACTTGAACATTGAGGTCAAAACTACACCAGCGTACAGCCCTTAGAGTAATGGTCTCCTGGAAAAAACACAACCAACCTCTTACAGAAATACTTCTCAACGTCAGCATATTAAGAATCTGTTGTACCACAAATTAGATCAGCATTCAATGTGGGACGGGAAGAAAGTGATAACTTATCTTATTGGGCATTGAACTTGTCAGTGAGCAGAATGCTATTTTGATGAAACAAGAAAATTATGTTGAAAATCTCAATCAGATCTCTCTTGACAAAGAAAGAGCATTTCAACGAGATTCCCCTATGACAGTAACAGAACTTAATGTTTATCGATCAAAAGTGGGACAGATACTTCGGTTTGGTAGACAGAGTGGACCAGACATCATGTTTGACACCAGCAGTTTGGCAGCCTTCATAAAGAAGGCTACTGTGCAAGATATCGAGGCCAATAAGGTTGTCAAGAATCTGAAGTCTGAAAAGGCTACCCCTCGATTCCAATTCCTGGTTGATGAGAATACCCTGGAACTAGTTGTGTTCAACTTACCTTACCATATTGCTTGTTGGAGAAAAGTTTTTTTCTCATCCCTTAGTTGGCAATGAAGGTGTGTTCGACGTGTAGTGAGAAGTATCTTAGCAGGGGAAACATTGGCCATGGCTGATGGCATTGACAGTTGTATATTTCTTGCTACATTGTATTCTGAGTTGACAACAGGGCATGCACAACCAGATGAACTGCCAAGCACCTGTGTAACAGATTGTCATTCACTTTTCGATGCTGTGAAATCCACAAAGTTTGTGAATGATAAAAAGCTTAGAATGGAGATTAGTGCAGCGATCCCTCGCTATTTTGCTCTTCGATAAAGCGCTACCTCAGTTACTACGAGCGGTAACGCAAGACTCCCAAAATTTATGTACACTTTTAATACTGAGAGTTTTACACAGACATGATTGTATTGTTGTTCGTTGTTCATTTGCACATAACGCTTCTCATTGCATAATCAACCGTTATCGCTGAATGGAGTTCTAATAATCTGTTTAAAAACATCCACAGCAAGTCCCGGAAATACGATTGTTCTACTAGTTAAATTTTTCACGCTATACATCCTTTGATCTTAGAAGCGCATGCATGCAATGAAAGAGAACCACAAGCGAAGTTTATATTCTTAATCAGTGGGCAATCCAATTTGAGGCAACACTGTCAACGCACATATAGTTGCTGTCACAACACGACGGTCATTCCTTTTGATTCGGATCAAGTAACCGTATCAAACCAATTAATCTGGCTTGAATGTGTATCTATATTTGTATGAATGTGTATGAATGCGCACATGTAATAAATTCTAGTGCTGGTCAAAACTCTCGGTTTCTGTATTTTAAGCAACATGACCAATCAATGCCACTGAAACATTCTGTACTTGTGTAATGAATTGTGAATGGCTCTTCACTCATAGCGTCTGTTACTACCATTATCGATCGATATTTTCATGTAAGTAGACTACCTTCACATTGAATGTGACAGTTAAGGCTTGTAAATAATAACAAACGGTGAAAACATAATGGATATATATTTTTACACTATGAATCGTAAACAACTTGTATCATTGCAATGTGAGACAAGGCAAAGTTCGTGAGATTGGCAGAGCGCGCTCCCCCGCCTCTGCCTTGGTTAAACGGCTCATCGTCTATAACGCCCACCAATTATTTGGACCCCATTGGTAGCGTTGTAGCGAGGGACCACTGTAGTTTTAAAGAACTCATTGAACAGAAACAAATCAAACACATCCTATGGTCTGGGAGTAAGCAACAGCTCGCAGATTGTCTGACAAAAAGAGATGCATCCTCATTCACTCTGTTGAAAGTCCTTGATGATGGTGTGTGGCACAATTACAATTGAAAGACAGATAGCGTGTATTGTTATACATATGTCCATGTTCTGTGCAACAATTATTTCTTTGGTGTATCTTATGTTATAATTTCCACATGTGAGTGGCAGACACCTACTCTCTCAACATCATAAGGTACGGGTATCGCCTCAGCTTGAGGACAGTGGCTGGTACCGGAGCTGTGACTTTACCCAAGAAAACAACATCAATTGTTGGGGACCAACAAACAGACCTTGTTGGATAAAAGATCCATAAAGGTTGTTCAGACCCCATCTTCCCGAGGCAAGAGAGTTAACTGACTTTAAAAGTCCAGTTTCCACCCTTGCCGAACTAGACTGAAATTCCTGGGTTCGACCGTAGCGCCACCAGTGGCTATTACGAGTTATGTCCTTTTTATGCCTCTCCTATTGACCAATCAGATTCAACCTCTCATATCACTTGCATTTGTTTCAAACAAAACAGTGGCGCCCAGTCAAGACGTGCTGATCGATAATCAAGATCTATCTTGTGATAAAACAAGTCTTACATCGTGAAGTGCATCAAATCACGTGAGCACCTTGATTAAAAACATGAAAAGATTTAGAAAATATCTGTTGACAACGAGTTAGTGGTGCACATGCTTTGCAAATCCTTCAGTCGACCGAAATCTGCATGACATTTTACGAACCGAATTTCGATTTCGGTGCGCGATTTTGATTGGACTATGCATAGACTCGTTAGTCCAGCCAAAATGTAACTCCATAATACCAGCCTAGTTCAGCAAGGGTGGAAACTGGACTTTTATAGTCAGTTACTCACTTGCCTCAGGAAGATGTTCAGACCCCAGCTCTAACACCGGGGTTCTACTCTCCCATTTTCTCCCATCTCATACCCTGGCTCAGGGCCAGCATCAATGCTTACAACTCGCTGATCAGCCTCAACCTGCACGATGCTTACCTGCATGTGCCTGTCCACCCAGCGACCGGCGGTTCCTCAGGTTTGGGTTCCATGGTGTCCACCTCCAGTGGGCAGTCCTACCATTTGGCATTTGAGTGGCCCCGCAGCTTTTTACCCGCCTTATGAAGCCAATAGCAGTACATCTGTACATAGGCGACTACATACTGAATCATCCAGTAGTGGCAATCAAAAACCGTTTCAGTGACTTCACCTGCTTTATCAACTGGGTTGTATAGTCAACGAATCCCATCCTTCTGACTCCAATTCATCAGTGTTCTATTTCAGACAGATCTATACCTAAGTTATCAGTGCCAAGGGACTGATGGATAAAAATCTTATGCCATCTGTACCCCGATCTGAAGAAACCCATCACACTTCACCAATGACTAGTGCTTCCGGGACTGCTAACGTCAGCTCAGGACTTGACAATCTGGGGTCAGTTGCAATTTCGCACATCCAACCAGAGCTCCAGTTAAGCTGCGAATCTGCGTAAAATACGCATCAGAAATGCAGAAATACGCAGTAAAACAAAATCCAAGCGTATCAAATGCGCAACGAACATTACAGATACGCTACAAAAATAAAACTTGTGCGTATTATCAAAATATTGTGAAGTAACCCTGTGTATTCGATTAGCAAATCAGCAACTTATTTTGAAATTATAAACGGGCATTCCGTCAACCTTGTCAAATCCAACGATGACAGTTACATCATGATCATTTGCCATCACACCTTCTTGTGGAAGTATCGTGGTATTTTTGAGTTCTATAAAGCTCTCGAACCCACACGACACCAGTTTGCAGGGACTAGATGAATAGTGTTTTTAAATATTTAACTTAAATACCCACATGTGTAAAAACTAGTTGGTAACAGAAATTTGAATACCCAGATAGAATTTCTGATACCCAATGATTTTGAAATGCATGGGTAAAATACCCACAAAACCGAAAGCTTATCTGGAGCTCTGTCCAACAGTTCCTTGTTCCTCACATTAGACGGCAGGACCCGTCCATATCCTTCACTCTACCCGCCCATCTCAGGACTCACCTCAATTGGTTGATGGTAGAGTCGAGTGTTTAAGGTATCTCCTTAACAGAGCTGTCCCCAGCGTCACACCTATTCATAGATGCATCTCTGCAGGTGTTGGATCGACTAGGTCTCTGCTACCTGGTCCATCACATACCTGGTTCTCGGAATTCGTTGCCAGACATGTGGTACTTTGGTGTTTGCATCAAACTCCGATCGACCCTCTCCACACAACATTAGTTTTACAACCTCACCAAGAAAACAATTTTTGTCTTGGCACTATGATTATGGTTGCAACCGGTTGCCTCAACGATGGCTCAACACGGTAATTTTTCAGTTAGAGCCATCATGGAAGGATGGTTTTGGAGGTTGGACTCGGTCTTCGCCAGCCACCATACCTGGACATACCGTATTTGACGTAATAATCACCCCGCTCTAATAAGCGCCCACGGCGATATTTGCTAATATATCGACTAGTGAACAATCCCAATTAGCACCCCTTCTGATTGATCAATGTACACAAGACTTATTTATGTGTGTATAATACGCACTCGTGTGTTATATGCACCCTTAATTATGGGCTTTTAAATTCTGGAAAAATATATCTGTCGTAATTAAACATTTCAGGCTGTCAGCATCAACCACAAAATTGATCTTTCAACCAAAATAGTATTCTAATGATAGCCCCCTATTTCTAATTTTGAGAGCACCCTGGGCGCTTATTACGTTGAATACGGTATCTTAAGAAGTGTAAAGGGTATTTATAGTTTAAGACTGCTGGTTGTAGCACAGCAAGGGATCAATCCATGACGCCATAAAAAAAATGAATCATGTCCAGAGCCAGCCTTACCCTACTCGCTTGTTTAGCAGGGTTAGTGCGTCTAAGCTATCATGGCTTGCTAACTCAGTTTCTTACCCTATCACACGCAATTGTCTTTTACTGTTTGTTTATCAGGATGCACTCGTTACATTTCCATGGACAGGCTTGGCTGATCAGTTCGTGATCTGTGCAGAAGAATTACTCCGTGTGGCTGGCACGACTTTTAGTTGGGAGGGTCTTTTTGAGATACCTTATTGGAGGTATCCCGCCTCCATTCCGTCGAATACAGATGCATTAAGGAGTAATGCAGGATAAGTTAAATATTTTTGTAAAATCTAGATATTTTTTATATTTGAATACTTATCTTGCATAACTATATCTAAGGGCCCAGCCGTTCCAGACCTGCCTCCACACAATATTTTCAGACATTTTGCATGTGACACCGTCTACCACTTCTGGTATGACGTGGCAGCTAGTGATTAGGAGAGTCCTTCTTCGGGCTGGAGCAACACTTTTCTTTCTTCAGCAGGATCAATCACAGCTGCACTTTTGTTGAAAGGTAAGCAGAAAATGCATTAAGCAGTTATTTGTATGATAAGTATACAAATATAAAGAAATATCTGGAGTTTACTTGGTTTGTAACTTTCTTCCTCTTTCTTCTTTTTCAGCATGGTAATGATATTGACCTGCGTCCTCTTGGCAGTCGGCAGATGCAGAAACAGTCTTTCACTGTTCACTGGGGTACTGACAACAGTGGTGACATGTTATTCATGGAGGTAGTTGCTCCTGCTTTCTTGTTGAACAGCCCCCTGCTTACAATGTTTTCAGATTTGAGCTCCACCACCGCCACAATTGTCTTTCTCAACAACACGCTTAGAATAACTGTTAGAAATATTCTCATCTACGACTGAATGACAATGAAGTTCAAGGTCAACCAATGCCCTTTTAAACAAATCGTAAGATATCATTTTGGCCTGGAAACTTCATATTGTAGATCATAGATAAATGCCTAAAAGATGATTCCAAGCAGGAAGATACATGTAGTATTTAAAGATTAAAAAATATATTTATTACAAAATTTATTTTTTAATAAATATTGTGTAGAATTGACTGCCTACCAAAGACCTATGACTCCCTGTAGCACAGCAAGAGAGTCATCTTAACAGTTTGAAGAGGCTTAACCAAGCCCTGATCTTTGTCAAAAACATAAGGAAACTATCAAATTTGCTGCCATCTCTGCTATCCAGATAGTCTTTTGTTGTTTGAAAGACAGTGTTGAAGTTGAAAGAAACTTTTTACTATTAAGCAAAGAGCACTAAAAGGTGGAAGGAAACTCCAGTTTTCAGTTCAGTGGCCTCAACTTCTGCCACCACCACCTAAATTGGCTTTCTCAACCAAATGCATATGACAGTTGTTTTAGACTTCCTACCTGATGTACCACCTGTGTAGCCATGAGTAGCCTTTTGGATGACATTGAAGGTCAAGGTCACTCAGTATGAACTAGGCATAAAAAAACTGATGTACACTGTAACTTGAGTATTTTGTAATTGAATTTGATGAATTTGTTTGCATTTCTAGCTAAATATTATTTACATGTACAGTTTGCTTTAGTAAAAATGTAACCGCCTGACCAAGGTTGATATGACATGTCACTATTCTAAAGGATTAGTGCAAATGGATTAGTGCATTGGTATGAATGGTATTTCTTCAAAGTTTAGTGCACATTGAACAATATTGCAGGTATGTGATGACTGCCTGCTGTTGCGCAGTGTGACAGGCACAATACATGACAGATGGTGGTTTGAGAAGCTTGTCAACATGACGTACTGCCCCAAGACAAAGGTTCTCTGTCTGTGGCGCAAACAAGCAGACAAAGTACAGCTCAACCAATTCTATACCAAAAAGGTATGTACAGTAAAGACATATTACACAGAACCTCATTACATTCATTAGATCATGATAATGTCTCTGACTGTTTTGTAAACCCCCTGATACACAGACAGTTTTTTCCATATATTAATTATGGTTGCTCTTGTGGAAAGGGCTGCATGAGGTTAGTTGTAAACATTCACTCCTTACAGTTGAGCTCAGATTTGATGTGATAACTCTATGCAGTGTGTTACGTTTTAGCATAAAGTCGGAGCTACTCTCAAGTGCAGAGTTTGTACTCCCAGAGAGGCGCACACAATGACACTTAAAATGGGTGAATAAATGAATAAGTAAATGAATAGATCAAATGAATACTACGAGGAATCATTTTTTTCTTTTCCCCATTTTATCTACACCATCTCCATATCGAACTTCACCGATATATATTGGGCTGATGGGTTGTAATGCGCAGTCACTAAACCATGAAGTTTTGTGTATTGAAACAGTTGTCATCATGGGAAGACACCACCGGAAGTGTGTATAACTTTCTCCTTGATTCAGCTACAAAGATGGAACTCTTAGTTTTGATGATGTCTTGCATTAGACATGTGTTTCCCAGACAAAAGTAATGGCATTAAATTTGAAGTAATGTCATAACAGTGGAAACACCTGTAGGGTTCTTCCTTAAAGGGGAAGTGTACACGCAAAAATCACTTTCTTTCTTTTTCTAAACAAAACGCAATTTTAGAATTAGTTAGTATCTGTGTTTGAAAATATACACTCATTTTTTTCACAGTGAAAGTAGGAAGCTCACAATAGTGTGAAAGTGATATACCGTTATGAGGCCTTCGTTTTACGAGCGAAATAGGCCTGAGTTATCCCCCTTAGATTATGACGTAATTGGTGCCAATTCAACTGGGTCCCTGTCTATTCTCAACGCAAAAGATATCAAGGACCAGTTTGCGGTAAAACAACATGGTCTACGACACACTCCGGCGCAGTGGTGACTCAGCATAACACAATTCTGGCTGGCATCTGAGATGCTAGAATCACAAAACTGTACCTACACCACGTGAAGCGGCTCTAACAAAGCATGATGACGTCATAATGTTTATCAATTGGCACCAATGACGTCATATTGCAAGGGACATAAGCCATGGTGTTTTTGTTATGGAAATAGAACACTTGGAAAATGTGAAAAATATAAATCGTTTTAGTGCAAAAAATATGTTAATTAAATATGATGTTTTTATATTTTTGTCTATGACACTTCTATGTTAACACTTTTAATGTGGAAAAAGTAAAAGAAAAAAAGGTTCATTTCCGTGTGAACTTGCCCTTTAATACTTTACTGTAATCTGGCCTGAGGTTGTAGTAGGCATGCATTTTTCCACACCAAATATATTTTGTGACCAGCTGTATCTTTGCTCTGCTCCCATAAAACAATTTTGATATTTCCTTTTAGTTCCCCTATCCAAAAATGCATCGCATTTATATGCTTTACCAAAGTGCATGCATTGTGACCTTACAATAAATGCAACATGATTCACTTCCTCAGACACTGGCCTTCAAGTACTTACATTTTAGATCATGCAGGGGTGATTTAGTAGCCTAGTGGTTAAAGCGTTTGCTCGTCATGCCAAAGACCCGGGTACAATTCCTGACATTGGTACAATGTGTGAAGCCCATATCTGATGTCCCCTGCCCTGCAGGAATATTGCTAAAAGCGGCATCAAACCACACTTTTTGTGGCAGGCAGTTCTTTTTTTTCAACAGTCTGAAGCATAATTATGTTTTTCAAGAATTTTCAGGGACAATTGATCAATAAAGTCCAAGGACACCCCTCCACCCCCACCCCCCAAGTAGAAGATACTTGAAGGCAAGTGTTTTAGAAAGTGAATCTTGTTGCAGTTTTTGAGAGCTTACAATACATGTACATTATAGCAGTGTTTGGTAGTGCGGTAGGTTCCAAATCAGGAATCTATTAGGAAAACAGTATGGAATTGCATTTAACTCTGTGAAGCATCAAGTCAGTATTAAAATATGGAGCTGAACAGAGGTATGGTTACCACAGCTATGTGATGTATATATGATGATCAAGTGGCTGTAGTAATTGACAGCTCTGATTATCGATATGAATATCCCTTGGCAATAACCTGGTGGAGATGAAATATGCCTATGTTTTGTTGTGTTTAGTGCCGAGAGCTGTACTTCTGCGTGAAGGAATCAATGGAGAAGGCTGCAACCCGCAACACTGGGAAGCTGCCAGGTATAGCTCATCCTTTTGCCTGGGCCTATCTTTGTTGAGTGACAGCATGCATGTACTCCTAGCTGTTGTCACTCCAGGAATGCCACACTAATGGTCATTACACAGAACATATAGTCACATTCTAGCTTCATCCAACATTTGTGTACTTATGACTAACACTGAATGTACAGATCAATAGTTGCATTTACTGTGTGTTTATGATCTATAAACCTTTGCATCCATCAAAGTTTGAACATATATATATATTTACCTTTTTATTTGTAGTGAAAATAAGATTTCTTATGTTTTCCTTTTTGATTTATTTGAATGATGTTGAACCACTAATGATGTTAAAGAGAGAAGAGTGGTGTAGTTGTGAGAGTTGGTAAGGTTAATGCTGAGATGACTGGTACGCTGCAGGTCCTGAGCTAGGTGGGGAATTTCCAGTGCAGGATCTCCGGTCAGGTCAGGGAGGCCTCCTGCAAGTCTGCATGGAGGGAATAGGCCTGCTTCTTGCCAACAGCAAAGTAAGACACACATGCTAATCTAAACACCATGATAGATACACTCACTGTACAGTAGCAAAATGCCCTCTCAGCATTTACTTATAATGTGTCAATTTCACTCAATAATTAAGTAACTGCGTTAACTGTTTTCGGGCTGTTTTTGTTATTTTTTTAGACAAGAATATGTCTATGGATTCTATGTTTGTCTTGATACCAAAAGACGTGAAATAAGGTCGATTTGATAAAGTTGGATTGAACGTAGGGAGCAAAGTGCCAGAGTGGTCAGTGGTCAACTTGATTTTGATCTTTGTGCAAGCTGCAGGTCTTGTACTTCCTTTTATTGAAATCTACCAATGATCATCAAATCAATTGTATATGAAGTATATGGAGGATAACTTCAAAATGTATGTACCTTGATATGTTTTAATTTTACAAATGTATTATATATTTGTATATTATTAATATCATTGAAGAAGTTAATTAAAAAGTCCATTTCTGTGCATGAATTGTGCATTTTTGTGCTTTGTCAGGATTCACATTTTTCATTTTACTGAAATGATGCCTGCAGCTTGTATATATTAGTGGGTTGGTGGATGTGCTCTTATGTTGTCATTCTCAAGTTACAGATTGTGTAACTTGTGAGAACAAAAGTTTAGATTATATTAGTTAAAGCATCAGAGCACATCCAAAATCAACTTGACATCCTTGTGGATTGTCTTTTGTCCCTGGATTTTCTCCTTTTATTTCTCATTCACTAAAAGAAAAGAGTTTTTTTTTGCGAAAACAAGTTTGGATTTTATTTAAGTACATTTTGAGGTTTTCTGAAACAAAAGGCAGAGCTTTAATGCTTCCAAAGGGAGACAATCCACAAACTTTCCATTCTGCTTGCTTATCCCCAGCTTAGAATGGCGAGTTATATAGGCTGTAGTTAGCGAAGGTAGTGCATGATTGCTAGAAGAAGTTCATGTTGCACATCTCCAGTAGACTAGGTGTATGCATGCATGCCCACATCCCAATATGGCAAGCTTGAGCAATGTGATTACAATGAACAGTTAAAGAGAAAACATTGACAATTATACACAACACATTTGTGAGTGCAGTATATTTCTTCTAAGGAAAACGTTTCTTGTTAAGGTGCTGTGTACATAACTTGTCAACTTCTTGTAGTTCACACTGATATGAGCTTGTAGACAATAGTATCACTTACATTCTGTAAAAACAATCTTCTAGCTGTGTTTAATTTTACTTAAAATTGCAGTTAGAGAACATAGATTGTATTTGCAAGTATTGTGTTTAATGTTTATGTAAACAGACTTGACAGATACCAGTGCACTCGTATAAGAAGACAAGGGTGCACGCTTTACATCATTCATATGGCTTTCCCAGATTAGCATGGAGTTCACAAAATGTGTGCCCAACCCTCCATAACACAAGGGAAACACTCATGTACAACCAAATGTAAAGTGGAAAAGCTGTCAAGCATTTAGTCTGTGTATGTGTGCAGCATTTCTTGCTAAGAAACAATATGGTAGATATTAGAAGCAGATCACTATAGAGACAAGACAGTTTCCATATACACTCATTTGTTAATATGTGTTGACAATAGTTAAGAAATTAGCAAGAATCAAATCCTGAACTTGCTTCGTATATTTGAAATGAACTTATGTGAGACAGTGATATTTACTTGAAATATTTATATATGTCAATATAGCAATAGGTAGTTAACAAAGTTCCATTTCTAGTTATAGTGTGTAGACTTTTGGTCATTAAGACCTTTAACAGTGTCTTATTAACAGAAAAAAATACTTAATACTTTACCAGTGTTTGTTTCAGAGACCTCGATAACTGATAGAAGTATATGGGTCTTTTGTATGATGTTCAACAGTATGTCACACAAACATGTTTCATATTTGCATAATATGGAACCTTAACACAACATTTGTCCAAATTTGAAGTTGTCAATATTGAGACAGTAAATTTCTAAAGATTCAGAACTGCTAATAACAAATAGTCTATGAATCCATGGCATAATTTTTCTTTATCTAGGATTTCTATAGGTTCCATTTTGGTTCTCTGACCACATCCGTTTCCATTCTTTGAACACTGAGAAAAACTAGACACAGTTAGTTATTGAAGCTAAATGGTAGACACCATTGAAAAAAGGGAGGCAGTATATGGCCCCACTGAAATAAGACTTGAATCTGATTGTGACTTTCCGTATCTCCCTAAGCCAACTGTAGATGGGTATTATTATAGCTGCTGTGCACAACTTAACCTTTGTTTTCTCTCTCAGTGCTGAAGGAATGCATATGTTTGCAGCCATGTTTTGATATCTTTTTTCAACATTTTATACCTGCTAATTCCCCAGTACTGCTGTTGACATGACCTCTGTGCTTCTATCAGAACTTTTGAGATGGTCCCACCACGTCCTGAAGACATATCAGCATTGATCAGGCATACTTTGCAGAGACCTACAGCTTTGGGTTTCACAACTTTGAACAAATTAGAATTCATCCACACTCAAGTTTAATGCATTTATGTTGAAAGAGGTCATACAGCCTGGTGCATTACAACAGTGAAAACCGTTAAGTTAGAGCTGTGTCCCTCCATCCATTAGTGACATCGTGTTCCCCAGTGTAATGCCTGTATTGTACCCCAGCAGGCTGTAGCTCACCCAGTGTTTGTAGCATCTGTATGGCCCAAGATGTAAATCTGTTCATCTTTGTGCTAGGTCTCTGGAAAGTTCGACCTGAGTATTGAGTGCTTCATGCAAACATTGAATGGTGGCATATGTACCGTTGGAGTTCTATGGCTTTCTCACCAACCAGGTGGTGGCTCTCAATTGCCTCTAACAGCTTGTATTTTCTTTTCTTCTTACAACTGCTTTCCTCTGGGTGATTTCAGGAGATTGAGGTAAAAGACTTTGTGGTCCACTAGAAATATGCTGTCCTAGTGTCAATGCAGTTAGCGGCCATCTCTCAAGTTCCTTTGTTCTTCTCTACACTTTTGAGTTTTTGTTTTCATCTTTTGCACCCTTTTCCCCCCACATCTATTGCTATTTAGTCTGCTTTACATGTGTTTATCACAATGGAATTACATATGAACATTTTACTAATACCACTGAAGTTACCAGGCCTGTACTTACAGCATAGAAGCCAATAACAATGTGTAACTTGTTCAGTTAATTTCATTGTGGAAACATTGCAGCTAATTCCTGCATAGTGTTGTAGTCATTGACTGATGTGTGTTAACAAAAGGTGAAATATTTGGAAAAGGACTCACTGTTTTTTTTATGCAGATCATGCTTCTTTTTGTCAGTGGCTGCCTTGAGTTCAGTCCATCATGTACAAGAAACATGATGTGTTTCTATCAAATACATCTGTTAAAACTTCAAATTATGTATGATGTTCCACTTCTGATATAAAATGAGTATCTGCATCAACAAATCAGTAATATGAGATCCTTTTCCAAGCTGTGTTTGTGTGACTTGTGCGATGGTATGTTACGAGTCTGGACTGTGTCATGCATCTTGTGTGCTAGGAAGGCAGTGATCTCTGTTATCTTTGTGTTTTATTTCTCATCACCAACTATACAACAGACCGTCTCATCCACAGCCTTTGTTGTCTTCTCTCTCACTCTAGTAGTCCACTGTTTATTTGATGTTAAGTTGCTCATCCACATTTATATTTCAGTTCTTTATTGAGCTAACTCGTATCAGGAAATGCTTCACACAGAAGGGAGGCATTTTTGTGCTAGAAGAATTTGGTAAGAGATCAAACCAGTTCCAACACACTTTCTTCGATTTCTACATTTCATGTTTTATAATCAACTTCTATTTATATATATCCTTCTCTATCTTGCATGCTTGGTAATTTGGTTTTGAATGCCCTTTATTTTCCTTTGTGTCATTTATCTTGTTCTTATTCTGTCGATTTGGAATATTGGTTTGATACAATATTAAAGATGTTTTATTCATATTGATAGTGTTTTTTCTTCACAATTGTCCCAAAGGTATTGAATATTTTGCTACTTTTCTTGCCTGAGAGAAACAAGGCAGATGAGAGCCTGCAGTGATGTGTGTTGTCAGTGTCTTTGTGTTGTCCTTGTTTTGTCTTCAGTCTATTGTCAATTATTCAGCAAGACACTTGGTACTTAAGACTGTTTATTTCTTTGTGACTCTTGTGAAGAATTATCACCATGGTAAATGGACATCAGTCATGCTTACATGAAGACAAATATCAAACCCTTCACTTTGAGATTTGCATGGTTAACTTAGCTATTATGTAACCTAGTATATGAGTATATGACATAAATATCAACATTGTCAAATCTAAACAATGGATTACCGGGTAGGTATGATGGAGCCGCTTCATGGAGAAATCCATTTTTAGAGTTTAATACAGAAAACTTTGAAATATTGGTTTTTAATATTATCAAGACAAGACTGTTATAGCTCACCTGAACTGTTTGTCTGTCATGTCATGATTGCTATCGTTATTGGTCAACAAAGAATTACTCTTTCAGAAAAGAGCATATATTCTGATTTTTTTATGCCATAGATTTGAGTCCAGCTCACAAGTTTTCAAACCTCATGGCCAACTTTTCCTGGTGTATATGTGTTCTATATTTTCAGATATTTTGAATAAACTATACTTAAAGTTGTTATTTGCTCATTGACAATGCCCTTAAATTCTCTCAAACTATGTTCTGGACTGTGAACTTCTCTTCTGAAATGACTGAATGGATGAAGCTGAAATGTGGTGATCATTAAGGGTGTAAATATTGGTAAAGTTATCATTGCATTGTAATTGTCCATGGCCCAGTGGCAATAGTTCAGAACTTGAAATATCAATAATCAACATTGATGCAGTGCTACACCATCAATAAGTACTGTTCATAAATTACTTTTTCCAAAAAGAGACCTCAGTTGAAAAGCCTTTCAAAAAGCACTCAAAACTGTATGTCAGATAGAACTAAAAGATAATTTCATTTAATCAGTAACAACTTCCCTAGCTTAATAGACCCGTGAAGATCCGGGGTAGAATAAATCTTCAGCAACCCAAGCTTGCTGTAAAAGGCGACTATGCTTGTCGTAAAAGGCGACTAATGGGATCGGGTGGTCAGGCTCGCTGACTTGGTCGATGTTCATGATATTAATCACTGTATTGTCTGGTCCAGACTCGATTATTTACAGACTGCCGTCATATAGCTGGAATATTGCTGAGTGCGGTGTTAAACAACAAAACAAACAAACCAGCCTAGCTAAATATGAAGGTGAACTACGGTGCCGTGGCATTATATTTGTCAGGAAAGTCACTGTTAAAACAGGTATGATCTGGCATATGTCTTTTCCTGTTCTCTTTGACAGTGTTCCTAAGTTCTCTCAAAATGCACTTCCTCACTGTGTGAGCATCATCTCATCAGAAACCACAAGATCGATGAAGCTGAAATTTCACATTCATGTTTCACCCAATGATGACATTCCCATTGTTCAAGAGGTCTGAATTGAAGTGTCAGCTTTACTGAAAAAACTATTATTCAGAAATTCGGTATTTGTTCAGTCACATATTGTCCGGGTTGTTTTGTTTGTGCAATATTTTAAATTTTGACCATGCTCTTAAATTTTGTCAAAGGCATATTTATCTGAGGTAGCTGAACTTTGACATGTATGTGTGTTTTTTATGATGACATCACATTTTGTTCAAGTCATAAGATTTAATTGTTAGTTTTTAGTCCTCAATATTTATGCAGAAATTCTTTAGATATCCATGCTGACAGCAACATTTTTAAAGTGTCTGTCTTACCTGACATTTATACTGTTGACTGCATATTTAAGTGAGTGACAGTCCCGTGGCACTATTCTATAAGTATGCTCACAGAATTCTGAGTGAATACTGTTCTGCCTGACATGTGACATATTGTCATTTTTACCCATTATTCAGCCATTTCTTCTTGTATCATTATGAAATATCCATGCAGTTTATTTATGAAAACTTTTGTTTGTGCATGTTTTTTCTTTTTTTCTTTTATAAACCTTTAAGACTTACTTTTGCCAATTGTCCAGAAAAAGTAGGTGAGTTACGTGGCCTTGTGTCTCTGCTTAGCCAGTAGGCAGTTTTGGGCATTCCCACCAATGATGACACCAGGATTTGTTCAAATGGTTCAGATCCCATTCATAGTATATGTGCAGTTAGTGGTTGTACTTTATTCTCAAAGGCATAAGTAATTGTGACATACAAAGAACAATACAAATCTGTCATCACATGTTACTACGGTAGAAAGAATTATGTCACTGGTAAAGAATGATCCCTGAATGTACAGTATCAGACAGCCCATATGGAGAGTGCTCGTGACATGCAAATGAGTCTAGTGGGCTTAGAGGCAAGTTCACAGTCTGCATTGAATGTGTCCATCTTGTGCATAGATGTAGGCCTAAAAGCTAAGGGAATGGCACCATATATGAGGAAGGAAAAGACAGAACTACTGCATTGTTGGTAGAGGATTTAGATGATGTTGTAAATGTCGCTTCATTTCATAGAACACGTTCGATTGATGACAGATCAGGAGACTCTGCAGGCCATGGTGCTTAACTGACGCCTGCATCACCTTCATTAGAGTAACACCTCACGCACAGAAGAGCCTACTAACAATTGTCCAAGGTATTATAAAAAGGGTGTGAACACACACACAAATTTGATAAATAAATAACTAAATAAATAAATAAATACAGACAGATTGCATTTTGGCCATGACAATGATAAACCAACTTATAGTTTGAGGATTTATTAACTCTAGACAAGCTAAAGCATAAAGACTTCAAATAAACAATGAAAAGTTGGACTCAGCATGAGTATGTCTAACAGGCAAAGTTCAGGATTTTCTCCCAGAATATATATAGCCTTCAGATGATATACAAGTGGAGCGACAAACTGTGGACATCTGAATAGGCAACTTCTGCCCAGGTTATCTCTTCCAAGCGGTTAGTCAAGGCTATTTATTGTGCTTTTTAAGAAGCTTACCGTATATGACCGCGGATAAGCCGACCCTGTAGATAAGCCGAGGTGCTAACTTGACCATTGAAATACGAGAGAAAATGATATGACCCGCAGATAAGCCGAACCAGGAATTGAAAGGCAAAAAACACTGCGAAGTCGGACTGCAAGACATGTGCCGGTACTCGCAGATATTCAAAAATATAAGATGAAAAACGTTTTAATTATATTGAAAAAGTCATTATCATTTCTAATAAAGATTTAACAAACCAGTCATCCACTTTCATAATGTGGGAAGCTGTTTCTCGTGGGTTTTATTAATCTCATAATGATCGTTATATGTTGCCATCAACAACAAGCGCCATTTTGTGAATCGGTGTTTATAGAATTATGAACCCGTGAGAAAATATATCAGCTAGAGCGAAGACTCGCAGTTTGAATTCAGCATCGTAAGCATGGCGTTTTCGTTTCAAACTCATGATGAAAATGTCAGTCAGTAAAAATATACCAACTTTTATAACCCCCTTTACACCACTATTGTATGTTAATCCAATTGAATTAAATAAACTATCATACTGTGAACACATTGAATGACCATCACTTACTCACAGGCTTCTCCAGTTTATTAAACTAATCTCTCGAAAACAAAGGAATTAAGCCCCTACTCCCAACACGATCGCTAAGCACCCACAACACGTTTTAGCATTTTGGCTATAAACGTAAGACCATCATGATAACATGCTATGTTTGCACTTTATAAAGATGTTTTATGTACCATAAAGGCACATGTGGTTTATTAGTTGGCACTTAAACCTGTTGGATTTTAACATTTACTATACATTAGCAATTCATATACAAGGGATGTCCTCAATATGGAACCTTGTCACACCAGGGTAGCACATTACCTTTGTTCTACAGCACAACTCCACCAACATGGTCTGACGTTATCGTGCTGGAGTGTCACTCCAGGCCTTTCTGCAGCAAAAATTGTAAAACATATGTTTGCAAAATCTCATCTTGCATCATTCTATTTCATACAATCGAAATCATGCAAGTCTTTCCAGTAGCCCTTATACCACCCTAGATCATAATGCCACCACCTCCAAAACGACGGATAACAGTTGACATAACTTAAAGTTCAGCTCAATGTGTGTAGACATGTGTCTTGTCATCGGATCAATGACATACAGGGATCATTTTTGAAGAGGTACTTTCTCCACTGATTTGCTGTCTGCTTCATTGGTGATGTCAACATTTATGTTCTGTCATCAGGATTGGCCACTGTTGCCAGAGCTGCCATCTGGAACCTGTGTCGAACCATGATTCGAATCCATATGTCCCAACGGGGGCTTGTCACTGGGGGCAGCCAGTACAGTGACATTATGTGACATTTTTGTCCTGTTAATAACGTTGCCATAAGTGCCACATGGTGTTCCAGTGAATATTGATTTGACATGTGGGGTCAAGCTTTGGGGTACATTCCTGTGGCCTGCCCTCTGTCATTTTCACTTTGGCATGTTGAAACCTAGGAGTAATCTGCACTTCCAAAGATTGCTTAGTTTGGCAGTGATATAAGATATAAGATTGGATATCTTATGTATTTCAAGCAATTTCTTCTGAATATTTAGAAAATGTTATTTCTTGCAAAAAGAACATGCAGTATCAGCAACATTTGGTTAGTTACATTTCTTCAAGCTTTTTTCATAAATCTTCTCACTTGTTCAAATCCAAAAATGCATATAAGGTTTGTAAGTGAAAAAAAGACCACCTCACAATAACTTTTGCATTGGAGCATATAAGTTCTCACAAAAGGCATTGCTTGTGTGACCATTGTCATGCATTGTAAACATCTTCTCCCCGGTAACCTCAGGACCAGTGAATCTGAAGCTTAACATGCTTCTTCCCACCAGTGATAACACACTTATTTGTTTAGAAGATGAATATCAAACTTTCCATATCGTTGCCAACTTGCCACAGCTGCCATATTGAAGATATTAACAACATGTGTACTGGTAAACCAGGATAAGTTGAGTTGAGACCTGACAATTAACCCTGTATGACTGTATGAGTTCCTCCCATTGGTGTGTACCATTGTGAAGGAAGGGGCAGCAGGTGGTCCGCAGTGATGGATATGTGCGTGTTCTGTTTCGGCTAGCGAGTTCTAGTGGCGAGTTCAGTTGCACATAATAATAAGTTCTGATGTGAGGTACCTGATGACTGTGAATTGGGATTTGATCACTGGACGATATCGTGACTTACTTGGGCAAATTCAGTTCAGTTGCAATACAAGCTTTTTACATGATGCTTGAGATATATTTGTACATTCTTTCTCCATGTAATTTATGACATAGGCCAATTCTCGAGCCTGAAAATGTATGATTTGGCCATGTTCATTTGTTTGTAATTAATTTTTATCAAACAACTCTTTAAGAATACTTGTATCAACTTGTCACACCAACCTCTTAATAGTCTTATGAGCAACATCTGTGTCCACAGGTTCAAAGTCAGTTATACGTCATGACGTGCCTGAGCACAACATGCGTACACAATCTCTACCTGTGACCAACCAAATGTTTTCCCAAATTCTGTGCACCACCTACTTGTCTCAAATGCGTTTTTTAAATTGATTCAACTTAGCCTGCAATACCAGTAGTTAGTTTGTAGTTGGATTCAACATTTTTTTTTTGGAATGCCATATATTTTGGTGTATAATGCACACTTGAGTATAAGTGCACCCCTTACCCCATTCTTGGGTACAAGTCTCTGGGAAAATATTCGCATATTGTGAGCAGTCAAAAACTAGCTCAGGGGGATGAACAAGAGATAACAAAGTCAATAAAAATGTTAATTTTGTGATAAAACATCAACAGACATAATGATTTCTATGCCTTTTTGTATTTCCTGTTACACAAGGTTGGCATTGTTTTATATGCAGATGTTATGATAATGTGTAATTTGTCTCCTTAATAAGCCAGAAAAAGTCAATCGCAAAAACAACATGTTGATATTTAAGTGTCCAACAACAATTAGTGCAATCTGCTGATCAGTTCAAACATGATTACTGAAATTTTTGTAAAGAATATTGAATGTATAGATATTTGCATAAGATTTAATGAAACAGAAAACAAACATAAGGCCAGATATGCAATGAACACTTTTTATAACATAATAGTGTAACAACAGGATTAACATGCATACCTCAGTACGAATTTGTAGACATGCTCACTGTTATGTCTTTGCATTGGGAAAAATGCACATCTAACTCCACGCAACTGTATTGTGTACAGTGCACACTTCCCCAACAAGTGAATAGGGTATTTTTAATTCAACCTTGATTTCACATTTGCACTTCGAGCATACTAAAGCAGAAACTTCTTACTGAGCTGTTTTATTTCAAAATGTCATGGAATTTGGTCTCTGTATAGTTAGTAGTAGGGCTCAACACTTATGTTTAACGTTGTGTGATGTATTATTAATTTTGACCTTGATATGACTTGAATCTGGACCATGCTCTGAACTTCACTCAAAATGCAATTTTAGTTTCATACACATCAAATTGTCACAAGAGGTTCAAATATTTGCTTTAGAAAATGGGGATTATTGTAGTTCTTTATTCAAACAGTTTACACATTTTGTGTATTTAATAAACAGTTAATCATTACTTAACTACCTGAGATCATTCATACTGTAAAACTATTTTTATCCCCCGCCCAACATCCGTACGTCATGTTTCATTTGCGGAGATGGACTTAGGTTCTGTGAGGGTAGAGTTCGTTTCCGGAGCATAACTCATAAACCGTTCAATATTTTTTCATGAAACTTTGCAGGTTTGTCAGGTACATGCTAAACTGGTGCCTTTTGCTATTTAGAAATTTTAGAATTTTTTATTTTTTTACGTTTCCATGGCAGCAAGATAGACTTAGGTTCCAAACTCTTCTTTTTTTTACAATTTCCATGACAAGTTCCACCTCGCTTAAAAAAGGTTAGGGTTTGTTTAGATTTAATTATGTCATAAATTCTGCAACAGGGGCGGGGAATATAGTCACGTTAGTGGCAAACTCTTGTTAAACCAGTCTTAATGCCAAATTTTAAGCCACTGAAAAAGACCATTTGAAATGCAACCAACATCATTTGGTACAGTCTGACCTGTATATTCATGTCCTTTCTCAACCAAATTAAAAACAAACCAATATGAAAAGGTTTATGCTGATACGTAGTTTGGTGTGGTCTGTCCAAGAAAAAACCTGTTTTGTCACCAGAAAAAAAATGACCAAGTTTGTATCAGACTTGGACTCATGCTTTGAGGGTCAATTGTCTGATGTGTTTGATCAAACTTGGCTTAATTTTCGGTAACCTTCCTTAGTTTCATTAAACTTAGTTTTTGTGCCATCAACAGCATGATTGACCTCATAAAATAGTAAAGTATCTTTTCTCACCATGATTTTGTGAATTGATTTTGACAATTGTTTTTACATGACATATGCACAGAAAAAATGTATCAACCACAACAGTGGGGCTATGTAAAGTCATTGTCACCTGAAATCATTTATTGCCTTTAACTAGGGTTACAATAAAGGTAGACTTTGTTTACAGAGCACAGCTCTTAAACCGTTCAATATTTTTTAATAAATATGTTACACACATCAGGCATGCTCTGAACTGGTACCTTTTGCTATTCAGGAATGTGAAACAAAACCAAATATACTTTTGCATTTTTACAGCTAAATGACAGGGTAACTAACTCACTGTACAATTTGTCCTTGTGAAACCTTGTATACACAACTTGTGTGTTGTGCTATTCAGGAGTTATATTTTTATTTTTAGATATAGAATTAATACATTTTAAAAACGTTTGACATCAAAATAAGTTGAAATGAGGGTCTCATCAGATATTATGTATAAGAGCTGAGACGGGTAGGTACTGAGTTGGACCCGGGTACATAAAGGACTACCCGGACTTAGTGGTTAGTCATGTGATATATAAAAGATGAATCTTGGCAAAACTGATCATCAAGGTTGAAATTAAAGTGTCAAATGTTCTTGAAGTGAAACAAAACACTAGCCTCTGAGAAAATGGCATCACAAGTCAGTATCTCATGTGTCCGCCATGTGCATTGATAACTGCCATGCAATGTTGATACATGGAGTGGATGAGGTGGTTGATGAAGGCCATAGGCACTTGAGCCCCCACTCTCAGGAAAGCCTGACGCTATTCAGCTGCAGTTGTCGGCCTTGGTCGGACTTCATTTAGCCATCTTTGAATCTCGTCCAACAGGTGCTCAATGGGATTTAAATCGGGACTGAGGGTAGGCCACTTCATGGTTCTGATGCCATTCTGCTGGAGGAAGTCTCTTGTTGGTCTCGCAGTGTGTGCACGGGTGAGTGGTCTCAAGACTTGATCATTGTACCGAGCTGCTGTGATACCATTGCTCTCCCAGGACCGATGTTCTGGAAGACCACAGGGCCGACCCTCTAAACGACCAATTCCACCCCACACCATGATGCTCGGACAACCCCACGAGTCTCTCTCAACAACACGAGTCTCTCTCAACAACACAAGCATCCGAATAACATTCCCCACAGTGTCACCAGACTCTCTCTCTCTGCCATCTGCTGTTGAGATACATTAACAGCGCTCGTCTGAGAAGAGGACTCTTCTCCACTGCTGTTGGCGCCAATGCTGGTGCTATGTTGCCCACTGAAAACGGTCCCTGCGATGACGTGTCAGAATGGGTCCTTGGTGTGGCCCGTGACAGTGGAGGTGTCTGTTCGTCAATTGTCGACGCATGTTGTCCGCACTTATGTGTTTCGGTGTGTCCCCATGGTCTGTCAAGTAGTTTCCTAAGCAGTAACAAAGCCATCTTGAAGATGCTGTCGCACAATATGACGATCCTGAATCGGGTGGTGACCCTTGGTCTTCCACTACGTGGTTGGTCATCTGTAGTTTTGGTGGTCTGGTACCGTTGCTGGAGCCTGTATATGGACCTTACCTGGACTTTGAAATGCATTAGCTACTTGCCGGGCGGTTTGTCCAGCTTGCAATCGTCCAAGGGCTTGGTGTTGCTGATTTCTTGTCAATCTTGGCATGTGGTAGCAATTCAATAATGAATGAATGTTATCTGATCTCGTGGATTTTCATAGGGCTGTGGCCGTTGCCGTTGCCGTGATGCGTTTGGGCGATCGGTTTTATTGTCATCTGCTTTGGTTTTTTTATCATCAAATTTCATTTTTTCGGACAAAGTAATGCTAAATTTTAGAAACTTTGACAAAAATTTCCCAGATATTTAAATGACAACTTTTCATGCAATGTTACTTGTATATTATATGTTGTTTTGGTACCAAATATATAACTGTTGAAAGCTACTATTACTAATTCATGTTGCTGAAAAGTATAAAATATGAGGTTGCTGCTGACAAACCGTAAAGCATAATAATTGCAGTGAACAGGGATTCAAGTCCACAATCAGGCTTCTGGTGTGTCTGAGGGGCACATCTCTGACTTTCATATTTGGGTTGCTATAGGAATTGAACTTTCTTATTCAAAGATGTACTGTGTTAGGCAAATTGTAAGTGAGTCATTCAAGTGAGTCCTAGCTAGTAGCACTGGTACAAACTTACTTCTTTTCCCCTTTTGCCTGTGCAAAAATAATGCAAATGAACAGCCATTATGACAGGTGTTACATCTCAGACATGTTCTCTGCCAAACGACAATGGAGAGGGTTCGCCATACTTGTCAATTGTTGTGAGGCGCTTCATGGGGCTGCACATACACCAGCCACTAGCTACTTCCGACATTGAGAAACATAGCAGTGAAAAACACATAAAAATCGGAGATGCAAAGTTCTGCCATTTACAAGACTTCCAAGAGTGCTGTGGATTTCCAAGGTAAAATATTGGACAGATATGTTTTTAGAGTACAACATCTAATGTGCCACCTCAGTATAATTATAAGTCAAGGAATACTTGTTCTGTAATGTGATGCTGACTGTAGATAGGGTTACAGCATAGTTTTCAGGGCAAATGTTTTTAGATTGAATATCTCTAAAAAACAACTTCCACTGAAAATGTAAACTTCTTTGTTTAGTAATACAGATATTGTTTTTAACGTAAAAGACAGCAAGTAATTCTGCAATTCTACACAAGTATTTCAGACCAAGTGAGGTATTTGATTTTGTAGATATATGTTTACATATATAAAGTTTATGAAATTCATCTCTCGATTGCATTGACTAAAAATGATTAACATATTATTGAGGAAATTCCAATTATAAGTGATCCATTTATGTTTTGCACATACATTTACCATTATTCTCTCGCATCTGGATCTGCATTCCATAATGAAAGTATTTGTAATAAAAGTTTATGTGTGCATATTTTTCAAACCTCCTGCAAATGTTCACATGTATGTTAGATATTCCGTTTTTGATATTTTTTCTTCAACATTTGTGCAACCTACGACTTAAAAACTACTTCATGGATTCTTTTCCATTTTGGGTTACAGTTTCTGTACCTGTTTCTGTAGGAGAGGTGCAGTGCAAAATTTGTTTTCAATATTTGAATTTCCCGAAACAAATACAGCTTTTTTAAAAGAAAACTATTTCACGAATTCCTTTAAAATTAAGGGAACAGCTTCCATCATAATAAGAGCGATGCAGTGCAAAGTTTAATTTTGATATGTGTGTTTTCTGATAATAAATATGATTTTTTCATGTTTTAAACTTAGAATTTTTTTACTTCAACATTTGTGGAGCCTATAGCTTAAAAACTTCTTTTTTTTATACCAATAGGAGTAGTGCAGTGCAAAGTTTGATTTCAATAAGAGGATTTTCTGAGAAAATATATTTTTCATGTTTTGAACTTAGAAATATGTTGGAGTCGGAAGTCGGGGGTTATGAGTGAGCTCACTTTTTGTCTTGTTTCCCATTGTATTTTTCATAATCTTAAAACCTTAACCTTGTTTTGGTTTTACTAGACACACATCAACTCATCACTGTTCCCACTTCTAAATGCCTCTCAAAGAAGAATCACATAAACCTGTTTGATCAAATTTAACTGTTAATAAATAGGCGAGTTTCCTCCGCTTCTCCTGTTCTAATACAGCAGTAGGAAAACTCCCTCTGTTGTTTCAACGAAGAATGGAAGTTTCGGCTGGTAGAAGTTTTGGGGGACAACACATGAGACTGGAATTTGAGTTTGCTTCAACATTAAGTGTGTCCGCGGCAAGACATTTATGTCTTGTTTCAGGTTGTTATGGAGATGTATTTCTTGAAACTGAAGGTAAAGATATAATACTGGAAATAAATGTGGCATGCAGTGATTTCTGGGGCCTTCTTGAAATTGTGGTGGAAGGGTCTTGTTCTATTTCTTGCAAGTACATGTACTTACAAACCCTATTTTTTAAACATAGACCCATTAAATGGTCTCTGGTTTAAACAGAAAGCTTAAGGAAGGTGTTTATGTTTGTATTACCTTCTTGTTTAACACTGGTTTAAGGATATGGAAGAAAAGATTGTTTCAACTCATCAAATATTCAATTTTATAATGTAGTTATACTGTTTGACAATAATGATGTTTTGAATGGAATCATATCTCTTCTATTCTTTGTACCTTTATTCAGCCCATATGTCTGTTGAAGACAGATCAAGGTTTACTTTACAGTTATTTTTGTGTCAATTCTCTAGATAAAGATCTATGGATATCATAAGACAATAATTGGTCATTCATAAAACTAAGTTTTTATGGCTTTTGGAGGTGCTGTTTTGGTTTGCAGTATATGCTATATTTCTCTGACATTATTCTCATCATGCTGTAAATGACACAATTCCCTCTTCTCCCAACTTAACCCCATCATCAGAGGTTTACATTCCAGTGCGCATGTCTTGTAAATATTACCCTGCCAGCTCAAGCAATATTTGTGATAATGGAGTACTACTTTATTACAAATCCACACTTACAAAACATATATTAACACTATTTTACATACCACTTAGGATGCCTTTTTAGTTTGCTTAAATGAAATGTGCTTGATTTTTAGCATTTACATTGAGGTTTGACAGAGCCATCAACAGTCAATCCCAGACAGGATAATGTACTCTCTGGTACATCAGGATGTTTAACTTCTCTTTCATCTTTTATATTCGTAAATTCCTATTTTCATATTGCTTTCCATTTTCTACCATTTGTAGACATTGTAGACGTTGTTTATAATGGTTGGTTGATTTTTCAGATCCCAAAACTAAACAAGTAATCCAGCACAAATTCAAATCCAGCATGGTAAGTGACGGTGTCCTTGAACATCAAACAGTGTACTTATTTGCTATGTCATTTCTGTGTGCATTGCTTTGCTCATCATGTTAATACATGTGTGTGGAGTACATTTTGGAGACTCACCCCTTTTCCGAATGATGCAGAATTTAGGGCAACATTTTGTTTTATTTTACAATTCACTGATACCCTTTTGAATAGCCATAGCAACAACACTGATTTGTTCTGGTTACTTTTGTCAGAAATATGGCACTATTGTTCAGGGCATAATGATTTAATGTCTAGATACTGATACAAGTTTCATAGAGATTGCCAAAGTGCTTGAAATTAGGGTATAATAAGGCACTTGAATTTCAAGAGACAGACATGGCACAGCTCATCTAAATGAATAGGATAAACGTTACCACCAAGAATTATTTCTTACCGGTACATTGTTTCATTCTACATGGTCATGCAATGCATGGAATGAATTAGTATGCTTTTAGGCATTAAAATATTGTAGATCATTGCAGTAAGCTACATAATTCATGAGCTGTTGTTCATATAGATTTGTTCATGTTCTTGAAATTTGTTGGAATTTTTGTCTCACAAAATTTAGATGATCACATACAAGTAACATATGACAGAAACACATCAGTGTTCATCTTTTCTTTGGGTGAAATTTTCCTAGACACTCTAAAATGGAAAGTCTCTTCAATGTCATTATTGTTGCAACTGAAAGTATCATGTGAAGATTACTATCGTCAATAGAATTCTCATCAAACAGACCTTTGTTGAATATGTTTTCTGTATCTATTGGTAGTTTTCAAGTAGGATTATGCTTCATATTTTGTGTCTTTCTTTGAATTTTCTTTTGGTGTGTGTAAAATATAATCCATCTCTTTTGTGTCTGTAGAAACATACTTGTGTGGCTTTTGTCTTTGTTTGGGGCATTTTGTTTTCACATTTTGCAGCCTTTGTGTAAGTTTTGCCCCTTGCTGCATACATTTCCCAAAAATCGATTCATGTTTATAAAATAATACTCAGAGAAGAAATAAGCTGAAATGTTATGGCGCAAATATGCACTGGTCAATGTATTGATAAATGTTAAAATGGAAATTCTTAAGAACCTAGACATCATTGGATGCATGTGAAAAAAGATGCATAAACCCGAAGATTATTCTTTTTGGAAATCGATGTTCTTCTGAAAAACTGTAGAGTTGATGTGTTTAGAGTTAAAAGTTATAGATGCACAAGACAAAAACTCTAAAGTATGTATATTTGCAAATTCTGCAAATACTTTAAAGAATGAAATGGTGTGCAACAACCATTGTTAGAATGTCCTGAAGTCCTAAAGATGAGTTACCTGAGTTAATGATTATGCATGAATTTCTTGTTTTTATTAGGCCAACGAGGCTGCACTCATGATGCATAGGATATTTTCTGTGCAATACGCCAAGTTACGAGCCAAGGCCTTACTTTTACCTGATGAAAATGGAAACAGTACGCACGTCCTCTTTACCATCTGCTTCCATAGCTTTACATGCCTGATTTATTAACCTTCGTTCCTGGGTGCGCTACCCTCACCTAACCTGGCCTTGCTTACAAGTTTAGCTAGCATTGTTGTTTTTTTTCAACCAAATGCTGGTAGTTCACTAGTAGATCACTCATTGTTTTAGATTTCAGCAACTAACACATTGTATTTACAATTCGATTTGCCTGACTTTGTGTTTGCAGTAGACATTTTTATTTGGAAATGTGTTCACTTGTTGGCCTTGATTTTAGTCAAGATTGAAAACATAAGTAAACTCAGTTACCATTTATTCAAAATGCATCTGATGTTATCAGTACATTAGCAAGTTCACCAAATGTAATTCTTTGGGGGTAATAAATTACCTGTAGACTATGTATGGTGAGGGAATGAGCCATATTACCTTAACCTATCCCTTGGTTTAAATCTGTGTTCCTGTCTGTGATTTCCAGATGGTTTCCAACACACATACATCACTTGGTGGACATTATCTATGTTACCCTACTTACTACTAATACAATTAACATATCTCAACTCGCCTCACAATAGCCAAAAGTTTTATTGTACATACCATGTAAAGAGAATCAGCAGCAATCATTTACTGGTGACCTGCATGTCTCCAGGCATCATCCTCTTCTTATTTTAGCTACAGTGATGCACACTTGGTGACACTCAGCCTCACCATTAACTGTGCAATTTGTCTATACTGGACTGTTACTGAAATTATTGTTTTGTTTAAACAGTCTGAATTAGTGAGAATTAAGCAGTAGTTGCATCCCTTGCTGTTATGCAATATTGAAGAAAACTATCCATTATAATCATTATAAGTGGTGGTTCCTTGTATCTTCCAAGGATGTTTACAAATTAATTGATCCCCAAATTTCGATCCCAAACTAGTAATTAAACTGCCTGAGATATAAACACAAGCAAAACTTGGCCCTCAGTCATACTTCACTTAGCTCATCTCAGTCCAATAGTGATGTCCCATTTGTTGCACGTCCTATTTGCACTCTTGATGAATTCACCCCATTCCTCTGCCTCTTACCAAAAAATGGAATGAATCTTGTGAACATATTTTGTTACATACATGTTTATGTTTTATATGTTCATAAAAATTACTTAGTTTTATAGGATTTGTTTCTTACAACAGAAAATAAACACTTTTTTTCCATATATAAATATGAAAATCATAATCTATTATTGATTTCTTGTTGCTTAGAACTTGAATAAAATTATTAAACATTTCACATGTTCATAGAAATAGACTTAATTTTATACACTGAAACTGAGTGTATATACTACACACTGAAACAACAGAAAAATACAACTTGAAGAATTAATTTGGGGCTCCATTCGATATTTCTTTTTGTTGGATTAACTAGGTTGCCTTATATTGAGGTTGATTCGCATGCTCCCACGTTTGGTTATACAGAAAACAAATACATTGAACCAAAATCCTTCATATCTTTGTCTCACTTGGCATTACATCATTAATACATCCTGCAAAACATCAAAGAATAGAGGAAATCATTTGTTTCAGTCATCTATCAGAATGTACTCAATATCTGTAGCATTAACTTTTTGGGTGGTATAATGAGGTATATGACATGTTTTGTGATTTTATGAATATATTTAAGAGGGAAGTGGAATATGTTTAAGTATCGAAACTTTATAACTGGTGGTTCAAGAGAGTAAAAAATCAAAAACATGAAGACATTGCATTCTGGAAAAAAATAAAATTGAATTAAATATGGCTTTCAAGCTGTTTGACATATGACCCAAATCAAAGAACATAAAGATCTGATGATGCAGATACTTGCAAGTTTGACAGATATGAAAGATTATTTAATGTTCTGCCCTTTTCCCTTAGACCTATGACTCCATTAGAAAGTATTGGACAACTGATTCTTGAGTAACAGTTGCCACAAAATTATTTCGTAAAACATTTATGGGGGGAAATCAGAGCAAAAGTCAAATCCAATATTGTAACCACAAAAAGACATTTTCAGAAATGTTAAAGATTTTTTTTAAATAGGTTATGTGTAGACAACTTGTGGAAAGTTTAAAGGTATCTCAACTGGTAGATTCAGAGAAGAGATACTATCACTTGAGGTACTTTCAAACTTTCCACTTACCCTAAAAAACGACAAATGCACTCTAAAAATCTTGAATCTAATATAGCTGCCACATCACTATCTTGACACACAACCAAGAAAAACAGTTGTTCATGATCTCATTTGGATGAATGCTGCCAAGTTTTAAGGCTCTCTGATTAACCAATTATTTATTAATCCTTTCTATTATATCTATCATTTAAGGTGACACATGTTACATCAGGAACTGACATGCTGAGTTTGATCAGGTTGCATGTGACCTTGCTGAACGCCTCCATATTTCCGTGATATTCTGTCCCCGAGCTTCATGCAGTCTTCTGTTGTGATGTAGGTTTTCTGTTTTCCTGACATCAATTCTTTGCAGAATGGTCATTCCTCAATGACCATGTTCAGGCTTGCAGACAATACTGTGCCATCACATACACAATAGTAATAAAAAGTAGTTTTGATTTAAGGTGTATGGAGACAATTTGTGGAAAGTGTGGTAGATTCAGGAACTCACACCTTAATGTTAAATGGCACAGCAAAGACCTTCAATTCAAAAGGTCTATTATACTGTAAGACCAATGGCCAAAGTCAAAGCTTGATTAACAAGTTGGAGATATTATCTCGGTCTTGAGTAGACATGGACTGTTCCATTCAGCTTCAGTCTTTCTTCCTGCATCAAGCTGACACACTGTGATATGACTGAAATACAAGGGGTGGCTGAAAAGTTCTGAGCCAAACAACAAAGGATGGATAGTTTACGCGTTTTTAGTACAATTATTTACTTGCTTACAGGCTGCATTTGAACCAAATACACAGGCCTGCAGCATATTTAACTAGGTATAAGTTGTTGATGAAAATGGACAAAATCTCACTGTTATCAAGTGTCTCCAATAGCCATCTATGTGAACATGGTGTCAACTTTACATGATGATGCTCTTTCCTTTGACACTGTTAAGTGATAGGCAGTGGAGTTGAAGAGGGGAAGAGAGAGCCTTGAAGATGGTCCTGCACCTGGAAGTGATCAACAGCCCCCACTGAGGAAAGTGTTGATAAAATGCATGAAATGATTATTGATGATCACCACATGCCACATAGCCAATGCAGTAGGCATCTCTCATGACTGAGAATGTGGTGAGGAATGAACTGGGATTGACAAAGGTTTCAGTACACTGGATTCGAAGGCTCCTGACTTGTGATCATAAATGCTCCAGGTTCATCTTTCAACATGAGTATTTTTTGTTGTTTTGACGGAGACCCAGCCTATATTATTGAGCAATTTATAACCAAACCCACTGAGTCTCACCTGATCTGTCCTGTCTCCTTTAACTTATGTGTCAATTCTTTAAATGGCCATTACCATTAACTTGACACACGTTATATCTTGGAGCTTTATAAGGTTGCTCTAGGGAAGATACTACAAGGTCTCATTCCAATGATACAGATTATGAAGGCTTATCTACCCATGGGGGTAATGGATCTATGATCCTCTTACCCACAGAAGACCAGCACTCCAGTTCACGTGACAAAAGATATGCCATCAGAGTGGAGGCTGAAGTCCATGTCTGACCCTAAGCTTATGCATCTCAGGACAAGGCTCATGCACCACAGAATTGTCAGCAAAGTGGAAAGTTCCCAAGGCCTACTGACTTGATAGTTTGAGGCATGCTGTGTGATCCCATGCTGCTGCTGTGTCTAGGAAGCGTGGACCTTAAGCCACCATTACGTATGTCACCTCTGACGACTGATCTAGCAGTCATCGTTATTCGGCACACAGCACGTGCCAGCCGAGCCTCAAGCAGGCAAATAGGAGCAGAACACCCCTACCTGATCATGGCTTACACATACAAAGATTTACTGGATTCACTGGATTTATAGCCATTTATTACAAATGATCCTGCACCTCAGCTGATACAGTGCATGGGGATTGTTGAACCAGTCTGTACAATGGAAAGTTTACCATTTCCTTCCTTCATTGTGAAATGGTTCCCTGAAGAATTCTAATCAGTGAATGACAGATTACTCCTCACTCTTAACAGGTACATGTACAAGACACATGACTGTCCTTTTCCTCTGTCTCCTTCCATTGATAATGATTTCTATCAACTGGTCAAATCTCTTTCATCCAGAATGCACATGTCAATGAGCAAATTGTAGTATTTGGAAACAGTGAATAAGCAGATGATAAATATCAGCATGTACATATATATAACTGGTTCACGGCAAGAGTCTAGCATGTCCTACATTCCTTTCATGGGGAATATTGGAGCTTCCCTGTTCTCCTATAACAAGTACGCAATCAGATTTCTGAGCCTCTGAGATGGTCTGTTCTATTTCAACCTGTCACAGCGCCAGAATTCTTTAATAAAGCATACAGTCTTCTTCAGCCTCCCTTGAGACCTGGAGACCGCATGTGCCCACAAAGTTGTTATTCATGTCAGTTCTCTATCCCTCTAATGCTGTGGTATAACTAAAATACTGTTAAAGGCAGTGTTAAGCCCATCTCACTCGCTCTATCCCCCTTAAGTTTTATGTGTGACCCCAACCAAATTTAGAAATTCCAGAGCTTGCTTTTGTGGCCATGTGATCTTTGACAGTCAAGGCACAGATCCTTCCGTTAGGAACAGCCATCCTGACAAGCTCAACCACAGAGAGTTGCAAGTTCCCTGTGTGCTGTTACATGCAAGCCGTTTCGGCTTCAATGCCTAACTGCTCTTAAAGAGAGTATGTTTTTTTTGTTTCAAGCAGAATGATGGTGAGAATAAAGATTTTCATCCATATAATTGGAACTTGAATATTGAACACAAGACAAAGGTTAAGGAGGTAACCCGTGAGCTGGTTCAAGTAAAGGGGTATTCCATGTTGGAAGAGGCCATAGTGGGGCGAGTTGAGGAATTCATTGCTATTATCATGAGTATATCACATGAAAGGGTATTAGCATACAGTACCTCATATTACTTTGTTTCTGATTCTTACAGCAAATAGTAGTGGTTACTTTGCAAAATAATTTGGTTCATTGACAAGACTAATTCCTTTCAGGTTCAGACAAGTAGTGTATGCTTATTTATTAACATTTTATAGCAGTAGGCAATTGTTAAAACAAATCCTGTAGTTCATGCTCAGTAACCATTGAACCTCACAGTGAGTGTAGTTGACAGGCAATGCAAGTGTAGTGATTCCAGAGTATAGTATGGTACTTTCACAGACATTTGCTTGATTGTGTCACTTGTGTTTGTGCCGTGTTTACTGAAGTCCAAGCTTTTTTATCTGCCAGCTTCCAGTAACTATGTCTAGTATGTCACTGTTTGTCAATTGTACTAGTATGTCTCTCTCGTTTGTCTTGTTCATTTTTCTTCAATTTAATTTTCCTAAATACTTCTAATTTATGTATGATTGATAGATAGCAAACTTTACCAATGTGAAAACTATACCTTGAAAGACTGAAGAATTCATTACAAATATAACAATGAGGTAATTCACCAGTAGGTATATGAATTACAAAATGACACATCTTTGTATAAGGTTTAATTTCAAATCACAGATAATGATGTATATTTGTTTATGAAAACAATGCATCAAAGATTTTGTGACAAAAAAGTAACATTTCAGAAACATAAATATGATACAGTGCAGGCGTATGGATTTGGAAACGGTATTGTGCTTTGCTGAAAGGAATAGCATGATGCAGAAGTATCAATATAGTTCAAATACATGTAGATGGTATGGAGTTTCCTTAACAAAACAGTATATAACTGATGTATAAATGTTATATGCTTGACTAACTGATGTACATGTTACAATTATGTGACAGTTCTACTAACATTAGAATGTACATATCTGGTGAGGTTTCCTGTCTTCAAGCTTCTCTGACTTTTGAAATTAGTGACTTGAATCAAAAGAAAAAATAATCCTTAAATTTCTAATTGGAAAACCTTTTGATATATATGTACAGACTATTGTACAGTAGGGATTTGTCGTTTATTTTTGGCTTATCGTGATCATTATTTAAGTGAACAAAATATATAAGTTGGCTTCAAGCACGTGTATATTCTCTGATTATGGTCTCAACAGTACAGAAACCAGAATTAAGTCTTTTGCTTTTTGAGATATCAATAATCCTGAAAGATAATGTCATAATTATGATTTCTTTCTGTTTCAGGCTGACCAAATGTGCTATGCAGTCCTCTGTTTGTTTTCTTATGTTGCGGCAGGTTTAGAACAGAGAAAACAATCTTGACACAGTCACCATTTGATGATTCTAGCCTTCTTCCTGACGATACATTCTTCCATTTTGTCCCTCCCGCCGTCAGAACAGATAGTCTGGGCAGTTGACATGACATAGAGCTTATCATCTGTTCCACCATACAAGTTCTCTTTCATTCCACAGTATAACTGAGAGCCTCTGTTTATTACTCAAAAATGTATTCTATTCATTGGTGCTTAAAGCTATTTTTTTTTTATATTCTGCATTGATTCTGCAACAGTTGCATGTCCGATTGTTTGGAAGTATCGTCTTCCAAGCCAGAGTAAATAGAAATTTCCTTTGAATATTCCTTCATGGTCAGAATCATATATGTTCATCAATCAAATTCATCCTTCATCATGGAAACAGTATGCATACTTCATTTTGTTCAAAGTCCAGTGGAAACCCAGTAGCTTGATGATATTATCTTTTAGATCTCTGATCGTTGACAGCTTGAAAATAAAAACTGCTCAGATTGTTAATGTATAAATATATTCTTGTGCCTCGTAAAGTGCTAAAATATTTATTTTTTACTTACATATAAATATATATTATATATATATATATATATATACTTATACAAATAATTTGTAATCTGTCAAATTGTCCTTCATGTTAGAATTTGTCGTCAAATCTGGAGGTATTTTGTTTGTGTTTAAGTCGTGACTGGTGATCAGTTTGTTCTCTGTTCTGCTATTGCCTGTATAATCACGGACTTGTATAACCGGTTATATTGGTCCATGGTATAATCAAAGATTCACTCAGAATTAACTATCTTTAGAATGGAACTATTTCATCTAATAAATTGTAACCTTTCAAATATAGATTATCTAGCATGTCAAATTATGTTTTTGTGCTCTTTTATGCAGAACTTACCCTCTTTCATATGAAGTTTTTTTTATATTTACACTAAAGCAATATTTGGGCTCTCGATTTATGAAAGTACATTAAGTTAATGATAATGAGGGTCTTTTTGGTCATGTTTTCAAAAATCAGTTGAAAACACTTCAGATGTAATTAGATTTGTCTGTTCAGGTGAAGAGAGAGGAATTCAGACCTAACATAATCAACTGTTTGTGTCTTTTGGGAACTAACAACAGCTACACTCAATGATTGCAATGCATTTACAAAATGTGTTACATGATTCTGATTTACTGGCCTCTGTGTGTACAGCCATTGGTACAATCCCGTCACTTCCATAAGTGGACTGACTGACTGCATAGTGTAGCTTGGTACAGTTTCAGTTTGGAATTTAACTGAGTCAGCCATGGAATCAGCCTGCTGGATTTGAATTTTGTCTTCACGTATCAACACAGTATTAGACGCAAGTCTACAGAGAAACCCTTCAGTGGACAACTTCATTGTTTCTTGCAACTTGCATGTAATTTTTGCTCTGTAGTATCTGTTAGTTGATATTTCCTGTATTTACATAGACTAGCATTTCTGCTTCCTAGTGTAAATAACTTCTTCACTGTTACTTACCATTTTTTATCGAATCTGTATGAAAGTGTTTTTTCTGCAAATGGATGTAAACCATTTCTCTGCTGTATAATGACATAAAGTTGTTCAGTTATGTCAAGAGCTGAATGTTTTGTAAAATTAAATATTGTCCTTGAAAAAATGCATTTTACAATGTGTGTTTGGCTTTAACAGTGAATGAAAACAGGGTCCAGTGCATGTATATCCTTATGTAAGAGTATAAATATTCTGCTGGTTGGTATCATTGAGATATAAAGTAGCATTAATCTGTTTGATAGAGAAATGGTAATGTGATATATGTATTGTTGAAAGAGGCTAGTGTAATGAGGTCTGTAGCCTTTCAATTATGTGTGGGTCTACATTCCATAGAGTTTTCCACTTGTTCATGCCAGGTGATGTTTCTTTGGATCCTCTTTTTGTGGCATGTTAGGTCATGCAGTCTAAGGAAGAATTGTAGATGTCATCAGTTTTCGAAGATAAGAAGCAGACATAATACTTAGTACATTTTCAACTCTAAGATATGATGAGCAAATGATAATAAATAATAGATTGTCCCAAGAGATAAAGAATAAGAAAAAGGGGTATCCTCACAGCAAACAACTCTTTGAAAATGTCATTTTGCCTATTACTCAGCAACAACTGCATGTATTATTATGAAATTTGATTAGTGTATGTGGCATGAAAAATAACAATATGATATGATTTTTGGCAAATTTTGATCCCAGCTAAAGAGTCTATTAAAACTGGACACAGAATTCCAAACAAGGCCACCATTATTTCTTTACAAGTCAAGTGAGTTACAGAGTCATGTGTCAAGTCCAAGCTAGCTAAAACACTGAAAAAAATATAATACTTTGAATTCCAGTAAGCTGATAGTCCAAGTATAGGGGTTTTGTTTGCTAGTGCTTGCCTCTTTACAATAGCCTTGTTGGCCTTCTACACCAAATGTTTGATTGCCACATGTATCATTGAGAAAAGCTGAGTATCAGTAAATAGTATCAGGTGGTTGGCATGATATGTTGGATACTTGTTCATATCTTTGTAATACTAAAATGGTATATTTACAGTAAATGTACCACACAGATTTCAGCAAATTGTCAGGACTGTTAAAAAAGGATTGTACAAATACTCTGTGCCAATTACATCCTTTGTTGATATTGAGAAGATAATGTGTTTCATGTTTAAATATTAGCAGAATACTCGGCATTGAGATAACTCGTTCATGTAATAAGTTTCAAAATTATGTAATTCCAGTGATGAAAAAGTTTACGGTTGTTAGATTTGTCCTTTTATGGTTATGAATTACCATCAGTTTTTGCTATTGTGATATTGTTGGCAAACTGTGGAAAGCTTCTTTGGTTCTCTTGTGAAGATAAAGTATAACAGTTAGGAACTACTATTGATGATGTTGCATCAAATTTATTAATACCTACCAATAATTAGGTAAGATATAATATAAGTTGCAGCAGGATCACGATGGAAACATGGGGTTCATGCATCCCATGTTAGGTTTTATACCACAAACCGCGTAAAAAGCATAAAACCCCATGTACGCCTTGTGATCCTGCTACAATGAATTTATCTTACCGTCATGTCTAAATATTGCATTGTAAATAATTGAAACAAATTCAAAATTTATAGAAAACAGCTGTTCAATTGTGCGGAAGTTAGCTTGTGCTATGGCACGTGACTTTCATTGACTCAGAAAAAGCGTGCCTTTTGCTTTGAAGCAGGGTATAAAGGATTTTTTCTGCCTCTGCATCCTGACTTGCCTGGACGTAGAAAAAGGGATTTATTCCCCTCCAAGGCGAGATACAACATATTTTTTCAAGGTCACATGAACCAATCATATTTCGTCATTCTCACATGGAGGTATGATGAACACTTTTTAACCTGCTTTATTTATGAAATGTTGAATTGTTTTAAAGTTTTAAGAAAGCATATGTTTTGATGTATATATTTATCTAATATGTGAACATGAGCATCTCTCTGATCCAAGATGGTTTTGATAGGTGATATTGGTAAAGACATTATTATATATGAGTAATTAAGCCGACAAATGTACGTGGAAGTGCTTAAAGGTACAGTCAGAATTTGACCAGTACTGCTATGACACCTTGGTTTGGGGCAATGATCATGGTGCAGGGACATCTCAAAGTTATCCTATCATGTATATCTCCTTTATATAAACATTGCTCTGTGATGGTCATGGTTAGCCTCAAGATTCATGGCATGAACAAAGTTTGCCACGTAACTCAAATTGTCAACTTAATTCTTGTCGTCATGCAGACAGGAAGTCATCTTTTTTTAATACGAGTCCAGTGCACTATTGTTAATCTCATTTCAGTAGTCCTCAGAGTTTGTACCATATTTTCTTGAGTATAGTGCGCACCCCCCTCTAGCGGATTTAGTATTTTGAAAAAAAAAATTGGAATGTCAAGCGCAGAAAAAAATTACACCGTAGATCTACCCCTTCAGCGAAACTTGGTCAGTACAAATTAGAAATTTGAGATAAAAAATCACCAGACATGTTTATTTATCGTTTAAATTGTATTTTTTGTTCTGCTAGGCATTGTTTTACATCCAGGCGTACTTCAGTATGGATTTGTTGACATGGTATTTCTGGTGTTACATGCTCACGGTAAAATCTTTCCATGGGGAAAAAACCCATCAAAACTCATTATTTTGTGTACAATGCGCAACCCCTTCTACACAGCTGTGTTTTTTTTTTAAAAAGTGTGCACTATACTCAAGAAAATACGGTAGTTAGTCCTGCTTGAAAAGAGGTCAATGTTTATTCAGTTTTATTCAGTTCCAGTTTGAAGCAGAATTGAAGCATTAAGAGCGGGTTCTGGTCAATGAGGACTTTCATCTTTGTATTTGTCCTCAACACAATTTAGTAGTCTCGGGCTGGTGGACTAGCATGAATTTCAAAGGCTGAAATAGGGTCAGAGCCAAGATCAGTAAATACAATTATTGCACATGGTCAAAGTCACAGTAAATGCTGTTCATATAGTATGTTTGCCTTTTTTCTCTAAAATGCCATTTCCTGCAGGTATTTCTAACTTTTGTGCATTTAGTTGTGACACAGTCTGAATGCTTCTTTTAGGAAGGGATAACAATTGGACTTTCGGCATGTTGGATAGCCCTAGGGAATGTTCTTAAAAAACTGATATTGAAGGTCAAATTCACTCTCAAGGTTACACATGCAAAGCTGTATCATGTGCATGATAAAATAATTAGTGTTCACTGAAGGCTGAAATTTGGTACTTATCAGTCTTAGGGCTAAACATGGAAGTCATGTTTGAGCTACCTTTAGCTTCATACAAGTTCAGGGTCACTGGAATGATCATTTGTGAGGTTTTGTTTTGTTTTTTATTTTGTAACGCTGCACTCAGCAATATTCTATCTATATGATGGCAGGCTGTAAATAATTGAGTCTGGACCAGACTATCCAGTGATTGACATGAACATCAATCCACGCAATTGGGATATGATGACATGCATCAACAAGTCAGCAAGCCTGTCCACCAGATCCCGTTAAGCATTACAACAAGCATTGTCGCCTTTTTCGGCAAGCATGAGTTAATGAAGAGCTATTCTACCCTGGACCTTCGAGGATCTATTTGTAAGGTAGTTCTGCTTGCTTTGTGCACTGAACCAACCCCCTGTTTTGGTAGCAGCCCCATGTTAATCTGTGTGATTTTAGGTTTTGTCTGAACTTGACCACCACTGCAGCACTTTGTTTTTGAAATCATCGAAGCACAACGTCCAAGGGATGTCATGCTTGTTTGTTTGTTGTGTAATGCCACACTCAGCAATAGTCCAGCTATATGACGTTGGTCTGTGAATAATCTGGTGTCTGGACCAAACAATCCATTGATTGATATCCTGAGCATCGATTCACACAATGCCATTATGGGGATACAATGACATGCTTCAACGAAGTCAGCAAGCCTGACCACCCGATCTCATGGCATATTTTCCTCCGTTATGATCCTTGGAACGTTTTAGTTGACACATTGACCAGTCGTGAAAGGTCAAGGGCATTCTTTGACAACATAGAGTGTAGTTATATTATATTGTTTTACCGGTAATACTTATGTGCGACAAGTGATGACAATCTTTTGATATTACAAGTAGATCACTGTGACCTACTTTCAGGTGCAGACTCAGTTATTTACAGACTGCAGTCATAAAGCTGGAATATTGCTGAGTGCAGCGTTAAACGAAAATAAACAAACTGTTCAGTATCATATGCAATTTCATTTCTGAAAACACATATTGCTTGGATATCTCAGGGATATAATATCATGTATGTCTCCTTTATAACCCAGAGAAATAATTATTCACAATGATCATTGATGATTTTGATAATCACACATACCTGTCATCACAATTGTGATATTTCATTGGATTGTCTGGTCCAGACTCGATTATTTACAGACTGTCGTCATATAGCTGAAATATTGCTGAGTGCAGCATTAAACAACAAACAAACAGCAAACATATATGAAATCTATGAATGGTGATTAAGTGAAATGTAAACAATACTGATATTTACAATGAACCTAATTTTTCAAAATGATGATTGAAGAGGATGGACATATATGTCCTTCCGGCATCAAGGGGGTTAAGCCAAGTAGTGAGAGTATGGACAAAGCAATAGTGGATCATTGATGAGTTTAATTTGTTACATACCTTCAGTAGACTCTCATTAAGTTGTGCACATGCTTAGAGCTATGACTTCCTAACTGGGTCTTGGCTTGCCCATGACATTGAGCTATTGGCTCTCTGTGTTGCATTCCCATCTCCATGTCTGAAGAGTGACCCTTGGTGAATCAGTCAGGAAAGATAAATTTCTGGAAATACCATATCTCTATTACATCATTGTCATAATCTTGTGGTTTGGCTGTCATCTTGTCATCACTGTATCTTTTAGATTTTCAACAGAAGCCGTCTTCATTGTCATTTGATGGGGTGATAATAGTTTTCCTTCACCATTAATCTGTGCTTGCGCAAGGGGGAAAAACTTCACTTCTTTCCTGTGTGTATTTGTGAAAACATCTCAAAAAGAATTCTGAGAATATCAAATTTTCGGAGTTTGTCATACTGATAGTTTAACTCTATTTTTTTCAATTAACATCCTGATTCTTAACAATCTCTTGTTTGATTAAGTTGGACTTAGTCACAGAAGTATGTTTGGTGATGTGTTGTTACCAAATCTCTGGGTACTCTCATGAGACCTGTTGGAAGTGCAGAGATGCTCTTTGCAAACTGGATAAGAGATGTCCAATGTGTTCCTCTTTCTCTTAGGGCGATGGTGCAGCCTAGTGGTTAAAGCATTAGTTTGCTACACCAAAGATCCGGGATCAATTTCCCACATGGGTACCATGTGTGAAGTCCATTTCTGGTGTTCTCTGGCATGGTATAAGTGGAATGTTGTGTAAAACTATATTCACTCACTCCTCTCACTCTGAGGCATCATTCAACAAGATGGTGGACGCTTGGAAGAAAGTGATAAAGAAAGCAAGTGGCTTCTACGTCACCACCGACATCGTCCTAGAAACAAGCCAAAAGTTTATGATGACAGCCAAATTACAACATTATGGCAGGGATATAATAGAGGTAGAATTATTAGGATTTCTAGCAATGATGACTTCTTGTGCTTTTCCTGTTCTATTTAATGTTCTGTATATGAAGCATACGAATGCTTCTATTTGCGTTTTTAAACCAACAATCTTGGATCAATATCTGATACCTCATATAATTTTTGTAAGCTTTTCCATAAATTAAATATAAAATAGAGTCTTCAGAATTAACATTTTCTGGTTGGTGAAAAAGATCTCTGTGCATTCCTCAGTTTCGTTGGACTGCATACAGAAATGTGTCCTAAATCAGGAATGTTTGTGACTGGTTTGTAGTATGGTGTGAAATATGTTTACACTTCAGTTACAAAGTGCTTGAAATATCTATTAGTTTCTGTTCATATATGTTAAATCTCTACATAATCTTTCTATCTTTATTTCAAGATTGGAGCATGATGTATTCAACAAGCAGATACGTTTTGAGATAGTATTTGCTTACTCCTTGTCAGTATGGATCTACACTCCTACTTTGTAGTGAGGAGTAATATGTATTACAACTTTTCTGAAGCAAATGATGTCTGAATGTCTGCTTCAGGTATTATGTTTTGTGCTAACTTTCTTTGAGAATATACACTATTCTTTTCTCTAGTCAGCCTGAAAAGGGCACAATATCTGTATCGGTCAATAAAGCATTTGTATATATACTGTATCTCCAATTTTTCTATGTACAGTTGTATGTGTCATTCATTGCCTTACTGACATTCTCACTGATGTCTGCCAGTTAGCATGTGATGTGCAATCGGTGATATGTTTGTTTGGCTGTCGAAGTTTGGGGTAAGGTGATCATACAGTGATAATGAATTAACATAAGTAGCAGTGAAACAGAATTATTATCTTGCAGAAAACAGTTACAGATCTTCTCAAGAATAGGATTTGTTGTGATATAGTGGTTAGTGTTGAAGAAGGTATGTACACAGCAGTATTGTTACCAATAGTTTCAGAGCACATGTTTATTGCTGTTTTCAGATATTTGTCTATGACTTTCGTCAATAATGATGCAGAAAACTGATTTCCCTTAATGACTCTTATAATGAAATCAATTGTGCTTACAGAACTTGCTGTAAAAGTAGATGATTTCAGACCAGGCAGAATAATTTAAGTTTCAATTACTGTTTGAAGTTAGGTACTTGTTCCCCACTCACAGAGGAAGATGATTTAGTAAAGCTGTTTGTAGAATGTTTGCTCCAGTGTTATCTCATCTTTGATATAACTTTGTGTCTACTGATTTATATAGCACAGTGTTTCAATCATAGCTGGCTCATTAATGCAAGATAAACAAATATGCAATAGTCTTTTAGTGTTGAGACTGTAAGTTGTAAAATGAGTTTGTACAGCTGTAGCATTTTGTACATAGTTGTGGAGGCGTGAGACAGTTTCCCTGTGTTACACATGGCAGGACGTGTTTGTCTTGTCATGCCTCCTCTTTGATAGTGTTAGCATGGTGTTTGTAAAACAGTTACTCATATTGTATAGTTGATGTAGATGTTTCAGTCTTTATTTATGCTTTTTGTTTCACATTTATTTCATTTAGCCAAAACTAATAGTAAACAAAAGATTGTGAGAGATATTGAAAAGAAATTTATGATCTCTGTCGCTCACCTTGACATCGTCATTGTGAGTTTTTGTCATAGGTCTTTGTCGTCCTTCCATCACTAAACACTGAACATAAAAGTGCTTCTGCTCCTATCTACTGAACATGTAAATGTTATTTTCACATCACATTCTCCTCATGTCCCTGGGGCCGTCTGGAAGCCTCGTGGTTATAGCATTTGCTTGTCATGCCGAAGACTCGGGTTCAATTCCTGACATGGGTACAATGTGTGAAGCCCATTTCTGGTGTCCCCTGCCGTGATATTGCTGAAATATTGCTAAAAGCGGTGTAAAACCAAATTCACTCATTCACTCGCTCCACATGTCTCTGCTTCAACAGAGTACCGGTAGACTTTCATGTTGGAAACTTTTAAATAGATTAGCACCTTCCTTCCCTCTAACCTCTTCCCCGGCCCATAATTACTGGACATGTTGTTTTGAAATGTTCTTGTGATGTTGTTAAGATCAATCATCCTTATTTGCAATGTAGTAAGGTTTTCATGGCACAGTCACTAATATGGTGTTGAATCTATTATTTTGCCTTCCACATGCTGTCTCTACTTGAGTTTACAACCCCTGTATATGTCTAGGTGATCATTCTGGCATTTGATTGGATGACTTTGATGGCCAAGGTCACTTCTATTGAAATAATCTTGCAATTTGCTTGTGGCAAAAGTAGTATAGGACAGTCACATACTATGAATACACAACTTCCTTGACGAAATCTCCAGTTAAATAGGCTTTAGTGTTAACAAATCATATTATTATATTAGCAAAAAGATTCATCTACATAACAAACATAAAACAACAAGATTTATCTCTCAAGCAATTTCTTTCACTACTAAAAGACACAATTTGTTTGGAAAGTTTTATCGCTAAAAAAAATAATCAATTTAACCAATATGCTCAGAAATGGCAAAACTTACATCTCATAATCTAACGAAGCAGATGAAACATACTACCTGTTAATTAGTAATCATCTATTTCTTGTAATCAAATATTTATAATCTCCCTGTCAGTTTGAGAAGACGACATATCCTACACAACCTGCCTGTCCTCACCTATGAAAACTATAACTTGTGTTAATACTGTCATATATATACATGTTAATACCTTCACTTGTAACAATATACATGAAATGGAATAATAAAAAAAAAAGATTTAAAAAAATAAAAAAATAGGCTTTAGTAAATTTTTCATAAAGGCAATGATCATAGAAACTAAAATATATCAACATCTGTGTGTATAAGATATGATTCATACATGCTTTCTAATGAAACAACTGCTAATCATGATGTGTTTCAATGGTTGATAATTGCAAATCATAAAAATCACAACTTTGTAGTCTTTCTGATATTCCTAATCATTGTGGATCCTTATTTTATTGTACAAAGTGAAATTCCTTCATTTTAATGCATTTATTTGGGCTGATTTTTAATTTGATTGAAATTGTTAATAACTATTGTATTGAATGTGAGTAAAAACTTTTTTGACATGAATAGAAATATTTGGTTCACCTCTTCCAAACTCAGACACTTAGTGGATTGGTTGTGCAAATAAAATTTATTAAATAAATTGTTTTATTGCATGAAAATGTTCTGTAATGAAACAATACATGCTTTTCAGCCTATGATGCAGCCTTGTCTAACATGCTGATTTGCAGACAATTTCAGATGAATTGATGTTTCATGATTTCTTTATCAGAAGTGATAAGCTACTTGATAAACAATGATCTTAAGAAGTAGCCTTATATGCACTGTTGTCTCTTAATCACATTATATGGAAATTAAACTTGTGCTTTATTATTGTTATTGAAGATTAAGGTCATGTTACATTATTTTGGTGTATGACATTGAAGAAAATGTCCATTTCTGCAAACAGTGAAGATATGTCAAACGTTCTTGCCATCATTTGATCATAATAAATGTTTACTTGCTCTGTTAATATTCAACTTCATCCATTTAAGTATAAATTATAACCAGTTGTAAGAAAATGCTTAAAATTAGTTTTCAGAGAAGTTGAAAAATAAACATGAAAAATGTTTGTATCAAAATGTTTGGTAATATGGTGTTAAGACTTTGTTATTTTCACTCAATCCTCAGCTATTTATACATGTGTCAAGTATGTGGTATGTGAAGTAACATATTATATGTTTTTTTGCATACCGTATGTTGAATTTTGATTGATCAACCTTCCCGTACGCATGTTTTTATGGTGTTGGATTTTTACATCTCCTCTGAAAATACAAGTCCTATGGACTTGAAACTGAATATGAATGGTCCAATCTATGGTCTCTTAGAAACTGCTATCAGATTTCAGTCCCAATTTTAAACATGGCCACCATTATTTCTTCTTAATTCAGGTGAGCTTCAGAGCCTTGTGGCTGTATTTTTCAAATCAACTGTGTTAGTCTGAGACAAACTATGTTTTAGTCAGCAAAAGAGGTGAGTAATGATAAATGACCACATAGTTGCCTGAACCAAGGGGATATGAGGATTTTGAAATGAAGCCGGGTAAGGATGGCAATCTCATGAGTAGTTTACTATGGCCATTAATATGGCTAACAAACAAACTTTGTAAGTCAATACATAAACATGTCCAGTATTATAATGTAGCAAGTGGGATATACCCATAGTATGTTTACCGGTAGTTCTTAAGGGTGGTGGTTACTGAGAAAAATATATTGCACTAAAGGAGTTCTGGTATGCACGAAAAGTATAAAATACACCAAGCAACTATTGGTAGTTGTCAAGTATTGCATAATCCATTCCATCCTTAGCAATAACGTGAAAATGTGCCACGATAACATAATCATGTACTAAACAAATGTGTTGAGTTTTATGATTTCCTTATTTATTTAACCCTTTTTCATATAGATTTGTACCTGTGATAACTTAAGTTGTAATTTTAAGGGTTTTTAAACATGAAAACATCCTTCTTTTCTGTACAGTTTGTTTTTTGTTTAGTATGATGTATAACATTCATTTCTGCAAATCAGATTTAATGTGATTGATGGCATTGTCTGTCTTGCTAACAAATACGAAATAAAAAGATTGAGTTAACACATGTTTCTTGTCAATTCTTCCCAATTAAGGACAAAAACAGTTAAGGGTATGATGCATTGTCCAACATGTTGCGGGGGGCAGGGAATTGTAAAAAAATCTCTTGACAAAAACAACAAGGTCCTCCAAGCTGAAACTTTAAGCTGCGTATTAACATGATGGGATTCTGCTTCTTATGCCAGTAACCTCTGTTACTTCCCTTCATGAGAGTGCAATCGACTTGTTATTCTCCTTTGGTGCCAGGTCACTTAATCAAATATGATTGCTTGTTTAGAAATTGGCTCCATTGTGAGTCCAGGACATCCTCCAAGGTCAAATGATTCATTGACAAATGTTAACATTTTCAAAGTTTTAGCTCACCCGACCTTTAGTCCTGCATCCTAATCATCTTGAGAAACCACTGAAACTTGCTTGTTCCCGCCACTGCATTTTGTTCGAATCCGATTATCAATATTATACAAGCCAAACTCAAAACAAAAACTTCTTAACCAACCATTGATCAGAATGTAATAAAATTTGGGCTCCATGCCTTAAAGTTGAAAAATATCTATATACAAGGAAAGGCTATAGGTTGTATATAAGGGAAGGTGTTCCAACGCAGATATTTTTTAAGAGAATAAAAGTTCTAACATGTGTAGCAATGTTGGTAATGCCAATGTTTAAATTACCATAATATTTGCCAAATAAGGTAAGGTTTTATTTTCTCCAATTTGAAAGAATTAGTTTGATTGTTTCAATTTGCTTTGTGGTGTTTATCACCCAAAGATCTGTTAAATGGCGATTTTGTGTAATTCCTAATATACTGCTCACAAAAAGTAGGGGATATTGAAATCAAAATCAGTGGCACAAAGACAGTAATATAGAGGCCTACAAATAATGTATGTATGATTGAGGAAAAGCATAGGTCCGTCTGAGCATGCCTCACAATGACCACCAGATGCCTTTGAATCCAGGAAAATTGCACCCAAACGTACCAGGGGGTGGGGATGAGAAATCACATCTTGTGTCACATGTGCAAATGACAAAATCCACGTGCCTCACGTGCAAAAATGGGTGTTAACATGGGTCTTGGACCAGGTTCATCCATCACTTCACCGCTTTCCACAATGCAAAGGTTGCGAGAAGGCGAAAGATTGAGAGCAATTGGGATGGTCCAGGCCGGAAGAACGCAGGCCTACACAGCCGCACAACTGCATGTCTCACTGTCAGTAGTCAGCCGGTTGTGGGCACGTTACATTGCCACTGGAAGGGTTCAAGACAGACCCCGAAGTGGTCGTCCAAAATGCACGACCAGACGTGATGACTGGCGGATCATCACTGGAGCCCTCCGTGATTGACGTTTAAATGCGACACAGCTGCAGCAGGTTCACAGACATGCCATTGGGAATCTCATCTCCACACAGGCGGTACGAAACCGGCTCCATGCTGCTTAATTTCGAGCAAGGCGACCTTACATCACATTACCCCTAACAAACCGTCACAGACAAGTCCGGCGAGAGTGGGGTCGTCGTCACCAGAGCTGGAGCAATGCCCGGTGGTCCCATGTGATGTTCAGTGATCAGTCGAGGTTCTCTTTAGACTTCAATGATGGCCGTCATAGTGTCTGGCGTCGTCCTGGTGAGCGTCATCAGCCAGCTGCCATGATTCCACATGATCGCTATGGGAGGGGTTCTGTTATAGTGTGGGGTGGAATCACGGTGACAGGCAGAACCGATCTCCACATCTGCCAAGGAAGAGTTACGGGTGTTTACTATCGGGACAACATCATCACGCCACATGTCCTGCCATTTGCACACCGTCACGGACATGGTTTCATCTTTCAGGACGATAATGCCAGGGCTCACCGTGCGCATGTCGTCCTTAACCATTTGCAGCGGCACCAAATTGAAACCCTCCATGGCCAGCGATGTCCACCGACCTCTCCCCCTAAAGAAACTTTCTACCCCTCATGAACTTTCCAGTGTCTACAAAATGAAATTGCAGCTTGATCGAAGTCAGTACTTTCAAAACTGTTTCTTTACATCCTTATTCCCACATTATTATTGTTTCCCAATGAAAATTAAACATAATTCTGAAGCTTTTCGTCGTAACTTTTCAATATCCCCTACTTTGTGTGAGCAGTATATTTAAAAAATGTACATCATGCCAGAGTAAATTTAAGTCTTGATTGAGATATTTTACTTCCTGCCAATGATAGTTTGATATTCTGCAAAACCAGATATTCTTTTAATTAAAACTATGAGTCAGAAAAACATTGCGTCAATGTAATTTTTGTGGCAGGCAATAGTTTGACAAAAAAATAATTTTTCTGATAAAGACGAATGAGTGTTTGGGATTTGCAAAATTTTAGATGGGTAGAGACTTGTTGTCAAGAGATCTCTCATGTTTTTTCAATGTTTATCTCTATTAAGCTGCTATATGTCCCATATGACTACATAAAATTTATATTACAAGTCTTGCTGTCGTTAATGGTCCATGATTTTTACCCATATTGCCTCCTATTGGGAATTTAATCACTGTAGTACCTGCCGAGTTGACTGATCAGAGGTCAAAGTCCATGTAAACAGTCATTGCGACCATCAAGATACAAGACTCAATCATCTAAACTATGAAGAACACCAGGGTGAAACACAACCATGCCATGAACAGGTATTTTTTCACAACTTGCCGACAAACTTACCTACCAGCATCTTTTCACAGACTGAGCCAGCTCAAGTGATAAAAGTCCAACTACTAACTCATGCTATTGGACTTCTGATATTGAACATAAAACAAATGTGATCGGTGTTAGAACTGATAAGATAGATCAGATGATTGCTAATACAGAAGAAAATCTAAATGAGCTACATTCTAGACTTAACGTAAGCATGCAGATTTCAAGTGTCCTCAATGGAGATCATGTGAACACCGAAAAGTAAACTAGTTAAATGTTTGACAGCTTCTGAAGAGACAAACCAACATAACCACATTTTCTTGTGTGGTAAAATTTCACGCCCTATCATTTCTGATTCTAAAAATCCATGATGACATTCTATCAAATTATGGCATTTCGGGGGAAAATCTTTTCATCCCTACTCCCTCACTGCTTATGGATCCTTTTGTCTATGTTTTAGACAGGCATATCATTTGTAAGTACACTTGTTTAAATCATTTATTTGGTTTACTAATGAAGTTGCAGTGCAAGATATCCTTACCAGTTAATTTTAAGATCAGTAAGCAAAATATACTGAACAACATAAGTTCCTGTAACATTGAATAACATTTAATGCAAAGTTATGTTTTTTACCAAATCTGAAACAATTTCGGTTTGCAACAGATAAAAGACCCCAGTAAGTGTTCAAATTGTTTAATTTGCCATACTGACTTCAGAAAATGTGTGATTTCACAAAAAACATGAACATGCAAAAATGTCAATTTACAAATCAATAGTATGTGTGTCCACCTCTGATAGTGATGCAAGCAACACATCTTCATCTCATGGAATGGACCAGGCTTTGCACAAAGTCCTGTGGGATATCTGTCCATATCGGCTGGAGTATGTTTCGAAGTTCCTGGAGTGTCTGTGGAACACATGGTTGACGTCGAAGGCGCCGATTCATCTGATCCCACATATGCTCAGTTGGTGAGAGCCGTCCAGGGTATGACATTCACATTGTTTTGTTGAAGAGAATCCTGAACAAGTCGAGCAATATGAGGCCGGGCGTTGTCATGTTGAAAGGTAATCTACGACTAAGCAAAAACGGTAGAACAACAGGGCCTATGATCTCGTCTCGGCAGCGCTGTCCATTGAGATTTGCCTCTACCACTATCAAAGAAATGAGTTCTTCCTACGTGTGCATTTCAAAGGACAGTGGCCCAGTCGTCTAAGGCGCCGTGATTTCGCAGGTGCAGAGTTGTGTCCCTTGGGCATGCCGGAAACCCATGATTGTGGGTTCGAATTCCGGTTCGCCCCGATTATGTTTCTAGGTTTGTCAGCACCATACCCGTGCTCGTGGGTTTCACCGAAGTGGTATCAGAAATATTCATTTTAAACAACAAAGAATTAGTTGCAAGTATTCTAAGTATGATTTGATTATGAAACCAACGCAATTTCACCTCTTGTGTTGCTTTAGAAGGCTTAATACAAATAGACAGCCTCCGTGGTCTAGTGGTAAAGCGTGCGCCTGGAGAGCGGAAAGTCCGGGGTTCGATCCCCGACCTCGTCATACCAAAAGACGTTAAAAGATGGTACTTGTTGTTACCATGTCTGGCGCTCGGCATTAAGGGGCTAAAACAAGGACTGGTCGGCTCGGAGTCGGTATACTGTGTCAGAGTGGGGTATTCATGTTAAACTGTGGCATGGTATTTCAGTGAGCTAGCACTATAAATCGGCATCAGTCCAGACTAGTACAAGCAGCCACACAAACACACACACGTACATGCACGTCGCTATATAAGTGCAATAATCTTGGAAGCGACGTTAAACCCCATTTCACCTCACCTCACCTTAATACAAATAATATTCCAATTCAATTTTCCAAACTGTGACTCCCACTTTTCCTGGCCTCTTGTTTTCATATCAACAAGTACAAGAATATTATCAATATATTTAGAGCCTGTACTTTTAGAGAAGATCTTTTTAATAGCACAGCAATGTTCTTCAGTCAGTAGGGAGAGTAGTCGAATTCAAACTGGTCAAATATCTCTTAATACCACAAACAATACCATAAAAAGTCAAAGTTGATTTTATCTTGTACATGTCTTTGAATTCTTCAAAAGATATGAATTCATGATTATGATTTACAATGTCTGCTGTTTGGGTGATACCTTTTTCAACCCAATCTTTCAAGAATATTGGTAATTTATTAACTTTGATGTTGCGATTGAAAAAAATAGGTTCAGCTAAAAAACTACTGAAAGTATCTGTTACAATTTTATCAAAATCTACAAAAGCTTCATAACAGTTTTCCAAAATATATTATAAAACAAACACAGCTTCTTTTCTATAAAACGAGATCCAAACTCTTCAAGTTCATTAACAAAAGGAAATGCAGCCTTGTGGATGTCTTTCCACTTTTTGGTATCTCCATGTAATAATCGCCTTATCCAAGTAATCTTAATAGATTTTGTGTACAAAAATATATTAATCATACCTAACCCTCCCTGTTCAACAGGTTGCGATACTTTTAGTCTTTTAACTTTATCAGTCTTTTCGTTCCACAGAAACTTAGAGAGCATATCATTTAATGTTTTAAGAAATTCTTTGGAGGGATCTGGCAATGATAACAACTAGGTAAGCTTGGATACAAGTAGAGATTTATAACTACAATTCTGCCAATTGGTGTAATAAAAAAAATTCTTTTCATCCATTTCTGAATTATTACTTTCAATTCATACAACTTGTCTTTAAAATTTAAGTCTGACATTTCTTTTAAATCAACTGAGAATTTAATACCTAAAATTCTAAATACCTCTGGGTTTCAGCTTATTGGACAATTCCCCATGTACTTATCTTTACAACCTCTTTTGGAACCAGTCCAAATTGCCTGAGATTTATCATAATTAATTTTCAGACCAGAAATATTTGCAAAATAATTAAGTGTTTCAATACTAGCTTCAAAAGAGGACTGACTACCATCTCAAAGTAATTCAGTATCATCAGCATATTCACACATCAAAAATTCTTTGTCTTCAATAAAAATACCTTTGATTTTAGCATTAGAGCGAATCAAATTCGACAATATTTCTGCTCATAAAATAAATATATAATGAGACAACTGGTCACCCTGTCTGCAACCTCTTTGAATATTAAACCAAGAAGATATGTTACCATTTATAGACATAGCACTCTTAATATTAACATAAAAAGTAGAAATATATTTTCTTAACTCTTTCAACACCAGTCAACCAGAAGTGTTTACTGCTGGGACACCGAGTTCCCAGAGACTCTTGTGTGATAGATGAAGCCAACATTTATCAAAGAAATATCTGCTTGCAAAATATATTTGCTACTATATGTTATACACTATTTGAAAGGTCTGATCCTATGGTTTATAAATATGAAAGTTATGTTTTTCACATTATTTAAAATAATGCATTTACAACTTATTTAAGTTTGTTGTAAATAAAAAATGTAAGCTAACACGTTGTTAACGTCCAGACTAGGGACCAAGGAAGCGAAACTTGACTATTTTCGACAAATATAAGATTTCATAAAATCCACTTACCTATTTCTGTTTTATTTTCATTGTTTACGTGATTGAAAATCATTTTTAAAAGAATTATAAACAGTATCTATATCATCACCCATTTCCCGATAACAGCGGCTGTCCGCTCAGTAACATGAAGAAATACCCCCGTTTTCGAGGCTTTGTATGAAAAGCAAGTTCGTCGAAGAATGGCATATGACACATCGCTGGAAAGCTTATTCCTTCATCTACATGCTCGGAACATCGCCTGGTTTTTTCCGTAGTTATAACAAGCGATTTCATTGGATTAAAATTGGTTTCTAATGATGCTTTCTTGCTGAAATCTGCAACAAGTTTCGTGATTGCTCTATTTTGAGCACGTGACCTAAGGTAGCCAATCAAATTACAGCTGTGATATCAAGCTCGTGTTTGATAAATTTCACAAGTTGGCGAAAGACTTTTGTTAAATCGTGTTATTCTGTACGTTTTAAGCAGGAAATCACGATATATATTAAAAATATGGAACTTCGTGAATGTATCGTTATAAGTTACGAGCTGTGACAAAGATTTTTCATGCATATATTTTTGCATTAAACGTGTCCGAGCCGAGAATTCGAGGCGTCGAAAGCCGAGATGTCATTTGACTTACATTACACGCGATCGCACGAAAAGATGGACATTATAACTTAGATGTAAGTTTGATTACTTTTAGATATATTTTTGTTGATTTCATTTATTACTTTGTATAATATATTTAAAGATTTGTTTAAAACGTCTTTATTTTGCTCTTTGACATGTTCGATGTGGACCCGTTGTCGAAATGTGTGTCCGAGAATTTTATTTTCAATAACATCGCGGGAAATAGTGAATATTTTTTTAATTTATCGATAAAAAATGATAAATTGAAATGGAATACGTATTTCAGACATTGTGAAATGTGATAGATTTAATAAATGAATGTGTCACAGGTAGGTCCATAAAAATATATACTGTTTTGACGTGACTACGGCTTGGCCGGATATCCGGCCTACTGTGTCAGGGGACTCGATGCTTCTTGGCCCGATAACCGGCCTGCGGTGTTGAAAGAGTTAAATCATCACCAAAACCCCAAAATTTCAAAAATATGTCAAAATCAATCAAAAGAAGTAAGTCAGGTATTTTTTCTTTTCAGTATACGATAACATATATATCAAACGAATGTTATCCCCAATATAACGGCCAGATATAAAGCCAGTTTAGTCTTCATTAATAATAAATGGAAGTTTTGAATACACAATCACATTTAGAAAGTGGTCAAATGATATATTTGGGATAACACTTTCTGAGTAAAGTACAGATTCTAGTACTTCCTTTTGGGTTGAGTCCCGTCCGGGATTCGAACCCACACTTGCCAGAGTGAGGAACCTAATCGCCTGCACACTAAGTCAGCGATCTAACCCACTCAGCCACCGAGGCTTGCACAAAAATGGAAGTCCGACAACTGGTAGTCTAGATCACGTACTTTGAGTACCCATCTGACAAGTGTAAATTGGCAGGGCTCCCATGGCTGAAAGCTATGAATACACAATGCCATTTAGAAAGTGGTCAAATGTAAGAAATGTTATATTTGGGATAACACTTTCTTAGTAAAGTACAGATTCTAGTACTTCTTTTGGGTTGTGCTGAAAAAGACCTTCAATTAGTACTCAGGAATTTGAGTTGAGTTTATGATGACACACAACATTTGCTATGACACGTATGAGTACGTACCTTAGGATTGCATGTGTCTTTTATACACTGCATCTAGTCACAATCGCCATTGTTCTGTTGACATCGTAAGCTACGTTAATCGACTTGACACACTCACTACGTCAGTTTCGTTTGTTGTTAGTCAGCTGGAACGATCTTTTCTTGTCACAGATCATTTTCATCGAATGATCGTCACGTCATGGCTACTCGCCGTCCAAAGAGACATCGAGGTAGAAATAGGTCATTGGTGCACACTACGGACGACATAGAGATCCAACATGGCGGCCCTGCTACTTCTGACCACGAGAATCAAACATCTATCGACAGCGCACAATCTGTAGACGCCGAGACTTTCCGTGCGAGGTATCGACACGAAAATCCGGGGATTTACGACGGAGATCCCAGGAACTGGTATGTGTCCCAGCTGAGAGCACGAATTGCCAGGGACATCGGTATACAACATCTTCCCCCGAGTCTCACCAAAGCACAACTTCTGGCGATTTATTTACGCAACCGCCCATCAGAGTCGTCACGTGAACAGTCAGGAGAGCCTGAATCATCGGATGCCACTGAGGTTCACAGGACACACTTGCCCAGTAGGACTGTCTCCTCCAGTGCCACCATTACCTCAGCTGACCACAATGTGCCCAACTCGTGTGTGTCTGACCTTCAAGGTTTAACCATGACAGTCGATCAACTGGTTGCATCAGTGGCTGCACTAGCAGAGAAGGTCAATTCAACAACCAATAACAATGCCAATCACACTGTGTCTTCGAATACCATAGACAGTCAATTTTCTCTGCAGACTGCGTTACATGACAGAGTTCAACATGGTCAAGGGCCACCAGGCTTCTCCACCTCACGTCCCTTCACCCTCGATACTGTTTATGACAACACAGCCTCAAGCACTACCCATCATGTTACAGGTAATTTTGTCTTAGACCCTAATTCCCTTCCCCGTGTAGATACAGTGTCTGCGAGTTTACGTCAGCACATAGTGGAAGGTAGAGATGTCAACCTAGCACTGCTACTAGTTCCAGATGATATACCCAGTAACCCTCGTACCATTGAACTGGGGAATGGTGAATTACGACTTAAACCAGCCGGAGATCCCAGACTACAGAAAACCCTCAGTCTCAAACACTTCATTACTGCTTTCAATCGCTACAAGAGAATTATGTTGACCCGATGGCCTCAGAGAAGTGTAGGATTGGACAGATATCTTGATCTTATTTTGAGCCTTAGCAACAAAGGTGACGAAAGTGATTTCTACACCTACCATAAGATGTTTTCAGCCAAAGCCGCTTCAGCTCTTGTGCAGTCCAATGTCAAAGTAGATTGGAGCAAGTTGGATCAAGAGTTATACCTAAGAATTTTCAATTCTGACAAGACCAATAGGTGTCAACACTGTCATGGAATCAACCACCCCACAGAATTTTGCCCTTTACCCATCCACCAGGCTAGTGCCAACAGACGAGATAAGAATCTCCCACATATGTCCAATCGTAGCCAAGCCCGACCTCGAAACCAAGATGCTCAAGGTCGTCAAATTGTGTTTCATCAAGGACGTCCAGTGTGCAATAATTTCAACTACGAATCGTGTGTACGTCCAAACTGTAGATTTGCTCATGTCTGTGCTGGATGTCAGTAGAATCATGCAATTAAGAAGTGTTCCAAGACATCAAACAAATCAACATGTTCCAATTGACTACCCCTCAATGCAATCATATCTCCAATTAAACTATGCCTTGCATAGTGCTGATCCTTTATTTGTTACTGTAGATGGCAAGGTATTATGCAGGACATATTTCATTGTGCAACTTAAGAAACTATTAAGACTGTGTGGTTATGATGACAATGCCTATAATGGTCATTCCTTTCGAATAGGAGCCGCTACATCAGCAGCAAGTGCTAGAGTACCAGATCACCTCATATAAGTCCTTGGTCGGTGGTCATCTTCTTGTTACACCAGATGTATACGAACACCTCAAGATGTTTTGTGACGTGCTCAAAAAGATATGGCTATTCTTTGTTAACATTGGCTATAATTCCCTTCTCCACATCGCCCAGTGTATATATTCATGTTAGAATTTATCTGTAAAACCTTTTCTTCAAGTGTAATGTATTATCATGATTACATATCATATTTCTTGATTCCGATACACATGGTAGTTCACTACATATTCTTATGATTGTTGTTTGTTTCTCTTGATACAGGTTAGAAGATAGTTACCACCTTGGTTATAGGGCATACATTTGTTACGTCCTTGTACGACTATGACCAGTTTACATTCTGTGTAGTTATTTGGGGGGATTCTCATTTCTTAATTCTTTCATGTTCATTTGGCAGAGTATCCCCAAAATGTTAGTATTTTCACCACTAGGCCTGGTCATCTCAGCGGTTGACACTACAGGGGGTTTCCCCTCAGGATGGGGTCGAGTGGTTTGCTGTATTACATAAGGAATCCCGCAGCCCAAACGAAATAAATCATTATTATTTGTATGTTGCTGTTCTGTTGTGTGTCAGTATAAATTAGTACTCAGGAATTTGAGTTGAGTTTATGGTGACACACAACATTTGCTATGACATGTATGAGTACGTACCTTAGGATTGCATGTGTCTTTTATACACTGCATCTAGTCTTTATTTATTGTTAAGTATGTTTTTTACAGTTACAGATTCAGTAATTGGACTATGGTAGTTATATTTAGAATGCAAGGGCAGTAACTCGCACTGCACACCTCATCTGCGCATTGCGATGCCCATGTTCCTTAGTGGTTTCCGTTCACAATCTCCATTGTTCTGTTGACACCCACCTCCATCCCCTGCGCCACCAGTTCTGTGGTAATAGGATCTTGTCTAATTGGTATAACAACTGATAAACATGCATGTATAAGGCTTTATACTGGGGATTCCCATTTTTGTGTTAATATATTATGAGATAATGATAATATATCTCATCAATTACTTAAATACTCTGTCCATCTGCTTATATCCATTAACATTTCATTCCATTTGATTTCTTCTTATTTAATATTTGTCATGCTAACCTCTTTTGCCCAGCGCTTGGGTCCTATAATCCACTGTTGAAGGGGTTTCCCTCCATAGTTATGTATTTTCAAAATCACTATCTAATGTATTTTCCCTTCGCAGCTTTAATATGTAATCTACTGTCGAAGGCGTTTCCCTTCAAAGCTTTATCTGTAATCCGCTGTTGAAGGCGTTTCCCTTTGCAGCTATAATCTGTAATCTACTGTCGAAGGCGTTTCCCTTCGCAGCTATGTTATCTGTAATCCACTGTTGAAGGCGTTTCCCTTCACAGCTATTATCTGTAATCCACTGTTGTAGGTGTTTTCCTTCGCAGCTATTTTATCTGTAATCTACTGTCGAAGGCGTTTCCCTTCGCAGCTATGTAATCTGTAATCCACTGTTGAAGGCGTTTCCCTTTGCAGCTATGTAATGTAAGGTCTTCTGGCCCACATAACATATAACACAGAGGTACGAACACAAGACGTTTACTTGACAAAGACAATAACGAGACTGGTTACAATCGAAATCGGATCACTCGTCATAGTCCATGATTCCACATGCAGCCACACACTACTGTTGGGGACCGTTGCGTTCGGGCGAAGCTGTCCAGTACCGGGAACAACCTCACATCCCTCCCCTCTCAGGAAAGGTCTGGCACGACTTGATCAACAGTTACGACGACTGTTTCTCTCGATGAACGATCTGATGACTTGACTTGCAGGAACTCACCATAACACTTGGATATCACAAATCCAGACTTGAAATGCTGTTTCTTGAACTTATGTCCTCCTAATATTTTCACAGCAACACGATCAGCAACATTGAACATCCTTGAAACTCTTTCAGATGTATGTTCTTGACGATGTAATTTAGCTGATGTATGAGATTCGACACACTTATCCCATAACTCTACACATCCATCCATTTCCTCCCCCACAGAAAAAAAATCGTCTGACACTAACTGGTGAATCAAACTGTTACGACCAAACATAACAAAATACGGAGCAAAACCAGTGGTGCGATTTATCAACGAATTATGTGCTAATACAATTTCTGGCAAAACTCTGTCCCATGTTTTCTCACACTCTGCTGTTTTCACTAACGAAGTTTTTAATGTTCTGTGAGCTCTTTCGACTGGATTAGCTTGTGGTTTAGCAACTGGAGTATAACTACATCTAATTCCCCAATTGGAAGTAAATATACTGAACTCCTTTGATGTAAAGACAGTACCATTATCCATATGTAAAACACTGGGCGGACCAAATATGGAAAACAGACGTTCCAACACTGTTGCAGCACTAGATGATGTCGCCGTACAAACAGGAAAGGCGAAAAACATCCTACTCAGATCATCTAAAAATGTAAACACATACACATAACCACAAGACGAACGGGGAAGTGGGCCAACAAAATCGCAATGAAGAACCTGCCAAGGACGCAAAGCAGTAACCGTAACACCTAAAGGAGATCTAGGTATAGCATGTGGACCCTCTATACACACAGTACATTTCTCCACTATTTCAGCTACCTCGCGTTGAGTAATTGAAGAATTAACTTTCTGTGCTAATTGCCATGTTCTTTTTACACCAAAGTGCCCCAATTCATGAGCTTTCCGAATAATAGCACGTCGTTTATCTTGACCTCTAGTCACAGCAAATACAGGCAATTCACTTCCATCTTCAACAGGCATACGACTCAAAACATCACTTAGAATGTTTTCATTCCCTTGAATATGATCTATGTTAAATGAGTATTCAGAAAGTTCTAAACTCCATCTGGCGAATTTCTCAGATTTTGATGTCAAAATGTATGTCAGTGGCAGTGAAAAATCTTCCCGAACACATAGGGTCGAAATTTTCTCGGTGGATAGTGGAATAATTTCGTTCAGTTTTTGAAAGTTTGTTTGAAGCATAACTGATGGGATGGCCATCTTGCAAAAGTACTCCCGCTAAACCTGTCTTACTTGCATCAGTTTGTATAACGAATTGCGACGCCTCTGCACTGAAATCAGGATGTTTCAAAACAGGGTTAGACGTCAAGATCAACTTGAGCCTTTCAAAAGATTCCTGACAGTAGATACGCTTTTCAACAATACGACTGAGAGGCATAATAAGATCTGAACAATTTGGAATAAACCTCTGAAAGTACGTTGCAAGACCTACCAACGAACGAACCTCTTCCAACGAAGTCGGAACCGGAAACTGCATGATTGCTTCTAAACCTTTCTTACCCGGACTAACACCTGAAGCAGAAATCTCATAACCAAGATATTGGACACTCCATGAAGAAGAAACATTTGTCTGCCTTCAAAGTAACACCAGTGGATGCAAATTTTTCAAATACCTGTCGCAAAGTATTCAAATGCTCATCAGCTGTAGGGGAATGGACCAACACATCGTCCAAATACAGCAATACATGATCACGAGTTAAGCCACCTAGTACTACATGCATCATACGCTGAAAGGCTAATGGTGCAGTCTTTAACCCAAAACACATTCGTTTGAATTGGTATACACCTGAGCTTGTCTGAAATGCAGTGAGAGGACGAGATTGTTCAGCAAGATTTATCTGATTGTAAGCTGCATTCATATCAAGAGTACTGAAATATTTGGAATTCTTAAGTCTCATAAGTGCTTCAGATGGAGACATCAATGGGAAAGTTTCATCTTTTATCTGCTTATTAATAGCACGTAGATCTAGGCAAAATCTCAGACATAAATCAGATATACGTACCAAAACTATTGGTGATAACACAGTAGATTTGCTTGGTTCAACTATGACCTGCTCAATCATAGATTGTGTCTGTTTGTCGATGATGTCATCAATATGAGGACCGAATTGTCGTCGACCATGTCGAACTTGACTGAGATCAGCATCATCCTTAAGATTCAGTTTATAAGTGAAGTCTTTCACAAAACCTAACCCACAAAATAAGTTTTTCTCATATTGCTTTAACAAACTGCATAATTTTAACTTATGTTCATTGTCAATAGGACCTATTTTCCAATTTGTGGAACAAGAATCCGAGGACACAGAATCATTCACAGGCTGATTACCGACAATGTTAGATGCCTGACCTACTGTCTGACACCTATAGACTCGCTGGCTGACAACATCGGGATTCATAACGACAACATGAGCATCATCCGTTTTAGAAACACACCTACCAACCAACAAACCTGTTCTAGATTCAAACTCAGAATGTTTTTCTATCATAACATGTTCGGCCATATTTGACTGACTAATAGCTACTCTTAAGACTGCTTGACTTCTAGGTGGAATAGTAGTACTTTCAGCAATATGAACTTTGTGTACACTGCAATCAGTAACCAGATTTCTAAAGTCAGCTGACTTTTCCTTTGGCTTCAACACTATCTCCTCAAACCTACTCATAAAGTCCCATCCTAGCAACAAATGGTCATCACGAACATCCAACACATGGAAGCTACAATCATAGATATCACCACTAATCTGTATAGTTGTATCGAACACAGCGATAACGCACAAAGAACCAGACAGATCAGTCAATTTAGATTTTGTCTCTTCTAGACAAACACCATTTGGAAAAGCTCTCTTAAGCAAAGACACACTTATGCACGAGACGCTCGCTCCACTATGTATGACTGCAGTGAAAGACTCGCTACCAAGACGGATTTTGGTGGTTGGTGAATTTTGAGGATTTGGGGAAAAGTTGCTGTTGGTATCTGAAGAAAAACAGTGTACCGGGGATTTATCTGGACAATTAGTCGCAATATGTCCATATTTTCGACAGTTATAACACTGAACGTTTCTGTACCTTGACTTATCACTTGACTCTGAATCACGACCATCAGCTGCCGCTGATTTTGAAAAACTATGTCTGCTGTGACTATTTGATGAACCTAAATCTCGTTTCTTTTTGTAACACTGTCGCTCTTTATGACCTGGCTTCTTGCAATAATTACACTTGATAAGAAACACAGACTTATCATTGTCCTCACACAGAGAACCCGCAAGACGTCTAGCTATGTCTACTAGAGCATCAAATTTTGGAGATTTAGATTGCTGACAAATAGCAATGTTCAGTTGTTCTCTCAATTTCTTATTAGACAAGCCATCAAAAAATCTTTGAGCACAAAGTTCACTTTTGTTTGATTTTGCGAATGAGGAGTACGCTTCATCAACCTTGATCTGAAGACGGTGGGCAAAATCATCAATAGATTCATGGGGTTTCTGACATATGTCTCTGAACTCCCTAGCAGCAGTTTGAGTACGCTTTTGGGCCTTATCAAGTTCTTTAATCAAAGCATTTTTCAGAATTGCATAATCAGCTTTGTTATCGTCAGGGATATCGTTAAATACCGGTGAGAAAAAAACCCTGCAGGAAGTACTAAAGCTAAACCACGTAACTTCTTCTCAGAGTTCCAATTAAGACCCCAAGCTTTTACTTCATACACATTTTCAATAAAGTTCGCAAAAGTTGACTGTTTTGGATCAAACAAAGGAATTCGGAAGTGCTTGATATCACCAGAATGTTCTTGACTTGTACCACCTTCAGCCATGATGAATGGATTAGTATTCTTGCTCAAATGTTCAAAGTCAATCACAAAGTAGACGAAAAAGTTCAACCACAAGGTCAAAATAGCAAAATGGAACAAACTCACGTTACAGTTCGATGAAGAGCACATTCCTTGAATTTCTCCTTAAAGTAGCACTTTCTTCAAAGTTCTTTCATGAGTTCACGCTTCAACACCGCTGCCACCATTGTAAGGTCTTCTGGCCCACATAACATATAACACAGAGGTACGAACACAAGACGTTCACTTGACAAAGACAATAACAAGAATGGTTACAATCGAAATCGGATCACGCGTCATAGTCCATGATTCCACGTGCAACCACACACTACTGTTGGGGACCGTTGCATTCGGGCGAAGCAGTCCAGTACCGGGAACAACCTCACAGTAATTTGTAATCTATTGTTGAAGGCGTTTCCCTTCCCAGCTATAATCTATAATTCACCGTCGAAGGCGTTTCCCTTCGCAGCTATGTAATCTGTAATCCATTGTTGAAGGCATTTCCCTTCACACTCACAGCTATGTTATCTATAATCCACTGTGGAAGCATTTTCCTTCCACTATTGGGCAGAGTATCCGCCGGTAGTTGCGGATATTCATGGCCCAAAAATGTTAGTTTTTTTCACCACTAGGCCTGGTCATCTCAGCACTTGACACTGCAGGGCGTTTCCCATCAGGATGGGGTCGAGTGGTTTGCTGTATTACATAAGAAATGCCCCCGCCCAAAAGAAATATATCATTATTATTTGTATGTTGCTGTTCTGTTGTGTGTCAGTATAAATGGAAACATTACTTTCACCAAAAAGTCATCAGTGGGTGATGTGGACCTGCCGTGGTCTTGGAAGAGCTGAATGAGCGTAGATGGTTGTGATGATGGCTGTGAGCTGTGTGATGACATCAGCCTTGATATCAAGTGCTCGATCAAAATCTTGCCTGCAGCATACACCCCAAATTCGTGTTTCAAGCCAGCATCCCCAAACAGGTAACCAATAGCTGAAAAGACTGACATCAATAGGTGCGTGCATCCGAGCTTAACGTGGTATGACCCCTTTTAAGTCATCTGTTTTAGATCAAGCTATTTTCATTCAGGGAATTGATGGCGTCCATTGTTCTCTTCAGTGTAGTGTACACAGTTGATGGATCAGTTGGTTGCGCATTGAGGATAGGGTTAAATGCCACAGTTGAAAATACAGGTCAGCTCTCTGCCTGCATTTGAACATTGAATAGTCCCAACGAGTGAACGGTGTACTCTGTGGCTTCTTTGTTGTGCTTATTTCAGGTTGCATTTTGTGTTTTGCAGACATTATAGGAAAACATGTATAATTTGGATAAATTTTAATAAATTTCCTTAATTATATGCTCTATACAATCTAGATAAATACGGTTTGCACATCTAGAATAATTAGGAAACCCATGTAATTCCTGCGAATTCCCCACCTCTATTACATCATAGCCATAAATCCTGTATTTTGGCTGAAGACACACCATAACTAAATCTTCAACAGAAGTCCTCTTCACTGTCCACTACACATAACTAGTTAATCCCCTAACAGCACATGTACCTCTCCAGCTCTTCTGTGCAAAACGTTACTACTTTCCTGTTTGTGCTAGAGTCAACACCTGTTTTTTTTTTTTTGCTCCAGCACCTAGTACTTGTAGTCACACTGTTTAGCTAATTTCTTCAGAAAAACTCTATCATTTGGTTACAATCTGGCTGGATACGTAAGTATACTGGAGTTGTTTGTTTGTGTGTTTTCACTAATTATGGCGTCCTCCACTTCCTCAATGACGTTATAACAAATTATATACCATTTCCGGAGACACAGGCACTGGATGACGAGTTCAGCAAACTGGTTAAGACTCCTAACACCAAACTCACCCTCCCGGCGAGCCGAGTCAAGGATTTATGTACGGTCAATAAGTATTCCATTCTATTGCAATTGGTACTTATCTCAACTGGTTCATTGGCAGAGTTTGACATGCGATGCCACCTCTACCAACGTCTTTGGATGATGTTCTGCCAGAAACACCCATGTCTATCCAAACGGACCAAGTGGGACTCATCTACAGTCTACTATATGCGATCGTCCGCATGCCAGAGGACATGTTATCAACACAAGTGTGGACTGCCTCCCAGCTCAAAGCGACAACAATACCTGTCCCAAGTCAGATCAAGGGCTGTTTACAAGCATGCTAAGCATCATTGACGCTCTTTAACAGCAAGGTGGGCACGAGTTTTGATGAAGTCAGACAGGACACGTCACAGAGATTCCAAGTATCTACCATCAACTTGGCAGTTATCTGCTAAACGACCACAGGAATCGGGCAGGAATTCCTCCTTTCAAGGAATCCTACCAGGCATCCCAGCGTTACAACAAGGCATTGTAAGACTCTTTTCGTAACTCAGACCCCAAAAGCTGCGGATCTGGCCATAGAGGTTTTAAGTCTGGAGGTCGTGGGGTCAGAAGTTGACTTGTTTCTCCCCCTCCAAGCAGCTAATGTCGAACTGGCTTTGTCTACGGATTACGACAAATGAGTTCTGCCATTCAATTTTATGCCGTCTCAGGGTCCAGTGGGAGGGCATCTTTTGTCATACACCGAAAATTGGATGCACTTTACGATCAACCAACCACTGGATTTTAGACGTTATCCATCACAGGTACAAGCTACATTTTCTCAAGCGCCTTTTGGCTTGTATCGCCCTTGACTTGGGACGAAGGTTTCACCTGAAGGTTGCCAAATTGGTTGCAGCCGACCTTGCCATCAAGACCCTATTCACCAAATGGGCCATTCAGAGATTGTGGGAAACCAACAAAACTTAGGGGTTCTACTCCCGGGTGTTTTTAGTACCCGAAAAGAACAGGAGATTAGGTCATCAGCCTCGACCTTCAGGAGACATATCTTCATGTGCAAATCCATTGCACGTCACAAAGGTACCACCGTTTTGCAGTAAACGGCTTTTCATTACGAATTCTAGGTTTTACCGTTCGGCATATCAATAGCCCCTTGGCTATTCAACAGAATTATGGCTCCAGTCATCAACTTTGCCCATTTATAGAGGGTATGACTTAATGGCTATCTAAACGCTTTCCTGAGTCAGAGATTTGTCCAGTACAAGACATAGTCTACATCGGGGCTATATTTGTTCTACCCATGGTATATCTTTGCCCCCGGAGGACCAGTTCAACAAGTCCATCACCATGATCAACTTAGCCCTAAGACCAACCTACCAGATGGATCAGATGTCGGATGTCTCTCATGGGAATGCTGTCCTTTCTATAAGATATGACTCACAGAGGCCGATTACAAATACGCCCGCTGCAGAATTGGATCAATTCCCTAAGATCTCAGACCCTGGATGCACAGGTACTCATAGCTCTCCACCTACGTCAAGATCTAATCTGGTGGACTCTACGAGATCATGATTTGTCAGGATTCCTCTCACCCTACCAGCTCCCAAACACCACCTATTCACAGACGCTTCGGGCTGAGGTCAGAGAGCCCACATGGACGACCTCCAAGTTTAGGGTTTATGGATGAAAGCAATCTATTATGCTCTCCAGACAAAGATCGTCTCATCAAGTCATCCTGATTGACACCGACAACACGACAGTGGTGGCCCACATTCAGAAACCAAATGCCTTTCACTGATGATGGAAAATACTCAGCTACTTGCCTTGGTCGACTCATTCAGCTGCCGGACGGAAGCAAGACATATCCCAGGCAAACTGAACATACTAACGGACAGCTTCAACTTCCGGTTTACATCAGCCCGGTTCCAGATCCGAGAGCTATCCAGATAGTTGCACTATCCATGGATTGGACAGGCCTGTTCACCTACGTGTTCCCTCCATGGTCTCTCCTAGACAAGGTCATACAGAAGTTGGAAGTGACAGATTGCACAGTCATCCTCATCGCTCCAACGCAAAGCAGGACATGGTGTCCCAGTCTACTTTCGCCCCTGATAGACGAGCCACTCCCTCGTCCACTTTGCAAAGATCTCCTGTGTCAGCCTAGGTCGATTCTATTTTACCACCTGGAAAGTTTCTTGCAGAGAATGAAGGCCTCCGAGTTCTTTCAAGCTGCCTGTACTGCGGTTGCAAGATCATGGAGATCGTCATCCACCCAACTTTATGACAACAGATGGGACAAATTTGTCTAGTGGAGACACAGATGTGGTCTAACAAATGTCACAGTGGACATTCCCATGTTTGAGAATTTCCTTTTACATATACGACAGGATAATAACTTCTGACATGGAACTATTGAAGGATATAGATCCGCCCTCCATTCCGTACTCCAGCTCGATGGATTGATGATTGGAACACATCCGGTACTTAAGACTCATGCGAGAGGATGTTCATATTCCCATGTTTTCCAAAAATGGAATTTATTAGCCATCCTGTCTGCTCTACTAACCAACTCCACGCTCTGGACATTCCAGTCTCTCTCACGCTTCGAACTGGACCTCCATTCACCTTGTGGTCCGGACTTTATAGCCAAGAATCAGTCCAGGCCTATTGGTCCATTGGGTCAAGGACATAAAATTATTCCCGCCTTGGCACCTACATTGGATCATCCTGATCGCCGCCTTTGTCATATACGAGCTCTGAAGTTCTATCTGATAGGCACTGATCCACATATCCGACGTCAAAGACATCTCTTCATCAAATGCAAGACCCAGTTATATCACGGCATGTCAACTTAATGTGGGAGGAAAGCCCGAAGTGATGCAGGTCTTAGACATTTACCATTTTGGTGAAACCCACGAGCATTGGTATGGTGCTGACAAACCTAGAAACCTAATCGGGGTGAACCGGGATTCGAACCCACGATCATAGTTTTCTGGCGTGCCCAAGGGACTCAACTCTGCACAACGAATTGCGGCGCCTTAGATGACTGGGCCACCCAGGGGGAGGCGAAGATCTGACAGCAGCAGCTACAGAAGGTGAGTACTCCTTTTACTTTGATTTACTAGTATGGTTCGTAAGGAATTCAAGGGCTACCTGTATTAGACCAGCTGATAAACATATATACCGGAAGTGACGTCAAAATCGGAAGGAATAAAGACCCGAAGTGACGTCATAACCAGAAGTGACGTCATAAATGGCGTCAAAGGTTCTAGAAATGACACCATAACCAGTCAAATAGAGGAACTGACGTCATTTAATACCGGAGGTAAAACACCACTCTCATAATCTGAGATAAATGGTGAGTTAGAATAGAACTAAAGACATCATTTCATGATTATCAGCAAATAATAGGGTGAATTCAGGTGAAGGTATCTCATATTGACATATATAATCATAATCCCCGATTGCAAGTCCCCTAAAGAGAGATTCTAGAGTAATTACCTCTTGAGAGGGTTTGGATCCGATAATATACAAGAACTCATACGACAGTATTGGATCGCTGTCAACCACACAGGGAGCTACTAGAGGCAGATCCTGCCTTATCCCCCTTGTATATTCTGGCTATGATGTAATAGAGGTAGAGGATTCGCAGGAATTATCAAACAATAGTTATCATAGTTAATAATTCTAAGAATACTACCTCATCAGGAAGTACTCCCACCCACCTCCCAAATTCATTTGCCTCCAGTGGTTAGATGTTTTGGAGAGAAGAGAGGTTTTTCACGCCTTTTTGCACAGAAGGGCTGAAGAGCTACGTGTGCTATGGGAGGAACAACTAGTTGGGTGTAGTAGTCAGTGAAGAGGACTTCTGTTGAAAATCTGAAGATCTAGTTATGGTGTGTCTGCAGCCAAAATACAGGATTTATCGCTGGATGTAGTATTCTTAGAATTATTAAGAATGGAAACTATTGTTTGATGTCTCAACAAAATACAAGATTCTAGAAAATTGAAAAATGTACAAAAATTTTAAAAATATCCCATATTTATCATTTTTCTGTATAAAATCACCATTAAATATACAATAATTCTTATTGTTGTTCCGAATCACAGGAAGTATTTAGGAGATAAACCTACTGTGTTTTGAAATTTGATGTAGTCCCACTGTAGAACAGATACCTCTTTATTATATAGCGCTCGGATCCAAATTCCGCTTTGAAAACGGCGCTCTCTTGCAACGCGTAATAACACAGGTGCACAGGTCCGCAATCTTAGAACATTCCGAAAAGTGGTCTTCGACTTCAGTGGGCAGCCTAGTGGTTAAAGCGTTCGCTCGTCACACCGAAGACCCGGGTTCGATTCCCGACATTGGTACAATGTGTGAAGCCCATTTCTGGTGTCCCCCGCTGTGATATTGCTGGTATATTGCTAAAAGTGGCGTTAAACAAAAACTCACTCACTCACTTAGACTTCAGTACACGCCTGCAGCCTGAAACCACGTTATAAATATAAGGGTAAAACCGATAAATCAAATCCTGTCAATTATAGATGTATTACGCCAACATCTTGCCTTAGTAATCTTTTGGAAAAAGATTCTCCTGGAAGGTTTCGGAACGTGGACATCCTCAAATGCCTGTAATTTTCCCGATATGTTGCAGTTTGGCTTTAGGAAGGAGCACGGTGCTGTCATGTCGCTTTTTACCCTCACTGAGTTCTGTTAACAGTGGATCGTGTATCTACAAAAAAATTCTTGACAACGAGAAAGGCTTTTATCGAATTTGGATGGCTTCAGGTCTCTTCGTAAAACTTGGCATTGGAGGTACAATGTGGTCTCTGTTACATCAATGTTATACTTCTATGTATGCGTGTGTTCAGTATAAGGGCGAGCAATCTGATGTATTTGCTGATGGACAGGATAAAGGTCAGGGTAGAGTTATCTCAGCTTTGCTTTCTCTTGTGTATCTAAAAGACCTTATAACTGAGCTTCGGCAGTTACATACTAGAATATATATGTAATGTTAGTTTAACATGTGTGATACTTTCTGATGACCCCAATCCACACATCCAAGAGGCCTCTCATGCATAGAACAGTAAAACTGTTGTGTTTCATAGAAACAGACAATTATCATTTGGGGGATTAAGACATACCTTTGTTTGATAATGTATAGTATGCACGTGTTGTTCTACAAAGAAACCTTTCTTATAAATTATATATTGAAGGGAGTTGAACAGAAGCAAGGTGCACTATTAACTCTCTCCCCTCTGTTGGTCTAAACAGAGGTGATTTACATAATTCTTGTGAATAACCTACCTCTATACCATCATAGCCATAAATTCCTGTTTATGCTGAGAACCACACTACAAATATTTAATACATTTTCAACAGACGTCCTCTTCACTGCCAACATATCTAATAGGTGTGAGGGAAACTCTATCCCTCGGCAGAGACGCCACTGCGCATGCGCAAGGCGGGAATCACCTCACTTCTTTCCTGTGTGTCCAGATGACAACAAGGACATTTTTTTGTTACATGCATCTGTACCATTGATTGCTGTTCCACACTTATAAGCCACACTAGATCATATCAAGCTTCACTAAAGACCAGCAGTGAGCGTCTCTACAAGCAGAGAACAGGGGTATAAGAAGACTCAGGTAAGTAATTAGTTAGAGAACGTGTTGTGGGATGATGACTTCGTCCCAAAACAGACGCCCGTCTGTTCAGGTTGTGGGCAACATCAGATCCCTGGTGACTCTCAAGGTGCAATTATTGTGAACCTTTGTCTAAGGAGAAGTTTGAAAAACTTTCTAAGGCATGGCTCAATGACCCTGATTATAAGAAGAACACTGGATCGTCAGCAAAATATTCAGCTGCTTCCTGTAAGAAAGTGATTAAGTCTGTTGTGACACCTAAAGATAATCACGTGGGTGACAAGGGAGTGTCGAGTGGGGACACCGCCTCGCCTTCTAAGGCGAAGAGATCTCGTCGCTCATTCCACTCTCCCAATATATACTGAGTCAAACCAAAAACTTCACATTTTTAAAAGTAATCCCATATATGATATACAACGGACAAATGTATCAGAGAAGGTAATTTTTAATCATTAATGTCCAAAGAAGGATTTTAATTAACGGTGTTAACCATAATTTGTTCCAAGCACCTACGGTATTCGGTAATAACATCAACAGTTTAAATCATAAGTCCCAAGCACGAGAATCTGATGGCACACAAGTTTAGTAGCGTGTATGACCACCATGTGCGTTGACAACTGCCACACAACGCCTCCATATGGACCTTGTGATGCGTGTGAACACATGATTGGGAAGACGACGCCATTGTTGCTGCAAAATGGTGCCAAGATCTTGCAAATTCTGTGGTTGGTTCTGGAGAGTGCGCAGACTTCTGCCAAGAGCATCCAAGACGTGTTTGATGGGATTGAGGTCGGGAGACCTTGACGGCCAGTCCATGACGTTGACTCCCGCATTCTGAAGGAAATTCCTTGTCAAAATTGCTGTGTGGGGTCTGGCATTGTCGCGTGGGAAGATCAAACCGGGTCCATATGCTGCCATAAAAGGCAGAAGTTCTGGTGCCAGTACCTGGTCGTGGTAAGCAGCAGCGTTGAGGTTGCCACGGATGACAAGAAGCCTGGAACGTGCATTGCCACAGAAAGGACCCCCACACCATGACACTTCCGCCTCGAAATCTGTCAACTTCCTGTACACAACACTGGGCGTAACGTGCATGACGGCGCCTCCACACCCTCGCCCTACCATCAGCAAATCGAAGATTAACTCGGAATTCATCACTGAAGACGACATGATTCCAATTCCTCTGAGTCCATCGTAAATATCGCTGTGCCCACAATTAAATTGACGTTGACGTCTGTGTAATTGAGTCAGAATCGGCCCGCAGTATGGCCGTCGTGCTTGAGGGTGAGCAGTTCTCAGACGGTTTCGAACAGTTTGCGCACTCAGTCTTCCCCTAAACAGTTCATTTCTGGTTGATCAAGGCGTCAAAAATCGGTTACGGAGGTGACGTAAAGCAATCTTCCACTCTGTGCCACGCTCCCCCTTTAACTTAAATGAGTTCACTGAGAAAATAACCAATTCAATGTCTGTAATGATTGACAAACGCATGCAATCAATGTCTGATGGAATCTTATATCTAAAAGAATCCGTCGCACAACCCGAGATTCAAAAGAGATCTAAGGCTGAATATGACAGGGCATCGCACAGAGTCAAGCTGAATCAGATTATTATGAGGACAGTTGGAGAGTCATAAAAGGAGATCGAGAATCTCACAGATTCCCTCCCTACCACGCACATCATAGGGTAGATCGTGAATCACGGACATCGCATCGCAGTATGCACAGAAATACACACCAGTCACCTTCAAGCCACTATGATAGACGAACTGACAAAGCTCGTGCAAATCGGGATAGAATTCCTAAGCGTGCGCCATCCCATACTGTCACACAGTCCAGTTATACGGGCGGGGAAAGCGAAGTGGATGCTTCGTCACAATCATACAGTTACAGAACACGTGATTCCCGCCCCGCTAGCCTTAGATCAGATGACCGGGATTACTCTACCCCCAGCCATATGCCCTACCCCCAGCGCAGCCTGAGCAGGGGTGCGGTTCTATCGCTAACACTGGTTCTTCATGCAATGGGGACTCTACTACGGGGGATAGTTTCAAACCAAATAGTTATTCCATTAAAGATATCATTGTAGAACTGTATAATCTGATGCAGGCCCTAAAACCAGATAACAAAGACAAAACGGCTGCCAAACCCTTGTAAGAACGTGCTGGGTATGAAGAACCTGTCAGCAAGACTGAAGAATTTCATACCATCCCCTGCCCGTCATGTATTGATGACGTCATCAAGAAAATCGAAGCATCATTGAACGCTTCATCGGCGCATAATATCAGACTTGGTATGCCTGCCATTAATAAAAGTGCTTACAGGACACACGATGCCCCCTTTGCACAACAACCTAGTATTGATGAAGACTTCTATGATCTGGTTAAGAAACCTAACACCAGGATGCACGTTGACATGGCCAGAATCAGGCAACATCAATAAACAGATATAATATCAGTTCATATATTAACTGGGTTGCAGCTGGAATTCGCCACGTCATTCCCCCGAACAATCAGAGCGAATGTCGTCTCTTAGACACCCCCACGGAGAAGACACTACAGCACACGGGGTTTATTCACAGCTCACTGGACCATATGCTGAATATGCAGGAAGATCTACAATCAGCACAAGTTTTGATGTCAACACAGTTCCTGCTCATGCAAAGAAATCATCTACTACAGCAAGTTCATCATATGATCCCAGAGCCATTAAGAAGATCCATGCTATCACAGCCTATTACAGCTTCGCAGATATTCAAAGGAAGACTGAAGTCAGCGAAGGAAGCCATCGCATCAGCAACTAGTCAGAAGTTTCAAGAATCCACGATCTCATTGGCATCCAAAATCCAGAAACGGCCTTCAGAGCTTCAGCATCAACAACAGAATCCTAAATCTCGTCATGTGAATTCTGGTAGGGATTCCTTTCGAGCCTCAACATGGAAGGACAGATCGTCTCACTACAAGAATAGGAACTCGAAACTCGAAAGTCTCAGCCTTCGTTGTAGGAGGCTACATGTTTATTTGCCTTGGTAGACTCAGTGAGTTGCAGGATCGAAGCAAGACATATACCGGGCAAGTTAAATATCCTAGCAGATTACCTATCCCGGAAAAACAAGATAGTACACACGGAATAGTCACTACATCCCGAAATATCCAAATGGATAACCTTCCTATGGGATACCCCAAACCTAGATCTATTCGCCACATGTCTCAAAAACAAACTACCAGTCTACGTCAGCACTGTACCAGACCCGCTAGCTCTCCAGGTCGACGCTCTATCTATGAACTGGGGGGGAATGTTCGCTTACGCATTTCCTCCATGGGCTCTTCTAGACAGAGTTCTGAAGAAAATAGAAGAGATAGGCTGTGTCATAATTCTCATAGCCCCGGCATGGGCAAACAGGGCTTGGTTTCCAAGGTTACTACACCTCCTAGTTGAAGAACCTTTGAAACTCCCGGCACGTCACGATTTACTGATACAACCGAAAACGGACATATTTTACGTCCGCCTCGGCAATCTCCACCTTCACGCGTGGAAGTTATCTCGAATAAGATGCAAGCCGCCGGTTACTCTAAATCAGCTGCAAGAAGAGTGGCAAGCTCATGGAGACCAGCATCTTCTGTCCTATACAATAACAGATGGGCCAAGCTCGTCGAGAGGAGAATAGGAAATTATTTAGACGTGGAGATAATGATACCTATAGTTGCTGAATAGTTGCTGAATACTTGCTCTATCTCAGAAACGACAAGAAATTGCGACATGGCACTATCGAAGGCTATAGATCCGCCCTGGCATCAGTATTACAACACCTATCCATAGGTACCCACCCAGTACTGAATCAACTCATGAAGTCTTTTGCACTGGAAAACATTAAAACACCACGTATATTTCCAAAATGGGATCTATCTGAGTATTGTCAGCATTGATGAAATCACCTTATGAGTAGTGCGACATTACTATTAGTTTCCAGGAAGACCGCCTTTCTCCTAGCCATGGCCACTGCGGCTCGTGTATCAGAATTACACGCTATTGACATTTCCACTGTAACTCATACCCAAGAATGGAAATCAATGTCGTTCAGATCACTTCCAGAGTTTATTGCAAAAAAACAGTTGGCAACCTTCGGCCCACTCGGACACAGGCAATATAATATACGATACCAGCCTTAAGTAAATGTGTGGACTATCCGGACAGATTACTTTGTCCCATAAGAGCCTCGAGATACTTCATTACAGCAACTCAACTCAACCCCACAGAAAGCAGAGAAAACGCATTTGTATCTCTTGCAAGCCCTCGTCAGAAAAGGACATAACCAAGGTACTGTAGCGGGATGGCTCAAATCGGTTATTGCAGATAGCTATAGACTGGCACAAGTCTCCACACCAACTTGGGGATCCGGAAGCTGCAGGTCTCACGAGATCAGAGCCCCTGCAACAAGTCTAGCCACATGGAATACGGTCTTCATTGAACAAATCGTAGCTAGCTGCCAGTGAAAGTCCCATAACACGTTCTCAAACTTTTACTTACGAGACATACAGACCGATCTGGATGGACTATACACACAGAGAACCTTGGTGGCAACGAGGTCATTGAATGACAACGGAAGTGACGTCACATGTGATGTCATCACCGGAAGTGACATCATAATATGTCTAAGTGTCACATTTGTGGCTAAATATATGTATATTATATCCATAACATGACGTTTGTTCTCTATGTCTAACCTTGAAAGGTAGGTTATTAGACATATCCCGTTTGATCCCTTTCGTATACAATCCTTGTATTCCCATTTCACAAAGCCAAATATCTAAGGGATGCTAGATACCAGATCCCAACGGTCCCTCTGGTGTATACTGGCTATGATGTAATAGAGGTAGGGTATTCACAAGAATTATCTAACAATAGTTATCATTGTGTATAATTCTAAGAATACTACCTCTATTACATCAGGAATTAATCCCTCCCACCTCCCAAACTATCTGCATCTAGTTGATGAGGATCATGGGTTGAAAGAAGTAAGGTGATTACCGCCTTGCGCATGCGCAGTGGCGTCTCTGCCGAGGGATAGGGTTTCCCTCACAACTATTAGATATGTTGGCAGTGAAGAGGACGTCTGTTGAAATTTCTTAAATTGTTTTTGTGGTTCTCAGCATAAACAGGAATTTATGGCTATGATGTAATAGAGGTAGTGTTCTTAGAATTATACACAATGATAACTTATGTTAGATAACTATGCAAGTGAGATATGCAAAAGAATGATTTTGAGGACAAGTCTTTGTGCCTGTGAATTACTACCTTCTCTACATGGTAAATTTGTGGAATTAGCTGAAAGCACCCAGCGTTACTCTGTCTGGATTGTACAAGGTTCTGACAAACATAGCAGCAGTAATTCAGCCATATCGTGACTAAACATTGTATTAAATGAAATAACTTCCCGTGAGGAAGACGAATGGAAATATAAATTATTATGTTTAGCTGACCTGTTTCGATATTCTAAACTCCATGGAACGCTTATTCCTCATGTGTTATACTGCATTGTAATGTTATATCCAGAATTGAGAGAAGAAATACAGTATGTAATAAGGATTGGATCCAGAAGCAACACATCTAAGGAATGTACAAAATGTAATACTTTTGCTGATGAATGATATCACCGTGTCATACCGCTCGGCATCAGTTAAGAATAACTATGAACAGTGTCGGAAACTCATCAGAGTAAACTGAGCGGCTTAAGTGCCAGCACATTTCAAAATTGTATGCCCAGTGGAAAAACTGTAGGCCAAAACATTTTAGCTGAAGCAGGAAGACATACTCTTGCAATATAAATTACAAAACACAACCAAGTCAACAAGAAGCTTTACTGGCATCACACCGAGTTCCCAGAGCCTCTGCGTTGATAGATGAAGCCAACATATGTCAAGGACGAAGTGAGTGAATTTGATTTAAGGCCGCTTTTAAAAGTTATATCACGGCTTATCAGCTTAATGTGGAAGGAAAGCCCGAAGTGATGCAGGTCTCAGACGTTTACCATTTCGATGAAATCCACGAGCACGGTTATGGTGCTGACAAACCTAGAAACATATAATTGGGACGAACTGGGATTCGAACCCACAATCATAGGTTTCTGCACCTCGAATCGCGGCGCCTTAGACGACTGGGCCACCTGTGCCGCCCATATCAATGAAATTATCGCATACACCATTTGAAAGGTCTGATCCTACTGTTGATAAATATTAGATTAATGTTTATCACATTATTTAAATAATGCACTTATAACTTAATTAAGTGACACACGACGTGACTCTGAGTAGTGTTGACATGAAGAATTTCATAAAAGACGTACTTAAAGCTCAAACAGAAGAAATAATGGGTGAAATGAAATTTATTAAACATGACATTAAGGAACTTGACAACAAAACCGGTGAAAGTCTAGAGGCGGTTGACTTTAACACCGAACAAATTAAAGAAAATAAAACATATTGAAAAGTTGAAATGCGAACTCTCACAAATGAAAAAGGAATTTACGGTATAGCAGACTAAAAAGATGCGGAGCAGGGAACTAAAGAGGTCTTCACACTTAGTGGGGTCACCGAGGCCGACAAAATACTGTTTGCTAATGTGCATCGATTACCTCGAACAAGTACCGATCCGAATACGTTTAGACCCGATATGCCGAAGCCATATTTGTTATTGCATCTGATAGGCATCTGATAGGGTATACACAGCAGCGCTGGAAAGTGGTCAAGTGTTGAGGTCAATAAAGGCCAGTATCCGCACAGACTTGCCAGTCATTAAAAAGCTGAGTAGAAAGATGGCAAATCGAGCATTCGAACTCAGGAAATCACACAGAGCGCAGACACGGATTTTAGAGAGGGGAATGGACTTGACTCCTCTGCAGTACCGACGTTCTTCTGCAGATGCCTGGACAACTATCGGATTAGAGGACAACATCAGCTAAAGCGATTATTCAGTTCCCAGACAAGACAAACCGGACGATTAGTTTGTGCCCAAATGGTGCAAAGACACGTTGAACTGTCGTTTGCTATAACTTACATGATATGGGTAATATGTTTATTATAAAACAAAAGTACTGTCAGTACACTTTGAAATCATCGTCAATATTCGATGTACATCTGACTGTCGAGCCTCGATGAAACAATATGAGTAGTATAAGTAATAACAGTTATGCCGCAACTCCACTGGAGCCAGATTTTTACCCAATACTGCTACTACAGAGGGAATTTTTGATGCAAAAATGAGGATGCGATTCAATGATCGTCATGATTCGTATTAAAAGAATCAACAATATTAATTAATAATGGATAGCATTTACTATAGCCCACGAGGATATTGGAAAGGTATAGGTGCAATACTAAACTTAGTCACTGCGGCTAAGGTATCTAAAGATGTGGCCAAGGATTGGTTAAAGAAACAAGCGATGTGGCACATATACTTACTGGCACCACGTTACATCCCAAGAAAGAAGTTTGATATTTTTACAACGAATGAAGTTCATCAGGCTGACCTCTTGTTTCTTCCACATGATAAGGTAAGACGCAAAACATATAAATACGCTTTAACCGTAGTGGATGTGGCTAGTCCCTACAAGGAGGCTGAACCATTAACTTGAAAGATTCAACAGAAGTAGCTAATGCACTGAGCCGCATATATAAACGCGGACCACTAAAATGGCCCAAGTTATTTCAAGTAGATCCTGGTCACGAGTTTATGGGATCAATAACTAAACTGTTAACAAAGCACGATGTCACAATCAGGCGTGGTGCAAAAGAGGCCCACCGTAGTTATGCTATCGTTGAAAGATTTTACCGGACATTAAGCGGAACGTTTGTTTGGATATCAGTATGGGATTGAAATGAAATCAGTTGATTAAGATCAACCGAATGGGTGACATGATTATCAGCTGTTGTATCAGCGCTGAATAATGAAGTAACGAGATTAATCGGGAAGAAACCATCCGATGCAATTAAAATGAAATCTGTGACTTCCGAATCGTCAGCGCCGAGCAGAGGCAAAGAACAAAAACTTCCATACAGAGTAACCGTAAGATATTTATACCAGCCCGGTGAACTCGATAGAGGCCTATGTCGCGCAACCGATCCAATTTGGTCCCTTAAGATATATAACATTAGTCTGTTGGTTATGAAAGAAGGAGAGCCTATTCTTTATTATCTTAAAGATGGACCGGGCAGGGGATTTGTACGAGAAGGGTTGCTCATAGTTCCCAATGATACAGTATTACCGCCCTAAATAACCATAAGCGTAGGTAGTTACACCATCCTTATCAATCCATCTCTTTGTATCTAAGGGGGTTAATCATTAATGATGCCGGGTCCAAGCCGTATTGCTTCAAACATGTCTTTCTAAATCTCTCAAATATTTCGGCGAGTAACAGTGCATCGTTTTTTAAGTACAGATCGTGATAGTCGCCTGAATTCTTACAACCTAAATTATCCCACACTGTCAGAGCTTGTTCATAATCGGTATTGGTTATTTTAGATTCTGTTAAGTTACTATAGAATGATTCAAGGTGTGGTAATTTAGTTTCGTCAAATCTAGACCAATCATCAATATATTCGTAAGGATATACACCTTTCCTTAACAACAAATGACAAGTTATCTGATCAGTATATTGATTTGTTTTTGCAAAGTCATCGGGATTGTTCGCATTAGCTAAATTGTCCAGGGAAGATAACAGAAACTGTACGGAGTCTATGAACCTAAGTCCATTACTTTGTTTTGTTCTAGCTTTCCCATCCTTGTCCGTATAATTTATAGTTTTAGTCAACGAGAATGAGATATATTTTTCCATATTATTAGGAATGCACGTAAAGCCGCCATCAGACTTTGAGAAAGCTTGCATAAGGAGATGAGAATCATATCCTCTAAGCTTGTGAAACACACCAGTGATAGGTATTGTTTGAGAATTCATTTTTAGTTTCAAGTTATGCGCAGCTCCCCGATAATTACCCATGACGTGGCAATGATCTCTTATGGAACGGAATCCCCAATCAGGGGTTTATTACAAACACGACAAATTTTTGACGTCTTATAAGCCCTCCAATCATTCCTCATCACATCCTTGGGTTTGTTACGCGATAACTTTTCCCGGATTATTCTCTCTTCATTTTGTAGATATTCTAGGAACTGTTCCGCTGCATCAGGACCTTTGTAATCACGGGCAGGTTTGTTTCCCATCATATCTTACAACTATACTGAACAACAAAAGTTCTTGTGACATTGAATAAGATTTAATGCAAAGTTATGTTTTTTACCAAATCTGAAACAATTTCGGTTTGCAACAGATAAAAGACTCCTGTAAGTGTTCAAATGGTTTACTTTGACATACTGACTTCAGAAAAGGCGTGATTTCATTAAAAAAAACATGAACATGCAAAAATGTTAATTTACAAATCAATAGCATGTTTGTCAACCTCTGGTTGCGATGCAAGCAACACGTCTTCGTCTAATGGAATGGACCAGGCATCGCACAAAGTCCTGTAGGATATCTGTCCATATGTGCTGGAGTATGTTTCGAAGTTCCTGGAGTGTCTGTGGAACACCTGGTTGACGTCGAATGCGCCGATCAATCTCATCCCACATGTGCTCGATTGGTGAGAGATCAGGGGAGAGAGCCGGCCAGGGTATGACATTCACATTGTTTTGTTGAAGAGTTGTCACAGGAACTTTTGTTGTTGAGTATATATGTCCAAACCCACAAGGAATCTTGTTCTTGAGTTTTGTATGTAAAACTACATTCAGTATTGTGTTCGGTATTTTCTATAGGTTTGATAAGTGCTTCGAAGTCACTGTAAATTATGCACGGTACTGGCATTTGATTACAATAATGTTCAAATTTTAGTATATTTTTCCCCTCTTTAGGCATATCGATCCTGATAGCAGTCTGTCCAACACCTCTGCAGTCTTCTTTATGCGCTTCTAATAGATCTTGTCTGTTGTACCCATGCAGGCATCTTTCACAGAAATATTTCTATCCAGCATGTTTTGTTTGATGCATAATAGCCTGCTTAAACTCTTTATCTACATATAATGATATTTACCATCTTTTTCGATCAGAAATGAATTGATTTTGGGAATATGTTCTGCGGTGGAGCTTATCCTGTGTACAACAATTCCTTTAGGAGAATGTCCGAAAACATTTATAGCTAAATTATTTTGCTTTTCCGCCTTATCAATTTGCGAGATTGGTGTGGGTTTGTCTATACCATTAAGGTTGAGTCTGTCGGGGGTAGCTAGAAGGTCTATTTGCAATTTTAGAATCTTCGGGAAATAATGCAGATCTTATCATCATTCTGAAACAGTCATCGCCTTTATTTTTTACATTAATTATGGCTTTTTTCTTTTTATAATATGAGGGTAAATCTACATAAAACCACCTTTGAAAGGCATATAATTTGCTATATCTTAATATAAGCTATCAATTCTATCCATACCCCAACCCGAACCTCTACTAGTCCAGCGCTCTAAAGTTTCTTGTTTCTGCTTAATTGAAGCATCAAATGATGCGCTTATAGACTCAGATTCGTTACAACTTCTTGGTTGCTCCGGAAATAAGGTTCGGTACATTCGGCGTCATTTTTACTCAATGACATTTTAACTGTTAACTAGTATTTTACACTACTTAAATCATCTAACTCTTCGTTAATTTAGCTCGATACGATGGGCTTAACATCATTAACATCCATGTTAGAATTAATATCCATCTTCCAACCTCTTAGATATTTACCAACGCCGGGTGTGGGTACAAATCTTAACTCAACCGGTTGATTTTTATCAACAGCTGGTTGATTTTTATCAAGTAAATCAATCAATTCAGCTTTTCTCATTGGAAAATAACCTCTCAGCCCAATTTTTTCGGCTGGAGCTTTGAGTTCTCTAACAGTCTGGGGTTTGTTGTATTCCAAACCGAGTAAATCGATCAATTCATCTTTTCTCATTCGAGAATAACCAAGCAGACCACGTTGTTTTGCCAAAGCCTTCAGATCTCTGACATAAGTCATTGTGATAAATAACTACATGTGAACATGTGAACTACATACGCGACATAGCTGAGCAGTCAGGGTTATTATTAATAGCTGATAAGACTCAGCTTGACATAGATCATAGCTTATGCATAATAATGTAGCTAAATATGGACACACTAGTCAACCCCATAACTATTTACACTATCTTGCGGTCTATCTGAGCCTCTGAGGGTGTATAACACTGAGAGAGTGTTGGCCTTGGTATTTTTTTAAGTGTCTTTCCATAAACAAGGAAGTATTCGTGCATGGCAGATTCAACATCTTTAGATGTTTGAATTGAATGTCCTTGTTTACGCCGTTCATCATTAATAAAATCTAATCTCTCCATTCTGCGCCTGGCCCATTGTGACTGGGCTGTTTCGAGTTGTTCTAATGCTTTATTATACCGTTTACGCTCCTCTTCAATTTCTTAAGCGTTTGATTCCCTCAGAGTAGAAAATAAATAATTACTCCCCGAAAAAGCTAGAACATTAACAAAAGCTCCACCAACAATCATCGCAATTGATGCCATACTAAATGTTTATAAAATATTCAAATGTTTAATTACTTCAATATGTCTTCTGTGATAAGCCCTTGTTTGATTAGCATATCTTTTGTAGCCATTGCTAGGCCTACATCTAGAACCATCATACCGATATCATAACCATTAAAATCTAGCTTGGGTGGCGTGGCTTTAGTAACCATTTTAGCTATACGGGCATAGCCAATGGCCAAGCCGCTGACCACCGCTAAATGATACGATGCGTTTACCAACATTTTACTGTCTGTAACTGGAGTAGTCATTGCTTTTATATCATTACATGAGGGCTTAACTCTAATTGAACCTCATCTAATTTTTAAACTTGTGGTGTTATCTCTTCTCTGGTCTTATAAAACGCATAACGAGTTTTGCATAAATACATGCGATTTTCTGCCGGGATAGGAAGAAACGTACTAGCTACAGCTGTGTATAGTTGGAACACAGCCGAACCTATAGTTTTGGTCATGGTAGCCCCAAGTCTAGACTCATAATGCACTTATATTTTTTTAATTTCCTCGTTGATCATGTTATCAATTTTTTCAGTGGAATAATTTTCCCCCAAATATTGGGAACATTTTCCACCGGCTACCAAAGTTGTAAGTCTTTCTCTACGTTGATCTCTGAGTAGGCTCATCTTGGAGCAGTTGTTTGATAAGTTCATCGCATTCCATAATGTAATACCTATGGAGATATATAAAGTCTAAAATAATGAAATATAGCATATCCAATACAGCCCGAAATAATAAACTGTTGCGAAAGAATGAGGATTTCAAACCACATCATTACGTAATCACCGCTAATGTTCAATTTATCGCATTTTTGCCAAATTTTGCTATATTTGCTATAATTTTCTATAATTTTGCATTATTTTTGCTATTTTAGCTATATTTTTGCTCAGCAGTTGCTATATTTTTGCTATTTTTTGCTAAGCAATTGCATAAGCAGCTGGTTTTTAATATGAGTTTACAGTGCTTCGTTTCTGCTAACAGTTTTCTGACTTTATCTCGCTCAAACGTGGTAGAAATAACATCATTTTCACGTTGACACTTCTCAAATGGTCTGCTCTCTGAGATCTTTCAGAAAAGAGTAGTTTTTTTGAGTAAGTACCCAAACGCTATGCTCCATATGCCGGTCGGAGAATGCTAATTATGAAAACATATCTTTCTTTTTGGTAAGTTCTGTACTCGCACTACAGTCGTCTGTTATGAAAAGGGTTGATTATCCTTTGTATTTTTCGTGACATACTCGTAAACAGTCTTGTAAACGATCGCCCGGATCAACTTTGCACACCCCAGGATCATTCATTACCCAATCTCTCGATAGGTATGTTTAATTAACTCCCGTGAGATATTATCAATAGAATAGCTAGCCATTTCACCCTCAGCAAGTTTGACTACTCTGCCGTTGTCATTAAAAGTGAGTTCGTATTCTAACCTATCACCTAGGGATGCTTGATTAAAAGGGCATGTGACTATCTAGTAATTCAAAGTCGAGCGGAATATAGAATCGGTTACCTAATGCATCATCAACAGCCTTATCTTCTAAGATGGTATTATCGACACTGTAAGCACCTACACACAGTCTCATTGTGTTCTGATTACAAATACCTTGGCACTGTAAGTTTTCCCGTTCTTTAGCGTTCTTCAGAGATCCATGTAACAGAAGTATACATGGCTGTCGTCAATACTCAAAACTTCATTACCGCTAATTTTAATCGCAATTTTCTTAACAATCGCATGACCTATGTTTTGAACAAGCTCTCTATTAGCGTTGGCAGAAGTCAAATTAATTGTAAATGGTAGTCGTGCAGTGCCTGCAACTAACACGTCATGAGCGCCTAGATTAGGAAAGCGAACCAGGGCCCCGTTCCACAAAGCCATCTTACCGCTTAGGTGATCTTAACTCCCATACTTTAACACTGGCTTACGATAGTTGTAGAGGTAAGATCGCTTCGTTGAATGGTGCCCAGAAGTGTTTGATTCTGATCAATGGTACTCTGGTAATTAGTTATAGTTACAGACTGGCGAATTGCTTTGACTCCTAATGGATTCCGAAGTCTACGTTGTGGGTTTAACCAGCGTCTGTTTTGCGAAGACATTGTTTATATTGAAATTATGTAACCTTATGTTTAAAATAAAAATGTATGATTTTTAATCTAGATAACATAACTGATACTAGTACAATCGAAGAGGGTACTGATGAAACCAGCTTTATTAATCTTAATGGTGAACTTTTGATTATTACGATGCCTTAAAAGAAACTCCTATTGGTCGTGACTTTTCAAACTTTACGATAGATAGTAAAGGAATATCGCGACTGCGTGGCTGTCTGGATATTGATCTTATGAATTCTCGTACTCATAAGCCCCTAGCCTTGTCTACGATAGCCAGTAAACATGGCATCAAGATTGTTTGTAATGAATTAGGTTTTGTAGACTACTCACGAGAAAAACTTTCTGTGAAGAATACTAAGGTTCTTCAGACTGTGCGTACTGAACTCGGTGCCATAGATAAAGATAATTTGGAAGAAAGCTCGAAGCTGGCCTCAGACGGACTCGGAGAAATCTTGGATACCTACTACGATAATTCCACGTTACAGTTACCATCCTTTGAGTACAATATAAGGGAATTATGAGGCCTTGACAAGGCAATGCAAACAACGCGTGGAGAAATCATCAATGATATTGCCAAGCTATCTGAACTCGCCAAGACACATCAACACCTAAAGCATGTACAGACACATATAGTATGTATAGACACATTATGTAGCGATGGACACATAATCTATGTACAGACATATACAGACATAGTATCTTTAGACACATATAATTTCTGTAGACACATATAGTTTCTGTAGAAACATATAGTATGTACAGAGACATATAGTATCTGTTGACACATAAAGAATATATAGACACATATAGTATCAATAGACACATCAACACATATAGCATGTACAGACACATAGACACATATAGAATGTCATCACACATATATATATTAAGTGTGGACACATACAGTATGTAGAGACATATTTAGTATGTCTAAACACATATAGTATGCACGGACACATATAGCATTCATAGACATATGTAGTATGCACAAACACGTATAGTATGTATAGACACATATAGTATGTATAGACACATATAGTGTGCAAAGACACATAGTATGTCCAGACACATATAGTATGTAGAGACACATATAGTATCTATAGACACATAAGGTATGTATAGACACATATAGTATGTAAAGACACATACAGTATCTATAGACACATATAATATCTATAGACATATATAGCATGTATACACACATTTAGTAGCGATGGACACATATAGTATCTGTAGACAGATATAGTACGTATAGACACATATAGTATATATATATATATATAGTATCTATAGGCACATATAGTATCTATAGACACATTTAGTAGCGATGGACACATATAGTTTGTGTAGACACATATAGTATGTGTAGACAGATATAGTATGTATAGACACATACAGTATGTACAGACACATATTTTATGTATAGACACATGTAGTATGTATAGACATATGTAGTATGTTTTGACACACATAGAATTTACATAGACACATAGACACATATAGAATGTATAGACACATATAGTATGTATAGGTACATGTAGTATGTATAGACACATATAACATATATAAACCTATATAATATGTTTAGACACATATAGTATGCATAGACACATACAGCATTTATAGACACACATAGCATTTATAGACACATATAGTATGTATAGACGCAAATAATATATTAAGGCACATAGTATGTCTAGACACATATAGTATGTATAGACACATATAGTATCTATAGATACATATAGTATCTATAGGCACATATAGTATCTATAGACACATTTAATAGCGATAGACACATATATTATCTGTAGACACATACAGTATCTATAGATACATTCAGTATGTTTAGACACATATAGTATGTGTTGACACATAGACACATATAGCATCTACAGATACATATAGAATGTATAGACACATACAATATGTAAAGACACATATAGCATTGATAGACACATATAGTATCTATAAACACATATAGTATGTATAGAGAGATATAGTATCTGTTGACACATATAGCATGTATAGACACATATAGGATTTATAGATACATATAGTATGTATAGACACTCATAGTATTTGTACACTGATATAGTATTTATAGACACATATAGTATGTACAGAAACATATAGAATGCATATACACAAATAGTGTTAAGACACATAGTATGTCTAGACACTTATAGTATGTATGGACACATATAGTATGTATTGATACATATCATCTCTAGACACATATCTTATATATAGACACATAAAGTAACTATAGACACATATAGTATCCGTAGACACATATAGTATCTGTAGACAGATATAGTATGTATAGACACAAATAGTATGTCTAGACACATAGTTTGTCTAGACACATATAGTATGAATAGACACCTATAGTATCTATAGACACATTTAGTAGCGATGGACACATATAGTATCTGTAGACACATATAGTATCTGTAGACAGATATAGTATTTATAGACACATATAGTATGTACAGACACCTATAGTACGTATAGACACATTCAGTATGTTTAGACACATATAGTATGTGTTGATACATATAGCAGTTATAGACAAATATAACATGTATAGAGACAGATAGTATGTATAGACACATATAGTATGTATAGACACATATAGTAACTATACACACATATAGCATCTATAGACACATATAGTATTTATAAACACATATAGTATTTATAAACACATATAGTAGATATGGACACATATAGTTTCTGTAGACACATATAGTATGTATAGACAAATACAGTATGTACAGAGACATATAGTATCTGTTGACACAAATAGCATTTATAGATACTTATAGAATGTATAGACACATATAGTATCTATAGACCATATAGCATTTACAGATACATATAGAATGTATAGAAACATACAATATGTTAAGACACATATAGTATCTGTAGACACATATGTTATTTGTAGACACATATAGTATTCACAGACATATATAGTATGTATAGACACATATATTATCTATAGACACATATAGTATGGACAGATTCATATAGTGTGTATAGAAACATATAGTTTGTCTGGACACTTATAGTATGTGTAGACATATATAGTATCTATACACACATATAGTATATATAGACACATATAGTATGTATTGACACATATAGACTTTATAGACAAATATAGCATGTAAAGAGACATATCGTATTATAGTGATATATAGTATGTATAGACACATATAGCATGTATACACACATATGGCATTTATTGACACATATGATTATAGACACATATAGAATGTATAGACACATATAGTATGTAGAGACACACATAATATGTAAAGGCACATAGAATGTCTAGACACATATAGTATGTATAGACACATATAGTATCTATAGGCACATATAGTATCTATAGACACATTTAGTAGCGATGGACACATATAGTATCTGTAGACACATATAATATCTGTAGACAGATATAGTATGTATAGACACATATAGTATGTATAGACACATATAGTATGTACAGACACATATAGAACGTATAGACACATTCAGTATGTTTAGACACATATAGTATGCGTTGACACATATAACAGACAAATATAGCATGTTTAGAGACATATAGTATCTATAGACACATATATGGTATGTATAGACACTTATAGGATGCATAGATACATATAGTATGTATATACACATAGACACATGTAGCATCTACAGATAAATATAGAATTGTAAGATACATACAATGTGTAAAGACACATATAGTATCTGTAGACACATATGTTATCTGTAGGCACATATAGTATTTACAGACATATATAGTATGTATAGACACATACAGTATGTATAGACACATATAACATTTATAGACACATATAGTATGTATAGACACATATAGTATGTACAGACATATAGTATGTATAGACACATATAGTATGGACAGATTCATATAGTGTATATAGACACACATAGTTTGTTTGGACACATACAGACAGACAGACACATCTATCTATAGACACATATAGTATGGACAGATTCATATAGTGTGTATAGAAACATATAGTTTGTCTGGACACTTATAGTATGTGTAGACATATATAGTATCTATACACACATATAGTATATATAGACACATATAGTATGTATAACACATTAAGTAGATATAGACACATATATTATATGTAGACACATATATTATGCATAGACAAACATAGTATGTACAGTGACATAGAGTATCTGTTGACACAAATAGCATTTATAGATACTTATACAATGTATAGACACATATAATATCTATAGGCACATATAGCATTTACAGACATAGATGGTATGCATAGACACACATAGCATTTATAGACACATATAGTATCTATAAACACATATAGTATGTATAGAGACATATAGTATCTGTCTATACATACTTTATATGTCTGTAAATACTATATGTGCCTCCAGATAACATATGTGTCTACAGATACTATATGTATCTTTGCATATTGTATGTGTCTTAAAGTTCTATATGTATCTGTAGATGCTACATGTGTCTATGTGTCTATACATATTATATGTATATATGCATCCTATATGTGTCTATAGATACTATATGTCTCTATACATGCTATATTTGTCTGTTTTATGTGTCAACACATACTATATGTGTCTAAACATACTGAATGTGTCTGTACGTTCTACATGTGTCTGTGCATACTATATGTGTCTATGCATGCTATATCTGTCTACAGATACTATATGTGTCCATTGTTACTAAATGTGTCTATATATACTATGTGTGCCTATAGATTCTATATGTGTCCATAGATACTATATGTGTCTAGACATTCTATGTGCCTTTACATATTATGTGTGTCTATACATACTATATGTGTCTATAAATGCTATGTTTGTCTATAAATGCTGTATGTGTCTATGCATACTATATGTGCCTATACATACTATAAAGGTTTATACATGTTATATGTGTCTATACATACTACATGTATCTATACATACTATGTGTGTCTATACATGCTATGTGTGTCTATAAATGCTCTATATGTCTCTACATACTATATGTGTCTATACATTCTATATGTGTCTATAATCATATATGTGTCGATAAATGCCATATGTGTGTATAGATGCTATATGTGTCTATACATACTATATCTGTCTATTCATACTATCTGTGTCTGTACATACTATATGTGTCTATACATACTATATGTGTCTATACATACTATATGTGTCTATAGATACTATATGTCTCTATACATTCTATATTTGTCTATAACTGATATATGTGTCAAAACACACTATACGTGCCTAAACATACTGAATGTATCTATACGTACTATATTTGTCTGTACATACTATATGTGTCTGTACATACTATATCTGTCTACAGATACTATATGTGTCTACAGATACTATATGTGTCCATCGCTACTAAATGTGTCTATAGATACTATATGTGCTTATAGATACTATATGTATCTAAACATACTATATGTGTCTATATATACTATATGTGTCTAGACATACTATGTGCCTTTTCAAATGATTTGTGTCTATACATACTATATGTGTCTATAATCATATATGTGTCGATAAATGCCATATGTGTGTATAGATGCTATATGTGTCTATACATACTATATCTGTCTATTCATACTATCTGTGTCTGTACATACTATATGTGTCTATACATACTATATGTGTCTATACATACTATGTGTGTCTATACATGCTATGTGTGTCTATAAATGCTCTATATGTCTCTACATACTATATGTGTCTATACATTCTATATGTGTCTATAATCATATATGTGTCGATAAATGCCATATGTGTGTATAGATGCTATATGTGTCTATACATACTATATCTGTCTATTCATACTATCTGTGTCTGTACATACTATATGTGTCTATACATACTATATGTGTCTATACATACTATATGTGTCTATAGATACTATATGTCTCTATACATTCTATATTTGTCTATAACTGATATATGTGTCAAAACACACTATACGTGCCTAAACATACTGAATGTATCTATACGTACTATATTTGTCTGTACATACTATATGTGTCTGTACATACTATATCTGTCTACAGATACTATATGTGTCTACAGATACTATATGTGTCCATCGCTACTAAATGTGTCTATAGATACTATATGTGCTTATAGATACTATATGTATCTAAACATACTATATGTGTCTATATATACTATATGTGTCTAGACATACTATGTGCCTTTTCAAATGATTTGTGTCTATACATACTATATGTGTCTATAATCATATATGTGTCGATAAATGCCATATGTGTGTATAGATGCTATATGTGTCTATACATACTATATCTGTCTATTCATACTATCTGTGTCTGTACATACTATATGTGTCTATACATACTATATGTGTCTATACATACTATATGTGTCTATAGATACTATATGTCTCTATACATTCTATATTTGTCTATAACTGATATATGTGTCAAAACACACTATACGTGCCTAAACATACTGAATGTATCTATACGTACTATATTTGTCTGTACATACTATATGTGTCTGTACATACTATATCTGTCTACAGATACTATATGTGTCTACAGATACTATATGTGTCCATCGCTACTAAATGTGTCTATAGATACTATATGTGCTTATAGATACTATATGTATCTAAACATACTATATGTGTCTATATATACTATATGTGTCTAGACATACTATGTGCCTTTTCAAATGATTTGTGTCTATACATACTATATGTGTGTATAGATGCTATATGTGTCTATACATACTATATCTGTCTATTCATACTTTCTGTGTCTGTACATACTATATGTGTCAATACATACTATATCTGTCTACAGAATCTATATGTGTCCATCGGTACTAAATGTGTCTATAGATACTATATGTGCCTATAGATACTATATGTTTCTGTACATACTATTTGTGTCTATACATACTATATGTGTCTGTACATACTATATGTGTCTATACATAATTTATCTGTCTACAATTACTATATGTGTCTACAGATACTATATGTGTTCATCGCTACTAAATGTGTGTAAACATACTAAATGTGTCTATAGATACTTTATGTTTCTAAACATACTATATGTGTCTAGACAAACTATGTGTCAAAACATACTATGTGTGTCTATACATGCTATGTGTGTCTATAAAGGCTGTATGTGTCTATACGTACTATATGTGTCCATACATACTATGTGTGTCTATACATGCTATGTGTATCTATAAATGCTGTATGTGTCTATACATACTAGATCCATGCTTGCCGTAAAAGGTGACTATGCTTGTTGTAAAAGGCGACTAACGGGATCGGGTGGTCAGGCTCGCTGACTTGGTTGATACATGTCATCGATCCCAATCGCGTGGATCGATGCTCATGATTTCAATCATTGGATTGTCTGGTCCAGACTCGATTATTTACAGACCGCCGTCATATAGCTGGAATATTGCTGAGTGCAGCGTTAAATAACAAATCAACCAACGAACCAACTATACATACTATATGTGTCTAAACATACTTTACAGGTTTATACATTTTATATGTGTCTATACATACTACATGTATTTTTACATACTATGTGTGTCTATACATGCTATATCTGTCTACAGATACTATATGTGTCCATCGCTACCCAATGTATCTATACATACTATATGTGTCTAGACATGCTACGTGTCTTTACATACTATTTGTGTCTATACATACTATATGTGTCTAGACATACTATATCTGTCTACAGATACTATATGTGTCTACAGATACTATGTGTCTATAGATACTATATGTGTCGATACATACTAAATTTGTCTAGACATACTATGTGTCTTTAAATACTATATTTGTCTATACATACTATCTGTGTCTATACATGCTATGTGTGTCTATAAATGCTGTATATATGTGTCTGTACATACTCTATGTGTCTATGCATACTATATGTGTCTAAACATACTATATTTGTTTATGCATGCTATATGTGTCTATAAATGCTATATGTGTCTATACATACTATATGTGTCTGTAGTTATTATTTGTGTCTATAGATATTATATGTGTATATACATACCATATAAGTCTATGAATACTAGTACTAGATGTGACTACATATACCATATGTGTCTGCACATATTATCTGTGTCTATACATACTATGTATGTCTATGAATACTATATGTGCCTACAGATATTATATGTGTCTATAGATACTACATGTGTCTATACATTCTATAAGTATCTATAAATGCTATATGTATCTATATATCCTATATGTATCTATTGATAAAATATGTGTCTGTACATCATATATGTGTCAACAGATACTATATGTCTCTGTACATGCTTTATGCGTCTATACATACTATATGTGTCTACGGATACTATATGTGTCTACAGATACTATATGTGTCTATAGCTACTAACTGTGTCTATACATACTATATGTGTCTATTCATACTCTATGTGTCTATAAATACTATATGTGTCTATACATACTATATGTGTCTTTTCATACTATATGTGCCCATACACACTCTATGTGTCTGTCCATACTATATTATGCATATAAATAAAACAGATTGAGCTGGGTAAGCAGTAATGAAGTGATGCGTGAAACTGTATTAACTTGATGTGTGACATAGCTTCACAAATTCAATATGGATGTTAAGTTCCATGAGCTGACATGTTTAGCCACGATACTCATGAATGCAGCCCAGCTGTCACGTGTCATGTCCCGGACCACATCTGTAATGGCACCGAGGTATGTCAGACTCTTGACGTCATCACTAGACGTGTCCTTTAAGTCTGAGATAGGTGTCAAGGCTAACATTGTCAAAGAGAGACTCACTAAGCGCATTTCTCAGTTTCATTAGGCCATCACAGTAAAGCCATTGGTGCTTAACAATGTCATCACATTCACAGTTACAGATACGACATAGTCCTGACGTTTTAGGTAATATGCCGAGCTTTACAAGAGCATATACAGGGGGGAATCAATATCATACCATACACACAGAGACCAGAGACGATGTGGGGCAAGGCGGGTGTGGATAACACTAAACCTATGCATGTCTGGACGTTGTTGCAAAGTATTTATTTACCAACAATTAGTCCACATTGTAGATTATCAAGCTGAGATACCAGGTCATTAATATAGACTAGAAACATCCGTGCTGAGAGCACGCGACCTTGTCCTACTCCTTGTTGAACATTGAACAAATCACTTTGTATTTAACACTAGCACTTGCTTCTTGGTAAGATTGACGGATAATGTGCCATGCCCCTCCTTACACACCCAGATTGTATAGTTTCAGTAGCAGCCCCTCATGCCATATTCTGTCGAAAGCCTTTTCGTTATCCAGAAAGGCAATAAATATATTTGAGTGTCTATCTTGATAATAGGAAATAGCCTCTTTTAACACATTTGAAGCAACACTGGCGCCATGTTCTTTCCGTAAGCCGCACTGGAGACGATGTGGGAAATCAGGATTAATAGTTTTGATGTAGGACTCCAGTCTGTCTAGCAACAGCTTCTCAAATACCTTCCCAATCAACCTTCCCAATGTTAGAGTGATACCTCGATAATTAGCTGGGTTCCATTTTCTTTATTATTCCCTTTGTAGATGGGAATAATAGTTCCAGTTCTCATCATTACAGGCGTGTAACAAGTACTGATAATCATATTGTAGAGGTGTGCCAGATGTTTAAACAGAAGATTTTCATCATTATGCATATGGAGGTGTTCAACAGTAATACAGTCCGGCTCAGGAGACTTATTCTTTTTCAGCCTCTTAATGGTTGATTTCACCTCATTAGATGCAATACTTGTCGTCAGGATTGGATCGTTCTCAGATATGTTACTGTTTGCTATATCACAAACCTTTGATCTGTTTCCTCATAAAAGTCCGTTTCAAACTCAGGCCTTCCGAGAGGTGACAGCAGATCCAAATTGTAATCAGTCCACATGTTGCAGATGTCCTCGGGTGTGCTGGCCGTCTTGTCTTTATACTGTAGAGATGTACATGTTACATTAGTCTTCCTCTGTTTCCTGACAGCTCTATAAAATTCACCAATGTCCACTTCACAGGCACAGGCAGAGTTCAGCTCTGTATACTTGTGTCTGTCCCATTGCCGTTCGGCTTTTCTTTTCTGTCGACGGAAGTTGCATTTAGCTGCTTTATACGGTTTATAAGAGCCATGTGCATCTACTCTAGGTTTACCTTGAGATATCCATTGTCGTCTAGCATGACGCATCTGGTAGTGGTAGTAGTCTTGACTAGATCCTCTCCAATAGGGTCGAAGGTATGGTCTGTAGTATCCTGTTGGGATGTACATTGCTGTTGACGTATGGAGAGAGCTCACTATAGCATCAAAATAATATTCAACCATATCGCTGTCAGCATGTGTCACGTCTGGAAGGGTGTCACCAAGTATTTTGTTAACTTCAGATGAGTACATCTTCAGTTCAAGGCCATTCGCCTTCTGCCATTTGTAAGTTGGGGGAGTCCAGAGCTTTTGCTCTGTTAAGAACGCATCACTAAGGAATGATATCACTACTGATACATTCATCTTATGTGGTCATTTCAATGCTAGAACAGGAAGTGAAGAGGATTTTATCATGAATGATGAGACTGACTATTTACCTATAAATAAAGACTATAAATCTGATAATTTCTCTTTACCAGGTGCGTCATGTGATACACAAATCAATAATTTTGGTAGATCATTGCTAGACCTATGTAAAATATTAGGTATCCATATTGTAAATGGAAGATCTACATCTGATAGAAATGGAGATTTTACTTTTGTTTCCCATACTGGGTTTAGTACTGTTGACTACTTTATTGTATCATCTGAGGTTTTCTCTAGGGTTATTGATTTGGTGGCTCTTAACAGAACCGAATCTGACCACTTGCTGGTTCTATGTAGTATGGAACATGTCTTCACGTCAGAGTTACACAGTAAGCAAGCTACAGAGAACACTGTTGGTATTACCCTCACTCCTGTTCCTATATCCATATTGTAAATGGAAGATCTACATCTGATAGAAATGGAGATTTTACTTTTGTTTCCCATACTGGGTGTAGTACTGTTGACTACTTTATTGTATCATCTGAGGTTTTCTCTAGGGTTATTGATTTGGTGGCTCTTAACAGAACCGAGTCTGACTTCTTGCCGGTTGTATGTAGTATGAGTTACACAGTAAGCAAGCTACAGAGAACACTGTTGGTATTACCCTCACTCCTGTTCCTAAATATAGGCTTCCTATAGACAGAATACCAGCATATCAAGAATATGTTTTTAGCAGAGAAAGTAGTCGAATGTTTGACGATTTTATTTCTGTTTTGCAAACTGACATAAATGCTGCAGTTAGGAAATTAGCTGATATACTGATCTACTGTGGGGAAAAGGCGGGGGCAGTCTGTAGATGGTCTAGAAATAAAACCTCCAAAGAGCAACCGTTATGGTTTGATGCAGAGTGCTGTCAACTTAAATCTAAGAAATACATGCTACTAAATCGTTAAAGATCATTCAAGAGTGACTCAAACTTAAAAGATTATTTATGTGCAAAAACTGAATTCAGAAAAAAAGTGTAAAACTGAACAAAGTGAGTATAAAATACATATGAGTAAAAAATTAACCGAGGCTGCAAATATGAGTGATTGTAAAGAGTTCTGGAATACTATAAAGCACTATTTGAGAAGTAACGCACGACAAGGAGATATAACCCCTGACACTTGGTTTAGATATTTTAAGAATTTATTAAATCCAGATTTTAACAGAGATGTAAATGAATTTGATAAATCAGTTCAGGATTTTTTAGATCCCCATTCATGTCAACATTGTAATTATATGCCTTTTACTGACCAGCTCTTATCAGGTGAAATTACTGAAAATGAAATTAAACCAGTTTTAAATGGGTTAAAAGTGGGTAAAGCAGCCGGTGAGGATGGTATACCCCCTGAATATCTGAAAAGTATAACAAATTCCATAAACCCGTATGTTAGGCAGCTTTTTAATAAAATTCTAGATACTGGTGTTTTTCCAGATTCCTGGAATATAGGAATGATTATTTCTCTACATAAATCTGGAAACATATCTGATCCAAGCAACTACCGAGGTATTTCTCTCTTAAATGTGACTGGCAAATTGTTTTCTGTTGTAATTGAAAAACGAATTAGAACATAGTTAGATGTGAATGACCCGTTATCAGAATCCCAAGCTGGATTTAGACCCAACTATTCTCCATCAGACAATATATTCATTCTTCAATCTTTGTGTACAAAATATCTTATCAAACCCAAGGGCCGTTTTTATTGTGCCTTTATCAATTTCAAAAAGGCTTTTGACTACGTGGATAGAAAGAAAATGATGTTTTTATTAATTACTAAAGGATTAACAGGCAAATTGTCAAACGTTCTACAGAGCATGTACTCATCAGTAAAGGCATGTATCAAGACAGATAAAGGAATCACTGACTGTTTCAGAACTTCAGCTGGTGTAAGACAGGGCTGTGTACTCAGCCCTGTCCTATTTATATTTTTCATAAATGAACTTGTAACTGAAATGTATCATGAATGTGATTACGGAGTTTTTGTGTCACAAGATATAATTGATCTAATGCTGTGATCTAATGCTGTTTGCTGATGATATTGCTTTATTATAATTTTCAGTTAGTGGCCTCCAGAAACAGTTAAATGTTCTCCAGCTATATTGTGAGAAATGGGGCCTTGAAGTAAATTTGAAAAAGACAAATGATATTGTTTTCAGAAAAGGTGGTATTCTAAATAAATTTGAAAAATGGACGTATTGTAATAAGACAGTCAATATTGTTTCATATTATAAATATTTAGGATTGACTGTATCTTCTCGATTAGCATGGTCAACAGCTTGTAAGCAGAAAAATAGCACCAATTCTGCTGTATGGTTCAGAAATATGGGGATGTCATTAAAATGATTCCATAGAAAAAATTCATGCCATGTACTTTAAACGTTTTTTAGGTGTCGGTAATTATGCCTCTAACAAAGCCATTCTAGGAGAAACTGTTCGTACCAGTCTTTTTGTTTCACCCCAGCTACGGGCAGTTAAATATTGGATAAATCTACTTCGTATGAATTCAAATAGATTTCCTCTTCATTGTTATAATATGTTAAAAGCCTTGGATGAAAAGGGTAAATATTGTTTATGGGTGTCTGATATCAGAAATATTCTTTGTATGTCTTGTTTTTCTCTTGCATGGATATCTCAAGATGTTGGAAATGATAAACTATTTATCTTCATGCTTAAGGAAAGATTAGTTGATATATTTTCACAAGATTGGCACTGTCAAATAGCATCCTCAAGGTTTTTATGCCATTATACGAATATAAAATCTTTACTTGTTCCTGAAAAATATGTATCCGTACTTCAGGATAGAACTTTGAGAAGATCTTTGTGTAAATTACGTATATCATTACATAATTTTAATGTTAACAATCTCAGAAAGAAAAATGTACAAGATAAAGAAAGTAGTTTATGCCGTTATTGTAATGAAGGCTATGTTGAGGATGAGTTTCATGTACTTCTCATTTGTAAATATTATCAGTTTCTTAGAAATAGATACCTCCCTATGATTTCAACTATGTACAAAGATGAACAACTGATGAGAAATTTGTTGAACTCCTGCAATGCAAAAACAATATCATCTCTGTCAATATTCCTGAAGAAGATTTTTGAAATTAGACGTAAATATTTTATGTAAACTTATCATTACCTACACGTGACTGTACAATGTTGATACAAAAAAACAACACTACTGTACCATAGGTCATATGGCCTAAAATATTGAATAAACTTCTGTCTGTCTGTCTGTCTGTCTGTCTGATACCACTACTGGTGAATGATCCGATATCTCGAAATCGATGTTGTTATTGACAGAGGTCGTCGGCACAGGTGATTGAAGAGCATCTGGCAAGAATATATAATCAGTCAGAGATAACTGTGTTCCAGCCTTGTTGCACCATGTCTTGAGATGACCTTGAATGACACCACAGTTGTATGATGGTATCGTGTTTCTTGTATCCAAGTATGACGGCAGTACAGTGGATCGAGGGGATGCTGGGTAATTTACAAGATCTGTATTAAAATCTGCACATAGAACAACATAACTGCTTTCTGATAGCACATCAACCACGTCGACCACTTCCTTGACACTCTCCTCATACACTACTGTGTTGTGATAAGTGGAGGGGAGCAGAACACACACTACATTCATATCAGCACACAGGGGACGGGAAAGTCTCACAACTATCATACTCACATTCACATATATCAGTGTACCTGTACATATTTTTCATAACTAAAATTGCCACACCGCCTTCCCCTCAACATCCTCGCTGGTTAGCCTTAACCTTAGCCGCGACGTCAAAGTTATCATTTAGACATTCAAACCAGCTCTGCGTTCTATCGTTCAACCATTGTTCATACACTGCAAGGGCATTACAGTCACTCGCTAGTTTCTCTAAGTACTGGCGACAATACAGTACACCTCTTACATTCCATGTTCCTATACTTAGCATGGTATTAGGCAAGTATTCAATGCTATCATGTTAGATGAGTTAACGTGCGCCATTGCTGTTTCTGTGTGACTGTGGTATCCATTCCCGACATCTTACATTTGGCGGCCAGAAATTTTCATTCTCAGTAACTTGTTCTGCTGTTCTACTGTCAATGTCCACTCTCAGTGTGTAGGTGGGATTGTAGCCTTCCCAGTGTCTCAACAAACGAACGTAACTCACATGGACGCCACGTTGTTTAGCATATTCACATATGGCATCTTGCACTGTTTTTAGTGGCTTATCCGCTCTAACATACGATAGCACAAACCTTTTTGTTTTAAATTTTGGTGAAACACTTCTAAAAGCTCTGGACCATTCACTGTCGAATCACACAGATCTCAGAGCATGGTCGTCGTGTTGTTTATGGCTAACGTCATCATATCCAACATCCCTGATATGGTCATCGCTGACTCTGTCATGTTGAGTAGGACAAGTACATATATTGTCACTGTCGCCGTGTCATATGTGTCTGTACATACTACATGTGTCTATACATGCTTTATGTGTCTATAAATGCTATATGTGTCTGTACATACTATATGTTTCTATAGATACTATATGTGTCTATCCATGCTATATGTGTCTATACACGCTATATGTGTCTATAAATGCTATTTGTGTCTATACATACTATATGTGTCTTTTCATACTATATCTGTCTGTCCATACTATATGTGTCTATGAATGCTATATGAGTCTACAAATACTATATGTGTCTATACATACTATATGTGTCTAGACATACTATGTGTCTATGCAAACCATATGTGTTTATACATAATATATGTGTCTATACATACTATATGTGTCTACACATGCTATATGTGTCTTTGAATGCTATATGAGTCTACAAACACTATATTTGTTTATACATATTATATGTGTCTATAGATACTATATGTGTCTATCCACACTATATGTGTCTATACACGCTATATGTGTCTATAAATGCTATTTGTGTCTATACATACATTATGTGTCTTTTAATACTATATCTGTCTGTCCATACCATATGTGTCTATGAATGCTATATGAGTCTACAAATACGATATGTATCTAGACATACTATGTGTCTATGCAAACTATATGTGTTTATACATACTATATGTGTCTATACATACTATATGTGTCTATGAGTGCAATATGAGTCTACAAACACGATATGTGTTTATACATACTATATGTGCAAATACATACTATATGTGTCTATGAATGCTATATGTGTCTATACATACTATATGTGTCTACACATACTATATGTGTCTACACATACTATATGTGTCTACACATACTATATGTGTCTACACATACTATATGAGTCTACAAACACTTTATGTGTTTATACATACTATATGTGTCTATGAATGCTATATTTGTCTACAAATACAATATGTATCTACAGATACTATATGTGTCTATAGCCACGAAATGTGCTTATACATACAATATTTGTCTATACATACTATATGTGTCTGTAAATAATATTTGTGTCTATACATACTATATGTTTCTATTCATACTCTATGTGTCTGTACATACTATATGTGTCTATACACGCTATATGTGTCTATAAATGCTATATGTGTCTTTTCATACTATATCTGTCTGTCCATACTATATGTGTCTATACATACTATATGTGTCTAGACATACTATGTGTCTATGCAAACCATATGTGTTTATACATAATATATGTGTCTATACATACTATATGTGTCTACACATGCTATATGTGTCTTTGAATGCTATATGAGTCTACAAACACTATATTTGTTTATACATATTATATGTGTCTATAGATACTATATGTGTCTATCCATACTATATGTGTCTATACACGCTATATGTGTCTATAAATGCTATTTGTGTCTATACATACATTATGTGTCTTTTAATACTATATCTGTCTGTCCATACCATATGTGTCTATGAATGCTATATGAGTCTACAAATACGATATGTATCTAGACATACTATGTGTCTATGCAAACTATATATGTTTATACATACTATATGTGTCTATACATACTATATGTGTCTATGAGTGCAATATGAGTCTACAAACACGATATGTGTTTATACATACTATATGTGCAAATACATACTATATGTGTCTATGAATGCTATATGTGTCTATACATACTATATGTGTCTACACATACTATATGTGTCTACACATACTATATGTGTCTACACATACTATATGTGTCTACACATACTATATGAGTCTACAAACACTTTATGTGTTTATACATACTATATGTGTCTATGAATGCTATATTTGTCTACAAATACAATATGTATCTACAGATACTATATGTGTCTATAGCCACGAAATGTGCTTATACATACAATATTTGTCTATACATACTATATGTGTCTGTAAATAATATTTGTGTCTATACATACTATATGTTTCTATTCATACTCTATGTGTCTGTACATACTATATGTGTCTATACACGCTATATGTGTCTATAAATGCTATATGTGTCTATACATACCATATGTGTCTATACACGCTATATGTGTCTATAAATGCTATATGTGTCTATACATACTATATGTGTCTTTTCATACCATATGTGCCTGTACACACTCTGTGTCTGTCCATACTATATTTGTCTATAGATACTATATAAGTCTATACATTATATATATGTCTATACATTCTACATGTGCCTACATATACTATATGTGTCTGTACATATTACATATGTTTATACAGACTATATGTGTCTATACATTCTATATGTGTCTAGACATACTATGTGTCTATGCAAACTATATGTGTCTTAACATACTACATGTGTCTATACATACTATATGTGTCTATGAATGCTACATGAGTCTACAAATACTATATGTGTCTTAACATACTATATGTGTCTAGACATACTATGTGTCTATGCAAACTATATTTGTTTATACATATTATGTGTGTCTATACATACTATATGTGTCTATGAATGCTACATGAGTCTACAAATACTATATGTGTCTTAACATACTATATGTGTCTAGACATACTATGTGTCTATGCAAACTATATGTGTTTATACATATTATGTGTGTCTATACATACTATATGTGTCTATGAATGCTATATTTGTCTACAAATACAATATGTGTCTACAGATACTATATGTGTCTATAGCCACTTAATGTGTTTATACATACAATATGTGTCTATGCATGCTATATGTGTCTATACATACTATATGTTTCTATTCATACTCTCTGTGTCTGTACATACTATATGTGTCTATACACGCTATACCTAGTGGTTAAAGCGTTTCACTCGTCACGCCGAAGACCCGGGTTCGATTCCCAACATGGGTTCAATGTCTGGTGACCCCCGCCGTGATATTGCTGGAATATTGCTAAAAGCGGCGTAAAACCATACTCACTCACTCACTATACATGCTATATGTGTCTTTACATGCTTAATGTGTCTATACATACTATATATGTCCTTTTATACCTTACTCTTAAAAAAAATAAATGTTACATTCAGAAAAATCAGTCCAAAATTATTGTGAGTGAATAAAGTGTTGAAAATATCATGCATAATTAGAAAGCGGGCCATTTTCTGCACAGTAGTACTCAAAAGAATGAACATGTTGCCCAAACGAATTACTTACGAGACACGGTCGACAAAATGATCCACATGTGCCCAATGTTTGCACGTGCAACTGAACTTGACTCCGTTGCACGTGCAGTCAGTGTGTGACAAAGGGGTATAAAGCTGCAGGGTTTTCAATCACGTCACTTCACCTGGTTGTCTGTATTGCTTGATGAAAGAATGCCACGTCTGACTCAAGAGCAACGTCACAACGCAATAGGCCGTCTGGAGGCAGGGCAGACTCAACAAACTGTTGCCACAGCCATCAATGTGTCCCGCGCAACCATCAACAGGCTATGGATAGGGTACTCAACGACAACACGTGTTAATGATCGACCTAGAGCAGGCAGACCAAGAGTTACCACCCCTGTACAAGATCGCTACATCCGACTTCAGCATCTTCGCGATCGCTTTAGAAGAGCTTCACAAACAGTAAACAGCGTACCTGGGTTGAGACGCATCTCCGACCAGACAGTTCGCAACTGATTGAGAGAAGCAGGAATCCGAGCACGTAGACCTGTTAGACGCAACGTCTTGACCCCACGTCATTACGCTTAACGCCTTCAGTGGAATAATCGTCATCGTGTTCGATCACGTGCATGGTGGAGAACAGTTCTCTTCAGTGACGAGTCCCGTTTCATGCTTAACAGGGCCGATGGAGGAGCCAGGGTTTACAGGAGGCGTAATGAACGTTACGCTGCCAACTGTGTGCAACAAGCCGACCGTTTTGGAGGCGGAAGTGTGATGGTGTGGGCCGGTATAACTCACAATGGCCGAACAGATCTAGTGCAAGTTGCAGGTGCAATGACAGGCGTACGATAGAGGGATGAGATCTTGCAACGTCATGTTGTGCCATTTCTGCACCGTCATTGAGGGATTTTCCAGCATGATAATGCCAGACCGCATATTGCACGTGTGTGTCAGGAGTACCTGCAAAGAAACAACATCAATGTGCTACCCTGGCCTGCCTGATCACCAGATCTCTCACCGATTGAACATTTGTGGGATGTTCTTGACAGGCGAGTTCGACAACGTTTTCCACCTCCAGGAACACTCCAAGAACTGTTCCAGGTCCTACACCAGGAATGGCAGAATATCCCACAACGCACAGTGCTTCTATGGGTAGGAGATGTCAGGCAGTGATAGACGCTAATGGTGGACATACCCGGTATTAACAATCTGACACCACCTCGTGCTGTTCATTATCATTGCCGTTTCATTTTGTGACCAAGGTATCAGTCTTATTGGAGACATGATTCGCTAATGACCACAGACCATGTATTTGTTATTGTTCTTTGTGATACTGCCTTTCAAAGTAAAATATATCCCCTTGGAACTTGATGTAACATTTCTTTGTTTGAATAGTATATATGTGCCTATACACACTCTGTGTCTGTCCATACTACATTTGTCTATAGATACTATATGTGTCTATAGATACTATATGTGTCTATACATTCTATATATGTCTATGAATTCTATATGTGCCTACAGATATTATATGTGTCTGTACATATTACATGTTTCTATACAGACTACATGTGTCTATACATTCTATATGTGTGTATAGATACTATATGTGTCTATACATTCTATATATGTCTATGACTTCTATGTGTGCCTACAGATACTATATGTGTCTGTACATATTTTAAGTATCTATAAATGATATATGTGTGTATGTAACTCAATAACTAAAGATCTATTTTGTGCTCACATTGCTACCAACGCTACTGTCAATATTAGCCGTCCAGTAAGCATACGCAACATCCTTCTGTATACTGCTAAAAAATATCATTTAGATAACTATATAAAGGTATACTGATTCATTCCCAACTAAATCGGCTTGGCTACGTGTATATGTGTTTATACATACTATATGTGTCTATACATACTATATGTGTCTATACATACTACGTGTATATGTGTTTATACATACTATATGTGCAAATACATACTATATGTGTCTATGAATGCTATATTTGTCTACAGATACTATATGCGCTATCCATACTTTATGTGTATGTACATACTATATGTGCCTGCACAGACTATGTGTGTCGATGAATGTCATTTATGTCTACAAATTCTATGTGTCAATTCAAATGTGTCTATACTTACTATATGTGTCTATACTTACTATATGTGTCTGTACATACTATATGTGTCTATAAATACGATATGTGTCTATACATACTTCATGTCTATGTGTCGATACATGCTATATGTGTCAACAGATACTATATATGTCTATAATACCATATGTGTCTTCAGATAATATATGTGTCTGTACATACTAGATGTGTCTATAGATACTTTGTGTGTCTATACATACTATATATATCTATATACCCTATATGCGTCTATACGTGCTATATGTGTCAATAGATGCTATATGTGTCTATACATACTATATGTGTCTTTACATGCTGTATGTGTCTTTACATGCTGTTGTGTGTATACATACAATATGTGTGTGTTCATACTATATGTGTCTATAGATCCTTTATGTGTCTGTACATACTATATATGTCTGTAAATACTAAATATGTCTATACATGCTATATGTGTCTATACATGATATATGTGTCTATAGATACTATATGTGTTTAAACATACTTTATGTATCTATATATCCTATATGCGTCTATACATACTTTATGTGTATGTACATGCTATATGTGTCTATGCATACTATATGTCTCTATACATACTATATGTGTCTATACATGCTATATGTGTCTATAGATACATGTGTCTATACATACTATATGTATCTATATATCCTATATGCGTCTATACGTGCTATATGTGCCAATAGATGCTATATGTGTCTATACATACTATATGTGTCTTTACATGCTGTATGTGTCTTTACATGCTATATGTGCGTATACATACTATATGTGTCTATAGATCCTTTATGTGTCTGTACATAAAATATGTGTCTACAGATACTATATGTGTCTACAGATACTAAAGGTGTCTACAGTTACTACATGTGTCTATAAATGCTATATGTGTCTATACACGATACATGTGTCTATACATGCTAGATGTGTCTATACATACTCTATGTGTGTGTCCGTAATAAATGTGTCTATAGATACTTTATGTGTTTATACATACTATATGTGTCTATGAACACTATATGTACCTAGAGATACTATATGTTTCTACAGATACTATATGTGTCTGTACATGTTATATGTGTCTATATATTATATATTTCTATACATACTATATGTGTCTATACCTACTTTATGTGTCTATAGATACTATATGTGTCTATACATTATATATGTATCTATAAATGCTTTATGTGACTATGTGTCTATACGTACTTTATGCATCTATACATACTTTATGCATCTATACATCCTTTATGTGTCTACAGATACTATATATGAATATACATTCTTTATGTGTCTACATATACTATATATGTCTATACATACTATATGTGTCTATAGATACTATATGTTTCTATAGATACTATATCTGTCTATACATGCTGTATGTGTCTATACGTATTATATGTGTCTGTACATACTATATGTGTCTATACATGTTATGTGTGTTTATAAATGCTATATGTGTCTATACATACTATATGTGTCTATACATACCGTTTATAGTGATGTTGCTGCTTTTTTATTGGTTTCATTGCATTATGTACTATGGGCAAGGAGGCCGGAAATACTAAATACAATTTGCCATTTGTGTTGTTACGAATTGTGGATTGTCGTATTCCAACGCTTTGCTGTATACCCGAAATACTGCTTAAGATTAATCTCACACTGGGGATTGTTATCTCGTGTACATCTATCTATTTGACCCGACAATCTATATTTTGTATTTTGGTTACATTTCGCCTATATTCCAACTAACATATTAAACTGTTGGTAAATAATATTTTGTCTTCATTGAAGTACATGATTTGCTTCATATTGCAGCCAACTCTTTCAAACATTCTTTCGTGCTGCGTGTAATGAAACCCGATTTTCACAAATAACAAAAACAATTCCACACAGGAAATAAACACTCATGTTCAGGAAAAGGTTAGTGGCTATTCATAGAAAGTCACCTATATGAAAATCACTGTGGGTTAGTTACAGTGCATATAACAGAAGAGAGTGAGACGTCACCTTTAAGAATAAGGATCGTTGAAAAGTAAACACAGAAACAACATACACAATATAAGTAATGTCCACAATAATGGACAAGAACACACATACTTGGAAGCACTAAAACGTAACGTGAGGTTCATACCAAGTTGTATTAATTCATATTTATTCCAAATTTATAGTGCCTGAGTTCATAGAATGCACGTGTAAAAGTTTGATATAATATGGCCATGGTGCTTTCCGCTCATCTCAACTTTCAGTTCAGATCCTGGCAAGTGACAATACCATAGATGGTTGACAATAAATACACAATGTGACTGTTGACAACATACCTAAAAGAGAGGTTCACAACACACACATAACCCTTTACTATTCAGACATTTTGAACGCAGGCAAATCACGACATTTCATTATACTTATACATATACATATTCTTATGGGCATATGAAACATCAGGCTATATGCTCAGGTCGACATTAAATGTTGCTTAGAGTATTCTTCTGCCATCATGTTGTCTGGGAGGTAGTTGCCTGTGTCCACGGAGGGCTGCACAGTCTGGAATTTCACAGAATATATCTATTATGGTAAATATTTGATACAGAACACATATACTTCTGCAGCGTAATAGTAGTCACGTAAGTCATTGATGCAGAATCATTAACGAAATATAATTCTATGGTGAACATTTTATACGGTCAGTTGAAACCAGTCTCATTAAAATCTTTTACTCCCATACGACACCCCTGTGAAGACAGCTCCATTGAAGGTCGCGTAAGGTGAACGCTGAAGTAACCCTCCAAAAGGATGTTACCTTTATAAGACGAAAGGAGTAGATGTTATGACATTCAGAAACGACAGGGCGTATTAATGATCAACAACAATATTTCTTTAATTTCAGGACAAATAGTATATTTCAGGACAACCGAGGCTCCAAGACGTGTTTCAGCATGACTGATAAGAATATTCTAAGAGGGTGGAGACAAGTACACAGCTCTGCTTCGCTCCAATGCAGATGTGGAGACCTTCAGAACCATCCAGCTGCACGATGTCTTTCATGGTAGTGTAAAATGACAACCTCTGCTCACAACGTTGAGGGCTATTGTGAGGAGGATGAAAGCGACGTGTAGTGTCTGCTTGTTCTCTCTGCAGTTTTGCCGTCGCTGGAGTGGGAAGTTAATGTTGGTCGCACATTGTTCTGCTCTGACGACACATTGTGATTCGGGATATGCCCTATAAGTGAGTGAGTGTGTGAATGAGCAAGTGCGCCTTTAACGGCATTCCAGTGTCAGCTTAATGTAGGAGGAAAGCCTGTGATGCAGGTCTCAGATGTTTACCACTTTGGAGAAACCCAAGAGCACAGAGATGGAGCTGAAAAACTTGGAAACGTAATCAGAGAGAGCCGGGATTCGAGCCCACATAGTTTTCTGGCGTGCCCAAGGGACACAAACATGTACAGCGCTTCGCCTTAGACGAGTGGGTCACCTGAGCCCCCCTATAAGTGAGTTTCTGTAGTCTGTTAAGGACTATACAGCGGAAGAGCTTTCTTGCGATGCTCAGCAAGGAGATCCCCCGATAGTTGTTACAATCACTTCTATCATCTTGTTCTAGTACATGGTGACGATGTTGTAGTTTCTCCTGTCCATGCGCACCATTCACTCGTCCATGCACTGACAGAAGTCCATGCAGAGGGCTAGCAGAACCTCCTTTCCGGACCTAATGGGCTCAAGAGTGATCCCATCCATTCTACAACCTCCTTGTTCAGCTCCTCTACCAAGGGTTTCTTGTACAGCTCCTCCATCACCGGCAGGCGCTTAATGGTTTCAAGCGAAGAGCCCAATATGTTTTTACTTGGATACAACTCAGAGTAGTGCTCAACCCATCTCTCCATCTGCTTGCCAGTGTCACTGATTGTTTCGCCAGCTGCTGCTTGCTGGGGAGCCGTGATGCTTAAAGTTGGATTTATGGCTTTCGTGCCGTCGTACACTTCTTGGATGCTCCCAGCATCAGCAGACCATTGAATGCCGTTTCAGAGCTGCAGCCAGTAGACGTTAGTTTTATTTTATTTTTCCAGGACTTTGCTTTTGGCTGTTACGAGAGCATGCAGGCCCTTCTGGTTGGGGCAGCGTTTATATTCTGTTAATGCTGCGCGCCTTTCCTCAGTGACAGGGATGAGCTCGCAGGAGTGGGTTTCGAGCCAGTCACGAGTTTCCCCTGCTTCTTCCCAGAGGGTGAGAGTGCAGTAGCGTGGGGTGTGTCTTTCAGATGGTCCCATCCAATCTTTGTTTGGCGTCCAATCTCATTAAAATCAGATTTTAGGTTTTGCTACCGTTAAAGAGATCTGAGGTAATCCCATTATGGGTCACGTCAGCTGGTGCCAGTGCTTTGACAGAGGTGTCTCCAGGACACCTTGTGCTGAGGCTTAGTCTGGAAGTAGGAATCGGCACACGTACTGGTGTGTACACAGTTCGAGAAGACACCCAGCTATAATCTTCTTGTCATCTTGTCCCTGACATCATTGCCATGATTCGTGGTCAGTACCAACTCTTTCATTGAAGTCACCAAGCAGTAGCAGCTGTTCTTGACTGGTGATCATTGCTGATGGTTTGGAGATGGTCGCAGAACTGGAACTCGTCACTTGTACACCCCGACAAGGCCATTAAATGTGACGGGTTGGAGGGGTCAGAAGTCTCTCCATGTCCATTTTTGCCAGACTCCTTCATTCTGAGCATTGAGTCCTTGACAGCAAAGCCGACGCTGGGCTTTCTTGTAGCATGGCAATGTCCACTTGCAGTCTTCGGATTTCGTTGTTGATGACAGTGTTCTTGTGTGATCACTCATCTCCTAGAGTTCCTCTGACAATGCGGTCGTCATGATGCCAACATTCAAGCATCCTATCCTAAGATCTGGCTTCTTGAGTTTCTTTCTTCTTTCTCGGTTGTTTTGAGTGGTGCAAAGTTTACAGCCCACGGACCAGGCTAAAGCGCTCGGTTCAAGATTATAATAAAGAGGTATCTATTCTACAGTGGGACTACATCAAATTTCAAAACACAGTAGGTTTATCTCCTAATTCAATGTCATTCAAGATAGTCTTATCACTGGTAGACTCCTGCTTCTAGGGTTGAACCGTCACTGTGAGGCAGTGCTGGAGTTTCCTCTCCAGGGCGCAGGCCTGGGCAGCATGATGCTCGTGCAACAGGTCCCCCGCTCCACGTCTCGCTGATGGATACCAGGGAACGGCAACATACCATCTGGTATCAGGGATGTTGCAAGAGCTGCCTGAAGAGTTTTGATGACAACATCATACTGCCCTAAGGACTCCAACATCTGATTTTTCTTAGCCTCTTAGCATCTCCCATGGATGGGATCATCCAGCCAAGGACCCGTCATCTAAAGCATCTGGTTTTGAGGTGCCAGGTTGCTGCTGCTTGTTCCCATGGCCACCCCAGTTTTAACAATCTTTGTCAGGTCACAGTTTAATAAAAGTTGACTTCTAATTATACAAATACACGCCCCCCCCCCCCCCCCCCTCCCCTCCCCCCTCCCCCAGTCTGTAAGAAGTTGTTTCAAAATAGAATGTTATAATGATATACTAACGCAGCTTTATTCTGATAGTCCCCAGTTATAATATTATACTAACGTGGCTTTATTCTGATAGTCCCCGGTTATAATAATAAACTAACGCAGCTTTATTCTGATAGTCCCCGGTTATAAAAATATACTAACGCGGCTTTATTCTGATAGTCCCCGGTTATAATAATATACTAACGAGGCTTTTTTCTGATAGTCCCCGGTTATATTTATTCTCGAGATGCAGAATTCAGATATGCTTGTCTGGATGTTTCGCTTCTGTCCGAGAATTTCGAAGCCTCGACGCTGATTGACAGATTACAGTTCACCCGACGCGACCTCCAAACAGATCTGATTGTAATGATGCATGTAAGGAAGGGCATATGTACATAGTGGACAACAAAATGACATGAGATGATTGATTACCTATTGATCATTTACAGTTATATATATATATATATATATATATATATATATATATATATATATATATATATATATATATGAGTATATCATGATCATGAGATGATTGATTACCTATTGATCATTGACAGTTATATATATGTATATATATCATTGACAGTTATATATATGTATGTATATATATATATATATATATATATATATATATATATATATATATATATATATATAACTGTCAATGATCAATAGGTGATCAATCATCTCATGATCATGATATACTCATATATATATACTCACGGACAAAGAGTAACTGTGCTCAATAAGTTCAATAAAAATATATTTATTCTGAATTAAAAAAAGGCATCATTCAATACATAATCATGAAGACATCTCCTCGACTTTAAGGCCGTGTTGAATATTTGCCTGTTCATTGGGAGCATGATACTAACCCATGGTTTTTTTTTTAAATGTGAACATAACACAATGATTGTTAAGTTGTCAGGTGCACATAAAAAACAAAACTTTTTAATTTCAATGTTCTTCGAAACACAATATTATCTCTTTGGGAGTGTGTATGGGGGGATATCATAACTCCTCGGAGAACACAACTCATCATTTACAGTTTACCATTACATGACTACTAACCATATCCTCAACGTAGATAGACGGCTCGGGTTCGAGTGGTCTCTCAAAACCACCTTTATTCTTCATAAATGTCGGCGACACTGAAACATTAATGTAATCTGAGGTGCTATCGCCAAATCTGTTCTGAGTAGGGTTGCGTGGTTGAGTGTGATGTGGTACGGTGAGACGGGTACACGTACGGCCACGGGCGTGGGAACTAGTGGGGCTAGTAGGTTATAAACGTTACTACACCACAAACGGTAATGATCTATATTGTCTTATTTGTATCACCTTGTATTATTGTTAGATGCTGTACAATTTTGTGCTTTTGAGCGACTTTTGTTTCGAATGATTGAAGGTGTGAAACTACAGGGGTTGCGAAAACAGAAGCAGCCCTGAAGTTCCTAAGTTCGTGACATACCATGGTGCACTTTCAGACCTTGAACGTAATCAAGACGTTTTAAGATTGCCTCCCTCAGTCTCTGATATTTGATGCACGTGTGCGCTGTGCGCACGCGTGTGTGTACGTGTGTGTACGAGTGTGTGTGTGTGTGTGTGCTTGTACTAGTCCGGTGAATGCCGTACTTATACTCTCTCTCTCTCTCTCTCTCTCTCTCTCTCTCCCCCCCCCTCCCTCTCTCTCTCGCTTAGTCTCCACCGCATAGGTTGTGTAAGTAGTTAAAGGTAAAAAGCTCACGAAGATGATCTCTTTTACTAAAACTGTGTTCCAGCTACCTACCTGTTGTGACATCCGGTCTCAACACTGATAATCTAGAAATAGAAACACAACAAATGTGGAACTAATCAATGTATATATTATATGCCAAGCAGAAATCAAAAGTAGCTTTCATTCGCATGTCAAAGATAAACTTCCCGAATCCATCAGGGCGGTGTCAGATCGTAAAAAAGGTTCTGTATCTTTCTATACTGGTGAAACAGAACATAAAAGTTTGCATTGCATGTAAAGTAGATGCAACCCCACACATGTTCTCTGAACGCCACACAACTGTGCATCTAGCTACCTTTATAACAAAGTTATAAACACTTAAAGTTTAAAAAACATCTCCTCACGTATTGGAAATATGTATAAAATAAAATAGAAAATCCTGTGTTGATAATTACCTTACTAGCAAAGTTACAAGCGCGTTACGTAACGTCTGGTTTGAGAATACATATGCCCAATGAAAACTGAAAGTTATGTGCTCCTAGGTTCCTCAAAATCTGAGTTGTAAGGACTTCTCTGTTTGGAAAATCCAACATGAGCATGAAAAATATATGCACATCAAGTTGATTGAAATCACTTCTGGTTTGATGCAATACATGCCATAAAGTCCCATGCCTCGAGTTTATGTACTTCTGGTTGAAAAACTTCATTCCTGGCTTTGGAAAAAAGCATATGTAATGCAAGACATCTTTAAAACAGAAAGCTACCTTAATAACAAAGCTTATTCACTTCTACCTAAATGACCCTCAATTTCCATCAATCACATGATTTGTTATTTCTAATTAAAACATCGTCGCTTGTTCTCACAAATATCACCGTCAGTGAGTGAGTGAGTTGAGTTTAACGCCGCTTTTAACAGGATTCCAGTTATATCACGGCGTGTCAGCTTAATGTGGGAGGAAAGCCCGAAGTGATGCAGGTCTCAGACGTTTACCACTTCGGTGAAACCCACGAGCACGGGCATGGTGCTGACAAACCTAGAAACATAATCGGGGCGAACCGGGATTCGAACCCACAATCATAGGTTTCTGGCGTGCCAAAGGGACGCAACTCTGCACAGGGAATTACGGCGCCTTAGTCAGCATTGATCTTCAAACACGAACACTCAAATCCGATATTTGGATAAAATATGATCTCATTGTCAGTAGAAACATGCCAAAGTTCAGCTTCCTAAGTCTGTCATTTTCAGAGGAGAAGATGTTAACAGAGCCAGTATGCCTTATATGATGCATGATAAAAAAGTCAACACGTAAAATATCGCACAAAACCCCGGAACATATATGCTGAGCCTCACTACCGACCATAGACGTACCAAATTTCATTCCATTTTGAACAATAATGGCCGAAAATAGATTTGTCAATATGGCTGCCATTATATAGGGTTATAAATGAGATACAGTCATAATTATTTACAGGCATATGGCTGTAATAATGCTTAGTGTGGCGTAAAACAACCAATACAAACTCATACATAAGTAGATATATTAAAAGAACCCACCATATTAACACCGCATGCAAGTCTGCATAAAAGGACAGTTAAGTGAGAATGGCAAACAATATTCAATGTGATCTTAACATTGACCTTGGCCTTATACATAGGTCACTCAAAACCTTTTCAGACTGTCCGGAGGATAACATGTACCACGTTTCATTTACATACAGTAAATGCTTCTTGACTAATGGTTTAAAAAAACTTGTCTGCCAACCTATGACCTCGAGAACGGCCTTGATATTCACGGTTTCAAAAACAAAGTGTAGCGGCTGATGCTAAATCCCAATCGTATTTACTACAATTACATATGCTTGACAATCAGTGTGAGTATCCCTGCTGCTTACATGCTCCTCAGGCTGAACCCCAGCACACCTATGAGCCCGGCTGCCAGCACTGCTGTGACTATCCTCATTGGAACAACGGCGGAATCATCAGTCACCTGCTCACAGCCTGAAATGAGCATACAACACATACAAAGTAGATCTCTGGTAGCCCCTGCCGTCACGTTAGTAGAGTATTGCTAAACGCGGCGTACAACCACACTCACTCACTCACAAAGTATATTTCTGGTGCCCCCACCGTCATGTCAGTAGAGTATTGCTAAAAGCGGCGTAAAACCACACTTACTCACTCACTACCAAAGTATATGTTTTATACCCCAGCCGTCATGTCAGTAGAGTATTGTCATAAAGCCGCGTAAAACCACACTTACTCACTCACAAACAATGTATATGTCAGGCACCACAGCCGTCATGTTAGTAGAGTATTGCCAAAACGGCGTAAAAGTATACTCACTCACTCACCAACAAAGTATATATATCGTATGCCAGATATGCGTATGAGGTATCGTATCAGTATACACCAGATATAATTATTCTAGAAGTTTTCAGGATAAGGAAACATGCATTAGAGACAATCGGCATTGTTGCACCACAGAAACAATAACTGTTTATTTCTGACCTATACCAATAACTGTCCGAACATGAACATATGAGCGCGCTGTAGTTGATATTGCTGACTACAAAGAGCAAACTCTATTGATCCCTCATATGGTTTTGAGAAGCCATCACGCAGCATGATGATAACTCTGACCTGGGTTTTCAGTGGAGCTAGAAGTAGTAGCATTAGATGGCCCACAGTATTCCAACTCTATGTACACAGTGGATTCATCCATCAGGTCAGAATTGACCGAGTCTGTAACGGTCACCGCGAGTGTGTGATAGATGTCCTCCCCTATATGGAATGTTGGTGTGCTGAGGACAACGTTGCCGGTGTTTGCCTCCATGGTGAAGATGATCCCTGAGTAGTCCTTGAAGCGAAATTCAGCAGACCCAACAGAATCTATGTCGTCTGCTGCCAGAGTGAGCACCGTAGAGTCCACCAATGTCGTACATGGGACGGTAGTTGTATAGAATTCCTTGGTAAATTGTGGCGCATTGTCGCTGAAATCCGTGAGTGTCACTTTGATAGTTCCTGTGATGTTGTTGATGCCATCGCTAGCCTGCACCACAATGTCATAGTAATTATCACCGCCAGTCGCTATGTCGGCGTCAAGTTTTATATTCGTCTGGAGTGTTCCGGTAGTAACGTCTATTCCAAAAATGCCGCTGCCATCAGCGCTTGAATCTACAAGAGATAGCAAATCAAGATGTACGATCGATCAAGACTTTCATGTAACAGGACTTTCATGCATATTGCATTATCAGAGAAAGAACTGATGCAAAAAATAATCTTTGCAAATTCGGTAAACCATCATTAGAACTATGTCTATAAAATTAAATGTATTTGTCTTGTTGATCCAATTATGAAAAAAAAACATATGATGTAGTATTTAGTCATAAAATAATATATACAGATTGGAGAATACTAGTATGCATATTTGCATTGATAAACGAGGAAAACTTTTATTGAGAGTCATATACATGTCATAAGCTCCATTCACAGGCACACAGAGTTCATCACTTCAGGTCATGCTTAAATCCAATTTGTGTTGACCTTATCCAAGGTATACATGTTTCCTCCCGGTGCTAGAGTAACACTAACGCTGACTGGGGCACTCTTGGCACATTCAATCTTCTTGATTTAAAAGATGCGTTCAGTGAACTTGTATTTCCTTGTAAATGACTGCAGGAGATGTTCCTCCACTGACATCTTGGATGTAAAGAACCTCTTGAAACCATTCAGGTTTCATAATAATGAGCACATGGCATATCCGCTTCACTGGTCATAAATGAGGTCTACAGTGGGAGGATATGTATCTTGGGAGATTTTAAGAGCATGGTTCTACTCGCAATGAGCAAATAAAGGTCATTATATAAAATAGTGCGAAGAAGAGAACAACTACCAAAAGCACAAATATCAAATTCATTACATAAAATGTTTGAGAAATGGACATGAATAACGTTTTTAACAAGTGCAGCTGTCGTCATTGGTGGGAAGAAACATGTAAAGTAACAGCTTCATTCGTACAATTATTTCTGAGGAGATGATGTTTACGACAGACGACCCACAATATATTTTGCATATCAATGCGACGTCACAACAATCGTAAGGAGGCGTCACACATAAAATTTTGCGAATCCTTGTTTGTCAACAAAACACATTCCGGATGGTTCGCCAACTGTTGGTGACAAATAGAACCAGACTCTATGCTCATCAACATGTCTACCAACATTTCACAAATCGCGTCTGCTATTCGAAAAGGCAACAGCTCAAGGCTAGTCTCGTCTCGTCTCTTACAGGATGTATAATTTGGTTGCACTGCGTAAATAAGGAACATGTTGCGACGATACCTTTCATGCATTTTATACGATTCTACTCTGAATTATAGAACTGAGATAGAATAAAACGATTCGGCACTATGTGCCTACTGTACCATTTCTTAGAATACAAAACATATTGGTTTCCACTTGGACTTTCAAAACACGAAGACCACCTCCGTGGTCTGGTAGAGCGTCCACCCGGAGAGCGAAAGGTCCGGGGTTCGATCCCAAAAGACGTTAATAGATGGTACTTGTTGTTACCATGTCTGGCGCTCGGCACTAAGGGGCTAAAACAAGGACTGGTCGGCTCGGAGTCAGTAGACTGTATCTGAGTGGGATATTCATGCTAAACTGCGGCATGGTATCTCAGCGTGCTAGCACTATAAATCGGCATCAGTCCGGACTAGTACACACACACACACACACGTGCACGCTATATAAGTGCAATAATCTTGGACGCGACGTTAAACCCCATTTCACCTTACCCCTTCTCAAAACACGAACAGATCTAGGAAAATACGACACAGGCATCCCATTTACTAATTATGTTCAATGCCAATGTTCTACAAATAATTGAAATCAACATACCTATTACTTCAACTGATACTAGACAATCGCAATGCTTTGACCTTTTTCTGCCAAGGGCAAAGAATCAGGGATAAGAATTGTTTCCCTTCTACTATCGTGTACATCACTGAAGAACAATGGAGAGGACACCTTGTCATTGGTTTCCTTGATGGATTGATGTTTTATAAACATACGATCCATGAATAAATATTGATTAGGAAATATAAACGAAAATACTTAAAATAATCTCGCAGACAGTGCTTTGTTCACAATTTACAATATGACATGCAGGCAGAAATAAAATATGTTTCTTTGTAGATCGTATCCTTTCAGACAAAATTCTAATATCTACATTTTATTCACACTACAAGGGCTGAAGTAATTGTTCTTGGTTGATGTAATATTTGTTTCAAACCTCACTATTATGGTTCAGTATCGTGTCAGTTTTTAAGAAACGGATTAGTTTGCTTTTAAAAAACCCATACACATACAATGTGAACAAAGTCAATGCTGTATTGACATGATATTTACGGCAGTTTTACGAAACGGGAATACATAGTATTTCAAAATCGTTATAACAGGAATAATATGATGTAATCTGGTTTGATGACGGATGAAAAACCAGTAGAAATGTCAACCCAAATGTTGATAGCCTGTTTAGGTTACAGTTAAAATAGCTTATCGAGGCCACTAAGTAGATATAGACAACTATCTGACATGTGATTGGTAGCCATTACTGTATTCAACTGCCACAACAGACTTACATGAAAAGCTGTAATTCACAAGCGCACATGTCAAAGTAGGAGTCAGGCGGAACGAAACACATTCTGGTATTACAGTTAAACCAATATTATCAAAAAGATATATCACTGCTCTTATTAGATCCGAAATTTATTATGTTTATTCAATCTGCATTAATACCCAATTCCCAGTTCTTATTCAACAGCCGGCTACAAAACAAACACGGTTTACTGACTAAACTGCTTACAACGTTTCACCAGTATGGAACGTGAAGACATGTAGTTCTTATTAGAGCGGACAAATTGGGACGTGCTGATTGACTTGAAAGGTTTGGCTGGTTGAGTTTACAGCACACTTGGAGGTATTTCTTCTGGGACGAAACCGCAACACATGAATCCTGCTGTCATGTACAGATCACTTAAGCTCGTCTGCTTCACTTCAACTCAAAAACCAAAACCAATCCATAACAATATATTATAATTGATGGTATGATTGCGCACACTACGTGATTCACACAAGGCGCTTGACCTACCGTCTACACCTAGACATTGAAATGAGCCCAAACCGTGGAACCTATAATTCCCTTTGTTTTTTGTCCATTTGTCCTTATGCACACCTTTAGAGTCCCTTGAGAAATACCATCACATCCGTCTCACCTGAGATGACGGAGACAATGCTGTAGCTAATGCTCCCCTGTGTCCCTTTGTCCACATCAGTAGCAGTGAACTCCTGCACCATCGCCCCAGGGTTCACACTTTCTGATAGCGTCACCCCCGGAAAGTTATTACTGCCGTCAACCGTCGGGGAAGACCACACCGGAGGGGTCTCGTCAGTACCAGACACCTGCATTTACCAACCACACTGCTCAAGCTTGTAAAGGTCAACACACGTTCAAACTTAAATTAATAACATGCACCTCGCTAATCTGTAAAATATATGTGCCACTTTACATTATCCAAGCGAAGATACAGATGTTTTGAAAATTAAACTATGTTTTCATGTTTAGTGAACTTAAAAAGGGGGCGCACACACAGTGTATGTTATTAGAAAAGTTTCTAAGTACCTGTACGGAGACCAATACGGAGCCAGTAAGAGGCTTGCCGTGTGTTGGTTTGTCTCGACACAACAGAGTCAGAGAGTATACATATCCTGTCCCTTCCAGTGCCTCGTAGTCCAACTGGCTACCGTCGACATGCACCTCCATCGCCGATACGGAAAATATCGTGTCAGCGCCGTCAGTAGTGGGTATGACTAGTTCAACGTCACCGTTGACACCTGAATCGTCATCTGTGCACACAACGTCCACGAGTTTGGCTGGAAAATGCACATACAGGTTAAAATGTCTGATTCTGCAATTAAACAGCCCTCATTGAATACATTACACGTATAATTTTTGTTAATAGCGTGCAGTTCGTGAATCTATTATTTCTTTCAGTTTATGTTTCGTTTGTTTCGCCGTCAGTCACCCCAGTTCACAATATAACAACGGACATCAACCATGTTAGAGAGAGCTTCGGTTTTGTAGCAGAAGATATAGATCCCCAGAATCTTATATGCCTTGTATAACAGCCCCCATCATTGGAGATCGTGAATCACAATGTGTATCTTTATTTGTTATTCGCTATCATAGAGAGCGGAAAGTCAGGGGTTAGATGCCCGGCCTCGTTAAACCTAAAGACGTTAAAGGATGGTACTTGTTGTCACCGTTCCTGGCGCTCTGCATTAAGGGTCTTAAACAAGGACTGGTCGGCTCGGAGTCAGTATACTATGTCTGAGTGAGGTATTCATGCTAAACTACGGCATGGTATCTCAGTGCATGCTCGTTGCTATATATGTGCAAAAATCTTGAAGGCGGCGTTTAACCTCACCACCTCATGCAGGCAGCCTTGGTATATTATTGCTTGCCCACATTCACTCACTCCTTCACTCGGAAAGAACTGTTACGAACAAGTCTATTAACCTGATGCACTGTTTTCCTCTACAGTTGCCTTGTAAATCTGCTCCCCAAACACTGGTACAAATTCGTTTACATCAATAACAGCGACGTCAACATCGACAGTGCCTGTCAGAGCAGCTGAGTCGGTGACAGTGACGGTGACACCGAGGGACGTAACTCCGTTGTCAGCATCTATAGCGTTTGCGACGAACACACGGCCAGATGTTTCATTGATAGCCAAGCTGCTGCTGTCAGTGCCTGAAATGTTGGTGAAATGTGTAGGGCGTTAACGTTAATTTAACTGGACACCATATACTCTCTTTTACGCAGCTAAAAATAAGTAAAAACAGTATTAAGGCACTGTTTCTTACCAGATATATTCCTGGTTAGCTGGATGTTGTGTTTAGTGTAATCTTAGCCATCACACAAAATCAACCTAGTTAGGACAGCTTAATCTGGGTGTAATATTCTTTTAGCTATGGAGAACATTGCGATGCCGAGACACATTCAAAGTATCTTGATACATCGCTTTCTGAGACCTAAGATTATCCTGTTTTGCAACATGTCAACAATGTCAAAATTTAGTTTAAGAAGTGGTGCAGAAAATTAATTATTAATCATTATCTACACAAACGTTGAGCTAGTTAAATGTAATACTTGCATGAACAAATCTGAATATGAAATGTGCGGTTCCGCAACAAAGTAGTGTTTCAGATGTTTAGAACGTGTAGTCTCTTAGAAGACTATTCTTAAAGATATGATGAGTATGGCTTAACACCACCTTCAGCAACATTCCAGCAACACCACGACAACAGGAATGGGTTTCAAATATTTCGCACCCATGCAGGTCATCCATGTCGGCATGATAAGCCAACGTACTGACCCCACTGACATTCATAAATTTATGAGCAAGAAATGTTTAAACGAAATGAAGGATAATTTGCATCTTCTTCGTCTTATTAACTGCTTTTTAAGGTGGATACCTGATCTATCGATCACGTTTTACACCTTCTGTTTTATTACCCTACCCATTCGTACCACTGAGGGCGTATGTAGCACTGTCGTGTGTGTCCACGTCGCTTAACTCAAACAGGCGACCTATCACCGTCCCGAAGTCAAGTTCCTCTGGAATGGTGACGAAGTCGTAGCCCGTGAGTGTTGGGGCGGTGTCAGCAATATCTGTCACTGCGATCGTCAAAGTTTTTGTTGAGGATGATGTCCCGTCTGAAGCACTAGAATATATGAATATGTGTGAATTATAACCTTTTAATGGGATCAAGGTTACGATAAGACCGTGCATTGTACATGCTTAGCCCACAAAAGGAAAATGTCGTCACAAACAGAAACAGTTGACGCGTGCCCTCGTGTCGAAAGGATCAAGCGTTAACCAAAGTTGCTCACTCATTCAACCCCACCTCGACACACAGAATTTCTCCATGCATGCATTCCTTTCAGAAGTCGGACAACACATGGTGGGGGCACGCTGCATGGTTTTGAAAATGAGACATAGAAATATCATTTGATAAAGAGAGACTTTCTTCTGCCAGCGCGATAAAGGCGGAACACCTCCAGTGTATGTTACTAATACGTTTCATTCATAATTAATTTCATTCTCTGCTCTCTTTGCCCGATGCTAACCAAATGATTCAAAGCGGTGTATACAATGTCTAAACTTCACATAAACCATAAAGTGCAACTCCATTAACTTGACTGGAAATGGAAGCCAAACCAAAACCTATATTTAAGAGTAGACTACAGTCAAAACAGTCATCTTACTCGACTTCCACGGAGTAGCACCTCGTTGTCTCGTAGTCAAGAGCCGCCAGAGTCAGTATCTTCGGCTCGGTTGCATCACCTTCGAAAACTGCTGTGTGTGACCCGGTAACGGTTAATGTAACTGGATCACCGTCGTAGTCGTCTACACCTAACGTTGCTACAACATGTCCTACAGCAACGTCTTCCGCCACTGAGAACTTGAAGTTGACGTCAGTGAACACAGGGGCGTTGTCGTTGACACCAACAAGCGTCAATTTCTGAGTAGCCTGAGTTTCCTTCTGGGTAGAGCCACGATCAGCAGCCTTGATGACCACATCGTAGGAAACGACGCCTCCTGTGCCTGTATCTGCATCCAGAGCCTTGCCCACACGTAGACTCCCACTGTCTCGGTCAATTACAAATGTGTTTGGTGCGCTGTTGCCTGTGTCTGTGTAATAAATATATCACTACCTATTATTGAATGTTCAGTCACTTCACAACACAGACAACCGTTTAGACTCTGACTTACTTGGTTCTCATGTTATTGGACATATCTATACTAGGTGAAGCGACGTCACGGAAAGTGGAAGCACTGTGTTCACGATCATTTCGGTTGTCATCTTACCACTCCATGGTACCACTAGTACAAGTATGTTTATTATACCTGTTGTAATTGAGACGATCTCATAGTGCACTCTTCCGTCGTCTCCGTGGTCGTCGTCTGTTGCTACGTAGGTGACGATAGCTGTACCCGGGACCGTATCTTCATTAAGCATCTCATCGGGGAAGTTACCAGATGTTGGGACCGGAGAAGTAAAGGCCGGGGTAAACTCGTTCTTTCCCGAAACCTGCAGATATAATCTTTATACATTCCTACGTTTGAATACACCAACACTGCCATACATAGCATCATTAAGAGAGCAATGCATGTGTGTGAGAGAGTTAAAATTTATAATGGCGTTGGCGGTATGTCAGCCATAGAGTGAATAGAAGAAATTATACACTAATGATAAATTTAGAATATATATAACTGTCGACAAAATACAGTAAAACAACTAGATTATAATTAAATCTAAAAGTATGGTAAGTAAAGTAGACACTTGAAAATTGGATTTGACCCATCAACTATCAACGTTATCAAAATGTTACTAGACTGAAAACAGTCGCCAAAATATTGCAAACTTAAGATCCAAAACACAAAGATACCCGTATCAAATACATCACCATCGAATAACCAGTTCTTATTTGTTTAATGCCCTGTAGCATAGTGTGTAATAATAAACTGTATAATGATACGTAACAATACAGAATAAAAACGGGCTGTGTGTCAGCAATAACCACAGTTAGGGCACCGTACTAGAAACCATGGGAACTTGCGGTACATGTACTTCTTCTATCTACGTGGTACCACAGCAGCATCCTTTGGTCGCTGGTGACAGTTATCAAAGTTAGTCACAAGTTGAAATGACAGATACGCTTAAAGGGCCTGCGTGCAACTACTTTGAAAGACGTGGAACTTGCATACCAAGGCATGTGAGCATCTGGACTTGAACAAATTACTAGCAACATACACCTCTCCCTCACCTACCTACCTGTACGGCCACCATGACGACACCAGTGAGGGATGGCCACTTTGAAGGCGTGTCGGACACGCCAACTGTCAGATAGTAGGTATAGTCTGTGGCCTCGAGATCTTCATAGTTTATTTGACTCGCATCGCCCCACAACTCCATGTCTTTGTACTGAAACAAGCCACTCGAGTCCCCTCCGGTCACCGTCGCTTCGAAGGCCGCATTATCACCAGCGTCAGCATCGCTACAAGTTAGGGCAGACATGATCTTTTGATCACCTGTGACGAGAAAAGGCGTCATATAACATATGGCATCATTCGGCCCTTCAAAGCCAAATCTATTTATTTTTTACTGCAGGTGTACCTTGGAAAGATTAAACAAAATAAATTTCAACTAGCACGTTCTTGTTGACAATCAATGATAATGAGCAAATCTATCCCCCGAGCGATTCGGTATTGCCACCAATGCCGCGACCGGCATTATTCCAGGAGCCAACATGAGCAAATAACGTGACGATGTAGCACATCCAACATTCGGAGTGTGTGACACTTGGTCATGCTTGGGTAATGTCTAGGGATAGGTTCTGGGCCTGGGCCCACTTGCACTAAACGACCTTAGCGCTAAGATGATCGTAACTCCCATACTTTTAACAAAGGCTTACGATAGTCGTAGAGCTAAGATCGCTTTGTGCAAGTGGGCCCTGTTGTATCATCAAATATTGGTATTAGTTCTTTTCTAATACAGATCTATGTTCTAGATGGGTGATGTTATGTTGATGTTTTTAGGTGTTAAGCGTCTATGAACATTGTTCTTCAGGTAGACATATTTTCGCAAACAATGTTTGTAATTGTAAACATTAGTTACAACCAGATATTATGATTTGAAGAAAGAAAAGTTACATATGCATGATTATGATCCACCCAAAGGCAAAGACTTTGTTTGTGTATTTTCGTGGCAGTTACAGTCGTTACTGAGTTTAAGGATTTGAATGGTCTTTATGAGATTACAAATAATGTTTCCGGACGGCAAATTTCATGTTTCAATTTTCCAGATCAATAGTTATTGTGGTTCCCACTTTTACACTGTATTTTTCCATCTTGTTTCAGACTGGACGCGAGCGGTGCCATATCGCTAGACATACAGGTTCTAAAAACAGGGGGTGCTTAATTAATGTCCAGGTGTATATAACAAAAGTAAGACGGTTCCTAAAAAAAATACTTAAAAGATCAAGGGCACGGGTAGCCCAGTCCTCTAGGGCGCCGCAATTTGCTGTGCAGAGTTGCGTCCCTTATGTTCGCCAGAAACCTATGATTGTGTGTTCGAATCTTGGTTCACCCTTATTATGTTTCTAGCTTTACCAGCACCATACCTGTGCATGTGGGTTTCACCAAAGTGGTAAACGTCTGAGACCAGCATCATTTGGGCTTTCCTCCCACATCAAGCTGACACGCCGTGATATTACTGGGATATTGTTCAAAGCGGATTTAACTTCCTCCCTCCCTCAGTAATACAAACAAAACCAATACAAATAATACGAATTCACATAAAATAGTATTTAAAGGGTAAGTGCAAAAGCTTTAAACTCAGCCAAGAATAGTTTGTCACAATGGTCATGCTTGATTACGGCTAAAATAAACCACTCTCTCACTCACTCGCCTACTGCCATATGACTGAAGAACATCCAAGAGTTGTTAACTTAATTCTGTACTGAAAACACTGTCATAAAACATGTTCGGACTATGATGAAACAAATACGATCATAATACGTGACTTGGGTTCATTGAAACGTAGTGGATATCACAGAAGAACATGGAAGCACTGCGGAGACAACATAGAAATGATGGAACAAGAACCACGCATGTTGTCCCACGTCTTTGCTTTCTGGAATCTATATTTATAAAAAAGTGTAATAGCTAAGTTTGAAGAAGGTAAGAAGGAAACTGAGATCCACAATTATCTCAACAACTGTGATGACGCCACACTTCTACTCCAGAACCAATAATTCTAGATGGTCTGAACAGCTGTGATGGAGTCACACTTCTAATCCAGAACTAATTATTCAACATTGTCTGAGCAGCTGTGAGGACGCCACACTTCTACTTCAGAGCTAATCATTCAAGATGGTATGAATAACTGTGATGACGCCACACTTCTACAACAGAGCCAATAACTCAACATGGTCTGAACAGCTGTGCTGACGCCACACTTCTACTCAGGAGTTAATTATTCAAGAAGGCCTGAACATATTTCTACTCCAGAGCTAATCATTTGAGATGGTATAAACAGCTTTGATGGAGTCACACTTCTGCTTCAGATCTTATTATTCAAGATGGTCTGAACAGCTGTGGTGACGCCACTCCTCTACTCAAGAGCTAATCATTCAAGATGGTGTGAACAGCTGTGATGACGCCAAACTTCTACTTCAGAGCTAATCATTCAAGATGGTCTGAACAGCTGTGGTGACGCCACTCCTCTACTCAAGAGCTAATCATCCAAGATGGTCTAAAGAGCTGTGATAACACCACCCTTCCATTCTAAAGCTAATTATTCAACATGGTCTGAAAATCTGTGATGACGCCACATTTCTACTCCAGAGCTAATCATTCAAGATGGTCTGAACAGCTGTGATGACGCCACGCTTCTATTCCAGGGCTAATTATTCAAGATGGTCTGAAGAGCTGTGATGACGCCACACTTCTATTCCAGGGCTAATTATGCAAGATGGTCTAACGAGCTGTGATGACGCCACACTTCTTTTCTAGAGCTAATCATTCAAGATGGCCTGAAGAGCTGTGTTGGAGTCACACTTCTGCTCCAGATATTATTATTCAAGATCGTCTGAACAGCTGTGATGACGCCACATTTCTACCCCAGAGCTATTCATTCAAGATGGTCTGAACAGATGAGATGACGCCACTCTTCTAATCCAGAGCCAGTTATCCAAGATGGTCTGAATAGCTGTGTTGAGGCCACACTTCTACTCCAAAGCTAATCATTCAAGATGATCTGAACAGCTGTGATAGAGTCACACTTCTGCTCCAAATATTATTATTCAACATCGTCTGAACAGCTGTGATGACGCCACATTTCTACTCTAGAACTAATCATTCAAGATGGTCTGAAGAGCTGTGATGGCGCCACGCTTCTATTCCAGGGCTAATTATTCAAGATGGTCTGAAGAGCTGTGTTGACGCCACACTTCTTTTCTAGAGCTATTCATTCAAGATGGTCTGAAAAGCTGTGATGACGCCACACCTCTACTCAAGAGCTAATCATTCAAGATGGTCTGAACAGCTGTGATGATGCCACACTTCAACTCTAGAGCTAATCATTCAAGATCGTCTGAACAGCTGTGATGACGCCACATTTCTACTCCAGTGCTTTTCATTCAAGACGGTCTGAATAGCTGTAATGACGCCACATATCTACTCTAGAGCTAATCATTCAAGATGGCCTGAACAGCTGTGTTGACGCCACACTTCTATTCCAGGGCTAATTATTCAAGATGGTCTGAAGAGCTGTGATGACGCCACACTTCTACCATAGAGCTAATCATTCCAGGTGGTCTCAACAACTGTGATGACGCCACACTTCAACTCTATAGCTAATCATTCAAGATGGTCTGAACAGCTGTGATGGAGTCGCAGCTCTACTCCAGAGCTTAGTATTCAAGATGGTCGGAACAGCTGTGATGACGCCACACTTCAACTCTAGAGCTAATCATTCAAAATAGTTTGAATAGCTGTGATGGAGTCACTCTTATACTCCAGAGCTAATTATTCATTAAGGTCTGAACAGCTGTGATGGGGTCACACTTCTACTCCAGAGCTTATTATTCAAGATGGTCTGAACAGGTGTTATGACGCGACACTTCTACTCCAGAGCAAAATTATTGAAGAAGGTCTGAACAGCTGTGATGCTTCTACCATAGAGCTAGTCATTCAAGATGGTTAAGATCCTAGTAATAAACGCCAAGGCGATATAAGCAGTAAGGCATGGATTGAATACTTTACTCAGGTGCTCAGGTATTCAAGACAATGTTACAAATACAGAAATCATGTCTTTTGTCAGTAGTTATATTGATGATATATACTCTCCAAAAAAAAAGAAACTTGACACTGACTTTAAAATGTAATATAATGCGATTGTTTCAAAATAGGACACAGAAACCATAATTGAAACACTGTTTGAAGATCAATGTACACAATGTTCACAACATTAATCGTGTCACCTAGACAGACACACGTACACGATACAGTTAATGTCACAGGGGTACAGAAAATGTCAGTATCGTTTGTGCCCACCACGTGCATCAATCACCGCTTGACACAGACGACCCATAGTTGCAATCAAGTTGTCAATAACACGCTGTTGGATGTCCTGCCATTCATGCTGAAGTGCATCAAGAAGCGCCGGAAGTGTTTGGGGCGGTGGATTCCTTCTGCGAACGCGTCGATCCAACTCGTCCTACAGATGCTCAATCGGGGACAAATCTGGTGACCGGGCTGGCCAAGGTAATGTCTGGATGTTGTTGTGCTGTAAGAAGTCCTTACAAACACGTGCAATATGCGGTCGAGCGTTGTCCTGCTGGAACTGTCCGCCATGAACGTTGACGTGAGGAAGAACGTAAGGCTGTAGGATCAAGTCTCTGTAAAGCACACCTGTCAATGCACCTGCCACATGCACGAGAGGCGTCCTACCACCGTGATGAATTCCGGCCCATACCAGGACATTCCCGCCGCTAAATAGGACAACCTACTGCACACAGTTGGGGCGTAACGTTCACCCCGACGTCTGTAGACACGTGCGCTCCCATCAGCACGAGTGAGTAGGAAACGGGACTCGTCAGTCAACAGTACATTTCTCCACCTTGCACGTGCCCATCTAACCCTCTGTTGGCACCAAAGCAGACGGTCCGCCAGATGACGTGGGGACAATACATGATGTCGAACAGGTCTTCGTGCAAAAGGTCCAGCCTCCCTCAGTCTGTTGCGTACCATTTGATCTGATATTCTGCGTACCCCAGGGATATCCTTGGTTGTAGACGTGGCTGTGGTAGTGCGGTCTCGGAGGTGGCGCGGCCGGATGTATCGATCTTGTGCTTGGGTTGTCAACCTTGTTCTTCATGACCTTGGTCTGTCGTCAACTCTGAGTTGTTGTATCGGGTCAACAGTGCGGAGATTGTCTGTCTGGATACGCCAAAGTGCCTGGCCACTTCTTGCTGAGTTGCTCCAGCTTGTAATCTCCCAATGGCGTTGTTCCGTTGAGCTGCATTCAGTCTTGGCATTCTGTCACCGCCTCTACTGCCGTTATAAGGACTGTATGTTACAATACAATCAGCCGTTGATGTGGATTTTTATACCCATTCAGCAGGGGGGCCTGCATGCCTAAATGCAGGATCCTGTGCTGCATGTTTTTTACAGGCGTTTGCGTTTGGATAAAGCTGGAAAATTGATCCCCAAACGCTACGTTTATGTGCTTTGCATGTGTTTTCGCGAATTATAGACACATCTTCTTTCTGTTTGACTTATTTGGTTCTCATTTCATGTAATTATTTTAGATATTTGGCAAAAAGTGGTTTTACAACTATGTCAAGTTTCTTTTTTTGAAGAGTATAGATAATTTGGAGATTGATGAGGGTATAAATGACATGATAAACCAGCCTATAACTGAAGATAAGATCGTCTTTGCTATTTCATCTTTAAAACATTATAAAGCACCTGGTCCTGACGGCATTCCCCCTTGAGGTCTACAAATGCGGAGGGAGTATTTTGTCACCTTACCTTAAGTTTTTGTTCAATTTCAGATTTACGAAAGGGACATATCCTCCACAGTGGTCAAAGATAATTATATTTCCTTTACATAAGAAAGGAAGCACAAGAGATGTTAATAATTATAGAGGCATTTCTGTGATGGGCATATGTGGGAAAATATTTACTTTTATTCTTAACAAAAGACTCAGCGATCTTGTATTTTTTATGACAAATTACCAGAGTGTCAGGCGGGTTTTCACAAAGGATATTCTTAATGTTTTTACTCTACTGCGCCTTATCCAAAAATACTTGTCTAAATCAAAAGGTAGATTTTATTGTATATATGTTGATTTTCAAAAGGCATTTGATTCGGTGAATAGAGATTTGCTATGGTATATTTTATCTACAAATTGTATTAAAGGAAAGATGTTGAATATGATACGTGATATTTATGCAAAAACAATTTCTTGTGTGAAACTTGATAACTTTTCTTTATCAGATTATTTCTAATGTCTTAGTGGAGTTAGACGAGGTTGCATTTTGAGTCCTCTTTTATTTTTTATGTTTATCAATCAATTGGAAGACTCATTACAGACGTATGGTGGTAGAGGTATATTTGTCGGAGAAGATTTCAATGATCTGTTTTTATTGTTGTATGCTGATGATCTATGTATATTTGATGATTCAGTTTTATCTTCTTTTTGTAAAAAATGGGGTTTGAAAGTTAACTTTGATAAAACTGAAATATTAGTTTTCCGAAATGGTGGAAAACCTAAAAATGCAGAAAAATGGTTTTATGATGATGTACATATAAAGATAGGTACATATTATAGTTATTTAGGTGTTGTATTTTCAAACCGATTATCATGGTCAAAATGTGTGCAAACTTTAGTCCAGGAAGCCAATAAAGCTCTTAATTCCCATTAAGCAATTACACATTAAACTTAACTCCCTTCCTTTACCAATATTGTTTCAAATGTTTGATACGCAAATAAAACCAATATTATTTTACTGTTCAGAAATCTGGGGAACCATACAAACTAAATTTTGTAAATATTGACTTGGTGTCGGGAAATCTTGTACAAATGTTGCTATTTTGGGTGAATGTGGACGCTATAAATTGTATTGTGAGACTTATGTACATTGTTTGAAATATTGATGTAAACTAACCACTATGTCAAATGAAAGACATCCTAGACAATGTTATATAGATTAGATCAAGTAGTAAGGGTTACATGGGTTACTAACATTAAGAATATTTTGTATCTATATGGTTTTGGTTTGGTATGGGAAAATCAATCTGTTGGTCACACTGATTTATTTATATGTGAATTTTCACAAAGAGGTAAGGTGAGGTGAAATTGGGTTTAACGTCGCGTCCAAGATTATTGCACTTAAATAGCGACGTGCATGTACGTGTGTGTGTTTGTGTGGCTGCTTGTACTAGACCGGACTGATGCCGATTTATAGTGCTAGCTCACTGAGATACCATGCCGCAGTTTAACATGAATACCCCACTCAGACACAGTATACTGACTCCGAGCCGACCAGTCCTTGTTTTAGCACTTTAATGCCGAGCGCCAGACAGGGTAACAACATGTACCATCTTTTAACGTCTGGTATGACGCGGTTGGGGATCGAACCCCGGACCTTCCGCTCTCTGGGCGGACGCTCTACCACTAGACCATGGAGGCGGTCCACAAAGAGGTAAAGATTGTTATATACAAACATGGCATTCACAAGTTAATGATTATAAACATTTAGAATTTTATTCGTCACTCAAAACAGCATTTGTTATTTTATTTTAAAAATCATTTGTAAAGAACTAAGAAGAATGTTATCACTGTTAAGAATTGGAGAATTAAATATCATGGTGAATATTGGAAGAAAAAGTAATATTGATTTTAATTTTAGATTTTGTCCTTTTTGTAAGAGCATCATTGAAACGGAATTACATTTTATGCTATCATGTCCATTATATGATGATATTAGACAGAAACACATTCCAAATACATATTGTAAATCTCAGTTATTTAAGCATATAAGCTCAGGCAAGCTAACTAATTTACTTCAATGCCGTAAATATATTAAAGAGGCTATTGTATTACGTTCATCCCATTTGTGATACTTGTTTAATGTTGCACCAATATGTGTATTCTATATGTCGATATTTATTTGTACATGGGCCTGTGGCCTTATACTGAATAAAGAAATTAAACATGCTAAATGTTCACAGGTGGTCTGAGTACCTGAGTATCTATAAAATACAGAATAATATTTTGATTCCAACATGACATGATTCGTTTTACTGAACAGGTGAGAGAGTGAGTGAGTATGGTTTAATGCCGCTTTTTAGCAATATTCCAGCAATATCACGGCGGAGGACACTAGAATGGACTTCACACACTGTCCGGCCTTCGGCGTGACGAGCGAACGCCTTTAACCCCTTGGCTACCCCACCGCTGAACGAAAATAAACCTATATCAATATCACAAACATTGGCATATTAACCAAACCTGATACCAAAATTATGTTGTACATGTTATGGCGTGTGCTAATCCCAGTTAATTCAACTCTCGGTCTCTTTTGAAAATAGCTCTTTGTGTATATTACAAAGTTAAAAAGTACCCCGCTTTTGCACATGACTAAAGTTAATCTGACATGACCACGACATATTTATGTATCGCTGTTTCAGTCTGTACCAACAGGGTTCAGGTGTCATCTCGCCGACCACCCCAATCCGCCACCCCATCTCCAACCTGAATCTATTTGACGGTACTCACTGTTCGTGCCTCCTTCCTCAAGATTTGCAGTGTACAATAACTGTTCACATTTTGGGGCGTTGTCGTTGATGTCCACTACAGTGATGTTAATGGTCTCAGACGCGACGTTAGATGCGGCGTCAGTGGCGTTCACTATGATGGTCAGGGTGTCTCCATCTGTCTCTCGATCAACTGTGGAGCTGATGGTCAGCTCTCCTGAACCAGAAATGTCAAAGAAAGAGGCATGCGGACCTGCAGGAGGAAATTGTCAGAGGTTATTCACATTCAGAAGGTTTTAAACAAATCATGATAATGTAGGTTATCCAAGCTAGGATAACTAATATTAAATATTGCATTATACGGTGATGTTAATTTACATATAAAACATTGACGTCAGAGAAAGAGTAAAGGGGATAAAAAGTGAATATATCAATGGATCACTGTAAATCAGTCATGACACCAGATGTCCGTGAAAAGGCAAAGCATGTCCATTCTCAACCGGTAGCCATCACAATATGCAAAAGGGTAAATATTTGTTTGTAAATGATTTTCTAAGACAAAAGCTAGTAGGGCTCACTATTTCCCCAGACCTTGACTCCAACATCAGCTGAAGAACAATTTTGATATTGGAGATATTTTGATGCCTTTGATGATTTTGAGCCGGTTTCTCTTACAAAGCACAATGGTATAGCATAGTAATGACATGATTAAAAAATGCACTGCTGCATATTGACATCAATATTTTGATCAATATTTTGACCCAGATCGATTGTCATTTGAAGAATGTCCCTGTATAAATGTTTGTCCTTTGTAACTCTACTGGCGCTTAATACCACCGACCTGACTCCAACATCAGCTGAAGAACAATTTTGATATTGGAGATATTTTGATGCCTTAAAGTGTGAGCCGGTTTCTCCTATAAAGCACAATAATATAACATAGTAATGATATGATTCAAGGGCCGGGGGACCGGTGGGGCGTGTTACAGGCCTGTGGACCGGTGGAGCATGTTACAGACCTGTGAACCGGTTGGGCGTGTTACAGACCTGTGAACCGGTTGGGCGTGTTACAGACCTGTGGACAGGTGAGGCGTGTTACAGACCTGTGAACCGGTTGGGCGTGTTACAGACCTGTGGACCGGTGGAGCATGTTACAGACCTGTGAACCGGTTGGGCGTGTTACAGACCTGTGAACCGGTTGAGCGTGTTACAGACCTGTGGACAGGTGAGGCGTGTTACAGACCTGTGAACCGGTTGGGCGTGTTACAGACCTGTGAACCGGTTGGGCGTGTTACAGACCTGTTGACAGGTGAGACGTGTTACAGACCTGTGGACTGGTGCAAGGGCTTACATGTGCTATACCAAGATACATAGGGCCGGTGGACAGGTGGGGCGTGTTTACAGACCTGTGGATAGGTGGGGCGTGTTACAGCAGGAGGACCGGTGGAAGCGCTTACATGTGCTATACCAAGATACATAGGGCCGGTGGACAGGTGGGGCGTGTTACAGACCTGTGGACAGGTGAGGCGTGTTACAACAGGAGGACCGGTGCAACGGCTTACATGTGCTATATTAAGATACATAGGGCCGGTGGACAGGTGGGGTGTGTTACAGACCTGTGGATCGATGGGGTGTGTTACAGCAGGTGGACCAGTGGGGCGTGTTACATCACCAGGAGGACCGGTGTAAGGGCTTACATGTGCTATATTCAGATACATAGGGCCGGTGGGCAGGTGAGGTGTGTTACAGCTGGTGGACAGGTGGGGTGTGTTACAGACATTTGGACAGGTGAGGCGTGTTACAGACCTGTGAACCGGTATGGTATGTTACATCAGGAGGACCGGTGCAAGCGCATACATGTGCTATATTAAGATACATAGGGCTGGTGGACAGGTGGGGCGTGTTACAGACCTGTGGACCGGTGGGGCGTGTTACCTCAGGAGGACCGGTGTAAGGGCTTACATGTGCTATATTAAGATACATAGGGCCGGTGGACAGGTGAAGTGTGTTACAGCTGGTGGACAGGTGGGGTGTGTTACAGACATTTGGACAGGTGAGGCGTGTTACAGACCTGTGAACCGGTATGGTGTGTTACATCAGGAGGACCGGTGCAAGCGCTCACATGTGCTATATTAAGATACATAGGGCCGGTGGACAGGTGGGTCGTGTTACAGACCTGTGGACCGGTGGGGTGTGTTACCTCAGGAGGACCGGTGTAAGGGCTTACATGTGCTATATTAAGATACACAGGGCCGGTGGAGAGGTGAGGTGTGTTACAACTGGTGGACCGGTGGGGTGTGTTACAACAGGAGGACCGGTGTAATGGCTTACATGTGCTATATTAAGATACACAGGGCCGGTGGACAGGTGGGGTGTGTTACAGACCTGTGGACCAGTGGGATGTGTTACAGACCTGTGGACCGGTGGGGCGTGTTGCAGCAGGTGGGCCAGTGGGGCGTGTTACAACAGGTGGACCGGTGGGGCGTGTTACAGCAGGTTAACCAGTGGGGCGTGTTACAGCAGGTGGACCGGTGGGGCGTGTTACTGACCTGTGGACCGGTGGGGCGTATTACAGCACGAGGATCGGTGCAAGGGCTAACATGTGCTATAATCAGATACATATGGCCGGTGGACAGGTGGGACGTGTTACAGACCTGTGGACCAGTGGTGCTTGTTACAGCAGGAGGATCGGTGCAAGGGCTTACATGTGCTATATTAAGATACACAGGGCCGATGGACAGGTGGGGTGTGTTACAAACCTGTGAACCGGTTGGGTGTGTTACAGACATGTGGACAGGTGAGGCGTGTTACAGACCTGTGAACCGGTTGGGTGTGTTACAGACATGTGGACCGGTGCAAGCGCATACATGTGCTCTATTAAGATACATAGGGCCGATGGACAGGTAGGGTGTGTTACAGACCTGTGAACCGGTTGGGCGTGTTACAGACATGTGGACAGGTGAGGCTTGTTACAGACATGTGGACAGGTGAGGCGTGTTACAGACCTGTGAACCGGTTGGGTGTGTTACAGACATGTGGACAGTTGAGGCGTGTTACAGACCTGTGGACCGGTGGGGTGTGTTACAACAGGAGGACCGGTGCAAGCGCATGCATGTGCTCTATTAAGATACATAGGGCCGATGGACAGGTTGGGTGTGTTACAGACCTGTGAACCGGTTGGGCGTGTTACAGACATGTGGACAGGTGAGGCTTGTTACAGACATGTGGACAGGTGAGGCGTGTTACAGACCTGTGAACCGGTTGGGTGTGTTACAGACATGTGGACAGGTGGGGTGTGTTACAGACCTGTGGACAGGTGGGGTGTGTTACAGACCTGTGCACCATTTGGATGTGTTAAAGCTGGTGGACAGATGGGGCGTGTGAAATCAGGAGGATCGGTGCAAGGGCTTACATGTGCTATATTAAGAAACACAGGGGCGTGTTACTGACGTGTGGACCTGTGGGGCGTGTTACTGACGCGTGGACAGGTAGGGCGTGTTGCAGACTTGAGGACCGGTGGGGTGTGTTACAGCAGGAGGACCGATGGAAGCGCTTACATGTGCTATATTAAGATACACAGGGCCGGTGGACAGGTGGGGCGTGTTACAAACCTGTGAACCAGTGGGGCGTGTTACAGCAGGAGGACCGGTGCAATGGCTTACATGTGCTATATTGAGATACACAGGGCCGATGGACAGGTGGGGCTTGTTACTGACCTGTGGACCGGTGGGGCGTGTTACAACAGGAGGACCGGTGTAATGGCTTACATGTGCTATATTAAGATACATAGGGCCGGTGGACAGGTGGGGTGTGTTATAGATCTGTGGACAGGTGGGCGTGTTACAGACGTGTGGACCAGTGGGGTGTTTTACAGCAGGTTGGCCGGTGGGGCGTGTTACATTAGGAAGACCAATGCAATGGCTTACATGTGCTATATTAAGATACAGCAGGTGGACAGGTGGGGTGTGTTATAGATCTGTGGACAGGTGGGGCGTGTTACAGACGTGTGGACCAGTGGGGTGTTTTACAGCAGGTTGGCCGGTGGGGCGTGTTACATCAGGAAGACCAATGCAATGGCTTACATGTGCTATATTAAGATACATAGTGCCGGTGGACAGGTGGGGTGTGTTACTGACCTGTGGACCGGTGGGGCGTGTTACAACAGGAGGACCGGTGTAATGGCTTACATGTGCTATATTAAGATACATAGGGCCGGTGGACAGGTGGGGTGTGTTATAGATCTGTGGACAGGTGGGGCGTGTTACAGACGTGTGGACCAGTGGGGTGTTTTACAGCAGGTTGGCCGGTGGGGCGTGTTACATCAGGAAGACCAATGCAAGGGCTTACATGTGATATATTAAGATACATACGGCCGGTGGACAGGTGGAGCGTGTTACAGACCTGTGAACCGGTTGGGCGTGTTACAGACCTGTGGACAGCTGAGGCGTGTTACAGACCTGTGAACCGGTTGGGTGTGTTGCAGACCTGTGGACCGGTTGGGCGTATTACAGACCTGTGGACCGGTTGGGCGTGTTACAGACCTGTGGACAGGTGAGGCGTGTTACAGACCTGTGGACCGGTGAGGCGTGTTACAGAAGGTGGACCGGTGGGGTGTTTTACAGACCTGTGGACCGGTGGGGTGTGTTACAGACCTATGAACCGGTGGGGCGTGTTACAGATCTGTGGACAGGTTGGGCGTGTTACAGATCTGTGGATCAGTGGATCAGTGGGATGTGTTACAACAGGTTGACCGGTGGGGCGTGTTACATCAGGAGGACCAATGCAAGGGCTTACATGTGATATATTAGGATACACAGGGCCGGTGCACAGGTGGGGTGTGTTAGAGACCTGTGGACCGGTGGGGCGTGTTACACCATCAGGAGGACCGGTGCAAGGCCTGACATGTTGAGATACACAGGGCCGGTGGACAGGTAGGGTGTGTTTCAGACCTGTGGACCGGTTGGGTGTGTTACAGCAGATGGACCGGTTGGGCGTGTTGCATCAGGAGGACCAATGCAAGGGCTTACATGTGATATATTAGGATACACAGGGGCGTGTTACTGACCTGTGGACCAGTGGGGCGTGTTACTGACGTGTGGACAGGTTGGGTGTGTTATAGACCTGTGGACCTGTAGGGCGTGTTACTGACGTGTGGACCGGTGCAAGGGCTTGCATGTGCTATATTAAGATACATAGGGCCGGTGGACAGGTGGAGCATGTTACAGACCTGTGGACAGGTGGGGCGTGTTACAGACCTTTGGACCGATGGGGTGTGTTACAACAGGTGGCCCGGTGGGTTGTGTTACAGCAGGTTGACCGGTGGGGCGTGTATCATCAGGAGGACCAATGCAAGGCCTTACATGTGCTATATTAAGATACACAGGGCTGGTGGACAGGTGGGGCGTGTCACAGATCTGTGGAGAGGTGGAGTGTGCTACAGGCCAGTGGACCATAGGGTCGTGTTACAGCCAGTGTAATGGTGGGGCCTGTTACAGCCAGTGGACTGGTGGGGTGTGTTACTGCAGGTGCACCAATGGAAGGGCCTACTTGTACTGTATTTAGATAAACATGTCCGGTGGACCGATGGGTATGTTACAGCCAGTGTACCATAGGGGCGTGTAAAAACAGTCACTGTATCGGTGGGGTGTGTTACAGCATGTGGACCGGTTAGGTGTGTTACAGCAGGTTGACTGGTTGAGTGTGTTACAGCCAGTGTACCGGTGGGGTGTGTTACAGCAGGTGGACCGGTGGAAGGGCTACTTGTGCTGTGTTTAGATATACATGTCCGGTGAACCGATGGGTATATTACAGCCAGTGTACCATAGGGGCGTGTAAAAACAGCCATGGTACCGATGGGGTGTGTTACAGCAGGTGGACCAGTAGGGCATGTTACAGCCAGTGTAATGTCTTGGTGCGTTACAGCAGGTGGACCGGTGGGGTGTGTGACAGCAGGTGGACCAGTGAGGCATGTTACAGCCAGTGTATCGGTGGGGCGTGTTACAGCAGGTGACCAGTGGGGCATGTTACAACCAGTGTACTGTCTGGGTGTGTTACAGAAGGTGGACCGGTGGGGCGTGTTACAGCCAGTGGACCGGTGGGGTGTTTTACAGCAGGAGGACTAGTGGGAGTGGTACTGTATTAAGATACACAGGGCATGTTACAACAGATGGAATGATGGGCGTGTTACAGCTGGTTGATCGGTGGATGGGTCTACACGTGATGTATCAAGACAGATAGGGCCGGTGGACCGGTGGGGCGTGTTACGGATGGTGGACGAGTATGACGTGCTACAGCCGGTGGATCGTTGGTAGGATCCCACAAATTAAAATCCTACTGCACTCTAAGGTAAGTTCCATGATAAAAATCTCTTGGCACGTACCCAAGGAGTCAGATGCCTTTAAATAAGCGTTCGAAGACCCACACATTACAGCTTACAGGGAAAAAAGGCACATAGTGAGACATTTTTATGATAGAGTCCATCATACTTCCTCCACTCAAACCACAAATTAGTGGCCGTACAGTCACAGACCTGGATGACAAGAAGCCTGCAAACTCTGCACGAACGTATTGAGGAGATACTCAGATAGGAGTTACAAGACAGGCAAGAAATCTAAATGTTACACACATATTAGTTGTCATTAACTTAATAGGCTTATTAATCTGCTTGAAATGCGGGAAACAAAACGTTTCTTCAATAATCGACTCGAGTACCTTTTGGCTACCGATTTTTAATCGCAGCATACTTGCGAATGGATGGTATAAAATCCTGCTGGGGAGCCACGCAGGTAACAAAAGTACTGTATGTCCCCGTACTGTTTACATTCCTTTGATGGTAGGGTTTCAGGAACTATTGATATGCATAACTTGACCTAGTCTCAATATGGTGAAAATATAACTGACGTACCTTAAAATTTTAACTCACTCACTAACACACTATAAAACCACTTAAAGTCATTTAGAAAAAAATAGTCTCAATACATCATCAGGGCTTGAAGCTCTGTCTTAGAGCCTTGAGGACCTCTCATCGCTCTTTGACGCTAATTGTATGATAAGGTCATTAGCATACATTGATACTGCACATGCTTGGCCCTGTAATATATTGTTTGCACGTCGTTGTACCATCCCACACGACCAGTTATATACACGCGAGTATACTTGCCGCTTAAACTAAATGTTAAAGTGTCCCCTTCGTCAATATCATTGACTTGAAAAATTCCCGCTACAGCCGTCCCGATCGGCAGCCCTTCATACATTCTGCGATCGGCGCTGACAGAAATGCTTGGGTTGACGTCGTTGGCGGGTTGGACTGTGACAGTCAACGCCTCGGTTACCGCATGCAAGCCGTCAGAAGCACTAAAATAGATGTGGTGTCAATCAGCGAGGTTGTAGGCCACAGAGAGCCACAATGAAGTTACAAAACATCAGTTCACCTTGCAGAATCGAACTGGAACCCATGGAACATGTGGCAACTGACACGTCCTGTCAGGTACAGCCGCACAGTCTTGTAGCTAGGTCCCCTCCAACATGGACAAGACAAGTATCATTCACATTGCAATAGCACAAGAAGTTTGATTTACAGTGATGGGGCGTTATCTATAGAAACATATTAGCCCCACAATGTAAAATAAATATCATCTACGTAGATGACACTTTAATCTGTGTAGATGATGCTTTCATTTACGTAGATCATCCTACTCACATCTACCTATATGATATTATTAGCTGCACATAAGAGAGTATTTTCTGCTGTCGATATATCGACTTTGGTAACAATAGTTTCCCCAGTTTTATATAACCGCGGCTTAACTAAAAATGGCCGATTTGTTTGATTCTCAACCTTGACACGTCTTTATTGATGTAGGACCTGAACCTTCAATAAAAAGATTCTTCATTTAAATGTGTCGAAAGTACTGACCAGAAATTAGCACCAGGTCAAGTCTGGTCATGTGGTCATGTGATATTTGACCGACTCTAATATTTCCTGATTTCCTAAACTTGGCCATCCATTTATGATGAACTTTTAAAGGATGTACATTAGTTCAAAACCATTAATATTTGTTTGGCGAGAAGGATGAGGCACGCTGCACCCTCTTATAACCCTAATAAAGAGTTGCTCCCCAAACTACAAAGTCGACTTAGCTTTTCAAAATAATCAAAATTCGTTAAAAAATAATTAACTCTTTTGAAATTGAATCTTTATGATGACGTCACGTTCTTGTTGTTTCTGTTGATTCTGAGCCAGAAATGCACTGGTCACTCTGAACATGCATTTCGTGTAAGTAAGACAGACGCAACTAAAGGTCATTATGCAGAATTATAGCGAAATTATATATTTATGCCATAACATCGTTCAAGTGGGAATAAATCACTCGAATCGTGTTGACTAATACCAGGTTTAAGGGTTGAAACGTGAATATGAAGGGGTGTATAAAAGCTAAACCAAACGAATAGTCGTCAACTTCATATGAAGCACTTATGGTACAATTCTGCAGTTTTGTCAAATGAATTTTTGTGTGTTTTTAGCGCTCTGACATTTTGACAATATAACTTACCTCAGTGTGTTGTGAAAATTCCGAACATGCCCAATGAAAAAAGTCGACCTACATGTTATCAAACATTTAAATGAATTAACTTACTTTTATTTAAAATATAAGTCTTTGTATAAACTACATGAGTAACGATATGCACGATTATGATAACATATACGTAGATGACATACATGAAAGTATCATCTTCGTAGATGATCTTATAGTTTAAGAATCTGGTACTAATACGCTTCTATAGTTGTCTGAAGCTTGACCTTAAACAGATACCGACATAAAATATAGCATGATTGTGTAAATGATGTCGACCTCAGCAACATTTTGATACTTACGTTACTTGCAGTGACAGGCAGGCTTTGGATCTGTCATCATAGTCTAGTGCACTCTGCAACAGGATAAGGTTACCGGTTACGAAGAAAGAGGCGGCGTGGTCTCCTCCTAGCGTTAACGTTGGAGTATCTCCGTCAGCGTCTGTGATTGTCACCTCCACCACAAGATCGCCAGCGGCCGCTGATTCGGACATCTTCACGTTATGGACCACGGTCATCACAGGGGCGTTGTCATTTGCGTTTGTTAAGGTAACTTTCATTGTTCCTTCGATTTCAAGCGGTGTTGCACCCCCGTCCACTGCTTTGACAACCATTTCGTAGAAAGCTACGCCTCCCGTGCCAGTGTCTGAATCAAGAGGCTTCCCCACGTACACGTTACCGCTAGTACTGTCAACAAAGAACACACCACTGCCGTCGCCGCCTGAGTCTGGAAAATGAAGAAATGCCAACTTGAACGAAAGGAAAACAGAAGCAGGAGTTTCGGAGGAAGATTCAGTACATTGCTTATTGTTGGGAGCAGTACATGTCCTTTCGACTCGACCCTCACCTGTCGTGATAGAGACCACCTCATATTGGACCTTGCCATCAGGGCCGCGATCCTGGTCCGTGGCAACCAGACTGACCAATATGGAGCCTGGGCTCGTATCCTCGGCAATAGTGACGTCCACGAAGTTACCCCCTGATGACGATGGGCTGGTAAACACGGGAGTAAATTCATTTTCTCCCGTTACCTAGAAAATAGGATCCACATTTCACACCACATGACAACATTTCATGTATTGTTCCATTAATGTATATTCTCACTTGTAATTTTTTCACCTACATGTTCGTTAACTACAAAGTGGTTTGCTATGAAGTACGAACTATATATTGAGTCGAATATACCCGAATGAGAAGTGGTCGTCTGTGTTCAAATAAACTGGGCGGCGAAAGAAAGTATAGGTCGCGTTCCATGATCGATCAAATAATAACAAGAAGAGGTTTTGTAATGAATTAAAATATAATCTAGGGAGGGTTAACAAATGATTGATCAACCACAGTTTGAATGAAATTGTGCAATCACAAGTAATATAAGTCCAAGGTAAACAATGGTTGGGTAAGAAATTTCATTTTCAAAAGTTGTCTGAAATGTTACCAAAAACTTGTCACACACACGACAAGTTCATTGTCGACACAGTTGCCTTCAATAGCGTGTATGACCTCCAGCTGCCTCAATGCCTGCTGTGATACGCAGCCTCATCGATGACGTCAGTCTTCTGATGACGTGGACTGGAATCCGTTGCCACTCGTCTCTCAGGGCCTGCTGCAATTCTTGTCGGTTGACGGGAGGCTGATGGTGTGCTCTAATCTGTCTGTCAAGATGTTCAATAGGATTCATATCGGATGAGTGGGCAGGCCAGGGCAAAACGTCAACGTTCTGCTGGTTTAGAAAGTTCCGAGTCAGTCTTGCAGTATGGGGCCTGGTATTGTCGTGTTGAAACAATGTCCCGTGCTGTTGATTTTGTAAGAACGGAAGCACAACTGGCTGTCCCTGTACTGCACAGCGTTCAGGTTTCCCTGTATAATCACCAAATCAGTCTTCTGATCTCCATAAATACCGCCCCACACCATGACACCTCCCCCGCCGAATGCATGGACCTCTCGAATACACGCCGGAGCCAAACGTTCCACTCTGCGTCGATAAACTCGTTCTCTGCCATCATTTCGAAACAAGTTAAACCGACTTTCATCAGTAAACAGCACCCGACGCCAAATTCTCACTTGCACGCGTCGAACCTGCCTTGCCATCGCAGTCTCAGGCGTCGATGTTGAACAGTCAGTACCATTCCTCGGAAAGGACGATACGCTCGGATTCCAGCAGCACAAAGTCGTCGTATTACTGTACGTTGGCGAATGGGATGTCCCAACGCTGTTGCTGCCGTCGCCGTCGCCGTCGCCGTTACGAATCTGTTTTGCTGGTGAATGAGTCGTATCTCACCGTCTTCCAGTGGTGTTGTCACTCGGGGTCGTCCGGTTCTAGGCCTGTCCTGTGTGCTCCCTGTCTGCCTGTACCGTTGAATCAGCCTGGCTACTGTCAATGGTGTACAACCAATCCTTCTGGCAATATGGAGCTGTGTTGCTCCCATTTCAGCCACACCGATGGCTCTCTCTCTCTGCTCCTGGGACAATCGTGAAATTTCTTTTGTGTGCTTTCATCACGTGTGGTTATACCCTGCAGACAAACGCATTTATACAGCTATACGTGCAGTTTATGCCATAGGCGGGAAACCTGTTTCACCATTTTTTGTCACCGCAAGAGCGCCGTCAAAGGAGGCGCGTTCGGATGAGGTGTTTTTTGGTACCTGTTCCTTGGCAGTCGTATTCCCAATACCCACTTTCCACTAGTTATCGCTGTTTTTTAGAAAAATTACAAATTGCCAACCTATACTTTCTTTTGCCGTTTAGTTTATGAGTCAATGAGGATAGAGAAACACACAGTGGCTAATTCGTCACAGTATTTGTATGACAAAACAGCAGAAACAGGGTTAGGGAGCAACCATTTGACTATCTGTGTAGAGTTAAATTATTGCTTCAAACATAAACAGGTGTTTATTCATTTGGTATATGAATGGAAATGTGTTTCAGTTTTTGTCTTCAGGCGAGCAGGATTGAACAGCTTCCCATCCGATCTTGTGTAGAGGTAGACAGTTGACAGTCCAAATGCGTGTTTCAAGATGACTGCGAAGAAGATTTCAAAAAGGATAGAGGAAGTGCCTTTCATGTCCACAGCTCTGCTTTACTCCACCGCAGAAGTGGCAAAAGTCAGTGTAGGTGCCGTCCAAGTGCACAGAACCTTTCATGTCAGTGTGGACTGACTAGATCCTACTGAGAAGCCATCTCGGCTCCCAAGGTCGAAATCTTTCCTATGCAACATAGAATGGCTGCTTCCGAAGATGTCGGATTGGTCTGCCCTGAATCCACACTACAATTCGGGATACACACTGTCAGCATGTTTCTGTAGTCTGTTCAGGACCACACCACAAGCAAAGAGATTTCCTGCGATGCTCAGCGAAGAAATCTTGGGATAGTTCTTGTACATGTTGCAGTTCTTTGACAGCCGACGCTTTGCTTTCTGGTTTGGTCAGAATAACGTATGGTCTCTCTCACACAGAGTTTCAGTGACTGTCAGACGTGTTTCCTGTATGATGGCGATGTACATTTGCTGTCTTCGGAGTTGATTGTTGAAGACAGCAGTCTTGCGTACATCACTCATCTTCCACAGATTCGTCGACAATTCAGTCATCATGATGCAAACATTCCAGCACCCAAACCTATATAACCTATATTCTTGAGTTTGTTGTTTACTGCTTTATGTCTTATTTGGTGCACGGTTTACAGTCTGCGGGTCAGGTTGGTCAGAGCCCGAAGCCTGGCAGCCCTTTCTGGCTGGAGCTGCCTATTGTGAGGCAGGTGATTGCTGTCCAGTGAGATACATTGATCCATCCAACCATCGGAAGCAGCCCCTGGTGTAATTTACTGGTGTAATTTATCTACGCCGATCAAGCTTGGCTAATCACATATATATGCTTGCTTCCTGGGTTGTGCCTTCTCTGTGTCGGTTGCGGTTTGAAATGACAGTTTTCCATCTCCAAGAAGACGAAATCCCCCGCCCGAAGCATCTGGTTGTGAAGAGCCAATATCCGTTCGTTCCTAATTCCGTCCCGTCTTGAACAGTCTTGGTCAGGTCACACTTTATAAAAGTAGTTTTTAACGAAAATTTGACTCCTCAATATTTAAATACCATTGTCCGCAAGAAAAAGGTAGATTTTGTTTTTGCAATGCGAGGAAAAACACCCTCTCCATGAAAATCAAATGGTTGCTAGCTTATATGTTGCTTTTACTTTTCATTTGATATTCATTATTCCTATATCTGGTTAAAATGAAAGAACATTCAGGTTAACAGTATCATTGAAAACCCTTAAAGATACGCATTACCGTTACAATAAATGCGAGATTGTCTGTTCTTGGCTCTCCGTGGTCCGGTGTGTCCTGCACCACCACGGTCAGGTAGTATCGATAGTTAGTGGCAGCAAGAGCTTCATAGTCGATGTCGTCTGGTGTTCCCCACAGCTCGAAGCCGTCGAATGCAAACACTCCACTGTCATCACCGCTGGTGATATTGATCTGCAGAACTGTGTTGTTTCCCCCATCGCTGTCGGTGCATGTGATCGCGTCCTTCAGTTTGACATAACCTGGAGCATTAATTATATTCAGCGTATAAATGGTAAGTCACAGAAAACCTTAAGCTATTTGTATATGGCTATTCTTAATTGTACTACTATTTTTTCTAATCAAAAGGACAGTTTAAATCGCAAACCATTTTACATGAATTTTAACCATTAATGCTAGGTGCGCCTATTTAGAACATGCAGGAATTGTCACTTCAATCTAGTTCATAGCTAACATTCACCTACCTCCCGCTAATTCCTTCACCTCCACCTCATACACATTGTGTTCACATTGAGGAGAGTTGTCGTTGATGTCCTCCACAGGGATGCGCAACGTCTCCGTCGCACTGTGTCCGACGGCGTCCGTCACGGTAACATCAAAGACAACGTCTCGAAGACTAAAGCTGATTCGATTTACTATTTTCAAGTCTCCAGATGCTGTTGTCGTAAAATATGACGCATCAGCTCCTGCAGAAGTATGGCACTCAAACAGTTAAATGAGCCACGGATAGCAGAAGGACAACACTCTCGCAACAATCACTCTCAGAGAAGTCGATATAGACGGCATAAGTATGTCATTGTAATGGATTTTATGGGTAGAATATAACTATTTGAAATTGTTACCGTTTAGGATTCAAACATATAACATATATCTCCAAAAGAAGTAGAGTGAGTGAGTTAAAACTCACATCGGCAGTATATCTACCTTATGGTGACAAGAATACGTTATGCAATGATATGATATGACATAATACCACATTACAATCTATCAACGGTGGACAGTATAACAATTAGTATATCTCAGTTTGGTCTTAAAAAATATTCAGAGCTGTAAAACAGTTGACTATGTTTTGACATTAGAACATTGAAAAATGATATTTGTCAGCAGAGCAACTAAAGTCACTAACACCTGCTACCTGAAAGTAATTTGCAGATTTTGGAACAGGTTTCTGCAAACAAAAAATGTTAATGCTTGTCCCCAAAGGCGCCCAACGTCAACAAGTTTCCTCGTCCAGGGTCGATTAAAATTGAAAGAAAGTATAAAGGAAATCGAACACATACAGCCAATCATATCGCTGTTCACTTGCACCAGGCCACCTGAGCACACCTGCAATAAACTGTTCGTTTTAATATTCCCTACTTTTTAGACAGCATATATTATAACAGTTCACAGAATTGATATAGTTCCCGATACTTACTGTCAGATCAAACTGTATCCGATCCTCATGAGTCAAGTGTGTGTGTAGGTGTGTGCAGGTGTGTGTGTAGGTGTGTGTGCAGGTGTGTGTGTGTATGTGTGTGTATGTGTGAGCAGGTGTGTGCAGGTGTGTGTGTGTGTATGTGTGTGTAGGTGTGAGCAGGTGTGAGTGCAGGTTTGTGTGTAGGTGTGTGAGCAGGTGTGTGTAGGTGTGAGTGCAGGTTTGTGTGTAGGTGTGTGCAGGTGTTAGTGCAGGTTTGTGTGTAGGTGTGAGCAGGTGTGTGTTGGGATGTGTTGATGTAGAAGATACACGCTGCAGTATCATCACATTCCTATTTACGGAGGTCATGTGCAGTGTGAAATCTACCTTTTATTTTTTACTCTCAGTTAAAGTATGCCCTCTGATCTTCTAATGAGGTATGGCAGTTTCTGGTTTAGTTGTATATACACTGAATAAAGTCATACATGCGATTGAGTGAGTAAGTCATAAATAACCGTCACATCGGCGGTCTCTGATCCATATAGTAACGAGAACAATAAATATATAAAAGTCTGTCTCAGAGGACAGTAGGATGTCAGTAAGATATCACAAATAGAACCAACCATTTCAAATACAAACACATTCTAATCAGGACATACGTCAATATTACATTTCATGCCACTAAAATACGAGCTATACATGACTGGCAAAAAGTATCTGCTTTGAACAGGTATGGCAGTAAACTTATTTTGACTATGAACCGACCATTACATATAGTCAGAACTATTGCCAGTGGTGATCACCTCTAACAAAAGAGACAGACATTACAAACATACATACGAACAACACAACTATATTGATCTTATCATAGGTAACTTTTAGTGACTCGTCTAGAAAATGACCAATGTCTCAGCTCTCAGACGTGAGTGCACATTTCGTAGATGCCAGTACCCATGAACGCACCTGCTAGACTATAGGTGAATGTGTCTCCCTCGTCCGCGTCGTTGGCGACAAAGGATCCGGCGAGGACAGTGTCAACGGGCGTCTCTTCAAACATTTTAAAGTTCGTGTTTACTACTATAACTGGTGTTTCGTCGTTGACGTTGGTCACCTTCACTGTTAGGGGCAAGGACGTCGTAAAAGTGCCGTCGGTAGCACTAAAGAAAGACGTTATAAACTATGTAAACAGGAATCGTATGATGTCCGCTACCCCTGTGGTACATGAGGACATAGTTACCGGATAACCTTTACTGAGGAACCTTTAAACACAATACACATTTACTAGTCCAAGCAAAGGAACAGATGACAATGAACTGAGAATGTAGGTCCAGACGAGCAAGTATATAATTATAGCGACATTTAGTATCTGGTTACATTTCACGTAGCCCTTTGGTGATAATCTTTGCTGGAACACATTTTCAGAAGAAGCTTAAACAGGTTACCAATCTATCTGTAATTTCCGTTCACGTTTACAGTGGTAGTACAGTAGACAAATTGAATGCAAATCGTTTTAAGTTTGGTCGACAGTGAAAATAAGTCAGTGTCGAAGAAAACAGCAACATTTCCTACATTTGGTATAGCTGGCTTATATACGATGTATCTAGTATCATAGTGTTTGTATTGATGTCTTCATATAGGTAACAAATACCATACTTGCATCAAACACGTGTATACCAGTGTCATATACCAAAGCTGCGTTTCATTTCAAAGAACATCGGTACCCATAGTAATGTTCAATTGCGCCAACATGACAGTACACCGTTCACAGTGTTTAAAAAATAACACCTTTTACTGTCAATGCCATCTTGGAAGGTTTTCAGTCAACTCAGTAATTTTGATAAGATTTTGATAAGAAGCTTTTGTACGTTAGAAGTCTATGATTTAAAATCACATCGTATTTACACACCGACAGTTATGCATATATATATATATATATATATATATATATATATATATATATATATATATATATATATATATATATATATATATATACACATATATATATGTGTGTGTTAAACACATTGAAAGACATTAATATTGTGTACAAGTTTTTAATTATACCTGAACATAACAGTTGCTCTGTTATGACTCTGTTTTTACATATCTTTCTGAACTGTATATTTTCTCAAACAGTGAAAATCTAAACATGACTCTACCTGACAACTACACTGTAACAGGTCCCTGTCTCGAAGTCCAAAGTTGCCGCTGTCACAAGATCCGATCCACTTGTCGTAAACATCGTGCTTTCTGTTGTAGACAATGTTAGTGTGTCGCCGTCACTGTCTGTAACAGTCAGCTGCAGAATAACATCACCCACGGAAGCGTCTTCAGCTACTGTCACCTCAAGTGGAGCGTTTTCGAATGCAGGAGCATTGTCGTTCACGTTGCTTAGAGTTACTCTCTGTGAGGCCTGTACACTCTTTGGCGTGACGCCTCCGTCCACGGCCTTAACCACGATGTCGTAGTGGGAGACTCCCCCTGTGTCCGTGTCAGTGTCCAGAATGTCCGACGCTCTAAGTTCCCCGTTCATACTATCCACCAGGAACTTGCCGCTTCCATCACTGCCATCACCTTGAAACATACATATTCCAGAAATGCTTAATGCGTTTCACTATTTCTTTGTGATTCGTAAGCCCACACCTCCTCAAAAGGTAATCACAAATTTGACGAATCCGAGATGATACCAAGGATAACAAGTTTTCTTCAACGACCTCATACGCCAATGGAGAATATAACTTACTGGCTGTGACAGACACTATCTCATAAGACAGCGTGCCGTCTACACCATGATCACCGTCAGCCGCTGTGTACGTCACAATGACGGCGCCATGTTGGGTATCTTCAGCGATAGTTTCTTCAGGAAACGACCCTGCTGTTTCAGCGGGCGAGCTCCACACCGGGGCATGCTCATTGGCAGACGAGACCTGAAGTGATGGAAAAGCTGCTGTGATTAAGTCTACCACTACTATTTACGTTTATCAAATTACAAGACGATCACGATTCTACAAGGACTATGTAAAAGAGTGTGCAGGGAAGAACGACTACTATGGAGTCCTTGTTTCAATGTGACAACATTCCCCTTTCACTTATCCTCTGGACGAAGAAATCATACCCGCCCCTCTACTCAACTACCTGTCCGTTATAGGTACATGGACTAATCCTTGACGATCTAGATCACTACCTGAACAACGGTCTAGATCAAGACCCCCTCCTACATATGCTGTACCTGAACAACGGTCTAGATCACGACCCCCTCCTACATATGCTGTACCTGAACAACGGTCTAGATCACGACCCCCTCTTACATATGCTGTACCTGAACAACGGTCTAGATCATGACCCCCTCCTACATATGCTGTACCTGAACAACGGTCGAGATCACGACCCCCTCCTACATATGCTGTACCTGAACAACGGTCTAGATCATGACCCCTCCTACATATGCTGTACCTGAACAACGGTCTAGATCATGACCCCCTCCTACATATGCTGTACCTGAACAACGGTCTAGATCATGACCCCTCCTACATATGCTGTACCTGAACAACGGTCTAGATCATGACCCCCTCCTACATATGCTGTACCTGAACAACGGTCTAGATCACGACCCCCTCCTACATATGCTGTACCTGAACAACGGTCTAGATCATGACCCCTCCTACATATGCTGTACCTGAACAACGGTCTAGATCATGACCCCCTCCTACATATGCTGTACCTGAACAACGGTCTAGATCACGACCCCCTCCTACATATGCTGTACCTGAACAACGGTCTAGATCACGACCCCCTCCTACATATGCTGTACCTGAACAACGGTCTAGATCACGACCCCCTCCTACATATGCTGTACCTGAACAACGGTCGAGATCACGACCCCCTCCTACATATGCTGTACCTGAACAACGGTCTAGATCATGACACCTCCTACATATGCTGTACCTGAACAACGATCTAGATCATGACCCCTCCTACATATGCTGTACCTGAACAACGGTCTAGATCATGACCCCTCCTACATATGCTGTACCTGAACAACGGTCTAGATCATGACCCCCTCCTACATATGCTGTACCTGAACAACGGTCTAGATCACGACCCCCTCCTACATATGCTGTACCTGAACAACGGTCTAGATGATGACCCCCTCCTACATATGCTGTACCTGAACAACGGTCTAGATCACGACCCCCTCCTACATATGCTGTACCTGAACAACGGTCTAGATCATGACCCCCTCCTACATATGCTGTACCTGAACAACGGTCGAGATCAAGACCCCCTCCTACATATGCTGTACCTGAACAACGGTCTAGATCACGACCCCCTCCTACATATGCTGTACCTGAACAACGGTCTAGATGATGACCCCCTCCTACATATGCTGTACCTGAACAACGGTCTAGATCACGACCCCCTCCTACATATGCTGTACCTGAACAACGGTCTAGATCATGACCCCCTCCTACATATGCTGTACCTGAACAACGGTCGAGATCAAGACCCCCTCCTACATATGCTGTACCTGAACAACGGTCTAGATGATGACCCCTCCTACATATGCTGTACCTGGACAACGGTCTAGATCATGACCCCCTCCTACATATGCTGTACCTGAACAACGGTCTAGATCACGACCCCCTCTTACATATGCTGTACCTGAACAACGGTCTAGATCATGACCCCCTCCTACATATGCTGTACCTGAACAACGGTCTAGATCATGACCCCTCCTACATATGCTGTACCTGAACAACGGTCTAGATCATGACCCCCTCCTACATATGCTGTACCTGAACAACGGTCTAGATCATGACCCCTCCTACATATGCTGTACCTGAACAACGGTCTAGATCATGACCCCCTCCTACATATGCTGTACCTGAACAACGGTCTAGATCACGACCCCCTCCTACATATGCTGTACCTGAACAACGGTCTAGATCATGACCCCTCCTACATATGCTGTACCTGAACAACGGTCTAGATCATGACCCCTCCTACATATGCTGTACCTGAACAACGGTCTAGATCATGACCCCTCCTACATATGCTGTACCTGAACAACGGTCTAGATCATGACCCCCTCCTACATATGCTGTACCTGAACAACGGTCTAGATCACGACCCCTCCTACATATGCTGTACCTGAACAACGGTCTAGATGATGACCCCCTCCTACATATGCTGTACCTGAACAACGGTCTAGATCACGACCCCCTCCTACATATGCTGTACCTGAACAACGGTCTAGATCATGACCCCCTCCTACATATGCTGTACCTGAACAACGGTCGAGATCAAGACCCCCTCCTACATATGCTGTACCTGAACAACGGTCTAGATGATGACCCCTCCTACATATGCTGTACCTGGACAACGGTCTAGATCATGACCCCCTCCTACATATGCTGTACCTGAACAACGGTCTAGATCACGACCCCCTCTTACATATGCTGTACCTGAACAACGGTCTAGATCATGACCCCCTCCTACATATGCTGTACCTGAACAACGGTCGAGATCACGACCCCCTCTTACATATGCTGTACCTGAACAACGGTCTAGATCATGACCCCTCCTACATATGTTGTACCTGAACAACGGTCTAGATCATGACCCCTCCTACATATGCTGTACCTGAACAACGGTCTAGATCATGACCCCCTCCTACATATGCTGTACCTGAACAACGGTCTAGATCACGACCCCCTCCTACATATGCTGTACCTGAACAACGGTCTAGATCATGACCCCTCCTACATATGCTGTACCTGAACAACGGTCTAGATCATGACCCCCTCCTACATATGCTGTACCTGAACAACGGTCTAGATCACGACCCCCTCCTACATATGCTGTACCTGAACAACGGTCTAGATCATGACCCCCTCCTACATATGCTGTACCTGAACAACGGTCTAGATCACGACCCCCTCCTACATATGCTGTACCTGAACAACGGTCTAGATCACGACCCCCTCTTACATATGCTGTACCTGAACAACGGTCTAGATCATGACCCCCTCCTACATATGCTGTACCTGAACAACGGTCGAGATCACGACCCCCTCTTACATATGCTGTACCTGAACAACGGTCTAGATCATGACCCCTCCTACATATGCTGTACCTGAACAACGGTCTAGATCATGACCCCCTCCTACATATGCTGTACCTGAACAACGGTCTAGATCATGACCCCCTCCTACATATGCTGTACCTGAACAACGGTCTAGATCACGACCCCCTCCTACATATGCTGTACCTGAACAACGGTCTAGATCATGACCCCTCCTACATATGCTGTACCTGAACAACGGTCTAGATCATGACCCCCTCCTACATATGCTGTACCTGAACAACGGTCTAGATCACGACCCCCTCCTACATATGCTGTACCTGAACAACGGTCTAGATCACGACCCCCTCCTACATATGCTGTACCTGAACAACGGTCTAGATCACGACCCCCTCCTACATATGCTGTACCTGAACAACGGTCTAGATCACGACCCCCTCCTACATATGCTGTACCTGAACAACGGTCTAGATCATGACACCTCCTACATATGCTGTACCTGAACAACGATCTAGATCATGACCCCTCCTACATATGCTGTACCTGAACAACGGTCTAGATCATGACCCCTCCTACATATGCTGTACCTGAACAACGGTCTAGATCATGACCCCCTCCTACATATGCTGTACCTGAACAACAGTCTAGATCACTACCCCCTCCTACATATGCTGTACCTGAACAACGGTCTAGATGATGACCCCCTCCTACATATGCTGTACCTGAACAACGGTCTAGATCACGACCCCCTCTTACATATGCTGTACCTGAACAACGGTCTAGATCATGACCCCCTCCTACATATGCTGTACCTGAACAACGGTCGAGATCAAGACCCCCTCCTACATATGCTGTACCTGAACAACGGTCTAGATGATGACCCCTCCTACATATGCTGTACCTGGACAACGGTCTAGATCATTACCCCCTCCTACATATGCTGTACCTGAACAACGGTCTAGATCATGACCCCTCCTACAATATGCTGTACCTGAACAACGACATGGACCGTTCCTGTCATGACCGGCCCTGAGCTGGGTTGGTCAGTGACGTGTACAGTCAGGTAGTAGCTGTAGTTGCTGCCCACTAGAGACTCATAGTCCACCAGTTTTGGTGATCCAAACATTTCGAAGCCCGTGAAGTAGAATATGTTGTCGGTGTCCCCGGAGACGATTGTTGCGACAATGTTGCTGAAACTGCCATCGTCTTTGTCATTGCAGTTGATTGCTTCCATCAGTTTAATGTTTTCTGAAGAAGATATACAAAATGTGACATGACATATTTTGTGGCGCAAAATACAAATGCATAAAATATTGATAATATTTAATTCATGTGTTTGATTATGTATATTTTAACCATTAAATACATGCGTGGGAGCCCTGGGTAAAGTAGGTCCAAACACTAACAAGAAGCCACTAGTAATACATTGGACGGGTCGTGAGGCTAGGTGTCTTGGTTTATGGTATCAGAATATTGCTGGCTGCGGCGTTTAACAACTTGCATTCACGTAATCATTCACAGATAAAACAGGAGATTAAAACGTATAAATCAAACATTTCTTATTTCACTTATGGATAGTTTTGAATATTTTACAGATTGGGCGATTTGGTGAGTAGGCCACACCCACTCTTTTGCACCATTTACTTGAGTGTTAGAAGGCTGAGACGAGCTTATCTCAAAGCGCTCTTACCATCCAAAGTGCCCTCTGCCATGGTGATGAAATATATATTCTGGTCACATATTGGAACATTGTCGTTGATATCCGTGACGGTGAGTGTGAGGTCGGTCGAGGCGTCGTGGGAGGCAGAGTCAGATACCGTGACAGTCACTGACAAAGTGTCCTTCACCTCTCTGTCTAGTCTCTGTGCCACCTTCAGCACACCATCAGCATCGACTGTGAAAAATGCACTGTCGGCACCTGTATACATCGACGGAGTTATTGAGTGACTGACTGACAGCATATTGCACCATTAATTTGAAACTGAATAATGAATTGAAAATATTTCCAAGTAACGTAGAATCTATCACATTTAACTATTTGCTTAAAACATCAGCAATGACACATATATATGTCATCATACATCAGACCTATCATCAGGTTGTACCAATACCTGTTATATCGTACGTGAACGTCTGGAATGTATCCATATCGGAGACAGCAAACATCGCATAAACCTTCGTCCCTATTGGCAGCTCCTCCTGCACGGCGGTGTCACCAGCTGAGATGACAGGGTTCTCGTCGTCCACGTCAGTGATGAACAACGTCAAACCGTTGTTGATAACGTTGAAGCCGTCACTAGCTCTGGTGATCGAGAATAGTTCACTATTTCATTTTCAAACAATTAGAATTATTAGAACTCAAGCATTGATGACTGTTTACATTACGTGTAACTGTTTCAGATTTGTCTCAGCGGTCATGTAGATAATGTAATATTGCAATAAAAGGAATTAATGAAAATGTAAACTATTTGAATGATTTAAATGTATTTCAGATATAATCATCAAGGCTAATTATGGACATTCACAATGCAATCGCATTCCAAATTACATACACGATATCAACGTTAATGCTTGTAGTAGATCAAAGCTACCAAGATGACTATCTTTCCTGGGCCCACTTGCACAAAGCGATCTTAGCGCTAAGATGATCGAAATTCCCATACATTAACATAGGCTTAGCGCTAAGATCTCTTTGTGCAAGTAGGCCCTGGATGTCTTCGTAAATGTCCAGATGTTTTCCATTGTTTAAATATAAAAGAGACCCGCATTTTCTTGATAGTCTTCGTTGGTATATGTTCAAAGAGACAGTATTTCCTGTCAGCGATTTTGTAAGGATAACTGTTATTATTGCATTGAAGTGTCACTGAAAGCATGCGCACGGCGCTACTATAAAATATTAAAATGTCGAGAGCCATGTACCGATGACATGATTCCTTATGTTTGTGTGGAGATCATTAACAGAGTATGTTATAAACATCATGTCACATTGGAGAGAATGTATAATGCGAGCCTATTGCGAGAATAAAACATGTTATTTTTCTTATGTGGGATATTTACGAGACGAAAACACAAGAGGGCAATAATTTCATTTAGTGCTGCATTTGATGAGTTACTAAACTTGTTTTGCTTAAAAAAACCCGTCTAATGTCCACGTTAATTTGTCACTTTTATTTCAGCCCCTGACCCTGTTACAGCAGCTCCCTCTCCGGTTCAGCCTGTTTCGGCAAGCGCCTCTCATCCCAACACTTGGTAACCATCATGGTAATTATTAGAAATACCGACTTTCCTTCTATTTCTTCCGGGCCTATAATTATTCGACTTCCCAAACGGTTACTGGGGCGAGCAATGCCAGTATTCCCTCAGACGTCACGGCCTCGCCGATTGGCCGCTTCTACAAGGCCGACGCCGTCGGTAAACATGTAAAGCAAGTCATATTTGGAGAGGGGAATATATGTGGATCTGGTTGTGTTTGCTCCTAAATGGAACTAAGCTAAGGATGATGAAGATACCCGGGGACTGATGACTGTCAACACAGATCTGGTAGTGCTTGGAAACCTGGACAACTTTTCGACACATATAGGTATAGCAGTGATGTTGACACAGGGGTTAGCAGCAGAGCTGCATGCCAGGAACCTATGATCGTGGGTTCGAATCCCGCTTCGCCCCGATATTTTTCTAGTCTTATCAGCACCATACCCGTGCTTCGTGCTCAAGGTCTGACATGCTTCTAAGAAGGTACTGGCATGGAACCATATGTTGCGGTGAGGATGGCCAGGAAGGAGGTCAACAGACGGTTAGGCAACCGTATCAGGGAGCTTGAGGGGATGCACGTACAACATCACAAGATTTGCGTTGAGGAAGCATCCCCTTTCAAATAATGACCTACAATGAATTTCAAGGGTGGGGAGGGGGCATTCTTGTCTTTATAACATTTCTGCCCTAAACACGTTTACCTGTTAAACACAACCCGTAACCTGTTTGAATCTAAGGGTTTTTTTTACAGTGTAGGTGCGGGCTACTAATATACATATTTACTTAATCACCAACTTATCATCAAATTTCTTCAAATGGAATCTATTCTATCCCTCTGCTTCTCAGTGGATGGGAATCTTTTGGTCTTTAGACGTGACTTAATTCATGATTGCTTTTCAGCAGAAACTTAGGATTCTGCTGCTGGCAACATAGTTGCCCACTGATGCCGCTGCTGCTGCTGTCGCCAACTCATATTCTAATAATAACTTGTACAGCCCCACAGTTTCGCCTCATCTATGACCTGGAACCCAACATACTCTTTTCTTATTAATCTTGCCTTGCCAACTTGCCAGCGTTTGTCATATGGTGCCTACTGATACGAAACAATATAATATTATGTTTTTGTATAGAAATACCCAAACATCGCGAGATACATATCTACCTTTCCGGGAATGTTGGGTAAACGTTTATTGAACAAGTCGGAATAGCATCGACACATGGAGCTTATTAAAGAAGCACCTCCTGCAAGATGATGTCATTTGTATATTTATCGGAATATCATGCCAAGTTTATTGGATTGGTTTTCGTATCGATATCTTATCCATATGAAAAACGAATTGACAATATCTGTTTCGCAATGATGACACACGAAAGCGCCGTCAATGAAATCCCGAAATAAATAAACCGTCAGCAAGAATGTTCCATTTGCTACTAGCCTATGACAAAAGCAGACAATGACAAAGACGGCGACCTACATATGGTGTTATGTCGTAAGGGAGATATTAAAGTCCTGACTGCGAATGACTTTTACCGTCTTCCGTCAAAAGCTATGGAGACTTTTTAGTATACATAATGGTACTTACGCTAGAGTTACGTAGTAGACCTTTTGAGATTCATAGTCGAAAGTTGCGTTGGTAGAATAAGTATCGTTGAACCATCCGAAAATATCGGAGTGATTGCCTGACGTGCCGAAGGTGATGGCGTCCCCTTCCTCGTCTTCTCCGGCTGTTGTTAGTATGGCCGTTCCAATGGCTGTGTCCTCTGAGAGGGTAATGATATTTCCCCCACCCATGGAAGGTGACAACATGACAGGAGGCTCGTCTACACAGTAACATCAATAGTAAATAGTAGTCAGCAAATTAGTGTGTAGGAGCAAATCCAGTTACAGAATGCACAGACATGTTAGATTGAAAAGCACCAGTTCATGATTTCTGTAATCTGTGATGAAACATTTCGCTCTAATGCATCAGTGAAATCATTTGGCAACCCCAGTTTTATCTCTGAATAAGAGCTGAAATACAAAAACTGACCCCTGGTTAGCGGTGGCGACAAAGTCTTGCTTTACGCCGAATGTCGTCTTTAACGCTGAATCATCAGCTTAACACATTATCCTAACTCCAAAGCCTATGCCTCTCTATACACACCAGGCTTTAACACCGAACCCTAGTTGATACCTATGCCTATGGTGCCGAACATTCGCTTTAGGGTTGAACCATAGCTTTAACACTGAACTATATCAATAAGGCTGCATTAACGCTGACCCATTAACTGCATTCTTTATGTTAATGGTTAAACCATAACTTTCAACGCTAAACCATGATAGCTTTAACACTGAACCATATCAAAAAGGCTGCATTAACGCTGACCATAACGTTGAACTATACATTCAACCCTTAAAACTAGCTTTACCAATGAACCCAACCTGAATATCAACTATAACACTAAACCTTAGTGTTGACGCTTGAACAATAATGTTATAACCTAGCTTTTATTGTGAAGCGATCAATTATGCTGGGTACAGTCATGGCTGGAGGTGAGAATCAAAGGTGCAGCCACAGACCATAGACAAAAACCTTGATATATGAAGTATAATTGTTATTCAACTTGACATTTTGATAACCAAAAGGACATTATAGACAGTAAGTAAACTAAACGTAAGAACCACTGTAGTCAGCTACACGAAGATACAGGCAATAGTAGAATTTATAATAGAAATACGGTATGTCTGGGCATCATGTTGTCTATTAGATGAGGGGCAGTGGGGGAACCAAGTGGTTAAGGACCCGGGTTCGATTCCCGACATTGGTACGGTGTGTGAAGCCTGTTATATATTGCTGGAATATTGTTAAACACGGCGTAAACACCATACTCACTCCCTCACTAACAGATGATCGTTAGGCCCCGAAATGCTACAACGCCGTATCACAAGGGCTTACCAATCATCTAATAGTGAGTGTGTTAGTGTTTCAATAAAACAATTTGTAGTGAAAATATACACATGAATGTCTTGTAACAGAAGGCAAACGAGATAACTTATTGACAATATTTACCTATATAATAGTAAAATTCTACGTTTTTGTCATCAGAAGTTGCTGCAGTCTCCAGAGCCCTAAGCATGAACGCGCCATCATTCCCATTGACGTTGTAGTCCATTTCCATCATCAGATTTTCTCCGACCGTTGACTCCTTACCCACCTCGAACCTCCCCCAGTTGTCCCAGCGGAACCAGAATGTCTATCAGAGAAACATTTACTGTGTGTTTATGATGGGATAAGGGCCCAGATGAACAATGAAAGAAGTCTCATCCTTACTTACTGGGACAAAATAGGACATGCGAAAACAAAGTTAACATACCCCACACGTATAGAAGTAAACAAGAAATAACGTACAGAGACAAGATGTACGATAGAAACATAACAAAATATAGAGCAAATCACATGACAACTAGGGGGAACGATATAACTTACAATAAGAAACATAATGTGATACATAGAGGACCATGTCAGGATATACAGAGAGACGTTGCAAAGCAGGGTCCTCTGATATACAATACCGTGTAGGCCGAGACAAACAGATAAAAACTCATTTACAAAGCCCTTTATCATCCCTCCATGTCAAAATGACGAGATGATCTTGATACCATGTATTCCCGCCTACCAGTGGATACATATCTGAGAGGAAGAATAAATCTCTTATATCCCGACACGAAGGATACTGGCTGCTCGTGGATTTCTTAGCCGGGAAATTTAACCCTCATACCCAGCTTCGAAGAAAGAAATCCACGCGCTTTTTCCGAGGGTCAATGAAAGCCACGTGACAAAATATACGTTAACATCAGCTTAATCAAAAAGCTGTTTCTATCAATTTTGAATTTGTTTTCATTCTTTCACAATAGCAGATTAAAACATGTCGGTAAGATATATTCCATGTTGCAGTATCACTCGGGGTACATGGGGAAGGTCAACCATGAATCCAAAGGGAAAAGTGATTGAGGATCTTAAACCTGACAATGGCATCTGTATCTTTCATGATGACTCCGACACTTACTCTGGTACATATTCCCAATTAGATCTGTCTTGGGCGGATTCCCGAATTCACATGGTTAGTCCACGATAGTATCTTTGTGGAAGAGATCATTTCCCTATCGTTCTTAAACCGATTAATTCCACTGATGATCCACCTTCACCCCGATGGAATTTTGCAAAGGCTGATTGGCGTTTATGTCAATCATTATCCATCGACAAACTAAGAATGACGCTTAGCCAATTCAGTTCTTTACTGATCAACTAAATGAAATGGCTGATGAAACAATTTGCAAGTCATCTGTCGGCCCAAATGTTTGTAAGCCATGCATGGAAAACAATTATAAGCAAGCTAGGAAGTGTCAGAAGAAGCCTGATCAATAGTTCCTTGGACACCCTGTTTTTTCGATCTCAGATTTTAAATAAATGCAGTTAAAATACAAAATATATAAATATTCAAACAACTCAATTAGTACTAATTGGGCCTTGGCACAAATACAGCGTATCAAAGGTTTTTATGTCTTTTCACACGTAAAATTGTGTAAAAATATGAACAAAACAGACTATTGTGAAACTGAGCATAACCAGGTGTTAGTCGATCAAGGTGAATGTCCATGACCTATGACACCTTGACGACAGGTGAAAACAGGTGCTTGAAACCCACGTGCATGTGATTTGTCAGTGGTTAGTGATTTGTGAGTGGCATTGTGGGATAGTGAATCATCATCAAAATATCAGAACGTAAAAGTAACATATTCCCTTCTCAAACAACAACTTACATGTCATTATCATTATGTACATAAACATAGCTATTATTTTTATTTTTGTTTTGATAACTTTTTCCCAGGCTAATTTGCATAATGCCTATAGCCTGTTTCTGCCATGTCAATTTGGACTTAGTTTTATTTTTGAATGTTGAAAGTGCCTATAAATTATCTCCTGTAAAGTACATTTTGTATTGAGAACTGAGATAAAACTAGCAAATCCAGACTAGTACTTTTCCAGTTGTTTTGTTATTTCGTATTTACATCTACGTCATGCTTTGTGTCGATTATTAAATCCAGCAAAACAGGTTTTTTTCATTTCCATGAGTACTTTAAAACTAAAACAATGTCAACATTTCAAGTGCCAAGGCAGGACGTATCTTCAAACAAAACGAACGTCAATCTCTTTTCTCATAAATACATTATGTAGTGTACCCGTAAAGACCCGGCATTAGAATTGATCTTCAGTAACCCACGCTTGTCGTAAGATGCGACTAACGGGATCGGGAGGTCAGGTTCGCTGACTCGGTTGATGAATGTCATCGAATCCCATTTTCGTAGATCGATTCTCATGATGTCAATCACTTGACTGTCTGGTCCAGACTCGATTATTTAGAGACCACCGTCATGTAGCTGAACTATTGCTGAGTGCGGGGTTAAGCAACAAACAAAGAAACATGTTTCTTATTTTCTTAGCGACCCAGGTGAGCTTAGTTAGAGTGAACAAGTGAGCAGGCAGTCAGCTGTGACAGTACGAGGTTTGATTGGTAAGTTATGAGCCTCTCATAGAAAAACTTGAACCAAAGACATGAACATCCCCTTCCACGTTGATATACGTTTGTCAATGATAATGGAGGAACTTTAACCCAGTTATGTAGATGTTCTCATATGCTCCGTTGATTGTCTGGACGTTTAAAGATAGTCTACCAGGATGTCTCCCTCACCAGAACACGGGAGGCCATAGACTTTCTAGCTTATTTAACAATCTTTGCCTCCCTTTCTTTATATTTTGGACTATCACGAGACATGTTGTGCCTGGGACGTTTTTGAACATATCTCATGCCAACGAACTGAACCTTTCTTCATTGCCACAGTGTCCGTGATACTAGAATGTATTCCTTTTATGTGAGATTCAGAACTGCTCCATTAACCCTGTACGTGCGGCGCATCACCTGCACCGGTTTATCCTCCCACTTCAAGATGACACGCTAGAAACCTGTTGTGCTTTTCATACCTTATTGGTTATTTTGGATGGGACTTCTATATGTGTTATCAATGTATTTTGGTATATGTGTAGTGTAGGCCTTGTATGTGTAGGGATTTGTAGGTAGTGTGCACAATCTGACTTTGTAATACAGTGAGTACCAATTGTACATTGATGAGCCAGACTTGCGTGGAGTTGGTTGTTATAGTTTAGGTGTTGGTTTTCGCCATGTAGCGTTTATGGCCATTATGGTGTATTTATGTAGATAAAGTAGACTTGCTGTCTGTTTTTGTGGGCTGTAGCATGATCCCAGGCCATGATATATATGTGATGCCACCTTGAACCGATAGATCTGTAAGAGTGCCTGTATCGATAGCGTGTTGATTGAGTTGTACTCTATGTTTACATATTCACACATATTGTATAAGTGTATTTGTGTTATAAATGGTTGCTGTTCAGTATTTAGAAGCGCAGTGCCATCATCAACATGCAAATGTGTTTGAGTCAGTGTACATGGTAAGTGACCGTGATACTTAGATCTATAATTATTGTAATAAATGTCTTTCATATTGTCCTCCCGTGTTATGTAATGGTGTCGTTGGTGCTATTTTGAGACAGATGCGGAATTATTGTCATGAAGCGGTGAAGTCAGGATCTACCTTAAAGTTATCACAGTCCAGATGGGCGTCGGTTTCGTATGCAGCCACACTACATCCACCATCTGTACAGTGAGTGCTGGCCATCATGAGGGAGTACGTGTTGCCAGCATCGCCCAAACGCACATACACGAATTCGCCAGCCCCTACAAACTGGTAGAACATCATATCCGCACCCTCGCATCCCCGGATGGCGACGATTAAGTTCCGGCGGTATATCAGGTCAATGTCGTTATTCATGGCGTTGTACCATTGCTGGTTATCTGTGGTGACGCCAGACCATCGCCCTATAACAGTCAATCAAAACAACATTTTTGTAAGTATATTCACTATTAGTATTCGCGTATTCCTATTTAATACGTATACATATTTAATTAGAGATTGCTATCTCCTATCCCGATCAACCAATGCCAAACACAGGTATGTATCAAAGGTGCACTGACCCCTTTCCCTGTATGTAATATTTGGGAAGTAAATAGTGTTTAAAATCAACTGTTTTAATCTGATTTCGTGAACGTAGCTTAATCTTTCTTGTACACTTCCAACAGTGCTTCTGTTCAACTTTGTTTGTGATATTGAACATTTTATCTTGATGATTGACGTTGTGATAACGATTACATCACTGTACAATTTGCACGTTACGTTACCGCTCTTAGACCCATCATTAACCTGTTAGGACCCTTATTGGATTTTTTGCGCATTTTGGTCACTTTCTAATTGTCGATTTTTCGAAGAATGTTTTTTGCGAAATTTGCCCTCGAAAATGACGGCGAGAGAACGATGTCCTCAAGCTCCTCGCTTTCCTCTTAATGACATCATCAATCGAGAAACAGGGTCTACCGTAGTCATGGTCTACTGTTCTGTGTATGTGGATTGTTAACTTCCTCGCTCATTTTCCGTGATTTCGAGGATTGTTTACAGTGCGTATTAACATATCGTAACAGCTGCACGCTGCTACCCACATTTTATATTAAATAACCTTATATTAACGGTGAAAACTGGATTCACATATCTTCCACTCCATTATACGTTGAAGAGTTTTACCAATAATGACGAAGGGTATGCTGCCATTGAAGCATTTCATAATTAACCTAATACAATAAGGATCTGATACGAAAAGTTAGTTCCCCACCGGTGGCAACTTTAACAAACACATGCATGTGAAAGTCAATTGTTCACTTAAAAAATACGGGAACATATGGTTAAAATAAGGAAATTGCATTGGATTCTTAAAAGTGACACGTCAAATTTAGAGATGTCTTTCATAAAACCTTTGGACAACTTTTAATTTACATTTAAGATTTGCGACATTTTGGCCATCTGTCGCATTGTCACCCTTTGAATACTCTATTTTCATTTTACCAAAGGTCGACAATGCGACAACGCGACTTTTGTCAAGGTCAAAATATGTCGCGTTGTCGTATTGTCGCCGTAACAAAAATGTGTATAAAAGGGCGTTGAAATGCGCAACAACACGACATTTTGATAATTGTGATGCGGGGTTGGACGGGCGGGCATAGTTCGTGAGATGGAAGAAGTATTTATGAATATACAATTAACCGTAAAATTTACAAATATTTTAAGCTTATTTTACCTCACTCTATGTATTTATCCCTCGGTTAGGACGGTGGGTCGCAGATACCCCAGTCTGTCTATTTCTTGTAACCGTGAGATACACACGAGGAAGCCGGCGCTTAACATGCTTCATTTCTAAGATTGTCACACATTCGCGACCGAAGACAATTCGTGATTTTATGGGTGGATCACTGCGAGTGAGGGTGTAACATGTGTTTGTCTGTTTTCGCATAGGACATCGTCTTTTTCTGTCTATTTGTTCTATAGGCTAACCTATTCAACCATGACTTTTTTACCAATCCGAAAGGGGACTCCAGGCGATTAGCTTCACCCAACGCTCATATTGGCGAAGACCTCAATTGTTTGGCATCTCATTTTACGCTGTGCCAAAGCTATCTATCCTACTGCGAGGTGGAACTCGTAAAGACACGACGAGGAACGATCAGCAATATCCATAAGAAGATCTTCAAACCAATATTGAAACATCACGTGCTCATGGCAGAGGTGAACAGGTAAAGGTTTTCGGACACGCTGAACCGGCCGCGCCTTTCGGTGACTCCGTAGTGGAAGACTAATGTTTCTTACACACCTGTGGCTGAGAAACCCATTTGAAATAACTGGTATCAAACATATGTGTGAGATGGAATTCCAGGCCCATGACAGGCTAATCAATGATGATGAACTGAGGTCAGATTATGACGGACTACTTTCCTGATTGATAAGTTGCTCATGCTTCAGTCGAATGGTCACCTGCATCTGTGTTAAACGTTATGGTGTTTTAGAATGTAAACCCCATGGATGCCACATCGACATATATGTCCCTCCTCTTCAACCCTCACTTTGGAGTCGTATAAAATTCAAAGTCATTTAAGGCAAAACAAAAGTACTAAAAGCGACCTCTGAAAATTAGGTACATCGTATGTCTCGCCATTTTTGACACGTTACTAAATCACTATTCACCATTATTTACTTTTTGTTTAGAAATCTAAATTATTATTTCTGATATTACTTGAAGAATTGAATTTCAAAAAAAGCATATTAAATTTAGTGATCACGGGTATCATATCATCCAATCACTAATGATAATACTGAAACTTCGCCGATAAGCCTTAAATCGTTTAGAATGTTTTGGAAACTACGGAAACCATATTGGATAGTGTTTACAAAATCACGTTTCACATATGCGGGTTATGAGACACCTAGATCACTATATTTCAAACTCAGCTGCGATACATCATCCCTGAATTCCTCATACATTTTAGAATCAAATGACAAAAGGTCTTTGACACCAATGAAAATTATCTAGATGAAATCAAGCGAAATAAATTAGGTGTGAAAACGAACACTGTGCTCGGAAAATTGTACTAGTTTGAAATGTAAACAAAGCAAAATTCAGCTTAAATCCTACACTGTGTAGCATTTTCTCCTATTTTGAGAGATCCATTCCTTCCAATTGGATACAATACAATGATCAGGTAAATTCAACAGAAATCGTAAACGTTTCCGTCCTTTGTGACGCCATGGCTGACGCAAAATCACGCAAAATCAACGACGATAGGCCTAGTTACCTGCATTTCTCTTGGTTGCATATAGCAAATAACTTATAACAGTACGCAGATTGTCTTATTGTTTCTGATTACTTACGTGAAATGCTTATGACGATCCATCAAGCAACGTAAGTCCTCCCCTGAAAAATTCCGCGTCATGTTCTCAGTGAACACGCCATTTTGTAAACGTCCGTCACCGGTAGTGATATCAAACGGAAGTAAACATTGTTGTTCATATTTGGTTATTTCTTTGAGGTGAAAATCATTATCTCGGCGTGTTCTTTGATCTTATCTAGTTTGCATTATCATCATCGCCTTGAAAATCCTAAGATATGGCGGAAACCATTTTGTGTAGGGTCTCGTTGTTTTTGAGTACATCGGATGACGTCATTAATGCGCCACTGAGATCATAAGAATAGACAAACTGCATCAATTCGATGCTAACGGCACGAGTCGTTGTAACTTTTCCACCTATCCGGATGAACGAACATTTGCCCGAGATCAGTGTCGAAAAGAGCTCCGATGAAGTGCAGTTTAAGAGAGGGCGTGGTCTCTGACTTTTCTGTGTTGACTGGCTTACCGATATGATGATCCTTGGAAAAATGATCCCATGAATGTCGACGTCGTTCCTAGTGGTCGATCATTGTAATGTCGATCCGTGGACCCGTGAGTCTTTTCCTGTCGATCCCGGTAGAATAGGTCTTCTATATCTCCAGCTTGTCAAAAGAGGTGACTATGTTTGTAAGAGGAGACCAACGTCCAGCATGCTAACATGGTTGGAGCATTGTATCGTATACCAAGACGTAGATTGATGCTCATGATGTCAATCACTGGATTGTCCAGTACAATTTGATTTTGTGCAGATCCGCGATCATAAAGTAGGCAAAGTGTATGCGTTGTGTCGACCCAATCTGTAGCTGTCTTCGATGTAATCGTGGTTGTAGCGTCCCTGAGTGGTACCCCCGACTAATCGGTGCGTTGCTGTAAGGAATATTCAATCTGTTAGGACGAGAACGCGGTCTGATCTCTATGATCCAATGAAGTCCATAAGGGGTTAGTCACTGGAGGAGCTGTACCAGTAGAAGGGTCCGTCACAGGAATTTGAGAGGGATGCATCACGAGCGGGAACTTGTTTGGCGATTGCTGGCCTGAATTCGCTTCTGTAGGGGACGTGCATGAAAAGAATGTCGACTCTGGGTACTATTCAGGGTAGGGTCGATATCTGTTCTTCATATCGATCCGGAGCAGGGTACGGGTAGTATAGCAAAGGCTGATATCGATTATGCCGGCCGCGCTGAGAATACGAGTCTGATCGTCCACGATGTCGTTGCTGTTCTTTAGAAATTGAACGACTACGTCTATCATCGAAGGATCGATCCAAAGATAAGCGATCTGAAGTGTCAGAGGTATAATCTAGCTGACCGAAAGTTGTCTGCATGGAGGGTCGGTGCAACATTATAGTCGGTTCTCGAGACGATCTAAGTTGGGGCGAATGATCTGAATGTCATGAATGTTGGCCCTTGGAATGTCGACTCCTGGATGCTGTGTCTGGATATCGACCCTTAGTAGCAGTACGATCAGTAGAATGTCGACTAGGAGAAGCACGATCTCGAGAGTGACTATGCGAAATCGACCTCTCCTGAGATAGACGACTCTCCGACTCTAAATGTCGACCTGTAGAATACGGTTATAGATGACTGCGCCCAGTGAACGAACTCTAAGCTAAGTATGTGAGTTAAAGGGTCGTCGGTAACCTGAATTATGAACCTAAACTCCGATTAAGTAGATATGATTCAAATATAGACATCGCAAAAACATTATTGTGAAATTCGTCAGTGAGTATTGTTTAACGCCGCTGTGAACACTATTTCAGTTATGGCGTCAGCTTCATGTGGAAGGAAGTCGGAATCAGGTCGAACCGGGAAGTAGAACCCACGCGCATAGGGTTCTGGCACGCCAAAGGGACGCAACTCTACACAACGCATTTGTCGATTCGATTTATGATAATAATAAAGTCCATTTGTATGGCTCTTTTTTCAATGCTGAATCATACTCAATGCGCATTTTTACCCAGGTCATTCTCATCTCCAAGCTGCCTGTGATGTGCTAGAAGGTTAACAGACACATTGCCATATCATCTTACCAGGTACTCTTCCACCGCTGGCTGGACAGTTGCGTATTTCAAACAAACTCACTTGCCCAAAGAGACACCACAAGCATAACGTGTGCTTCAGTGTGGGGCAGGACCGGGGCCCTTGAAACACTCTTCTAGGAGACGCACAACGAACTGCGCCGTCTAAAACGACGGGACCAACCGTGTGTGCAAAGTGTTTGTTTCTTGCCGTGAAAATTGCTTTATGGTTTGGTTTATGAAAACCGACACAGACAATAACGATATATGAGCTATTTTCTAAAACAACGATGAAAGATTTGTTTTCATTTTGAGAAAAGCAAACCACATTGCCATTGCTACTTTGGTTTTAGAACCATTGACGCTAACAAAAGACCACTGGAGTTATAACCTTTTCGGCGCACGCGTAGATTATTCATTCACTTACTACACATGCGCACAATTAATCGAAAAGGAATTGGTGGGGGAGGGGGGGGGTGGTCAGCCCCTCCATTTGTACAATTTTGAATCCCCACACCTAGGGATGCTTCCAGTGATATTTCATTAATTGCCAATTAGTTCTGAAAAAGAAGAAGTCGTTTGAATAAATTGTTGACGTACATGTACGTACGACGGACAGACGACGGACGGAGTACGGACGCCACGGTATGGCATAAGCTCACCTTGGTCCTTCGGACCCAGTGAGCTAATAATCTATACCCGAATGAATGAACGTAAACATCAACTCTGTGGCCATACCACTTTGTTCAGAGTCAGAGCACTAAAGTATCACCCAGGAAATATGACCATCAATTTAATAACAAAAGTAAGAAACCATTTGTACAAATGCATATTTTTTCGCGATATACATGAAGCAGAGCCCCAACGTACCTGCGTGGGTCGATGCCATGAACAGAAGAAGCCAGACAGCACTTCCCCGAATCATGATGTGTCGTGCTTTATGGCACTAGCAGCTCCTACAAATACACAAAATAGATATGCCGATTAATGTCTTCACCAATTCTGTCACCCGCTGACTTGGTTGATGCATGTCATCGTTTTCATTGCCTAGATCGATGCTCATGATGTCAATCACTGGATTGCCTGGTCCACACTCGATTATGTACAGACCGCCGTCATATAGCTGGAATATTGTTGTGTGCGGTTTTGTTGAGTTTTGTGACTAACAATGGCTTCAAACGAGTTTGTGAAGCCAACGTATATGTATGGAACAAATATGACAGTTAGAATGTCAGGTCTGTTATCCTAAGCTGCCACGAGAGACTGGTCTTTTGACAGTGGACTGACCTTGTTCGAGCGGTACCAACCCGTGAAGATTCCGGGAAAGAATAGGTCTTCAGCAACCCATGCTTGCCGTAAAAGGCGACTATGCTTGTCGTAAACGGCGACTAACGGGATAGGGTGGTCAGGCTCGCTGACTTGGTTGATGCATGTCATCGATCCCAATTGCGTGGATCGATCCTCATAATGTCAATATATCACTGGATTGTCTGGTCAAGACTCGATTATTTACAGACCGCCGTCAAATAGCTGGAATATTGCTGAGTGCGGCGTTAAACAACAAACAAACAACAACAACAACGACGACGACAAAAGCAAGCCCTTTGTTTTACTACTCGTTCAAATAGTGGTAGTGAATGTTAATAATGTAAACATTTAAAGGTCAAGAGAAATCGTTGTACCTGTCAAATGGCAAAATCCAATAGTGACGCCAAACATGCCAGGGGTGGAAATACTGTGAACTATAGTCTGCTTAATGTAACACTTTATAACGTACACATAGTGCGTGTCTTTCGTCGTTTGATCTGTCAGATAGTTTCACATCGGGTATTCTCGACCTGATCGCGATTGTATAAACTGTAGTCTCCTGGCACAAGCACAGAACAAACGGTTTCTCGTCGTTGCGTTATGAACATGTGGTCATGAATTGATAACAACTTTAGACATGCAAATGATAACATTAGCCTTCACCGGCATGGTGTGGAATTTCGCGATCAGCATAAAGAACTTGAGATACGTCCCATTGGCACAGAACATCTATTTACAAGAAGATCAGTTCGTGAATCAATGCTGAGAACAAACGTCACGTTGTAGGTATTCATTACTGAAACAATCTGATATACATTTTGTGCTACTTTGATGTGTCATGCTATTTCCAAGGCTCAATAGTGTAACTAAATACAACGGGTACTATATACAGCGACCGTGTTATCGTGTCTGTGTGTGGAGGGCAGGAGTGGGGGTTGGTAGGGGGCGGGGTGGTGAAGCTGATTGTGTGCGCTGCGTGGTTTGTTCCTACGTGGTATACTGCATGCATTAAGCTGATGGCCGGCTGGCAGGTTAACAGAAAGGTGCAATACCAGTCGTGCGACCAGGGAGATTGTCTTGCAGGTGTTTTTGCTGGTGCAGACAGTGTCAATGTAGAACGTTTGACAAGGCTTTTAAATTTCTGGCCTACTCGCCTTGCGTACACTGAAACAATATGTTTAGATCCTTAACACAAACCTAAGAGCGTTCCTTGTTCCATAATTTTGACGCGTTTATGGTCTAAACATGTTTAGGATTATGTTCAACAGCTGGACGTGGGAAAGAACCGTGTCCTCCACATAAATCCTAAACTTATTTAGATTATCAATTATTATCATGTTGTGTTTTTGTGGTGTTAAAGCTGTGAGCCGAAAGCCAATTTCACGAGTTTCAACACACCAAATGAGTTCAGGATTTAAACACATTTCTAACCATGTTTTGTACGTGTTATAACATTCTAAATACAGTTTGTACAGTGTATATGCAGTTATGGCTTGCTTGATAAAGGTATACGCATCTGTACTGAAACCTCGCATTGGACGAAAAAAGGATTTGAAATCCTTATATCAACTTTTCATTCAAACTATACTTTTGATACATATAATTACAAAAGTGTTAATAATCCTAAATCAAGAGAACGAATCCTAAAGATGAAAGAGGATCTTGTCCTCATTGACCCTTGGCGAGAAAGAAACCCATTTGTAAAAAGATACACTTCGCGACAAGCAAACACTCCCAAACAAGCACGTCTTGATTATTTCCTTGTTTCACACAACATGATCCCATCTATTGTTAGAGCAGATTTTGATATTACAAGATTTTGAATATGTAAATCCCGTAAAAGGTGCTATACGTATCATACATACAGAAAGAACGTGAAACAAAGGAAAGGATATACACAATATCACCAATAAATTAACCATCAAGTTAGATGAAGCAGACCGAGAAGAAACCAAAAAAGAAATTTTAATGGAAATTGATATTAACACGTCATTAGTGACGCCATGGGCGAGAAAGTTTGGCCCACGAGCGAGAATATTTTCCTTTCCTCAACAGTCTTAGTTTCGGAAATACATAAAGGTGTGTCTACAAGCATGACACATGATTCAACTCATTTTAGCTTAATTCAACTATTTTACGGCGTTATTAAAATATCTTGCCCACGTCTTCGTCAGTCCCTTTAAAGCATCAACTAATTGTGTGCAAAGTATAATGTATCATGTGAAATATACTTTACATTATATCATTACATATTACTATTTAAAAAGAGCCTTTGGTGGGGTGTTTCCTTTATAGAAATTTTACTAATTTCATCTGTTTTACATATTGTAACGATCTTTAATGAACCCGGCCTTACCTCTCAAAACGTGTTGACAGTTTATCATACGAATTCATGCGCGTGTACTCCAATTCATTGGCGTTATTTGCCAACACATTAAAGTTTAGTTAGTTTCCTTTTAAATTTCCATTTTGTAGCCTTGTGATTAAAGCGTTTGCTCGTCACGCCGAAGACCCGGGTTTGATTCCCGACATGGGTACAATGTGTGAAGCCCATTCCTGGTGTCCCCCGCCGTGATACTGCTGGAATATTGCTAAAAGCGGCGTAAAACCATACTCACTCTCTCACTCACTCATCCTGTTTGGGAATTATGTTTCAATGCGATTGAGGAAAACTTGAGTGAATATTGTGACACTAAAGCAACTTTTAAATGTATTGCCATGTTTCGAGATTTTGTTAGAATGTGAGATATTCAGTCAGACGTTATGCAATGAAAGACGAATCGGAGTTTTTTCCATTAAAATACGCACACGTGTACCTGTATATTGCATACCTAGTGTCACTTAATTTCCCAGTGTGATGTATCAACGAGACATAAAATGGGAAACGAAAAAGGAAATTAAGTAATCTTTATTGTGTTGGAACCTAACGACAATGAATTGGAGTACACGCGCATGAATTCGTATGATAAACTGTCAACATGTTTTGAGAGGTAAGGCCGGGTTCATTAAAGATCGTTACAATCTGTAAAAAAGGTGAAATTTGTAAAACTTCTATATAGGAAACATCCAACCAAAGGCCCTTTTAAATAGTAATGTAATGATATAATGTAAAGTATATTTCACATGATACAATAATATAATTTAAAGTATATTTCACATGATACAATATCCTTTGTACACAATTAGTTAATGCTTTAAAGGGACTGACGAAGACATGGGCGAAATATTTTAATAACGCCACAAATTAGTTGAATTAAGTTAAAATGAGTTGAATCACGTGTCATGCTTATAACACCTTTATGTATTTCCGAAACGAAAACTGTTGAGCAAAGGAAAATACTCTCGCCCATGGGCAAAATATTTCAATATCTCTATAAAATCGTTGAATTAAGTTAAAATGAGTTAAGTTTTGTGTCATGATACTTGAAAGAAATACATTTATGTATTTGCGAAACAAAAACATGAGTTTTAATTAAAAGAATAAGACATAGTGTAAATATTGTGTTTTTGATAAAAAATTCTTTTCATTTTGTCTTCCTTGGTATGTTCCCATGAAAACAGCATGTTTAATTTTGTAAATACCTTTGACCGAGACTGGACAAAGACCGTAGAGTTTCTGGACTATTGGGTTTCCAGAATTAAAATGGGACGTGTTTATTCTAAATGATGAGTTGGAGGAAGTTTATAAAATAAAAACTCAAGGTTTACCAGTACGTTCGAAAGCCAGGTGGACTGATATGGGAGAGAAATACTTTCTAGGATTAAAGTCCAGAAAGTACCTTAACAAATCGATAAGCTGTATAGAAGATTCATGGGAAAGGGTTATTGATAAACAGGATGAGTGAGTGAGAGAGTGAGTATGGTTTTACGCCGCTTTTAGCAATATTCCAGCAGTATCACGGCGGGGGACACCAGAAATGGGCTTCACACATTGTACCCATGTCGGGAATCGAACCCGGGTCTTCGGCGTGACGAGCGAACGCTTTAACCACTAGGCTACCCGACCGCCCCAATAAACAAGATGACTTACTAGAAGAAAGATAGTATAAATCCTTGTATATTTAGCATGAAACTAGTGCAATAAACTTAGATATGTTGTTAGGTGAATACGACATTCCAACACTTCATTCTGGAATAATAATCAGGACAGGATAAAAAAGATACAAAATGAAACTGTCAACAATGGAAGCTAGATAGGAGTCAAGAACCATTCAAACTGTAGGTGTGCAATTCCACACAGGCCTTCAAAATGTTATTGATACCAACTATAAAACTAAGTTTAAAGAGTTTGAAAGATTAATGACAATATGGTAACATCTCTGGAAAGAAATACAGCATTAAAATCTTTGTGTTATAGATCAGTTTCATAAATGATCCTTGAAGTTCATTTGGGGGAATAAGCGAGATAAAATACAATGAAGTTTAATTGTATGTGAAATTAAAGATGGAGCCATAAAACTCCCCCACAAAAAAATAAATAAATAATGCAGTCTCAAAAGGTTTCGATCATACGCAGGACATTTCGCAGTTCTTCAAAATGGTCGCATATGTTCATTATAGTTATCCCAAGTATCAATAATGTCAATGCCTTCGAAATAAATACTTGTAATTTAAAACAAAGTTACTAGCGCAGACAAGTTGTAAATACCACGAGGATGTACTCTGTACGTGGTAGAACTTTTATTAAAACACATCTTGGCATCTTGCTTGACAACGATTTTCTATAGGAAAAAAGATTATGTTTAAACCAAGAAAAAAACAACAAAAAAACAACCCAAAACAAACAAACATTTCTTTCATAATACAACATCTAGATCTAAAATCAGTAGTTAGTTCGTTATTGTCATTCGAGATTCGTATTTCTCACTCCTGAATGAGGAATAACGAACTGTTCATTATTTGTCTTTCAAATAACACTGCTGAATGAATCACATTGGTTTTCGTTTCGATCACATTGGGCGCACAATCCTTAGCATTAAACCTTTGCATTATTCATTATTTTGTTATTCGTGTTTCGTAATCCTGAAAGACTTATACGAACTATTTTCTCAGGAATTTCTCAGCTGTCATTGATGAATGAGGATCCGAACGCATTTGTGTTTTATATGGATACATCTTTGCATCTTAGCAATGGTTTGCTTCTTCAGAAATCTACTCAATATTTCGTTTTTCGTCTGTCACACTCCTAAATGACGAACTCATTTCCCAAAGAGCTGTGCTGACTGCCGAATAGGGAACTGTTTCGTTACTCGTCTTTCCAACAGCACTGCAGAATGACGATAAGCGAACTGTTTTGTTGTTCGTCTTTCTGACAGCACTGCCAAATGATGAACATCGAATTGTTTTGTTAGTCGTCTTTCAAATAGCACTGAAAGAATGATGTATAGCGAACTGTTTCGTTACTCGTTTTTTCAAATGAAATTGCTGAATGAACATTGCTACTTTGTTTTCGTCTCTCAACATATGTGGAGACAAAAACGCTCTTGTCGGAGCAAAGGCAGACAGCATCGGGGACTCACCTTTAGCATACATCTACTGTTAAACGCTTGAAAGGCGAATAAACATAATAAAATAACGGTGCAAAAGTTTCTAAATTTTGATCTTAAGGAAAACAAACTGACATTGCCGGAGAACATTTAGATTTAATTGGGTAGGATATCGTCAAATTGAAAAAAGAGATTAGTAACGGGTGATGAAACATGGGTCTACCACTATGATCCCGAGCCAAAAAGGTCAATCTATGGAATGGCACAATTCCTCTTCTCCGGCACCAAAGAATGTCAAGGCTTCAAGATCATTGAAGAGAGTTATTGCCATTGTATTCTGGGATGCAAAGGGTGTGATCTATGATGTTTGCCTAGAAAGTCGAAAGACGATCACCGGTGCCTTCCATGCTGATTTGATTCATCGCCTTGGAGATTCTATCAAAGAAAGGCGGCTGGGAATGCTGACTGTTGATGTTCTATTTTTTCACGACAACGCCCTTCTCACTCCTCTCGACTTGCAAAGGCTGCTGTGCGGCAGTGTGGGTTAGAAAGAGCTTCCTCGCCCTCCTACTCGCCAGACCTGGTATTAAGTGATTTCCACCTTTGTCCCAAACTGAAAGAACACCTTCGTGGAAAGCCCTATGACGACAACGATGACGTCAATGCTGCCTTGAATGTGTTTTTCAGGAAGGCTTCAGAAAACGTCTTCCTGACTGGAAATGAAAAACTTCACTATCGATATGCCAAATCTATTGTAAAGCAGAGAGATTATGTTTAAAAATAAAATTAAAAGAACTTTTACAGTTGTTGGTTTTGTTTGTTAGGATTAGAACTTTTGACCATCCCTCGTAAATTTATGATTCTCTTTTGTTTCCTGGGTACGCCATCCTGTGCTCACGCTGGAGTTTTTTTCTGTGAGCCTTTGGAACGTTCGTTCGAAATAATTAGCAAAACCGATGTAACCAGCAATTTGATATGCTTCTGTTTGGTTGTTTAAAAGTGTAACCCCCTTTACCCGCATTATAGGTACAGGGAATGGTTTTGGAAAATTGAAGAGGGTAGAGGGTGTGGCTTAACACAGAGATTAATACTTAAACGTCCAAGTAACTCTCATTCAGTATGAAATCTTAATGACAAAGACATGTATTTACTCATTATTTCTCTTGTGTAACTAGGGTATAATCAGTGTATATTGATTCGTGAAATGAATAACAAGCACGTCTATTTTTAAAGTAACACTTTCTAATGAAAGTTTATTTATTTCATCGAATCAATTTAAATAAAAATCAATATTTAAATCACATAAAAATATATGACGCATTTAGCAAATGAAATAAATAAGTTTTTGTGTGATATGTTTACCAAAACGATCATTTAAATTTGTTTCAAGTATATGTTTTTTCTTGTTATAAATAAACTAGTGTCCAAAAGAAACGATACCACCTGTTTGCAACGACATATAAGAAAAACTAAACAATGCAGAAGTTTAGGATTGGTGTTATGCTTTTGAGAAATCCTTTCACAACATCTGTACAAAAATTTCATTTCAATAAAATCTGTACAACCAATATGACAAGCCTTTAAAGATGGGTGGGGTCGAAAAATGAACATTTCGTTAGAGCACTGATCACAGAAACAACGGGAAATGTCACACCACTCGTCTCAAAGTCAAGTCAGTAGCGGGTATGTCCATCGTGAGCATCAATACATGCCAGAACACGCCTACGGACTGATGACGTCAAACGTCTGATGACGTTGGGAGTGATGCGTTGCCATTCCTCGAGGAGACATCGTTCCAAGTCCTGGACGTTGACTGGAGGCACACGGCGACGTCGGATTTGCCGATCGAGGTGGTCCCATAAATGCTCGATGGGATTCATGTCCGGTGAACATGCGGGCCATGGCAAAACCTGTACGTTGGCAAGGAAGTTCTGTGTCAATCTTGCTGTGTGTGGCCTTGCATTGTCATGTTGGAAAAGGAGTCCACGAGGCTGTTGCTGAATAAAGGGCACCACAACAGGCCGTAGGATGTCATCAAGATAACGCTGTGCATTTAGGTTTCCACGAATAACGACAAGCATCGTTTTGACGTCACCACATATGCCACCCCAAACCATTAACCCTCCACCTCCAACCGGCCGGACTTGTTGGATACAGTTAGGCGCCAAACGTTCACCAAATCGTCGGTATACAAGCTGCCGTCCATCGTTTCTGAAGATGAGGAATCTGCTCTCATCAGAGAACATAACACGTGTTGGCAACAGTCCCGCCGTTGCCAACGTCGAACTCGCCTGGCCCAGATCAGTCTGTTGTTCCGGTGTCGAGGCGTCAGGAGCGGTCCGCGGTAGGGATGACGTGGCCGGATACCATACTGCCGTAGTCTCCTGTAGACGGTCTGTCGACTGATCCTGTGTCCCAGTGCTGTAGCCGCCGTGGACGTCGCTGTCACGGTGCGGTTCCTCAGGTGTAATACCCGGCTGTAACGATCTTCACGGGGCGTGGTTACTCGTGGTCTTCCACTCCTGGGCCTGTCTGACGTCTGACCTGTCTGACGTAACCGCTGCATCAACCTGATGATAGTGATGCGTGCGCAGCCCAACCTTCTGGCGACGTCGACGTGTGACGCTCCTTGTTGGACCATTCCAACGGCTCTCTCTCTCTCGATGGCTGTCAAACGTGGCATATCTTGTGTTCTTTTTGTTGCTGTGATATCAACGTGTCTGATCAGCCGTTTTATACAGTTTTTATGCACGTGCAGAACATGCTAGAGAGGGAAATGTCACTTTCACGAAATTTACGTTTTTTCCCGGAAGTGATCACGTGTTCCCGGTATTTTTTATCGACTATGCTGTGTTTGGGGTGTGCAATACGAATTGGCATGTTTTTATACTAGAAAATTCACTTAGTAAGAAACAATTTTGAAAATAATTTGGTATCGTTTCTTTTGGACACTAGTTTATATATCAGGAATTAATAGCACATCACCTTTGTATGTTTGTATGCATATTGTATGTCAATATTAATGATAAGGCAAATGGACAGTTTACTCTATATTGACTATTACTCTGAACTAATGTGAAAATCTGTGTCACTGGTTATTGTAGGCTGGTTTTTTTCCGACGTAAAAGTTGGAACCAATGTTTCTACCAATAAGACAAAAGCCATGAAATGGAGTGCTTGGCGAGTTGGTTGGCTAATGGGACACACAACTGACGAGCGATGTGACGTGAAATGGCGTCGCCATGGGACATGGCGGGGAAACAGCAACAGCGGTGGTGTTATTTGCCTGCAGTATGTTGCTCAATGCCCTACGCTGAGCAACAGAAGGTGTGAGTATGTATTGCTTCAGGATTGTTCGTTCCTATGACCAATGACAGACATAATTCATAGATCATCAACACCCGCCTCGGACAACTTTATCGCGGGTGGTTTCTGTGGTACGGACACAGTGGTTTGTGACTGCTTGGGGAAATCCTGCGGCATGGGAATTTGTTGACAAAATGTTTTTAAGACTCTTTACACCTAGGGACTGCTGAAAATATCACAAATTTCGGATTCGAAACGGGACGCGGAAAGAAAGCATTTATTTAGTCGATTTTACTTAACAGGGTAGAGTTTTATACCTTTTACGGGGCAAGTGTCACCATTACATTTTGACAACGGCATGATCTGTAATATCGGACACATTGTAAGAAACTATTTCACTGATCGATAATACTGATGTTGAAGAACCATCTTGCGTGACAGGAATGATACAACAATGCAACCTCTATATATCAGATCAGGGGGAGGGGGGATTTGGACGTCATCATGACGTCCATCGCTTAAGACGTTGATGAAAAAAACGACAAAGTACTGTTGACTCCTTTGATCTTTTAGCGGATGTATGCGTTTTTCATTTAACTACATGCTACAATTGGACGATATAGTGTGGGATATTTGACAATTTTCAATATGACACACATCAGTCAGGTCTGGGAAATTTGTTCAACATGAAAAATAGGAATCTTGCGGTTTGGGAACGCAGTGTGTGTTGTGAACACTATTAAATTAATCAGTTAAACTCATTTTAAACTAGGGAGGAAGGGGCTTTAAGTCGGGGTTAGGTATGGGTGGAGTGTTTGGAGAGAAACGCTGGTATTATTAGTACTCAATCCTCCGTTTCCGTGAGTATAGTATAAGTACAAAATGAACTACATGCAATAATACATCTCCGCATTATTATTGGCTTATGTGAATAGAAGATAACTGTAGCAACATATAAGTATTGCAAACATGTGGCTTGTGTATAGACATTTACTGTAAACAAATGTTGAAAATTGGAAATAAAATATCATTACAAAATAATTATGTGAAGCTTAGAAGTGGTCATATGATTATTGTACATCTCGTCGATGGTAATCCGCGGACAGGTTCGTATGCTAGCTATCAAACGAATATATAAAATGTAAAACAACACATATAACGCCTTGCTTTCAATCCGTAGTTTTCTGGCTTATGCCATGCCGTTTCATCATCTGCCTTTCCCTAAACCTTTCACTTAAAACGCTTTTTGTTGATCTTTTTCCTGCTTTAAAAAGTGTGGGTATGGGTTTGAAAAGTTCTATATTGCCGCCGTGGCACCCATAAAAGACGAGTCATATGCAACCATTGACGTGGAAGTTGTAAAGGGAAAACATCTGTGAAGCATATGTATTACTGTTTATATGTAATTATACCCTTGATCTGACCTCTCCACGTAGATTGTGAAAACAATAAATAACCACACAAGATCAATGAATAATGTACACATTATATTGAAACACACATGGTTATAAATAAAATGATATAGTACGTATACAATACAGTGGCTTAAATGGGTGGCACCAGCAATAAATAACAATAACAGATCCTATTACACAAGTCGAATTACAAACCCTAGGGGTAGCTCTTCTTAGTTGAGGTACAGACATGAGGGTTAGATGACGCGCAAAGGACATCGGCGAGTTAACTGTAAGGTTCTCTGTAAGATGCACACCATACATGGCGTTTGTTGTTCTTATACGTTGTATACAATACCAAGACACTAATATGATTACAAAAAACGGCAACAGATGGGGTTACGTGTAAAATATATGCAGTTGTTCAAGCAAAGAGGCGTGACCGCACTAAAGAAGTTGTTAAAACAAAGGTCAATGGTGTGCAATGGCGTCAAGGAAGCTGTTCAAAACGTCCTCCGACATTAGAGTAGGGCGGGAGACTGTCAAACACGAACTGATCCGCAGGGTCTTTCAGCGTCTGTAAAACAAAGCATTTATATCATTACACTTCTTCATGACAAACATTATGCAGCTTGGGACACGAGCTGTTTCCTTATCATACACGCGTAGGTGAAAGCTAGAGTAAATCCAGCTGACGACAGTTCATATTCAGGATCGTTCAGAGCATTAAACAATAATTGGCAAAGACGATTGCCCATTTTACTTCCTTCAGATGACCAACTATCATATATTGTGAGTATTATATATCCGTATTTGATATAGCCGTGTTTGGGACCATCCGTAAAAGGATCAGAATAATTCCTTGCTTTACTCTTCTTTACGTTGACCACGTGAAATGTTTGTTGAATGTTAGTTGTTAGAATATATTTTCGCAGTTCATCTTCGTAATCTATTTATCATTCGATCTTGATTAAAACAGTATTTTATTATTACTATTTCACTTTCAAACTTCGTTAACATCATTATTCAGTTGTGACCTCACGATGAGGACTATGACAACTGCTGATCACATCAACTTTGATATATAAGGTTCTCATATATGTGCCTAATATTCGCCAAACATGCAAGAGCGAACTTCTTATGCATACAGTACCAGATCTTCCACTTCCATTTTGCCAGAGTTTTCCAGGGGACGTTCAAAATCACCTGGAAATGAAATGTTTCGTGAGGCATAAACATTGCATGGCCCTTCTGATCACAAGTATCTATACTGAACAACAAAAGTTCCTGTGACACTGAATAAGATTTAATGCAAAGTTATGTTTTTTACCAAATCTGAAACAATTTCTGTTTGCAACAGATAAAAGACTCCTGTAAGTGTTCAAATGGTTTAATTTGACATACTGACTTTAGGAAATGCGTGATTTCATAAAAAAACATGAACGTGCCAAAATGTCAATTTACAAATCAATAGCGTGTGTGTCCACCTCTGGTTGCGATGCAAGCAACACATCTTCGTCTCATGGAATGGACCAAGCGCCCTGTGGGATATCTGTCCATATCTGCTGGAGCATGTTTCGAAATTCCTGGAGTGTCTGTGGCACACGTGGTTGACGTCGAAGGCGCCGACCCACTTCATTCCAAATGTGCTCGATTGGTGAGAAATCAGGGGAGCGAGCCGGCCAGGGTATGACATTCACATTGTTTTGTTGAAGAGAATCCTGAACAAGTCGATCAATATGAGGTCGGGAGTTGTCATGTTGAAAGGTAATGCCTGGTCCGTGACGACACAAAAACGGTAGAACAACAGGGCTGATGATCTCGTCGCGGTAGCGCTGTCCATTGAGATTTCTCTCTATCACTATCAAACGGGTCCTCTGTTTTGCTGTAATCCAACCCCATACCATAACGCTGCCACCCCCGAACCGATCTTCTTCCATGCCACAATGATTGACGTAACGTTAACCTCGACGTCGATACACTCGAATCAGTCCATCGCTGTGGCTGAGGTGAAAACGAGACTCGTCAAGGAATAGAACTTGTCCACACTGCATGGCCGTCAAGCGTAGACGCTGTCTGCACCACCGTAGACGTGCTTGACGGTGGTTTCCTGCCAAAATGGGACGTCTTGCAGGTCTCCTGGCGACAATCCCTGCACATCTGAGACGACGACGTACGGTTTGTGAAGATATTCGTCGAAGGCTGGAATCGATTTCGTAGGTGTGTTGTTCGAATCCAGTTGTCTTGTCGATTAATGGTTACGCGTTGCCTGCCACTCCGAGGATGGTCTCTGCCTGCATCTGTCTGTTGCCAACGTTGCCATAAACATCAAATGGTGTTCCTGTGGACGTTAAATAGTCTTGCAACATCACGTTGACTCGATCCTGCTTCAAGCATACCAATGGCTCGCAGACGCTCATTTTCGGACAGGCGTGGCAATTCGTAATGTTGAATAATTGCGTAATTTTGTTGTTTTACTGAGTGGTTGTTGTCAGCACGATGCTAAACAATGCATATGGAATCCCGTTAACGCACATGTTTTTATACCTATTCTTGGGTAGTGAAATGCATGGGGCTTGCATAAAAGTAAACTTTTGCATGGAATGCATACTTTTCTGTAGCAGTTGCGTTTTTGTGACTTGATTCCATACATGTACTACAATATTGAGTTTTGTCGTTGAGCATATATGGATATACCCTCACAAGCAAAAGAAATTTAGAATTTGGAATCGAACCCGAAATAACGTTTCCTAATCATGCGAAGTCAGTCTGAGAACTGCAAAAGACAATGGTGCAACTGAAATGAATCCCGTGTAAAATGAATTTAATATTGGAAATGCACGAGCATCATGATCATAGGAAGCATGTTAGTATAAAACAACATTCGTCAACGCATAGAGTCCAGAAATCAACTGTGATCCGGCATACGGTGGTCAGACCTGTGACATGCAAATCACGTGGGGCACACCAAAGAAAAATCGTTATTTGCGTATTCTTCCTGTAATGAACCATATGTTTTATTGTCACCAGCATCAACTGCCCTGCACATCTTGTCAACTGTTGGCTTTACTGTATTCGGGCCTATAAACCCTTCACGTTCACACGCCAGCATCGACGTCGACGGCACGCACTGCACACCAATGACAGAACAGCCAGCGGAGAGTCCTATGTTCTGATGAGAATACGTTCAGAGCAGATGTAGAGTATGTGTGTAGCGTCGTCGTTAAGGACGCACCGGTCCTTGGTGTGTTTAAATAACAGTTTGGAGGCGAAAGCATAATGATTTGGGCAGGAATTTGTGGTTAAGTAAAGACGGAGTCTTTTTTTGTCATGTCTGATATACAGCTCTTTCAGGTCTGATATAAAGGAAAGAGTCATATATTGAGGTGACTGTGGTTAGCGTTGTTTTTACCTTGTCCTTTGTTGGGCAGAGAAGATGAGAGGGGCAATGGCTTTGTCCTGAAAAGCAGATATTAAGCATCAGTCACATTAAGAACAAAACATGACACTTGTGTGAGTTTACTGCGAAAGATATATTCATAACAGTGTCGATCCAACTTTCTCTTCCGCAACAGGTTTTTTTTATAAACGAGAAATCGACCCAAACCACATATTTTATTATCATTTATATTATGATCATGAATATGATGAATATGAATATGATGATGATGATTATTATTATTACATATTATAACCCGAATATGTTATCTGACATATGAATTACAGCTGTGTGTGATGGCAGCATCAATGTGATGCAGAACCTGCTGCCCACACAACATCATTTGAAGGTAATGGTGATGTTATCCATCTGATGGTTAAGGATACCTGTGAAAACACTTACGCCATCATACTCCTGGCATTAAGGAAGACCGCAACACCCATGGCTGTTCCCATCAGTCCACATAGAGCTGCTAGCGCTATCACCTCTGTGTTCAACCCCGGCTCACAGGTAGGAGCTGTTGGCAAAGTAGACAAGAACACCTCAGGTATACAATAAGAAGTGGACACGTAAATACTCTTCATTGTTCATACTTCTATTACTACAACGTACTACTACTACTACAACGTACTACTACTACTACCACTACCACTGATGATTATTTATCATTATAATAATGTTAATGATAACCTAAAGAATTGAACTCAAATACCGGGTATAAAGAAAAGGATAAAAAAAGCAAGAGCAGTTTCTTTAACCTGGTGTTTTTGTTGTGGTGGTGGAGGTTGCTGTGGTGGCAGCGGTCGTGGATCCGCAGTAGTCGAACTTGACGTAGACGGTTGCCGTGTCATTCAGGTTACTGTTGCTGCTGGATATGGCTTCCACGACCACGAACTGTCGTAGATCAGTAATTGGTAAAATTTCGGGCGCCTTCAGTAACGAAACATCGCCCGTCGATCCGTTCACAGCAAACAAAGTACTACTGTCTGACAGAGAGAAGATACTAGCCCCAACAGTTTTGTCTGCGTCTCCAACCGTCACCTTAGCAACAACGTCGTTGACAACATTCGAACAACTAGCAGTTCCCGAGAACAGATGTTCTGTGAACGTTGGGCCGTTGTCGTCAACATCAGTCACTGTGACGCGGATTGTGCCGGTAACCTCTCTGCTTGACGAACCCCCATCTTTCGCCCGAACCTTCACGTTGTAATATGCTGACCCTCCCGTGTCGAGGTCTGCGTCGAGATGTACTGCAGTCGTGAGCGTTCCGTGATCCTTGTCCATTTTGAAGAGTCCGGAGGCCATTGTTGACTCAGCTGAACAAATAAAAGTAAACAATCTGGAAGGAAGTGGTAATGTAAACCTGTATAAGGCACTAGTCCAGCAATGACCTGCACCATCAGCCAAGAAAAAAAAGGGCATTGTGCAATCAGCATTCATTCACTTATTCGACCCGTGAAGATCCGGGGTAGAATAGGTCTTCAGCTTACCGGCTAAGGCGACTATGCTTGTCGTAAAAGGCGACTAACGGGATCGGGTGCTCAGGCTCGCTGACTTGGTTGATACATTTCATCGATCCCAATTGTGTTGATCGATGCTCATGATATCAATCACTTGATTGTCTGGTACAGACTCGATTATTTACAGACCACCGGAATAGTGCTGAGTTCGGCTTTAAGCAGCAAACCAACCAACCAATCATACACTTATTCATTAATAACGTTAGTGTCTTTTTACGTGCACTTGGTTTAATTATTTCATATTAAAACATTTTCGACTACATGGAAACATGAGTCCACAATACCGGAAGTGATGGAGATGATGTCGTAGGTGACATCGCCATCGACTCCTCCGTCCTGATCTGTTGCGCTGAATGTCTCAATAAGTGTCCCTGGTGCATCCGTTTCACTGATGCTCACTCCGGTAAACATCTCGCTACTGTCAGGAACGGGTGTATCCCAGATTGGTTCGAACTCATTTTCACCAACAACCTTAAATAGTGAGAATGTAGTCACTTCATTTGGAAGTTTTGTCACACATTGTACCCATACTCAGCAATCACAATGATCATGCTATTTCCATAAGAGTAAACTACAAACATATCGGCGCTAACGTAGGAGATATCATTTCCGCGATGTATAGTGTGCACCGACCTGGATCTGTACAACCGTCACCCCTGTCTTGGCCGTCGCGGAATCCGCAGAATCCACGCAGAGGACAGTGATACTGTAGGACGCAGTGGCCTCGTAGTCCATGAGGCTACCATTAGCATAAAAGTCAGACCCGGTTAACGAGAAAATACCATCAGGGTTGTCGGCAGCAGTAATTGAGAGAGAAACTTCCCCATTGATGCCCGAGTCGTCATCAGTACAAGGCAGCTGGAGTAGTTTTGCTGACAAATTTAAAAAAAACCCGTTGTTTTACCATTAAAGGCCAGTGAAACATGCATACATCAATATTGTTTTTATCTGTTCACCAGAAATACTACGAGACATTTGAATAAAACCCATATGATTTATCCTGTGTTTATTGAGTTAGCCTGTATAATCACAATTGGCGCTGTTTTCAGTTGCCTGGGCAGAGTATACAGCCTGAGAAAACATCGGGGTCAGGTCGTTGATGTCAGTAATGTCGAGTCTGAAGGTGGCTGTGTCAGTGAGGCCAGCAGAGTCGGTAACTGTGAGGAGCAGGTCGTCCAAATAAGCCACTCCCCCGTCACGGTCAATGTTGCTGAGTACGTACAGGTGGCCGGTCGTCTCGTTGATCTCCAGGACGCTACTGTGGGAGCCTGGCAGGAACAAGAAGTTGAGCACGTACACTCTGCATATCTACAACAACATACTGAGGGGCAAACGCATGTGTTTAATGAATGATCACTGCATGACAATACCGCCAGCAATGCTTCTGTTTTACATGTGACGAATCATGAGTGAGGAATTCATGGACAGCAAGTAAATGGTCGCAATCAGGACTTTATTACATTTTTCACACGACGGCCTGAAGGCAATATAGTATTTATCTGACAATTTCGTGGTTTCCATGAGCATATATGATTTGTTACCATATGTTTGCAATGATTTTACGTGTACATAACCTATTAAAATCAGCCATGGTAAAAAACCCAGCCCAAGTCCTTATTTTAGGAGAAGGCTTCATGAAAACCTCTGCTTCTACTTCTATTGCACACTGCGACACTTCTACGACAATACTACTACATAACTGCTGCTGCTACTACTACTACTACTTTACTTTAAATAGTACTACTAAACTACTACTACTACTACATTACGAGTAGAATACTACTACTACTACGAGTAGAATACTACTACTACTATTACGACTACTACGACTACTATTACGACTACTACGACTACTACTACTACTGACCGCCTCCGTGGTCTAGTGGTAGAGCGTCCGCCCGGAGAGCGGAAGGTCCGGAGGTCGATCCCCAGCCGCGTCATACAAAAGACGTTAAAAGATGGTACTTGTTGTTACCCTGTCTGGCGCTCGGCATTAAGGGGCTAAAACAAGGACTGGTCGGCTCGGAGTCAGTATACAGTGTCTGAGTTGGGTATTCATGTTAAACTGCGGCATTGTATCTCAGTGTGCTAGCACTATAAATCGGCATCAGCTCGGTCTAGTACAAGCAGCCACACACACACACACACACACGCACGCACGCGCGCACGCACGCGCGCGTTCATGCACGTCGCTATATAAGTGTAATAATCCTGGACGCGACGTTAAACCTTATTTCACCTCACCTTACAACTACTACTACTACTACTACTACTACTACTTCAACTGTCCATCGATTCCCGACCGCGTCATACCAAACGACGTTTAAAACATTGTACTTGTTCCCAGGCCTGGCGCCTAAAACAAGCACTGATCAGCTCAGCATCACTGTTACGGAGCGGGGTATCTATGTGAAACTGCGGCGTGGTTTTCTCAATGCGCTGGAACTATTAAACTGGCTTGTGCAAGCACATACACACACACGTGCATGCATTATAAGTGCAGTAATCTTTAAAGCCCATTTCAGCACTACCACACAACTACCACAAGTATTGAACTGTGACGGTCTGGTTTTGCAACCTGAGAGGCTGTATGTGAAGGTATCGGTTGTGTCTGGGTCAGTGACACTGAAGACATCCCCGATGATGACCCCTGGGGGAAGCTCTTCTGCCACCGTTACCCCGACGTACACAGACAGTACCGGGGGTTCGTCACTGACATCCGTCACTTCAATGGTCACGAAGTGATCTGTGGTGTGCACGCCATCAGATGCCCTGTCAGTGGAAGAATATGTGTGTATGTACCACACGTAAAAATACTGTTTAATATATGGCCGACATTCTTAGGAAAGATATCTATATTATGCACAATCTCTAAGGATATTTATAAAATGCACAAGCTTGAAAAATATTAACCCGTATTTAAATAATGATGACTCCCTGAATAGAATCCGACATTTGATGAACAAGGGGGTTAAATGTGGTATTTCTCACAATTTTCACGTCGATTATCTGTACCTTTTTTCTCCCAATACCGATTGTCATATCTCAGCCACGTTTGGATGAAATCGTTCGACCATGGAGTATATGTGTGTTGCCTAGTTATATCTCTGCCACGTTTGGATGAGATCGTTCGACCATGGAGTATATGTGTGTTGCCTAGTTATATCTCAGCCACGTTTGGATGAAATCGTTCGACCATGGAGTATATGTGTGTTGCCTAGTCATATCTCAGCCACGTTTGGATGAGATCGTTCGACCATGGAGTATATGTGTGTTGCCTAGTTAAAGCTATGGCGAACAACTCACTGGACACTTCTCTCTCAAAAATAACAAGTTGGGAGCGCATGTTCGAATCTCCAGAAATGACGCCATGACAGAACAATGTTTTATCGTGAAATAAACCATGCTTCGTTCTTCATTGTTTTTTGCAATTCATTGCGTATCTATCTAATATAAATATTTAGGTGTATATGTCACAAACCGAATATTTTTGTCAATTCATAAAAAGCTTAGTTTCAGACATATTTGGCATACTTCAATAAATTAACGCTCTAGACCATCTGTCTTACATTTCCTTTTTTATTTAGGTGTATATTTTGTTATGAATAATATATTTGATATTGTCATATATGGCAAAAGTTTGGGAAAATATTTTTTTGGATACGATAGGGACATAACACTTCTACGTGCCTTCATGAATTGTTTGGGTGTAACGGCAAACACACCTTGTGTCATGCTTTCTGCGGAATGTGTGAGATTCTCAATGTACATGGCTAAAATGATTAAACATGCCATCTTTTGGACTACCTGAGAAATGCTATAATAAGATGTTGTTTTATTATAACAACAGAAAACTCTTATTGTGCAACAGATTTAAAACAAATAAGTGTTGTTAAGGATTGGTTATGGTTATGTTTGGTGTGTGAACAATATGTGGAATCACACTCTTTATTTATTAGATATTTTACACAAAGACTCGGTGATGTTTTGAAAACACTGTTTCTATTGTGTTTATGTGAAGTCATTTCGAATTTCATTGTCAAAGTTTCGATGCTCGTCTCATGATCTATTTATTGAATCTGGTAGATATATATAGGTATCCAAACGAGAAGAAAAAGTCTGTCTGCTTGTCTACCAAAATAAAATAGAAGACGAGTATAATTTTGTTCTCGAATTTCTAATCTATGTAATGCCAAATAGATACCTGTACTTTGATAAATAACATTTTGTACATCCAAATACCCTTAATTATAAGCCTTTGTTAAACAATGCAGGTGCATTAAATTTACGTAATTGTTAAAGTTTATGTATTATGCAATAATGCACAGACGAACCTCATTTTTTAGTGATTAGCCTCATAATCAAACGAATGTGGTATGTACTACAGTCCTTTTGCCTCACATGTACAGACATTGATTAATACACATACACGTCGGAGGGTATGAATTCTAAGTATACTTATCAGTAACTGGTTTTACATTTATACATAATAATTTACAGAATTATCAAGAACCCTATCACATGGTTACAAATTTAAAAAACGATTTCTGGAAAATAGCGGCGTTATGACCCAATTCGCATTTGTCACTGACCAATAACGACTTACCTAACTTGTACAGAATAACTCTTTTCCGTCTCATAATCAAGTTTATCACTGGTCAGAATGTTCGTCCCATCGCCCTCAAACAGGCTTGACCATGTACCGACAACAGTCAATGTCGGAGTGTCACCGTCGACGTCGTCTAACGTCAGGGTTAGGACGTTGTAACCAGGTGTGACGTCCTCAGGAACAGTCGCTTTAAACTCAGTGTCAGAGAAGTTTGGGGCGTTGTCATTGACCGCGTTGACTGTCACCTTCAGTGTTCCTTGGACTTCCAGTGGCGTGGTGTTACCGTCCACAGCCTTCACAGCAATGTCGTAGTATATCACGCCTCCTGTCGTGGAGTCAGCGTCCAGCAGTGTAGCAATGATGAGGTCTCCAGTCCCAGGGTCTAGCCAGAATTTGTCCAATACCGAAGCACCGGTATCTGGAAAATGTAACCGTAAGTTGTCTGTGGAATCGGAGTCGAAGGAGAGATTGCAACATGTTACGTATATTCATTTTGTGTTATTCTATAACTGCAATTGTAATTCCAGAATCCACGAGATGTGTGCAAAGACGTATTTGTACCTGAAGTAACCGAGACAAGCTCAAAGCTGACTTGCCCATCCAGCCCTTGGTCGTCGTCTTCAGCCACCAAAGTCGTCACGGTCGTTCCTACGACTGCGTCCTCAGATACCACCACCCCTAGAAGGCTACCCGTACCGTCCAGGGACGCACTGCCCCACGCGGGGGTATGCTCGTTCTTTCCCGTCACCTTGTGATAGAAATACCATACATATATATAGTATAGGACAAAATGTTGTGTTATCCACACCTCCCATCAGAAGATGCATCGATATGAAAGTTGGCCGAGTTAGCATCAACGTCGCTCGAGAACGTAGACGTAAGTGGTATACAGGAAAGACCAACATTAGTCTTTTGATGAATAGTACAGGTGAATAACCTATCAACTGATTAAAATTGTTTCGGTCACAATTCCTTTGATTTAACCAATGTGACACGCACATACACTATGTATAAACATATGTTGATCAAAGGTGTATCGACAATGGTTACATAGCACTCGTTCGAGCACTGTACTGTCCGGCTCCCTGGATTCATCGTGGACTAAGTATATTCTCTGTGTAAATTCATTTGCTATACAGTAGTATTATGAGCAGGTGACTATAAGACAAGTTGAAGCAGCCCTTCTGTGGTGCTACTCAGGAGAATGTCACAGAGTAAAGACGACAGTAGCGCCGCTACATGACACTACCGTCATCACCTGACCGTAAAAGCCAATGAGTCAGAACAACATAGAAGGCGCAAACCAGAATGGATGTGTGCATTGCCCAACATCCCGGACGAAGATATCGAGGATGTCGTTATATCTAGGCGTACTAGAACAGAGCGTAGTTCAGACTTACTTTGAAAAGTTGACAGATTGTCAGCTACTTGGGAGGAAAGCATTTAGCGAAAAGAAACTTTGTTGTCACTAACGAAGATTAAACGTAAATCGGAGCCAATTATTCAAAGCGAGCAAGAGACTCGATAGTGCACATGCCTATCATGATAGGATATATGTCAGGAGAAATATGACATCAAGAGGACATGGGCGTATTCATGTTGTGCAGCGACTCCCTTATCTTGCCAATTTCAATATGGAAAGATTTTCCTCGTACCATGTGTCGTATACTAAATATGATATAGTATGCATAATCGGTAACATAATGATTCTAAGTGATACAGCACTCTACACAAAACTGTATGACAAGAGAGATGACTTTAACTTTCCCCATATGTCGAGCATTATTCCAGTAGCTCCAGCGTTTGGTGTCTACATTTCTCAACCTTTTAGATACAATCTGGCATGCTCTTTCTACGAAGATTTCAAAGAGCGTCACACGACAAGTTTGATCAAATTTACAACACCTAAGGCCCCAGTAACGCAGAATGTTAATGGTTGACATGTAGAGGACATTTCCAAATTTGACGCACCGGAGACAAAAATCGTGTCCCATGTCCTATTATGACTTGTACGATATGTTCCGTATTTTTTTCAGGTGATCTATTGGCTTGTATTTTTATGTGTTTGTGACAAGGATGAGCTCACCTTTTTGCGAACACCTGGGATTATCACTGTGATAGGGATTCAGAAACCTATGCTCATGAAATATGTATGGGCAAATTTTTCGATACTGACTATTCTCTGGCGTTGACGTTGTGAACAATAAAAGAAAACAAACTTTTCTCCAAGGTCGAACATAACATATTTAGAACTAAAAGATTTGATTAAGTCATTATTGTAAATGCTGTGTTTTTCAGTGCTGTTGTTTATTTATTTATTCATTTATTGGTGTAACTATATTGTTTGGAAATGTAGACCAAAAGACACCTATCAGTCATAGTCCTTTTTGTTTATACTACTGACTTCAGCGGTTGAGATGTTTACCCTTTTTGTGTACATAACAGCCTTCTCTACTCCAGTGTAACTCCAACCCGATCTACCCGATCTACTCAACTGTATAAACACTGCCTCATATGCCAGTGTATATGCTTGTCAACCTTACTCTGCACATCTCTTTCTTGATAACGTTGTTTAAACCTACAATTAAACGTCGCTCCTAATTTTGATTTTGATAAAGAAGTTGTTCATCCATATATCTTATCCTTGCTTATTCAGATACGTGCTACTTCTATGTATCAAGAAATTGTTCAGACATTTTTATTTTCAAATGATCGTAACTCTCCGTAAACATTCATGAAAATGTTGTTGTTTTTGAAAATGCATTTCCTTTAGAAATAAAAAAATCTATATCTAAGAAGTACCAGTATATCTAAATTCTTTTTTCAAGTCTGTCATCTATTAGCTAAGGTGTTATTAATGAAAATAAATGAAGAACATGCTCGGCCCGCCTCACCTTGACAATCACTAAAATGTGGCCTGTGTTGGCTGGCGTGGCTGTTGGTTCGTCAGTAACGGCAACTGAGAGGTAGTATTTGTACCCCGTTGCCCCAAGACTCTCGTAGTCGATGCTGTCGGCAGCACCCCATAACTCCAACCCGTCATAGCGGAACACCCCGTCTGGATCACCCCCCGCTACTGTCAAAGTTACTGTGCTCGTCTCCACGTCAATGCAGCTGATGGCGTCCATTAGTTTTGCGTCGGCTGATGTAAAAAACTCACATATAGAGAGCTGCTCTTGTAAATTAAACTTATGAGCACTTGTCTCCAGTTACCTGGGATATTTGTTCAGAAAAGAAAAGATGAAAACATGCATGAACACGTTTTGAACGATAGATATATGACCCCATAACGCATTTGCTTATAATTTTTCAACAATTCAAACACGTTAAGCCTGTGCGTCCATATGTGCCGTGGTGATTATTTCAGGTCAATAATGACGTGGCATATACATTGTATCTACATATTTGCATCCAACGGAAGACAGTTTATCGCTTTCTCAAGGACATAAATATTGATTCATTTGGTTTCACTTTGTTTTGCTCAGCGTAACATTAATGGAGCAAAGATGTACTATTGACTGTGCATGTAGCTCCTGGTGGTCCTGCCATACCTCCCGATGCTTCCTCCAACTCCAGCTCATACACCTCCTTGTCACACGATGGGGTGTGGTCGTTCACGTCGATTACCGTTATGGCCAGAGTTTCCGTAACGGCGTTGCCTGCAGCATCTGTCGCCGTCAGATCAATACTCAAGTTCGAAATGCCAGCCTCGAGGTCAACACGCTTCCCAACTATAAGATCTCCACTGGCACTTATGGTAAAGTAGCTGGCATCTGTACCTGTGAAAGACCGACAGCGCGAGTTATTATGAAACTAATGTCATGGCACCTGAATATGTAGTCAACATTTCACAATGTCAAAAAGACAACCACATATAAAAACCGTTGCTGTCAGCATTGACATTTAATGTTGTTCTGCATACATACTGGGAACTAAACACTAACACCTTATATGATGTCACCACAAGGAGACTAATATATGTTAAAGTTCAGTTTCAACAGCCTGGCAATTTTAGCGTGAGGAAGTTCACAGAGCAAAAATGCATTTTGGGACAATTTAAGAACATTGTCAAATTAACGACGTCAAAGTTTAAATATTTGTTGAATTCCACAAGAAACTAAACAAATACATATCTACGTTTTGAACACAACTGACTGAACAATAAGACTGCTAAGCTTTCAGTAGGACCGAAGCGCAATGGTCAAATCAAGGTCATAATTCTAAAATTCGCAAACACCGGAAAATATATGTTGAACCCTGGTTGAGTAATTATAATGGTCATAAACATATATGTATAATTAGGCATCTGTTCGATCCTCTTGAACATATTCAGGTGTCATGGTTGGGAACAATCATGTGAAGTTTATTGGTCCAGTGGTTTCCCAGGAGAACTCTAAGCTGAACAAACGTGTGATATACCTACGAGATAAATATCCTGCGACGCACAACGTTACCTGTAGCGTAGAAGGCGCTTAATTTCGAACCGAAAGCGTATCCCAGCCCTAATGTGAAAATACAGCATGTTTATTAATAATCCATCATGGAAGGATAAAATGCTAATGTTCGAGGCTGCATGGGTTATGTCTAATGTTTTAGAGAAGGCTGTTGCTTTGAATTTAGGAATCACCAATACACGTTTAAGTTCTCAAATGCAAAGTCAGCAATACTATGATGGCTAACGACTATGTGACATCAAAATTCAGGATGTAAAGCTCGCCATCGTCCCTCAACATTGCATTACACAGTCTACTGTATATCCGAATTGAACTGCCGTGTACATTTGAAAAGTGAAAAATATTCGATAGAAGTACCGTCCAGTAAATATTAGCTTCCACTGTGAAAAGGCTCTCAATAAGCAGTTTCTGTCAGAGGCTGTTATTTTGATTTGAAACCTCCATTTGACCAATAGGAATAGATTTTCATTTTTTTATTCGAAAGTGATATAACTGAAACGTTTCTAAGTGTTACGTATAATTCGTTTTTCGAATCCAGACAGCGGCAACGGCAACAGCCAGATCAGGGACAACTGCACCTACCACCGTGAGAATACACAACTGTATCGCCGACTTCAGGATCAGAGGCAGTGTACAAGCCATACAACACTGTTCCCACTGCCGTTTCCTCCACCATGCTCGGGCTGCTTATCTTGGTAATGGTTGGGGACTCGTCATTGACATCGCTAACCTTGATCGTCACAGAAATATCGCTGCTCCAGGTACCGTCACTTGCGCTGAAATATCCACACCAAATGTTTTGTTCATTTATTAGGCCGGTACTCTATAATCGCGATCTGCACAAATATATTGTGATACAATAACATTGTATTTGATTTTATGTAATTGCAATACCTTATGTCCAGATAGTAGCATGTCTGAGTTTCAAAGTCTAGAGTAGCAAGAACGACGATGTTGTTGCCATTAATGCCAAACACAGTATCGTCTCCGCCACTTGCTGACAATGTAACGCTATCACCGTCGGCGTCTGTGACCGTCAGTTCAAAAACGATGTCGTTCACACTGGCGTCTTCACTGACAAACACTTCGAAGTCAGTGTTATTGAAAACAGGCGCATTGTCGTTGACGCCACCAAGTTGTATTTTTTGTGTAGCTTGGATTTCTTGGGGCGTGGCACCATTATCCACCGCTTTGACCACCACGCTGTAGTAGGCCACGCCGCCTGTGTCGGTGTCGGCGTCGAGAGATCCTGACAGAATCAGAATCCCGCTCATGCCATCGATCTTGAACAGATTGGGCTCACTAGCTCCAGCAGCTGGAAACAGACGTGTACAAGGGTGAGTGAGTGAAAGTTAGTTTACACTGCTGTCATCAATACCACAGTGACATCACCGAGCGTGGAATCAAGAGGCAAGGGACCAGGCCGCGATCATGGTTTTATAGTATACAATATTTGATTCTTCAGTATATATATATATATATATATATATATATATATATATATATATATATATATATATTACTAAGAATTGCAACTTCATGTTTTTTCTTCTTTAAGTTTATGCTGTACACCCACTGAAGCTCGTCTAACAGCATTTGATTTACCTGATGTAACTGAGACGATCTCATAATGCACGTCACCGTCGACGCCGTGGTCGTCGTCTGAAGCTACGAAGGTGAGGAGAGTTGACCCTGGTTCGGTATTCTCAGACACTGTCTCATCTGGAAAGTGTGCCGATCCATCCGGTAGTGGTGATGTGAAAATGGGGGCAAATTCATTCTTACCTGTTATCTAAAAGATCAAAATCAGTTGATGCAAATATATGAAAGAACTCCTTTACCGTACATACTCTACAGTTGATGAGATCTCTAGGATCAAACGTCAATATCAGCCTGACTAACTTATCACTGCATTCATCGAACAGCTCCCTTTCATCTCCAAGATCTGATCTCAGGCGATAGTCCTGTTTGTGCACCAAGTGACAAGCTCCAGCTCAACATCTCCTCTCACAACCTCAAGTTTGTTGGTTCTCGATGCCGCTGTTCACTATGCAACTCTCTTCAACTCAGCCTCAAATCAGCTCTTGCTCAGGACACGTTACAACTGACTATTCATTCAAGTATTTCTCTCCTTTTTTTGTACCTATATATTGTGTGTTTTATATCACCTGTATACACCCCGAGCATGCTACTTCGAGGTGTGGAGGTATGTCGCCATATTATTATTATTATTATTATTATTATTATTATTATTAAATCTCTCGTGTATAGGAATGTTGGAGAGAAAAGGAGAGAAAAGAGCGATGTCAGGCCGGGACTTACTCTTGATTCGCGTATCAACATAAATCTGCAAGATACACAGGTACAACATCAGACATCGTCATACAAAAAAACACTCACCTCCTTGTGAAATTATTAGTAATCTTGGCTAATGCAATAGCCTTTTTATCAACATCCTAAAGACTTCTCAGTAAAGTTCAGTCTAATCACAATACAGCAGCCCGGTATCCCGGACTAGCTAACATTCACATATTGCACAAACTGTGAAACAGCTGCACTGGATGCTGCTTCAGACTAGCATAGAGTATAACATCTCTCGCACTTGCCAGCGCTATACGAATACAACACCTGAGTATATCTCTAAACTCTAGGAGATATATACTCCTTAAAGATCTCTCCATTCTGACGAGCAAAAAAACCCCATCTGTTTGAAATCCATGCAACCGGACTAAGATAATTTGGTCAGAGATCTTTCCTGTTTTAGACTGTGAGGATATGGAACCACCTGTTTCAAGAACTGTCACCCACCCTTCCATCTTTCAAGAGTGGACTTACAAGACACATGTCAGGAAATACTACGAGCTAACAGGAATTGTGTTCTTTACATCATGCATCAGTTTTATCAACTCTGGAGCGCTATGAACATTGACTTGAATGTAATTTGACGCAATACAAATGCCCTTACGTAATAGTATTAATAATAATACATTCCACGGTTTTTTAACGAGCCAAGGATGTGGGACATAATCTTAATGTCAGTGTTAATTTTGTTGATGGTTCTGTACTGCTGAACCAAGCGAAGTGCCCTATCAAATCGGCCCAGACACAGTTTTTCAAAGAGAGGTTATCTGAACGACCACTGCATCGAGTTTATGTGCAGTGTGTTGAGAAGATCAGCAACACTGCAGACTCCTTCTCTTGGATGAAGTCGTCTGGCCTGAAAACAGAAACAGAATGCTTTCTGTTTGCTGCTCAGGACCAGTCACTTCCAACTCGAAACCGTCAATGTGTGATTTTGCATCAAAATGTGAATATGAAATGTAGATCATGGAATGAATTTAATGAGAATGTCCAACACATTGTCAGTGGATGCCCATTTTATTACCGTCTTCGCCATGCTTGTGGTTTTGACACAGCGGTCCATCCATGGTACGACACGGAATATGTAGAGGGCGTCATGGAAAATGATAAATACAAAATTCTTTAGAATAGGCCCATTTAAAGCCTCAGACGTATCCAGTATCCAGCAACAGCGGTCGTTTGGTTTGACCGCAGTATGCTCTACGTCTTACAAAAGATGAACATGTGGCTATGAAACTACTCAAGGAATCCTCATGCATGTGTTCAGAGACAGCCATAAATCCCTAGGGCACCAACGCCCGCCAACTTTGTGGCTGCTGTGGTTTGAACGTTTGGGCTCACCCTGCATCATGAGGGATGGCTGACATCATCATGCAATATTTCTTCCTAGAAAATAATATTCAATTATTCAACTAGTTTGAAGAAAATCTTTCACCGATCGATATTAAGTGTGGAGGCACCTTCGTGGTTGTCTCTAATAAAACAACGATGTTAACATGGTTACATTAGATCATGAGGGAGGTACTTTGAACAGCGTCACGACGTCAACGCAACTCAAAAAGCGTACTTTATATCGTCTTAGGATACTGAATATACCCTGCAAGGATTAAATTACATTATCGGTCATTCCATACACTGGTGTGAAAATCACCTCTCAGTTCTGACTTCATTTCTCCTGAAACGGACCCTCTCTCTGGAAATAATGGATCATGGACAAGACCTACGTTATCAAACATACTCACTTGTACTATAACGATAAAAACCCCTCTGTTGCGTTGCCCATCGTCAGGTGTGTCCATGGCCTCCACAACCAAAGTGAACTTGTAGCCCGCTGTGTCCAGACTCTCGTAGTCAACCTGGTCAGGCGAACCCCACAGTTCTTGACCGTCATACCAAAACACATTGGCATCATTCCCAGACGTAATGTTCAAAACTATGTCGGAGTTGTTGCCAAAGTCTTTGTCGGTGCAGGCCAGCGTGTTATTAATCATTTTGGCACCTACATCAGAAGAATGCATTCTCCTTTTATTTGTGAAGCTTTAAATATTCATATATCATATAGTCTTGCGCTATGTAACCCAAGCACATATATTATTTATTCACGGTAATAACTTAACGGCTTAAGATAAGGAACTGATGTGCGCATTAAAGTTTTTTCTTCAGGGCTGAAAGCCGAAAGATCGACCATTCATTCTTTGTTCCATACACAGCTTGTGGAGATTTCCAATCTCCTATAAGGTAACCTCAACAACACGAGTCACGAGACAGTCTTTATTCAAGACCGCACTCCCAAATAAGAGCAAGACTCTGCAGGTACTTTATGCAAGCTCTTGTCCCTTAGTAATTTGATGGTAGGACATCTGGAAATATCTGTTTTGAGTTGGACATTAGTAAATATATCTCTGATGTACCTCACGGACTCAAATGCTGCTGTGCTGAGCTTACTTACTTTCAGTTCCTGCCTCTTCTAATTCCATGGTAAACACAGACTGACCACAGGCGGGTGTGTTGTCATTAATGTCCTGTACCCTGATAGTCACGTCAGCACTAGCCGAGTTACCCGCACTGTCCTCCACGGCCACGGTCACCATAAGGTCAACATTGGTTAACGTCTCCCTGTCAATTCTTGACGCTATGACTAGGTATCCGTCACTATGGGTGGTGAAGAGATCAGCGTGTGTGTCTGAAAATAATGTCAATGTAGAATGAGAGTTACAGTAGAGATTACTGACGGTTTAGGAGATGGCTCAAGGGATTGTAGCAGTGTTAGGAGAGGGTTTCATTATACACAGAAGAAACTGTTTCAATACATATTGCTGAAGGTGTAGGAAAGGGTTTCATTAAATACAACTTAAGGTGCAGGAAAGGATTTCAATACTCACTAAATACTACTGACGGTGTATGACAGGGTGTCACTAAATATTAATGACGGTGCATGACAGGGTGTCACTAAATATTACTGACGGTGCATGACAGGGTGTCACTAAATACTACTGACGGTGTATGACAGGGTGTCACTAAATATTAATGACGGTGCATGACAGGGTGTCACTAAATATTACTGCCGGTGCATGACAGGGTGTCACTAAATACTACTGACAGTGTATGACAGGGTGTCACTTAATACTACTGACGGTGTATGACAGGATTTCACTAAATATTACTGACGGTGCATGACAGAGTGTCACTAAATACTACTGACGGTGCATGACAGGGATTCACTAAATACTACTGACAGTGTATGACAGGGGGTCTCTAAATACTACTGACGGTGCATGACAGGGTGTCACTAAATACTACTGACGGTGTAGGACAGAGTGTCACTAAATACTACTGACGGTGCATGACAGGTTGTCACTAAATACCACTGACAGGGTGTCACTAAATACTAATGACGGTGTAAGACAGGGTGCTACTAGAAACTACTGTAAAAGATGGTTATATACATACTACTGAGGGTGTAGGAGAAGTTGTCAGGACCATCGGGGTCGGACACTGTGTACAGACCGTAGATTACAGTTCCCACAGGGTACTCTTCAAACATAGTGTTGTCAGCGCTGATATGTATGGCCGGTGCCTCATCATTGGTATTTGTCACCTTCACTGTGAGGGCAGAGGTCGTGTTGTGCACGCTGTCACTTGCACTGCGCGTTAGAGATGTCACAAATACAGTATTATTGTACACAATCTTGTGCATCAACAAATGGTATGTATTATCAAATAAATAATAGAATAGCGGGATCTAATTTCGTCGACCAAAACGTGTAAAAAGAGAACAATTTTTTTGCATTGTGTGAAATCGTTGTTAAAGAAGTCTCCTGATATGTCTTTGCCACAACCACCATAGTCATCTCCGTTACCAAGAATTAACAGTGTACCAGTCTTAGACTACGGCCTGTTTTGTCTCAGTTATCAAGAATACACAGTATGTCAATCTTAGACTCCGGCCTGTTTTGTCTCAGTTACCAAGAATACACAGTATGTCAATCTTAGACTCCCGCCTGTTTTGTCTCAGTTATCAAGAATACACAGTATGTCAATCATAGACCCCGCCTGTTTTGTCTCATTTATCAAGAATACACAGTATGTCAATCTTAGACTCCGCCTGTTTTGTCTCAGATTTCAAGAATACACAGTATGTCAATCTTAGACTCCCGCCTGTTTTGTCCCAGTTATCAAGAATACACTGTATGCCAGTCTTATACTCCCGCCTGTTTTGTCTCAGTTATCAAGAATACACAGTATATCAATCTTAGACTCCCGCCTGTTTACTCTTAGTTATCAAGAATACACAGTATGTCAATCTTAGACTCCCGCCTGTTTAGTCTCCGGTATCAAGAATACACAGTATGCCAGTCTTAGACTCCCGCCTGTTTTGTCTCAGGTATCAAGAATACACAGTATGCCAGTCTTAGACTCCCGCCTGTTTTGTCTCAGTTATCAAGAATACACAGTATGCCAGTCTTAGACTCCCGCCTGTTTTGTCTCAGTTATCAAGAATACACAGTATGTCAATCTTAGACTCCGTCCTGTTTTGTCTCAGGTATCAAGAATACACAGTATGTCAATCTTAGATTCCCGCCCGTTTTGTCTCAGTTATCAAGAATACACAGTATGCCAGTCTTAAACTCCGCCTGTTTTGTCTCAGGTATCAAGAATACACAGTATGTCAGTCTTAGACTCCCGATGTCGGTCGACCACGGCCTACACTGTCATCTCAACTACTCACGTTATGCCAATGTTGTAGCAAGTGTCAGTTTCGTAATCGATGTTCTGCTTGATCGAGATGGTTGTGCCCGAAAGATCAAAAAAAGAGAGAGAGGCCCCGGTCAAAGTCAAACTAACTGGGTCACCATCCACATCAGTGACAGCAACATTCAGAACAGCAGCTTCAACAGTAGCAGGCTCATCCACTGCAGTCATGTACATGGGGGTATCAAAAATCGGTGCGTTATCATTAGCAGCGTCCACCTTGACCTTCTGCGTTGCTGTGACTTCCTGTGGTGTCGGCCCACCATCCACAGCCTTGACAACGATTTCGTAGCTACTGACGCCTGTGTCGATATCCAGTGTTGAGGCCACCCGAAGTTCCCCAGTCTCGGGTACGATATGGAACGTCCCAGGAGCACTTGCGGAGGTGTCTTTAACACGAATTATTTACGTTAACTTTGTGCTATGATATACCTGTTCCAAAGCTTACAAACCATGAGGGGGCAAATATTTACCAGTCGCGTCCCCATATAGCGCAAGGATATTAGTTCCAACCCCAGATTTGGGCTGATTAAGCTCGTTGGTTTCACCAAAGTGTTAAACGTTTCTTCCAAGTTAAGTTCAAATGCCAAGAATTAGCTGAAAACTGTACAAAGCGGCGTAAAATCCAGACTTATTCACGCACTAACTACCATGATCTTATATATACTATGCAAAAAGGTAGGGGATATTATGTATTGAGGTGAAAGTGACGGAAAATACACCAGTGTGAGAAAAGTGATTTGTGTGGCAAGAATAATTTCGAACAACTATCAAACTACCAAACACAACACTGTAGGAGACATGCAGCACATGACCTCGGACAGCACGTGCAAGGGGTGGCATGACAGGTTTACCATTGTCAGACTCGGTTGTGAACAGACGAATATTTCTTTCTTGGAACCAATCAACAAACACACTTTAATCATGAAGGAAGCAACAGCAATGATAATGCGCCGTTTGCAACGTGCTGAACGTTTACGTGCCATAAACATGTTGCAGGTGGGCACACGTCTGAATATTCTTGCCCAAACGCTGCATGTTTCTCAATCTGTCATCAGCAGATTGTGGGCCCGATAACCTCGATGATCAACGCTACTCTGGACGCTCAAGGGCAACAACTCCAACCCAGGACAGATTAATCAAAACGATGGCATTATAATCGGTTGCAAAATCAGCTGTAAAAAATATATTTGCATGCACGACGTCCACGTGTCACCAAAAGACCAACTGCACGTCACTTGAATCTGAGGCGTGGTGTAGGGAACGTCAGCACTGGGAAAATCGAAGTTGGGCTAATGTCATGTTTTCTGACGAATCGATGTTCACTCTCGACTTCCATGACCGAAGGAATCTAGTTTGGAGACGTCCTACTGAGCGTATTATGGAAATTATAGCATGATCGTTTTAGATGGTAGGTCCATAATGGTATAGGGTGGTATCTCAATAACTGGACGAACTGCGCTATATATTGTCCAGGGCAGAGTCATAGGTAAATACTATCGAGACAACACCATTGCACCACTCATGGGGATATTTGCACAATTTGCACAAGATGATAATGCACATGCTCATCGTGCCAAGATTGTGACCCAATTCATCTAACAGCAAAACATCCAAGTCATGCAAAGGCCAGCACCCAGGCCCGACCCTTCACCAAATTGAACACGTCTGGGACGTCATTGGCAGACGTATGCGTCCAAATCCATCAACCTCTAACTGATGACAGGAACAACATGAGTCAGGGTGAGATTCGTCGATTCGTCAACGATGGCCAACAGAGGTTGTTTTACCCAATATTAGTGCAAATTTCGAATTCCCGACCTCTTTAACGACTTAGTGCGCCACAATCTCATCACATCAACCATTAGCACCAATTAGATATACCAAATAGATCCAAAGATGTGCCTTGAAGATTCCCACTACCCCCTACGTTTAGCTTATATGTATTCAGATATTGAACATGTTCTGTGATCACCATCAATTCTACGTTCTATAAGATTGGACAGACAATTACACTTTTCAAAGAAAAAGACTTACATACATCGTGTGCATATGTATCGCAGCTGTTTTGTTGATATTATGATATGACAGTATGGGACTCACATTTTTCTGTTTATATACGCGACTTACCTGACGTGATGGAGACGATTTCATATTTGACAACACCATCAATCCCATCGTCAGCATCTGTGGCGGCGTATGTGACAAGACTTGTACCTGGAACGGCATCTTCACTTACAGTCACGTCAGGGAATTTGCCGTCCGTGGGAGAAGGAGACGTCCACGTCGGCGCATGTTCATTCTTGCCGGTTACCTTGTCAAAGAGATTAATACAATTGCGAACAACGGATACACCTGGGTCCCTGTGTGTATAATAGTGTGTCTTTGCGTATTTCCGTACAAACACATTTTCTTTTTCAATTTTATGTTTTTAGATTGCTTTAAAGAACACGTTCAGGGTATCATGCATGGCTAAAATCTTCCACACTTAAACTGCATGTGTTCACTACAGAAAGGGTTATTTTTACCTCAGCAACGATGGTTATACGTCCGGTGTTAGCTGGGCCTTCAGACGGTACGTCGTAGACATCAACGCTGAGATAGTAGGTGTAATTAGTATTGCGAAGGGCTTCGTAGTCTATCATACTTGTGTCCGCAAAGATTTGGAATTGTGTACTTGAGAACACCCCAGCGCTGTTTCCATCGGATATATTTGCGTTCACTTGAGCGTTGTCTCCGCTGTCGGCGTCGCTGCATGCCATATCTAGGACCTTCACATCTAGAAGGAACATCGTGAACAACTGATACAATGATCTGTACATGTATTATCTAAAGCTGATATAGAAATATATATAGGCAGTTGTCGTGAGTATGAATTCAACGAAAGCTTTTCTCCAGACCATTTTAAATCAAAACCCAACCCCGCCCCTAAGTGCTGTACCTATTCAATATCCAGAAGCCTATTGTAATGGCGCTATAACATTAAGGCTATGGAAACCTGATGAGCTGCAGTTTATATCAGTAAGCAGAAATATATAGTTATACGTCGTGCGTAAAACCTACTGCCTGTTCCCGCCTCTTCCACGTGTACGAAATAGACATCAACATCACATGATGGGATGTTGTCGTTAATGTCGGTTACTGTAATGTTCAAGTCGCTGCTTGTCGTCTGTCCTCCGGGATCAGTAACATTAAGGGTGAAGGTCAAGGTGCTGGCTCCGAGACTCTCTCTATCCACACGAGATTTTACTTGTAGTACACCGTCAGAGTTGACCTTGAAAAACGCTTCGTCTGTACCTGAAACAGTTAACAGTGACAATGATACCATTGTGACAGTGACGATAGACAGACTTTGCGTGACGATCACCCACCTGAAACTGTGTAAGTAAATGTTTGACTGTCTGGGTCCTCCAAAACGAAGAAGCCTCCCAGCTTGTAGTCGACTGGCTGTTCCTCGAGCATAGTAAGATCACTGTTGATAGTGAGCGTTGGAACTGTGTCATCAACGTCAATTATTTCCATGTTAAAGGATGCGTTGGTTATTTCGGATCCGTCAAACACACTGCAAGGTGATAGAGAATTAAAGATTCACGAGTAGACTTCATGAAATGAACCTTGAATGTATACTATATATATGCCAAACCGAACATGGCTATAACGTTTTCGAAGGACGAGTGCTACCGTTCAGTAACTTTTTATCTAATCTGTTATAAAGCGCTAGAGCATAACACTGATACTAAACTAATGATATAACATTCTTTATCGCTACGTATGTGCCTGTACGTATACGTATGCCCACAGCGCTGTTATGAGAACATCATACATTGTGACAGCAGTTTTGAAATAGGGATATCATTCGGTTTCATTTGAATATGGATAGACACCGTCCTTTGATAGGTGTGGTGGCAAGGAGTTACAGCAGGAGTAGGGGAGAATAATCGACAGCCAAATCTTAAGAGCGCCACGATTGTACCGAACATCAGAACTGAAACTCGTTGTCTTTGGTGGATGTTATTGAGTTATTAGTTCACAAAATAGATTGGAGCTGTGCCATGCATATAACAATATGTTGTAAACAGAACTTGGAACTCGATCCTGATCGCAACCAGTGAAAGGCTTGGATGACTGGTGCCATGTGAGAGAGCTGTGGGGTGTGAGAGACAAAACATGTTGCAGTATTCTGTATGTATTGGAGTTTTGAAAAAAGCTTCTTCCGATGCGCCAGACACAGTACTAATGGATATTTCTCTGGGGATATATAACCTTTGGCAATGGCACTCGTGATGACATTAAACATGTTACTGAGTGCGTATAAGTGTTTCATCTAAACAGATCAATGGTATATGCACTTACGCTAATACTACGGAATAGTAGTTCTGGGCTTCATAATCGAAGGTAGCGTTAGTTCTAAGCGTGTCATCAGTGTAGTCAATAGTGTACTTGTTTGAATCTGAGCTCAGTTCTGCCCATAGTAGAGTGTCGTTTTCAAGGTCGGTTCCTGTAAATGCTAAGACGCTGGAACCGATGGCGGAGTCCTCGCTTAAACTAGTCACTGTAAGACCGTCAGGGTTAGGATTGCTGATCTCAGGTGGATTGTCTAAAACAAAAGATATGTAGGTTTATGACGTTCTATTTTCAAGAAGCTTTTGCAAAGGAATATTTTAATCAATCAATAGAAACTTTTAATGTTCATTATGTAAGTGTGTGGAATGTGTTTAACCTCGCTTTGAAAACTGTATGATTACATGTACGTCATGGCTTACGCTATGAGGGGAGAGTCTGAGTCTGAGTATTGAAACTTTCGAAAACGGGTATGGTGTTATGTGACTGTTTAAAATGATTTTGAGATTTTAAAGTTTGAAATATGTAAAGCATATTTGTAAAAGGATAAGGCTGATTCTGCTATTAAACGTGCATTGTAATACAACGCTCATATACATTTCGATTCAAAGCTGACAGAAATATCATCAGGTGTTAAAATATTCAGTCCAACATGACCCTTCCTCTACGTATATAAAACATATCAACTTGCATTCATTTGATATTTCGATTGGAAAAGAACATGTTCGAATCAAATATCGTCAACAATGATCAATAACATAGATAAAAGTGCTTTTTTCAGATATGGACAAGGAATGCTCAATGTCAAACACTTAAAGCCCTTTAATGTAAGGAACTTACCATATTCAAAAACGTTATCGTTCATTTTCGAAGCACTCAGTGAGCTGTCATACATGTGTCAATTCAGAAAACAGTAATGTTTGGTAAGTGTATTTCATAAATCAAGTCAAGCAATTGGAAAAAAATAATTCATCTAAATATATAATTATTGCAATATTAACGTAACCAAGCCAATTACCGCAAAGGTCCAAATGAGTTCATGGGTCCGAATTCCATTTTTCAACGTCTTTCATACAACCAATCAGACCGTATTTCACAGTGGATATTATTCCACTACTTATCCGTTCATGCATTTGAGTGGATAGTTAAGCACAAGCGCAATGTTTACCTATATAAAACTGCCAGTTGACGTACACGTTGTCCACATTGACAGATATCTTTGCGTACCGCAGATTGAACACGCCGTCGTTGTTGAGGTTATAGTTCATGTACATGAAAGCGTTTTCCCCGATGATGTTGTCATGGCCGACCTGGAAGCCGCCCTGATTGTCCCACTGCGCCCAGAACACCTTGTAGGCGTTACAGTCCAGGTGGGAGGCGACTTCATAGCCGCCAGGAGAGCAACCATTGCTGTCGCAGTGCGTGTTTGCAAACATGATGGAGTAGTTGTTGTCGTCGTCGCCGAGACGCAGATATACGTAGCTTCCCGAGTCAACATATTGATAGAATACAAGATCTGCTCCTTTGCAGCCAAGGACGGCAAATATCAAGGAGGTCTTTCCGATGATAGTTACATCGAGATTGGTCAGTTCATACCAAGCACTACTGTCGACTGTGACACCTGACCAACGATCTTTCGGATGAAACAAATGGTAAATATGGTTATGAATCATCGTGTAATGGATAGTGTGATCTATATGAACATACCCGATACATACGCAAATGAGGTAAACTGGCAGGAATTACTTTTAATAAGATAAATAGGTATACTATCTAAATAAACTATTGCCTAAAGGAAAATATATGTTTAGATTTGTGTTTCCATATATATCAGTTGACACTAAGATACATGGGGCGGTTCGCTACATCATTGTGTTCATACGCAATTTCTAAGGTAACTTCAGTTAGTGAAATTAATGCATAAATACCGAATATTTTAAACATTGCGTGAGAGGGTATTACCATCGTATGTAAAGAGTCTCGCATTGTACGATTTGTGTTCCCAAAATATTATATTTATGATCCGACAAGAGGGTGAATTATCACTTACATATATTCAGACATGTTAACCAATTTGTGAGAGTTAAGGTATTGGTGGAACTTACAGCTGTTGGTGTTCTGGAAGCAGATCAGCGCAAGTATGAGCAGGACTATATGTCTAACCGCCATACTGTCTCCATCAATGCATCGACCTAAACGATATACACAAAGGTTGGATATAGGTGGATTAGAGGTGGATATATTTACGAGTTAACCAATAATTGAATCTGACGATAATCTAAGATTTACGAATATTACGTACTGACAGAACGTTGATGCCAAAACAATATACAACTGTAACAGATCTAGGTACTAACTGAAATTATTGCAATGACATCATAGCCAATATACTCGTAAAATAATGGACAAATTAGTTTTGGGATGGGGGTGGCACAGTTATTCGCCGAGCAAATATGCGACCCTTAATCGTGCAATACGTATGCTACGACCGTGATATCATTGCAATATATATACGTACCGCTATTGAAATAGCATTGCGATTGTTTGAATGATATTTTTTCTCTACATTTCCTTGCATTATTCAACATGATATGTCTGCTTACTTTGGGAAGTTGGGCGGTACCCCGGATTCTTGTCTGGTGTAAATGTTGGAAACGTTTTCTGAATGGATAAACGCATATCTCCAAGAAGGTGTATTTTTTATCAAAGCAAATGGACATTTGTATTATAAACAATATATTTTCCTTTTCCTCTCTATCGATTTTATTGTCAGTGCAGCGCGACATCAACGTCTGATGCTGACATCTTGACTTGACTGTACATCAATGTCGATCGATTTTTACATGCCTCTTCATGTACAAACTCACTGTTCAAATTCAAATATGAACTTAAGTCATAACTTTAGTCTATCCACCATACACTTTCAACATCTTCACAATTACACAGTTTACGAAAAATAATCTTTCCAAAGACAATCTCTACAATTTGCATTTTAGAATTTCCCTCAATAATTTGCATTTAAGAATTTCTCACAGATTTATTCTCTGTGGAAGCTATTTCCTGAGATCAGTACAACACACATGCACACGCCCATGTAAATTGTTCCGCGACTTTATTGGAAAATAGATCTATCACTCCTGTCGCAGATGTGACAGTGATTTGTTGATAAGACTAATACATGTAAATGGAGATAGCAAAAAAAAACCCAAAAAACAAATGATAAGTTTTTAAACCAATTATTCCTACCAGGCCTGAATAAATGTGGGAGATCTTTGGGTTATATTATAACCAATGTGGGAGACAAATTGCATCCTTGTCTTACCTCAGTTTCCGATTTAAAGGATTTTCAAATGCCCTTATCAGTTTACACCTTATATGAAATAATAATATATAGTCATGATATTATTTCAACACATTTCCTGAGATTTTATTTGACAGTAACTTTGCTCAGAGTAATGATCTGCCAACTGAAGCAAATCTACAAATATACAAGACAAGTCTTTTAGGACAAATATATTATCTGTTCGGTGGCCCTTGCTAAATCCTGACTGACAATTTGTTTCCATGAGATCCATAATCTTGCAAAACAGTTTACCAAAGCAGCTTCTTAGTGTAATCCCCCTGCAGCTGTTAGAGTCAATCTTATCACATTTCTTATGTAATTGGGCGATAAACCGAGGTTGATGAATTATGTAGAATGTGTGGAGAAGATATGTTTGTTGGGTTATAGAATTGTAAATATTCCTGAATCGGCTTGTTAGCTCTTCGGAATCAGGATAAACATATTCTATTGAGATGAAGCTGTAAGGTCCTTTTCAAAATTTCCACAATTGGTTAGGTTCTTGTTTTAAAAGGTTTCCAGTTGTTCCAGCTGATGGTGTTTGTACACACGTTTTTGAAATTCCTTTTTTGCAACAAGAGCTCTCCATTAATTGAAATATCATTTACTATATTGAACTCGTGATATATACTCCTCCATATTACGTTAGCTATGGAATATATATGTGAAGTGTATGGATTTATGTTGCGATAAAATACTTCAATCTTGTGTGTTAGGATTGATTAATTATGAATGTTTGCATATCTTGTGATATTTTGTTTTTACCTTTTAAATAATCGTTTACCTATGTAAGATGTTATATATTTCCTACATCTTAAACTTTAACAACCTTTGAGACCTGCTCACACCCGTCACAAGCAGTGTATTTGCTGTGGTTTTAGAGTCAAATTGAGCGCAGCAGTTTATTGATTACCATTGGCAAGCGTTGCAGTATGTTAAAAAGTGTCTTGCTGTATATACAAATTTCACTTGTACTAAGTAGATATAAGAAAGAGCACACTTGGTGGTTGTGGTTATGGTGTCAGAGAAAACAAACAAAGGGTGAGAACTTCTTTCTTCCTCTCTGCCTCAGGACCAAGGCTAATACAGCAAAAGTCAAATGACTAGGATTCTATTATGAATGAAACAATAGTAGTAATACATAAAACACAGATCAACAGCTCGCTATTGTGGCTGACAGCAACATTAATGTACAATACGACAGACACGAGGATTCCACATGGGTTGTACACAACTAACAAACTTTTCTTTCTGCGTGAAAAGGGATATTTTCATATCCTTTTTTATATATCAGATTCCTCATTTTTGTACCCCAATTAATCATTCCATTTTCTACCATATAAAAGCATCATGTTCATGAAGGTATGTAAAAGAATAATATACCTTTGTGATAGTTGTGTTCACCTTAACTCCAACGTTCTTTCAAGAATTCATATGGCCCTTTTCAAGATTGTTCAAACCGTAGAAGTGATTTACTTCTGCTCGAAATATTACTCATATGGTAGCAAGTATCTAAAAAATGTTATAAAGTTTGCAATTAAAAGTTACTTTACATTTCTGAAAATGCCTATTGAAATCACTTTAGCTTGTGCTAAACACAAGAAACTGACGTTGCTCTATGACACGATGAATTGATGATTGTCATTTTTCGTAAGGTAATATGTTAGGATTAAAAGGTTATTTTACAAATTTAAAATTAGAAATTGTAGCAAGGCTGTAACTTAACATTAATGTTGTGTTGTAATGTACAGGGTAAACAACTGACATGACACTAAATGGGTTGACAATATCGAATTTCGCTGCTAAAGGTGAAACAATAAGACTTCCATTTCGTATGTCTGTCATTTTTGACACTCTCAAAATCTTGTGAAAAACATTTCTCAATAAGTCCCTCTACGAAAACATGTCAAACTTACCTGAACTGCAGAAGGTCTATAGGTCGATAAGGAGTGCGTTATAACATAATATTTCTTCTGCTAAAACCCTGCTGAGATATCAGGTTCTACGTTTATCACTAAAATCGGCATTTTGTGAAGAAGCGAGCCTCCTATAAGCCACCTTGGTTATGGTATGTGTCCTATCTGATAGGCAGTAAAACTTTAGGCGTATCTGGATTAGAATGTCACGCATGTACATAGAAACAGACGCACATGGGCAGATAGTTTAGCGTGCAGAAATAGATATAGACAAAGAACTAGATACAAACTGAACTTCATTGTGTTAATCATATAATTATAGGATACTACGTCATGGTTAAATGAATGTACGATTTTGTAAAATCACTGTGCACTATCATGACAACGAACACTCCATGACGACAAATGGATATTGATATAATGTAATATGATAGCATATATGAAGGAAGCATGTTTTGTTTTTCATTACTGCTTTACTATCGGTCTGTAAAAAATCATTTCTGGTCCAGATAAACCAGTCACTGATGTCAACACGCACATGAAAACTTTCAGCCAGGTCAAATATGATACAGTTTAGATTTCCCACTGTCACGGTGGAATGTGCCTTGAAACATTTACAACAAACGGCGTCACATTTTTACAATTGACCTTTTCATGGAGTTTTCACCCCTCCTCACTGACACACACTCTACAATGGACATTATATGAGTGGCGTTTGCTACAGGCAGAGTTGGACATTTCGGCGCTGACCTATAGATACAGCGCCTCCGAGTTAAGGATCTAATGTTGTAGTCATGTAAGTTTTGTAATTTGATTTTACAATTGAAGGAAAGAGACCCACAGGCCTAGGGTATCAGGATTTGACTGAACACACACTTTGACGAGGAGTTATTACAACATTCACATTCAAACAAAGCATTAATATTCTAAAACATTAGGCTGGACGAGTCAACCAACGCTAGGTGTCGTTCTATTTTAAGTGCATCATTAATGATGATACTAGTACAGGTTATACTCGTGATCATTGTGCTATATAGTTGTTACATAAGCACATGTACACTATTAACTGACGTGTCGAGCACACTCGCATCTCTTCAAGATGACAACACTATTAATGATCTGGTACTTAAATTATCTATCCTTTATGTCTAGATGTTATGCTGGACGTGCCTATTCCTACTTTTAGGAATATATAAATTTCCTGTAAACACTGGATCTAGTAGTTCGCGCTCATCTGAGAAACGACGGCATCACAAAAAGTGAACATGGTCCATCAACAGCGTGAGACCTGTCAGTTTACCTCCAGTATGATAGTATTGTTGACGCGCATGTGTAACATGAGAAATAGCATCCGGGCAAACTACTACCAGTACTACAAGCGTAAATTTGTCTTAACCTGTCCCATCATATCTTTGAAATTATTTCAACAAGAAAACCAAGAGTAATTAATTTGCAATTCTATTAACTCAACAGAATCTAATGCAAATTGAGGATAATTGACGAAAATGACGAATTTTGGTTTATGCTCGATGCAACGTATCCCAGCACACTTGTGGAATCAACTAAGTGAAGTGAAGTTGTCTCAGTGGTGTGAGCGTCACACTAGCTCGTCTAAAACCTGGGCAGGATAATTCATTAAGGAACAGGGAGAAGAATCTCGTCTAGAAACAGGACAATTTCATAGATATATCGTCTAGGGTCAGGGCAAGTAAGCTTTCCAAGGGTCCGGACAAGGTAGTTTTCAAAGAGACATGGCAAGGAAGCTTTCCTGGGGAAAGGGCAAGAAAGCTATCCTAGAGACAGGGCAAAGAAGCTTTCTTAGGGCCAGGGCAAGAACGCTTTCCCAGGGACAGAGTAAAGAAGGTTTCCCAGCGACAGAGCAAGGGAGCTTTCCTAGGGACAGGGCAAAGTAACTCGTCTAGGGACAGGAAAGGGAGCTCGTCGAGGCACAGGAAAAGGTATCTTGTCTTAGGCCAGGGCAGGGTAGATCGTGTAGGGACCGTGCAGAGTACATTGTGTTGGGACAGGACAAGGGAGTTCGTCTTAGGACAGGGCAAGGTAGCTTGTGTAGGAACAGGACACGGAATCTTTCCTAAGGACAGGGCAGGGAATTTTTCATAGGAACAGATCGAGGAAGCTTTCCTTGGGACAGGGCAAGATAGCTCGTGGACTTTTAAAGTCAGTTAACTCTCTTGCCTCGGTATGATGGAAGACAGGATATGGTAGGTCGTGTAGGGACAGGGCAGGGTAGCTTGATTAGTGGCAGAACAAGGTAGCTCGATTGAGGGACAGGGCGAGGTAGTTTGTTTAGGAACAGTGTGATGTTCTGAGAACAGGACAAGGTAGTTCGTCTGAGGACAGGATACAATACCTCGCCTAGGGACAGGACAAGGAAGCACGCATTTAGACAGGGCAAGGTAGTTCGTCGAGGGACAGGGCATTGAGCTTGTCTAGGGACAGAAAAGGGTAGCTCGATTGATGACAGGGCGAGGTAGCTTATTTGGAAATAGTGCAATGTAGCTTGTCTCGGGACTGAACAGGATAGCTCGTCTAAGTCTAAACACGGGACATGATAGATCGTGTAGGGTCAGGACCATCATCCCGAGCCAAGAGGGTTAACAGTTACATTTTTGCTGGACTAATGGGTCTATGCATAGTACAATCAAAATCGCGAAACGAAATAGAAATCCGGTTAGTAAACTGTCGTGCAAATTCGGTCGATTGCAGGTTTTGGAAAGGATTTGCAACTCGTTGTCAACATATATTTTTCAATTACTTCATGTTTTTAATCAAGGTGATCACGTGATTTGATGCACTTCGCGATGTAAGACCCATTTTATCACAATATAGATCTTGATGATAGATTAGATCGTCTTGACTGGGCGCCGCCACTTTAAGCAAATGCAAGTGATACGAGAGGTGGAATCTGATCGGTCCATAGGAGAGGCTTAGAAGGGACATAACTAGAAACTGGTGGCGCTATGATCGAACCCAGGAATTCCAGCCTAGTTCGGCAAGGGTGGGGACTTGACTTTTAAAGTCAGTTAACTCTCTTGCCTCGGGATGATGGAAGATAGGACAGCTCGTGTCGGACAAGGTAGATCGTGTAGGGACAGGTCAAGATAGGTCGCGATCGTGTACTGCTGAACAGGGCAAGGTAGGCCGTGTAGGGACAGGTCAAGGTAAGTCGCGATCGTGTACTGCTGGACAGGGCAAGGTAGGCCGTGTAGGGACAGGTCAAGGTAGGTCGTGTAGGGGCAGGTCAAGGTAGGTCGTGTAGGGACATGTCAAGATAGGTCGCGATCGTGTACTGCTGCACAGGGTAGATCATACATGGACAGAGCAAGGTAGGTCGTGTAGGGACAGGTCAAGATAGGTCGCGATCGTGTACTGCTGGACAGGGTAGCTCGTGCATTGACAGGGCAAGGTAGGCCGTGTAGGGACAGGTCAAGGTAGGTCGTGTAGGGACAGGTCAAGATAGGTCGCGATCGTGTACTGTAGGACAGGGTAGCTCGTACATGGACATGGCAAGGTAGGTGGTGTAGGGACTGGGCAATGTAGCCAGTCGAGGTTTATGGCAGGGTAGATCGTCTAGAAACCGGAAGGTAGCTGGCGTAAAATGACTCGTTTAGAATAAACTAGTGGTAGCTCGTTTATGAACAGTGCAATGTAGATCATCTGGGATTTTACAAATAAATTGTCTTTAAAAATTCTTGTAAACCTTAATTATGCTTCAGACAGTTTAAAATAAGGAAGAAATTGTCTGCCACTAAACTTTCATTGCTACAAGGTGTTTCTCTATAAAAATATTCATGGTCTCGGTTTTCATTAAAACATAGTTTGTTTTGCAGATGTCGCTGAAACATATCTAACCTCCAGAGAAAATCCCAGTAGCTAGAGTCTGATAACATTAGTGGTGGAAACAACGTTGCAACTTTTACGACAGAAATCACCTCAATTTACGATAACCAGCCACACGTAACTTCGGCCAGGTTTAAATGAGTTAACTTTGTCCTACAATGCATGTTTCGAGAACCGTGAATAAACTGAAGCAATTTGATACATAACCTTAAATATAAATCCTCCGTATTGTTTCATGGGGTAGTGGATAATCACACCGAACGGATAAATAAATGTGACTTAGTTAACCTTAAACTACTCATTTTAGTGTTGTTGTTATTATGTTTAAAAACATACTTTGTCTCTTAACGTAAGTCTACAGGCAATATGAAGGGATTAATATAGTGGGCTAAGATAATGTAGCTTGTTTTGGCCAAAGCCAAGAGAGGACAACAACAATGGTTAGTTGGCACTTGTTTTGTTCCTCCTCCTGCTTGCATTCTTTACTGAAACCCCGCAGTCATATTTCATCCTTAACATAAAAATCATGTTTGTTGTTCTCTGATGAATATGAACATCAGTCATCAACAATTTTATGCTTTCCATAAGACACTTTCTATGAACCTATATCTTGCTGGCGTTCATTATTTACAAAAGTGACTCGGACGGAATTATACAGGCTGCTTCACAAGGCCCAGTAAAACAATAGGATGACATTACTTGAGCTTAATAACTCATCAAAGTAGATGGTATCCCAATAGCCATCAGATGTTGTGTAAAATGGGTGTAATTGCACGTCAACGAAATGAATCTGTGTAAAGATACAATAACATAAACATGTACAATATCAAGGATGCTTCTCGTATTCAAGAAACAGTTTAGTTTCAAAATTTCATGAGGTCACACAAAAATGAGTATCAACAGAGAATCGCTTTTGTTACAGGTATCAATTCTATGGTATTAGATAATATATATTATATGAATCGAAGAAATGTTGGAATTACAGTTACAAGAGAGACAGTATGTCTGATGACGATGTTTCGCGAACACCTGGTCACTAGTCACCTCATCACTATTTGATAGTGATTCATGAACACAGGCTCATTAAATACATTGTAGCCGAAAGTCGGAGATTCCTCGTGATTATGGAAATGTTAGCATTATATATCTAACAGGAATTTCACAGGTAATTCATGTGTCTGAGTAATCACACCATTTACCTGGTGATTACATGTCTTTTTTTACTGTTATCTTGATTGTCATGACAAGACTCAAACTTCGGAAGATTTCGCATAGATATAATATTGTACGGGCGTTTCAAAGACAACGCGTACATATTGAACACAATAGTTAGAGACGCTTGCGTGTTTCATGTTTGCATATTTGTTCTGTTTTCTATCACTTGGCAGTATGTGACATTAAACGTTTACTAAACCGAATAATATAACACAACCTGAAGTTAGAAAGAAAATCTATAAAAGTCTACTTACGATGTCTTCACCGTCAGGCGAAACGACTCGGACCAGTGGACCTTGCACAATTGAACACCAGAATTTTGTCCAGAATACGATTGCGTAAAACTTTGATTACGCTCACCCATGTACGTCATTGAATTAGACGTGTTTTTCCTGTAGCCACTGCATATGGATGGTATGTTCACAGCAGGCAGAGGCATAGTACCCGAAGCGTCAAAGAAGCTCTCCGAATATGTCCTCTACGCTATTAGCACACTCTTTGGTACACTGTATCCAGGGATACCTCTGGTGCACCATCATCGGTATATTGTGATCAATATCTCCTCGTACACCATCATCTAGTAATACCTCCTTGTCCACAATAGATCACAGGTACCTGACAGCGTGAATGTCCCATAAAACTCCATCAATTACATTTTTACGCAGAAATCCGTGAATTGTTAGAAAACGTGATGTCATCATGTGTAATTATGTTGTTTGTGTAACACTTTCTCAGATATTTACTTTTGCTGACTTTTATTATATGTATTGAGATATCAGTACTTGATAGTGTTTGTTATGTAATGGTTTAACTGCATCAGATGTGTATATTGTTCATTTTTTTAGTGCCATATACTAGTAGTCATCTTGTTGTGAACCTTGCCGGCTAGCAACGTGGTGACGATGATAACGTCAGGACATAGTAGGTCAAGACTCCTGAAGAACGTAGAGTGGCCAGTAACTTGTGTCAGGAGAGTGCTCCGTCACCTTGCTTTGTGTCAGGACAGCAGGACGTTGACCTTCGTTGACACTGACGTGACGGGTCCGGAGAGCGATCATTGCAGGATCTAATGTTGACTCTTGTATGTACATGTGTGTGTTTGTCAGATCAATTGTTCGTGAGCCATATGCATGTACTGTTTTTTAAGTGATATTGTGTATGAATGACCTTGTGCGATGTGTGAATATTTTTTTCTGTTTTGTTGACTGTAGTCTTGTCCTGAACACGGATTGGGGTGGTCCGTGACTTTGTTCGAACTGTGCCTCTGGTCCTCCAGCACAACATGGGTACCCGGTAGGATGAGATGGTAATGTGGCTGTAAACCCCCTAGCGTCTGACAGGCAGCTTGGGTTGTATATTCCACAGACAGAGGAGAATTAGTGCACAGCGATCTATTGATCGGAGTAATAATGTTGCGCTTTGGACACGCTTAAGGGAGTGGTTTGCTGGATGATGGTAATAGTGGGCCCACAATTTGCACATCCATATATCCGGAGAAAAAACCTCATGACATCAATGTTTGTCAATAACTTAAGTATTATCTCTTTAGCTTACGAACATGATTATAACATCTATTTTCTCGCATTATTTCTACTTGTGCATTGCTGTCGTTAAACTGTTTAATCTTCGATGTAAGCGTCAAAATTCCAATTTAGTGTTTGTATAAGATTTGTAGAAACAGGTGTTTTCTCCGGTTGATGGATGGTTAGAGTCTTTTGATGTTGATGGCTTCTTGTAGTTTTCTGACTTTGAATTCTTTGAAGTTGATGTGAGGGCTTTGACTTTGTTTCACTAGATGCTGTGGCTCTGGTTGTTACTAAGTATTCACACTACATGTAATGAATAGTATACATGTTGTAAGGAAATTTCATCAAGTTATTGTATTTTATTTACGCAACACTTAGATCGTAGAAAAAATATCCCGCACGAAGCGTATGTATCTTGCGTTCAATTGTTATTTAATTAGGAGATAAATATTTCGTTTTGTAAGATTTGCGTGATGTTATGCTGAATGGACGTACGGAAATTTTGAACAAGACGCCGTAAGGCGGAGTGTTCAAATGGAAAATTTCCGTACATCCATTCAGCATAACATCACGCAAATCTTACAAAACGAAATATTTATCGACATTGTAACATGAACGTTAATTAAAATCGATTTTTAGGAGGAACTAATTTACTGAGCGCATGACACAATAAGACTGTCGTTAGTAATACGCCTCCTCGTGCTCACCTTCGAAAAGATGCATGATATGGGATGCCGCGACACCGATCAATGGTTTCGAGGTACTCCAATAATGGTGGTCCATTTTACGAAAGGGGTGGTCACATGTTCAAGCCCATTTCTCAGAAAATAAACAAACAACAGGAAATATCACAAATTCAATTCTTTATCACAGTTCCTCATCTTACTTGTAATTTGTAGTTATGCGTATCTATAAAATACAAATAATCAAGATTAGAAAAGACGTACATACTGTTTGGCCCCGGTACAAGATAGTGTCAAATCGCCTGAAACTGAGGTGGTGACAAGAGACGTCAAACATGTGCGAGATTTCAGACATGCAGCTTAGCTGGGATGGAAAAAGTTTTTTACTGTTACAGTGGAATAACATATGTGAGAGAGACCGTGGGAATTAGCAGAAGAATTAAGCTGGAAGTTATTCACGGGAGCAGTGGACAGTGGCAGGATATTTTTATCTTTGACAGGTACCAAATTACGTTCGTTAGCGAGCTGCTGCTGTCGCTGAAAAATGTTCGAATAATGTCGTTTTTGTATGGAATACTGTAAGGGACATTCTCGCGATCTCGCATTCTCGCGATCTCGACCTTTGGAAACGAGGTAAATATGCCCAAAACACGAGAATGCGAGATCGCGAGAACGCGAAATTTGGCCAAAATCTCGCGTTCTCGTGTTTTTGGTACATAGCACTTTTTGTCAAAAGTCGACAACGCGAGAATGCGACATTTGGACATGATGCAAAATCTCGCAATCTCGACATGTCAAAAAACAAAAACACGAAATCGCGAGAACGCGAGAATGCGACATTTCATTTTCTCGTGATCTCGCGTTCTCGTGTTCTCGCGTTTTAGACACTGTCCGTGCGCTTGCGTAATATCATTAGGTCAAGGCCCATGCGCACGTTAGTAATCCTTTGGTCATGCTTCTTTCATGCTCTTCATTCTCCAAGTAGCATTTAGCAAACTTATGACTTGAGCTTGGAAATGCTATGTAATTTACATACACAAAGTCTGAGTCATCTCCCGTTGTTACAGTTTCCTATGTACTTGATAATAAAACCCTCAACATGCTCAATATAATTTACAAAAGAAATTGTGTGCATGAATGTCCAATGATGTTGAAAACATTAATGTGTACGAAAGCTGGAAACAAAACTATCACCGTCAGTGAGTGAGTGAGTGAGTAATAGTGCTTAAAGCCGCATCAGCAGTATTGCAGCTATTCGCGGCTTCACTGTGAGATACAGAAATAATCACAAGCCAGTGAGTTTCTCAATGCGGCAATTTTATACACGGTCTAGAATATTTATTAAAATAAAATTCTCACAGACCAATTTGTAGCATTCGGATAAAATGATATTGTCCGATGTTTTTTTTAAAAATATATATATATACGAGTCCATATTTGCTACTTTAATTAATTGATTTTCATCCGCTCCCGCCTCACAACAAAACATCCTGCCTTACATTATTCTAATGCCCTCAAATTCCTAGAAATAGAAGTATCGTTAATATGAGTGTTCCTACTTTCTTTACCAGATAAAATACTCCGTACACGTAGCCCTACTGAACACACATGATGCATGTGAATCGCATCCGTCGACAGCAATTGTACACATATGCCTAAGGTAGGTCGAGAAGAACAAAATAGAACGTTAAATTTAAATGTCTCCTGTCTCCCATGTTTTTAAAAAATCAATCAAACTGTAACTATTAATTTATTGGGGCCTTAACATCCAAATGACAGGCATGCTTATACTGGAAAAGTACCCCCAATATCAAGCCTGGGGGACCGGCATGGCTCTGAATAAGTGAGTGAGTTTTGGCTTAACACTGCTTTGAACAGTATTTATATTTCAGTTCGGGCTCACTATCTGCCGATTTGCTCGCTGACGCAACTGAGCGTGACAAGAGACTGGACTACCGTGTTCAAGAACACTGATTGGTTACCTGTAATCTCTGAATCTCAGACACAGGGCGCATGTTAATTAATTTCGTCAGCCTAAACAAACGGACAAAAAGAACGATGGAAGCTCATCGGATGTCGTTATTTGGAAATACCCCAGATGGTTATAAACTGAGGGCCAAAAGAAACGTTACCAACATTAACCGATTTGCCACTTTGAAACAAAGATGCCAACCTGTTCAAAAACAGTAAAGAATACATTTCACGAATACAGCCTTCATGTTCTCTATCGTTCTTTACACGTGCTTTACAGATTTTGGGAAATATTGGTGTTTTTCAGCATTTTTATAAAATATTCTTTCCCAAATTATCGTGCAACCCCGGGTATACATTACGCACGGATCTGTTCCCTATCAATGGTTGCGATGATTAACACCAACGAACATGCCAAGACTGACCGCTGTCCAGAGGGAGAGAGCCATATGTATGCTGCAGATAGGAGTGACACAGAGAGCAGTTGCCATTAACATGAACTGCTCCAAGATGACCATTACCAGACTGGTCGCACGTCTCCGACAGACTGGCAGAACCGCAGACAGACCACGGAGTGGCAGACCAAAGGTCACGACCCCGCAGGATGACCGCTTTTTACGGGTACTTCATCCGAGGAACAGATTTCTTACTGTGACGTCATCAGCTGCCAACAGCTTAGGACATCCGGTCAGCAGACAAACAGTGACAAGACGACTACGATATTATGGTCTCCGGGCTTATCGCCCTTTCAAGGGCATGACCTTGACCCGTCAACATCCACGTGCCAGATTGACGTGGTGCAGGCAAACTCAGCGATGGCAACAGAGGTATTGGCAGCGAGTGCTGTTTAGTGACGAGAGCAGGTTCCAACTCTTCAAACCAGATGGGCGGACGCGAGTTTATCGACGACGTGGTGAACGTACGGCTCCTTGTTGTGTGTCCAGATGGTTGAACCTTACAGGGGCGGAAGTGTGATGGTCTGGGGCGGCATTTGCGGGGACGAGAAGACGGAACTTCTCATCATCGAAGGCAATCTGACAGCACAACGCTACATTGACAATATCTTACGGCCAGTGGTTCTTCCTTTCATCCAGCGTCAACAACGGACGGTGTTCCAATATAACGCCACACCCCATAAAGCCCGTATTACTAGAGACTTCTTCAACGCCAACAACGTGACTGTCCTGCCGTGGCCAGCTCGATCACCAGATCTGTCACCCACAGAACATCTCTGGGACCAGCTGGGGCGTCGTCTTCGGAAACGTCAACATCCTCCCTTCACGAGACAAGCGTTGATCGTTGCCCTCCGTGAGGAATGGAATCGGATACCTGCGGTCGATGTGAGGACGCTTGTCTACTAGGTTCGACGCCGCATTCGAAGATGCATTGCCGCTCATGGAGGTCATATCCCGTATTGAACGGTCTGGGCCGTCGTCACCTTAAAGTTGTAACCAATGTTGTTGATCGAATACTGGACGAATGACCCCTTGTCAAGAAATGTCCCTGTTGGAGGTCAAGGACTTTGTTGTTGAATTAGCAACTTTACGGTTCTGAATGATGAATTTCTACAATACAATAGTTATTGCTGCTTCAATTTGTGTTGGTCATATTTTATCCTAGAAATATCGTTGGTAACGTTTCTTTTGGCCGTCAGTTTATTTTTATAGTTAGAAAAACGGTATCCCAGCAGTGAAAGCATTTTCGGATTTTGGATTGCGCGGATAATACGATTGCTATCTCTTGTTGTTATCCACGTTTTCTGGCATAACCCTACACCTGTGTCTTTGCTCAGTTAATGAACCTATTACAGGTATAGTTAGTGGTAGCACTACTCAGATTACCTGACAACGGTTCCCATCTGGAATGTCTTGTGTCTGGGCTAATTATTTTAACTGAATCCAGGCTTGAAGTGAGATGAAATGTATGTTATGTAATATTCACGTCGCAGCCTAGCAAGAGGAGTGATCAGTTCATTTACTTTTTTGTAAACGGATCATTCTTCGCCATCAAAAGTTCCACAGAAAATACGTTCATTGATTAATCACTGTTATCTTGCACAGTGGATTTGTAAGTGTGTAGGTTTACTAAAGCAGACGGAATACACTCATATCATGGCGTGAAGTGCCGATGTAAAAACAACATACTTGGTTCAAAGGATTAGCCGATAATACGTCTATTGATTGTTCATTGCTTTCTAACTCCATGGATATTTTTAAAGCACCATTGACATCATGAACATAATTGTCACACGTGCTATCTCAGCTGACCGATGAGACTAGACACCTTTGTGAAACATCTGAAACAAACTTAGTGATCAGTTGAGAAACGAACACGGGTTATAATAAAACGCTATATGTATATATTTTAAAACATTTGAATGTAACAGAGCCATGTGAAGTCGAATAAGTTTATTTGTACAGCTGCAGACGTATGGGATATTGTTCCTATATGTGAATGTTTCACGGATACATTCCTCGAACAAGGAAGCTGCCCAAATGTTTACATAAAACTTCGGTGGGTCGTTATTATGAAATTTGCATTTTGTTTTCATTCATTTGCTGTTGCATTGGATAGAACCATTTTTGTTCCTCTTGTACCTGTAGGCGTGTATACATGTATGTTACACTCAATGTGTAAAATGTGATTCACTCAGGCAATTCATAAAATGTCTAAATATATCATATATATAGAAATTGACTGAATCCAAGTCCAGATTGACTAACAATTTTTAAGAGGTTCAAAAGGACTTAAAAATAGACTATTTATCCTAGTATTAGAGTGAGTGTGTTTGATTTTACCCCGCTTTTAGCACTATTTCAGCAATAACCGCTAGGCTACCCGACCGCCCCGCTAGTATTAGAAGCCAAAATTATAGAAACGTACTTTGAATTTCGTTTTCTTTAATTTAATCCTATCATTTTCAGTTACTGGGTGATTAAATTAAAACATAAAAATGTTTGGAATTCGTAATAACAATAACATAAATTGACCGATTTTCCGTCAATTTGTAAAATAACTGAATATTTAGGGGTTGCAAAAATTGCCTTCGTGAAACTTTATACTTTTTGGCTAAACAATATACCCACAATGAAATACTATTAATAAAAGCGATACATGCGCTTACGATAGTCTTGATATCTGCTATATCATCCGGATACTCACGGGGGAAAAACAATAAGAAAGGCAACAACCAGTCTCGGGGCATGGCTGTAGATCAGTGTCCCTTTAAAATGGGAGGAAACCTACCATTGTAGGTTTCTGGCACATCCAAGGGACGCAACTCTACACAACGAATTGCGACAACTCAGACGACTGAGCCACAAGATGACTGTACAGGCAATCAAGCACAAAAAACACGAGAACGCAAGATCGCGACACTTGACCAATGTCGCGATCTCGCGTGCTCGTGTTTTTGAAAATAGTTACATATAACTGTATAGGCAATTAGCACAAAAACACGAGAACGCGAGAACGCGAGATTGTGACATTGGTCAAGTGTCGCGATCTCGCGTTCTCCTGTTTTTGAAAATAGTTACATATAACTGTATAGGCAATTAGCACAAAAACACGAGAACGCGAGATTGCGACATTGGTCAAGTGTCGCGATCTCGCGTTCTCGCGTTCTCGAGTTTTTGAAAATAGTTACATATAACTGTATAGGCAATTAGCACGAGAACGCGAGAACGCGAGATTGCGACATTGGTCAAGTGTCGCGATCTCGCGTTCTCGTGTTTTTGAAAATAGTACATATAACTGTATAGGCAATTAGCGCAAAAACACGAGAACACGAGATCGCGACACTTGACCAATGATTTTGTATATCATTGATTATTAAGTTCATGTTCATGTACAGAATATAGACGTATGTTTATATGAAACGAATGAATGTGTGAATATGTATGTGTATGAAACCTATGCAGTATTGTCTTTACAATGTTATTGTTTTGTACATTAAAGGATGTCATTATCTACTCTGGCAATAAACACTCACACCCGTAGCCTATGTTTGAAATTGTATTTTCCATCACAATCCCCGGTTACAATATGACAATCGGTTTGGGGAGAAAAGGTACGTGTAATCGACCTGAGGATTGTGTGAGCATATGCGGGAAATACCCACCCCTTTAAATAGGGGTAAATATTTTTAAACCTTGTACATAAACCTCATGGTTTATTCTCCCTGCAGTGTTGTATTGTACCCCCACTCGTCGTTTATTTCTTTAACAGTGGCCCGCTCATTTATGATAACATGCGGGCGGTTTCATGATAATTGTATCCATTTTAACTATAAAATAATGTAAAGCAGGATGTTTTGTAGTCAGGTTGGAGCGGATGAAAATATGATAGTTAATTTTGTATTTCAAATTGGTCTATGAGAATTTTGCCTTTCATGAATATGCTAGCCGTGTATAGAATTGCCTCATGGAGAAACTCACTGGCCTGTGATTATTTCTGTAACTGTAGTACTGCTGATGCGGCTTTAAGCAATATTACTCACTCACTCACTGACGGTGATAGTTTTGTTTCCAGCTCTCGTACACATTAATGTTTTCACCATCATTGGACATTCATGCACACAATTTCTTTTGTAAATTATATTGAGCATGTTGAGGGTTTTATTATAAAGCACATAGGAAACTGTAACAACGGGAGAGGACTCAGACTTTGTGTATGTAAATTACATAGCATTTCCAAGCTCAAGTCATAAGTTTGCTAAATGCTACTTAGAGAATGAAGGGCATGAAAGAAGCATTACCAAAGGACTACTAACGTGCGCATGCACTTGACCTTATGATATTACGCATGCCCGCGGACAGTGTCTAAAACGCGAGAACACGAGAACGCGAGATCGCGAGATCGCGAGAAAATGAAATGTCGCATTCTCGCGTTCTCGCGATTTCGTGTTTTTGTGGCCTAATTTGACAAGTCGAGATTGCGAGATTGCGAGATTGCGAGATTTTGCATCATGTCCATTCTCGCGTTGTCGACTTTTGACAAAAAGTGCTAAGTACCAAAAAAAACGAGAATGCGAGATCGCGAGAACGCGAGATATTGGCCAAATCTCGCGTTCTCGCGATCTCGCATTCTCGTGTTTTTGGCATATTTACCTCGTTTCCAAAGGTCGAGATCGCGAGAATGCGAGATCGCGAGAATGTCCCTTACAGTATTCCATATTTTTGAGCCGAGCTCGAGTCAATGGAATACGACCTCAACGATTCATCGGTTTTGTGGCCGGTAATTTTGCAAATCTCGCGATTTTCAATACCTGCGTTTGACAGCAAAGTGACGGCAGTTTGCAGTGTGAAATTCCCGGTCTTGGATAATCTTTATGCTGCGCTCAAATGGCGGTCCCCTGATGTGCATGACAGCACGCAACCCAACAAAACTCGATTTTGAGTAAAGGTCTCCCTCAGCATTTCTGACTTCAGTCTCTCATTCAGTTGAAAAGCAGGAAGCTCTTCGAACGTGGGTTCAAAACCTCGGAAACCAAGTCATTCTGGAAGTGAAAAGATTGCCTTGTTCAGGGTACAAATGTGACAGTAAGTGGGAGTAATTTGTTATTATTACAGTGTCATGTTTAAATGAAATTTCCGTATATCCATTTAGTATAACATATCTCAAATCTTACAAAACGAAATATTTAATTTATGTTAAGATTTTGGTCAATCTCGTTATATTATTGCCAATTTTTTGCGATGACACATTGGTCACGCTTTACATTGTTATCATGGCAATGGTGTAAGGGAGGTAACTCTCGCTGATGTTGATCGAATCTGCGTAGGAATTTTTGGTATGTGTTTATGTATTCTTTTATGTTTCAATGGCTTACGTCGAAATATTTTAACTCCCAGTAGATTTGGAGAGGTTCCCATCCACGATGTCCTGTACTGCTTTTTCATCAAGGGACGCGAAGCGATCACTGGACGCTTGAACTTTGGGCTCTACGGAAACGCTGGCTGTATTTCTTAGTTCAGGGGCCATCTCAGAACGGTTTTCAGATTCAACAGCTGTTGTGGGTTATAATAAGAACAAAATTAGGTGGGTGTATGAAAGTCATAACTATTATAGAGTTGCAATAAATGTTTTTTACTCTGTTAAATATTGATTTTGTTTTGTTTTTGTCTTTGGCCAAGCCCAAGAAAATTACTTTAATTATGATTATGATTTTGTGATCAATGGAAAAAGGTAAATTTCATTTACCTTCAAATTCTTGAATTATCTCAGAAAATGTCTCGTCGTCCCATTCACTCAATATTTCATCGAAATCTCCGATGTGGAAGTCAGGGTAAATTTCCATCTGTTCCTCCATGTTGATGATTTCAAAAAAATAGTTCCATTAATTAATGTATACATACACGGTGATGAGACCTCAAACATTCAGCGATGTTATGCTCATTCGACAACACTTTTTAACCAATCAAATCAGGGAACATACCTACTTACAATACATCTTATTGTTGTTTTTCGTCGATTACTGCATGGGGTTATAGCTAAAACGGCACCTTATTATTTGTTTTACCTTGGGACTGAAATACATGAAATTAAACTCACATGGTCACTTGCAAACACAAGTAATTGTGAATTGTTAAACAAAGTTAACATTAGTAACTAGCCTCTGCTCGCCGATTCTGATTTGGAGGCCCAGCTAAATATATTGTCCAAGGGCGTTTGTTTCGGCCCTCGGATGGTAGCTCAGGGTGATGACGGAAGACAAAACTCAGGGGTGAAGTTTAAGACGACAGCAGCCATGTTTATTGTTGATGGTTTGGAATAAGTCGAAAGGGTACATGTTAATAAGAACGTGACAGAACGCACACCGGGACCGAGTGGCCAATCTTCCCGGGTGGGAGAACCGTTCTGTCACTTACCTTCTGGCTCTTCTCTAGGCTGTCTCTAGGCTGTCTCCCCTGGTTGACCATGTCAGTCGGGTTTTGTAGAGTGAGGTATTACATAACGTGTGGCAAGGTCATTGTCCCACGTGTATGTATATACGTAAGATCCGGCGACGTTAGGAGGTGTTAATTAAAATTTATAGATAGCGCTGGAGATTAAGGGTCCTGCCCGGAGGTGCTCATGATAAGAGGGGAACGCCGAATGTTTGCTGAATATATTAAACAGACAAAGGGCATAGAATTTCGGTGCACTTGGAAACATATTGAACCAGTTAGGTATTTAGATAAATGAAATGTTAAATAAAAGTATTGAAATGGTTTGCACTACTTAAGTAAAAGTATTGAAATGGTTTGCACTATAACAATACCCCTGAACGTCGTGGAGCTTTTGTCCTCAAAAGCTTTTTAAAAATAATGACAATATGGAGTACAAGTACAAGTACAGATCAATGCAAATGACATCGACAGGTTGACAAGTGGTTGCTTCATGCACTACACTTGACTGAGATGAATGAAATGACATTAGATAAGATATACAGGCGTGTAAAATTAAATAAGTGAATAACAACATTGTCAATATAGGTGAAACAACTATACATAACATTAACAAGTTGAGCGGAGGTACCGGCTCGTACACACAAAATACAGGTGAGCGGAGATTCCGGCTCATACACAAAGAACATTGGACGAGTTTCCACCGAGCAGCACATCCTGCTCGCGGTCGCCCATGCAGTCGGAATACCAGACTGCTAGATCACAGGTATAACATTGAAACAGACAATTGTTGAAGAAAATTACACTGATGACGTAGGGACAAAAACATAATGTGCGTAAAGCGTTGTCGTTTGCATATGAAAGTAATATTTTCATGATAACAGTAAGATCTTTGAAAATGGGAGTCTTATATTGTGAGCCTAGACTCGACAAGGCTAGCAGATGTGAAGTGTGATCTGCGCTAAAAAGTTGAATGTGTATGCAAAACCTAACCAACTTCAAAAGTCTAAACTGGAATGTAATGAAAAATTCAATCATGTGAAATTGTCTTGAAGATATTTGAACGAATCGTATTTTGTGTGCCAGAGACCATTTACGGTTGATCGCACGAATATACATAATTTTCGCCGGTATCATAATTAAGCACAAAATCACGTTGGCAAAACGAAGGAGTAGGATATAGACTGTATATACAATCTCCACTGAATAAGCTTGGTAAGCAACGAGGCTCCCTTATAACTTATTATACTTCTACAATCGCTGCTACTACATCGATTTTATCAGTTTTCACAAAGAGTACAAATAATTTCAGTGCTTACATACTCAAAAAGGAATAAATGAAGATATAAGCAGGAAATTGTAGGGTATTGTATAACTTTTTGAAAGCTATTGTCTATAGTAATGGTTATAGGGCCACAAATTAAAAGAAAAATCCTTGAAACCGGGAGTCTGATTTGTATGGGATGACTCGGAACCCGCAGATATCGTGGATCTGCACTAAATGCGTATAAGCGTAGGGTGTAGGACATGAATAGAGTAGGAGCCTAGCCGATTTCAAAAACTTAATCTGATAAGGATTGTACCTTTGATAACAATACATAGATTGCAATACGTACTCATTATAGAAAAACATGACAACATTTTAAGACAACGAAACAATAATGACTTGATTACATAACATACCTTATAGGAACAAGAACGTCCGTGAGAATATGTATGAGCACAATACACGTTGAGAGTTGGAACGAACGTTCAATTATATTGTCACACGCACATATATCGGTTGGTACTTGCTAAAGAATCTTGACGTTGGTCGACTTGATCTTGAGTGTTCGTAGCATGGTTACGTGAATATTGTCTTGATGTCGTTGTTGCTGACGTTCGGGTAAGCTGGGCTGCTGTTCGTTGAGGACAATCGGGTTGGCTGGGCTGCTGTCTGTTACTGACAATCGGGTTGGCTGGGGTGTTGTCTGCCATCTTCTTCGTTTTCCCGTCAACATGGCGGCTGGCTTGACGCTGCATTTGTCTCCCATCACCTCTGACCTACCATTTTCTTTGCTGCGAGTTAGGGTAGGGGGATCGTGCGTGAGTCACAGCAAACTCACGCTACCCGGATTATTCTCCATCATCTGTCCAAGGGCGTTTGTTTCGGCCCTCGGATGGTAGCTCAGGGTGATGACGGAAGACAAAACTCAGGGGTGAAGTTTAAGACGACAGCAGCCATGTTTATTGTTGATGGTTTGGAATAAGTCGAAAGGGTACATGTTAATAAGAACGTGACAGAACGCACACCGGGACCGAGTGGCCAATCTTCCCGGGTGGGAGAACCGTTCTGTCACTTACCTTCTGGCTCTTCTCTAGGCTGTCTCTAGGCTGTCTCCCCTGGTTGACCATGTCAGTCGGGTTTTGTAGAGTGAGGTATTACATAACGTGTGGCAAGGTCATTGTCCCACGTGTATGTATATACGTAAGATCCGGCGACGTTAGGAGGTGTAATTAAAATTTATAGATAGCGCTGGAGATTAAGGGTCCTGCCCGGAGGTGCTCATGATAAGAGGGGAACGCCGAATGTTTGCTGAATATATTAAACAGACAAAGGGCATAGAATTTCGGTGCACTTGGAAACATATTGAACCAGTTAGGTATTTAGATAAATGAAATGTTAAATAAAAGTATTGAAATGGTTTGCACTATAACAATATTATGAAAATATTACATGCTTTGAAGTAAAATAAATAAAATTAAACATGGTCACTTGCAAATACAAAACATTTTGAAATGTTAACATTAATCGCCTTAAAACAAGTTTACATAAGAAATTAGCCTCTACTCGAATTTACTCACCGACTCTGATTGGGAGGCACAACATAACGTATCGTTGAAAGTTTAAGTATTAAGTACCTTTACCCAAATTAACTCAATGCCAAGCTGAAACTGAGTCGGGCGGAAATTTCAAGAAATTTACTACAGGTATACTATATATTTAGTGGTTATTTCAGTAAGTAGGAAATAAATAGTTATTTTACATATCTATCTATCTATCTATCTATCTATCTATCTATCTATGAATGAAATATCTGTAAAATACCTCATCGAAACGACACCTTGTGGTGTCGGTTGCTTTTATATCCCCTTTTTGCCAGCAGCCGACACCACAAGGTGCCGTTTCGATGAGGTGCCGTTCTAGCCTGCACCCACTGTTTGTAGTAGGATCAGGATGTTTTAAATGCCATGTGATTTCAACTACCAGTATATCAGCATATGATGTTAGGATATTAGATACGGTTATTCTGTTGTCACTCTGATGTTTACAGGCCATAAATGATATGTCACACACAGACAACTAGTTTTGTATGTAGTGCCATGCCATGAGGTTGCATACAAGAATGTGTGTTCGTTGTGGAACTCCGCACTCAGCAATAGTCCAGCTATATGATCATTGTTGACGATAACTGATTCGATCATGTCAAAACCTTTCCAATCGAAATATCAAATGAATGCAATTAGGAATGTTTAAGGGTCATGTTGGACTGAATATTTTTACACGTGGTGATATTTTTGTCGAAATGTATATGATCGTTGTGTTACAATGCACGTTTTGTAGCAGAATCATCCTCATGGTTAAAACGCTGGAGTATGTTTGTTTGTTTGTTTACTGTTTAACGCCGCACTCGGCAATATTCCAGCTATATGACGGCGGTCTGTAAATAATCGAGTCTGGACCAGACAATCAAGTGATTGACATCATGAGCATCGATCTACGCCATTGGGATACGATGACATGCACAGCAAAGTCAACAAGTCTGACCACCCTATCCCGTTAGTCTCTTCTTACGACAGCCATAACCGTTTTTTACGGCAAGCCTGGATTGCTAAAGACCTATTCTAACCGAGATCTTCACGGGTATCACACGAGCATAAATTGTATTAGTAGATTATAAAGTGCCTTAGTGTATTGTTTGTCAAATGGATAAACTGTTATAAACTGATAATTGTATCTTATTTTGATGTATTTTAAGGATTGTGTGTATTTTTGTGCTTAACATTCCCCAACAGTTCAAATATCTGAAGCCGAAGTTGAGTGGTAACCCATGTCATGCAATCATATATAATTTAGAAAGTACAATAAATTTCAATTTTATCACCATGTTTTTTTTTTCAAGATGAGAATTTTTCTTCATTTTAAAAAAGATTAATCATCTTGCTCACGCATACGTAACTTGGTAGGAACTGTAACATGTATTCATAAGATATGTGGGGCATATCCCGCAGACAGGATACCTTTCGTTTATCACAATTGGTGCTACTAGTCTTAAATATTTACAACGGTAATGGACCAGTACCACCAGTACCATTAAACGCCAGTTGTAAATGAGTGGGTTATGTGGTTCAACACAATATGAAAAATGATAACTTCAACCTCATCATTTCGGAGAGAACACGTCAGAATCGAAGCGCTCGTAAACTGTACTTCGCAATAAGATGGAAGGTTGTAGATGAGTAATTAGGTTGTGTATCCTCGCAGACAATATCAACACAAAACTCCATGACACAATTGACATGTCTCCCGTAGGAAATTAATTTGTCTAAAATTAGTTCTCTGGTTTAAAACATCTTAAAACATAAGTGAAAACAACGTTAAGAACACTGGGAAGGGAAAACAGAAGTATTATGACAGTGCGAGAACGTATAGATCATGTGATCAAGTTCGTGGTATGCCTATCGAACGCCAGAGAATCACACTCCTTGATAGGATCCACCTGGGAATCTCGTCTACCGATCGTGTCATGGAATTCTACTGGCTACGCAGTATTGTTTCATAGGCATTACTTAGAAGTACTTACAAAGTAGACACAATGTATAGATAACAACTTCTGTTCATACTGTAAAGGCGATGTTTCGGTATATTGCTTCACAACGGTATAAGGATCCATACCGAAACGTCACCTTTACAGTATAAAAAGAAGTTGTTATCCAAAATTGTGCCTACTTTGCCTACGCAGTATGTGCTAAAACGTGGCATGGAAATGTATCACAGTCACAGATGTAGTGTTACACACTGCCATAAACACAAGCTGGTCATCCACAAAACTACCATAAACAAATGCTGGTCAACCACAACCATAAAAACACGCTGGTCAACCACAACCATAAACACACGCTTGTCAACCACACCACTACCATAAACACAAGCTGGTCATCCACAACCATAGACACATGCTGGTAAGCCACACCACTACCACAAACACACGCTGGTCAACCACAACCATAAACACACGTTGGTCAACCACAACCATAAACACACGCTTGTCAACCACACCACTACCACAGACACACGCTGGTCAACCACAACCATAAACACACGCTGGTCAACCACACCACTACCATAAACACACGCTGGTCAACCACAACCATAAACACACGCTGGTCAACCACAACCATAAACACACGCTGGTCAACCACAACCATAAACACACGCTGGTCAACCACACCACTACCATAAACACACGCTGGTCAACCACACCACTACCTTAAACACACGCTGGTCAACCACAACCATAAACAAACGCTGGTCAACCACAACACTACCTTATACACACGCTGGTCAACCACACCGCTACCATAAACACACGCTGGTCAACCACACCACTACCTTAAACACACGCTGGTCAACCACAACCATAAACACACGCTGGTCAAACACAACACTACCTTAAACACACGCTGGTCAACCACAACCATAAACACACGCTGGTCTAAAATGTGGCATGGAAATGTATTAACAGTCACATATGTAGTGTTACACAGTGGTCCTTCCTGCAACACTGACATAAACACAAGCTGGTCATCCACACCACTACCATAAATACACTTTGGTCAACCACACCACTACCATAAATACACGCAAGTCAACCCGCAACACTACCATAAACACACGCTGGTCATCCATGACCATAAACACACACTGGTCAACCACAACACTACCATAAACACACGCTGGTCAACCACAAACCAAAACACACGCTGGTCAACCACAACCATAAACACACGCTGGTCAACCACAACACTACCATAAACACACGCTGGTCAACCACAAAACTACCTTAAACACACGCTGGTCAACCACAACGCTACCATAAACACACGCTGGTCAACCACTACACTACCATAAACACACACTGGTCAACCACAACACTACCATAAACACGCTGGTCAACCACACCACTGCCATAAACACACGCTGGTCAATCACAACACTACCATAAACAAACGCTGGCCAACCACAAACCAAAACACTACCTTAAACACACGCTGGTCAATCACAACACTACCATAAACACGCTGGTCAACCACACCACTGCCATAAACACACGCTGGTCAACCACAACACTACCTTAAACACACGCTGGTCAACCACAACACTACCATAAACACGCTGGTCAACTGCACCACTGCCATAAACACACGCTGGTCAACCACAACCATAAACACACGCTGGTCAAACACAACACTACCTTAAACACACGCTGGTCAAACACAACCACAAACACACACTGGTCAACCACAACACTACCATAAACACACGCTGGTCAACCACAACCATAAACACACGCTGGTCTAAAATGTGGCATGGAAATGTATTAACAGTCACATATGTAGTGTTACACAGTGGTCCTTCCTGCAACACTGACATAAACACAAGCTGGTCATCCACACCACTACCATAAATACACTTTGGTCAACCACACCACTACCATAAACACGCTGGTCTAAAATGTGGCATGGAAATGTATTAACAGTCACATATGTAGTGTTACACAGTGGTCCTTCCTGCAACACTGACATAAACACAAGCTGGTCATCCACACCACTACCATAAATACACTTTGGTCAACCACACCACTACCATAAACACGCTGGTCAACTGCACCACAGCCATAAACACACGCTGGTCAACCACAACACTACCATAAACACGCTGGTCAACCACAACACTACTCTAATAACACGCTGGTCAAATACAACCATAAACACGCTGGTCAACCACAAACCAAAATACACGCTGGTCAACCAAAACCATAAACACACGCTGGTCAACCACAACACTACCATAAACACGCTGGTCAACCACAACACTACCATAAACACGCTGGTCAACCACAACACTACCCTAATAACACGCTGGTCAAATACAACCATAAACACGCTGGTCAACCACAAACCAAAATACACGCTGTTCAACCAAAACCATAAACACACGCTGGTCAACCACAACACTACCATAAACACGCTGGTCAACCACAACACTACCCTAATAACACGCTGGTCAAATACAACCATAAACACGCTGGTCAACCAAAAACCAAAATACACGCTGTTCAACCAAAACCATAAACACACACTGGTCAACCACAACACTACCTTAAACACACGCTGGTCAATCACAACACTACCTTAAACACACGCTGGTCAACCACAACACTACCTTAAACACACGCTGGTCAACCACAACACTACCATAAACACGCTGGTCAACAACACCACTGCCATGTACACACGCTGGTCAACGATACCACTACCATAAACACACGCTCGTCAACAACACCACTGCAATGTACACACGCTGGTCAACCACACCACTGCCATGTACGCACGCTGGTCAACAACACCACTGCCATGTACACACACTGGTCAACGATACCACTACCATAAACACACGCTCGTCAACAACACCACTGCAATGTACACACGCTGGTCAACCACACCACTGCCATGTACACACGCTGGTCAATCACACCACTGCCATGTACACACGCTGGTCAACCACACCACTGCCATGTACACACGCTGGTCAACAAGATAATTACCCTAAACACGCTCGTGTCAACTACAACACTACCTTAAACACACGCTGGTCAACCACGATATTATCTCAAACAAACGCTAGACAACCACAACAATACCCTCAACACACTCTTGTGAACTTCAACATTACCTTAAACACCCGCTGGTCAACCACAACACAACCATAATAAACACAGGCTGTGTCACGAATATTTATTCGCACAACACTTTAAGAGTTTTACAAATGTGTGTCTAAGGTAGTTCTGTGCTTGACAAGCTGCATGTGGCATTGTACCCAAGTTGTGTCATTAATAAGGACGTGTCTATTATAGTATCGAGGTTGACAGTGGTGTGTTGAAGGTAGTGTAATGGAAGTGTTGTTTCCAAGGGCTTTTTGTGGTTAACAACGGTTTGCCAAACCTAGTGTTGTGGTTGACAACGGTTTGTTCAAGGTATTGTTGTGGTTGACAAGAGTGTCTCCAAAGTTAGTGTTGTGGTTGACACAGTAGCATTGTGGTTGAAAAGGTGTCATTCAGGAAAATTGTTAATGTTATGAGATCTTTTCCTAACAAATTAAGAATGGTTAAATATTACCTGACGTTCGTTCGTTCACACATACACTCAGTAACGACACACATTCCTGACAAAATCAGGAACTAAGCTTTCGTTTTAAAAATATTCTGAAAATCTGGTATCAAATGTGTTTTTTATGGCCAGAAGAGATGTTTACATTGTATGACACGGTGCAAAGGTTCATTTTTAATGAATGTACATTCACCTGCGGCCCCCTCCAAACAAAAACAAACAACCCCCCCCCCCCCCCTCACACACACCGTAAACAAACACACATGCACACACAACACCTACTTCCCTATTCCCTTTGGAGAATACATATACACACCGACGCACTCAAACACAATTTTCCTCTAATAATTGTGTTGTGTGTAATTTGTATTCCCATGCAGGATGGTGATGGTTATAACAGTTTTACAGTCACATATATATATGTCACCGAGTGTATTTGAAACACACAGTGTAAGGTTGGCATATATCATAGAGATAGACCACAATGCAAGGATATCCGAGGAGATGGCATGCTATTTGTGTTTCTGTACGTACCTATGTTACGTCACATGTAATCTAAACATGGTTATGTAATTATGGGGCGGCGGAGTGGAAGTCATGTCATGCAATATGTGAAAATATTACATTGACAATCGATGTTGTAATATACGGTTATTAATATCGTAATAGTCGGGGGAAGTTAGTTAGATCTAAAAACCCGTCTATATCTATATCACCTGCCGTCAACCCTCCGAGGATGTAAGTTGTGTTCGTTCGGTCAAGGTCGCACGTGAAACCTGTCGCTTTGATTTGCTGATTTGCATATAATGTCAGGTGTAAAGTTTTTGAATCGGTCTATTTCTGGAACGAATTCGAAAGGATCATACCTGCTGATGCATGACGCAAGAGGTATGGTGGCAGTTTTAAGTGAGCCTTTCGGCCTTCAAGGTACATTTAACAATTATACGCCTTCACTGCGAAAACTTAATGTGATTGTCACAGTCGATTAGAGCATACAAAAGTATATGTTGTGTGATAGTGGGATTTTGATTTATCTCAGTTTACACGTCGTAATTATGCTCCCTGTACATTGTCCTCAAGTTGCCAGAGTGCATTGTGAAATAAGGCCAGACACTGTTAGTGATTTTTTGGCGTACTTGTCTTTTTGATAGTGTAAATTTGAGTTTTCTGCGTGTAAAATCCATATTTCTTTTAGTGACTCATTCTTGTTTCAATTAACATCTTGAAAGAGAAATCACACAATTCGATCTATAGTGTCTATTTATTAGCATCCAAACTAATTATTTCATATTCTAACGACCATAAAAAATCGATTAATAAATATATAAATACAATATTTTGCATAACAGAAGATCTCCTTCGTGGAAGAACATTTGTCTATTGCTTTGGTTTCCACAATATACCAGTACCATTCATTGTCCTTCATAGGAAACCGACCCATTGGATGTTTTGGATGGTGTTGCCATGGTAACTGTAACGCATTTAATGACGCCACACCGTTGACTACTACATTATTAAGGTCAACAGAATTCAGTGCGGATTTATAACCACGGAAAGGCAAAATGTGTGTAACACACAAACAAAGAGACAAAATGAACAACCAGTAATGACTTCTTCGTACAGCCTGGGTAGGCCCAACAACGATGCCTTATGCACTGCCAAGGACGGTTAGCAATACACTACCAAGGTAGGTTCTCAATGCACAACCAGGGTAGGCGCCCAAAGCACAACCAGGATAGCCTTTCTACTGCCAAGGACGGTTAGCAATACACTACCAAGGCAGGTTTCCAATGCACAGCAAGGGTAGGCGTCCAAAGCACAACCAGGATAGCCTTTCTACTGCCAAGGAAGATTAACATTACACCACGAAGGCAGGTTTCCAATGCACAACCAGGGCAGGCGTCCAAACCACAACCGGGATAGCCTATCTACAGCCAAGGAAGATTAGCATTACACTACGAAGGCAGGTTCCCAATGCACAGCCAGGGTAGGCGTCAAAAGCACAACTGGGATGCCCTGCGCACTGTCAAGGACGGTTAGCAATACACTACCGATGTAGGTTCTCAATGCACACCCAGGGTAGGCGCCCAATGCACAACCAGAAGGTTCGCAAAAACGTTTAAGGTAAGTTCCCAATGCACAGCTAGGGTAGGCGTCCAATGCATTACAAAGATAGATGCCCAATGCATTAAAAAGGTAGGTGCCCAATGCACAGCTAGGGTAGGCGCCCAGTGCATTACAAAGATAGGTGCCCAATGCATTAAAAATGTAGGTGCCAATTGCAAGGCACGACCAGGATGCCCTGGTTCCCACGTTCAGATGCAACATCCGAAACCATGTACCATCAAATGAGGTGCCAAATGCCCCGTGAGCATACCATCAAGGAAGGAGCGTGCAGTCCAATACATCGCCGTGTGGGTAGGTATCCAAGGCCTGCAGGGTGCCATGCTGTTATAAAAGTAGCCAGATATTAGTCCTTTTCAGACTTCCTTAATGCCCATACGGTCGTTGGGGGATGTAGATCGACGTGGTCGAGAGAGGGACTGCGTCCGCATATGTCTGTCCAGCGAACTTTCTCTGCATGCATAGCTTCCTTGAGGACCTCTTACAGTGCGTAGTTCGTACGTTTGGACGTGTTGCCAATTATCGTACGGGTTTTGCTGATTAAGACGCCTGTCAATAAGCGGCATCTCGTCAGATGGCGATCTCAGATCTCCTCTCCTGCTGGTAGTTGTTCTCATCAAGGAGGGTGTTCGCTGCTGTATGGCTTGGTATTGATTTTGATCCTGTGGTCTCCGCTCAAGAGATGGTGTCCTTCTAATCACACTGTTTCTCTTGTTCTCTGGCATTTTCTCTAGAGACGGTGTCCTTCTACTCATTGACTCTCGACCTCTGGGATGATTGTTTTGCTTCGCACTGTGACTCCTGTGCTCTGGTCTTCCTCGAGAGTGACCTTCATCATTTTCAGACTCATAAGGCCTCGCTTTTTTCTGGACCCAAACACGTGTTTCTCTGGGTCTTGAGCCGGGTCTTGCCAGTTGTGGACTCTGCCTGATAATATTAGGACCATGAAGTTTTATATCAGCACGAGCAGTTGCATGTTTATGTATACTGTCTGCACGTGTGTTGTTGATGGACTGAGACGATGCCGAGTTTGTTTGTTGTAGCTGATAGGTTGAAGGCGCCTCCGTTTCTTTGATCTCAACTGAGTGTTTGACTTCCTGAATATTTTTCTCCAATGCGTCAATTCTTGTTGATATTTTACTGTAAAAGCTGTTTAACTGATTTAACACCTCATCTTTGGCTTCAGTTATGTCTGAAATACAAGAACACAAAAGGCATATGATAACACACACAGCATCTGTTTAGAGGCTTCAAACTTAGATACCTGAATGTGTAAAATGTAAAGGTTTAAATCAAATTCTAAAATATTCTCACAGGAGATAGAACTCAACCATGACAAATACACTCTTTATTGACAGCGAAGTGATAAGTCCGAATGACATTATTAGCTGAATACTCGAATTAATCGGTATTAACGTCATGTCATTCACATAGTGTAAAGACAGGATTGACACGTGAACAATGAATGGCCAAGCCCGAAGTGATCGTAACTGCATGTTTTACTCAATACTCCGCCCCGAAGGGATTCCCTAGTGTCCTTTGCTTGTCGTACGAAACGCCGGGTTTTTCATTTATAATTCCTCAAATGCAAAAAAAACCCTTATTGAAGTCAATTGTTATACATATATAAGTCAGCAATAATAAGGTCACTGCTTATTAAATCATTTAATTTAAAACAAAAAATATGTAGACAAAAATATGAAATCGGTGACATCTTATAGTGCAATGATGCACCTCAAATCCACACCCACCATCTATCACCCAAGTAGACTAGTGTTCGTCTATTTAATATAATCAAATAGCTTTGTTAGATGATCAAATGCTATGGAACTATTAGCAAAGGGAAGAATGTAGTAAAATCTGTTCAATGGCAAATGAAACGTGAATAATAGAACGTCATGATCGTGAATACTTTAGTTTACTGTTTTTCCTTCAGTTTTACATGTCCATTAATTTGCCTCTGACCTTGCCAAAACACGAAAGAATAGTATACTGTCTATCACGAGTGTCTGTTCATTATTAGTAAACAATAAAGGCAAGTGTCCCATTGGGAGGCAATTCTATTTCTCTTATTAGTCAATGGTCAATGATGAGAAGGTGTGGAGTCTCACCGTCCTTCAATGTTTCTCCTTTCTTGTCGAACTTCATCTTATGGACGTAGCGCAAAACCACTTTATGCATGATTGCCTGGAAGCAAAGCACAATTACATCTTACTTTTAGAAGTACTTGGTGTATTAATTGGGGACGATTACCCTGCGAACGTTTAATGCTTGAGGTGAGACCTTGTTCACAAAGTACACGACGTCGTAAGATTGTGAGACTGCGAGTGCGGACATGGACTCATCAGTTCTCAGTCAGTGAAAGTTGCAGCAACACAGTTACCGGCATTTAGTGCAAAGACCATTTTAAACTTACATCTGATATAAAGGTAAAAATGTTCAAGGGATATGATTAAGATCTTTCGTCTTTTGTTGTATATTGCTATCAAAATAAAACATTTTGGATACTTTTGAAGACTCATATATATGTACATCATACTTTTAGTTGGGTTTATTTGTATTTGAATGGCACAAAGACTTCGGAGGTCCCACGACAAAACTGTAGGTATACTGGCAAATACATGCAAGTACAACTCGACTAACTCTTACTTCCATCGACCCCTGTATCACCTTACAGTGCCATGGAACTCTATGGCATGAATGTCTCATAATACTGAAAACCCAAACTTAAAAGGTCGTATGTGTTTCATTTTATGATGCTAAGGGGCCGCGGGCGTGATAATGTTTCTAATGTTCTCAGCACTTCGGCATTTTCATAAACTAGACACAATTTTTGATAACAACTTTTTTATTATACTAATAATGTCATGTGGAATAAATAATAAAGAAGTTATTATCCACAAATCATGTTTACTTTGTCATCCGCCAACTTCTAAGAAATGCCTATTACACCATCCTCCCATAAGTTGACTGACTGTGATATAACTGAAATCTTGTTGAAACATAACTTCACTCACTCACTTCCTAGCTTATAATACATACCTTTTACATGTCACGAATATGTCACTTAATGATCACACAGTTTTAATCTCACCTACTCTCTTGACTAGTATCTCACCTTATAATCGAACTCAAAACCGTCGTCATCATTTTCCGTGTCGTCACTGTCAAACTGTAAACAGGAAACAGACGTACAGTAATAATGTTATGTTCTGTCAATGTCAAACTGTAAACAGGAAACAGGTTACTTACTGTAATATTGTTATGTTCTGTCAATGTCAAACTGTAAACAGGAAACAGACTTACGGTAATACTGTTATGTAAAACAGGAAACAGACTTTTTGTAATAATGTTAGGTTCTTTCAATGTCAAACTGTAAACAGGAAACAGACCTACAGTACTACACTTTGGTTCAGTCAATGTCAAACTGTAAAAGGGAAACAGACTTACAGTAATACTCTTAGATTCTGTCAACGTCAAATTGTAAACAGGAAACAGACTTACTGTGATATTCTTAGGTTCTGTCAATGTCAAACTGCAAACAGGAAACAGACTTACAGTACTACACTTTGGTTCTGTCAATGTCAAACTGTAAACAGGAAACAGACTTACAGTAATACTGTTAGGTTCTGTCAATGTCAAACTGTTAACAGAATACAGATGTACACTAATTCTCTTAGGTTCTGCCAATGTCAAACTGTAAACAGGAAACAGACTTACAGTAATACTGTTAGGTTTTGTCAATGTCAAACTGTAAACAGGAAACAGACTTACGGTAATACTGTTATGTTCTGTCAATGTCAAACTGTAAACAGAAAACAGACGTACACTAATTTTCTTAGGTTCTGCCAATGTCAAACTGTAAACAGGAAAAAGACGTACAGTAATACTGTTAGGTTTTGTCAATGTCAAACTGAAAGCAGGAAAAATACTTACTGTAATATTGTTAGATTCCGTCAATGTCAAACTGTAAGCAGGAAACAGACTTACGGTAATACTGTTAGGTTCTGTCAATGTCAAACTGTAAACAGGGAACAGACTTACAGTAATACCGTTAGGTTTTGTCAATGTCAAACTGTAGACAGGAAAGAGACTTACGGTAATACTGTTATGTACTGTCAATGTACAACTGTAAACAGGAAACAGACAAACAGTAATATTGTTATGTTCTGTCAATGTCAAACTGTAAACAGGAAACACACTTACAGTAATACTCTCAGGTTCCTGTCAATGTCAAACTGTAAACAGGAAACAGACTTACTGTAATATTGTTATGTTCTGTCAATGTCAAACTATAAAAAGGAAACAGACTTACAGTAATACTGTTAGGTTTTGTCAATGTCAAACTGTAAACAGGAAACAGACTTACAGGAACACTGTTATGTTCTGTCAATGTAAAAATGTAAACAGGAAACAGACTTACGGTAATACTGTTATGTACTGTCAATGTAAAACTTTAAACAGGAAACAAACTTACTGTAATATTGTTATGTTCTGTCAATGTCAAACTGTAAACAGGAAACAGACTTACAGTAACAATGTTATGTTCTGTCAATGTCAAATCGTCAGCAGGAAACATACTAACAGTAATACTGGTATGTTTGTGTCAAATGTTTTTATGTCAAACTACGCACTGATATATATTCGATGATTTGATATGGAAATCTAACAATTGGAAATTGTACGTTTACAAATCATAAAGTATACTTAATGGTGTTTTTCTTCTACTGCAGGTCTTAAAGAAGAGGATTAACTTGAGAATGGACTTGGGTGTCGGAATGATATTGAAAGGAATAGGTAAAGTCGTGCCCTCTTCTATAAATGATATCCACAATTTTGCACGTGCAAACTTCCACTCCATGTCTTCGTCTATCTGCAAATGAGAGGGTGGTACGTTTCGTAAGTCGTGACGAGAGATTCGGCGTGAGTGGTTTGAAGAATCATGTACATTTGATGAGATGAAATAAGATTATTTTTGGATTTCAAGGTACATTGTTTTAACTGTAAAGAGAGAGTTGCGAAGCAAAGTCAACAAATTGCTGCATCATATATCTGCGGGAAAATAATCTGAAAACAACTTATATGCAGTATTTATACTAAAAGCTATGGTTAATAATAGGTTTTCAAAGTGATAAGTTGTGCTTTATTGGACAAATCCTCACCTGAATTTCTTCAAATGTGTTACTCATCATGGCTATGAGCATATTGATGAGAACTACCACAGCTCCCAGTATGTACACTCCGTACAGAATGAAACCCACCATCTCCACTACCTTGTGAGAACCCCCCTCGCTGATCTTAGGGGCCTCAGAGTTTCCCATCCCGAAAGCTGCCCAGAACAAAGTCCCTGAGGTCTGCATCAGACTAGAACATAATGGCCAAGAAGGTAAAATCACTTTCCTAGCATTTCTCCAGTCACTTGATCTGCAGCCCTTTCAATCACTTGTATCTATTACAGTCACGTGTATCTATTACGATTGTAGTCCTTTCCGTTATAAAACTACACCATTTATTGTGTACACTATATATACACATATACATAAATATAGGTATCACACTTGTCATTTATTTAATGAAATACAGAGTGAGTGAGTATGACTTTGCGCCGCTTTTAGCAATATTCCAGCAATATCACGGCGGGGGACACCAGAAATGGGCTTCACACATTGTACCCATGTCGGGAATCGAACCCGGGTCTTCGGCGTGACGAGCGAACGCTTTAACCACTAGGCTACCCGACCGCCCCAATGAAATACAGAAGGTAGACCATAAAGCATGAAAACTCGCAAAACTACAATTGTAATAAAACATGTGTGATTGTATCACATAAACAATCACGGAGAAGGACGTTGAAATGAATCCACATATCAAAATGTCGAGAAAGTGGAACAGGGTAAACCAGATGCGGGTGAAATACTGTACAGCGACAGACAAAGACAAGCCAAACTCCTCAAGTCATCACACACAGAAGGCATTTCTGCTTCCATGGATACCGTAACGGATTTTCCAAGGATTATTAGTAATCACAATGTCAATCACTCACGGACTGGAAACACAAGTAATGAAAGTACATATGGCAGGATCTCCTTCAAGTAACTGAACAAGATAGGCCAAATATAAACCAGAAACCTAACAGCTGTGCGTCACAGCAATACGCCAAGACCATGAAGCAAGAATTTGATTTTTCGGACAAAGAACATCTTATGAACTTATATTTCGAAAATGACGATTAACATACATTTGGAAACACAGTGCACAATACAAAGTCTACATATGATGAACGTGTTCGAATATGAAGGACAAACCGCAGAAATCATCAGTTAGCTGTGCTGTATTCGATGATTGACCGTATGCCGAACCAGATCACATGTCTTGCTATGTGTCACTCTTCCGCGCGCAATGTAGCACAATACGAAGACAACATTAAACAGTAAATGGACAAAAGCATACAATGAGCACATTTCCCAAAACAAAATCGTCCTAGACTTGTGTTTACAAGACATTAATATTCCACCAGGCGAAATATCATCTGAGTGTGGAAATCAATAGCTCTAATGCATTGTTAGTATTTGCTAAACGTACCAATTTATTTAACACAATTCTCAAAACAGAATATCTTCCCAAAAAGTATAGACTTGGAATTGTACGTTCAATGTGTACGGTCCTAAGTAAGATCTTACAATCTATAGGTGCATTAGTTGACATCAGGTCTGGGTAAATTAATTGCAATAGTTATTTTACAACGAAAATATCCGTTATTTTTACAACGGATTTATAAAAGAGCAATGTGCAGATGTAATGTCTGACTGTACATTACATGAATGTGTGATTATTTATCCAGAAAATCACCGAAACATGGAGCCTTCCTGGACTTTGATCGTATTAGGCATGCTGAAATATTTGTAAAACTGTATATGATAGGCATTAAGGGGAAGTTGTTAAATTTCCTCTATCAAAGTTACAGCAAAATGTGTGCATATCTCACCTACTTTGGTGACATATCACATACGTTTCATGTCGAGTAGGGCAGGTGCTTTCTCCGTGCCTTTCGATGGGTTCTTTCTTCGTATATTAATGCTCTGATCTGTGATGCTCGCTGATGACTTGACATTAATAAGCGCCACACCTAGAGGTCTACAAGTTGCTCTTGATACTGTCACTCAGTATGCCTTTGATTGACGATTAACTTTACAAACCGTTACATTCAGTAGATTGAATTCTCAACATAATCCCTTCTAATTCTAACTTAGTGGTGTTACTATTCAAACGTCAGATAGCGTAACATATGGGGTTTACCCTTGTTACCGAATGTCAGTGTTTACCAGCGCTGGCAATCCCGAGGAGAAATGGTTTGTTCAACTTATACACCGACTCATCGCATAGACAACGTTTTTAAGTAATTAACTGTAATAAAAACTCGCAAACGTATAACCTGTACCGGAGATGAAATATCGCCTGCAGTCGTGAACTCGGTTCAATGAAACCGGTGACCTCAGCACGTGGGTTTCGCAACGGTGCGAAATCTGCACGTGCGCCTCGCAATGGCACGAAATCTGCAGGCGCGTCTCGTAGGCTGAAGAGGATGTCTGACAGCGAGGCAGTTTTTTTTTTGACTCAGTCAAAATTTCGATCCCCGGAGAAAGACCTGGATGATTTTCAATTTCGTTTTGGGGAACCAATGACGGAGGAGATTATGAGAGAGAAGTTAAAAGGTACTGTTTCTAAGCTAACTCGAATGAAAAATGACTGGGCTGTGGGTATTTTCAAGTGATGGCAACAGGAGAGAATGCAACGCTCAGTCAATGAAAATCGTCGTTTGCCTCCTAGATGTTTGACACAGCGTTCGCAGGATATGGAAAAGCCGGACTTGAACACTGCCTTGACGTACTTTTTGTTCGAAGCCAGGAAGCAGAACGGGGAAGTTTATCCATCCACGACGTTATATGGAATATATGCAACCTTTTTGATGACGATGAATTTAAAGAGGCGAGAAAATCTCTCGTGCAGTAATGAAAGAAAGGAGTGGTCAGGGATTCGGTGCGTCAACACGCAAGTCGACAGAAGTTATATCCGAGGAAGAGGAACAGCAATTGTGGGAAAAGGGGATGCTTGGAGACTCTACTGCGCAAACACTACTGGAGACTGTTTTGTACCTAACTGGTAAGTGTTTATATTGTACTAAAGGGCAACGAACATCTCTACCAAGCTAACATAGATGAGCAGACCATTTGTGACCAAACTGGGCATCGCACGTGTGTACAAGCGTGCAAGTGAAGATCAGAAAGCGGTTGTTTCCGAAATTCAGTCGAAGGCCAGTAAAACGGAGTCAGCTCCCTCCTCAGCATCTTCTCCTGTTTCTTCTGGTGTTGACCTCCGCATGGACCTTGTGATGCTTGTGAACACATGATTGGGAAGACGACGCCATTGTTGCTCCAAAATGGTGCCAAGATCTTGCAAATTCTGTGGTTGGTTCTGGAGAGTGCGCAGACTTCTGCCAAGAGTGATTGAGTGAGTGAGTGAATATGGTTTTACGCCGCTTTTAGCAATATTCCAGCAATATCACGGCGGGGGACACCAGAAATGGGCTTCACCAATTGGACCCATGTCGGGAATCGAACCCGGGTCTTTGGCGTGACGAGCGAACGCTTTTTTACCACTAGGCTACCCGACCGCCCCTTCTGCCAAGAGCATCACAGACGTGTTCGATGGGATTGAGGTCGGGAGACCTTGACGGCCAGTCAATGACGTTGACTCCCACATTCTGAAGGAAATTCCTTGTCAAAAGTGCTGTGTGGGGTCTGGAGTCAGAATCGGCCCGCAGTATGGTGCTTGAAGGTCAGCAGTTCTCAGACGGTTTCGAACAGTTTGCGCACTCGGTCTACCCCTAAACAGTTCATTTCCGGTTGATGTAGCCGTCAAAAATCGGTTACGAAGGTGACGTAAGACAATCTGACGATCCTCTGCATGTGACGTCACATGTGATCGACCTGGCCGAGGGCGATCAGCGGTGGTATCCTTTTGCTGTAGACGCGTCTGTAAATCATAAAGAGTCCGTCGACTACAACCCATCGTCCTTGCGACTTCAGCTACGGACGTTCCCGTCTGCAACATGCCGATGGCACGTTCACGTTGTACATTTGAAAGGCGTGGCATGACAAATGGCTTTAAAGACTTTTTTTTTTTTTTTTTTTTTTTTTTTTGTTAAAGACTGCCAACAAGTATGGTTGAATACACGTGCGGTATTATGGCCACGTGACCAGTTGCACGTGAAAAACCACTTTTGCCACTATAGTGCTGTGCACATGATTTTGATCGATTCACCTGCACAAAAACGGGTGTTATCTGAAGACAATACGTGGCCATTACTGTTTAAATACACAATAAGGGCCCATAATGATAACTGGTCAAAATGTTAAGATTTTAGGATTTTGAAGTTTTTAATTTGGTTTAGTATAGTATACATAGTGTCGTTTCAGTCAGCAGCAGGTGTATAAATAACCTTTACATTCCATTCAGTCAGCATACATCATGAACTGAGGTTGCAGTCCCTTCAGTGAGCAAACATCATGAACTGAGGTTGCAATCCATTCAGTCAGCATACATCTTGTACTTGGGTTGTAGCCCATTCAGTCAGACTGCATCATGTACTGAGGTTGCACTTCATTCAGTCACCACATATCATATACTTGGGTTGCAGTCCATTCAGTAACCATGCATCATTTACTGAGGTAGCAATCCAATCATTAAACATACATCACGTACTTGGCTTGCAATCCATTCAGTGAGCATATATCATTTACTTGGATTGCAGTCCATTCAGTAAGCATACATCATGTACTTGGATTGCAGTCCATTCAGTAAGCATACATCATGTATTTGGGTTGCAGTCCATTCAATCAGCATACATCATATACTAAGGTAGCAATCAATTCATTAAGCATACATCACGTACTTGGCGTTTAGTCCATTCAGTAATCATACATCATGTTCTTGGGTTGCAGTTAATTCAGTAAGCATGCATCATGTTCTGAGGTTGCAGCCCATTCAGCCAGCATACATCATGTACTTGGGTTGCAGTCAATTCAGTCAACATACATCATGTACTGAGGTTGCAGTCCATTCAGTCAGCAGATATCGTGTACATGGCTTGCAATCCAATCAGTGAGCATATATCATGTACTGATAATGTAGTCCATTCAGTCAGCATACATCATGTACTTGGGTTGCAGTCCTTTCAATCAGCATACATCATGTACATGGGCTGTGTCCATTCAGTGAGCATATATCATTTACTTGGATTGCAGTCCATTCAGTAAGCATACATCATGTACTTGGGTTGCAGTCCATTCAGTCAGCAGATGTCATGTATTTGGGTTGCAGTCCATTCAATCAGCATACATCATATACTAAGGTAGCAATCAATTCATTAAGCATACATCACGTACTTGGCGTTTAGTCCATTCAGTAAGCATACATCATGTACTTGGGTTGCAGTTAATTCAGTAAGCATGCATCATGTTCTGAGGTTGCAGCCCATTCAGCCAGCATACATCATGTACTTGGGTTGCAGTCAATTCAGTCAACATACATCATGTTCTGAGGTTGCAGTCCATTCAGTCAGCAGATATCGTGTACATGGCTTGCAATCCAATCAGTGAGCATATATCATGTACTGATAATGTAGTCCATTCAGTCAGCATACATCATGTACTTGGGTTGCAGTCCTTTCAATCAGCATACATCGTGTACTTGGGTTGCAGTCCATTCAGTCAGCATACATCATGAACTGAGGTTGCAGTCTATTCATTGAGCAATCATCATGAACTGAGGTTGCAATCCATTCAGTCAGCATACATTGTGTACTTGGGTTGTAGCCCATTCAGCCAGAATACATAATGTACTGAGTTTGCACTCCATTCAGTAACCATATATCATATACTTGGGTTGCAGTCCATTCAGTCAGCATTCATTATGTACTGAGGTAGCAATCCATTCATTAAACATACATCACGTACTTGGCTTGAAATCCATTAAGTAAGCATACATCATGTACTTGGGTTGCAGCACATTCAGTCAGCATACATTATGTACTTGGGTTGCAGTCCATTCAGTCAACATACATCATGTACTGAGGTTTCAGTCCATTCAGTCAGCAGATATCATGTACATGGCTTGCAGGCCATTCAGTGAGCATATATCATGTACTGATAATGCAGCCAATTCAGTCAGCATACATCATGTAGATGGGTTGCAGTCCTTTCAGTCAGCATACATCATGTACTGAGGTTGCAGTCTATTCAGTCAGCATATATCATGTATTGCGGTTGAAGCCCATTCAGTCAGCATACATCATATACTAAGGATGCAATCCATTCAGTCAGCACATGTCGTGTACTTGGGTTGCAGTCCTTTCAGTCAGCACACATCAGGTACTGAAGCTGCTGTCCATTCAGTCAGCATGCATCATGCACTGAGGTTGCAATCCATTCAGTCAGCATACATCATGTACTGAGGTTGCAATCCATTCAGTCGGCATACATCATGTACTTGGGTTGCAGTTCATTCAGGCAGCATACATCATGATCTGAGATTACAGCCAATTCAGTAAGCATACATCATGTGCTGAGGTTGAAGTCCATTTAGTCAGCATACATCGTGTACTTGGGTTGCAGTCCATTCAATCAAGATACATCATGTACTTGGCTTGCAGCTCATTTAGTGAGCAAACATCATGAACTGAGGTTGCAATCCATTCAGTCAGCATACATCACGTACTTGGGGTGCACTCCATTCAGTCAGCATACATCATGTACTGAGGTTACAGTCCATTCAGTCAGCATACATCATGAACTGAGGTTGCAATCCATTCAGTCAGCATACATCATGTACTTGGGGTTCACTCCATTCAGTCAGCATACATCATGTACTGAGGTTGCTGTCCATTCAGTCAGCATGCATCATGCACTGAGGTTGCAATCCATTCAGTCAGCATACATCATGAACTGAGGTTGCAATCCATTCAGTCAGCATACATCATGTACTTGGGGTTCACTCCATTCAGTCAGCATACATCATGTACTGAGGTTGCAGTCCATTCACTCAAGATACATTATGTACTTGGCTTGCAGCTCATTCAGTCAGCATACATCATGTACATGGGATGTGTCCATTCAGTGAACATATATCATTTACTTGGGTTGCAGTCCATTCATTAAGGATACATCATGTACTTGGGTTGCAGTCCATTCAGTCAGCATACATCATGTTTTTGGGTTGCAGTCCATTCAGTCAGCATACATCATGTTTTTGGGTTGCAATCCATTCAGTGAGCATATATCATGTACTGATAATGCAATCCATTCACTCAGCATACATCATGTACTTGGGGTGCACTCCATTCAGTCAGCATACATCATGTAATGAGGTTGCAATCCATTCAGTCAGCATACATCATGTAATGAGGTTGCAATCCATTCAGTCAGCATACATCATGTAGTTGGGTTGCAGTCCTTTCAGTCAGCATATATAATGTAGTTGGGTTGCAGTCCATTCAGTCAGCATATATCATGTACTGCGGTTGAAGCCCATTCAGTCAGCATACATCATGTACTGAGGGTGCACTCCATTCAGTCAGCATACATCATGTAGTTGAGTTGCAGTCCTTTCAGTCAGCATACATCATGTACTGAGGTTGCAGTCCATTCAGTCAGCATATTTCGTGTACATGACTTGCAGTCCATTCAATCAAGATACATCATGTACTTGGCTTGCAGCTCATTTAGTGAGCAAACATCATGAACTGAGGTTGCAATCCATTCAGTCAGCATACATCACGTACTTGGGGTGCACTCCATTCAGTCAGCATACATCATGTTTTTGGGTTGCAGTCCATTCAGTCAGCATACATCATGTTTTTGGGTTGCAATCCATTCAGTCATCATATATCATGTACTGATAACGCAGTCCTTTCAGTCAGCATACATCATGTACTGAGGTTGCAGTCCATTCAGTCAGCATATTTCGTGTACATGGCTTGCAGGCCATTCAGTGAGCATATATCATGTCTTGCAGTTGAAGCCCATTCAATCAGCATATATCATATACTAAGGAAGCAATCTATTCAGTCAGCATATATCGTGTACTTGGGTTGCTGTCCTTTTAGTCAGCATACATCATGTACTGAGGTAGCAAACCATTCATTAAACATACATCATGTACTTTGCTTGCAATCTATTCAGTCAGCATATATCGTGTACATAGCTTGCAGGCCATTCAGTGAGCATATATCATGTCCTGCGGTTGAAGCCCATTCAGTCAGCATACATCATGTACTTGGGTTGCAGTTCATTCAGTCAGCATACATCATGTACTGAGGTAGCAATCCATTCAGTCAGCATACATCATGTACTTGGGTTGTGTCCATTCAGTCAGCATACATCATGTACTTGGCTTGCAGTCCTTTCAGTCAGCATACATCATGTACTGAAGTTGCTGTCCATTGAGTCAGCATTCATCATGTACTTGGTTTGCAGTCCATTCAGTCAGCATACATCATGTACTTGGCGTGCAGTCTATTCAGTCATCATACATCATGTACTTGGGTTGTGTCCATTCAGTCAGCATATATCAATTTCTTGGCTTGCAGTCCATTCAGTCAGCATTAATCATGTAGTAAGGTTGCCATCCATTCAGTCAGCATACATCATGTACATGGCTTGCAGGCCATTCATTGAGCCTACATCATGTACTGAGGTTGCAGTCCATTCAGTCAGCATGCATGTTGTACTCAGGTGTCTGTCTAATCAGTGAGCATACAGCATGTACTTGAGTTGCAGTCCATTCAGTCAGCATACATCATGTACTTGGGCTGCAACTCATTCAGTCAGCATATTCAATGTACTTGGGTTCCTGTCCATTCAGTCAGCATATATCATGTACATGGATTGCAGTCCATTCAGTCAGCATACATCATGTACTTGGATTCCAGTCCATTCAGTCGGAATACATCATGTACTTGGGTTCCTGTCCATTCAGTCGGAATACATCATGTACTTGGGTTGCAGTCCATTCAGTCAGCATGCATGTTGTACTTAGGTTGCTGTCTAATCAGTCAGCATACATCATGTACTGAGTTTGCAGTCCATTCAGTCAGCATACATCATGTACTTGGATTGCAGTCCATTCAGTCAGCATACATCATGTACTGAGTTTGCAGTCCATTCAGTCAGCATACATCATGTACTTGGGCTGCAGTCCATTCAGTCAGCATACATCATGTTCTGATAATGAGGCCAATTCAGTCAGCATGCATCATGTACTTTGGTTGCAGTCCATTCAGTGAGCACACATCATGTACCATGGTTGAAGCCCATTCAGTAAGCATGCATCATGTACTGAGGTTGCAGTCCATTAAGTCAGCATACAACATGTGCTTGGGTTGCAGACCATTCAGTCAGCATATTCCATGTACTTGGCTTGCAACCCATTCAGTCAGCATACATTATGTACTAGGGCTCCTGTCCATTCAGGCAGCATTATTATGTACATGGATTGCAGTCCATTCAGTGAGCATACATCATGTACTGATAATGCAGCCCATTCAGTCAGCATACATCATGTACTTGGCTTGTACATACATCATGTACTTGGGTTGAGCCCATTCAGTAAGCATGCATCATGTTCTGAGGTTGCAGCCCATTCAGTCAGCATACATCATGTACTATGGTTGCAGCGCATTCAGTCAGCATACATCATGTAGTTGGGTTGCAGTCCTTTCAGTCAGCATACATCATGTTCTAAGGTTGCAGCGCATTCAGTCAGCATACATCATGTAGTTGGGTTGCAGTCCTTTCAGTCAGCATATATAATGTAGTTGGGTTGCAGTCCATTCAGTCAGCATACATCATGTTTTTGGGTTGCAGCCCATTCAGTCAGCATACATCATGCACTATGGTTGCAGCCCATTCAGTCAGCATACATCATGTACTGAGGTTGCAGCGCATTCAGTCTGCATACATCATGTAGTTGGGTTGCAGTCCATTCAGTAAGCATGCTTCATATTCTGAGGTTGAAGCCCATTCAGTCTGCATACAGCATGTACTGAGGTTGCAGTCCATTCAGTCTGCATACAGCATGTACTGAGGTTGCAGTCCATTCAGTCAGCATACATGATCATACTACCACCGGTAGCACACTTGACGCCGCACAGCAGTACTCCTGCTTGACGGCTGCGGCCTATAAACAAACCAGACAATCGAGTTATGGACCCGGAAACCCGATAGCACATTACTAATTTTGTTGAAACAAAAAGCGACATGTTAATGTTGAACTACGTCTTCGGCGTACAAGTGAAGAGATTCCGCTGCATACAAACAAAGACAAACGTTTAAGAAACATGTCACCTAATTCGAACACCTGTATTTCTCATGATTGATGCATCTACATATACGATAGGAAACATTCTCTAATGATGCATACCTACAGTCTGGGCATATACTGTTCATACATCATATTATTGCGTTAACCCCTTGTGGACCACGCTTTAATATAACTACAGTTATATAGCAGTACATGTGTGGGTGTGGGTCATAGTCATAAGGACTCGTCATCATGTATTGTGATGTCAGGCCTTGTTAGTCTTCCTGGTGCTGAACCAATCCATTCAAGCTAATCCAAATATAAACTTCTGGACATAATAAGGGATCGTATGAAGGATGAATGGGAAGAGTTCATTCAGTGATAACGTTTAGTGATACTTGCCAGGAATTAGTTTTTAGTCTTATGCCTCAAAACCTACATCCTATCTTCCCAGAGAGCCTGCATGCGTATTGTGTCACCCGTGCATCACCGTGTACAGTATCATGGCGAAAAAATACATGAGAGTAGCGCACCCTTTGAAAGCATTTGGCATGATAGGTCGGGAAACAACTGGGTTATGGAATTTGATGCAAAATCCCGCATGATCATGGCAAACGTCAATAAGACAGGCCGTGAACACGACAGATTAAACTTAAAGTTTTGCCATTTAACTTTCCTTGTCACCTCCTTGATTTACATAAGGTCGTTGAACACACGAGTAATCATTGTTGATTTTCCAGTCAATGCGAGTCCTTATTTTGTCCATGACGCATGAAGAAAAAGTGGTGTGTGAAAACAAACTATATGAGATTCTTCAAAAACAATGTGCGGGAACAGATTTATACGCAATTGAATATTAACTCAATACTGCATCGGCTCACTACATCGGTTATATCACCGTACAAGTCGCAGACAAATACCATTTGGGTTAGATAGATAGATAGATAGATAGATAGATAGATAGATAGATAGATAAGCTCACACGCCGTGGTATAACTGGAATAACGATAACCAACATGGCTTTTAGGGTCTTCAATCACTGCCCAGTGTGCTGAAGCAGCCGGGTTTTTTTTCTGGGATTACGGCTACAAAATAACAATCATTCCTCTCCAATTGCAGCAATTAGGCCTAGAGGCGCCCCATACTGCTTAATCCACGCCTCCGTGTTTAACGTTTGCCGTGTGCGTTGCCGACGGGTATTGCACGCTCAGGGGCTCTCCATGTGTTAGTGATATGTGGTGTTCCTCTCTGTGTAAACAAGCCATGCCACATGTATGCTGCTGCTGTGTTTATACAGTCAGATACAATATGTAATAGTAGAAGCAAATGCCCCATAAACGATCTCTCTGGGTTTGCATGAAAGAGAATTTTGGATCGTGTCGGTGCTAAACGATTGTATTTGCCCCTACATAAAGGTTTCTGGTCGAAGTAGAAGATATCCGATTTAGCAGTATTTGATGCGTAGGTGAAGTTAAGTGGAATCCTTCTCACAGAATCTGGTAAGCTTTCCGGCATGTCGAATACACATTGTACGGTTGTCTTCTAAAAGTGAACATTTTGTCTCGTGATCAACTGGCAGACGGGTCAAGGACCCTTTCTGAAGTAGTTGTCCCAAAGGTGATTAACACATATTTGTTTTTTATTTCGATATTCTGTTTTCTATTTATTCTAAGTGATCTCAAATAACCACCAACACTTCAAAACCCCAGATGCACACAGATAGACACAGTGACACACACATAGACACATACATACACACATAGACACAGATACATACACATATAGACACAAATACACACACATAGACACATATACACACACATACACACAGATACATACACACATAGACACAGATACATACACACATAGACACATATACACACACATAGACACAGATACATACACACATAGACACAGATACACACACATAGACACAGATACACACACATAGACACATATACACACACATAGACACATATACACACACATAGACACAGATACATACACACATAGACACAGATACATACACAAATAGACACATATACACACACATAGACACAGATACATACACACATAGACACAGATACACACACATAGACACATATACACACACATAGACACATATACACACACATAGACACAGATACATACACACATAGACACAGATACATACACATATAGACACAAATACACACACATAGACACATATACACACACATACACACAGATACATACACACATAGACACAGATACATACACACATAGACACATATACACACACATAGACACAGATACATACACACATAGACACAGATACACACACATAGACACAGATACACACACATAGACACAGATACACATAGACACAGATACACACACATAGACACATATACACACACATAGACACAGATACATACACAAATAGACACATATACACACACATAGACACAGATACATACACACATAGACACAGATACACACACATAGACACATATACACACACATAGACACATATACACACACATAGACACAGATACATACACACATAGACACAGATACACACACATAGACACAGATACACACACATAGACACAGATACATACACACATAGACACAGATACACACACATAGACACATATACACACACATAGACACAGATACATACACAAAGACACAGATACACACACATAGACACAGATACATACACACAGAGACACAGATACATACACACATAGACACAGATACATACACATAGACACATATACACACACATAGACACAGATACATACACAAAGACACAGAACAACACACATAGACACAGATACACATAGACACAGATACACACACATAGACACATATACACACACATAGACACAGATACATACACAAATAGACACATATACACACACATAGACACAGATACATACACACATAGACACAGATACACACACATAGACACAGATACACACACATAGACACAGATACACACACATAGACACATATACATACACATAGACACATATACATACACAAAGACACAGATACATACACACATAGACACAGATACATACACACAAAGACACAGATACATACACACATAGACACAGATACACACACATAGACACACATACACATACATAGACACAGATACATACACATAGACACAGATACACCCACATAGACACAGAGACATACACACATAGTAACAGCGACATACACAAAGACACAGATACACACACAAAGAAACAGATACACACACACAGACACAGACACAGACACACACAGATACACACACATGGACACAGCGACACACACATAGACGCATAGTTACACACACAGACACAGACACAGACACAGAAACACACGTATAGACACAGAGACACACACATACAGACACAGATACACACACAAAGACACAGAGACACACACATACAGACACAGATACACACACAAAGACACAGAGACAAATACATAGACACAGAGACACACGCATATAAACTGATACACACAGAGTAACAGACATACACATAGACACAGAGACACACGCATAGAAACTGATACACACAGAGTAACAGACATACACATAGACACAGAGACACAAACAGACACAGACAAAGACACAGAGACACACACAGACACAGATACACACATAGACACAGATACACACACATAGACACAGATACAAATACAGACACAGATACACACACATAGACACAGATACACACAGAGACACACACATAGATAGACACAGAGACACACACATAGAAACACATACACACAGTAACAGAGATACACATAGACACAGAGACACACACAAATACACAGAGAAACACACACAGACACAGATAAACATACAAAGACACAGAGACACACAGACACAGACACACACAGATACACACACATAGACACAGAGACACACACATAGAGACAGATACACATATAGACACAAAGACACACTCATAGACACAGACACACACAAAGACACAGGGATACACACATAGACACAGGTACACACACAGACACAGCGACACACAAATAGACATAGATATACACACACACACACACACACACACACATAGACACAGAGAAACACACAAAGACACACACAAAAGACACAGAGACACACACAGACGCAAACGCACGCGCGCGAACAAACACAGGAACGCATACTCACACATACAAAAAGGGTACCGAAACTATCTCATTATATGAAGATTCATTTATGGAACAATCATACTTTGTGTCAAATTCATAAAAAAACAGCTCTTTATTACAAAGCTTCAATGTCACCCACATGATATATTGGACCCATTCTTCCCCGGCGCCTAATCTAAACAGAAGGGAATCTTACTTGGAAAAATGCTCGTTCTGGCTGAGACTGTAAAGGCTGGTTAGCCCGCAGATGAAGGCGATCATGACGGTGAAATAGATGAAGATGAACTTGCCCACATCCTGCAGCATTCTGCCATATGAGATCTGAAGCTGGCCAAACGTCTCGCTGGCCGGGAGGATATAGGCGATTCTGGCGAAGCTCAGTACATTGGCAACGGAAAAGAGGACCTTGGACAGTATCTGTGGGTTTGGGATGCTGTCATCTAAAACATAACGGACCTGATTAAAACAAGTTGTAATATAGCAACCGCAAACGCGTTCAGTTGTTGACTCTTGTATAAGGCTTAATGTCAGAAACCGACACAATCAGGTCGAACATGTTTCGTCCAAATGGAAACATACAATATTTACGCCAACCGCAGAGTGCAGGCTATTAGAGAGGATGAGATGAGCAGACTAACACCTGCACACTGTTATCGATATGCTCTATGCAGCTGCCGACTCCACCGGGCCTCACTAAACCCACTTCAGAAAGGTGCAATATTTCAACATAATAATATCATGTCACAAATAGATGGAGGGGAGAGAGAGACCTTTGAATATGGGGTTGAGGTTCAAGCAGCGAGGGTTTGTCGATGACAAGTACGGGACAGGTTGCCTAGTGAGTGTAGAAGTCGTCGGATGGACAGCAGAGTATGAGGGAAATAACGCTTAATTCAGAACTCGGGTGTACAGTGGATCCCTGTGGACACTGTGGACACAACCAGTTAGACGAGGGAGATGGGTGTACATAGTTTTCGCCACTTTTAGCATTAGATGCAGCTTGGGACACCAGGACTGAGAATCCAACATCGTACACATGTTCGGCGTGACGGGCGAACGCTTCAAAGAATGTACCTTCCCCACTTCTTCTGATCCATGGACTGATTTGGAAGCGTTTGATATACTTGAATTTGTAAAAGTATTATTTTTAAAAAAGTAAGTTAGGGCATTGGTATTGTGTCAGAATATTGTTTTAATGATGTGAAAAAACAACCGATTCTCTAGGTAATTGGCATAAGTTTGTTTGTTTGTCGCGCTCAGCAATATTCCATCTAGATCACGATGCTCTGTAAATAGTCGAGTCTGTTCGTCAATACGTCGCCTCTTACAATATAAAGATGGGTAGCCGAAAATCAATTCTAACGCGGATCTTATATAGCAACACTCGTCGATTATCGCCAAGGAGCTTTGCCACTGTTATCGACTTGAGTTGATATATTTGACACGGAAAGGCACGAGGTGAAATATTTACGTGTTCTAATAGAAAAGGGATTTTGTAAAAAGTTGATAACGTGTGCTCACCTACCCTCGCTTGATATTAGCCCGGTTGTGTGAATGTCTTTGGTCTTAGTGTAGATAACCCCCTCTACTGCATACGATGCTGTGTACAGAGCCAACATCATGATGTCCATGTAGTTCCAGATCTGGGAGAAGTATTCCCTCACACCCTCCTCCCAGAGCTGCTTACACTCCGCCCAGAACATGCCTTGGTGGACAGAAAATATGGTTATTATATCCAGATCTGGGAGAAGTATAATTATCGTATGTGTAAAATGATGGGTAAGGATGCTCCTGACTATTCCACAGTTTGCCGTTGGTCTCTGTAGTTTAAAAGGGGTAGGGAGTCCACAGACGATGACCCAAGGTCAGGCAGGCCTTCAGATGCCACCCAACCGTAAATCTGTAACCTGCTATAGAAAGAAGAATTTTGTCTGACCGACGAGTGAATGTATCTGAACTTTCTAGGGAATTCCAAATATCAGTTGGAACTGTTGGAACCATTATTCATGTCATGTCAAAGGTATCTGCAAGATGGGTACCTAGAAAGCTCAGAGCTCAAGATCGCCATCGGACAACTGAAAGTTGTCGAGACCTCCTGGATCTCTGTACTGCTGATGAAGTGACGGGTGATGAAACGGATTCAGCACTGGGACCCAGAAACTAAAGTGGAATCCATGCAATGGAAGAACCCCAATTCTCCGCCTCCGAAGAAGTTTCGCACTCAACCATCGGCTGACTATGTAATGACCACCATATTTTGGGATGCATAGTGCTGATTGATTATATGCCACCAAAATTACAATCAATGGACAGTATTATGCTAATGTAATGAAAGAATTGCGAAAATCTATTTCAGAAACGCCGTTTGAGGTTAAACACGTGGTATTCTACTTTTGCATGACAACGCTCCGGTTCACAAGTCGAGAATTGCACAGGCCGCCATATGTGATGTGGATCCGAACAGTTGAATCACCCACCCTACAGCCCAGACTTAGCCCCCAATGACTATTTCCTGTTCCGGCGAATGAAATCTGCCCTACGTGGAAGATGCTTCCAGTATGACGAGGACATAAAGGTTGCCACAGAGGCATGGTTAGAGGTCCAATCTGCGGATTTCTGTTTAAGTGGTATTAAAAGCTTGAAGGACAAATGGAATAAGTGTATTGAGGTGAATGGAGATTATATTTAAAAATAAAAGTGCAAAAGATATTCTCCGACTTGGTCTTATATTGAAGTTGCAAAACATATTGAACGCCCCTCGTATATCCAGATCTGAGTGAGTATGCCCTCACACCCTCCTACCAGAGCTGCTAACATTCCCCCCTGAACATGCCCGCAAAGATAATTGAGTCATTTCTGTGGAGTTCCATGATATATATACTAAGTCAAATTAAAAACTTCACATTTTAAAAAGTAATCCCATATATGATATACAAGGGACAAATGTATCAGAGAAGGTAATTTTTAATCATTAATGTCCAAAGAAGGATTTAATTAACGGTGTGCTGCCATAAAAGGCAGAAGTTCTGGTTCCAGTACCTTGTCGCGGTAAGCAGCAGCGTTGAGGTTGCCATGGATGACAAGAAGCCTGGAACGTGCATTGCCACAGAAAGCACCCCACACCATGACACTTCCGCCTCAAAATCTGTCAACTTCCTGAACACAACACTGGGCGTAACGTTCATGACGGCGCCTCCACACCCTCGCCCTACCATCAGCAAATCGAAGATTAAATCGGGATTCATCACTGAAGATGACTTGATTCCAATTCCTCTGAGTCCATCGTAAGTCTCGCTGTGCCCACAATTGACGTTGACGTCTGTGTTATTGAGTCAGAATCGGCCAGCAGTATGGCCGTCGTGCTTGAAGGTGAGCAGTTCTCAGACGGTTTCGAACTGTTTGCGCACTCAGTACACCCCTAAACAGTTCATTTCTGGTTGATGTAGCCGTCAAAAATCGGTTACGGAGGTGACGTAAGACAATCTGACGATCCTCAGCATGTGACGTCACACGTGGTCGACCTGGCCGAGGGCGATCAGCGGTGGTACCCGTTTGCTGTAGACGCGTCTGTAAATCATAAAGAGTCCGTCGACTACAACCCATCGTCCTTGCGACTTCAGCTACGGACGTTCCCGTCTGCAACATGCCGATGGCACGTTCACGTTGTACATTTGAAAGGCGTGGCATGACAAATGGCCGTAAAGACTTTTGTTTTCTTGTGTTTTTCTTTTTTTGTTAATAACTGCTAACAAGTATGTCTGAAAACACGTGCGGTATTATGGCCACGTGACCAGTTGCATGTGAAAAACCACTTTTGCCACTATAGTGCTGTGCACATGATTTTGATCGATTCACCTGCACAAAAACAGGTGTTATCTGAAGACAATACGTGGCCATTACTGTTTAAATACACAATAAGGGCCCACAGTGATAACTGGTGAAAATGTTAAAATTTTAGGATTGTGAAGTTTTTATTTTGGTTCAGTATACATTGACATCTTAGAAACTTTTAATAAAAAAGGGAATATATTCGGAATCTGTTCACCCTGAGGTTACCTTGGTAGGATGAGATGGCATTGCACTTTATGTGCAGCTTGAGTTAAACGCATACACATCCGTTAACTGAGGTAAAATTATATTATTAATCCTTCGCTGACGAGGGGCTTTATCAAGGAACCCAGCTGTTGTTATTGGTAGTAGTAGTAGTAGTTGTAGTAGTAGTAGTAGTAGTAGTGGTAATGACAGTGGAAATGGTAGTAGTAGTATCAGTATCAGTAAAAGTATAAGTAGTCCATGAAAGTAACAAAATTTTGAAGCTTGTGTGACACCGTACCTAATACATAGAACATGATGAGACTGTTGACGGTACCCTTTGTCCCCTCAAACAAGTCCGCATGGTTAGAAGATCCCAGTGTGGTGGCCACAAACAGCAGGACAAGGAACGCCGTGTAGGAACAAATGTAGTTCATGAACTTCATAAAAGGACTTCTCAATACCTCGCCAATCTGAAACACACTATCTAATATAATTTATCATTTTTGGGATCAAAACAGTTGAAGCTAGTAACAAGAGTAACAAGTTACAAGACTATCCTCTGACCAAGGCTGCTAAGCGGGGTACCTTAGAGTAGGGCAGGAATACGTAGACGATGGCCGTGACGGGTATGAACATTATTCCGAGCGGCGCAAGGAAAAGTTTCATCATGACCGGCTGATGTTGGAACCATGGCACGCCGGTGTACCACATGCTCATCAGATGCTCCTGAGAACTGGCGTGGGCAATGAACTACAAATACACAACACGAACAAAATTTACAGAAATCTATTCTGCTTAGATAGCATGTTACCTGTCATTGCAACCATAATGGATGTTTGGTCTGCTCCTCAACCTTTATTTTTGTTTTTAAGAATATTATATAAATTAAAACTGCGTCTTACACTGCAGTAGAACAGAATAGAAATTGTTATGATTCAAAACAGCTTAACTTCCATCGCATTTGTGACGCATGCATTTCCTGGAACCTGCAATACCTTATCGGTATAGCCTTCAATGACTGTCAATATTCTTCAATACAACCTTTGTATCGCTTTCTGTAAAACCTGTGGTGTCTTAAATGTAAGCCGAACACAAGTAGTTTTCGGTGACATCCGTGACCTTCAAACGCTAGTACTCGACCTAATGTTTAACGTGCTCCCTGGTATTGTACATGTGAACAATGTACAAGCAACCTTCAGTACACAACCGGTACCGTGCGTTTAAACTTGCGAACTGCCAATACGTCCATTGTAATTACCTAGTATGTAGTATGAAATACATACCTGCAGGTTTCAACGTAGGTATAGTCCAAGTTTCCCTTTATTATAGTAAATATCCTCCAAGCAGCCTTCAAAAGTAGCATTTAGTACCTTAGGCATACATTTCAACTCTTCATCGTTAACATAAGACCAAAGTCACTCCCTCCAACATCGTTGGCAAAAGTGCATCAATGTGGAAGAGGATTATGTAATAAAATATATACTGAGTCAAATTAAAAACTTCACATTTTAAAAAGTAATCCCATATATGATAAACAAGGGACATATGTATCAGAGAAGGTAATTTTTAATCATTAATGTCCAAAGAAGGATTTTATTAACGGTGTTAACCATAATGTGTTCCAAGCACCTACGGTATTCGGTAATAACATCAACAGTTAAAATCATAAGTCCCAAGCACGAGAATCTGATGGCACACAAGTTCAGTAGCGTGTATGGCCATCATGTGCGTTGAAAACTGCCACACAATGCCTCCGCATGGACCTTGTGATGCTTGTAAACACATGATTGGGAAGACGACGCCATTGTTGCTGCAAAATGGTGCCAAGATCTTGCAAATTCTGTGGTTGGTTCTGGAGAGTGCGCAGACTTCTGCCAAGAGCATCCAAGACGTGTTTGATGGGATTGAGGTCGGGAGACCTTGACGGCCAGTCAATGACGTTGACTCCCGCATTCTGAAGGACATTCCTTGTCAAAATTGCTGTGTGGGGTCTGGCATTGTCGTGTTGAAAAGATCAAACCGGGTCCATGTGCTGCCATAAAAGGCAGAAGTTCTGGTTCCAGTACCTTGTCGCGGTAAGCAGCAGCGTTGAGGTTGCCATGGATGACAAGAAGCCTGGAACGTGCATTGCCACAGAAAGCACCCCACACCATGACACTTCCGCCTCAAAATCTGTCAACTTCCTGTACACAACACTGGGCGTAACGTTCATGACGGCGCCTCCACACCCTCGCCCTACCATCAGCAAATCGAAGATTAAATCGGGATTCATCACTGAAGAGGACATGATTCCAATTCCTCTGAGTCCATCGTAAGTCTCGCTGTGCCCACAATTGACGTTGACGTCTGTGTTATTGAGTCAGAATCGGCCAGCAGTATGGCCGTCGTGCTTGAAGGTGAGCAGTTCTCAGACGGTTTCGAACTGTTTGCGCACTCAGTACACCCCTAAACAGTTCATTTCTGGTTGATGTAGCCGACAACAATCGGTTACGGAAGTGACGTATGACAATCTGGCGATCCTCAGCATGTGACGTCACACGTGGTCGACCTGGCCGAGGGCGATCAGCGGTGGTACCCGTTTGCTGTAGACGCGTCTGTAAATCATAAAGAGTCCGTCGACCCATCGTCCTTGCGACTTCAGCTACGGACGTTCCCGTCTGCAACATGCCGATGGCACGTTCACGTTGTACATTTGAAAGGCGTGGCATGACAAATGGCCGTAAAGACTTTTGTTTTCTTGTGTTTTTCTTTTTTTGTTAATAACTGCTAACAAGTATGTCTCAAAACACGTGCGGTATTATGGCCACGTGACCAGTTGCACGTGAAAAACCACTTTTGCCACTATAGTGCTGTGAACATGATTTTGATCGATTCACCTGCACAAAAACAGGTGTTATCTGAAGACAATACGTGGCCATTACTGTTCAAATACACAATAAGGGCCCACAGTGATAACTGGTGAAAATGTTAAAATTTTAGGATTGTGAAGTTTTTATTTTGGTTCAGTATATAATACCTCAAGTCTTCTCATGTGATGCCCAGAACATATCAATCACCGCTCGAAGTTCAAGTCCTGTAAAGTTATCTTTAGTTTCTGACCTCCTGGTTTCAGTATATCCCTTGTTGTCCTTAATGCAGGTCATACAACTCCCGGTTCTTTCCGTATAACCCCATTAACCTTAAGTAACGCATCCCTACGCAAAAACATTTGCTTTTTGAACCAACCCTATTTCAGAAGGATGCTTTTGACTAGCATGTTGTAATGATAAACTACCATGGCTCAAGGGAAGAATCCTCTGATGCTGGTGGTAGTGGTGATCCCTTCGCCTCAACGCATCAAACATAAAAGATGGGATGAAAAACCTAACTTCCTGACACAACATTAAATCATTGTATGTTTCAACATCTCGAGGTTATTTATGATCTCATATTGCACCCATTAATGGATTGGTTCTTCAGTGAGTAAAAGACTGCAGTATGTTAATGGAAGGCAAACTGCACTGGAAACTAACTACTAACCAGCTGTTGGCGAACTGCATTATAGGCGAAATACAGTCAGTAAGAGATTGTGCGAAATAAATCTACCTTTTTCTGTTCATATTTGATGGCGGTTTTTATCCTTGAGAGATCCCGCACGTTTGATCCCCCATAAAGGGCTGCCATGACCTCCTCATTAGACCTGCACAGATCCAGAAGCTCTACCGCATACCTCTTGCATTGTTCACTCAGTGCCTTGTACTCGTTCTGGGGAAAAAGGCATTGTTAATATTGAAAACGTGAGCGGGCTGTATGTACCACGTGCTCGAATGCATATTCTAGTCATGCTTGATTCTGATTAGTCTTGGAATGTTAAAATCAGATATCCAATATCATTCGATACCTCAAAGTAAAAATGGCCTTAAACACAAAAACCTTGTGTATGAAAACATCGATCTGTCGATTGACTACTCCGTATTCAGTCATACGTCAGACTCATTTCCATAAGTTGCTCATCATGTTAATGGCGAACATAATAAGAGATCAAGATTGTCCTCTGGATCACCCTGGAAAATTATTTTAACAACTAGTGAAGAGTAACGGAAGTAGGTCACGTTCAGCTATGTGTAATTTCGGTATGGAGAGATCGTTCTTCGGAATATGTTACTGGAAGGTTATTCCAAACCAACTGGTACATGAGAAAAATCCACCATTGTGGACAACAACTTCTAGTCTATTGCATATAGCGATGTTTTGGTGCAGATTCTAACGCCATTATCTAGAGTTTCTATATTTAAGGAAAATCCTTATACAGATACATATATCATAACAAAGCTATCCATTAAACATCAAACTTTCATTATTTGAAGCGAACTATATCAACGTGGAGAGTCATCACGTCGTGACGTCATTCGTCCCAAAATTCCATGTGGAGTGACACCCCTTTTACAAACGGCAGAAAATGTCGGCTACGGCAATGTAATTCACTTGAAATGAGCGTCCAGAAAAAGTTAGCGTTGGAAAGAAATCCAGACCCGGCTGATGCTGTAAATGGATTGATATTAACGTTCTGTTAACTTCGGGTGTGTGTTTGAGTCATACTACGTCTGCTGACGACGGGGATTACCGCTTGAGGCGGCGCGATTGGACTTCCCGATGCAATACACGACAGTGTGGAGCTCATATTTCTTTTGGCAAGTCGACCATTCTCTGTTTTAGCTTCGAATGGACGCTTCATTTCGGTGACCCGACATGTACATGATTTATCTGGCCTCAAAGCCTGCATCATTCATAGCCTGAATCCATGTCGTCAGTTTTCCCTAATGATTTTTAATGTTATTTTTAGACATTGGGGAATTCCCGTAAAGTAGTTCTGTATGTTTCCTCTCGTAACAACGTAATCACGTGACACGCTGACGTTCATCGGGAAATAAACTACTGTCAGCTTGGTAGTGTTCATCTAGGCGAGGTCACCCGCTACTGTCAATATTTACTCATTAACTTCAAGAATCCCAATACAACAGTTGACTGGTACATAAGTACAACTTCAAAATAACTAAAAGACTGTGATTTAATAAGTTATTTGAAAAATAAATGAGTTCAGCGTTTAGTGTCACTACTTCTATAATCTGTCCAAGCAGTGCAAAAATGAAAGAGGTTGCGATCAAAATAAATCTATGTCCGTTTCATCAAGTCTTTTTTTGAAAAACTCTCTTTTGTAACCATTATTTTGAACTAGTCAAGAAAAGAAGTGATTAATCTTGAACTTGAATATTATTTAAACGTTTAAACCCATAACTTGGAAGAACAACTGGGTTGTAAATTTACACCTGTAATCCCCACTGTAAACAGTCTTTCAATTACAACCACGATAACACTGGTACTGTTTAATGAGTCATCAGGAATTTCTCTCCAACAGTTGTCTGGGACAACCGAATAACGTGTGCAGTAGATTTTACATTGACTCCTCCTAAATATGCCACGTGTATCATTACATCTTTAAAGTTACTCGAAAACGATATGCAGTGCACAGCGACTACACGGCGAACATAAGAGATGTGCTAATACTTTTTTTCATTCAGTAGAAAGTCAATACAATTTAAACAAAATGCAATATAACAGTTCAATTCGGAGAAAGACCTGTCAGTCCTGACCTCACTTAATTTTATCAGTAAACTCTGATCACATTACCGGACATTTGAATGGCGAAATGAAAGTAATTCGTGAACTGACAAATTCAAAAGAATTTAGTTAACAAGATGCTTGCCAATCTGACATAATGTTGTGTCAATCCGGGAATCTAATGAAGGGAGGGTGGGAATTGCAATAACCCCTGAGGAATGAGTCAGTTTAGAAGGGACCGTTGAATAAAGAAATATGAGGAAATTGCTGGGTACAGCAGTTATATTAATCACTCAACGATGTTGGACTGGTTGAAGAACTAATTGTTACAAACCTTGGAGATTTCTTTAGCAATTTATTCCAGCTTCATTTGCTCACAAGATGTGTGTAGTAATATTAATCACGTGTCAACCCTGGCCTGGTGGAACAATTAATTGTGGAAACCTTGAAGATCCCTTGACCTATTTACGCCAACATATGTTCACAAGACACCCATCTACAAGCACTATGAAACCAAATCTTTCTGGAATATGGCCAGTCAGATGCCCATTCGCACAATTTGTCAGGCATTCTCCAAACAAAGCCATCTCGCAAACACCCTTACGTGAAGGAAGAGAGGAAAGTTAATCACTGAAAGACCACATGAGCAGCGCCCCACACGGTCTGATATTTCAACCATTACTTCCTATCTACACCCGCTGGAGGCATAGTCTGACAAACACACGCTATGGGACGTGATGACCTGCGTGTGGGTTTCTGTTTGAAGGACCGTGTCTTCCACGTAGTGTGGTTGGCACATACTAATGGCAATTATATGCAGTACATGCCACGTTTGTTGGGAATGTATTCTTTTAAAGCACTTAGCATGGTTGTTTCATTTCTCAACAATAACTTATCCTACTCAGACACTGCTTTTGTAATTAAATGGAGAAAGGACATCCCAAATAAGCATATTTTCGTGAGCGTTAATTCAACAGATAGCGGGTATGAATTAACCTTAAATGAAGTCATCAGAAATGTTTATATAAATAATGTTCAATGAACTCCACTCAGTATGGAATACTGTCAGACACATTCTCGCATTCTCGCAATCTCGCGACCTTTGGAAAGAAACCTTTAGTAGCATAATATGCCAAACTGAGAGAAAGCGAAAATACGCGATTTTGGTAAGTCTCGCGTTCTCGCGACATCGTATCTTCGAGGTTTTTTTTACATAGCATTTCTGCAAAAGGCAGAGAATGCGAGAATGCGACATTTAGGCATGATGTAAATCTTGACTTGTGAAATCAAGCCACAAAAAAAACCCACAAAATTGCGAGAGCGCGAGAATGCTGCATTTCATTTTCACGCGTTTTAGTTTTATTTGTCCAGTGGACATACGTCTGTCAAGGTCTTCATGTTCCTGCAAGTAATTATCAAAGTGATGACTTAGCTTGAACATACTATGAAATTTATACCACAAATAGAACCAGCTATTACCTTTCTGTTGTTAGTCTTTGTTATGTAATGAAAAAAATTCCTCTCCAGCTGTAACATTTCGTTAGTAGGTTAAATGTAAACAGGCTCAACATAATTTAACAAATACATTCATGTCCAAAGATAATGTAAGCATTAAGGTGTTCATAATCCTGAGAAACAACCGTCAGTTCAGACATTAAATTGTCAGGAGATATTCACATGGTTTGTAGATATTATACAGAAGTTAACGAGAAGAAATACTATACTATTAATTCACATCACGAAATTGTCTCACTTTGTAAGAGGTTATAAACATTGTGATAACTTCGCATTAGCCCAAAATAGTAGGTATGTGACCTTATTATACGAATATTTGTTTTAACTGAATACCACATGAACCATACATACTGTGCATTACGGCAAGTCCACTTATCATAAATCATCATATGGTATCATACGCTCAAGTTATTGATCAATCACAGGCCAGTGAGTTTCTCTATTTGGCAACATGAGCCACGGCTAGCATTGTCTTCGTTTGTCTGAAGCTAGTTTCTCCGATGTTTTATACGACAATATATTCGGTACTTTAGGCCTTAAAGAATTAATGACTACATTTCCATCCCCGCCCGCCTCACATCATTATAGTGTCTCAAAATACCTACAGACAAGAGATCGCACATATGTGTGTTCCTAATTGTTTTACTTGATGGAATACTCCACATACATTCGTAGCCTTACTGTACGTGCATGTTGCATGTGACTCGCACCGCTCGACAGTAACTGTGCACGTGAATTAAATAGTTATAGTTCATTAAATGTAAAAAATATATAATGCCCCTCCTTTAAACACATGAATGATACTCTAACAATTGACTTCTTGTGGACTTAACATCCACATGTTCCGCATGCTCCTACTCCAAATGTACTCCAATTCACAACCTTGGCAACGTGCATGACTCCCAGTAAGTGAGTGCGTTTTGCTTAACACCGATTTGATCAGCGTTCCAGTTGTATCAAGGCTTGTTGGATTGATGGAACCTGCCATCATATGTTTCTGGGACGCCTAAGGGACGCAACTCTACACAGCGAATTGCGGCTCCTCTGACGTCAGAGCTACCCGTGCCCGCGGGTCTTGATGAGGTCTAAAAAGACGAGAACGCGAGATCGATCAAAAATCGCGATCTCGCGTTCTCGAAATCACAACTCTTCTAATTAGTTAGAAATAGTTGTATGGGCAATAGGCAGAAACATAAGAGATCACGACAATGGTACCCAAGAGACGTTATCTCGCGTTCTCACGGTTTCTTTTGAATATTTACATAAGTGTATAGGCAATTGGCAGAAATATGAGAGAATGCGATATTGGTCTGCCAAATGCCCATACAGTTTTATGTAAATGTTGAAATATAAACGCGAGACACTCGATCAATGTCGCGATCTCAAGTTCTAGCTGGGTTTTTTAAAATATTTACGTGTAACTGTATAATCTATGAGTCGAAACAGCCTGCGTAAAGATCGGGACAGTGTTATACACATTGTTCCGAATACTGTGTAAAAAAGAGAAGTTAATTTTAGGACCATGTACAACCTTGTGCAATTTCTCCTTCCGTTTGAGTGAATGCGACAGGGGATGTTGACGAATAAGGTACCACACCGTTTAAAATGAAACAAAAAAACAAAAAAAAACGTTTGTTTGTTTGTTCACGTGTAGGCTCATTTGCATTGAGTAATAACTCTACTTGTTTCACCCAAACTAAATTTCACTTCAATATCCATGTTGATTATACGCGAAGTGTTGCTGCAAACATATTGACATTATTCACCAGTTGAGACAATGTATGTGTTCCTCTCTCAATATAAATAGTATGCTTATATTTTAGTTCATTTTTGATACTTACAAATTAATTGAATTTCATTCTTATACAAGAGTGGCTATCTGGATCTTTACTTTTCGCCTAAACAATGGATATGGCATTACTGAATAATGATAGTGTAATATTTTGAGTTTCGGTTTGTTTATTTCTGAACAGGCAATAGATCCATAGTACAATAGTTGCATCATGTCACGTCATGGGGTGAATCACAAGCTTTCTCGTTAATAACATATATGGGGTATACATAATTTTTTACCATCTCCATGAAAGGACAAATTCGTAACGAAATAAAAAAAGTATTTGAATTGCCAGTTCAAGCTAAGAAAAAGAACAAAACACAATTCCGATTCTAAACTGAGAATGTTATACTGAAAATCATCTTTGCATTGTCTTTTTTCTTTCTTAACTGTTTGATTGGCATTATAGAGCTTGTTGAATAAAGTGTATGAACCTTTCCGATTAAAAAAGGTCTTAATAAAATTTATATTTTTAACAGGCAAATCAAGTGAATTACTCTCAGGTAGTCATCGAAATAAATAAAAAAAAAACGTGCAACTTTATGGATAACAATTTCTGGTTTACTGCAAGTAGCGAGGTTTCGATGTTGATTCTTACTCCGTATCAAGCTGGAGAGCCCACAACTAGGTAATGAGAGGTAATAATGCATGATATGTTGATAAGCAACACAAAAAAGCACACAGATAATTGGTTGAAGCCAGACGCACAGTGAGAATAACATATGGTACACGGAGTAATGAATCCAGATATATACATAAATAAATTATTACATAAAGAAAACGAAACAATTGCACTTTTCTTTTATTTCAACATGTCATCATATCACAAACAATGTCAATTCAACTTAAGCAAATGTCCACCGGCCTCTAAAAATTGCATCACATTGTTTCTTCCGTCAGCTAATTGGGCCTTGAGTCTCTGAATCCGCACTTCCCGATCTCTGTCCACTCGAACTGTGTGTCGAGGCGCTGCACCATGATGTATCTGCTCCTTCTGTCTTTCGACTCGATCTGCTTTCGTTCAGTGATGAACTGGCATAAGCTCTCGGCATTCTCTTCTTAAATCCCAAATGAAAACCCTCCAAATGGTTGTTGGAGGGAGGTCCAGTGTTGTTGTACTGGTGGCAAAGACCATGTCGTTAAACTGTTCAATTTTCCTTCCATCTGGACCCTGGTCCATGACATCAAGCCATGCATCCTGCGCTTGGTTGATTGGTAGAAGAGGTGTAGTCTACAACTCTCCGGACGTGAGCATGGACATTCGGGTTAGTAGTTCTGAGGCAGTCCAATGTCCACCAATGACACCAAATCGACTGGTTAAAGTGGAATACACACTGATCACGGCAGATTCCTAATCAGTCTGGATCACACCAGGAGATAAGTCACTGCTGCACTTTCGTCTGACGGTGCTCTTCAGCAAAGTGATCAGTCTAACAAGGCGGATTTCTATGCCTTCCGAGAGTTTTCATTAAGTGAAGTCCTGATGTTTAGTCTAGAGGCCGTATGCTTTGGCATATTATTATTATTATTATTATTATTATTATTATTATTATTATTATGTACAGATGAAAAAAATTAAAAAATTCAGCAAAGAGGGTTTGGGTGATATGAGGCTGTTCATTATTATTATTACAGCGAGGCTGTTTATTATTATACTAAAAAAGCAGCAAAGAGGGTTTGGGTAACAGCACACTCAGGCTGGTTAGGCTCATCATCAGCTCAGTGCCCTTGCCCGCTCTGCACACAGCCCAAACAGCGAATGGGACTTCTCACAGGAAGCGCTGCGAGTCAAATCCACACAGAACTTTTCGGAGAATGTGAAGACTCCTCAACACTGCAGCCTTCTGCATTACCCAGATTGTCAGAAGGGCTGTATTCCTGCCAACAAACCCGGTACTCTCCCAATGCCAGTCAACAGATAGGGGGGTACCAAACCTAAGGCACCGATAACAATGGGGAGTCGGACAACTTGGTACTTGGGATGCAAGGGTGACATTTAGAAAGCGAGGTCTGCGTATTTGCCATTTTTTTCCTGAATCGTGGCAATTACATTAGTGTCAAAGGGGACAGAAAATTCAATAACATAAATGGTTTCATTGGATTTATCAAAAAGGACAAGATCATGTTTGTTGGCCATTGATAGGTATTCCAAATAATTTTGAATTTAACATTTTCCATAACGCCCTCTACATATTCCGGGTCGTACCTAGGATGGACCTCTGTGAATACCATGAGCAAGGCGAAGACTCCATCATGTCGCTTAATATACTGAGTGTGCCAAAGCCGGGCATCTACTGACTGACTCGACAGTCTAATTACATTCATTGCATTATTTACAATTCATATTTACATTGACGGTTCCGAGTGTGAAGTTACTGGTCCTGAGCATCAAACAGAAAGCCTTCTTTTTCACTTTTCAGCCAACCGACTCAGCATGGTTGCTGCCCTCAACACACTGCACATAAACTCGATGCAGTGGTCGTTCAGATAGCCTCTCCCTGAAAAAAAACTGAATATGGGCCGATTTGATATGGCACTTCGCTTGGTTGACACTCATTTCTGTACCGCCCAGCAGTACACGGATGCCTAAAGTAGATAATGTGTTCTTTAGAAAAGATCAAACTAACAAGTGTTTTCTGAACATTAAATAATTTTCTGAACTGACATGTTGGCGGGATGTGTATAGTTTCTCATTACCCAATCTAGGAAATCATGCATATGACCAATATATCATGATACCAATGCCATCCTAATTTATGACTTTACTGTTCAATATCACAATTTGTTCCAGAATTAACGGTTTCATATTATGTAAAGAATTATTATGTTTTTTAAAACACATAACGATTGTCCATGTAAAATATGTTGATACTAGCAACGAATTTGTATATAGTTGTTGTCGGTACAATCTATGTATAAAAAGAAAAAGAATAGAAAAAAGTAAACTGACTTTTCTGTAAACAAATACTAATGCTTCTTATGATAACGATGTTAACATTCGTTTGGGTTAACAATGAGTATCATTCAATACTATCTCCATACATATGGGATAAGGGGCGGCATTCATTGTATTTCCGTAGTTTCTGGGTTGATTATGAAATAGTTGCTGGGACACTGAGTCTTACCTTATATATATAGTTTCAATTATGCCAATTTTGTTTGCCCAAGGCAATAGTTGATTATGTTTTTGTTATTGGAAATTGCGCTCTGAAGAAACTTTGAACTGAATATAATATATGTAAGGATTGACATATTTTAAGAAATGGCTAAAGTGAAGAATGGTTTCATGTGTAAGACAATCGGTTCCATAGTATATTATAATCTAATGTTGTCGTTCCTCAGGCGTCACAGAAACCTATGGTCGTCCTGATTATGTTTCAAAGTGATCCAGCATCGTGCCCGTGCTCCTAAGCGAGTGAGTGAGGTGGGTTTAACGCCGCTTTCAACAGTATTCGAGTTATATCGAAACGTCGCTCCTAATAAAGAAGTTTTTCATTCATACTGTATATCTTATCCTTACTTTGCCATAGATTGCACAGTGTGAAATGGGGGCTTGGTGTAAAATCAACGTCAGATAGAATGTATAGCTCCAGACCACTACGTAGTACACTGTAAAATAATCCCGTATGCTTTAACTTTAAAAGTGCTGGCAGCTGGTTGCCAGGAAGGACCGTACATGGAAACGTCCATACCGTATCCATGGTACACCCGTGTCTACGAAAGGGACGTTTTATGTAGGATCTTTTAATGGCAACCAGCTGCCAGGACGTTTACCGTAGGTAAGAGTGATACAATTCTTTTTACCATACAAAACTATTAAAAGTGGATTACAAATAAACACCACATAATTGACCAAATAACAGACTGAGTTTTATTTAGAACTTTTACTAAAGTTGGTGACAATACACACAAACATTCATCGGAATTGAGGAAAATTCACACAATTAATTGTACAACTGACAGGGCCCAAGCATAAACATAATCTGAATATACACGTTATATCGGTCATTGTGAAAATATCGGTGTTTTGAAGGTTGAAAAGTTCTCAAAAGACCTGTTGCAGCTCTCATGACAACAAACAGTTAATGTATCCCCGTCAGTATGCAGTACCTATCAGTTCCGAGTTACCACACAACTATGAGCATCGAGCGTTGTACGAAAATGGCGCCGACTAAACTTGCTCGGATGATATCCCACAGTGTTCTGGTTTCACTACACCACATCGTAGCGCACCACACGATCGCGAGACTGTAAGTATGTTTCACTGGAAATATATCCCGGAAACAAACCGTCATAGTATCCGTAGTGACTGTATATGAGCTTTATGGTGGGTCTAGTTTTTTGTCAGGCAATTGTTTGCAGTGTACACATATATCAACATTCAAATTGTTTTCTGATTAGGTTTTTCGACATACATGTACATGGCCGTATTTACATTAAATTTAGATCCACATCCTCATCACACAAGTTCATATTTGCAGACATATTTACGAAAATGCCTTGGTTAAATATGTGTAACTTTCTAGGCGTTGTCAAACTGCAGATGTCAATGTAACAAACAAAAGTACAGAATGAGGTTCTACATGGAACGAACTAACATTAATCTGGCTATATTTCAATATGCGGTCCTACGTTGCAGTTACATATTTCTCAAAGCTGACTCACGAACTGTAGTGGGTATAAAACTGTGGCCAATTCTTGAACCTTCCTCGGAGCGGTCGTCCTAGGGTCACCACACCTCGACAAGATCGGCAGATTACCCGTCAACACCACCGACATCCGTTCCTAACTGCAAGTGAAAGTGCGCGAGAGACCATAGGAAAACATAATCGACACATTGGTCGGGACACAGTGATCCGACGTCTCCGTTCCAACAACCTCAGATGTCGCTGACCAGCACGTCGTCCTGTTATCCAACCACGGCATCGACAAGCACGACTTCAGTGGGCACAGGGTCATCACAATTGGCGTCATCGTGAGTGGAGGCGTGTCATCTTCTCTGATGAAAGTCGCCTTTGTGTCTCCCACGCAGACGGGAGAGTCAGAATTTGGCGGCGTCGAGGTTATCGTTTCGCTGACAGAAACGTTGTGGAAAGGGATCCATGGGGTGGACCTAGCGTCATGATAAAAATTATGGGCAGGGATTGGACTTAATGCGAGACTAGGATCCATGTGCTTCCTGAATGTTGGTCAAGGTCGGGGACATGGCGTCACTGCTCAGCGGTATATCGACCAAGTGATCAGACCCCGCACAGTTCCATTTTTTGCACATCATCAACAACACATTTTCCAGCAGGACAACGCTCGTCCCCATGTTGCCAGAGCTACCATGGCCTTTCTGCAACAACACGACATCCGTGTTCTACCGTGGCCAGCCCTCAGCCCTGACCTGAACCCCATCGAACACTGATGGGATGAGGTTCAAAGGCGACTGCACAATGTGAGCCCAGTCCCTACAACTGCCTATGAACTACGCACAGCTGCTCTGGATGTGTGCAGGAGGATCCCTAGGGCCTTCACAAATCGTCTGATCAATGTGTGGCAGTGATCAATGCTAATGGTGGTCACACCAGGTATTGACTGACATTTCGGGTATTGACCCGAAACTGTGTAAGCCCTTAACATTTGAAAAAAACAATTATGTCATCTGCCTTTTAATCCATTAAACTGTCTTCAGTCAAATGTTTGTCAATCTTGCCCTATTAGTATTTCTTGTCTTTACTGTTGAAAATAAATAACATGTATACTGCATACTCGACTTGCGTTTCTTTTGCGTCTGAGTCACTCATCTGGCTGTTTATCAGGATGTGGTCCTACAAGTCAGGGAAAGATCTCCAGTATCTGAGTCACTCATCTGGCTGTTTATCAGGATGTGGTCCTACAAGTCAGGGAAAGATCTCCAGTATCTGAGTCACTCATCTGGCTGTTTATCAGGATGTGGTCCTACAAGTCAGGGAAAGATCTCCAGTATCTGAGTCACTCATCTGGCTGGTTATCAGGATGTGGTCCTACAAGTCAGGGAAAGATCTCCAGTATCTGAGTCACTCATCTGGCTGGTTATCAGGATGTGGTCCTACAAGTCAGGGAAAGATCTCCAGTATCTGAATCACTCATCTGGCTGTTTATCAGGATGTGGTCCTACAAGTCAGGGAAAGATCTCCAGTATCTGAGTCACTCATCTGGCTGTTTATCAGGATGTGGTCCTACAAGTCAGGGAAAGATCTCCAGTATCTGAGTCACTCATCTGGCTGGTTATCAGGATGTGGTCCTACAAGTCAGGGAAAGATCTCCAGTATCTGAGTCACTCATCTGGCTGGTTATCAGGATGTGGTCCTACAAGTCAGGGAAAGATCTCCAGTATCTGAGTCACTCATCTGGCTGTTTATCAGGATGTGGTGCTACAAGTCAGGGAAAGATCTCCAGTATCTGAGTCACTCATCTGGCTGTTTATCAGGATGTGGTCCTACAAGTCAGGGAAAGATCTCCAGTATCTGAGTCACTCATCTGGCTGGTTATCAGGATGTGGTCCTACAAGTCAGGTAAAAATCTCTTGTTTCAGAGTCACTCATCTGGCTGGTTATCAGGATGTGGTCCTACAAGTCAGGTAAAAATCTCCTGTTTCAGAGTCACTCATCTGGCTATCATTTAGCCTTTGGTCTTACATGGTAGGTGACAACCTGCTACACTCATCTATCATTCAGCATGTGGTCCAACATGGTAGGTGACAACACACATCGGTATATGTATATGCAAACATCTGAATGAAATTAGCTTAAGTCACCGCAAAGCTGTGACATACTCCTGGTATTGTGGCTGATAATACAATGCCAATTTAACTCCCTTATATTTCATTGACAAAACACAATAAGAGTGGACAAAAGTGATCCCATGACGAGATCCTCTCCTTATTGAGATATCATGACATTGACACCAATGAATTTACACATGTCTGGCTCCATAACAGAACTAACATTGAAAAATTTGTTAGCTAGAATACTGATAATTTAGTTAAAGGCGTGACAATCTCATGTATTCTAGAATAAATATATAGATACATTATCTGTTGAAAAATCATAATAAACATATCAGTGAAAGCAGAACCATGTGGGTTCAACTGTGCAATTACATTATTTGGTGGCTATATTTCATTTTTAACAGACAAAAACTCTTAATGGTGGTATCATATGATGATATAAATTATTTTTCAGATTTGGAAAAGAAATCCTGGTTGGTTTCAACTTTACTTTCACTTAGTAACCAAGATGTTTCCATGGCCAGGAACATAAAGCGTTCATAATAAGCGTTCATGTTTTTATGACGCAAATTATAGTTGGTAACATTGGAAATTTTGGGAGGAAATAAGTCAGAAATACATGATACATACATTGATTGTGGACAATTTTATGTATCAATCGAGGAGGTTTAATTTTATAAGTTTTTGCCATATTAGTTACCATATACCATATTGGTTCAACTTATGTAATAAATCACTTACAATACTCTGTCGAAGGCTTTTGTCACGTACAAAAAAAGCAAGCAAAAATCTTGATCGCCAAACGATTTACACATTTTGATATATATGTAATTTCATGCTTATATGCAACGAACTCTCCTATTTCATTTTTACTGCGCTTATGAAATCGTAGGAGAGACGCCCTTTAGGTGTCTACGTTGGAAACTGGGAAAAGTAATCATTTTTAATCATTCTTGTCCTTCAATATATCTCGGAACCACAATTATGTTGCAAATCTGTAACGCCAAGGTGCCTCAGAAATACTGAACCTTTCACTTCAAAGTACGAAAATATTGTTTTTGAAAAAAATGATAAACTTTTTAATCATTATGTCATGGGCAATTTGATTCCTTTAAGTTCGAATGGAAAGAGTACATTGCACAAAAATGCCCTTGCATGAACATAATGAAAATAATGTTTTGACTTTCTGCTTGATTTTACGTTCACGGTATTCTATTTCCGTAATCGTTCACAACCAAATTTTTGTTTCATATAATTTATTGCAATTCATAGTTTTTAGCTAGATGACATATTATAACATTGTTGTGGTTTGATGCTAATATATCATGCGACCTAACAACTGTAATGAAATCGAAAAAAGGTAACTGAAATGAAAAAGGGTTGTCAAAGTTCGGCAGTGATGCAGGTGTTTCCTGAATTATCTCTCTCAAATGCATTTTCCTTGACAAGATATTTATACAAAAAAGAGCTACACGAATGTCCCCTCGTTAGTAGAGGATGCATATTTGATGTGGAAAAGTATCTCTTGTGATAAAACTGTGTCCAACATTTGCTGCATCCCTCCTAAAGGTATTGTACTGGCAATTGTGTTGTAAAAGTATCCATTCTTGAATAAGAAAGAAACACGTGTCAAGTTCCTGAATTCCAATATGTATAACTAGTCCGGCAGAATGTTGACGTGACCTTGCAATTTAGATCCCACAGTTGTTTTTGCATGATTTCATTTGTTCAGACACTACATATGAATAAACTAATGGATGCCACTTTGGCACCATTGAAGGTTTTGATAAAGTTGGCCCTATTTTGATATTTGGCTGCATTTTTGTAGTCACAAAGAAACACAAAATGGAAATACAGTGTATATCGATGTGAAATACACTTGATGTATAATATATATTATAAAACATTTTACTCGTACATATGGTTTTCTTTTAGGCATTAAATTCTTTAAGTGTTAAAACATGGGAAATTGTTAAATCTCAACTTCCCTTTATCCAGACAAAATGTACTTAATACTATTTTACTATTGAATGAGATATGTAGATAAAAAACAATTATTTGATATTGAAATTTCTGATATTAAGTGAGTAATAATTTCGATGATATATACTGAACAGAAAACGTGAAAACGCACCAGCAATAAATCTTGAAATATTACAAAAACAACTTGAGCAATGACTGATTTTAATTAGAACAGACATGGACGGATTATTAAGAAAGACGACAAAGGAAACAGTAATACACACAGTAATTACATTTACGTCATCAGTGTAAGGAAGACACATAGGTTAAAATGAAAAATCAATATCTGGTATGTCCGCCATTGGCAGCAACACAGGCCATGCAACGTCTTCTCATTGATCGAATAAGTCTGCGAATAGTGTTCTGGGGCATTCAACTCTTGACGTATTGTATCTTCAAGTTCTCTCAGGTTCTGTACTTGCGGACGACGTGAGAGGCGTTGACCCGGGTAATCCAATAGATGTTCAATTGGCGATAGATCGGGTGACAGGGCTGGCCATGGAAGCAGAGGCACATTATTGTTCGCTAGGTACTGTGTTGAAACACGTGCCGTGTGCGCTCTTGCATTATCTTGCTGGAAGGTGTGCATATCCTGGTTCTGATGAAAGAATGGGATGACGTGATTTGCCAATATGTTATTCCTGTAGTAAAGGGCATTAACTCTTCCACGACAAACATGGAGCCCTGTTCGATGGTTATGATTGATGCCGCCCCACACCGTGACGCTCCATCCCCCCCCCCCGCCCCCCCCCCCCATCGATCTGTCTGTACAACGCAGTCATTGTGGTAACGTTCTCCACGTCGACGTCACACTCGCAGTCCACCGTCAGCATTCCGTAAATGAAAACGGGACTCATCAGAGAACAGTACACCATGCCACTGCCGCAATCTCTAATGACGATGCCCTTTTGGCCAAACGCAGACGTTCATTTCGATGTCGATCAGTGAGTATGGGTCCAACATATTGACGTCGAGCACGTAGCCCTGCAGAGTGGAGACGTCGACGTACGGTGTCAGCGCTGATCAACCCCGTCGGCTTTGTACGGTTGCTGCAGTCCTGGTAGCCGGAAATGTATGATCACGAAGATGCCGACGAACAATATGGCGATCCTGACGTGCTGTAGTTACACGACGTTGACACGGACGTGGTCGATCTCTGGTGGTTCTTATCTGTTGGTATCTGCTCAGTAGCCTGAGGACTGTTGAATGATGGCATTGCAACCGTTGTGCAACGACCCTACTTGACGTACCAACTTGAAGCATGCCCAAGGCACGTTCACGTTCCTCTACTGTTAATCATTGCATTTCTTGTGTCAGTACCCTTCACGTCTGCAGCAACAAGTGACGTGGCTTTTAAAAGTCTGTCTTTTATAGCCCTATTCGGAATGCTTCCCGTGAAACAAAACACGTTTTCCATGATGTGCACGCAATTTGTTGCGTTTTGGCGATTTCGCTCACAACAAAATTAGAAATGTGTTTTGACGAGCTGTTCTTCTTCATGCTTCGTCCAGAACGTCGTATATTACTCATTCACTTATATATTTTCATATGACTTTAGCCCAGATAAAAATACATCGATTTTCATGGTTGTGCGTTTTCAATGCTGTTCAGTATATAATAAGAAAACAGGATAAGTAAATATATTTCAGAAAACTTTTCAGATGTTATTTGATTTAGCGAATGATTAAAAGGGTGCTTTAACAATATCCATAAATGTCTTTTCAATTGTTGTTTTACTGAACAAATAAATGAAATGCATGACGTAGAAGTACGTTTTCCCACTTTAAACCCCTGACTGAATGGTTTGATTTATTTATTGTGTATTACTTACAATACTACAAAGATGAAGAATATGCAGCATACATCATTATGCAGGATAACCAGACAGGACGCGATTCTTGAATTAATTTGAGTCACTATAGTTATGAGTGAGAGTCATAGGCAAAGTCTGTTTTACTCTATAGAAACATAGCATCCGAAATGTCAGTGACTTTCATTTAATACTGTCTGTGCAGTTTTTGTGTGCTGGTTATAGCAATCATCACATCCTTCACATTCACATAACATTGCACATTGAAGTCGAGCAACAGTACATCCACACTTTGCTGAGGCGCAGTTTTTACAGCTACATTTCAACATTTTAAGAATGTAGTCGGGAACTAGTGGCAGCATCACTGGAAGCAAGGGTCTGGTTGAGGGTGTCTTTCCTCCAGCCATGCCTGATAGGATCTAGGGTCGGAGGATCTTCATCAGGTTTGCAGATAAGCCCTCATTGCATTCTGTTCACAAGCCTCCTGAGTAGGTGGGAAATGACATGCTATTCATGGATGAGAGAGCATTGTCTTCTTCCAACTTTTATTTCCATACTTGAAGCGTAGCTCATGTATTGTAGATGCAGTGTGACCACAGCATGACAGAAATGACATAGATTCTTGTGTTATTTCTTCAGAGCAGACAAATACCCAACATGATAATCATGTGCACAGCACTATAGTGGCAAAAGTAGTTTTTCACGTGCAACTTGTCACGTGGCCATAATACCGCACGTGTTTTCAGACATACTTGTTAGCAGTCATTAAAACAAAAACCACACACACAAGAAAACAAAAGTCTTTACGGCCATTTGTCATGCCACGCCTTTCAAATGTGCAACGTGAACGTGCCATCGGCATGTTGCAGACGGGAACGTCCGTAGCTGAAGTCGCAAGGACGATGGGTTGTAGTCGACGGACTCTTTATGATTTACAGACGCGTCTACAGCAAACGGGTACCACCGCTGATCGCCCTCGGCCAGGTCGACCACGTGTGACGTCACATGCAGAGGATCGTCAGATTGTCTTACGTCACCTCCGTAACCGATTTTTGTCGGCTACATCAACCAGAAATTAACTGTTTAGGGGTAGACTGAGTGCGCAAACTGTTCGAAACCGTCTGAGAACTGCTCACCTTCAAGCACGACGAGCATACTGCGGGCCGATTCTGACTCAATAACACAGATGTCAAAGTCAATTGTGGGCACAGCGACACTTACGATGGACTCAGAAGAATTGGAATCAAGTCGTCTTCAGTGATGAATCCCGATTTAATTCTCGATTTGCTGATGGTAGGGCGAGGGTATGGAGGCGCCGTCATGAACGTTACGCCCATTGTTGTGTACAGGAAGTTGACATTTGCTTTCTGTGGCAATGCACGTTCCAGGCTTCTTGTCATCCATGGCAACCTCAACGCTGCTGCTTACCGCGACCAGGTACTGGCACCAGAACTTCTGCCTTTTATGGCAGCACATGGACCCGGTTTGATCTTCCCACACGACAATGCCAGACCCCACACAGCAATTTTGACAAGGAATTTCCTTCAAAATGCGGGAGTCACCACAGAATTTGCAAGATTTTGGCACCATTTTGCAGCAACAATGGCGTCGTCTTCCCAATCATGTGTTCACAAGCATCACAAGGTCCATGCGGAGGCGTTGTATGGCAGTTGTCAACGCACATGGTGGCCACACACGCTACTGAACTTGTGTGCCATCAGATTCTCGTGCTTGGGACTTATGATTGAAACTGTTGATGCTATTACCGAATACCGTAGGTGCTTGGAACAAATTATGGTTACCACCGTTAATTAAAATCCTTCTTTGGACATTAATAATTAAAAATTACCTTCTCTGATACATTTGTCCGTTGTATATCATATATGGGATTACTTTTTAAAATGTGAAGTTTATAATTTGACTCAGTATATATCATCTTCTGAACGATGATCTTGTCGATGAATCAGTAAACCATTGTTGACCTCCACAGGAACCTGGGAACATCCAGTTAATACTAGCTTGTGTGAGCAGTCTTTAAATGATTCTCTTATTTCTTGCAGACAGTCTACTACTAGATCTATCAGTTGGACTTTGTTTAAAGTAACTGTGAGTTGAATCTGTTTTGATGGGAGGACAAGACATATTGTGTTGTCGGTTGGCTTCTTTGTGACACCGTTGATGCTGTCATCAAATACCTGTCAAATACAAGGTACACATATGAAACAACTTTGTCCAAGAATTATTTTGCCATCAACGATAATGCTTTTGTGGTCCGAGACTTTCTGAAAATACAACCTGCAATTGATTTTTCAAAGTAGATTCGTTTGTGGCTGTTCTCGTAATACCTGCAGAAACAGAAGCAGACACTGGTGCCAACTCAAACTTTAAGACCTGGGGTATGTTAATGTCTCATCCTGAGGCCTGAAATCCAGTGATTCCGGAGTAGATCAGAGCTGTGTCATATAATAACGTGGAGGATCATATCTGAACATGATTCTTCAAGACAGCCTTTAATCCTGTTTGACAAAAGCCTATGCAATCCATCTGACCATTTCTTTCTGACCTGCTGCCAATGCCTTATCAACATTCACAGAACTAACTGCAAACTGCAGAAGTTAATCAGAAGTTTATCTAGTGGATCACTTGACTCTTGGGGCTTCTGTCGATGTTTTTTTCCGATCATTCACATCTGCAGCAATTCGGGCTTTCATTTCTTCTTTGTGAACTTGACTAGTTGATTTGTCCTGGTTTGTCATGTCATAAATATCATTTGACAAAACACTGTAAATTGGAAGTCTCAAAGCCCAAATCTTCAGTGTGTTTGGCTTTAAGGTGATGCCAATGATGCCATCTGGACATATTTCATGAAAGTAGTTTCAATCATCATGTCTGTTCATATCCCATTCCAAGTACCAGGTGTATGAAGCGTGACATGTTCCCCTTTGAGAAAGTTTTCAAGCAGTTCTGGATTGAGATCTTCTGCTGATCAAAGATAATAGAGACCGTGACGAGCATAGTTCTGATGTCCAGCGGCAAAGAACTATGGCATTATCAGTTTTACTGCAAGCAAATGGGTTGGCCAATCATCCCCTTTTTCAGCTCTGAAAAACTGTAGCATCACCGAAACTGGCTTATTTAGCATATCCAACCATAGTTTGCTCTGTATACCAAGATGTTCGATAAATCATCTGTCTTATCACATTCCTTATTAGCTGTTCAACAAGACTTCCAAGGCTCGTTAGTTTTGAGGGTATCTTTTATCTGACATCATGTTAGCTCCACTTCCAAAGGAACTCTCAAGAATGTCTGACAATCCACTTCTAGCCATCAGTGTGCCACCACTTCCAAAAAAGTTCATAAGGAAATGCATTCCTCCAAGACGCAGAAAGAAATTATGGAATCTTTCGGGGTATGCCAATGAAATGTGTACTGCCACCCTGTGGCCTTGTTGGTCATGCTCACACGTGAAAACAACAATATCTTGTCCAACTTGTTTGGTCGGTTTGTTAGCTTCCGTCATAGCAGTTAGCATGGTGTCAGGGCCAACCGGTTTCATGTGTATCAAATGTGTAATAACTGACGTTGTTTTTTATCTCTTCTGTTCAGTGTGCCCTATTGTATCAATTCGATTCTGAACAGGGTTTGTCTTGAACAACTTCAGACAAGAGGTCAACATCCCTAACAGTTGCGCGTGATGCTGAGACTACCTGCGTGGCTAAAAGATTTCAGTAGTAACGTTGTCTTCGTGATGCTGTCCTTAGGCATGTGTGTCTTTTTCGGACCTGTGTGTCATTCTGTGGTATTTGTTTAGTTTCTTGCCTTACTTGTTGGGGAAGTGTTTTCATCGAATAAGTCAAATCATCATCTCCAGTTTCATCAGGAACCACCTTAAAAGTGTCTGTTGCAGTTTCACGGAAGAGAAAAGAATACTAGCCACTCTCCTTAAAATCAGTTCATCGGCAAAGCACCTTCATATTTCTTCATGAAACTGTCTTTTTGAAAGTATGACCCCACCATTCTCTCGACTGGTTGTATACTCCTGTGGAATTTCTAATTTGCTTTCAATCAGCATTCACTGATCTGATCACATAATGAAATGATGCACCTGAGCTTGACCGAGTTCCTTTGAATGTTGAAGTAGCTTACTGTTCAGATATAGGGTCCATAAAATGTGTTCTACTATTGTTATGATATCTTGCTTCTGCAGCATGAAGATCGCTAATGGCTCCATCTACTCTCAGTCGTTCTTCATCTCCCCACTTATCCTGGCGTACATCACATAAAAAGCTAAAGTTAGCGCCTGAATCTGAACAACGGCTTTTTTTGGATGGTTCTAGGATGCATATTGAGGCGGGACTTTGTTGTGTAAGTAGAAACACTGCTTTTGTGGTAAAATAATCTTTTAACGCCAGAAAAGAAGAATTCTTTTGTTCAATTTCTAAATGTAGGCCATGAAGATGTGATACGTTTGCTAGTTGAATTCCTCAACCCTAGACTGAAAAAAGAAGGGATTCATTATTTCTCTTGAAATATACAAAAATGTAAATAAAATATTGAAAGGTAGTTGAATAACACAAAATCAACAATATAATCTTGATAATGTTTCAAAACGTTTAAAATTCAAATATAAATGAAATTGAATTTATGAAACATTAGCCATTGATATAGACATTCATCAATTATTTAACATATTTACAGTCCAGACTGTACCTATAATGAATATTTCTTTTGATGAAAATTATGTAACATTTCCTTATATTCTCTGTATATTACTTGTGGGGGCTTATATTTGCCAAATACATCTTGTCCTTTGAAGGTTGATGAAAAACATCATAGTTCACATGAATATAGTATCTAGAAACCAAATCACTCTGGTCCATGTTATTTGTCAATTTAGAGAAAAAATAAAATAAAAATCTTTCTTACTTGCACAGACAATAGAGACCCTATGGCAGTATCATTAGTTGTTCAGAGAGTAGTATGTACAGCTTTCATCAAACTATCAATTCATGTGAAAGGCGACATTTTTTCCCATGAAATATGGTTTTCAAGCATATGAATGCATATATAAGTAGTTCAAATAAATATCAACAACAGATATAATACAGCTTTCCATTGCAGTGGTATGCATGTATCAAGCGTAAAGAGATGCCATCTATCTGAATTGCTGCCCCTACTAATGCACGGGTCAGTGGAGAACCATGGTCACCTTTGTCCCCTAGTCACAGAGATAGATGGGCCGACAGCGTGTCGCTTGGCGGACAATCGCAACTCATTATGATGAGGGTTGACCAGGGACTGACCCCATTATGATGAGGGTGACCGGTGGTCATGGGTCGGAGGGATATTAACAAGCTAGTAAGAGCCACCTCCTGATAAGAATTATGACATTAATGACAAAGCACTGACCAGATGCAGGGCATTTGGAAACAAAGGATTTAGCTGTCGGCCCTGGGTATATAAGTGACCAGACAAGAGGTCTTTATAATGATAAACGATCTATTCGAGGGTCTATCCCCTAAAGTAAACACATCAAAATTCGCGGATGATGGAGCCATCTGGATCCGCACTAAAAGCATGAAAATGGCCAAAAATCTACTCCAAAAATCTCTTAATAAAATACAACAATGGGCTGACAAATGGGGCTTCTCCCTTAACTCAGAAAAAACAACAGGAATAGTATTCAAACATAAAAACATGAAACCCGCCTCCCCAATCCTCCAGCTAAACAATCAAACAATCAAATTTCAAAAACAAACCAAATTCTTAGGACTTATTTTCGATGAACATCTCACCTGGGATGCTCACATCCAAAACCTAACAACTAAATGCAGTAAAGACCTAAACACCCTAAGATGCCTAACTGGCTCTAACTGGGGAGCCTCCAAAGATACTCTCCTCTCTCTCTACATATCCCTAATTAGATCGAAACTAGACTACGGCTGCGCCATATACAACACCCTAAACAACTCTCTATCTAAAAAACTTGACTCAATACAATATCAGGCTCTCAAACTCATTACACGCACCCAACATGGCACCTCCTACACCTCACTTCAGGCCTTAACAGGAGAAATGCCACTAAGTCTACGCAGGGAACAGCTAAGCTTAAATTTCTGGGCCGCGTCCCAATCAAACCCTCTCATCCAAAACTTAATAAACCAAAACATCAGCCCTAAAAACCAAGCTCTAGCTCGTAAACACCCCTTACGTACCCCAATATCCCAAAGAATAACAAACTACCTAAATGAACACCAAATTAAAAATCTTAAACAAAACTGCAAACAATCAAATATCTTCACCCCTAAACTTAAAATACCCAAAATAGACACAACACTAGCTAGCCAAATAAATAAACAAACCGACCCAAACATAGCTAAAACTACCACACTAGCATACATACACAAAAATTGGCCAAATTGGTGTCACATTTACACGGACGGATCCTCAGATCCGACCTCCAAACACACGGGTTTCGGAGTCCATACCACACAACCAACTAAAACCACACAATCCTTCCGACTCCCAAATAACCAATCAATATTCACGGCCGAACTAATGGGCATGGCCTCAGCCCTCCACAATCAAGAATCCAAAAACAACCAAAAAATCCTAATACTTACTGACTCCCTAAGTGGACTACAAGCCCTCCAAAACAAAAATACCAAAAACCGACCTAAATTAATAAATCAAATACTTAAAAGCTCCAACGACCTAACAAAAGCAGGCAAACAAATAACCTTCTTGTGGATACCCGCCCACGTAGGAATATACGGTAATGAAAACGCCGATAAAGCAGCTAAACTATCCCTCAAAATCCCAGAAATAAGCTTAAACTTACCCATCTCAAAATCAGAAATTAAAAGTGTAAACAAACAAAAAATCACAAAAAAATGGCATAACCTATATCTAAACTCAAATAGCCAAATCAAAAGAGTGCTCAGCAAACCACTAACCAAACCAAAAATTCTCCATCCATCAAAAAAAATCGACAGAGTAATCACTAAACTCCAAACAGGACACACCAACCTAAATAACCACCTAAAAAAATTTAAAAAACACACTACAGGTAACTGCCCACACTGCAAACAACCAGAAACCCCAGAACACGCACTCATCCACTGCACACACTACCTAACACATCGAACCGCATTACAAACCACCCTCAATCTAAACAAGGCTCTCACTCTAGAAGCAATACTAAACCCACAAAATAAACTAGAAAACTTCAAGGCCTTAGGCGTATTCTTAATAAAAACGGAACTAATAAAACGCATCTAAAACCATAATAACCTACCAAATCAAAATCACAAAAACAAACAATCATCCACCATACCCAGCTCCCTTAGTTCTCCTCCCCAACCCCATCGGCATCTATTCCAAATCTCAAAATTCCCAAATTCTATATAAGCAACCCTTAAAGCCCCCTCTTCGGTTGCACAGACCACCCTCGCCCCTTTCGGAAACACATTAAATGGCCTGGCCGGGCCCGTGTGCGAAATACGCGTCAGTCGGAAAGCGCACGTTAAATCTCCAAAGTAAGTAAGTAAGTAAGTAAGGTCTGGGGGAGAGAGTTTAGACCTGGCCTACGATTGTAGCACGACAGTCATCGACTAAATAAACAGTTGTGGACCCTCAGACGGACTTGTGTTGTTCAGGCCGAAGTCATCACTTAGATCATACAACGCTAAGTGTGATTCTTGGCTCAGCAGGACGAAATTTCACTAGTTTGAAATTTTGTTCTGAATATGTCACCCAACTTTTCTATCATAAAATTACACTTGATTACTGTAGTGTATATGTCATAAATGAGTTGGACAATAAAAATGATCTACCATTGTGCCATATCATTTGTACAGATTAGGTAGAAGACGAGTAACTAATGTCAACTATGAAGGAAGAACTCCATGTTGTACTACTTACCGAACAACTTATTTTGCCTCCACATGGTCCTCTGCTGGCGCTGGAGATTCCAGAGTATATTTTCAAACACATTTTATTCAAAATGCTCAAGGGTGCCAAGTTGGCATCCAGTTTCTTGAAATACATATCTTAAACGTATACAATCGGCAATATCATACTGTGGGACCTAAAATCCAAGGTAAGCATTTAGTTCATTCTGAGTCATTCTGAGTCATATCTGCGTAATCCCTTACCACTGTTGAACGTCTATTTTTTTACCTCTGTTATGGCCAGATGAATGATACAATAATGAATTGCTACATAACTGATTTTGGGGATGGAAACAAGCTGATCAGTTCAGTCAAAGTTGATCAAGTTATTTTGTCTTACTATAGCAATCAAACGCTAAGGATTTTTATTTGGTCATTGCCGTTACCACGTCTTATTGCACTAATCGAACTTCAAAACGTACTTTTCCTCGGTCGTGATTCTTTTACGGGAAGATATGATATTCATACTACTTGATTTCAAACTGTAGTCATGTCATCATCCAATAAAATCTGGTAATATATAATTAACATGGGATATCCCCTTTTCACATAGCATATACAATTAATTTATGTTATGTATGTATTTTGTGTATAATGAATCACATTAAACTATACTATTGCATATCACATATGACTACACACGACCCACCTTGTGCACACCCCAGTAAACCATGCTTGTGGTAAAAGCCGACTAAATTAGGCTTTGCGTGGAGGCAATTTGTAATACTCTGACGGCGTATTGCGGATTATATGTTCTGACTAATCGCCAATATTTACTGTGAAAACTGTGAAATTGCAGAGTGTTTTACACTACAATCACTGACTAACTCACCTTGTACTCCTTCTCCGTCTCCGCCAGTATCTGCAGTGACCGACTAAGTTCAAAGGCTGTCCCTATGGGGTCATCACTGGACAGTGACAAGTAGGCCGAGCTCCCTAGGCCAGTGTAGGCATTCAGTCTCGACCGGGAATGGACAAAACGGTCAAATGTTTTGTGGTTAGTACACTCTGTACACAGACAAAAGTAATGATGGGGTGTTTGAATAGTAAATCCTTTCTGAATCAACATGTGAACAATGTCAAAGTTATTACACTGGGCAGCTAACACAATTGGAGTTATATCTGGCGCGAAGCTGGAACTACTTTCCTCTTGATCATAGAAGCCATGCTGAAATTCCAACTCCATCCGAGCTCGCTTGTCCGAGTAGATTGGATGTGCTAGGAACATGTCACAGACTTTTACATTCTCGGTTTTGATGGCGTGAAGAAGTCCTTCTTCAACCACATCAAGGCTACACCTGTCCAAAAGGAACTGTATGGCTTCATAGTGCTCGCCGAGAACAGCCAACTGTAGACCTGTGCGGCCTAGGTAGTCACGACAGTTCAGGTTCAGGGAACCATTTTCCCGGATACACAGCTGTATCTGCTCTAGGTTCCCTGTCTCAGCTGCTGAGAGGAAACGACGTTCTGTATCAGTGAGAGGGACATCGCCGAAGATGCCCCTAGCGACAAAGTCTTCGCGTGTGGCTTCGCCTTTCGTCTGTTTCTGGTCTTTGGTCTTCTGGTCCCTCTTGTCATTCGACAACTTACGACTGAGCGATGCTTTTCGTGACAATGATTGACGACTCATTGTCGTAACTGTTCTTTATCCGACAGTGTATTACTTCTATGTAGTGGTATGCAGCACCCGACGAAGCAAATGGTCATCTAAATTTATAGTTTCTTTGTATACATCTTCCACAAAACAAAGTTTACACCAGTACACAAATATCATCGTGGATCCAATTACACTACAATCTGCTCAAAATTAAACTTGTTTCACTTTGTAAAGACCTTTTCAAGCTATTTCGTTCCACACGCCGTCCAATATTTTCCATCAACAATACCTGCAAAATAATATTTTAAAAATTGTATATAGATGAAGATACATATAAGCCTTTGGAATAACATTATATATTTACTCTTTAATATATATATACTCTTAAAAAGGTAGAGGATGGTGAAGTATTAGAACAAAGAGAGTGTCCTATCCAATTTGTTTTTGTCTTTAGAAAATAGTAGCGTCTAACTCGTGTTTAGGGTGTCATTCCTGTTTTTTGCACTTTCAGGGAAGGTCGTTTAATCATAAACTATCTTAATGATTATGCTCATCCTACAGTTGTGATTTACTTGATTTCATTCATTTTTTGTATATGAACTAGCGATACGGTGTCTGAGCGTCTATGAGCAATTGGCATGCTGGAAACCGGCAGAAGTCAGCGTGCAGTGGCTAATACGTTCAACGTTTCACAGCCTGTGATTGGCAGGCTATGATCCCATCGGTCATCCGGTCATAAAGGACACATACTATTGCTAAGACCACTCTGGGTAATAGTATGCGTAGCTAATGGACCAGATTACCGATGAGTGGTCTTCGCAATAGTAAATGTGTCTGAAGGACCGTATGACTGATGAGATATTATTAGGCGCACAAATTATTGCTAAGACCACTCGTCGGTCATGCGTTTTTTCTTGACACACATGCTATTGTCCAGAACACCCATCTGTCATATTACTTTTAATTGATACATACCACATGTATTACATAGACATCCTTTAGGTCATACATGCTTTTGCACACAAATCTAAACGGTCATGTGGCTCCTATTTCATACGACCGATTGAGTGTCGATGTGACAGTGTACGCTTGCGACCTTTTTAAAAACCTTAAAACGTTGACGTCGTAAAAACGAAAAAGCGGGAAATATTAATATAAAAGAGATTTGAAATTACTTTCACGTATTGCTAAGCTTGGACAAGTTTGTAGTCAAGACTGGAACTGTATCGGCTGTATCGGCATATTACAAATGCATTTGGTTATAACTACAACCGATAAATTGTCTGCTGAAGATTGCGTATGTCAAATATCTTTAAGGATGCACGTAATTGGACCTGTCGTCTGCGTTTGACACGGTGGATCATGATACACTCTCTGACAGACTGTATGAGAATTTCCATACAGAACAAACCTCTCTGATGTGGATTTCTTCTTATCTTCGAAATAGGTCTCAGCCTGTAATCATTAATTATCATAAATGTTAAGAGATAACCCTTGCGTTCCTCAAGGATCAGTGCTTGGTCCAGTGCTCTTAGACTTCTCTATCAGCTAGCTTGGCAAGATCATTAAACAAAATGACTTTACTCATGATTCTTAAGCTGATGATACAGTTTTGAAGGATAGGTTTACTCCTGATCAACTGGGAGTCCCGTTGCCAAGGACAAATCGTTCTAACAGTTAATAAGCTTAAGCTTAACGACGATAAGACTGAAGCAATGCTTATATAGATGTCAGCATGGTCATGCACTTGATACCTTACTGACCTTCTCTCTACTTACAAAAATGTCTACAGCCTCAGATCTTAAAACAAGAACATTTTGTCTCTCCCAGGTGCCAAGCTGAAACAGCTTGGTAAAAGCTCTTTAAGTGTTGTGGTGCCCACATCCTGGAACAGACTACCAACTCTCAAAAGGAATGCCCCATCCCTGAACTCCTTAAGATCCATGCTCAAAACTCATATCTGTTCCATCGTTTCATCATATTTCTCATCCACAACCATAATCTATCTATTCATCCTTTGACAATAATGTTCACACGCTGTGTGCATGCTTCCACCGATGGACAGCGAATATTATTATTATTGTAAGAATTATTATTATTATTATTATTATTATTATTATTATTAATATATAGATTAATTAAATATATGATCGGGTGATACTGGCCCAGTCAGGCTGGTTAGACTCATCATCAGCTCAGAGCCCGATATACATGCAGCCCAGACAGCGAATAATGCAGTCTCACTGTATTTAGCAGCCCTTGCGTTATTTCCCACGACAAATCCTTAACTATTGCAGGATTAAATTTCAAGGTAATAAAATCGGAAATACACCTACATCTGCAGTACACGGGCATCCTTTGGCAGACCTTTACCATAGATCTATAATTGAACTAATAATTGAAGAAGAAATAACGTACAGAATATAACAAAACAAATATATTTTACTATCATCTGAACATATCCTGTTACACCTGAATTCATTTGTTTTAACTCTGACAATATGTTTTAGAAATATACCTCACATTCCATGTTCTATCCTGCTTCAGCTATATATCCTGATTTTCATTCATCAGTACTTCACTGTAGTATTAAATGTATTTATTAGCTATTATTATGATATTGTATGTTTGATTTTAAAAAGGTTCCAATAAAGTATTTTTATCATGACATAAATGCACATTTCACCCCACAAACATTCCATGTTGATATGTCTAAATATATTTATTTATATGGTATTTTTTAAATTTTGATAACAAATTATACTTATATAAAATGACTGCTAAAATGTCGTGCATGTTATGTAATGTTAGTACACATGCACAATTTTGCAATTTAATCAAATACGATTTTAGCAATGTGCAATGCAGATACCAGTGGATGTAAAGAGAAGAATGAGCATTGACCTGTTTGTGTGGGAATTTGAAACATCTAATGTAGAAACATGTAAATCATTTGAGGTTTATAATACTGTTTAAGCAATAATCATTATAGAGATTGAAAATTAGTTTGAATATAGTGCTTTTAATTTATATGATGAAAAATTGTAGAGGGTCAGTACCCTTGAATATATATTTAAACTATATTTAGGCTCTCTGTGTCTTGAAAAAAATATAATTTTCAAGTAGTCAACATTTTATTGCCATAATAATATATTGTATTTATCATATCTGAAATGTACTCTTGGTGGTAAAGGGCAGTGTCCACCATCCATCCATCCATGCAATCGTTTTATACACCATGCACCAATTAACCCTTACAAATACCAACATGGATTTCAGTGATTTCATTTCTTTTATTTTGAACATTGTATTATGTTATGTTGTTGTTTCTTGAACATTTATCCTCACCTCTATCATTTCTATTATATACCTGCTAGATACTCGTGTTGCTTTCAAAATTCACAAAATTTACAGAGGAACTTTACGTTGCATAAGACCTTCACATTTCGTGTTCCGCATCTTGCACCTTGGCGGTGAGGTGAAGGCTTGTATGTAGCCTCATCGACGATAATACGCCATAGATATGGGTAGTATACAGTGAAAATATGCTTCATGTCAAATAAACATCAAGGGAAAGTATCAATTGCAACATGTCAACAAAGCGACTGAATTGGATTGAACGATCAGTTGATCCCACCGTCTCGCTTCGAACTTACGGCCATCACGTGGTTATATATAATAACAGTCATAGTCATCCCTGATGTATCGTTGAATCACGGAACAAATATTGCAGGTCATGACAATGTATTGTTTAGGCGAAAGGTGTCCATACTCCAGCGTGAACGCTGCCGATAGAGGTGAAGGCTATACTGGTTAACTGTCTATAGGCGTGATAGTAAAACGTACCGCAAGTATTGCGCATACCACGTGCGCTGTAAGTTTAAGGTTGTACCGGTCCGGTCAGCGCACCTAGCGGGTTAGTGAAAGAAAGATCAAATGAACAAGATACTGCATGATGTCATAGATGCAATGATCTAGAGAATGTGGGGATGACCGACAGGCGAATAACAGAGGATTTCTATTTCAGGTATTTTGTGACTAGAACTATGTTTCCTAGGTGTCCAGTTACATCGTGTCCTGTTACATTACACAGCTGACCTTAACATTACACAACAAACCTAATCATAACACAGTATACCTAAACATTACACAGCTGACTTAAACATTACACAGCACACCTAGACATAACACAGCACACCTAAACATTACACAGTTGACATAAACATTACACAGCACATATAGACATAACACAGCTGATATAAACATTACATAGTTGACATAAACATTACACAGCTGATATAAACATTACACAACACACCTAAACATAAGACAGCACACCTAAACATTGCACAGCACACCTAAACACTACACAATACCCCTTAACATTACACTGCTCACCTAAACATTACACAGCACACCTAAACATTACACAGCATACCTAAACATTACACAGCATACCTAAACATTACATAGCACACCTAAACATTACATAGCACACCTAAACATTACATAGCACACCTAAACATTGCACAGCACACCTAAACATTACACAATACCCCTTAACATTACACTGCTCACCTAAACATTACACAGCACACCTAAACATTACACAGCTGACCTAAACATTACACAGCACACCTAAACATTACACAGCTGACCTAAACATTACACAGCATACCTAAACATTACATAACACACCTAAACATTACATAGCACACCTAAACATTACATAACACACCTAAACATTACATAACACACCTAAACATTACATAACACACCTAAACATTACATAGCACACCTAAACATTGCACAGCACACCTAAACATTACACAATACCCCTTAACATTACACTGCTCACCTAAACATTACACAGCATACCTAAACATTACATAACACACCTAAACATTACATAACACACCTAAACATTACATAGCACACTTAAACATTACACAGCACACCTAAACATTACACAATACCCCTTAACATTACACTGCTCACCTAAACATTACACAGCACACCTAAACATTACACAGCTGACCTAAACATTACACAGCATACCTAAACATTACATAACACACCTAAACATTACATAGCACACCTAAACATTACATAACACACCTAAACATTACACAGCATACCTAAACATTACATAACACACCTAAACATTACACAACACACCTCAACATTACACAACACACCTAAACATTACACAACACACCTCAACATTACAAGCTGACCTAAACATTACACAACACACCTAAACATTACACAGCACCCCTACACATTACACGGCACACCTAAACATTACACAGCTGACCTAAACATTACACAACAAACCTAAACATTACACAGCACACCTAAACATTACACAGCTGACCTAAACATTACACAACACACCTAAACATTACACAGCACACCTCAACATTACAAGCTGACCTAAAAAATACACAGCACACCTAAAAATTACACAACATACCTAAACATTACATAACACACCTAAACATTACACAGCACCCCTAAACATTACACAGCACACCTAAACATTACACATCTGACCTAAACAGTACACAGCACAACTAAACATTACACAACACACACGTAAACATTACACAACACACCTAAACGTTACACAACTGACAGAAACATTACAAAGTTGACCTAACAATTGATGTGCAATATTTGCCACGACCACCATCGTTAACCCGCTGGTCCTGAGATAAAACGCAGATGTCATTTAAAAGGTGTGATTAGTATTTCATACTATTTCTTTGATAAATTCTGTATACCAGTCATAAGACGCGGGGTTTACTTTGTAAAACAAATTGAAATAGGAACTGTCTATGAGTATGAATTGTAGTAAACAGAGATGTTGATCATATCTTCTTGTTAAAAAAAAACAAGTTAAGTTTGTCTACATGAATGGCATTTTCAACTGATATCATCACTATAGAAACAGTGTTGTTTACAAAATTCAAAATCATGTTAAAATATACAAATGACATAATCATGAATATTGTCTTGCATTTTTGCCGCGGACATTGATTCCTAACGAGTAGAACCTTGTGAACCAGAAGGCTTATAGAACATAAGCTCCTAGCCTAGGACACTGATTCCTTAGAATAGAAGTCTCTCAAACATGAACAATGCGGTGTAATAAAGTTCCTTACATGTTCCGGTTCACAAGTCGAGAATTGCACAGACCGCGACTTAGCCCCCAGTGACTATTTCCTGTTCCGGCAAATGAAATCTGCCCTACGTGGAAGACGCTTTCAGGATGACGAGGACATAAACGCTGCCACAGAGGCGTGGTCAGAGGGCCTATCTGCGCATTTCTGTAAAAGTGATATTAAAAGCTTGAAGGACAAATGGAATAAGTGTATTGAGGTGAATGGAGATTATATTGAAAAATAAAAGTGCAAAAGATATTCTGCGACTTGGTCTTTTATTGAAGTTGCAAAACTTATTGAACGCCCCTCGTATGAAACGCATTTCGCCGTGATAATGCTGGAATATTGCTAATAGCGGCGTAAAACCACTCACTCGAAGAAGCACACAAAATAGAGCTGTATTAGGTAATGCATGTGAAGTGCCATGATGCGTAATCAAGTAGTTTCAGCAGCATAGTAAGTTTTAATAAAAAAAACACTCTATTTAAAAATCAGTTTCCCCTGGCGCCTGTTTTGCCAAGACTGTTATATTATCAAGAGCCATTACGAACGTATGAGCACAAAGGTACAGACAAGGAACAAATATATCAGTAATTATGTCGTGCAAATATCGAATACATTACCTTCCGATAGATAGACATTGGTGTCCCAAAATCAGTGTCTAGTACTTTCTTTACATCGATAGCATGAACCATAATGAATAGGCTTTCCCTTTGTGTGAGTTCATCGGAGTATGATGGTGCATAGAGTGAGTATCAAACGGAGCTTGCGAACTCACACAAAATGGAAGACAATTCTTATAAATTCTTATACATGTATTACCTTTTTTTCTACCTCTAGGTATGAGTTACACAATTTCATTTAGTTTGTGCAGAGACCATGAAATCTATTTTATGGAATACGTGGAATAAAATGGTTCATCAAAAGGAGCGGTTACTTGCACGTATGTATGCTCCAATTGTTCCACGATAACATCTCATGGAGTTTGGTTACAACAAATACATTCATATAATAGCATCAATAAATGAAAAGGATCTCTTGAGAACTACATCAGTATGTTGGTCACAGCGACGGCGCGTCGTAATACATATACATCAAATACAGGTGTCAAAATGGCCGACTTGAACCTGTGGCGGTGACAAGTGTTAGTTACCGTTGATCAATTGACTGACCATTGAAATTGTTATTTATATAGGTGTGGCAAACAGATACTAAGGTAAATTCATAGTTAGCTGAAGACTGTCACCTATCTGTCTAGACACAGATCGAATCCAAAGTTTAAATAATTATACATTTCTTTGTTCATTAACATGGGTCGTACCGAGGATATTCTTGAACGGGCGTGCAGTTAAATCTCTGACTTATCCCAATGTATGCTAAAACGCTAATTTTAGGATTAAAGGGTCTAAATGTTCAGAAACAGCACTTCTGTATTTATTCATGCCAGGGAATTCAAAGGGGTTTTCCCTGGAATGTGGAAGTAGTCCGTTAGTGTTCACGTTAATTTAAGAATACAGTCTCGGGAAAAACGTAGGAACGTCAAAATATGTCGTTCACATACGTCAGTTTCACGGTCATTTCACCGACCTATCGTCCAATGGAAAAAACACATATCGTTTAAACTTCACATTTAAAAATTTATTGCGTTTGAGGAATCTACGATTAAACTACCCTCTCAGAAAAAACTCAAGATTAATTTTAATCACTTGAATGATGGAACATGGAATAAACTTTCATTGTTCGTATGTTTTTCATTAAGAACATTTCCTTAGTCGTCTGCACATGAGATGGCGGCGCTCTCTAATCCATGACGTGAAGTTAAGGTGATCACAGTCTAGACATTGAACAAAGGAATTCTAACATCCCCCTCACACTCTAACCCTCCACCCCCTAAACGCACCTGTGTTATGCTACTTGAGAGATGTGCCTCTTGAAATGTTATGGTTACACACCTGAAAACTATAAATATAAATGTTCTTTCTCTCTTTTGATTTTGTAACAAGATATCTTCACGATGTAGGTTTCAGGTGGCCTTTGCAAATCAATGTTATGCATTTGCAGTTTACATACTTGCCGCGTTCACATGGGCGTAGTTTGGAAGTACGATAATACATTGAAGTTGTGCAGTATATATTATATTTTATAACGTGTCTTTTCCTTGGCGATTTTTTTCTGAAAACCAACAAAAATGATAACAAATGATATTTTCTATCGACATTTGAGAAAAAGAGGAAATGCAGAGTTTCAGTGATATGTCATATAATGAGAAATGTTTGGGGTGCAGAGTCGCGGAACTAAATGCCACAACCCACTAAATGTCAACCTAAAGGTTAAGCCTATGTTCCGTTTATATATGTAGGTGAAATTAGGCATACCATATCGCATAGTACATCATACATTAAATCTAAGGAGAGTCAAATAAACAGATTCGGGTTTCACTTACTCCTTATGCTCGCATCTTCATGATGAAAGTAACTGTCCTTCCGACGGTCTCCTGTTTATTCCACAATACTCCTTTGTTATTAGAGTGTATCACGCCTTCTTGATACTTCGACAGATTGCTCTGTTAGCGAAGATTTAAGAAAAGCATTTAAAAATACATTTCCAACTGTAGACTGAATACCACGAATGAAAATACAGGACCATACATATTCCAACATGCTACAGAAACCAAGACACCATTGGTGGATCAAATACCCACGTTGCGCAGATATTCATTCCTTACGGATCATAATGATTTCCATTCCTATCTCGAGATACTGAAGACTACCCAACAACCCAAGATGGCATCGTTGCCTAGCAACATGGAACCAATAGGTAGGGTGTAATTCCTGATGGAAGGAAACGTTCCTCTACACGAAGATAGGTAACACAGCAATGTTTCCCCGTCTACAGATCTCAAGCAATGAAGCATTAGGAAAAGTCTAGGTGTTTGTTAACCGGTTACATGCTTCTGGCCCAAGACATGACAGTGTTTGCATGATTCGAGTTTAGTGCAAACATCGGGCAGTTGAGAACACGTATTTGATCGATATGTGCTGACTTGTTCCGAGCAACAGGGAATTATAACTCTCGGCAACAAGGGACTATTTCTTTTAGGCTTTGGGGATCTATCTATCTATCTTTGTTCATCTACAAAATGTACCACGGATCATATCTAAACATATGACGTATACGATAAGGCTGCTCTGGAAATATTACAGGCTAAGGTAACATAATAGTGTGTTTGCAGCATGCGGCATGCATAGAAAATACGCATTTGCAAACATGTGTTCCACGTACAAGACGTGATAAGAGAGTACACACAGGTGTATGCTGACGACACCTGCTTGGGAGTAAAAATATTACTAAACGTTTTCAGTGCAAATGTATACAGTGTAAATATTAGTTATATATAGATCATCGTCTACTACTACTTCTCTTACTACTCTTACTACTACTACTCTTACTACTACTACTACTACTACTACTACTACTACTACTAGTAACAATAATATGCTGTTGTTGCTGTTTCTTCAACCATATTAGTACCACTACTACTACTACTACTACTACTACTACTACTATAATATTACTACCACTACTACTATTACTATTACTACCACCTCCACCACTACTACTACTACCACTATTACTACTACCTCCAACATCACTACTATTACTACGACTACTACTACTATAATATTACTACCACTACTATTACTACTACTACTACTATAATATTACTACTACCACTACTACTATTACTATCACTGCCATTACCATTACCACTACTACTAACACCACTAACACTAGTACCACTACCACTACCAATAGTCCTACCACTACAACTACTACTACTACTACCACTGCTACTACAACTACTACTACTACTACTACTACTACAGTCACTATTACTACTACCACTACTACTACTATTATTACTACTACCACTACTATTGCTACTACTACTACTAATACTACCACTACTACTTCTTCTACTACTACTACTACTACTACCACTACTATTGCTACTACTAATACTAATACTACCACTACTACTACTACTACTACTACTACTACTACTACTACTACTACTACTTCTACTTGCTACAGACGGCTTGGGGCGACACCAGCAGTCATATATTGATGCGTTTACAACACACTGCAGTTGCTGCAAAATGCACAAACTGATGTTACAATAACCCAATTATTCAGTAAAAATAGATAAATTCTACAAGAAAACGTACAACACTCTGTTTGCAGGAGGGGTGTATTTTCGGAAAATAATCGTGCGATTAACACTTTGTTATTCAGAATTAATAATTGAAAACTGTCTCCAGTGCCATTCCCTGCCTAGTTGTTGCAGCAGCCTGTCCTGACCATGGTTACGACTGGTCCGCTATGTGTGTGTGCATGGGAATGTTGACACGCCTCCGTGGAAGTTTTGGCTTTCTTAAAGACTCAAATGGGCATGCTGTTTTCGAAATAACATGAAACGAGTCTTTTCAGATTCAACATGGGGGACACAACTCTACCGTGCAGGACGTCACACATTGATACCAGAGAAACAAGGAGACAAAAGTTGTGCGCCATACTCCGATATCTAACTTCGGTGATCAGTGTAATGTATGTCCTTTTGTTCAACACTTTTCCAAACCATAGGATTACTTGTGAGGCGCTGATTGATTTGTGATCTGGACAAATTTATGTGTTATTTCAGCGTATGTTGTGGTGTTTTTTTCCAATGTGCATTTCATAACAATGGAAGCATTTGATAACATATGAAATATTGTTTTGATATTTCTATTGCAATGAATTATATCTTGTCATGTGCTATCAATTTAGATGGCTGCGTATATAAATAATCAGCTAATTCGAATTTTGAGGAAGGTAGCAGTTTTCGCAAAATGCGAGGTTATTTGGGATTTTATTTACCCGTCTATAGATGCATATGTTTGTATATTTGTTTTTGCTTTAAGTAAGCATCGGTTAGTTTCTTAGTTTCTCTGTATAATGGGTCGCTATAGGGCTGAAATAACGCCGATGCGACGTTAAATTTTAATTCACTCACTCACCGTTTAATGGACACGGCATTTTGACTCGTTCTGTGTCCACGTTTCGAAACGACTGGCCAAAACACCAATGTTGTGTTTTTCTGTTTGCATAATTATTGGCCCTCAACCATTGATCCCTGCTTCTAGTTTGGCTATCCAGGGCACATCGTCCACCACCATTGACCCCTGCTTCTAGTTTGGCTGTCCCGGGCACATCGTCCACAAACATTGATCCCTGCTTCTAGTTTGGCTGTCCCGGGCACATCGTCCACAAACATTGATCCCTGCTTCTAGTTTGGCTGTCCCGGGCACATCGTCCACAAACATTGATCCCTGCTTCTAGTTTGGCTGTCCCGGGCACATCGTCCACAAACATTGATCCCTGCTTCTAGTTTGGCTGACCCGGGCACATCGCCCACAAACATTGATCCCTGCTTCTAGTTTGGCTGTCCCGGGCACATCGTGCCACACTTCATATTAAAACAACATGGCTGCAAGAATGAAACCAATCCCCAAACCCAGTTCTCAGAACAGTTATGAGAACATAGAACTCTAGGACTACGTACAGGCGTTCCCCATAATTTAGTGAAAACAAACACCAATTGAAAATGTATGTGAGTTGTGCGTCTCTCATCACGTGCTATCCAGTCGACGATCTTAACCACATATCATGCTTATGTTGGCTAGAAATCGTCAACAGATGTCAGCACCTATTTCCGTTAGCTGCATATGTGTGCTCTCCAGAGGTGGATGTAAAAACCAGAAAAAGTGCTGTGGTCCAGATTGGTTGGTGGGTGATAGATTACTAAAATCTCTCGCACTGGACACGTGGAGATCTCCCACACGAGTTCCACACATGACACATAAAAATTGCACGTGCATCTCACAAAGGACACATCAATATCATCCACAAATATCTCACACAGTACACGTGGACCATTCACAAGTATTTCACACAGCATACAGAGATCACCCACGCGTATCTCACACACGGAGATCACCCACACTAGACACACGGAGCTCGCCGACACGTGTCACACAAGACACACAAAGATCACCAACACGTGTCAACCTACAAGACACACCGAGATAGCCCACTCGTGTCATACAAAATACACAGAGATCGCCAACACGTGTCACAAATATAACACACGGAGATCGCAAACAGGAGTCGCACGAAAGACACACAGATCGCCAACACTTGTGACACAAGACACAGAAATCGCCCACATGTGTCACACAAGACACACGGGGATCACCCACACGTGTCACATAAGACACACGGTGATCGCCAACATGTGCCTCATAAGACACACAGAGATCGCCAACACGAATCTCACACAAGACACACGGAGATCGCCAACATGTGCCTCATAAGACACACAGAGATCACAAACACGAATCTCACACAAGATACACGGAGAGCGCCAACATGTGTTACACACAAGACAAACGGAGGTCGCCCACACGTGTCATATAAGTGAGTGAGTGAGTATGGTTTTACGCCGCTATTAGCAATATTCCAGCAATATCGCGGTGGGGGACACCAAAAATGGGCTTCACACATTGTACCCGGCGTGACGAGCGAACGCTTTAACAACTAGACTACCCGACCGCCCCCGTCTCGTTGAAGACACACGGAGATCGCCAACACGGATCTCACAAAAGACACACGGAGATCGCCCACACCTATCACAGAAGACACACGGAGATCGCCCCCAGGAATCTCACACAAGACACACGGCGATCGCAAACACGAATCTCACAACACGAATCTCACACAAGACACACGGAGATCGCTCACACGTGTCACACAAAACACACAGAGATCGCACACACGTGTCACACAAGACACACAGAGACCGCCCACACGTGTCACACATACACGGAGAACCTACACAGAACACAATCACATTGAGGCTGCAACCTGCACAGATATCAAGATGTAACAAGCTCGTTTGAGTTACGAGCTGCGATGTTGCTGTTTGTAGAAGCGCAAAAACGACAAGCTTGTAATGGAAATATTTATTTCTGCATTGTCATCATGGACTAATTGTTTACAAATCGTACATATGTTCACAATAAACCCCGGGCCCTCCTGTCGTCACTCTTCATGGTGTAATGCCCCATCCTATTCTACCCTTCATGACATTGTATGGTGTATCGAACAGCAGACTTGAACATCATCTGATTGGATGCATTTGGAATGTGACGAATCAGCCGAAAAGTGGCAGTAATTCGGCGACATCACGGCGGATCTATTCCGGTGTTAGCGTAAAGCCCAACAGGATGTCGGTCGGGGATGTCTGGCCTTCAGCAATTTAACCATGCTTGTCGTAACGGGATTGGGTGGTCAGGACAATTTCCAACACCCATCGGCCTCTGGTCCTAATGACGCTATGATGCCTCCGGCGGCTGCAGACAGACACCCAGACAGATGTACACATGTCATTGGAAGCATAACAACGTCGTTAGGAACAGAGGCCGTGGGGTGTGGGATTAAGATACGTGATGTGACTCAGTCATCAGTAATATTATCGTATCCTCAGTAGCTATTCGGTACCGCCCAAACGGGACGTGGATTTCAAAGTTCTATATGCATTTGCCGAGAGCGTTGAATCCATACTTCCCATAGAGAGAGGCGCTAACCAGCCCGTGGGCTACGAACTCGATGGACTACGTAACCTGTACACAATGATGCAAAACCTTGAACCAAGGCTCACTTTTACCCCCCTCTCATTAAAATAGCATCGTCCAACATCAGTTCGTGCACATGCATCTGCTAAAACTATGGACACGATAGCAATGTAAGTAGGGTCTAACACAAGTTTGTTGTCTTTTCTCTAGATGTTTCTACAGTACACTTCAATGTCGGAATATGCTGCTACAGATAGTGAACTAAGCTTCTAAACAGTCACAACTATTTCCCGCCTGCATTTTCGGCCGCGATCTGTTTCCGGACTGTAATTAGAATATCTTCAGCACCGTTTTTAATCATCCTGTCAGCTAATTCTGTGCCTAACCTCTCGGCAGCCTGAAAGAGGCGGGGGTCGTTGCACCTCCCAGTAACAATGCAAGAGTACTGCTTCAAGTCGGAACTCTGCTCCTGAAACAAACACAATTTTAATTTGAGCATGATGCTTGCTTTCGACGTGGTAAAAGGAATCCCATGGGGTTCACACTATAATGTGACGTTACAGCAGGGGCTGTTCTATCCACAGGTCCATCGGTGTCCGCACAATTCTGTATGGGATCCAAAAGTAAAACGGGTGTGGCACACGTGTCCCAAATGTACTGATATGGAGAATTTTAGATGCCCCAGTGTATTTTACTACAAAAGCGATATTTATGGATACAGATACGGGTAAAAAAACGGTGTAAATGGCCAATTAGGCAACTGGGTCAGCTCTGCTCCCAAATATAAAGAAATAATCAATTAAGTTATAGTTTGCAGTTAAATAAGGATATCAACTTGAACTGGAATACAGAACATAAAGTGGTCAAATTCTGGAATCAATGACGATCGGATATATACTGCGTATGTTTACTAAGTATTTCATATACTAAGACGTCCCATTCTAATTCTGGAAATCTATTCGTCCAGACACTCTCCTTACTTTGGACAGTCTCGGTCAAAGGTAATTCCAAAATTGAACATGCTGTTTTTATGGGTACATACTAAGGAAGAAAAAATGAAAAAAAAAATATTCGAAAACTCAAAATTTAAAAACTATGTTGCCCTTTGGCAAGAATATTTCCCTTTTCTCAAAACTCAAGGTTTTTCTTTTGGAACTATATAAAGGTGTTTCTACAAGTATCATGACAAATAATTCAACTCTTTTTGACTTAATTCAACTAATTTGTGGCGTTATATAAATATATTTCGCACATGGGCGAGAATATTTACCTTTGCTCAAAACTCATGTTTTACTTTTGCAAATGCATAAAGGTGTTTCTACAAGTATCATGACACTTAATTCAACTCAATTTAACTTAGTCCAACTAATTTGTGGCGTTATCAAAATGTTTCACACGTGGGCGAAAAGGTTTATATATTTCCAAAAGAAAAACATGACTTTTGAGCAAAGGGAAATATTCTTGCCCATGGGCCGCTCTTCGCCCATGGGCAGGCCAATTGGCGACATAGTTTAGATTGTGAGTTTTCGAAACATTTTATTTTCATTTTTCTTCCTCAGTATGTACCCATGAAAACAGCATGTTGAATTTTGGAAATTCCTTTGACCGAGACTGTCAAAAGTAAGGATAGTTTCCTCATCAAATAGGTCTCCAGAAGAAAAATGAGACGTGTTTACTCAATAATTTACACAGTGATACTTGACTGCCTCACGTAGCTACATAAGTGCAACAATCTTGAACGCGACTTAATACCCCATTTCACCTCAGCTCACTTAAATTACTATCAAACCATCGTGACAGACACCAATAATTCTTAGTAGAGAAACTGTAGCCACCCATGCAAGGTTTGTTTTTTAAGTACCCCCCAACTACCACGTTCTGATGCAGTAACCATCAAGTCATATGTGAAGTGGTGGTGATGTGATTGAATTCTAAAATTATACATTCTCTCAGCCGTGTAGCTGTTCTCCTGTCCATAGTCACGCTTGCCAGTTATGGAACTGCAAGACGGTGTTTCTTTTGTCTAATTCGCTATTTGCAATTCCCTCTGTTGACTTTGTACCAAATGTTCCCGTGGTTTTTCTCAGGTTTTTATATAGCTGGAATCGTACAAAACCTTTTTCAGAGATGATTTTTCGGGTGATTGTGAAAATGGTTTTGTCGCATTTATTTTAGCAAAATAAGCAAAATCAGTATCGAAATTGTCTAACCCGTCGGGTTAGAGAACCACGTCTTGGAGATTTCAAAGATTCTTTTGTCATCTGCAATGATGTGGCCATTGGTAAAACCATGGTCAAACGCCGATTCCATTCCGGTGGCGGTCCAATCAGAATGCAGGATTCGAAAATATTCAGGTAGAATAGTCCTTACCTCAGTTCCGTCCTTGATTCCATTCGGTAGTCTTATAGTCTCCTCATCAAAGATGGCCTCCTTGCCGTCGGCGGTAAACACTGCCCCTTTTAGTGTTAGCTGAAAACATGTCGAAATCTGTCCGAGCTGAACATCACTTATACTAAACAATACATAACACAGCCATAACCGCTTACTCCCTGCTTCCGGTGGACACCCTACTTTCATTTAGACGAAATATGTGAGACTACAGTCAGAAGGCAATTAGGAACAGGCCACCCAGCAGCTAGCCAGACTGAGTCATGAGATAATTACGATGAATAATTAATATTGTATACTGAACAACAAAAGTTCCTGGGACATTGAATAAGATTTAATGCAAAGTTATGTTTTTTACCAAATCTGAAACAATTTCGGTTTGCAAGTGTTCAAATGGTTTAATTTGCCATACTGACTTCAGAAAATGCGTGATTTGCATGAACATGCCAAAATGTCAATTTACGAATCAATAGCGTGTGTGTCCATATCTTCGTCTCATGGAATGGACCAGGCGTCGCACAAAGTCCTGTGGGATATCTGTCCATATCTGCTGGAGCATGTTTCGAAGTTCCTGGAGTGTCTATGGAACACGTGGTTGACGTTGATTGCGCCGATCCATCCCATCCCACATGTGCTCGATTGGTGAGAGATCAGGGGAGCGAGCTGGCCAGGGGATGACATTCATGTTGTTTTATTGAAGAGAATCCTGAACAAGTCGAGCAATATTGGGCCGGGCGTTGTCATGTTGAAAGGTAATGCCTGGGTCATGACGACGCAAAAACGGTAGAACAAAAGGGCTGATGAACACGTCGCGATAGCGCTGTCAATTGAGATTCCCCTCTACCACTATCAAACGGGTCCTCTGTCTTGCTGTAATCACACCCCATACCATAACGCTGCCGCCCCCGAACCGATCTTCTTGTCACAATGATTGACGTAAAGTTCACCTCGACGTCCGTACACTCGAATCCGTCCATCGCTGTGGCTGAGGTGAAAACGAGACTCGTCAGTGAATATAACTTGTCCCCATTGCTTGGCCGCCCAGCGTAGACGCTGTCTGCACCACTGTAGACATGCTTGACGGTGGTTTCCTGTCAAATGGGACGTCTGGCGGGTCTTCTGGCGACAATCCCTGCACATCTGAGGCGACGACGTACGGTTTGTGAAGATATTCGTCGAAGGCCAGGGATTCTTCTTGCAGTCACTGTTGCTGGCTGGAATCGATTTCGTAGGTGTGTTTCTGTGGACGTTGAATTGTCGATCCTGCTTCAAGCATTCAAATGGCTCGCAGACGCTCATTTTCGGACAGGCGTGGCATTTCGTAATGTTGAATAATTGCGTAATTTGGTTGTTTTACTGAGTGGTTGTTGTCAGCACGATGTTAAACAATGCATATGGAATCCCGTTAACGCACATGTTTTTATACCCATTCTTGGGAAGTGAAATGCATGGGGCTTGCATAACAATCTACTTTTGCATGGAATGCATGCTTTTCTGGAGCAGTTGCTTTTTTGTGACTGACATGTACTTCAATACTGAAAACCAAACTTTGCTTGTTTGAAAAATACACTAAAATATTGGTGTCACAGGAACTTTTGTTGTTGAGTATATTTCAGAATTCTCATCTCTCTCAGATCCTGAACAGATAAAACTATGTTTAATAATTCATTATCTATATGATTGAAAATAGTACAAGCGCGATACAAATATCTATAGGTAGCAGACGTGTAATAATGATAATAATAATTCACTGCTAACCTTGTGTAAATATCATTCTACAGTGAATTTTGAAAATACTCGAGTCTAATAGGTCAATCAGAGATTAATAATCCCACAAACCACCTCTGCTACTATGACGGTCGCATTACTGGGGAATATATTACAGAAAATGTACTCAGTCAAGTCAACAGAAATTCTATTTATATCTCAAGAAGAGTTGAGTGATTTAATCAAAATAATGGTATTGTCAGTTAGGAGATTGGTAGATTTAACCGCTCCAAATTGATTATTTGCGCGTTCAGTTTTAAATATCAAAGTTAGCGCGGTTATATCTACAGGTGACCTAGCTTTACATTTAAAAAACAGTATGCTTATGCTCATTCTACCATGACTAAATAAAAAGCAAATTCTATTGGGTCCAAAGTTTATGAGCAGGTTGTCGATCTGAATTATGTAAACATCGACAGTAGCCGTTAAACAAAGTATGGCCCTGTATTTGCACATCGTACGCGTAATACTTCACTCGCCTATATGACCAGCATTGAAAGTGTGCAGAATAACTACGTGTAAGAAGACCAGGTGAAATTACCCCTGACCCTAACAGCAGCGCCAAATCAATTGCCCCTAAACATGAACTACTGACCTAACTGTCGATTGCATGTTTCCGGCCCAAAACATATTGTCACACATACTACGGTTATTGTAGTAACCGTATCTGTATTTCGCAAGCAACAGTTGTGCCTATGGCTATTTTAAAATGCCTACTGACAATGATTGAGTACCTGTTCTGTAACACTGGCTTCGGCCGTCATATCGGCTCTTCCGATCAGAGGTGGTTGTTATTAGAAACCTCTGACTGACCAATTAGAATCGAGTAATTTTCAAATTCATGGTGGAACAGATATTAATACAGTACCTACTTCTGTGAAGAAATCAATATGTACACGATTTATAGTATATTTCGTCTGACGATAAATCGTTGTCTGAAGGAATTTGAGAAAGCCACTTAACGAGCCGTGGTATGAACAAGTCTAGCTTCACGGAACGACTCAAATCAAACGGCATAGAGCCGCGTTAGCTCCACACCATCAATAGTTGGGCTTTGTTGTTTTCCTCTGCGCTCGCTGTGCTTTGTCATAACAAGGCATCGACTACCGTCGACATGATTGTTCTGTGTGTGCCCGACTCCAATAACTAAACACTAATCACGAAATCCCTTGTTACATTTCCGCCTCACCACATGTCGCTGAGTCAACGGAAAGATAATTCTGATTACGTGTTTTCTCATCTCCGGTTCATACTTACAACACCATCCTTAAGGATCGAATGGGCCCCAACAGGTTCGCTGCAACCGGCTTTCTGTCAAATATAATGAAATAGTTTGTCAGAGGCGTCAGGGAAGTATGCACGTGGTTGTATCTTTGTACAGAATATAAACCAATACTCAGGCTACACAATATTCGTGCTGTACGAGAACAATGAGACAGACTATTTCGTTTTTATGCAATTTAAGATCAATTATGACAGTTCGTTTCCTTTCCTTGTCTGGTCCAGACTCGATTATTTACAGACCGCCGTCATACAGCTGGAATATTGCTGAGTGCGGCGTTAAACAACAAACCAACCAACCAACCAACCTTTCAAGCCAAGCCTTGTTTGTGGCTTACGGAGAGGGGCGGACATGAGTATACATTGTTGGGGATCTTTACAGATGGATGTATTAGACAGCGCAATCTCAATGAAATTATTTTTTTCTCAAATTGTTATTGTTTAAATTTATGTTGTATCATTATAAATACCATGGCTATATTTATGTCCGAATCAAAACCAAACCAATCATGTTAACTTTGTAGATAAAACTCAGTCTTTAATCCTCCATTTCGCAAGTGCAGTATATTCACATGGCACAGGGGTAAATATTATGAAAAGAATCGAGGAAGGTTTGAATCAGTTTGGGGTCTAAAGATGACTACCTTTACATAACTAGAAATAGCAAGTCGATCAGAAATGCTTGCAATATATTGAAAAGCCTTTTCATGCCACCATGCGGGATAAATACGAAGAAGAGAACGTAAAATCACGTACAGAAAGCTGTGGCTTAATGTTAACAAGCATCTTCCCACACACCTCCTTGTACACCCGTACCATCAAACATCTCTATTTTACACACCTGTACCCTCATACACCTCTGTGTTATACACCTGTACCCTCATACACTTCTGTGTTATACACCTGTACCCTCATACACCTCTGTGTTATACACCTGTACCCTCATACACCTCTATTTTACACACCTGTACCCTCATACACCTCTGTGTTATACACCTGTACCCTCATACACTTCTGTGTTATACACCTGTACCCTCATACACCTCTGTGTTATACACCTGTACCCTCATACACCTCTGTGTTATACACCTGTACCCTCATACACCTCTGTGTTATACACCTGTACCCTCATACACCTCTGTGTTATACACCTGTACCCTCATACACCTCTGTGTTATACACCTGTACCCTCATACACCTCTGTGTTATACACCTGTACCCTCATACACCTCTGTGTTATACACCTGTACCCTCATACACCCCTGTGTTATACACCTGTACCCTCATACACCTCTGTGTTATACACCTGTACCCTCATACACCTCTGTGTTATACACCTGTACCCTCATACACCTCTGTGTTATACACCTGTACCCTCATACACCTCTGTGTTATACACCTGTACCCTCATACACCTCTGTGTTATACACCTGTACCCTCATACACCTCTGTGTTATACACCTGTACCCTCATGCGCATCTGTGTTATACACCTGTACCCTCATGCGCATCTGTGTTATACACCTGTACCCTCATACGCATCTGTGTTATACACCTGTACCCTCATACGCATCTGTGTTATACACCTGTACCCTCATACGCATCTGTGTTATACACCTGTACCCTCATACACCTCTGTGTTATACACCTGTACCCTCATACACCTCTGTGTTATACACCTGTACCCTCATACACCTCTGTGTTATACACCTGTACCCTCATACACCTCTGTGTTATACACCTGTACCCTCATGCGCATCTGTGTTATACACCTGTACCCTCATACACCTCTGTGTTATACACCTGTACCCTCATACGCATCTGTGTTATGCACCTGTACCCTCATACACCTCTGTGTTATACACCTGTACCCTCATGCACATCTGTGTTATACACCTGTACCCTCATACACCTCTGTGTTATACACCTGTACCCTCATGCGCATCTGTGTTATACACCTGTACCCTCATACACCTCTGTGTTATACACCTGTACCCTCATACACCTCTGTGTTATACACCTGTACCCTCATACACCTCTGTGTTATACACCTGTACCCTCATACACCTCTGTGTTATACACCTGTACCCTCATGCGCATCTGTGTTATACATCTGTACCCTCATACACCTCTGTGTTATACACCTGTACCCTCATGCGCATCTGTGTTATACACCTGTACCCTCATACGCATCTGTGTTATACACCTGTACCCTCATACGCATCTGTGTTATACACCTGTACCCTCATACACCTCTGTGTTATACACCTGTACCCTCATACACCTCTGTGTTATACACCTGTACCCTCATGCGCATCTGTGTTATACACCTGTACCCTCATACGCATCTGTGTTATACACCTGTACCCTCATACGCATCTGTGTTATACACCTGTACCCTCATACGCATCTGTGTTATACACCTGTACCCTCATACACCTCTGTGTTATACACTTGTACCCTCATGCGCATCTGTGTTATACACCTGTACCCTCATACACCTCTGTGTTATACACCTGTACCCTCATGCGCATCTGTGTTATACACCTGTACCCACATACGCATCTGTGTTATACACCTGTACCCACATACGCATCTATGTTATACACCTGTACCCTCATACGCATCTGTGTTATACACCTGTACCCTCATACGCATCTGTGTTATACACCTGTACCCTCATACGCATCTGTGTTATACACCTGCACCCTCCCACCCCACCCTATGTCATACACCTGCACCCTCCCATACCACCCTATGTTAAACACCTGCACCCTCCCATATCTCTCTATCTTATACACCTGCACCCTCCCATACCACCCTATGTTACACACCTGCAACCTCCCATACCATCCTATGTTATACACCTGCACCCTCCCATACCTCTCTATGTATACACCTGCACCCTCCCATACCACCCTATGTTATACACCTGCATCCTCCCATACCATCCTATGTTATACACCTGCACCCTCCTATACCACTCTATGTATACACCTGCACCCTCCCATACCACCCTGTGTTATACACCTGCACTCTCCCATACCACCCTATGTTATACACCTGCACCCTCCCACACCACCCTATGTTATACACCTGCATCCTCCCATACCATCCTATGTTATACACCTGCACCCTCCTATACCACTCTATGTATACACCTGCACCCTCCCATACCACCCTGTGTTATACACCTGCACTCTCCCATACCACCCTATGTTATACACCTGCACCCTCCCACACCACCCTATGTTATACACCTGCACCCTCCCATACCTCTCTATGTAAACACCTGCACTCTCCCACATCACCCTATATTCTATACCTGCACTTTCCCACACCACCCTATGTTATATACCTGCACTCTCCCACACCACCCTATGTTATACACCTGCACCCTCCCACACCACCCTATGCTATACACCTGCACCCTCCCATATCTCTCTATGTATACACCTGCACCCTCCCATACCACCCTATGAATACAACTGCATCCTCCCATACCTGTCTATGTATACACATGCACCCTCCCATACCACCCTATGTTATACACCTGCACCCTCCCACACCACCCTATGTTATACACCTGCACTCTCCCATACCATCATATATTATACACCTCCAGCTCCCATACCTCTCTATGAATACACCTGCACCCTTCCATACCTCTCTATGAATACAAAAGAGCCTCCCAAACCACTCTATGAATACACCTGCACCTTCCTATACCACTCTATGTTATACAACTGCGCCCTCCCATACCACTCTATGTATTCACCTGCACTCTCCCAACCCACTCTATGTTATACACCTGCACCCTTCCATATCACTCTATATATACACCTGCACCTCCCCATACCACTCTATGTATACACCTGCACCACCCCATAACACTCTATGTATACACCTGCACCTCCCCATGCCACTCTATGTATACACCTGCACCTCCCCATAACACTCTATGTACACACCTGCACCTTCCCATAACGCTCTATGTATACACCCGCACCTCCCCATAACACTCTATGTATGCACCTTCATCTTCCTATACCACTATTTGTATACACCTGCACTCTCCCATACCACTCTATATATTCACCAGGCCACTCCCATACCACTCTATGTATACACCTGTACCCTCCCATACGACCCTATGTATACAGCTTCTATGTAAACTTACGCCCCATCATAACACTGTCTACTCATACTTCAGCCCATCATAAGGCAATCTACGTATATTTGAGCAACATCATTACGCTTTTTCGGGCTCCATCAAACATCCACCTGTCTTCGGTCTCCATCATAACGCCATCTACTTATACTTGAACCCATCTTAACGCCATCTACGTATACTTGAACACATCATAACGCCATCTACGTATACCTGAACACATCATAACGCCATCTACTTATACTTGAACACATCATAACGCCATCTACTTATACCTGAACACATCATTTCGCCATCTACTTATACTTGAACCCATCATAACGCCATCTACGTATACTTGAACACATCATAACGCAATCTACGTATACTTGAACCTACCATAACGCCATCTACTTATTCTTGAACCGATCATAACGCCATCTACTTATACTTGAACACATCATAACGCCATCTACTTATACTTGAACACATCATAACGCCATCTACGTATACTTGAACACATCATAACGCCATCTACTTATACTTGAACCCATCATAACGCCATATTCTTATACTTGAACACATCATAACGCCATCTACTTATACTTGAACCGATCATAACGCCATCTACTTATACTTGAACACATCATAACGCCATCTTCTTATACTTGAACACATCAGAAGGCCATCTACTTATACTTGAACACATCATAACGCCATCTACTTATACTCGAACCCATCATAACGCCATCTACTTATACTTGAACACATCATAACGCCATCTACTTATACTTGAACACATCATAAGGCCATATTCTTATACTTGAACACATCATAACGCCATCTACTTATACTTGAACACATCATAAGGCCATATTCTTATACTTGAATACATCATAACGCCATCTACGTATACTTGAACACATCATAAGGCCATATTCTTATACTTGAATACATCATAACGCCATCTACTTATACTTGAACACATCATAACGCCACCTACTTATACTTGAACCCATCATAACGCCATCTACGTATACTTGAACACATCATAACGCCATCTACTTATACTTGAACACATCATAAGGCCATCTACTTATACTTGAACACATCATAACGCCATCTACTTATACTTGAACCGATCATTAGGCCATATTCTTATACTTGAACACATCATAACGCCATCTACTTATACTTGAACACATCATAACGCCATCTACCTATACTTGAACCCATCATAACGCCATCTACTTATACTTGAACCGATCATTAGGCCATATTCTTATACTTGAACACATCATAACGCCACCTACATATACTTGAACACATCATAACACCACCTACTTATACCATCTACTTAAACTCGAACCCATCATAACGTCATCTACTTATACTTGAACACATCATAACGCCATCTACGTATACTTGAACACATCATAACGCCATCTACTTATACTTGAACCGATCAAAACGCCATCTACTTATACTTGAACCGATCATAACGCCATCTACTTATACTTGAACCGATCATAACGCCATCTACGTATACTTGAACCCATCATAACGTCATCTACTTATACTTGAACACATCATAAGGCCATATTCTTATACGTGAACCCATCATAACGCAATCTACTTATACTTGAACCCATCATAACGCCATCTACGTATACCTGAACACATCATAACGCCATCTACTTATACTTGAACACATAATAACGCCATCTACTTATACCTGAACACATCATAATGCCATCTACTTATACTTGAACACATCATAACGCCATCTACGTATACTTGAACACATCATAACGCCATCTACGTATACCTGAACCCATCATAACGCCATCTACTTATACTTGAACACATAATAACGCCATCTACTTATACCTGAACACATCATAACGCCATCTACTTATACTTGAACACATCATAACGCCATCTACGTATACTTGAACCCATCATAACGCCATCTACGTATACCTGAACACATCATAACGCCATCTACGTATACTCGAACCCATCATAACGCCATCTACGTATACATGAACCCATCATAAGGCCATATTCTTATACGTGAACCCATCATAACGCCACCTAATTATACTCAAACTCATGATAACGCCACCTACTTATACCATCTATTTAAACTCGAACCCATCATAAGGCCATCTACTTATACTTGAACCCGTCATAAAGCCACCAAATTATACTTGAACCCATCATAACGCCATCTACTTATACTTGAACACATCATAATGCCATCTACGTATACTCGAACCCATCATAACGCCATCTACTTATACCATCTACTTAAACTCGAACCCATCATAAGGCCATCTACTTATACTTGAACCCGTCATAAAGCCACCTACTCATACTTGAACCTATCATAAAGCCACCTAATTATACTTGAACCCATCATAACGCCACCTTCTTATACAGTAACCCATCATAACGCCATCTACTTATACTTGAACCCATCATAACGCCATCTACTTATACTTGAACCCATCATAACGCCATCTACTTATACTTGAACCCATCATAACGCCATCTTCTTATACTTGAGCCAATCATAAAGCCACCTAATTATACTTGAACCCATGATAACGCCATCTACGTATACTTGAACCCACTATAACGCCACCTACTTATACTCGAACCCATCATAACGCCATCTGCTCATCTGCTACGATTACTTCTGCCACATCGCCACCAATCAGACGTACCAATCTCTTTTGGTAGGCCCTCTCTGCCACAACCCGGAGCGCCGTGTCTCTGTGATGAAGGTTGTCCAGGAGATTTAGTCCATCTACGTCGTTTGCTCGACATTCTACAGCTAGTGCGGCCTGACTCACAGCGTACATGCACTCTTCAGGGGACAGGATCTGAATATGAAGCAAACACTTAGCGTCTGTTTGAGATACGAACTGGAGCATCCGTTGGTGTGATGGACAAATATATACCAGATGTTGCACGGAGGAAAAATAGGCGTACGTTGGGTTGTTCGCCCAGGAACACGTAGTTCAGTCGGACCAAGAACAGGCAAACCGGTATCAGTATTCGTGGGCCGTCTTCTTCAGCCAGATCACAGCTTACCTGTTCAGCAGGTTACCCGTCCAAGCGCTTTTAACACGCTGCACCTTCTTCTGCGCGATAGGAATAAATCTTCAGTTCATAAAATTGCACTGCCATCTGCGTGAAACTCACTCGCCATCATCCGCATCTGACACACCTATGACGTATCTCCTACCTGTGCAGCGTGACAAAAAGTTATCCTCGATGGATCAACCTATGTCGCATGGACTTCCTATGACGTGTGATCAACCTATGTCGCATGGATTTCCTATGACGTGTGATCAACCTATGAAGCGGGACTCCCTTGTGACGTGCTCAAACTATGATGCATGACTCACCTGTGATGTTTGATCAAACTCTGATGCATGACTCCACCGTGATGTTTGATAAAACTATGATGTATGACTCACTCGTGATGTTTGGTGAAACTCTGATGTATGACTCACCTGTGATGTTTGATCAAACTCTGATGTATGACTCACCCGTGATGTTTGATAAAACTCTGATGCATGACTCCACCGTAATGTTTGATAAAACTATGATGTATGACTCACTCGTGATGTTTGATCAAACTCTGATGCATGACTCACATGTGATGTTTGATCAAACTATGATGCATGACTCACCTGTGATGTTTGATCAAACTATGATGTATGACTCACCTGTAATGTTTGATCAAACTGTGATGCATGACTCACATGTGATGTTTGATCAAACTATGATGCATGACTCACATGTGATGTTTGATCAAACTATGATGCATGACTCATGTGTGACGTTTGATCAACCATTGTGTGATACTGTGGCGAGGTCAAAGGCATCGGCCATCGTCTGACAGATATTACCCCCGCGTGACCCACCTGTGACGTTCGCTTCTCGTACTCCGCGCCCATCCTTTCAAGCGCCGCGGCAGCCAAACACAACCCATCATACTGACCGCTCTCGTCCAGCTTCTGCATACGCCCGTCTATGTTGCCGCGCTGACCGAGGTTAAGGTATTAACTGAGTATGAATCTCGTCTTAACTGAGGAAATATGTATGTATTTAAATGCCCCTAAAAACAAAAGCATATAAATAGTGTTTTAGGGAGACAGGGAGAGAGTTTTAGAGGGATGGAGAGATAGTTTTTATTGTTGAGTCATGTTGATGAAAAGTATACACACTTATGAAGAATTTAATTTGAAAATTAGTTTCATGTGTTTCGTGACACATACCGAAACAAGGTGAAAAAGAAAGAATACATTATCAGCATTATTATTGAAACACAGCGGCCCCGTGAACACTGGCACGGTGACATAGACTGAACCGCAAAAGAAACGTCACCATGGACAGATATAATATCTTGTCAATCTTGGCATGTGGTAGCAATTCAATAACGAATGAATGTTATCCGCTCTGGGTGGATTTTTATAGGGCAAGAAATGGGGGTACGCATGTGTATTTCAATTTGCACGGAACTCACGTGCATCGTGTTACCATGGCCGTTGCCGTGATGCGTTTGGGCGATCGGTTTTATTGTCATCTGCTTTGTTTTTTTATCATCAAATTTCATTTTCCGGACCAGGTAAAGTTAAATTTTAGAAACTTTGACAAAAATTACCAAGATAATCAAATGACAACTTTTCATGCAATGTTACATGGGTGACGTTTCTTTTGCGGTTCAGTACATATTCGTCGATATTGTTTTTATGCGTTTATCATATCGTTACAATTCAATCCCCGAACTCCATGAATACACAATGTGAATGTTGGTTTACATGTGTGTACACTGCATGTGGGTATCTACATTGAAGGATACAATATCATATATCTGTAAATGTGGGTAACTTCTCCTGATCTGGGCTGCACGTCTCAACGAGCTTGTTCCAATTACACTGTAAAGAGAAATATACAATGGAGAGCGGTCAGGTGTTGGTCCGTGCAGTGGTCAGTCGCATGGTAACTACATAACGCGGCTGTCAACGCTTCGCCTTCCAAAGTCAGAATTGGGAGATGCATTTCAGAGCTGGTTCGGACTTTTTATGTTTCAAAACAAACATTAGAAACTGAGATATAGCTGGTATGGGAGAGCGAGGTTTAGCTTTTGTGCTTTTTCTCCTGTGTTGATCTCAGTGCGAAAAGCCGTCCTTGCAAACGGTACACAGGTCCTGGCTCGCACTACTAAGAATTTCTACATAATGGTAGCTAAAGCAAACAACTGGACTTTGTACTTGACAAGTTCCAAAATCAGTTGACACGTGAATCTAGAGGGCTGGGTTAAGGTTTAGCATTTTACATCTTACAACCTGGAACACGTGATCCCTGTTCCGGTACGGATGAGTACCCTGTCAGCTGAGAGGCCGCATTGTGTGCCTTGTATCTGGGGCTGAACAGCGGTCAGGGGCTGACGGCATATGGGGAAGACTCATACCACCGATCGGCACATGTGCCAGTAAAAAGTGCCAGTGAGCTGACCCACATCTCTGTGTTATTGTTTATATCCCCTTTCAGCAGCAGCTGTGTTGTGGCGAGACTGTCCCTCATCTGATAGAACCGGGGGTCAGGGGACATAGACTTACACAGGCTTTTCCCAAAGCATTGATAACATTTGTGTGTCTTATAATAGTACTTATTCACATATATTATTCTTATTCACATGTTACATTATTTGTCTAGTGCATACTAAGTAGTATATAACACCCTGTTCATATAATATTCTTGTTTCGAAAGTAAATACCGTGAGAGGTGTTTCACCAAGAAAGTTTATACTGTGGGGATTTATAGTTAAATTGAACTCTTTTAAAAATATTCTCCAAACGGTTAAGAGTTCCTGAATTATGTTTCCTTTAATTTCCCCACCACCTACCCCTCTAGCCACCTATATTTAGGTCTGTTTCAGCTTGCATGTTCCAGTGTTTTTCTATTGAATTCAATTATGCGTTTTTATTCTATTTCTCCACTCTGGGTCATCCTAAATAAGAACACACACCCCGCCGGCTGCTCAACGCCAGCCTCCCGTCAGCACGTCAAGGCCAAATGATGACAGTACTTTTGTTATCTGATACCACATCTCCAAATAAACTGCAGCGCGGCCCCGGAACAAATCCCTTCAGTGAAGGTCCACATGAACAAATCTCCCACCTCCTAACCGATAAAGACGAGGACGGCTGGATAATTAATCTGCAAGCTGTCTGTAACAGACGACACTTTCTTTATTTCCGGCTGGGAATGCATTTACATTATACAATATCATCTTCAAATAGTTCCACCTATTATATCATCAATCGTGCCAAATGAAGCAGGTAAAGTAGCCATATAGACAGTAAAGATACATATCAGTGTGTTCTTGTGTTATAATGCATTTGTTTCTCAACAAATAATCTTATAAACCAACTGAGCATAACATCGATTTAAGCTACTATATATAATATGATTCATAGGATCAATATTTTGACCTTTGTGTAGTTCTTTTGTATGCCCGTCTTTTACAAATGTTATGTAATGTTACCAATGATTAAAGTTTCATTGGAAACAAAATAAGAAACATGGTTGCAAAATTACCCATAAAATCTAAGTTAGATACAACACATTGGCAAAGAAATATATTTCCAAGGGTAAACACAATTATCTTAGTAGTAAAGTCCAAAAAATTACAGTCACATCATATGCTTCTTCGGCATAACTCTCAACCTATAAAATTGATCTTATGCGTGTTGTTATTCATTTCGCTCTACAACCTGTCTCGGAAACTATATTTCTTCCCTTTAACACGGGTATTCTCTATCCAAACGTCACTATGGAAATAGCCTGAAAACTTAGTGGCACATCTTGGAGCCTCGCATTTTTCGCATGGAAATAGTTTAAAATACGTGTTTGAAATATTATTATCTCATTCCTTAACCATTAAGGCATAACATTACTTAAAAGGAGTCGCTCTATACCCCCTCTTGGAAACTATATAGCTTCCCTCAAACACGGGAGGATATCTATACAAACGTCCGAATGGAAATAGGCTAAAACTTAGTGGCACATCTGGGAGCCTCGCATTTTTCCTATCGAAATTACTTAAAAGACGGGTTTGAAATAGTATTATCTCCTTACTTAACCGTTTAGGCATAACATAAAGTAAAAAGAGTCGCTCTATATTCTGTCTCGGAAACTATATAGCTTCCCTTTACCACAGGGGGTTGTCTATGAAAACGTCCGAATGGAAATAGCCTGAAAACTTAGTGGCACATCTGGGAGCTTCGCATTTTTCGCATGGAAATAGTTTAAAATACGTGTTTGAAATATTATTATCTCTTTACTGTACCGTTTAGGCATAAAATAAAGTAAAAAGAGTCCCTCTAAATCCTGTCTCAGAAACTATATAGCTTCCCTTTACCACAGGGGGTTGTCTATGCAAACGTTCCCATCGAAATAGACTTAAACTTAGCGGCACATCTGGGAGCCTCGCATGTTTCGCATGGAAATAGTTTAAAATACGAGTTTGAAATACTATTTTCTCCTTCCTCAGCTAGTTTTCAGGCTATTTCCACTGGGATGTTTGAATAGATAACCCCCCCGCGTTAAAGGGAAGCTGTATAGTTCTCCAAAGGGGGTATTGAGCGACTCCTTTTACGTTATGTTGTACCTAAATAGTTAAGGAAGGTGAACATAGTATTTCAAACCCGTATTTTAAAGTATTTTGATGCGAAAAATGCGAGGCTCCCAGATGTGCCACTAAGTTTTAAGGCTATTTCAATAGGGACGTTTGTATAGACACAACCCTGTCTTAAAGAGAAGCTATATAGTTTCCATTACGGGGTAAAGTGCGACTGTTTTAAAGTTATTTTATGCCTAAATGGTTCAGGAAAGAAATAATAATATTTCAAACACGTATTTTAAACTATTTCGATACGAAACATGCGAGGCTCCCAGATGTGCCACAAAGTTTTCAGGCTATTTCCGCATGAACGTTTGCATAGATGGCCCCCCGTCTTAAAGGGAAGCTATATTGTTTTCCAAACGGGTTACAGAACGATTCCGTTTACGTTTGTTTATACCTGAATAGCTGAGGAAGGAGGAAATAATATTTCAAACCTGTATTTTTAGTAATTTCGATGCGAAAAATGCGAGGCTCCCACATGTGCCACTAAGTTAATAGACTATTTCAATAGGGGCGTTTGCATAGACAGCCCCCCGTCTTAAAGAGAAGCTTTATACTTATCTAAACGGGTTACAGAACGATTCCGTTTACGTTTGTTTATAATATTTGTAAATGTAATATGTGTGAAGAAAATATGTCCATATTAGCGATTAGGTAGCTCAGTGTCTAAAACTTTGTGGCACATCTGGGAGCCTCGCATTTTTCGCATCAAAATACTTTAAAATACGGGTTTGAAATACTATGTTCACCTTCCTTAACTATTTAGGTACAACATAACGTAAAAGGAGTCGCTCAATACCCCCTTTGGAGAACTATACAGCTTCCCTTTAACACGGGGGATTATCTATACAAACATCCCAGTGGAAATAGCCTGAAAACTTAGTGGCACATCTGGGAGCCTCGCATTTTCCGCATGTGAATAGTTTAAATACGGGTTTGAAATACTATTTCCTCCTTCCTCAGCTATTTAGGTATAAACAAACGTAAACGGAATCGTTCTGTAACCCGTTTGGATAAGTATATAGCTTCTCTTTAAGACGGGGGGCTTTCTATGCAAACGTCCCTATTGAAATAGCCTATAAACTTAGTGGCACATGTGGGAGCCTCGTATTTTTCGCATCGAAATTACTTAAAATACGGGTTTGAAATATTATTTCCTCCTTCCTCAGCTATTCAGGTATAAACAAACGTAAACGGAATCGTTATGTAACCCGTTTAGAAAACTATATAGCTTCCCTTAAACACCGGGGGCTGTCTATGCAAACGTCCCTATTGAAATAGTCTATTAACTTAGTGGCACATCTGGGAGCCTAGACTAAAATCTAGTCTCTGAAATGAACATATCGTACATAAAGAAAACAGTTGTTCAGTTATCTTAATAAAAATATAATAAAAAGGAGCCCAGTGACTCTCTTCATTCCTGATACTGCAGTGATCTAGGCTTGCCAAACATTATAGACTTGCATGGGCTGTATTTGATATATATTTGTATCAGGGTCTGTAAGACAGACTACTGGGAGCCTCGCATTTTTCGCATCAAAATACTTTAAAATCCGGGTTTGAAATACTATTTTCACCTTCCTTAACTAGTTAGGCATAAAATAACGTAAAAGGAATCGCCCTCTGTCCCGTTTTGAAAAACTATATAGCTTCCCTTTAAACGTCCCTATTGAAATAGCCTTAAAACTTAGTGGCACATCTGGGAGCCTCGCATGTTTCGCATGAAAATAGTTTAAATTTACGAGTTTGAAATATATTTTCCCCTTCCTCAGCTATTTAGGTATAAACACCGCGCACACTGGAATCTGTCGAGACAGGACTTTAACTGATCAGAATTTGTAATACAAGTCGATATCAATTGTTCCGAATGTACTATGATTCATAATAATACTTCTTTGAACTTTGTTTCCATTTACATGTGTTATCATCTGTTATAATATTCCTAATACGGACCTCTGTCTAAATCAGACTAACTTTTGACCCCACAACAAGTAAAACGTTCATTTCACCTGGATGTCAAAACAATGACTCAATGAAGTCCAAAGCAGATATTCCACTGCACTGCACAATACACATTGAACGTCAAAAGCCCCTTGCATGAATGCGAATGCGATAGGGTAATTCTCTCAAATGTTGGAGTCAAAAGGAATTTCAAAGCTTTGTACTTATAGATTGCGGTGTTCTCAGCATTTCAGAGAATTCTGCGCTCGTCCTCACGGTAGACTACACCAAATGCATGGTGATAAATGATGATTGGAGATCTCCATTTGTTTGTTGTTTAACGCCACACTCACCAGTATTCTAGCTATATGACGGTGTCTGTAAATAATCGAACCTGCACCAGACAACCCAGTGATTAACATCATGAGCATCGATATACACAATTGGGATACAATGACATACATCAAGTAAGTCAGCGAGCCTGACCACCCGATCCCGTTAGTCGCCTTGCTGACGACCAATTCTAACACGGCGCTTCACGGGTTAATATTGTTAGCAGCGGGTGACCACGCCTGTATGAACACCACCAAGCCGATAGTCCTTCATTTCCTAATGAACGTCCGTATGCCGCGTGATTGCGTTATCAATTCGAATTACGAATTCCCCGATGTCTAACAATAACATCAAAGAGGGTCGGAATTTGTTCACGTGAGAAGGCACTGTCTTCATCTGACAGCCTACCTACCCATAAACCTACAAATGTAGATTTAAAAAAAGCATAACTAAGAAATCATTTTTACGAAATAGGATTGTTAAAAATACTTAAACAAAAATGCCATTAAAATATCCACTTTAAGAACGATTTTGTAAATTCTGTAATTGTGATACTGTTGAAGATGAAGTTCATTTTCAATCTTACTCTGATCTTAGATTTTGGGAAAGATGTAGCTTCCCTAGATCTTATTTTATATACGTAGTAGTTGAAAAGCTTGTACATTAATTTAATGTCAAGTTCTACTTTTCTTAATCCCCCTCGCCGCACTTCGATCTGAAATGCATAATTGGCGTCTCAACGACCACGGGAGGTATTTACAGGTTGTTACAAATAGCAATCCCCGTCATTTGAATCGGCCAGATGATGTATTTTTAGTAATGAATTTGGTATTGTTCGTTATTCATGATGTGACACACTTATGCAATATTTTCGCCTTCGTTAACGGTACCAAAAAAACCAGAGATGTAATGATGATTTCCCCCGATATTGTGCAGTCTGGATCAATTAGAATTGAACTAAAGGGTTTGGCAATGACACTATGGTCATATAATTTCGTCTACCGTAAACAAACCATTTCATCGACTTAGAATTGATTAAGTATGCAACTAACTCTTCTGACAAACACTAAATGTATTTTGATATTAAAAAGTACAGAACATTGAAAAAGTCTCAAGAAGTCGGCGTGAGAGTTCTGGAGACAGATGGTGAACTGGGGGCGTCCCGTATTTCCACAGCCCTGTAATACGGGATCTGGCGAGGGAGACTTGCCGCCAGTCTATGTAACCCAACTCTACCCCGGGTTCACGCTTACTGGCACTTCTTTGTGGCTCCCGGCACACGGCACATATGAGCCTTCCCCCACTCGCTGACGGCCATACAGTTACAATGTACGCCTCACGCGTGGACAACGATGTGTCGTTTTAATGTAATGATGACTCCTACATGTTAAGGAACTACATACCTACAGAAACACACAGCTCCTTGTTTAGCACGGAATAAACACTGTTTTACGTAATACAGGGCATACATATGTGGGACGATCTAACAAGCAGAAAAATACAAACTGAACGGAAGATTTCTTACTGAAATGTAACAACTATAATTATCTAGTTTCGAAATATGTGACCTCTGTAGTATTTCCGCCTGTGACCAATAACCCCAATAAAGTACACGGTTGCGAATGGTTGTAATTCCCCGCTTTTCTATCCCTGACCCACATTACACAAATAACACATTGCTTGCATAAGCAGAGGAAAATTTTGCTCCACATGTGAGTCAGGTATTTGAGTATGTGTACAGGGTATAAATCATCCGATGGTATCAGTGTTATACAACATGAAGGTTATGTATAGCTTGGGCCTGGGTCTGGGCCTGGTCCTCCCTCAGCTCGGGTAGCCACGCCATAATATAACTGCAGGAGATATGAGCTCTTACTATTTCAACGTTTTCGGAGTTGTGTAAAACATTGTATGTAGGATCAAGTAGGTTCAGTGCACACTAGCCCTCGCACCTATTTCAGTGCGTGACTTGGTGGGTGTATTGAGTCAATATGCCAGTGATTAAGTGAGTTGGATTTATCGCCGCTTTCAATAGTATTCCAGTAATATCACGGCGTGTGGGAGGAAAGCCCGAAGTGGTGCAGGTCTCAGAGGTTTACCACTTTGGTGAAACCCACGGGCAAGAAAATGGTGCTGACAAACCTAGAAGCATCATATTCAATTACAAGACGTACCTTCCGTTTGGCAAAGTTGCAAGGCTATGGCCATGATTTTGGGGACTCATCACAATGGCATCACGCGGATTTGCTCTCCTGGTTAACATAACAGACAAGAAAAACATGAAGGTGTTTAAGTCAGCCAGTTGCGGTAAAGGTAATCAGCCGCTGTGTGGGTTGTGTAACTAAACCAATTGCCTTTAGTGTGTTCGGGAGTTAAAATTTAACGTATCATCGGCATTATTTCAGACATATGGCGACGAAAACAACTTTTATTATCTGCAAGCATGCCATATAAATACAAAGTTATATTTAAAAGAAAATGTGTCACACATATTTTAGCATATGGAGAGAAAATGCAGGTTGGACGTACTCCAGTATACTGCCAAGCACGAGGCCACGAGGCAGAGATGTGGACACGTCCTTCAGAGAGTGGACGATCATGTCCACTCTACCGCTCTTCAGAGAGTTCTCTAGCTCCAGTGTCCAGAGTGCGGACTCCCCAATCTGAAGTTATATCATCACTAGAATCAATATGGTCAGCTGAGTGAGTGCATGAAACCAGGCACCCGGGCACACACGTACACTGCTAAAGTGTCTTCAGATCCAAATACAAACCCGAACACGTTCCTTGTTTACCATCTAAGCATGTTTTAGATTTAAAATATGTTCATAATATAAAAGTATTTAGAACCAAACATTCTTCATAATATTTCGATTTAGTATATGCAGTTAATCTGTTGTAAACATACGTACTTCTTTTTGACGAAAGAACGGAGGCTAAATGCCGTATGCCACTATGAAGTATATTCCCCACATTTCTAAAAAATGTTTAAATTGTGGAAATGCTGTAGACGTGGAATGAGATGTTCTTACATGTTTTAGATCTGAAATGTGGTTAAATAAAACATGTAAACCTATCTTCCGTTAAGGGTTCAAACACGTCTCGAGCTATACATGTCTTCATGTTTGATACTGGTCAGCATATTACAGTGTGGTGATGTGTCAGCAGTGATCAGGAGCTAGTCGTGGTACGGTGATCATCCATATGCGATGATCTTAGCTATCGTAAGTCTCATAATGTTGATATGCCTGTGAAAGTCTTAACATCAAGATCGTAATGGGAATCAGCTTTATATTTCAATAACGTTAAGTATGTAGCGGAAACTATTTCTGCATGCATTATTTAAACCTTGAAACCCTCTTTGTAGTTGAATTAAATAAGCTGACATTTATTTATTGATATATGATTTATTAATAAATGATAATTTGAAACAGTAATATACGAAAACTCTATGTGGTGTTCTTCGATAACGTGATGGGTGCCTTAAAATGCCACTGTTTTCTTACCTTAACTATGGACTGGCTCAAATCTCTATCTCCTGGAGTTGACATGGTAACTGAATAACACAAAACAAATCAGATATAAGCATTTTACACAGATTATAAGTTGACTTCTTTGTTTAGATTTAGCAGACTGTGGTGCCCGCCAAATACCTACCTGTTTCAAACTGTATATCTGGGCGGTGCTCCTGAAGTTTCGATACCAAGTAGTTGGACTGAATAAGTGCGAGCTGAAAATGGTAATAAAGGACATGTGTTATGCATTGCATGATGCTCACGGTGTGGAAATAACAAAGAGATAACTCTCCTACCTACAGATGGCCGGCTGCTGCGAGTGTGTCAAGACATTAATAAATACTACAAATGGACACTTTGTTTCCATAATATCCAATACCATAACGTTTGTTTGTTTGTGTGTTAACGCCGCACTCCAGCTATATGACGGCGGTCTGTAAATAATCGAGTCTGGACCAGACAATCCTGTGATTGATATGAGCATCGATCCACGCAGTATGGATACGATGACATGCATCAAACAAGTCAGCGAGCCTGACCACCCGATCCCGTTAGTTGACTTATACGACAAGCACGGGTTGCTGGAGATCTATTCATTGCATGCCAACCAGTCAACACATTCACACTGAGGTACAACCACAAACTCGACCCACTTAGTCGCCTCTACTTGTTTCAGCACCCACCCCACTAGCCACCACCCCCTTTATAAATGTTGTTTTTTTTTTATACGGAATGTAATTATCCACAATGTATGACATAAATAAAACTGTTTCATTTATTAAACGACCCAAGTCGGCATATTTGCTGACCGTTAATAACCGAGAAGGCAGGATTGGATCGGCCCTGGAGATCCATATTGTAATTAAGTCTCAACGTCTACTTTTGGCTTGCAGTAGACACAATGTCTATATGTACATACACAGTCCACATTCCTATCTCAGTTCACATATAGACTCATAAGTATTGAGGTTTCACCAAGTGTGTTACCATGCAGATTGATATATGAAACACAAACTGTCCGTCGGCGTTTACTTCATGTGATTGTGAATGTTATGTACAGAATGTTCTTTTCTTGAAGATGAACATCTTGTTATATTCAAGTGTCCTTTATAAAAAGATGTACGAGATACATATAGCTAAACAGGTCAACTATCTTAGAACATGCATATCCCAAAAGTTGCAATGCAGAAAAAATACAGGATCGATGGTCGTACATATTCGACACGTGAAACATGACTAGACGTATAAAAGTGGGGAGGTGCACGCTAAACGTTGTCGGTCAGCAACTATTTAACTCCGACGTCACGCACGACTATAAAATATAACTGGGGCACAACGGAACATCGTCGACGGATAACTGGAAGTAAAGCAATTGCAGTCAGCTGTTGGTAGGGTATACAATCTCGGTCAATTTGACATAATGCAGCGAGATCCAGCATACGTTGCACTTAATTGCCCATCCGACCTTGTCACAGCTTTCCATATATTTGCTGAAGAGTCCTACAGAAAACATTTTGTTACGTACAGCAACGTTTTCACACGTTAGATCTGACTAGGAGAGCTGGTAAAAGTGTATGTTCAAAATTTTAGACAATATGATCGACTACATGCTTAGCTTGATAGCTGTCCCAGCGAGTGCACAGAGTGACATGAAGACAATAGGGGCTGTATGTCAGGCTATAGAAGAGGACGAAGTGGCAATATTAGGACCCGGCGCACTTCTAGCGAGTGCACAGAGTGACATGAAGACAATAGGGGCTGTATGCCAGGCTAAAGAAGAGGATGAAGTGGCAGTATTAGGACCCGGCGCACTTCTAGCGAGTGCACATAGTGACAATAGAAGACAATAGGGGCTGTATGCCAGGCTATAGAAGAGGTTGAAGTGGCAGTATGAGGACCCGGCGTACTTCTAGCGAGTGCACAGAGTGACATGAAGACAATAGGGTATGTATGCCAGGCTATAGAAGAGGTTGAAGTGGCATTATGAGGACCCGGCGTACTTCTAGCGAGTGCACATAGTGACATGAAGACAATAGGGGCTGTATGCCAGGCTAAAGAAGAGGTTGAAGTGGCAGTATTAGGACCCGGCGTACTTCTAGCGAGTGCACAGAGTGACAATAGAAGACAATAGGGGCTGTATGCCAGGCTATAGAAGAGGTTTAAGTGGCAGTATTAGGACCCGGCGTACTTCAAGCGAGTGCACATAGTGACAATAGAAGACAATAGGGGCTGTATGCCAGGCTATAGAAGAGGATGAAGTGCAGTATGACCGTCAACACAACACCCAACACAATTGTGGGTCCGCCCCTGTGTCAGTAGGTCAGTTAAGCGTTACGTTGTGTAGGCTGAATGATATAAAAAATTCGGCAATACTTTCAGTGTTTTGTAACATAATACCTCATTTCGACACTCCCTATATCAATCCATAAATAATGTTCACATTAATAACATTTTTATTTGAAAAAAAGTAGACCTGTGTTATTTTTTTCATGCGCGTTCACCCCATATTATTGTGATAACGTTTCGCGACCCCATCTCGTTCGCTGTCTCATTTTTTCATATATGTTTTCTTTCACGCCCCCGATGCCTCCCCTACAATAAATTATGTACAAGGCCCAATTACATTTATATGATGAACAATCTAGATATGACAGTACTATCCTTCACGTCTGCAAAACAAATATTGAAAACGGAGTTTGAAGTCTTCTAGTTGTTTTCAAAACGATAAACACAAATTCATGGAATCTACTGATTGACCAGGAGCGAAACTTATACCACAAACTCGTCCACGATAGAGGCATGGAAAGCATACATCATCATCACATAATCCTATCATTTCCATAATAATTTTCGGAGATATCTAATATGTCTTTAGTTCAAAATATTTGATATTCACTTACTTTGCTCTCTCGTGATCCAACTTTAAAGACTCTTTTGGTTGACATATTGGCAGTATAGAGGTGAGGCGCGGAGGGGTTAACGTGCGCGACAGTTGACGGCGACTATGAAGGAGAGTGAGAGGGATAGGGTACCTTATACCCCTGTTGCTGGACCCCTTATCTAACACGGGGCGGGGCCTGTGTTTGAAAACCCGGAAACAAATGCAAATAATCGGGTGAGTCTATGGAGTGGATCATTAAACTGCTGTTATACAAGACAATGCCAGTAGAATATCCGCTGTGCGGGTCGGGGTGTACTAGACACATTTATATGATCACATGCGAGTATGAACCTTGTGCAGTCAGTCGAACGTACATGTAGTTCCCACGCGTCACCCAAGGCTAGTTAACTTACACAGTGGTCGTATCCATGTAAGGATATATCAGCACTTCTAGTGTGTAATTAATATAAAAAAATACTACAACCGCGACGTCTGCGTGAACAAGATGATAAATGTAAATGTGTATTGGTGTCAGGCGAGTGTCTGGGGGTAGGTGGGGTAAGTAGGGGTGGTGGTGTCAGGAGTGTGTCTGGGGGTAGGTGGAGTAAGTAGGGGTGGTGGTGTCAGGCGAGTGTCTGGGGGTAGGTGGAGTAAGTAGGGGTGGTGGTGTCAGGAGTGTGTCTTGGGGTGAGTGGGGGTAGTGTTGTCAGGTGTATCTGGGGTGAGTTGGGGTGGAGGTGTCAGGTGTATCTGGGGTGAGTGGGGTTGTAGTGTCAGGTGTGTGTCAGGGGTGAGAGGGGGTAGTGGTGTCAGGCGTCTATCCGGGAGTGAGAGGGTGTGGTTGCGTCAGGTGAGTGTCTGGGGGTGACTTGGGGTAGAGGTGTCAGGTGTGTCTGGGGTGAGTGTGTGTGTGTGTGTGTGGGGGGGGGGGGGGTGTCAGGTGTGTGTCTGGGGGTAAGTTGGGGTAGTGGTGTCAGGCGTGTATCGTGGGTGAGAGGGGTTCGTGGTGGTGTCAGGTGAGTGTCTGGGGGTGGGGTGTCATGCGATGATGTCAGATGTGTGTCTTGGGTGACAGGAAGTGGTGGTGTCAGGTGTGTGTCTGGGGTGACTGAGCGCCAGGTGTGTGTGTGTGTGTGGGGGGGGGGGGGTTCTTGGGGTGATGTCAGGTGTGTGTCTGGGGTGAAAGGAGTGGTGGTGTCAGGTGTGTGTTTTGGGTGAGAGGGGGTGGTGATGTAAGGTGTGTATCTGGGGGGTGGTGGTGTCTTGGGGTTAATGTCAGGTGTGTGTCTTGTGTGAGAGGAAGTAATGGTGTCAGGTGTGTGTCAGGTGTGTGTCGGTGTGTGTGTCTGTTGTGAGTGGTGTCAGGTGTGTGTCTGGGGTGACTGAGTGCCAGGTGTGTGTCTGGGGTGAGTGGTGTCAGGTGTGTGTCGGTGTGTGTGTCTGGGGTGACTGAGTGCCAGGTGTGTGTCTGGGGTGAGTGGTGTCAGGTGTGTGTCGGTGTGTGTGTCTGGGGTGAGTGGTGTCAGGTGTGTGTCGGTGTGTGTGTCTCGGGTGAGTGGTGTCAGGTGTGTGTCGGTGTGTGTGTCTCGGGTGAGTGGTGTCAGGTGTGTGTCGGTGTGTGTGTCTCGGGTGAGTGGTACTCACTGCTGTAGTAGGCGGCCTGTCACTACCATTGTAGAAGTTGTAGTACCCGCAATAGTACTCACTGCAGCAGTAGACGGCCTGTCACTACCACTGTTTTAGTGCCAGGTGTGTGTCTGGGGTGAGTGGTGTCAGGTGTGTGTCGGTGTGTGTGTCTGGGGTGACTGAGTGCCAGGTGTGTGTCTGGGGTGAGTGGTGTCAGGTGTGTGTCGGTGTGTGTGTCTGGGGTGAGTGGTGTCAGGTGTGTGTCGGTGTGTGTGTCTCGGGTGAGTGGTGTCAGGTGTGTGTCGGTGTGTGTGTCTCGGGTGAGTGGTACTCACTGCTGTAGTAGGCGGCCTGTCACTACCATTGTAGAAGTTGTAGTACCCGCAATAGTACTCGCTGCTGTAGTAGACGGCGTGTCACCACCATTCTAGAAATTGTAGTACCCGCAATAGTACTCACTGCTGTAGTAGACGGCCCGTCACCACAATTATAGAAGTTGTAGTACCCGCAATAGCACTCACTGCAGCAGTAGACGGCGAGTCACTACCATTGTAGTAGTTGTAGTACCCGCAATAGCACTCACTGCAGCAGTAGACGGCGAGTCACTACCATTGTAGTAGTTGTAGTACCCGCAATAGTACTCACTGCTGTAGTAGGCGGCCTCTCACTACCATTGTAGAAGTTGTAGTACCCGCAATAGTAATCCCTGCTGTAGTAGACGGCCTGTCACTACCACTGTTTTAGTTGTGGTAGCCGAAATAGTACTCACTGCTGTAGTAGACGGCGCGTCACTACCATTGTAGTAGTTGTCGTAGCCGCAATAGTAGTTGTAGTACCCGCAATAGTACTCAATGGGGTATTCACGATAGTAATATTATTGACCACAATCATGTAGTCACACCACTATCAGTTTAATGGAGTTACAATAGAGTGAGTAAATATGGTTTTACGCCACGTTTCATTCTATTGCAGGAAGATCAATAACGGGGGACACCAGAAATGGGGTTCACAAATTGTACCCATGTCTGGAATCGAACCCAGGTCTTCAAGTCTTTAAATAGAGGTCGTACCACTAAGATTGTACTGGTTGTAGCACTGGTAATTTTAAAGAAGTCGTACAACCATCATGTGTAAGTAGTTCTCTTCTATCTTTCTGATTTGATGATAGCGGCGTTATAACCGGGTCGTAATACAAGTATGATCTGTTCGTGGAACACTGATGTAATCCTGAGACTCAATTTGTTGGCGAGGTTCGTCAAGCCCGTGAAGTCCAGTGCCTTAACACATCACATTGTGATTAAATGGCCGAACTGGGATCTCAAAATACGATCTTCAATGCACTTGTCGTGGGGACTATATTGAACCCTGGCTCGGAATTACTGAGCAAGGGTTCACAGATTGCTTTAGTGTTTCACAAATTGCTTTAGTGTTTCACAGATTGCTTTAGTGGTTCACAAATTGCTTTAGTGTTTCACAAATGGCTTTAGTGGTTCACTGATTGCTTAAGTGTTTCACAGATGCTTTAGTGTTTCACAAATTGCTTTAGTGGTTCACAGGTTGCTTTAGTGGTTCACAAATTGCTTTAGTGTTTTACAAATTGCTTAAGTGGTTCACAGATTGCTTTAGTGTTTCACAAATTGCTTCAGTGGTTCACAGGCTGCTTTAGTGTTTCACAAATTGCTTAAGTGGTTCACAGATTGCTTTAGTGGTTCACAGATTGCTTTAGTGGTTCACAAATTGCTTTAGTGTTTCACAGATTGCTTTAGTGTTTCACAAATTGCTTAAGGGGTTCACAAATTGCTTAAGTGGTTCACAGGTTGCTTTAGTGGTTCACAATTTGCTTTAGTGTTTCACAAATTGCTTAAGTGGTTCACAGATTGCTTTAGTGGTTCACAGATTGCTTTAGTGGTTCACATGTCATTGTTTTAATGGTTCACAAATCGGCTTAGTAACGTACATGTTCATATCCCAGAGGGACATATATTGAAGCACTTCTCTTCAGAACAGTTTTTCATAAGTTGTCACCAAACATTTGTTTGCAGTTATGTAAGTATGTCGTAATGATGTTTCATTGTGGTGAAACACGAGCTTCGTACGTACCCTTATATAAGGAGGTGATTTTATAGTCACGGTTTAATGAATCGCTGTTTTTTGGACACTTTGAAAAAGCCTGCTTATGTAAAGTTTCATCCCACATTGCTATCTATAACCCAGTTTTACGTACTGGAACACTCAGATGTGTTTACATAACCTGTGTGAGTTTTGAGCTTTTGGCGGGTGCTATGGCGGAGTTTAGTGAAGGATGCAGGCTTGGTAACTACACATTTAGATCACGAGCTTCACGTTGCCCTGCTCGATATGCTTCTGTGTATGCTGTGTCAGCCAAACGTACACGAGAACCGCAAACATAATTTAATTATATTTCAACTTGGCATCGAGCTTTAACCAATGCCTTGTATATTGCGGTTCATTGTTGTGATACGTATACCATTGCTCGGTAAGTTACACGCAAAGCTGCCGTGTACCAATGTACAGTAGTGAGCTATGCAATGATACTATTGTATCTTAAAGCAATATCTTAAGTCTTATATAATGGTACTAGGTTGTCTCAGTAGTAGTCGTGGTAGTGGTAGTAGTAGTGTTCGTAGTGTTAGTGGCAGTGGTAGTAGTCGTGATAAATACAGGCCTTCTCCCGCACGTTCCCATATCTTACAGGATATCTGCATGCAGTGTGGTTCAGGTAATAGTGACACAGGCAGATACAGTAATCTTGGAGCTAACGGGGGTCATTTGCTTCAGCCTTGATAATATGCGTTACTGGGTAATTATTCAATTTGTGCATTTAGGCATGTGTGAAATGATGAGGCGAAAAGGTCTGAAAGAGTTCAATCAGCTTTTGCTGGCCATAATACAAGCAAAGTATCTGTCGTCTGGATGTCGTGCCACGTCAGACACCCCCCGCTGTTACTTGCGCAGACATGCTATATGTGGACAGATACTAGACAGTATAGCTACACAGAACACTGGGGCTTTGTTGTCTCTTCTTCCCGTGGTATTTATATGCCTTTTCCATGCGGTTTGAGTCTTCACAGAGAGAAGAAGAACTCTATGAAACCCAATGTCGATTCATAGCCAACGTACTGTTAGCTCACAGGTATAACTTCAGTAACCCATGCTTGCCGTAAAAGGCGACTATGCTTTGTAAGAGGCGACCAACGGGATCGGGTGGTCAGTCTCGCTGACTTGGTAGATGCATGTCATCGCATCCAAACTGCGTAGATCGCTGCTCATGATGTCAATCAACAGACTCTCTTATTTACAGACCGCCGTAATGCAGCTGGACTATTGCTGAGTGCGGCGTTAAACAATAAACAAACACATCTAACATAAGGGCCTCTCTCCGGGAAGTATTAGTGGCAAGACAGGTGACTGAGCTCCGACCTAGAAATACTTTGGGAGAGAGCGTGATATTAAGTTGCCGCCCCAAACTGATTGAGTGTCTTTTTAAGAGTGAGCATGTCCGAATATGTCTGTGCTGACTCCAATTAACATTACAGATATGTATAGATATACGTTGTTTTTTCACCTGTTCTGATGTGATATCAGTTTGATGAGTTGTCTCGACTACTGTTCAGTGCCAGTGCAATCTGAGACTGATTTTTTTCAGTTATGTATATATACCACGGCTAACTCAAAGTGGGAGTAGTAGTCTCTCTTAAAGGTTAACATTGATTGTACTGGTTGTTCGTTAAGATGGTGGTCTTCGTGAGGTTTTATAAAGATGTTATAGTTTTCCAAATGTCCAAATAAAGAATATTTTTAAATCTGCATGCCGACTGAACAAAACATGTAGGTGTTTTTTTCTCAGCTATCATTGTGTTACCATTCTGGGTATCCATCTTGGGGACTGCACACGTGTTGGGTAAGATGGGCTGTACTGACTGACCCAGTAACACACACAGATGTAACCATGGGTTGCTGTCTGTGTGATTCACTGTGTCAGGTTCCACTCACAATGTGCTGGATACTTATCAATACGATGCAAACTGTATGTGTATTGCGTCTTTGTTTGTAATTTGTGTGACTATTTCTATTTAAAGTGTGTACATATTCCATAGTTTGGGAACATTCTTCTGGTTTTCTTTGGTAGGCCTTCTTGCGGTGGCTTATGAAGGAAAGTGTAAAAGATTGCGAAGTATGAAGCGTCATTAAAATCTACTGACCCGTAGTTAACAGTGACGTTAAAGTTTGGTGCTCATGTACTCGGGGCCCGTTCCACGGAGCGACCGTAGCGCCAAGGCGATCAGAACTCCGATCCTTTAACAACATAGATTTACGACTGTCGTTTAGCTACGATCGCCTTTTAGCTAAAGCTACTTGCTGTAATACTAAATACGGCTACATTTCGGCGCACCATGGGAGACATTCTCACCAGAATAGGTTTCGTTTATATGAACTGAACTGAACAGTGTTTCTGTCATTCATGTTATTCATGATATATCTTGTTAACACGTTGCAGATATTTACTGTTTTAACCACTATCAAAGCTGAAACAGCTGTATATTTATTTTTCCGTTGGAACAAAATATAAAGTTGACGTCCCCCTGCACTGTTGTTGAGCACTGGCTTCCTTCGAGGGCGAACCGTCAGAGTGAAGGCCAAACCTGTATGAACGTCGCAGCAGAGAAATTATAGTAGATCGTATAGAGAATCCATGATCGGAGATTTTGACATAACCTTAAAAGCGAGAGGTATCATTAGCGCGTGCAGAAAAACTCCAACATCCTATTATTTGGTTAATATGAATATGATTTAATAAAAGTAATGGTACGAAGTGCCTTAAAAGTTGAAACGCGAAGGTTAACCTATTTATCGGAGACCAAACTGAATAAGAAATCAGTAAACAACCACACAAGATCTATGAATAATAAACACATTATATTGAAAGACACAGTATTAAGTTTACAATGCAAGTATGTAGCAGCAGCAATAGATAATAGCCCCTGGACTAAATGTGCCCTCACGCCTGTTCAGAATGTATCACTGTCAATTGTCTTAACAGAATGACGTGCTCTGGAATTCGGAAATAGTGTTGGAGGCTGTGGCAGGAAGCCGATGTTTTCAGATAAATATTCTGACCGCAAGGGGAACGTAGAAAAGACGCAAGTCAGTTCGTAGAAACTCCCTCGTCTCTCTTTGTGGAGGTACATCCAGCCCTTTAGAGACCGTCGCCTCACGAAACTTATCGACAGTCTGTCCCGAAAGTGCATCAACAACAGCATAGCCCGTTTGCGAAGCTCTCTGTACCGAGGTGTCAATCCCTTGCTACCACAATAACTGGCGGAGGTCACACTAGTTAAATATTTTACGAGAGCCTCAATCAGTTTGTTGCCACCAACAATAAACACAATAAACTTATATTTTCTTCTGTCACATAACAGTGATCTAGATAAGCCTAACTTCTCCAAACAAGACAAGACATTTACCATCACAGGTCACTGCAAATCGATCACATCTATTTTCAGTATAGGCGCGGAATCGATTGGTTGTATTTACACTTCTTCGCTGTATTTACTGGGATGAGCGCAGCGAAGGTATTCCACTGTGGGTAAGCAGTTAAACACACGGCCTTTGTCCCGAAGTACAAAAACGTTGATATCAAGAGTAAAATGTTTAAGTGATCTTTACACATGAACGTGGCCGAATCGTTATGGCTTTACAGTGATAGCACAAGTTTATTACGAGTGCTTAGGAACGTCTGTTTTGTGGTCATGTCTTTCGCCCAATGAAGAATATGAATATATAAATATGTATGAAAAACGTTAAATCCAATCCTCCCTAACTCATAAATTAGAAACAGATATATGCCCGAGAAACACTTATCTTCCCGAGGCTTACAATGTAACCCGTTTACCAGTTGAACACAAACACAACTTGTCATTTGGACATCATACTGTTGACTAAGACAGTGTGACAGTGGGTACTGCTGGATGTAGACACAGTGATCATATCTGAATTATCACTGCTCGCTGCTCACGGTATAAACAGAGTAGCCAATGTTTATAACAAAAAATAACATGATTATTGAGTGGCGTCATCTTGCAATCCACAAGATAGGAAAGCAATACTCGACCATTTGTGCAGAGTGCATCAAACCAAGTCAGCGAGCCTGACCAACTGATCCCGTTAGTCGCCTTTTACGCCGAGCATAGTCGCCTCTTACGACAAACATGGGTTGCTGAAGACCTATTCTACCCCGGATCTTCACGGGTTTACAACTACTACTACTACTACTACTACTACCTAAAACTATTACTACTACCTACTACTATTATTACTACCATTGCTACAACTACTTCTACCTAAAACTGTTACCACCATTACTATAGAAAGCCAGTTGGTCAAGCAAAGAGGACATTATAAAAAAGTGTGATTGACATTCAAGTTGAATAAGTAAACATAATCTCTGCTATACTGAACTCAAATAGAACGCTGTGGGACATTGATTAATACAATCTCGAATACTGTATGTGAGTGACTGAGTGAGTTAATGTTGAATGTCACATCGTCAATAGTTCAGCCATATCGTGACTATCGATGGTTAAACATAAGAAATACATTTAATCTATATACAAAAACTGCAAACGAAGGACAGTAAAATAACTAGACTTATCGCAGAAACAAATCTATTAGTAGTATGTAAATATAAAAAGGATAGTACAATACACAACAATAAAGATAAAAACGGGCTATAGATCGCTAGCAAGTGAAGGTAGATCACCATACTAGGGACCATGGGGACTTACAGTGCCTTTGCTACCTGCATGGACCCCAGCAGGATCAACATCATCCCTTCAGGTGTTGGCGATTATTGACACATTTAGTCAAGATATCAAACATCATATATTCTATTATTGAAAACGTGGCAGAAATAAAACTTACAATTTTGAATGAAGTAGTCTTACATACCCTCTCAGGGCGACAGTAATTTTACACTAATTTTACCTCCTTCGAGGATACAGCCACTAACAATCTCAGTTATCAAATTTATTCCACCAATTATAAAAAGATCCTTCATTACATACAAAACATGTCAATCAGAATTTATGAAATAACTCAATTTCTTTAAAAACCGACGATTAAGTGATAACTTATACTAAAAAGATCCTTAATGAAGTGTGGCGATTGACTGTACACAGCCAGATACTGGTAGTTTAGACGACATGTACAACTAGCCACACGGTGCGGACTCAAATCAAAATGTTGGTGTTTTATTGAATGTAAATTCAGTATTATGATGAATGATGCGCCGTCGGTACTCTAGTTTGTGTTGCCTTCCATTTATGTCAGTCTATCACACAAATGCACTTTCATGTTGGTGTGGCACCAGCATTGACTCAACATCCTCGACACATTCTTACTGCCATTGCTCGGGATGCGCGCAGCACATAGAAGTAGGTCACACATGTCAAACTTTCACTTGAAGCAAGTACGAAATCTAAATGCAATGGACACCACATAATCTGGTGACCATGTGACATGTCCTCCGGCGACTGGAACAGATATACATGTGCGGTGATGGGTGACGATGGTACCTGGGCCTCAGTGAGGTACAAACTACACACGAGATATCCGACCTCGGTTGTTTGCAGAAAAGAAAAGGTCAATGGAGACAAATCTGACTTATCTTCTGTTGATATCACTCATCGGGCATTCGTGCCCTCTAGGTAAGTCATAAAATGTATTTACTTCATAGATGTATTATCTGAGGTCCGAGAGGACTTAAACGTTTTATGTTTTAATATAAATTTCATGTAAGATCGATTATTCTAATTAGCTACCCTTTGCTCATGCTTCAAGACTGTAGGCCATTTCCTAATACATGCAGGATAGTGAGTGCCCGGATCGTAGATATCAGGGAAATACAGACTGAGACGTTGATGATGTCCCCCCATTCATGTTCAGCCCAGAAAGAAGGCGATGTGATACACGTGGAGCTGTGCAGGTGGAATTATCACGATATACAACCACAGTTATTCTCATGACATTTAACATCATGTGGGTGATACTTTTATAATTCAAATGTATCCGTATTAATGTAGCACTATAAAATGATGACTGTGTGTGGTACCAGCCCTAATACACCCAGATGACCCCACTCCGTCTCACACCCACCCCATCCACCCCGCCTGCAAATGGGCTACAGGGACCGTGTATTGTAGTATCTCGAGTATCTAACAGATGGGTCCATGCAAGGTAGGCACAGCATGCTTCCGAATTCAGCACACGTCGGAATCATGTGTAGGAAGTTCACACAGAAGTGACCAGCTGCAGCCAGATACGGTCAGCGAGGGAACAGGTTCACAAGTCACTTAAATGTGTCAGTAATGAGACCCTGGCATGCCTGCTATGCACATCATCAGTTTCAATCAATCACCTGTCAGTTGTACACTTGTAGTATGAACATTCACGACAGAGGTAATTGCTGTCTACCGTACCTGTTTAGCCCCGGCCTTGGCTGGGCACATAATGGTCAGCAGGGAGTTGGCCTTCCCAGAGGCGGCCCTGTAAGGAGGTCAAACAAAAGCCAGGGCTACTTAGTGGACGAATATATCCAGGGGTCAATAACAACATACACGACAAAGAAATAGCATACACGAATAGTGTATTGTAGTATTCAGGCTTTATCTCTCATATTATTTAAAAGTACACCCTTTATAGGCTTTGTATGATTATGCATGTATGTGTCTTCTTTGTCAATTTTCGAATATGTTATGTCAGTCAGGAAAACATATATTGTTAAAATAAAGAGTGATCAAATGCAATTACATTATAAGTTGTCAACCGATGTCGAGGGCTATATGGTGCCATGTCCCCTGTGTGAGAGCCTATGTACACCGAGCCGTTAGGTTCACACGCAGTGCACATCACACCACATACCTTACGTATTTACACCACCGACATTCATTCATACAGACCCTAAATTCATGTCCGACGTTTCACAGAGTAAAACTCTTTACGAGGTATTTCCCTTTACCATTCGAATAACCATCGGATCGTTTCAGCCCAACGATACGTATGCGAGATAAGCAAGTTATCAAGAGGGTGTTCCGATTAATTTCTCAGCGGGTTACATGAGCGGGCTACATGGAAAATAATTGCCCGCACCATAACCAATCAGAAACTAGTATTTTAATGTAAGGTGAGATAAATACTTATGTTCTTACCTTACTAACGCAACGCCCCCCTGACCGAAATTTGAAGACATTCATATAATCACTGGTTTCCTTTATTTGATCATATTTCAATACAAAAAGGCAAAATAACCAAAGCGAAACGACGACAAACACGTCAGACCCACGATCACCAGTGTGTGTTTGACACAAGAAGGGGCACTATCTAAATATATATATAAACATAGCCACAAAATGAAAACTAATACAAAAAAATGAAAAAAATATCAATCGCCTATATTTATCTTTCAAACATCAATACGATTGATAATAGATATAGTGACTACCAAGCCGTAGATATTGTCTGATTACAGTGTATGAATAACTGTTCTCATCGTCGACCTTTATCATGTCATTGAAACGCTGCAGAAATAAGACACGATAGAGAGACAACTAGCCGTCCCGCAACACGGTGTAGAGCAAGTATCACTAACCAAATCTTGAGGCTCGATACAATGACATATTGCTCTCCTTACATGCTGCTTACACGTCATGGTCTGACATTGCGTAGCGTATTTACTTTAAAGGCCCGTAGGGTGGTAGAGTGAGAGAGTGAGTATGTTTTTACACACTGTTCAGCAATATTTCAGCAATATCACGGCGGGGACACCAGAAATGTGCATGACACATTGTACACATGTGGAGACTCGAACCCAAGCCTTCGGCGTGACGAGCGAACACTTTGACCACCAGGCTACCCAACCGCTCCAGACTGCTAGATCTCACTTACATAAGAACATTTGTAACGTATTAACTATGGAGGCCAGTAGACTGCTTGATGTGAGTAACGCAATGCCACATTGTGTAGCGTATTTTCTACGAAGGCCAGTAGGCTGCTTGATGTTACTTACATAAGGGCACATTATGTAGCGTATTTTCTATAGAGGCAAGTAGGATGCGTGTTGTTACTTACATAAGAACACGTTGTGTAGCGTATTTTCTATGGAGGCCAGTAGGCTGCTTGATGCTTATTACATAAGGGCACATTATGTAGTGTAATTTCTATGGAGACCAGTAGACTGGTTGATATTACTTGAATAAGGACACATTGTGTAGCGTATGCATTTATGGAGGCCAGTAGGCTGTTTGATGTTACTTGCATAAGGGCGCATTATGTAGCGTAATTTCTATGGAGGTCAGTAGGCTGCTTGATATTACTTGCATAAGAACACCTTGTGTAGCGTACTTTCTATGGAGGCCAGTAGGCTACTTGATATTACTTGAATAAGGACATATTGTGTAGCGTATTCTTTATGGAGGCCAGTAGGCTGCTTGATGTTACTTGCTTAAGGGCACAATATGTAGCGTATTTTCTATAAAGGCAAGTAGGCGTGTTGTTACTTACATAAGGACATGTTGTGTAGCGTATTTACTATGGAGGCCAGTAGGCTGCTTGATGCTTATTACATAAGGGCACATTATGTAGTGTAATTTCTATGGAGGCCAGTAGGCTACTTGATATTACTTGAATAAGGACGTATTGTGTAGCGTATGTATTTATGGAGGCCATTAGGCTGCTTGATGTTACTTGCATAAGGGCGCATTATGTAGCGTAATTTCTATGGAGGTCAGTAGGCTGCTTGATATTACTTGCATAAGAACACATTGTGTTGAATACTTTCTATGGAGGCCAGTAGGCTACTTGATATAACTTGAATAAGGACATATTGTGTAGCATATGTATTTATGAAGGCCAGTAGGCTGCTTGATGTTACTTGCATAAGGGCGCATTATGTAGCGTAATTTCTATGGAGGCCAGTAGGCTGCTTGATGCTTATTACATAAGGGCACATTATGTAGTGTAATTTCTATGGAGGCCAGTAGACTGGTTGATATTACTTGAATAAGGACACATTGTGTAGCGTATGCATTTATGGAGGCCAGTAGGCTGTTTGATGTTACTTGCATAAGGGCGCATTATGTAGCGTAATTTCTATGGAGGTCAGTAGGCTGCTTGATATTACTTGCATAAGAACACCTTGTGTAGCGTACTTTCTATGGAGGCCAGTAGGCTACTTGATATTACTTGAATAAGGACATATTGTGTAGCGTATTCTTTATGGAGGCCAGTAGGCTGCTTGATGTTACTGACATAAGAACATATTATGTAGCGTATTTTCTATAGAAGCCTACAGGCTGCTTGATGTTACTGACATAAGGACATATTATATAGCGTATTTTCTATAGAGGCCAGTAGGCTGTTTGATGTTACTGAAATAAGGACACATTGTGTAGCGTATTGTCTATGGAGGCCAGTAGGCTGCTTGATGTTACTTACATAAGGGCACATTATGTAGTGTTATTTCCATGGAGGCCAGTAGACTGGTTGATATTACTTGAATAAGGACACAGTGTGTAGCGTATTTATTTATGGAGGCCAGTAGGTTGTTTGATGTTACTTGCATAAGGGCACATTATGTAGCGTAATTTCTAGAGAGGCCAATAGGCTGCTTGTTGTTACTTACATAAGAACACGTTGTGTAGCGTATTTTCTATGGAGGCCAGTAGGCTGCTTGATGTTACTAGCATAAGGACACATTATGTAGCGTATTTTCTATGGAGGCAAGTAGGCTACGTGTTGTTACTTACATAAGGACACATTTTGTAGCGTACTTTGTATAGAGGTCAGTAGGCTGCTTGATGTTACTGACATAAGGACACATTATGTATCGTATTTTCTATGGAGGCCAATAGGCTGCGTTATTCCTTACATAAGGACACAATGTATAGCGTATTTATTTATGGAGGCCAGTAGGCTGCTTGATATTACTTGCATAAGGGCACACATTGTGTAGAGTACTTTCTATGGAGGCCAGTAGGCTGCTTGATGTTACTAGCAAAAAGGCGCATTATGTAGCGTACTTTGTATAGAGGCCTATAGGCTGCTTGATGTTACTGACAAAAGGACACATTATGTAGGGTATTGTCTATGAAGGCCAATATGCTGTGTTATTCCTTACATAAGGACACATTGTGTAGCGTAATTTCTATAGAGGCCTATAGGCTGCTTGATGTTACTGACATAAGGGCACATTATGTAGTGTAATTTCTATGGAGGCCAGTAGACTGGTTGATATTACTTGCATAAGGACATATTGTGTAGCGTATTTTTATGGAGGCCAGTAGACTGCTTGATGTTACCTGCATAAGGGTGCATTATGTAGCGTATTTTCTGTGGAGGCAAGTAGGCTACGTGTTGTTACTTACATAAGGACACATTATGTATCGTATTTTCTATAGAGGCCAGTAGGTTGCTTGATGTTACTGACATAAGGACACATTATGTAGCGTTTTTTCTATAGAGGTCTATAGGCTGCTTGGTGTTACTGACCTAAGGACACAGTGTGTGGCGTATTTTCCATAGAGGCCTAAAGGCTGATTGATGTTACTGACCTAAGGACACAGTGTGTGGCGTATTTTCGGTAAAGACCAGTAGACAAGTGAGTGAGTGAGTGAGTATGGTTTTACGCCGCTTTTAGCAATATTCCAGCAATATCACGGCGGGGGACACCAGAAATGGGCTTCACACATTGTACCCATGTCGGGAATCGAACCCGGGTCTTCGGCGTGACGAGCGAACGCTTTAACCACTAGGCTACCCGACCGCCCCACCAGTAGACAAGGACACACTGTGACATTGTGCATGATAACAACAGGGAGTCATTTATTGATTCAATTTCCAACCATGTCTTCTGGCTTTTTCAAAAATCATGTCAATGACTGTGCACACATTTGCAAGAAGTAGCTGCACTTGTGTAGATTATGGTGCGCAATGTTTGTTTATTTCTCCAGAACCGCTTCATAGAGGTATACAGGTCAACTTTTCCACGTTTGAAAAAACACAGGCGCATTGAAGCTGATTTTTATATTTTCCTAAAATATGTTATAAAACATTCAATCAAGAATATTGTTTGCTTTCAATGGCAACCATATTAACATAAACTAACATATAATTTGATGACATTTGCCTCAGTATTGCCTAACACAATTATTATTGTGATCTGTTATTAATCACCACATCGAGACTTTGGCCACGCCTCCGTGTGTGTGAATTATGTTTTACTAGCTACGTTGTGAGCTACATAGAGAGTTATGTTATAGAGTTGTTGCGACTGTGTCTAACCAGGTTTCCGACTCTGCACATTGAACTGTATATGTGATCTAATTGCGTATTGTTCAAGGTGACAGGTACGCATCGTTATTTATAGCCACTCTGCAGGCTGTTCATGGGGTGACGGTAGACGCCCGTTACAGTCAATCCCGTGTTAAATACAGGGATCAAAGAAAAAACTAAATCTTGTTTATCCCTCACGTTGTTACGGAAACATCGTTGTCCATGTCGACGCTGTTATTAAAAATTGTATATGTGTAGATTTGTTCGTGCGTTTGTTTCACAAAGATTCATAATGAATGCATCGTATCACCCGTTAACGTGTTGTTTTACCATTCCTGTTGTGATTTGATTTCAGTTTATTTCTCAGATATAATACCGACATGGCAAGATGTGGAAATCTAGGTTTACCTGCACTAATACATCAGGTATATGATTACAGTAAGGGTTCGGCGTCAATGACAGCAACATAGCCATGCACGTTCCTTATTATCACGTGACTTGATGAGGTATATTCCAAACACATATTGGATATATACACCAGGAAAACGCCAAGGACCCTTTTATGTTACTTAACTCCGATATTAAATTATCTTTTTTTTTAAAAATTGCACAATAACTCCTGTTTCCCAGTCAGTTATAGCATATGATGCAAAGAAAATAGTAGTTACAAAACTACTCGTCAAGGAAAGGTTATAACACATGTAATTAGATAATCAATTTCAGTTTCTATGTTTCAATATGAGTATGAAACTTTTGTAAATCAATCCAACAATTATTAAAATTCTTTTTGTGTGAAGTAATTAGTAATCAGTGCTAACGTTTTAGGTATCTTGTGGGATCAAGGTTAATGTTCGAGATTGATCAATCATCATACATCATGTGCACTGCACCTCCTTGCATGACGTGTTGACTCGTTCTACATAAAGTAAATTCGATGACTAAGTGAGAGATGTGTTATATGTAGCGAACGCTGATTTGTCTATTTAGAAAATGGTGTCCTGATGCAAGTATACGAAGATGACTTTGAAGTACAAGATCACTGGGAAGCAATCCTGCATTGTGCCGTTAGTTATCATGAAGTCAGGCAGGAACCGTGTTCCAACATATGGTGGTCGCACGAGGCTGACCGTCACCTGGAGACGAACCCGGCACACGACCACACTACCTACCGAGTGACCACAGAGCTCATCAAGTATGAATCCCATCTTGAGATTTTGTCCTTTAGTGACAAAGTCAAAGGTGTTTACACATGCAAGGCTAATTGTGGGAACAGCATCTATGGTATCAGTTGCTTGGTTGAAGGATTCCCACATGCAAGTAGGTATTGCTGATACACTCAGTGGAATTTCAGTTTTAAATAATTACATGTTTGACTGTGAGTATTCGTCATCTGGGAATGAGTACAAGTCATATGACTTCCACTCCCAGGGTTGGTGCGTATTGATAAGAGTTGTTTCCCTCTTGAGGTACTGCCTTGACTGACTTTGAGCAGCCTAAATAACTTTTTGCCCGGACGGATCTGTATGTGCGATACGCTTTGATCAGTGTACTGTTTCTACCGTCCATGTGAGTTGCCGTACGCATCACACCCTGTTGCTTAATACAAGATTTCGTATACTGTAGCTAAAGTCATAGACTTCTATACTGTTAAGACAATCAGTATTTGTTATAATACATACGAGTGACAGGTTATGTGCAGCAGTTTCAGGCAGTCGCCAAAAGTTACCTGGAAGCCACTTGGCCCAGAACTTCTATACAAATATTGGCCCAAAACAAGGACGTGTGTGAAAACTATGTTTTACTGCTGAACATTCATTATATTTGCAGTTATGTCGTCTTTATTACTGTGAACAATTGTTAATTAGCCTTTGCTAACCAAGGTGTCATTGGTGGTTTCAGATCGCAGTTCTCTATGTTCCGAAAAGAAATTTAACCTGAATAGCATTGCTTCCACGACTGGTTCTGGGGTGGACAGCCACACTGGTGTGTATTTCGTGACAGCTATCGGCGCCATAGTCTCCTGTGCCGTGGTCATCACGGGTCTACTGCGGTGGCTTCACAAGCGGCGCCAGGCTGGCAAACACTACAGACAGATTGTCCGGAACATGTCCCGATCGTCGCCACCCAACCAGGCTACTAATACATCCACGTCAGATCATCAACGACGTGAATTCCCGTTTCGGAACGTACTTCTACCCCCGCTGCCTCAGTCAATATTTGGGCACATGCCCGATCAGGTTGTGTATCAGCATATGCCAGATGGTTCACAGATTGTATTCATACCTGCAACGAAGCTTCCAAGTTATGAAGAATCATTATCACCTCAAAGAAGACCATCACCAAGCCCTGAAAATGTTGCGACGCCAATTGGAACATCGACATTACGTGTTCAATCTAAGTCTGAACCACGTGAAACGTCTTCAGCGAGGATGTCTGGAAGTGAGACGTCAGCTGCAAGTCTGCCTCCAAGCTATACAAGTACATTTGAAGGCCTGAAAGATCAAGAGACAAACAGTGACCTCAGTATGTCTTCAGATGAGGATGATGAGAATCAGGGACTAACTCAACCTACGACAACACATACTGGAGTGCATAATCACATGACCCCTTACAACCCTTTCCTATGAGGACTGGAATCCCAAACTGGATGACTGGCCATACTCCCCCTGCATACAGCGATGATGCACTAAGGCTAAACTTTCAACATCTTTGGAGCTATTTACATGTCAGTTTATGTAAGAAAGGTATCTTAAAAAGTAGATAAAGACAGGGGTGGAATACGGTAGAAGTGCAATTGAATTTACCTGTGCATATTACCAGAGCTGCCTTAACACGACATCAAGAAGTGCAATAAATAATTGGTGAATGTGACTGTGTATGCAATAATCTGGATTTATGAGTTAATCATGGTATAAAATGTACTTTTACACTCTCACATCTCTTCAGAAAGTGTTTTGTTGACCATACCGTATTACATTTAAAACTTCAACTCTTCGCGTGTTCAACTTACATTAATAAATGGAACATTCCAAATGCTGTATAAGAGAAACCTCAATAATAATGTGATTATTAACACTAAGGTAAGCAATGAAACACTCGTTACATTTAGCTATAAGACAATTAAAGTATAAAACATGTGAAGTTATGAAATCGCCAGTAGAAAAGTAATGATAATAATTTAAGCTATACATCTGGGTTGCAATCGAACATTGAATTTGGAAGTGTCTTTGTATGCTTTTGTTGATTAAAACATCTTTGGAGAAATCAGTTAATGTTCATCTAGTGCCTTAATAGAGGCTACCATCTGCTGAACGATTTTCATTTTAAAAAGAAGAAGATGCAAATGTTCATCAAAGCAAACTATTCATTTGCAATACATAGTATTACTATCCGAAAAGCAATCAAGTTTTAACAACTGAACAGAAAGTCAAATACATACGCACGAACAAAAAAACGAAGCGTACAACAGCAATTCAAATGAGTGCTATCACTATATTCAAATGAGTGCTAGGTCTATCATGAGGCCCTCAGCTCTACTTCACTGAAGGTAAATTGCACTCAAGGGTACTTTATAAGATGAGATGAGGTATAACAGGTAATAACGTCGCGTTAAAGATAATCACACTTTTATTGCGACGTGTGTGTGTTTACTAGTTCGGACTAACGAGATCACGAATAGTACGAGATCACGTATATAAGTTTTATCCGATACAAATTATACAAGAGTGAGTAAGTGAGTGAATATTGCTTAAGGCTGCATCAGCAATGTTACAGCTTTTCGCGGCGAGAATAAAATGACTATAAACTGTTATAGATGTAAACAATCTATCAAAAACGAGACGTCGCTAAAATATCAGCCAAGTACCACAAACCAGAGTACAAATTGACTACTCCTGATTTTGTCATATAAGTGAAATACGTTCATAAAGGCAAAGATAAAATGTTTGAGAACCTTGTTAAATGCAGGTGCAAAGACGTAACATGAACAAAGGAGTCGCTGACGAGTGCAGTATCTCTACAATCCAGTAAAAGGCTCTTTATAGTAGATGGACAATTACACCCTTTAAAAGGTATGAATGAGTACAATATGAATGTCCAATACGCTATCTGATAAAAACAACTTCATCTCTGAAAAAAATCACAACATGTTTACATTTATTCCCAGCTTCTGGTTGTATGGTATGAGTTCATTTCCTGTCAGTAGATTCCGTCTATTCTGCCACTGAGTAACCGACTGGTTAATAGTATTCCGAAAATCAGGGCTTTATACGTTCTGGAAGTTTAAGTATGTCAAAAGTCAAGAGGTAAGTGTTTGCAGGAAAAATGTTCCAATCTGTCTAGAACGTGACACGTTCAGCTTCTAAAACGGATTGGTCCCTGAGCACAGATACCATTTCATCACTTGAATGGTAATTAAGACTACGGTCACGAATGATCACTTTGCTGAAGTTAAGGTATCTATGGGCATACATCTGGATCTTGACATCTGCCAGATTGACTGATTCAAGAAGACTAGCAGCTTGTTTACGAGTTTGCATTCCACCAGAAGAAGGCCAAACATCGGTTTTAATAACATCAGACATACCCTGTTTTAGCTTGCATTGTATGCTCTGGGAGAAAGGGTGAAAGAGATGTCTTATCAATGTATAGCCTTCATTTACAATGAACTTGGGTCAAGTGTCTCTCTCAGAATAACACAGGCATCCAACTAATGCATCATCAGCAGAGTCAAGTTCACTTTCTAAAATAGAAAGCTGTTTTCGGTTTTTTAATTTTTTTGAGTTTTTATCATTCATGATTCCCGCCCTCAATGCAGCGCCAATACAGGCAATGTTACATTCAGTGCAACACCAAGAAGTTACAGGATAGATATACTCCAGTAGTGTAACGTACCAGATTGGTCCATGAGCCACCACTTTCTTGGCATTAGACTCTAGACAATGATACAGTTTGTTAAATCTAAAAATTCAAGTAACGGTGAAGATGAAGTACCGGTCAACGAGGTGTATTGGGCACAGCAACAGTTCCTGGAACTTGTGCCCTCAACCATCTGACTCCCCACTTCCACAAGGACGCAACCCACGGTCAACAGGTTTCCCAATTTTGTCGCCTCTTACGACGAGCAGTAGGGTGCTAGGGGTGCATGCTACCCCGAAACCAACCAACCGTCCATGGTCTGGACATTGTGGAGACCATCTCATGTGGACGTCCACTTCATATAGAGTTACCTTGACCTTCCACAATCACATTCGAGAAAACTGCTTGAGTGAATGACCTTCAAAGCGGCGATCACTTATGTCACAGCCATGACATTTAACAAATATTGAGCTTAAGTACTGTCGGAAATGCTAGAAAACTGGTTTTCCGGCTTCATTTCATAAATACGAGTCATAGGACTATAAAAAGAGCATATATCAAAATAACGCAAATCGCCCTAATCTAGGCTGTCCTACCTGACACTGTGATTACCCTTAAAATGTACTTTTACAGGTAAAATGATGATCAACTTAGAAAATATTCGTGTGTTGTCATGCATGTATGAAATGGCCTATAACCTGAGGTAATTACCTAACACCTGTCCCGAGGTGATGACCTCACACCGCCACGTGCATTCTCACAGGTCCAAATGTCACCGAGTTGGGGGTGGTCTCAAAACATTGCTGTTATTGTACTTAATTGACATGTGCGTTGATCGGATAGCAATTAAGGATATGTACTGCATAAAATTTGCTTGGAAACATGATGGAATAGTTAAGAGCTATGAAACGGGATGAGTATTGGAAGGTTGCGGTTTTGCGAATCCAGGAGTAATTGGTACTCTTCAGATGATTTCTTGAGGTAGCATTTATCTCCGCCGATGACGTATATGAATCTGTACTTTTGAATGTTGTGTTAAGTCTTGACACGAACCCTTTACACTTAGCCAAGATGGGCACAATAGGATTGAGCTCACAATGTCTGACTGGCGCACGTAAGGCAACGTAACCGTGTTGTGCCGCCAGCACATATGTCCTGTACTGTACAGGGTTCTTATTCAGCCGAATTTTCTCCATGGGTTAAAGTTTCTTTTGAATTTTCAGACAACTCATGGCGACAGTATCTGATTCCCGGACGTTATATTAACTGGCGTTATCAATGACAATGACACTGACGTTGTTTAAAATGGGCAATAGCTGAAGTTCAAACCAGTCTATGAACACATCACCTCCTATAATTTCTTTATGAAAATCACCAGTTTTCTTTCTCGTCTCGAAAACTAGCACATATCCATCAATAAGCTCCATATCAGGGGTTGCAGCGTGCAAAACAATGACACGATTACCTTTACCTGATGGTCAATGGGAGATTTTGGTCCATCTGCCGGTAGCCACATGTAGTCAGTGGAGAGATTCGTCAAGGTAAATTATCTGGATGCCCTGAATGTGATAGTTATGAATGGTTCGGAGATAATGTGACCTCATAGACAGGATGGAATATTTCCCTCTGAAAAGTGCTCGGTCATCGCCAAGCGCAGTGTATCGAAATCCCATCTCTTGGAGAGCAATAGTCAGTGCAGTTAACATTAATTGTATCTTTAATTCCTCCCAAATTCTACTACAAGTCATGCTTACCTAAAGCTTGTACACTATACGCCTAATCATCCTGTATCAAAGCTGTCTAATATACGTTTACGTTCCAGTTTTGTTTTTGAGACCATCCCTATACCTGTTTTGTTTTATTTATCATACTGTAGACTTGATGGTATGAATTGAAAACCCAATAACTTGGGCAGTTCGGTTATTCACCCTATCTAAAATAATAAATGTTTTCCCTCTATCTCTCTAAAGTGTAAAGAACTTGTACACATTTCCCAATACAGACTCCATATCGTATACCATGGTTATGGCTATGCAAGTGTAATGTAACATGCATCATGGGAGCAATGTTAACAAAACAAACGCAGCGTCACTTTGTCATTTTAGAAGATGCACATCTAGAATTTTCTCAAAATGATTTTTGTGTGTGGACTAGATGTTTTATGAAGACTACATTATTATCATTATTATAACGGAGTCACGTGCGCATATTTCTATAGTCCGTTTCAGACTGCCATCATTGGACATAATAAATGTAAACTTCCTGTTTTCGTTCGAATTTGTCTCCTGTAAACTTGTCGATATGACTCCTTGTTACTGAAGTACTTCAAAGCTCAGGTAGTTACTCGATATTTCAATAACAACAGTCTGTGAAAAAATATATCTTTTTTTAACAAAAAGCAGTTTTCTAGCATTTCCGACAGTACTTTAATTATGACTTCCATCTTAAATGAATGGAAAAGTACCTCTGGCGTCCTTGCCCTGTTATAGAGGCCACCAAACGTTAATGCTACATTGCCTAAGACATCATGAATACTAAGAGTATCTAGGTAACATCTGGACAGGGAAACTGTTACCACATAGTAACAAATTATGTCTCTGACCTTTAACACACGTTTAATATTGTAATTGATACTGTATGAAATGAACTTATCAGTAAACAGAATTGTTATATTCATGACAGTAAACATCAATTACTGATGAATTTAATCTGCTTCTATGAAGTATCTAGAGCCGAGTAAGACCATAAAACATCGGTAACATGGCCTGTCTCTGTGAAGAATTCATAATATAAAGATATTACATCTAATTATTCCCTGACATGTCATACACTTACCACATCTGCTATACCGTTACATATTTAGGATATTTTCATATTTCATATTTGCTTTGCTTATGAAACCACAACTTATAGGTGAACGTGTGTAGACTATATAAACATAGCGCGTCTAAGGAGACCCACGTGAGATACAATCAAAGCGTGGTATTCTTGCATTTCAAGCTATGTACAGAACCTCCGAGTGGTATATTTCATGTACCTATAAACTGATACAACCAGGGTCCAGTGCCTTCTGGTCATGTATATACACCACTGTAACTGTAACCATCAGTCCTGTGAAAAGCAAAATCATTGATAAAAAACAAAGGAGTTATATATAGCCCTTGACTTTAAGAATGGTTAAAAATCTCATTTTGAATTACATGTTTTCATTGAAAAATTACATTCCGAGCTGATCAGTCCTTATTTTGCTCCTTAATGCCGAGCGCCAGGCAAGGTAACAACAAGTACAATCTTTTACCGTTGGGTATGACGCGGCCGGTCATCGAGCCACCGACCTTCCGCTCTCTTTGCAGGCGCTCCATCCACAAGACCACGGCGCGCCAGAGCGCACGCGTGCGTGCGTGTACCAGTATACTGGGAAGATTGAGACGATTTAAGCTGAGGGATCTTTTGCAAACAGATACTGTGAATTGAAAAGAAAACAAGCATTGAAGCTGTACTAGATGAGTGTGGGAGATTACCTGCAGCAGTACCCTATATGAGTGAGTGAGTGAGTGAGTGCGTTGTGTGTCAGCTTAATGTGGGAGGAAAGTGATGCAGGTCTCAGACGTTTACCACTTCGGTTAAACCCACGAGCACGGGTATGTTGCTAGACCTATCTATGAGAAATTACATTAATTATTGTCGTCAAACAACAGAGTTATAAAAAAAAACTTGCCTTGTTTCTCAAAAAAATGTTTACCAATTTTACTATGAAACAACGCAAAATCTCATCTGTCGGGCGCAAATCATTTTATTGCAAATGCTTTTGGCCATGAGGCTATACACAAACAACCTTGTCTCTCTTGTCTCTCTCACCGGGGAAATGTAAAGTATTATTTGTTCACATGCCCGTTATACAACAAGAGGAACACATATTTTCGAGGAGATCATTTATGTATAAATAATAACAGTGAAGTTGAAGCGTGAGAATTAGGGGAATATCTATATTTTAGCTTTATATTCGAAAGATTGGATAGAAACAACATGAGAAGTAACTGAGCACTAATCCTTTGTATCCTTATATTAAAAACATCCAAAATGTGGATGTTGGTAATGTTTTATTTTAATAAATTATCCTTTTTCTGTATTCGTACCAGTACATGATGGACGCGTTATGGAGTGTGTGTCTTGATATGTATGTTTGATATTATTTATAGGGACATAGTTGTGCCCAATACTTGATTTGTTATGTAATAACACAGTGTATTATGTGAACTATTCCTTGGGTGGCCTACATTCTGAATCAACATTGATTTATTGGACAAGTGATTGATGCATACAGGACATGTGGATAACGCATGTTATGCTCAGTGGAATGCGTTCACTGACTTTTGCGAGTAAACTACTCATTGTGAGTTTCGTTCAATTCTCGGATATATGTGGTGGAAACATTGTACCCGTGCAAAATGGCAAAAGCAGAGTTAGATGTCAAGCTAAAACCAGTATACAGATTAGGTCGCGTCCTTTGTCTTCATGGTTTCATGTATAGCTGTTTGATCGGCATTCTAGAAGTTGGTGAGTAAATATGAAGACATGCAACTTAATAGACATGCAACTTAATAGATGACAAGTACTGTTTTACTGCATTGAGCCACGTTTCGATGTGGATTCTTACATCGCTCTCTGTCCAGCTTGAGGACGGTTAAAGAATCTAAATCAAAACACCGCTAATAAAGTATAACAGAGGTTGTCATCCATAAAGCTTCAGGGCTTCTTGTTTCAATATTTAAATGCAATAGGAAGAGTCCGGGGAAGATGACCAGCTCGTGTGTCGGCAAAGGATGACACCCTTGCCAATTTTGGCAAAGAACGCAACCATGATCCAGTCCGACTTGGCATGAAGGTCAAGGAGGCTTTGGATAGAATCAAGAAGAAGGCAGCTGAGGCGGCATTACTGTACCAGGAGAAGGTTAACAGACTGAGGGTAGGACCTAGGGCAGAAGGAATGAAGACGCTTGTATCCACCATCCCCATCTTCGAAGCCCCCAAGGACTCTTTACATCGCCAGAGAAAGTAAACCTGATCACAGGCACCACTAAAAGCGATGTCAACATCCCAGACACGTTCAAGACCACCATGACACCATGACTGGTAAATATACCGTCCAAACTTGGATAGGAGTGGTGCCATATTTAAACTTAGCCAAAGCGCTTCTGTACGCATAGGACGGGTGACAAGCTCATCAACAATATAGTCGCCCGTGAAGATCCGGATTAGAATTGGTCATCAACCTATGCTTGTCGTAAAAGGCGACTAACGAGATCGGGTGGTCAGGCTCGCTCACTCGGTTGATGCATTTCATCATATCCCAAATGCGTAGATCATGTTCATGATGTCAATGACTATCTTGTCGGGTCCAGATACGACTATTTACAGACATATAACTGAATTATTACTGAGTGCAGCGTTAAACAACAAACAACAACAAAAAGCAACGTTTCCCTGTGCCGATCGGACTGGTAACATAGACAGTCTATTACTTTTAAGTTTTCTCTCAACTGACCCGAATTCAAAATTAAAAACAAATTATCGTGTAAAAGTATACTGGTAAATTCCATCTCAGTGTACCATGGTAAAACCTTGAAGGCTATTTTGAACCATCCCTTGCAAGCCGACATTCTTGTTGTCCGTCACACATATGAGCAATGCTGTGATACTATACATGCAGTGCAGATCTCTGACAGCATGTTTCCAGACATGTAAATACATGCCATCCTGATCCCATGCGTGTATTTATGTATATTTTGTATATGTGTCTGACACGTTCTTCAGTTCACACCAAAACAAAATACAGCTAAAAAAAATTACATTAAAAGACATTAGAGATTTTCTTATATATTAATTCGCTCCAAATATTATTTGACTTAAAATATTCATAAAGGTTTCAAAACATAGCAGACTATGGCGACGTAAGATGGCCGCGTTATTAAAATCTATCGCACTCGGGTGATTTCTATTGTCCAGTGGCCACAGTTGTATAGCCACATAAGTTATAATTATGTAATACTACAGTATCGTTACCATGTGATGTATCGTCGCTCGCGATTTATGTCAAGACACTGTACAGTTCGCTACCAAAGGAATTGCCAAAGGTCAAATCACAGGAGGGCGATTACTACGAAAGTGAAGCATCGTGGTCAGTACACAACACGATTGAAAGTACACGACTTGACTGCAATAGTTCCTCTTTTTCTTGTGGTATAGTCAGGTTCCAAAACATGGGTCAAAAGCTTGATTAAAATTAACAGACTGTGCTAGATTAAGTTTTCCAAGTATACGCCATTTCTGACACAGTGTGGGTAACTGTATCTCTTTAATGTCATTCTAACATCATCAAATTTAAGACAAATGATTTGCAGCCATGTTTGCTCCCAGGAGCACCCACACATCGGCAATCGCAATCACGATCTATCGGAAACCTTAGACAATTTATCGATCAAGGGGGCATTGCATAGATGGTGCTAATTATAAATAGTTCCCGTGGAACCAGGCTGAACCGTCAACGCGTCAAAACAGATCCGGCGACAAATGGTACCTGATTGTGTTGGCGATATTGTTATGTGTAGGATAAAACAAGGTCGATGGGTTCAAAACCTGAAAACTTAATTAAATCTCATAAACACCCTGGGGTAAGTGTTTTATCAAACTTACCAAACAGAGAATAAAATTGAAACATTATCAACAATGTTTCAAACATACTCTTCATTTTACCTCTGGAAACGGGCGTAAAATATCTCTTTCATTCGGGGGGGGGGGGGGGGGAGAAAGCATTTGTGATTTATCATCGCCTTTGTTACCCAGTGGTTCCAAAGTGGGTGGGTGGACGGGGCAAGGCCATTACATACAACCATTAATGATGATAAATATCACTTTGCAACTCTACAATATCATGTCTTTCCAAGAATAATGCAGGTGACTCGATATACATATATATACGCCTGCAGTGTGAGGATCCACTGGTATATATATATATATATATATATATATATATATATATATATACCGTACAAACTAATATGTAGTGTAACTTGGATGATCAAGTGACATGGGTTCATATGCGATATAAGCGCAATGACGTGTTATGAGGTGATTTCCAAACAGTCAACCCAAAAATCGATTCGCATAAAACTAAATTGTGAAATCATTAAATGACCATTCAGTGCCACTTTATAATCAACATATATGTTACACCCAATGCGTGCAATTGACAGTGACGTGTATGAGTTTAAAAATCTTATTCACAGAAGTCAAAAGGACAAAGGTCGTTCTGACGTGACCTGTAATGGGATGTTCTCAGTAGTAGCGAGAACTTGTATCCGATTTTAATGAGATTGCGGTGATCTAAGCATGTGATTAATCCTGTTTTGTTTATTGCAATGCACATTGCATGCATTGGGCAGTTGCACAGATTGGGTGTAACTCATATACTAAAACACACCGATTCAGGTTTACAATAAAAAGGGCAACCCAGTCGGTCAAGTAAGTAGCAGCATTGGTGACAGGCCCTATAGTTAATGTTAGTGCACTCATTACTGTAACCCATGTAAAACAGGGGTCATGCAGGGGAAAATTACTTTTCCTGTTAGTATATATAAGCTGTTAGCTTATGTATATCTCGAAAGTCGCAATTGTGACAGTATCCATTATTCTACATGTCACCTGATGATAATCTAGATTTACATAGTCAAATGGTTATCCTGTATCGCTGAGTATTTATAAATTTAGTTTTTATCTGTTTGATAATAAATTTGTCAGTGTTTCAAGAAAGGTGAGTGCTTTCTGTTCAGTTTTCTTGAAAACCTATAAATCCTCTGTTAAAATCCTAACTCTGTTTTTGTTCTATTAATTCATTCAGTCATGTAAACTTCTTATCCCGTTATGCCGCGGCCTGAAACGCAATAATATTCTGTTCTTTTCCGCGAATCATATAAAAATGTCGCCCATTGACTTCCTACGGATGTCACTGGACTCAAGGGCTAACTTCGTACAGAGACATTACATGAAGCTGGACATTTGATACAGTTTACACAACATTAACACATACCGGGATATTGCAATTACTCATTCAACAGAAGATGGTGGATGGGGTTAAGCACATGACAATGAGGTGAGCCCTATTGTTGGGTAACAATGGACTGATTGGCGAGGAAGCACAGTCATATAACATGGTATAGTCGACACGAACCTTATTACTAGTATATAAATAAATAGTTAAACAAAAAAGACGTAAGTGTCACACAAATTAGTCGGTTTACATGCATTTGACAGTGTAGAAATCAACTCAAATGATGTTCTTAACTACTTGTCAGTTTCCGGGAAAACGTGTGCTGACAGAAATATGTTGTGAAGTCTACCAACTTAGTTAATTTCATTGTCCACCCCGACACTAACATATTAGAACACTTTACTAATCAGTTATTATTTTTTGTTCAAACAATATTATATTTTATTCAAAATGTATTTTCAACAGGCGCAATGCCTATTTAATGACCTTTCCGATACAAACATATTCTATAAGGACGCGCAAGATGGCCGACAATTAAGACCTGCACTGAGAGCTCCGGAAAGAAAATCAAGTTTTGAACTATTTCCTTAAAGATGGCACACCTTCCTGAACAAGGTATCAATATTCTAAACGTCTTTACATGTTATTAACTCAAAATCGCAATATGAACTAACAGTTGGTATATTTTCTTCAATGACCCAACACAACGAACAACACGGCGTCGGAGACCACTGACTGATCATCACAAGTCTGCCTACACCTTGACTAAAGAGAGTTTATCGCAACCCAGCTACAACAAATACAAGGTACCAACACTCCAAATATCGCCTTCAACATTAATTACTCAAAGTCACTTTAAGTAACTATTTTCTCTCTTTCTTTGCCCTGATCTTCTACAATCAACACGAGAAGCAACATGGCGGCAAACACCCCAATCACTCCGCCATTACCCTCGACTGGAGAAAAGCGTGGTAAAGACAGTCCAGCTGATGATCAACCTCCAGCACAACGACAAAGAAGACCTATTCAATCCAGTGGGGGTGAGTCTCTCACTGAGGATGAAGCCTCAGATGCTCTAACTCAGGCAGTTGCCCACGAACTTTTTATGGCAAAGTTGTTACCCGTCTTAGTGCCAAAATTGACTATGGAGTTAGGCAAACACCTTGAACAAGTCGTCGAGCAGGCTGTTAAATCGGCAACACGTACCTTAGTAGATTGTGTCGAAAATCAAAATTCAGTTATTAAAGCACAATCAGACCTCATCCAGCAACTTCAAAACAAAGTTCACAGGGTTGAGGATAATCTGACTAAGGCTCAAGCTCACATCGAGGAACTAGAACAATACACACGACGCAATTCGTTACGTTTTATGTATTGTGACCTCAAGGCCTGTACCTGTTTAGGTATCATGCCAATGTCATCTATATTCTGAAAGTGACCATCATATCATTTCAGAGCTACCTACTTCTTTCTGCAGATGTCATTAATCAGATGCATCTTGGTCACAGCTATTGCTGTACTTGCACAGTCCCAACCAAGCCAACAAAATCAATTTGTGGCAACACACCCTACTTGTCGCCATCATTATGATTCACACTGTACGCTTTTGTATCATATTCCCTCTATTCATTTTGCACAGGACCCAGCTTTTTCCTGGATCTTTTCTATATTACTTGTACATACTTCATGTGTTTGTCCTTTGTCCACAAAGAGACTACAGTTCAACACTTTTGAACATTTTGTACTGCACAATCAAGAAGAACTTATATATTCATTATGCCTCTTCAGCGCGCTTAACATACGCTTAGTCATATTCAACTAATTATCAAACACTTTGAGAATACGTTCATCGTCGCCCTCCCCTGGTTCATTATTCTCTCTAAATTAGGCAATGATTGACATCATGACGTACAGGGCGACGATCGGATTATTTTATAATAAATGTATGCCAACTTACCTCAGGCGTCACGCTTTTACCAGTAAAGTATATATCCATTTCAAAATGCTGTCCACGATGTACATACTGCACCTTTGTTTTGTCATGACATATGGCCTGTGCGTAAATATGAAATTAATCTCCCTCCTTCTATTGTTCATTGCTGGTGATATTCATCCAAATCGCGGCCCAAAAGAATATAACACAACCAATGATATAGGCATATTCCACTTGAATATTAGAAGTATCCGGCATAAATTGACTAAAATCTATGATGATATCTGCGATTTCGATGTGTTATGCTTCACTGAATCTCACCTGGACGCCAACATCCAGTCAGCCGACCTGCTCCTTGATCTCTTCCATCAACCTCACAGGAGGGACAGGGATTGTTTCGGAGGTGGTATAATTGTATATTTTTCTAATTCACTTAGTGTCAAGCATAGAACAGACTTGGAAGTAATTAATTCTGAATCTATGTGGTTTCAAGTTTATTCACCACAGCACAGTTTTCAACTTTGTGTCACCTATCGCGCACCCAACACCCCTACCGCATATTGGACTGTTCTTGAGCACATGATATGCACTTGATGTTCCCGTGAGATCGTCCTTGTTGGTGACCTAAATGAAGATCTTTTCAATACGAATATCCACCATTTACGTGACATAATAACACGCAAGAACTTACGCAGTATTATAAATGAAGCAACACGAATTACAACACATTCGGCTAAACTTATCGACCCTATTTTAGTAGGTAATGATTGTAATTCTTCCTTATCCGGAGTACTAGATTTTAGTTACTATGTATCGGATCACAGGGGAGTTTTCGTGTCTATTAATGTATATCTTAATATTAAAAAGTCATATAGAAGAAACGTATGGCTCTACAAACAAGCTAACTTTGCAAAAATGAATATACAAATTAAGAATAAAAATTGGAACGAGTTTTTTAAAGAATGCCTGGACGTTAATGAAATGTGTGACAAATTCCACTCCCATCTAAAAAATTACATGCACGACTATATACCCTCTAAGTGTGTAACTATTCGCCCAACGGACAAACCATGGTTCGATAATGACCTCAGAAGGGAGCGTCGCTCCAGAGACCGCTATCGAAAAAAGGCATTACGAACTGGTAAACTAAGCGATCTTGTCAATTACAAAAAGCAAAGAAACAAATTTAATAATATGAAAAAGATAGCCAAAGAAAAATACTATAGCAACATTAACGGCTTGTTGGAAACACATCTGAACTCAAACAGTACCAACTACTGGAAATTATTGAGATTCATCATCAAAAATGCTAATTCACCAGCATGTATCCCCCCCTCTGTGTACCGACCTTAATAAACCCACAGCATTTACCGATGTCAAAAAGGCTGATGTACTCAATAATTATTTTGTTTCTATTTGTGATGTTGATGACGGAAATCAACCGCTTCCGGATTTCAGTCAACGTTGTGAAACCTCTCTCTCGGATATCACAGTTACTGAATTAGAAATAAGCGATCTCATAAAGTCACTACCATGCAATAAATCAAGCGGACCAGATAATATAAACCCTAGACTCTTAAAACCATTGGCTGACAGTATTGCCATCCCATTATGTATCATTTTCAATCGATCTTTAAAAGAAGCAATCTTTCCAGAAAACAGGAAACTTGCTCACGTCATGCCATTATACAAGAAAGGTGACAAAGCATTACCCTCAAACTACAGACCAATTAGCTTATTATCTATTCTTGGAAAACTACAGGAGAGATTAGTTTTTAAACGCTTATACAACTATTTCAATATGAATAGTCTACTGTACAAATATCAATCCGGCTTTGTACCAGGACATTCTACTACCTCACAATTGATAGAAATTTATAATGATATTGTCTCATCTGTTGACATGCACGAATACTATTGTATGGTATTCTGTTATATATCGAAAGCATTTGACAGAGTTTGGCATAAAGGATTACTTCATAAATTACAAAAATACGGTGTAGCGGGCAAGCTATTACTATGGTTAGAAGACTATATTAGTCAGAGGAGACAAAAGGTTTTTGTAAATGGCAGCTTTTCATCTTTGAAATTCACCAGAGCCGGTGTCCCCCAGGGCTCGGTATTAGGCCCCTTTTTGTTTCTGGTCTACATCAACGATCTAGTGAATTCTACTCGCCCTTTTGCAGACGATACTTCCATTGGTACATCATCTCTTCACTTACAAATGATAGAACACAGATTAAACAGTGATCTAGAGCTTCTCAATACCTGGGCCAATAGATGGCTAGTTAAGTTTAACCCGGACAAAACAACATTTATTCTGTTCACTCATTGTAAAAACCGCACTGCAGATATTATTTATAACAATACCGCACTTAGCGCATCTATCTCGCACAAACATCTGGGCGTTACTCTCTCCCATGATATGAAGTGGACAACTCACGTTGAAAACATTTGCCGCTCAGCTTCCAAAATGATTTGTTCGTTAAGAACCGTTAAATACTTACTTGATAGACAAACCCTGTCCAAAGTCTATCTTGTTTTCATAAGGCCTATATTAGAATATGCTTCAGAGGTGTGGGACAACTGCAGTCATGAAAATTCCGAAAAACTTGAAATGATTCAACTCGAAGCCGCTCGCATAGTAACAGGTCTCCCTAAATTCTCCTCAAGATCGAGTTTATATTTTGAGAAAGGATTTGAATCACTATCTTATAGAAGGTCAAATGAAAAACTTTGTACAATCTACAGTATTGTTAATAACCTATGCCCATCGTATTTACATGACATGTTACCACCCAAAGTATCAACTTTTAGTAGATATGAGTTACGAAATCAGAATAATCTGAATTTGCCGCAAGCACGAACAGTTACATACCAACAATCATTTATACCTTCTTCAATCAAATTATGGAATGAGTTACCCCCTGAATACAGAAGTGCAACATCATTATCAAATTTTAAACATATGATTAAAACAACCATTACAGCTCCACCTCCATACTTCTCAATCGGCAACCGTAGAGCTAATATTTTACATACACGCCTAAGGCATTCTTGCAGTTCCCTAAATGCAGACCTCTTTAAAGTAAATTTATCTGATACTTTGTCCTGCTGTTGTGGAAACCCATGTGAAAACAACATACACTATTTTCTTGAATGTCCCAATTACACTATTCCCAGAAATATCATGTTCGCTAACATTATAAAAGCCGGAACTACATGTACAATACAAAATATTCTCTACGGTGATGTATCCCTATCTGACAGTCAAAATAACCTCATCTTCAACAGCGTTCAAAAATATATACTGTCGACTAATAGATTCGAGTAACCCTTTATCATTAATACAGAATATCGCTCTTCGACCATTTATTATTAATTACGCCATCAGTGAATAAACTGCATGCATGTATATGAATACATGTGTATCTCTACCTCCTTCTGTAAACATAATGTTTACGGGTATATATATCCATGGTGCATGTGTGTAAATATGTGTATGTGTATGTATATATATGTATGCATGCGTATTCAAGGGTATATGTGTATGTATATACATGTAGTGTGTGTATGTAAGCATATGTGTAAATGTACATAAGTGTATGTATGATTGTGTAATTATATATGTAGTCTTGCATGTATTTTGGATTAATGTGTATAGTACAAGTAAACTGTGTCTATAGGCAATTCTTATGCATGTCTATGTTATTCTTGCAAACATTATGTTTATGTTCTTGTGAAAATATATTTCTCTTTGTTACTATAAATGTAATATGTGCATTTGTATTTGAGTATGTGTATGTATGTATGAGTATGTATGATTGTGTGTATATATGATTATGTGTATATGTTTGTATTTCTGTATACGTATGTATATGTATGTGTGTGTATGTATATGTGTATATATGTGTATAATCAATGTCTGTACATATAGAGTAGGGAAAGGGCCACCTAAGTTGGATAACTTTTGCCCAATCCCGTTGACCATATATGTCAATAAAATATGTTTAAAACAAACAACAACAAAACGATCAAACCTATGTCCATTCAGGTCACTGCAATTGAGTCTCATTCTACTGTGGATGATTTGGGTTTTTTCTAGTACCATAACATTGAAATAAAGGATGTACATTGCTAATAATATATTTTTGGTAATTCTTTTTAAATTGAATTAGAGATTCGGTACATCTTAAAGTATCAGCAAACATATTCCAATCTAAATACTAATGGTGGCAAAAATGATTTTCTATATGTTTCCGTGCGACATGAGGGTACTTGCAGTGTGTTGGATGATCTCGTTTAAAGGAATTAAACTAGACAGGTATTCGGGCGTTTTATTATAGAACATTTTGTGAAATACACCTATTTTGTGGTTTGACCGGCGATCACTTAGTGAAATATAGCCCGTTTCATTATATATTATACTCCACTAACATATCCACATATGGTTCTAAAGGCATCTAATTGTAGTTCTTCTAATACAATTCTTGACCCTTGGTACAATTGTTCCAGAAAAGTGGTCCCAGCACTGAACCTTGAAAAACGCCAGCATGTACATATTTAGTATTGGATTTATATCCGTTAACTACAGTTTCTGCTTTCTGTTGGTTAGATAACTTTCAAGCCAATCTAAGAGTGGTCCTCGTATTCCATTTGAATATAACTGTGCCTAATGTAAGACTCTATCAAAGGCTTTGCTAATATCACAAAATACTGCTCAAATCTCCTTGCCATTGTCCAATGTTTTTGCAATAATATCATGAAAATCGGTTTACTGGTACACGGTAGAATCTCCTGCCTTAAATCCTGATTGTAATGATGATATTAAGTAATTATCGAGAAACAAATTGAAAACATGTTTGTAAAACATTTGTCCAATACCTTGGATAAACAGCTCGTAAGACAACTGGTCTAACGTGAGCAGTCATGGGCATCGTTTTGCTTATGTATTGGAACGATAGAAGAACATTTCCATATATGAGGAAATTTCGAAAGGAAAAGTGGAACGTGAAAGTAAATAAAAGTTCACATAATATTTTGGATAATTGCGTAGCTAAGAACCCGGTGGGATTCGAAACTGCAACTTCTTGATTTGTAGTCCGTCACGCTACCACCTGTGCTGCGTAAAACTGTTGTCACAAGTGTCAGTTTTCCTAGTTACCATTAGCTTGAATTATTTTGTACATTTATATGTAAATATTGTAGTGAGTCCACATTGTGTATATGTTATGTAGTTGATCTGATTTGCACATCTAATTTCAATACTGGTGTATATTATACATCTCATCCATATTTGACTTATAGCCTGATGATACGCACTTTATTAAACATGTTTCAAGGTATTTAAATTCTAAACTTGCATAAAGATTTTGAAATTCTAAACCGTTTAAAGGTGTTCAAATTCTAAGCATGTTTGGATGATGGGGGTGTTGCGTTTAGGTGTTTTTTAGGCTAAACGTGTTAAGGTAGAACACACCAAATGTGCATACTGTTAAGGATTGAAACACATTCCTAAACATGTCTCGTGTGTTTACATTCTTAACAGTTTTTTTAAATTGTGGTTTAAGTTATGAACAATACTTATATAATACTTGACATTTACAGATCTTCAGCATCTTCGTGCAATCTACCAGGCAGGATACTAAATTCGTTGTTTACTAACCTTCTGGCCGCTGTGTCTAAGTAAGTAAGTAGAATTCACAAGATTTTTTTTCTCAGTGTGTACCCAATGTAAAATGTGTTATGTATCGTATATACACGTTATATATGAGTAAGGAAGCAATTATTTTCAATGTGCTATCGATATGCTTCTTGGATGGGCACATGCAGGTATGGTATAAATGATATGTTATATCTAGACTTATGATACATGGTATTCTCAAAATGGCCACTTGCTTGGCCACAAAGGCATGAACTTAACCCGGTCTGTTTACAACACAGATTATGTACGAATTATATGCATGTATTCTATGTGATACTCTAGAAGGCTACACGGCTACACGTCAATTTGCCAGTTGCATCATCCCCGTCCGTGATACATACATGCGCGATGCCTTTCCGTATGCCCTGACAACGCCCACCACAAAGTGTCTTAAAATACTTGCTGGGAATCTCTGATAACAGGTGCGAACAACTGGCTTTACATACTCTACCCAGGTCTGCGGTGACTTCAAACTCCGACTGTTTAGGTGGCCAGCGAACGCAAAGAACTACCCTAAATACGGAAATGGCCTGTGTTGAGGCACACTTGCTTCAAAGCGGCGATAAAACAGCTCTTTTCATATCAGAAAGTATCAGATGATAAAACATGCAACTGAAAACACAAAAGTATGCCATTGCGCACACACTGGCTGAAAGCACAAAACACGAGTTGGCATCTATCCATGGATGAACCTTTCGATTCGACTTGCATGCAAGTAGAGTCGTGTACTGTTCCGATGTAGGAGCCCTCATAGTTGATATATGAGCAACTCTATATTCCAAGACATGTCATTTTGTCCGAAAGTAAGATTTTGTGTGACACTTGACATGATTCTTTGTCTGATATAGCTGATGGGATGTCACTTTGTCTGATACTGCGTATGGCAGGTGAGATGCCACTTAGTCTGACACTACGTATGACAGGTGGGATGTCACTTTGAAACTACGTATGGCAGTTGGGATGTCACTTTGTCTGATACTACGTACGGCAGGTGTGTTGTCACTTTGTCTGACACTACGTATGGCAGTTGAGATGTCACTTTGTCTGATACTACGTATGGCAGGTGGAATGACACTTGACACTACGTATGGCAGGTGGAATGTCACTTTGTCTGATACTACGTATGGCAGGTGAGATGCCACTTAGTCTGATACTACGTATGGCAGTTGCGTTGTCACTTTGTCTGATACTACGTATGGCATTTGCAATGTCACAGTGTTTGATACTACGTATGGCAGTTGAGATGTCACTTTGTCTAAAACCACGTATGGCAGGTCAGATGTCACTGTGACACTACGTATGGCAGGAGGGATATCACTTTTTCTGATACTACGTATGGCAGTTGGGATGTCACTTTGTCCGATACAACGTATGGCAGTCGGATGTCATTTTGTCCGACACAACGTATGGCAGTTGGGATATCATTTTGTCTGGCACTACGTATGGCAGTTGGGATGTAATTTTGTCTAACTCTACGTATGGCAGTTAGGGTGTCACTTTGTCTGATACTACGTATGGCAGTTTGGATGTCACTTTATCTGATACTACGTATGGCATTTGGGATGTCACTTTGTCTGATAATACGTATGGCAGGTGGGATGTCACATTGTCTGATACTACGTATGGCAGTTGGGATGTAATTTTGTCTAACACTACGTATGGTAGTTGAGATGTCACTTTGTCTGATACTACGTATGGCAGTTGGGATGTCACTGTGTCTGATAATACGTATGGCAGGTGGGGTGTCACTTTGTCTGATTCTAAGTATGGCAGATGGGATGTCACTTTGATGCTACGTATGGCAGTCGGGATGTCACCTTGACATTACGTATGGCAGTTGGGATGTCACTTAGGGATTGATACAGACAGGGTGCACACCTGAGGCAGAACCCATCACGATGTAGCATATGACGGCTGTCAGCTCATTTTAATTAATTCCCTCATATCTCTCACAGCGATGACAAAACACAAAAGCAATGTATGTGGTAACAAGTGCCTTGGTAGAGTGGAGATCACGCACACTACAGTCACCACATAAACACTTATACTATGCTGCCCAGCATCAGGCAGATAAAAACCGTCCTTGGTGCTTTCAGCGTATATGTCTGTGTAGTTGGCAGACTCACAGCTATTTCTGCGCCTGGATGTTGGGATCTAGTTGTGTTTGTGGCACCTCAATATTCCATAGATTACACTGCATCAATGTATCAGTGTGGAGGCGTGGTCCATCCTGGGTATCTCCACGTTTCCACGCTGACACACATAGCACTACTCCATGTGTAATGCTTCAAGGGACAGATCAGTTTGTTGTATCTCTCAACTTGACATGATCATGAGCGTTCATTTTCATTTCCTACGGAGCACACTGCTGATAGCCAATGTCGTAATACCAGACTTCGTACTATCAAGCTATTAATAGTTATCACATAGCTGAGACACGGACGAACCAATCCCCCTATAAACACATTTGATTAACCTGGAATGTCAATGAATCGAACTGTTTCCCCGCAGAGCAAGTGATGTATGGCGGTAGCCGCCACAGACTGTAACCATAAATGTTGGTGATCGCAGTACAAGGGGTCGACAGGAACAATAGGTAGATTCCAGGGCATGTATCACTGAAGAGAAACTCATCTCATTCCGTGTACATCTTACATCGCTTACACGAGATTGAGGAGTGAGTTGGAGGTAGGGTTGGTGGGTTGGGCTGTGGTTGGTTGCAGCGCTCTACGATACCGCACGTCGTTGTGTAAAAGTTGATGTCAGAATCCACACGATGCGTGGGTTTTGAGTTTCGTGAGCATAATATTTCTGATGGATATCATGTTGTGCTTTTAATTCGAAGTACAAACGGAAGTAGCAAACCTGGTATGTTGGTCGATGGGTGTATCCATATAAATTGTTAAGTGCAAATCATTTCAAGATGTTCACTCGCTGGAGGAATTCCTACACAGTTTACGCAAATGTCAGTCATAAATACATTGATCAGTGCAGGAAGGTAAACTACCAAACAGAGCCTTATGAACAAGAAACCATATGTTGTAGCAACAGTGCCAGTGAATATTTGTATAAACTGGAATAACTGAAAGTGTTCACTGTATGTTCTGTTGAAACGTGCCCCCACTGGATGCGTGTATAGGGAAGTGTTGTCATATATACTCGTGCTGCATCCTACAGGGCTCGGCCAGAAACTGGCAAATGCGCAAAACACATTTACGCACGCAACATCTCCAATTATATCATGACCATACGTGCGCTCATAAACATCCATGGATTTTTGCAGAATTATTTGTAGCAGAGGAGCCAAGAATGTCCGTCAGTTGACAGTATTAAGGATCAGTTCTATCTACCATAGTTATCCCATGTACAGATCTCTTCATAGGCTAACACTTAACGTTTGGAGTTGCTTACTCCAATTCTGAACAGCTCGCCGCCCCGATCGAGGTTGACACATAATGTAGTTGCCTATTGTGAGAGTTATATGAAGTAGGAAACTAATAACATGTTCGTATGCGCTATAGATTCTTAATGTTAAAAAATTATTTTACATCCCTCAAATATTCATTATACAATACATTTTCAAACCTGTTAAATATTAGACAGGTCAGAACAACAGTCATTTTTCGCAATAATAATTAAATGCTTTGGTCCCGATGAAAACATTTTGTCAAATACATGTATTTCTCATTTGTACAAATATCATATTTGCCACTGTTGTTATGCATAGATTATATATCAATTTCCTCTTCCCGAGAGGTCAGAACCGTGATAACCGATTGCTGTTATTACCCGTCATGGGTACTGCTTACAATGGAGCGGTTTGTGATTACCCGTCATGGGTACTGCTTACATTGGAGTGGGTTGTGATTACCCGTCATGGATACTGCTTACATTGGAGCGGGTGGTTATTACCCGTTATGTTTACTGCTTACATTGGAGTGGGTTGTTATTACCCGTTATGTTTACTGCTTACATTGGAGCGGGTGGTTATTACCCGTTATGTTTACTGCTTACATTGGAGTGGGTTGTTATTACCCGTTATGTTTACTGCTTACATTGGAGTGGGTTGTGATTACCCGTCATGGATACTGCTTACATTGGAGCGGGTGGTTATTACCCGTTATGTTTACTACTTACATTGGAGTGGGTTGTGATTACCCGTCATGGATACTGCTTACATTGGAGCGGGTGGTTATTACCCGTTATGTTTACTGCTTACATTGGAGTGGGTTGTGATTACCCGTCATGGGTACTGCTTACATTCGAACGGGTTCTGATTACCCGTCATGGTTCCTGCTTACACTGAAGCGGGTTGTGATTACCTCTCATGGTTTCTACTTACAGAGGAGCGGGGCGAGCGAGTATGGTTTTACGCCGCTTTTAGCAACATTCCAGCAATATCACGGCGGGGGACACCAGAAATGGGCTTCACACATTGTACCCATGTCGGGAATCGAACCCGGGTCTTCAGCGTGACGAGCGAACGCTTTAACCACTAGGCTACCCGACCGCCCCGCTTACATTGGAGCGGGTTGTAATTACCCGTCATAGCTCCTGCTGCATCGGAGCGGGTTGTCATTAACCGTCCACTTTATTCATGGAGTAAGTATTTATTATATCCAATATAAGAAGATTATGTGCTATAATTATGTGTGCAGTCCACGTTTAGACTTGTACAGTCAGTCAAACTGATAACTAGACACAACAAGCAACACACGATGACACAGAACAAGAACAAACGCGCACGCCAGAGAGTAATCAGTCTCGATTAGCAACTGCACTGCATTGCAATGCCCCATGAACGAGTGCCACCTCTGCGTACGTCATCATCTGCCGTTCATAGCTGCATGAAGGAAAACCTTCTTTGTCTTGTGTTCGTCTTCACCTTCTGTTTATATGTAAATGAACGAGTACCACATGCTTGTACTTCAGCACCTCCTGTATATAGCTGCATGGACAAATACCATCTATTAGAACTCCAACACGTCTTATGTAAACCTGCATGGACGAGTAACATCTCTTAGAACTTCAACAGCTCCTGTGTATAGCTGCATGGACGAGGAACATCTATTAGTACTTCAGCACCTCCTGTGTATATCTGAGTGGACGAGTAATATCTATCAGTACTTCAGCACCTCCAGTATATAGCTGCATGGACGAATGCCATCTATTAGTACTTCAACAGCTCCTGTGTGTAGCTGCATGGACGTGTACCACCTATTAGTACTTCAACACGTCCTGTGTAGAGCTGCATGGACGAATACCATCTAATAGTACTGCAGTGGCTCCTGTGTATAGCTGCATAGACGAGTAAAATCTATTTGTACTTCAGCACCTCCTGTTTATAGCTGCATTGACAAGTGGCATCTGTTAGTACTTCAACAGCTTTTGTGTGTAGCTGCATGGACGAGTACCATCTATCAGTACTTCGGTACCTCCTGTGTATAGCTGCATGGACGAGTACCATCTATTAGTACTTCAGCAGCTCCTGTGTATACATGTAGCTGCATAGACGAGTAACATCTAATAGTACTTCAGCAGCTCTTGTTTATAGCTGCATGGACGAGTACCATCTATTAGTACTTCAGCAGCCCTTGTTTATAGCTGCATGGACGAGTACCATCTATTAGTACTTCAGCAGCTCCTGTTTATAGCTGCATGGACGAGTACCATCTATTAGTACTTCGGCACTTCCTGTATATAGCTGCATGAACACTAACATCTATATGTACTTCAACACCTCCTGTATATAGCTGTATCAACAAGTACCATTTATATGTACTTCAACACCTCCTGTATATAGCTGTATGAACACTAACATCTATATGTACTTCAACACCTCTTGTATATAGCTGTATGAACAAGTACAATTTATATGTACTTCAACACCTCTTGTATATAGCTGTATGAACAAGTATCACGTATATGTACTTCAATACCTCCTGTATATAGCTGTATGAACAAGTACAATTTATATGTACTTCAACACCTCTTGTATATAGCTGTATGAACAAGTACCACGTATATGTACTTCAATACCTCCTGTATATAGCTGTATGAACAAGTACCATTTGTATGTACTTCAACACCGCCTGCATATAGCTGTATGAACACTACCATCTATATGTACTTCAACACCTCCTGTATATAGCTGCATGAACAAGTACCATATATATGTACATCAACACCTCCTGTGTATAGCTGTATGAACAAGTACAATTTATATGTACTTCAACACCTCCTGTATATAGCTGTATCAACAAGTACCACGTATATGTACTTCAATACCTCCTGTATATAGCTGCATGAACAAGTACCATATATATGTACTTCAATACCTCCTGCATATAGCTGTATGAACACTACCATTTATATGTACTTCAACACCTCCTGTGTATAGCTGTATCAACAAGTACCACATATGTGTACTTCAACACCTCCTGTATATAGCTGTATCAACAAGTACCACGTATGTGTACTTCAACACCTCCTGTATATAGCTGTATGAACAAGTACCACGTATATGTACTTCAACACCTCCTGTATATAGCTTCATGAACAAGTACCATCTATTTGTACTTCAACACCGCCTGTTTGTAGCTGCATGAACAAGTACCATCTATATGTACTTCAGCACCTCCTGTATATAGCTGCATGAACAAGTACCATCTATTTGTACTTCAGCACCTCCTGTATATAGCTGTATGAACAAGTACCATCTATATGTACTTCAGCACCTCCTGTGTGTAGCTGCATGGACGAATACCATCTATTAGTACTTCGGCACCTCCTGTGTATAGTTGCATGGACGAGTACCATCGATATGTACTTCAACACCTCCTGTATATAGCTGTATGAACAAGTACCATCGATATGTACTTCAATACCTCCTGTATATAGCTGCATGAACAAGTACCATCTATATGTACTTCAGCACCTCCTGTGTGTAGCTGCATGGACGAATACCATCTATTAGTACTTCGGCACCTCCTGTATATAGCTGTATGAACAAGTACCATCGATATGTACTTCAACACCTCCTGTATATAGCTGTATGAACAAGTATCACCTATATGTACTTCAATACCTCCTGTATATAGCTGTATGAACAAGTACCATCGATATGTACTTCAACACCTCCTGTATATAGCTGCATGAACAAGTACCATTTATATGTACTTCAACACCGCCTGTATATAGCTGTATGAACACTACCATTTATATGTACTTCAACACCTCCTGTATATAGCTGTATGAACAAGTGCAACGTATATGTACTTCAACACCTCCTGTATATAGCTGCATGGACAAGTACCATTTATATGTACTTCAATACCGCCTGTATATAGCTGTATGAACACTACCATTTATATGTACTTCAACACCTCCTGTATATAGCTGTATGAACAAGTGCAACGTATATGTACTTCAACACCTCCTGTATATAGAGGCATGGACAAGTAACATCTATTTGTACTTCAGCACATCCTGTTTATAGCTGCATTGACAAGTAACATCTGTAAGTATTTCAACAGCTCCTGTGTGTAGCTGCATGGACGAATACCACCTATTAGTACTTCGGCACATCCTGTGTATAGCTGCATGGACGAGTACCATCTATTACTACTTCAGCAGCTCCTGTTTATAGCTGTATGAACAAGTTCAATCTATATGTACTCAAACACCTCCCGTATATAGCTGTATGAACAAGTACCATCGATATGTACTTCAACACCTCCTGTATATAGCTGCATGAACAAGTACCATTCATATGTACTTCAACACCTCCTGTATATAGCTGTATGAACAAGTACAACGTATATGTACTTCAACACCTCCTGTATATAGCTGCATGAACAAGTACCATTTATATGTACTTCAACACCTCCTGTATATAGCTGCCTAACCGGGTACCACGTAAATGAACTTCAACGCCTCCTGTATATAGCTGCCTAACCGGGTACCACGTATATGAACTTCAACGCCTCCTGTATATAGCTGCATGAACAAGTATCATCTATATGTATACTCACACGCAAAAGAAACACAAGTCGAGTATGCTGTATACATGTTATAATGAATGAATGAATGATCTTTATTTCCTCCTTTAATTTCGGAGAGTGATATACATTTGGAATCATCTTAACACAGCATATTTACAAGAACATTTTGCAGAGAAATTGGTAATACTGAATATTTACATGTCGTGGTCCTGGTATGATATATACTATCTATAGATAGAGCATTGATCGCAGGTTCCTGGGGCTTATATCTCGTGATACAGAAGATATGAATTCAGCCCAGCTATCAAGGCTCATATCCTCTACAATAGGGGTTATACCACCTAGCAATGTCACAAGTTTTACTTCTTTATCTGCACAGTCCTCAATACACATGTATTGTTCGAGGTTTAAAGTGTCAAATAGATGTTCATAGGGGGTGTCCCTTGCATCAAACATAGCAGTTGGTGCTTTATTATGTCATCGCACTCCTCATCACACATTAAACACTGTCCAGGTGTTATTGATAGTGTTCCTAGCTTCACAAGTGCATACATTGGTCTAGTTGGTATATTGTACAGAATACACATATTCCACAGTCTATGAGGTACAAGCTTACTGTGAATTTTAATAAATCTGTTTAATTCAGGGTGATCTCGCAGACTAGTGTGCCAGTGAGCAGTTTCATGTTCTGTTATTTTCGTCTGTACGGTTTTGTTCCACACATCCTTGGATGGAAACTGGTTAGTTTTCATAAAGTGAACTATCATGGTCCATAATTCATACTTCTTTGCCTTTGTCACTCCCTGCTATATATTGAGCACACTTGAAATAGAACACCTTTTTCGTGGCATATCTGTGGCTGCTTCTACACATCCTCCCAAGGAACATCAGCTTCATTTTGTCAATCACAGATGTCATTGTCCACAATCCCAGCGTCTGAATAGTTGCAACGGTCGGAGATCTTACATGAAAATTTTGTACATTACGTGCAAAGTAGCGCTGGAGTTTTACAATTTCTTTGTGATCTGTCTTGGACATATTTGACCACAGTTCACACGCGTAGAAGGCACATGGAATTATTATTCTACGCCATATGTTCATACAGCAGACTGGGTTCAGACCACCTGCTCTTAGTCCAATATCTCTCAGGGAATTCAAATTCTTCCTCGGCTTGGCGCAAGCTCTCCTGGTCCTGTCGGATTCTAAATGAGTACTGATAAAGGAACCTGCATATATTGTGTTCGATTTCATTTCCAGTATATGGTTACATAGTCTAAAAGAACATGGCTGGTTGATTTTGTTTCCACCTTTAAACACCAGAACACAGCTTTTGCTTGCATTATATGTCAGTCTCCATTGGCAAGCATATTGATGTACAGTCTGTAAGGACATGCATAGGCCACTACTTGTTGAGCTTATGAGGGTTGTGTCATCTGCCAGTAGGACAACTGGGAAGTGATCACGTCCGAGCATAAAACCTTGTTTCAAATGGTCAAGGCGGATTATAAGCTCGTTAATATACACAAGGAACATCCAAGCTGATAAGACACGTCCTTGTCCTACACCCTGTCCGATTGGGAACGTTCGACTTGTCTCGCCGGCATGTCTGACACATGCAGTAGATTCGTGATACGACTGACGTATGATATGCCAGGCTTTCCCTTGCAAACCAAGGATGAATAGTTTTAGGAGTAGTCCGTTGTGATAAATGCGATCAAACGCTTTCTCATTATCAAGAAACACGGTGTATACATTGGAAGACATTTCCGTGTAGAAAGATATGACTTCTTTGAGTATATAAGTAGCTATGTTTGCACCATGTTCTCGCCTGAAGCCACATTGTAATCTATGTGGGAAGTCGGGCTCCATATATTTGACATATCTCTCAATTCTCTCTAGTAGGATCTTTTCGAACAGTTTTCCCACCACGGACGTCAGTTATACCTCTGTAATTTGCAGGATCCGATCTGTCCTTATTGTTTCCTTTATATATTGGAATAATTGTTCCAGATCTCAACAGTGCAGGACTGTAGCATGTTCGTATCATCAGAAGCAAATCTCCAGCGAAATAGATATGTTCATTTGTGATTTGGTCCGGTCCTGGTGATTTTCTCATTTTTAAGCTTTGTTTCAGTCGTTTTAGTTCGTGGATTTCTATGTCTGTCTTCAGTAAAGGATCATCGTCCAGTGGTATCTTTGAGATGTTGTTCATTCTAGAGTCTGTCTCAACAAGAAAGTCGCTGTCAAACTCCGGCCGGTCAAGAGGTGATAATAAATCTGCTTAGTGGTCTGCCCACAAGTTGCACACCTCTGATGGTGTATTGCAACAGCGTTCTTTGTACCTGGGGTGTGTAATTACAGTCTTAGATTGTCTTTGTTTCTTTACAATCCTGTAGAATTCAGCAATATCTACTGCACATGCTGAGTTTATTTTAACATATTTTTCTTTATTCCTTATTGTCTCTCAGCCTGTCTTTTGCAACGTCGGAAGTTACATTTAGCCTGTTTGTATAGGGTATACGAGTGGGTTACCGGCACCCCGAGGCCTGTCTTCTGCTGACCACAATCTTTTCGCCTGGCGCATCTTGTAGTGATAGAGGTCAAGATTTGAACTCTTCCAGTACGGTTTCAGGTGAGCTCTATAGTGTCCACGTGGTATGAACTTAGCAGCAGACATCTTTAGTGCGCTGACAATTGAGTCAATATAACTCTCTATTACATCAGCTCCTATATTCCCAGTGTCAAGCATTACATCACCAAGCAATCTGTGAACCTCGGCTTCATACATACTTAGGTCTAGGTGACTAGCTTTTGTCCATTTGTATGGAGTAGACGGCATGTCCGCTTTACATGAAGTGTTGTTTAGCTTGTTATCATGTATGGACACTACAACAGTGAAATATCAGACACATCGAAAGGAGTTGAATCATATATACGTGTCTTGTTGACAGATAGTTGTAGATGTTGAAGTACAAATACATAGTCAATTGCGGAAGATTGTGTGTAACTCTTGTTCCTCCATGTCATTAGTTGTCCTGCTACTTTTCCGCTGTTATAGGAAGATACCATATTCCGCACAGACAGATACTCTCTGAGTAGGCGCGATCGATGCGAGTTTTGATTATTGGTTATGTCAGTGTTGAAGTCGCCGCACAGGATAGTACGACTGGTTTGTGAGAGTTCATTAACAATGTCGAATGTTTCCTTTAATCGTTCTTGATAGGCACACACATTCTTATTGGTAGATGGAAGGAGTGTACAGACCACAGATAGGTCAACATAGTTGGGTCTTGATAGCCTTACAGCAACTACTCCGTTATACTCAGGGACGTAAGTCTGCATATCACTGAAAGAGTCCTTTTTAACTTAAATAGCAACTCCACTTTCGCCTCTGTATCCTCTCTGGTCTTCTTTGATTTTTACCACGGCGTCATATGACGAACTCAGCGAGTCGAAAAATGTCTCAGTTCTGTTGGTCAACCAGTGTTCAGAAACAGTTAACACATCACATTTGTTAGCTATGTTTTCAAGGTACTGGCGACTGTACAGTGCACCTCTGGTATTCCAAGTGCCGATGTTCAGTATGAACAGTATTAGGAACCTAAGCATGTTTATGGTTACTTATTTCCACCAGCCCACCGCGGGTAGGACACCCATTCGCGGCATTTTACATTCTTTGGCCAAAAGTGTTCATTTTCAAGAACTTTATGCGCTGATCCAGTGTCAATGTTGATCCGCAGTGTATATGTTGGGTACGCACCTGTCCAATGTTTCAAGAGTCTGACCATGCTCACATGGACATCTTGTTTCTTGGCGTATGCTACAATAGCATCGCGAACTACGTCAAAGGGCATATCAGCCTTTTAAATCGAGGTGAAGCCCCCTTGAAAGCCTTCTCCCATTCACCGTCAAAGTTAATGTTTCTTTGTGAGTGAGATATATCGTTGCTGGAACGTTGCCCGTACTCTTGTATTGTCTCGCGAAGTTTACTTTGCCTATCCCTGTACTCAGGATTACGTCAGCGATTTCATCGTAACATAATCCATCACCACTGGCGGGAGTATGGGAATTATACTCCATCTCTTTGGAATATGTTGCCTGTGTATCTATGGATGCTCCAGGCTGCATACTACCGTTTTCATTAGTTTGGGGGGATTTACGCATTGGAGGACTTGTTAGCGTTTCAAAGTACAATAGTCTATCTCTGTTGTTCAATGAATTCAGTTTTCCATCAATATCACTTGTCTTGCGAGAGATTGTGTCAATGCTCGTTTTAAGTTGATCTTTGAGGAGGCTGATCTGTGAGTCTTTATCTTTCATCCGATATACTAAGACCCTTATGTCACTGCGTAGTTTTAGTTCAGTGGTATGGAGTCTTTCTATTTCTCCAGTAGCAGTTATCAGCTCTTTATTTTTCTCCTCCAATGATCGGCTAATGGCTTTGATGTTTAAGTCAAATTTCTCACACAGATGCTTAATTTTGCGATCAACGGACTGAGAATGTTTCATTAAACAATCATGCATTTCTAAAACTTTGGCAAACATGAGTGATGTGCATAGTCTTCTGTGATTGTTTTTCTTGTTGGCTAGAAGGAGAATCAATGACAGTGTCCTCAGGGTTTCGGATCTTTTGCTTATTCAAAACCTCCTTCTGGAGGACGTCAGGGTGGACAGATCCTGTTATAAATCCGTATAGATAAGTCGAGTATGCTGTATACATGTTATACATTTTCAACAGTAAAGACAAGAAATACTAATAGGGCAAGATTGACAAAAATTTGACTGAAGACAGTTTAATGGATTAAAAGATGACATAATTGTTTGTTTTTTCAAATGTTAAGGGCTTACACAGTTTCGGGTCAATACCCAAAATGACAGTCAATACCTGGTGTGACCACCATTAGCATTGATCACTGCCACACATCTCCTGTACATTGAGTGGATCAGACGAAGGCCCTAGGGATCCTCCTGCACACATCCAGAGCAGCTGTGTGTAGTTCATCGGCAGTTGTAGGGAATGGGTGCACATTGTGCAGACGCCTTTGAACGTCATCCCACAAGTATTCGATGGGGAAAAGGCCATGGTAGCTCTTGCAACATGGGGACGAGAGTTGTCCTGCTGGAAAATGTGTTGTTGATGTTGTGACAAAAAATGGAACAACGTGGGGTCTGATCACTTGGTCGATTTACCGCTGTGCAGTGACGCCGTGTCCCCGACCTTGACCAACATTCAGAAAGCACATGAGTCCAAGTCTCGCATTAAGTCCAATCCCTGCCCATATCATGACGCTAGGTCCACCCCATGGATCCCTTTCCACAACGTTTCTGTCAGCGAAACGATCACCTCGACGCCGCCAAATTCTGACTCTTCCGTCTGCATGGGAGACACAAAAGCGACTTTCATCAGAGAAGATTACAGGCCTCCACTCACGATGACGCCAGTTGTGATGACCCTGTGCCCACTGAAGTCATGCTTCTCGATGCCGTTGTACGTGAACAGGACGACGTGCTGGTCGGCGACATCTGAGGTTGTTGGAACGGAGACGTCGGATCACAGTGTTCCGGCTAATGTGTCGATTATGTGTTCTTACGGTCTGTCGAGCACTTTCACTTGCAGTTAGGAACGAATGTCGCTGGTGTTGACGGGTAATCTGCCGATCTTGTCGAGGTGTGGTGACCCTAGGACGACCGATCCGAGGAAGGTCATCTGTGGTCTGTGTAGCATTGTATCGATGCGATGCAGGAGATGTTAAATTGTGGTTATGTTAACGTTGAAATGACGGGCAACATCTTGGACAGACTCTCCAGCTTCAAACGTCCGATAGCCTGGTTTCTCTGAATTTCAGGAGCAGATGTGCAGCGGCCAGAAAATGGAAGTATCAGTAACCGGAAGTTTCTGGGCGCTGCACATGGCAAACACGTACGCCAGTTGATATTCTCACGATCTTACCAAACAGAGAAAGACATGTTTTATTTACTGCACTGTATTTGTAAACTCCCGGACGTCTGATGAAACCTCCTGGGCTTTTCCGGACACTCCCGGGCGTCCTCGGGCGTTAAATAGTAGGACCCACGAACACGGGTTATAATATCCCGAAACGATATATATGTTTTTAGATATTTGATTGTTACAGAGACACGTGACATCGAATAAGTTTCTTTAAATTTGTACAGCTGCAGGCGTGTTGGATATTGTTCCTTTGTGAGGATATTCACGGATACATTCCTCGACCAAGGAAGCTGCCTAAAGTTATACACATAAATTTTGTAGGTTGTAATTATGATATTTCATTTTGTTTTCCTTCATTTGCTGTAGCATTGGACAGATTCATTCCTGTTCCTCTACGTCTTGGTTGGGAAATTCTTCGATGCGCGATAGACGTCTTTTTCTTTGTAAGTGTGTATATATTACAGTCAATTTGTAAAATGTGATTCTCTCAGGCAGTTTATCAAATGTGTAAATATTTCAGTCATTTTGACTGAAAAATCTGTCCATTTCTTTAACAGATTGACTAAAACTGATCAAGACGATCAAAAGGGCCTGTAAACATCACAATAGATTATTATGTAGGATTAGAAGCCAAACAATATAGAAATGTTCTTTTCATCGTAACATTTTCAGTCTCTTGGTGATGATATTAAACATAAAAATGTTTGGAATTCGTTATCATAAAAATACAGATGGACATATTTTCAATTTGTAAAATAACTGAATATTCAGGCTTTTAATAGATTTCCTAAGTGAAAATTTTGCACATTTTGACTACTAAAAATATAAACACGATAAAATAAGCAATGCTCAGGAGAAATATTTATTTTGTGTTGCAAGTCAAAATAGTGTAAACGAAAATCGCACAATTACCAAGCAAGTGACTTCCCACAAAGATACCTACATTTCCTTATAATTTCCAAAACTGTATTTCATTTTGTTGATAGATGTGACCATATGCCCTTATACTATCAATAAAAGTGACAAATGCGCTTACGAATGGCGCAGCACAGGTCGTCGAAATAGTCTAGGTTTCTGCTATATCATCCGGGTACTCAAGGGGAAAGACAATAACAAAGGCAACAACCAGTCCCGGGGAATTGCTTTTAGATCAGTGCCCCTTTAAGAAGCACATATCTTGAAGCTTTCGGGGTGTAAAAGGTGAAATAAATGTTCATAGAATTACTGAAGAATTGTTATCTATTAAAAGTGAAATAATATTACAGTTTTGCCTCGCACCTTTTGTGTTCTTGAAACACGGTAAAAGTCGCAATCAAGCAAGTCACGAAATCAGAACACCAAATCCAATTACTCGCCTCAGTGTTCGAGCATTAAGCCTCGGACCTTGGCTAAAACCGACGGGCAGTACATTTATGTCACAGTTTCACAGTAGAATAATGGATATATTATTAATTATGTGTTGTATGTTTCAGTTCGGCGTGCATTGTGATAAACACTATTTAAAAAACTATGTTCCACTGTGTACGACGCAGTGGGAAGGAGGGTTATTTCTAGGGGTTAGTGAGAGAGCGTCCGAGGACAGTTAACGGAGACAACGTCCAATTAATTACAAATCTCGTAATAACATAGTTATGCCTTTTCGGAGTCAGTGCATGTTGTTTAGACAATATACATAGATACTATATGTCGTTGTGCACATATATGTACAGTATTACGACGTTATTACACTAATTACCTGGAACGTGTCAGGTGCAAATACACACGCAATGTATCCTGACAATGTCAACATATGCAACACCGCAACGATGAAAGAAACACTGCTACATGACTGCTAGCGACAGTTTGTCGGTTTGTTGTTTAACGCCGCACTCAGCAATATTTCAGCTATATGAAGGCGGACTGTAAATAATAGTCTGGACCAGACAACCCAGTGACTGGCATCATGAGCATCGATCTGAGACACAATGACATGCATCAACCAAGACAATGGGGCCTGACCAACCGATCCCGTTAGTCGCCTCTTGAGACAAGCACAGTCGCCTCTTCCGGCAAGCATGGGTTGCTGAAGACCTATTCTATCCCAGATCTTAAGGGTCGCTCGCGACAGTAAACAAGTACATGGAAGGTAGATCAATGTACATTTTAAACAATATGTCCATTGCCATCAATCATGTTGTCCATTTCAAGCAAGAATATGCTTGCTCCACTACTTTTAGAAACTATTTCTCCTTTACGCACTCAGTCATCACGGACAGACAAGAGAGGGTTTAGAACAGCGCATTACTCACTTCCGTGAGATCGGGTTACGCTTTCCATGTATAGCTGGTTGGTGTCGGGTGCAACAATTCCATACCGCCAGAGTAAGTCAAACGATCAGCCAACTTCGAACACGTTGTGCTGTTAACCCGTATCGGCGGTGCCTTGCAGATACTGACCACGAGATACACCTCACACACGATGCGTGTAAAACGTGTAAGAAAAGGCCGGAAAATGAATGACAATTTGATGAGATGTCTTTTTATACACAACAATTATGGCTGTTAAAACGTAGAGCGAATATCTGAAAGGTACAAGGACATATATATCCTAAATACATCAGTCCGTCTTGGTAGTGGTTTACATGAATGTCGATGTGCAATACAAGGTATTCGCCATTAGGATAAAAAAAAACCATCGTTTTCGTCGTGCGATTCATTTAAAACATCTACATATTTCAAAAGGGGTTTACAAAGGGAGTTAAGCGCAGTAGATGTAAATCGTACACGGAAGCGATGTTACGATATGTGTCGAGTTGAGTCTCCAACATGCGCTTGTGTGTGTCTGCGTGTGTGGGCGCAGTGTGTCACAATCATATATGTTACACGTGATAACGCTTGACCAGACACAGCACAGGTGGACTCAATGACAACACAGCTGCAAATTAGTTCATAATATAATCACCCCGAAAACTCCTGGCATACCAAACGTGCAGAGTAAGATTTCTATCGTACATCAAAGACTATGTGAAAGCGCACGACAACACATTCAGCCAATGTTTAGGGCGTGTGCAAAGTGTCCATTCCGTCCCTATATGTCTACCGGGCAGTAGGAAAATTAAAGAGAGGTGTGCAAAACTACAGGAATATACACAGTTAAGTTGGTATCGTGTGCAAAATAAGCACATAGGCAAATTTCCATCACTATCTGCAACGGTTTGGTGCAGTTCACACCTGAAATCAGGCAGGTTTCCTTTAGTCGTTTCAAGAAAAGGTAAGGCACCTCACCTCCAATTTGTATTATTGCCAGGACCTTTGCTTATAATGGTTATGTAATAATATTTGTATGATTTTAGTAGTTTCTTCCTGATATGTAGTTTGGTGATTTGTCCTTGAGCAAACTCATCATAGTATAAATATATCTACTATGCAAGCTGTCATTTTGATAAAGTCATAACAGTTTGTTCAATTCCGCCTGTGCTATACACGTATAATCAGGTGCCTAACACAAATGTCAACAGTATCTTAAATCTAAAGACACAAATTAAATATAAAGTTGAGAATGATACCCCTATATACTGTATATTATATATTATCATTATATTTTAAAATTATTACTTATGCAGTGCTATATGTTTATGAATAGTTTTACCAACCAAGGTTCATATACTTGTAAGTATATGTTTTGCAAAGTCTTCATTACCTGATAAAAACGGGTTAATGTGAATAATCTCGTCTCTATAATAATAAGAACTCAAAAACGGGGATGAAAAGAACGCCTAACCACAACACGGCCGGGTAAACAAAGGGTATATCGGAACTAGGAACTACCTCATACAGGAAGTGCGGCTTGACCGTCTTGTCAGCTGGGGAAATGTACATAACAGGTCGCGTTTCCATTGGCATTTCTGCAAGCGGCACAGGAATTGGTAATATTGCGTGCAACACGAGACAGGAAGACGAATACCTTGTCTATTTCAGGCTCGAGAGAAACACCTTGTGATGCCAAGGTCGAGCAGTCTTCGCCCGCTGTGCTCAATAATACTGCCGTGAGACTCCAAATATAGCCCAACTTATCATATATAGGAAGTACGTGCCACAGAAAAAAACACTTGTGTTACTGTTAGAACTGAAAACACGTGTTTATATTGTGTGATCTATGCGCTAAGAATAGTTGATACGGTTTATTGATGAGATATGGGAATCTCAGCTCGTTTGAGTAACAAAATACACTATCACTTGAAACATTAGAGTTATATATTTTTCTGTGTCCATCTGAACAGAGTTTGTGAAAAAAGGTTACTGTCGGAATGAATGGCGACCGCATGTATTGCCCCCAACCCCCTCCCCCTCCTATTGGAGCCAGGGGCACGGATGGCCCAATCGTCTAAGGCGCCGCGATTCGCTGTGCAGAGTTGCGTCCCATGGGCACGCCTGAAACTTATGATTGTCGGTTCGAATCCCGGTTCGCCCCGATTATGTTTTGTCAGCACCATACCCGTGTTCGTGGGTTTCATCGAAGTGGTAAACGTCTGAGACCTGCATCACTTCGGGCTTTCCTCCCACATTAAGCTGACACGCCGCGATATAACTGGAATACTGATAAAAGCGGTGTTAAACCCAACTCACTCACTCACTCCCATTAGGGCCTTGACACCCTACATCCTGTATCCTCACTGTGTTTCTCCTGAGACTGAATATCAGTACACGTCGCCGCTCTCTGTATCCAGAGAATGCTTTTGCACAGTCCTGTCGGATATATCTGTACGTCACCTGGAGGCATCAGATTGATGTTCTATTGGGTGTCTCACACACAGACACCACTGTGCATGGCAGAAAGATGGGAATATACAACGGGAAACGGAATTGCAAGGTCACAGTGCCCTCACACGTCCGTGGTTTCACAAGTCTATTTCGAAATCTCGAAGTGATGAGTCGTCAATTTCTCTTTCATGAGAAACGGGTGCCATCATTCCCCAGCCCCAACTATTCAGTAAAGAACAAGTATCAGTTTCAAACGATTCACACTAATGACATATGTGGCAAGTCTGCTGTATCAATCACCACATGAATACATAGTGAATTTCTGGCTTTCTGTTACCCCCAACGTAATATACGCCAGCTGCAGGAGTTATTATGTTTACTTCATCAGTGAGTTCCCCAACGTTGGCGAAGCATTTGGTTTAGTGACAAAGACCGTTTCCATCTTCAGAGGAGAGATAGTCGGTTCCGTGTGCATCGAGGATTGACTGGGCGTTACGCCGGAAGAAACGGACAGATTAGGTATAGGGGTGAATTAGTGGATTGGCTGTAACGCCATAGTCACAGATGGATCTCCTGAAAACCACATATGCCTTTTCTTTTGGGGGAGTATATATTTCATACACCAGAATGTTGCCACTTTGGATACCTAAGCATTTAAAGTGACGCAAGTGTTTCATGCGACAGAATGTGACGTCAAATTGTTATTCACTCAGTTAAACTGACACAAGCTAATCAATGGGGGTATTAGGCAAGGACAATTAAAATGCTATTACTCGTGTCAACGTGCATGTTGACGGGGAATTAGCTCTTGGGGGAATAAAGGACAAAATCGAAATCACTGTCCCGGAACGCTTTATGCACAACATGTAAACAATAAACAATAATTGCACAATGAGCGGAATACCTGCTCTGACAACACAAACACAGCAATGAGCAGACTTTCCAGCTCAGGCGTACAAGAGGTGAGCGGAGCTCCAGCTCACCTCAGGGCGTTTCCTACGAGCAGCATATCCTGCTCGAGGTCGTCCCTATGCCAGCACTCGGAATACCAAGCCTGACTAACACCCCAGTAACTGTGTAATGGTAGCACATATATAGTAATGAACAACAATGGACAGACAAAGAGACAACGACGTTGCTTTGGACATATGGGCGTGATTAACAAACACAGTTCATGGGATGATCAATTAGGGCAATAAATGCCATACTATAAAAAGCAGTAGTTAAAGGGAAGTGATATGGTAGTCCAGGCTGACTGACAGTCAAAATACAATGAAATGTTGGTGAGGATTAACAACGGGGATTAGCGCCTAAAACGTAATGACAATTAAGTTATGGAGACATGGCAACAGGGTAAATTGCCCTTGAAGTCAAATGTACTGCAGACAATGGTAGTCATAAATCAGTCGCTATGACACTCGAAGCAAATGTATTACTATTTCGCTGATTTGATACTAAGAAAGTTCAGTGCCCTGCTGTGGAGGAATGCCACATCTTCAATCAGATATGTACCGTATTGGAGAAAAGGGTCGGACTTAATAATGACCGCCTTTTACGCTCAGTGTCGTGTATTTTATATGCCAAGTGCAAGTGTCTGATATGCCGGACTTTCTCTGCAGAGGTGCTAAGTGTGCTCGTTGCGGTGTACTATTAGAATATTTACCGTGACACCTGGCGGGCGGCCATGCTTCGATTACATTGAGTGCTTGCCAAAGGAGACTAAATGCAAGTAGTGTATGATCACTGAAACTTTTTCAAATGGTCATCATCATAATTAAATGCTGTACAATACATTGATCATGCAGATAAAACAAATAGCAAATACAACAGAATAACGAACATTGTGTCACAAATATATTTTATTCAACACAAACTGAGACTGTTTTACACATCCAGTTTATTACTCACATAGTATTTGAAACCAGCTTCAAAATCACCACCATGTATTGTCATGAAGGCTGTTGTTCTGTGGGTGTACAACCATTCCCTGACACAGTTCCCATACAACTGCTTTTTCCCCATGTGTCGCGTGAGTGAAATCGGACGCTAAAATATTCACACGTCTCCCCTTTCACTAGATATCTCAAATGTTACGGCAGACCATCTAATATTTGAAACGAATGATGACAGTTGTGCTGACAAATTTATGTCAACCTGGACCTAACACTGACAGGCACATTTGCGTTTCGTACTGACAGGCAAACCTTATGATCCCTCAGTTCATGACAGCGACATGCTGCGTAGGTGCGGAATGGCCGTATGCAGTTTTCTTGACAGCAAGGGTATTACATCATATACATTACACCAACCTCTGACACCATTAAGCGACATATCATAAGTACTTACATGTACCATCTAAGGAAATACGACAGTATCATTACACCGAGAATGTCAGGTGCCGGAACATGATTGAAGCAATACACTAATGAGAGAAAAGTATTTGGTATGAAGACATCAATGAAAGTCAGGGTCTCAGAATACTTTGTTACACGTGCGTAAAAACCCTTACTCAAACATTCCATGTCTGTTGTTTACGAGATGTCTTTAATAATTCTATCTATGACTTACCTTTGAACACACTGAGGGTGAATGAGCTAGTGAGTGAGTTGGGTTTCACTCCGCTTTTAACATTATTCCAGTTATATCACTGCGTGTCAGCTTGATGTGGGAGGAGGGCCAACCCAACGAGCACGGGTAAGGTGCTGACAAAATATAGAAACGTAATCGGGGCGAACCGGGATTCGAACCCACAATCAGAAGTTTCGGACGCAAGTCTGCACAGCTAAATTAGGCGCATTAGACAACTGGATCAGCCGTTCCCCTGAACACATTCAGTATATGTACTGAACAACAAACGTTCCTGTGACATTGAATAAGATTTAATGCAAAGTTATGTTTTTTAACAAATCTGAAACAATTTCGGTTTGCCTCAGATAAAAGACTCATGTAAATGTTCAAATGGTTTAATTTGCCATACAGACTTCAGAAAATGCGTGATTTCATTAAAAAAAAACATGAACATGCCAAAATGTCAATTCACAAATCAATAGCGTGTATGTCCACCTCTGGTTGCGATGCAAGCAACACATCTCTTCGTCTCATGGAATGGACCAGGCGTCGCACAAAGTCCTGTGGGATATCTGTCCATATCTGCTGGAGCATGTTTCGAAGTTCCTGGAGTGTCTGTGGAACACGTGGTTGACGTCGAAGAAGCCGATCCATCTCATCCCACATGTGCTCGATTGGTGAGAGATCAGGAGATGACATTCATGTTGTTGTGTTGAAGAGATCCTGAACAAGTCGAGCAATATGACGCCGGGCGTTGTCATGTTGAAAGGTAATGCCTGGGCCATAGCGCTGTCCATTGAGATTTCCCTCTACCACTATCAAACGGGTCCTCTGTCTTGCTGTAATCCCACCCCATACCATAACGCTGCCGACCCCGAACCGATCTTCTTCCATGACACAATGATTGACGTAACGTTCACCTCGACGTCGGTACACTCGAATCCGTCCATCGTTGTGGCTGAGGTGAAAACGAGACTCGTCAGTGAATAGAACTTGTCCCCACTGCATGGCCGTCCAGCGTAGACGTTGTCTGCACCACTGTAGACGTGCTTGACGGTGGTTACCCGTCACAATGGGACGTCTGGCGGGTCTTCTGGCGACAATCCATGCACATCTGAGGCGACGACGTATGGTTTGTGAAGATATTCGTCGAAGGCCAAGGATGCTTCTTGCAGTCACTGTTGCTGGCTGGAATCGATTTCTTTGGTTTGTTGTTCGAATCCAGTTGTTTTGTCGGTTATTGGTTACGCTTGGCCTGCCACTCCGACGATGGTCTCTGACTGCATTCGTCTGTTGCCAACGTTGCCATAAACACCAAATGGTATTTCTGTGGACGTTAAATTGTCTTGCAACATCACGTTGACACGATCCTGCTTCAAGCATACCAATGGCTCGCAGACGCTCATTTTTGGACAGGCGTGGCATTTCGTAATGTTGAATAATTGCGTAATTTTGTTGTTTTTTTGGGTGGTTGTTGTCAGCACGATGCTAAACAATGCATACGGAATCCCGTTAACGCACACGTTTTTATACCCATTCTTGGGAAGTGAAATGCATGGGGCTTGCATAAAAGTCTACTTTTGCATGGAATGCATGCTTTTCTGTAGAAGTTGCGTTTTTGTGACTTGATTCCATACATGTACTACAATATTGAAAACCAAACTTTACTTGTTTGAAAAATACACTTAAATATTGGTGTCACAGGAACTTTTGTTGTTGAGTATATATGCACTGGTAGTCTGGTCTGTCGGCGCAATCAAAGCAATGCCTGCCCATACAAGGACACGCTGTACACCATGGTATAACAAGGCGGGAGTTTAGGCCAGATTAACGTGACCATTAGATCAGCCTGTACGCTTAGGTCTTGTACCCACACAAGGACACGCTGTATACCATGGTATAACAAGGCGGGAGTTTAGGCCAGAATAACGTGACCATTAGATCAGCCTGTACGCTTAGGTCTTGTACCCACACAAGGACACGCTGTATACCATGGTATAACAAGGCGGGAGTTTAGGCCAGAATAACGTGACCATTAGATCAGCCTGTACGCTTAGGTCTTGTACCCACACAAGGACACGCTGTATACCATGGTATAACAAGGCGGGAGTTTAGGCCAGAATAACGTGACCATTAGATCAGCCTGTACGCTTAGGTCTTGTACCCACACAAGGACACGCTGTATACCATGGTATAACAAGGCGGGAGTTTAGGCCAGAATAACGTGACCATTAGATCAGCCTGTACGCTTAGGTCTTGTACCCACACAAGGACACGCTGTATACCATGGTATAACAAGGCGGGAGTTTAGGCCAGAATAACGTGACCATTAGATCAGCCTGTACGCTTAGGTCTTGTACCCATACAAGGACACGCTGTACACCATGGTATAACAAGGCGGGAGTTTAGGCCAGATTAACGTGACCATTAGATCAGCCTGTACGCTTAGGTCTTGTACCCACACAAGGACACGCTGTACACCATGGTATAACAAGGCGGGAGTTTAGGCCAGATTAACGTGACCATTAGATCAGCCTGTACGCTGCACCGCTTCTTCTACTCATGTTTCTGTGATTTCATTATGACAAACTCAGTTTGCGGTACATGCATGTGTGCCAAAACCTGACCGTCATGTCCCTTCGCTAAAGAGGTAAAATGTCCCCGTTCTGATATAGTATGTAGAGGTTGAAACGCTACTCAATGAATATTTGCAAAGGAATGCACCAAACTTGGTAGACATCGAGTCCTGCTAATAGGCTAGAAGACACAGTACACAACACAGAACACAATCTAGATTAAAGGTCTCATTCAAAAGAAACCAGTAATCGTTGTACAGTACCAAGCTGTTTTATAAATGGCATTTATCTTCAAGAAACAAGTTCTGCTTGCTGGAACACGGAAGAGATCGGGGGTCGAAGGTAACACATCTTCCTCTTCCCAGTCCAGCTGTAGCATCCGACAAGAGCTTAGATTAACTGTAGAGGGATAAACAAGGAACCGTCTATTTCTGGCTCGTCTTGTCTATTTGGTGAATTGGCACACTTCCAGGAACTTTCACTACGCGTTGCGTGTTTGCCGATCCGTTTATTTGGCAAATATCCCAGTCAGTTGGTAGACGGGGAGTCTAACTGAAACCCAGGGGTAGATGACTGATCAGGGGCTAACATTGACTTGAACTCAATACGCAGGGGTAGATGGTAATAATGTACTGATCAGGGGCTTACATAGACTTGAACTCAATACCCAGGGGTAGATGACTGATCAGGGGCTAACATTGACTTGAACTCAATACGCAGGGGTAGATGGTAATAATGTACTGATCAGGGGCTTACATGGACTTGAACTCAATACGCAAGGGTAGATGGTAATAATGTACTGATCAGGGGCTTACATGGACTTGAACTCAATACGCAGGGGTAGATGGTAATAATGTACTGATCAGGGGCTTACATGGACTTGAACTCAATACGCAGGGGTAGATGGTAATAATGTACTGATCAGGGGCTTACATGGACTTGAACTCAATACGCAGGGGTAGATGGTAATAATGTACTGATCAGGGGCTAACATTGACTTGAACTCAATACCCAGGGGTAGATGGTAATAATGTACTGATCAGGGGCTTACATGGACTTGAACTCAATACCCAGGGGTAGATGGTGATAATGTACTGATCAGGGGCTAACACTGACTTGAACTCAATACCCAGGGGTAGATGGTAATAATGTACTGATCAGGGGCTAACATTGACTTGAACTCAATACCCAGGGGTAGATGGTAATAATGTACTGATCAGGGGCTTACATTGACTTGAACTCAATACGCAAGGGTAGATGGTAATAATGTACTGATCAGGGGCTAACACTGACTTGAACTCAATACCCAGGGGTAGATGGTAATAATGTACTGATCAGGGGCTTACATGGACTTGAACTCAATACTCAGGGGTAGATGGTAATAATGTACTGATCAGGGGCTAACACTGACTTGAACTCAATACCCAGGGGTAGATGGTAATAATGTACTGATCAGGGGCTAACACTGACTTGAACTCAATACGCAGGGGTAGATGGTAATAATGTACTGATCAGGGGCTAACACTGACTTGAACTCAATACGCAGGGGTAGATGGTAATAATGTACTGATCAGGGGCTTACATGGACTTGAACTCAATACGCAGGGGTAGATGGTAATAATGTACTGATCAGGGGCTTACATGGACTTGAACTCAATACGCAGGGGTAGATGGTAATAATGTACTGATCAGGGGCTAACATTGACTTGAACTCAATACCCAGGGGTAGATGGTAATAATGTACTGATCAGGGGCTTACATGGACTTGAACTCAATACCCAGGGGTAGATGGTGATAATGTACTGATCAGGGGCTAACATTGACTTGAACTCAATACCCAGGGGTAGATGGTAATAATGTACTGATCAGGGGCTAACATTGACTTGAACTCAATACCCAGGGGTAGATGGTAATAATGTACTGATCAGGGGCTTACATTGACTTGAACTCAATACGCAAGGGTAGATGGTAATAATGTACTGATCAGGGGCTAACACTGACTTGAACTCAATACCCAGGGGTAGATGGTAATAATGTACTGATCAGGGGCTTACATGGACTTGAACTCAATACTCAGGGGTAGATGGTAATAATGTACTGATCAGGGGCTAACACTGACTTGAACTCAATACCCAGGGGTAGATGGTAATAATGTACTGATCAGGGGCTAACACTGACTTGAACTCAATACGCAGGGGTAGATGGTAATAATGTACTGATCAGGGGCTAACACTGACTTGAACTCAATACGCAGGGGTAGATGGTAATAATGTACTGATCAGGGGCTAACACTGACTTGAACTCAATACCCAGGGGTAGATGGTAATAATGTACTGATCAGGGGCGTACCTTGACATCAGTCATATTGTCTCAATAAAAGCTGTGGGCCCACAGACGAGTGTTTATACTTAACAACCACTACAGCTCCCATTCAGGTGAATGAAGGAGTAAGGATATACAATTAACGTTATGATCCTCATAATAAAGAAGTTACCACTTCTGAATGCCATTCAAAGATATTAAAACGGTTTGGTGACAGAAAAAAACAAAAAGAGTACTATTGATTCCTTCACATTTTCATCCATATTCTATAATGTGATTGGGGACATTTAAAAGCAAATATTAAGAAAATGTAGATTTTAGGTCACGCAAACATATCCTTTGAATGAGGCCACCTACAGTATTGTTTTCCTTTGCTTTCAGAGATAAACAACAAACATGCCTTTCGTACCAAAGGAAATGGCTAAGTGTCCAAAATGCGACAAGTCTGTTTATGCGGCAGAGGAGAGACTTGCCGGAGGTTTCAAGTGGCATAAAGTGTGCTTTAAATGCGGTAAGGGACACCTGGCACATATACCAATGTTATAGAGAGTATACATATGTCATCTTAAGTAATCATTAACTCTCATAACATTATTTAAAACATATGCAAACATTGACAAAACTGAAATGATAATACTAACATCTAACGTGTATGAATATACAAAAGTAATAAACGTATATAAATCAAATAATGGTTTGCATTTAGACAGCAAACAACCACGAACACCCTGTAGGACGATGGCTGTTAAACGATGGGCGATGCCGTGTGTATGGGTAGTAAGAAAACATATTGTATAGATAGTGAATAGCTGTATCCTGGTGTATTTTATGACTGCTGTGTTTCTAGATACTTGCAACAAGGCCCTCGACAGCACAAATGCCAACTGCCATGAGGCTCATCTCTACTGCAGGTCATGCCACGGCAAACAGTTTGGACCCAAGGGATACGGTTTCGGCGGTGGCGCAGGCGCTCTGAGCACAGAGACAGGTGCCCAGTTTGGAGTTAAAACAGGCGAAATGAGGTAAAGACGTCGATAATCTAGACGTCCTGTTCCGAGTTCGTATCTTGTCTGTTGGTGTATTATGATAACATATTTTTAACAGTTTGGAAATAGTGATTTGCAAAATTTACCAATTTCAACCAACCACCTACATGTATCCTCTGATTTTAGAGCAATAACTTGGACCCGCGTTAAGGTAACGACCACCTATCTCTGCACTATGTATCTGCCACCCAACTTCACATTCTCCAGTGGAATACAGTTAACCATGTTCGTGTTATAACCGTAGTTTACTTAAATGACGACTATTTCAGCAATAAACCAACCCAAGCAGTTGTTGGAAGTACAGGCACGGGGCCCAAATGCCCACGTTGTGGCAAATCTGTCTACGATGCCGAGAGAGCCATCGGTGTCAACATCGTAAGTAGTTTTTGCAACAGGTTTCAAAAAGTCTTCTGCTTTCGTAGCTTCTTTTGATAAATCATTCGAAAAAGCAATAGTGTTATACTTTCTCTCACATACAACAAAGGCAATGACTAATCTGTTGATTAAATCAGGTACTTTAGGAGCTAAAGCACATCACATACATATGATATTGTTTCCATATTCCTATTCGTGACTAATTTCGACCAATAATAATCATAAACAAGCTATCACATCATGGTTCAAGACGAACACAGGCAGCCCAGGCTTATACTGCCTAATAAGACTTCTGACGGCTTATACGACCGAGAGTTATTAACGCAGTTGCTTACATACATAAGATGATCACTAGGTATGATCTTGCATACATTGCATCGTCATTCACAAAAATAACTTCTTGTTGCCCGACACGTAAAACAAGAGAGAAACAACTCCATTTAGAGAAAATACCATGGGGCCATGTTCCTTCAACATCTGCAAACAACAACTACCGGAGGGATTACAGTACACATGTGACCTATCACAGACATACAGTATGCACGTCCACAAGATTCAAGTAGTATTATGATGCTGCCTCTGTAGTCAACACATACACAGTGATACACATTATCATGGACGAAAATATACCTAAACAAGTGTACATACAGCTGTACTACAACGTAATCCATTCATAATCAGGAGATAAGCATACTGTGTTTTAAATGTAGAGTTTCGTTACCTGAAGAATTAACCGCGCAAACTTGAATTTGGAACCGAACGAGCAGCGTGTGGTTTCAAATGTTAAATTTAGCGCGAAAGTAAATATCCGCTCACTGCCCCAAGGCATCTTGTGTTGGTCTGTAATGGCAGAAACTAGTTGGCGGTTTTGTCTGATTGTAATAAACACGATACTGATACATCCTGAGACTGTCAACCCCGAAACACCAAATATACTAATTTATTTAAACATTACACGTTATGATTCCATCCTGGCTCTACAGCCAACACCCCCGCGGGTGTGCACACATATACCTTGAACACGTGCAAACATTATACATAACCTACTGGTCATGCATATATAAACACTATATAGGTGTAAGAAATATAAAGAAACTCATGATAGTACAAATCCACAATTCTTCCCAACTCAACAGTCCATGTACATACCTGCGCATGCTCACATCAGATGACCATCACACGACCATACCATGAGCTAACCAACAGGAGGCGCTGCTCACTACAAGACACTTGAACTCCACTGCTCTGTGGCGACTCGCGTATTCTCATAGCTCCCCAGGCATATTAGTTGACAAATTATCCATTCCCTTACTTGTGGTATGAACTATTATTATGACACAACAGGGGTCACAAATCACTAAATACCAAACAGAAATACCACTGTGCCTCGAGCACTGCATTCCTCCATGTGTTTCAAGTCTCCAGCAATGCTAACAGACGGAACTATCAGGTTACTCACTTCTCCCCATCCCACAGATAATGCGCCTCCCCTTCAGCGCCAGGGTTGCAAACTCTTAGAGTAAAAGCGCTCACTTTTTGGCATTGTAACAAGAAGCCAAAGAATCCCCCTCATGAGGCCCCCATTAGCATGGAGAGGTTGGAACAAGTACTCCTCGAGTAAACTGCTCCCTCGCTCGTCAGTCTACGAATCCGCTCCAACACCTGTAATACTACTCGAGAGAGAGCCGCGATGGGGTCAGACAATCAAGCCCCACAAGACCCTACGTCACCTTCATAAATCCTTTTCAGACCGAGGTGGCCTATTACCCCTCGTGCAAATTTCAGATGGATGTGTGACAGAAAGGTTGATGTCACTCTACTGTCTGATCCTTTCCCTACCTGTACGCGTGCCTGTAATAATTTTATACCAACAACTTGAGGTAATAACAGGCCGGTAACCCATTCGCTTCCTGTTTCGACAGTGAAGAGCTGACATGTTGGCATGGTGTGCGCATGCGCTGGATTGCTATAGTCTGCTTTTGCAGGTGTTTTCTACCAGCTGTGTGCAGTACTCTCTCTGCCACTACTGACTTCGGAAGTCCATAGCGGAGAACACACACGCAGTTTTGCGAACTTGCACTATGTAAGCTTTTTAATTTCATTGAAAACTGTTCTTCCATCGACACAAACACATATGACGTACGAATAATGCTATATTTGTTTTTCTTGTTATTGTAATGTTTTTCTTGTTATTGTAAATAAGTATCAACATCAAGATTATCCATCGCCCAAACCCAAACGAACTATTGCCGTGGACACAGAAACGGAGAGTAGCTCAACTACAGTTCAATATCTCTTTATGAAACGTTCACACACACACAAAGAATGCTCTGTATTGGTGCCTTTGGTAATTAAGAAAGTGTTCTCAATATATATTTTATGCGTTTCGAGGGCAACGAGATGGACGAATGATTCAATATTTCAAAATGAACTTTGTAAGATAGATTATCAGTAGTAAAGTTTTAAAATTATCCTTGATCGTAAACATTACTTTCCAATGGCCACCCCGTTGAAAAACTTAAATATAAATAGAAAGAGCTTATTCAAAATACTTTCAAGGAAATATGGGTCAGTTTTAACTAACAATCTGTTGGAAGCACAACTTCCTGTCACAACCTTGTAAAGGTCAAGCTGACATATTACCCAAGATATAACAGATGGTGTATTTTGCCATCTTCCCGTTCGATTATGATTGCATGATCTCATTCTCAGTACATCACGGTCTTTCAAGGATAAACAGTCATGTTCTAGAGCTAAATTACCTTGGATAAGTGTATTTTTTAACCTTCAGATGACTCAGTTTTATCAAATATTATAACCCCATTTTAAAAATACTGCGACATTGGTGATCCGAGTATGCTTGAAATGCGTAACCTATTTATACACAGATCCAGCTCAAAACATTAAATATTCTCTGTGTTTCCCGAAAACGTTATTGTGCACATATTGCACATGCAAAGGAGACACTGCTATACATTCAGTACCTCAGTATAATACTGCTTCAGCTGTCAATCCATTGAAAAGTACGACCCGAAGAGTGCTTAAGAGACTGTGTCAATGAAACTAGGAAATAGTCTATGTTAACTCACAGCTGGGTGCATCTACATTGCAAGCAAACAAAACTGCGTGTTTGTTTTCCACTATGGACTTCCGATGTCAGGAGTGGCAGAGAGAGCACTGCACACAGCTGGTAGAAAACACCTGCAGCAACAGACTAACAGAAATCTAGAGCATGCGCACACCATTATATCAAACACAAAGTCAATCGCCCTATATCTCTTCTAAAACGATAGATGCAATCGCAATCAACCTTTCACTGCAATGTCAACTTCCCTTGCTCTTATCTGTACAATATCTACGTTTATAAAAACTTATATGACCAATATCATGCTATCATACCTTGCTTTAGCGTCCAAACTCTCAGTTGTCTGCTGACAGTAAATCCCTCGATCTGGTTTGTTGTGGCATAGTGTCGCCTTCCGTGTGAAGTCGGACCTCTCTGTCAGTGGACACGAAATTACGAGACTGGATCAAAGGAGATATATATATATATATATATATATATATATATATATATATATATATATATATATATATATACTAGTATATATATCAAAAAGCGATTTTAACTGCAGTAATAGGCTATCACTTCCTCGGACTACAGCTATAAAGAGTGTTTTACTCACCAGAACATGATTACGTGTTTTGCCTTATGCAGTCACGTTACAGGAAATAACACTCACGGACAGATGTGGATGAATCAAAATGTGTCATGTTATGATGTCCCTGGCTCTTCTAAATGTTGCTTATTTAACATTTGATCAGTCGACGGCACAAGACGATACATTATATGTTCCATACATAGATCGTTTTATACAATCCATAATCATGTTATAAGTAAACCTAATTCCCTAATGTGCCTCATGTCAATGCGCTTCTAAGAAAAGAAAAGAAAATATATACATTTAGACACCTAACAGAGTTTTATAAGGAACACCTTTGATATTGTCATGGAAAGGTCATGTAATGTGTTGTATATCAGCCATGGCACAAGTCCTGTTTCCGCTGCCAAGACTGCAAGAAAGCCGTGGACTCTACCACTATGGCCATGCACGAGATGGACCTCTTTTGTAAAGGTATGTGTTGAAGTGTAGAGAAATAAAATTACTTGAAAATAATGATATAGCTATACTGGAAGAATACATAATTCCCCGAAGGCAAACAAGACTTCTTCCGCAATACCATCGGGATGCAGTGCCTCATATTCAACTGACCTCAATAAACTGAGTTGCTTTTATTCGTGATTATGATTATGAGCCTGAGGTGTACACTTTAAAAACGGTTCTGGCCCTTTGGTCTGTCATTAAAGCATAGACACCCAATACATTGTGTAACAACTGTATCATATCTCCGTTGTTGACTTCACACCGACATGACCACTTGCACACAAAGGATGAACGGATAGATGTCTTAAGCTTACTGTCGTAACACCGTGTACACATATACAATTCCTTGACGCCTGGGTAATTGATATATTATTGTAGGTTTAGTCAGGGCATGGTATTAATGACGCTGGAGACTACATTACTGGGGATTGTTTCCAATAAGATTTGTTCCATAGAAGACCTTCATATGTCGAATGTTGGAAAGTATAGAAGAACATGTTCATGTACTCCTGTAATGTGCTAGGTATCCCTGGAACACACCCGGCAATAGCAATAGCCAGCATGCTCTTATTTTTCACATTATCATGTATCAGAAGCACACAAGTGCAACTCATACTCCAACATTTTCTTTAGGAATTGAAAATGTCGTGATGTTTACGTTGGCTAAAGATGTTCTCTACGAGCTTTCTTAAGAATGTGTTTCAATATGGTATGCATGTTAACAGATACGGGATCGGTGGTCAGGCTCGCTGACTTGGTTGATGCATGTCATCGTAGAGTAGTGAGTTGCCGAAACGTGACTTTTAGGTAAGTAGATACAGATTCTTCTCCCAAGTCGTTGTAACAATTAATGTTGACTTCATTTTTCAGGATGCTACGGAAAGCGTCATGGTCCGAAGGGTTTCGGATTCGGAGGGGGCGCCGGTGCCCTGAGCATGGGTCAGTAACTTGGCAGTGGGGGCGACATAAGGGAGCTTCTATCTCCATGCTGCAGACAGGGCGATTTCCCATCGGGAATACAGTCTTCTAAGACCTGTCACCTGATCATCGGAAACAGTTCGATTCCACCATGTTGCTTTTCTACATGTTTCAAATGAGACTCATTATTGTTGGAGATATTCAAATCAAATCATGGCAGCGTTTTGGGACTCGGTAAGGAACACCAGACAGTCTTTTAAGGCAGTAGATATCGGCATAAGATCAGACGTTGACATATAACAAAAATGCTATTTTAATCGGAGGACGGATGAAGTTTCAATAATGCTATTCTCTCCGTCACATACCGTTCCTAATAATTCACTAATTATTAGACTGGTCAGAGAATTATTCCATTGATACAACCCACGACCTGCCACACTGTTGACCACCCGTGCCAGACTAGCATCCCGATTCGCACAACTGTTATAGACTAATCTTATGGTCCTGGTAAGGAAATCCGATTCCATTCTGACCCTTTTATGTAGTTCAACAATGTTCGGCTACAGTAGCTATCTTCATGCGTGTACATATTGCCGTTTATTAAACTGTTTAAAGTATATGTGTGTCGTTTTATTCCCGACATACATTGTGTATGACGTGGACAGCGCCGAGGAGCAGACTGCTAGAAACCGTTCGTGCCCCATGGACCTCATGACCATAAAGAGCCGAGGAATAGTAAATAGTAACTTGGAAGTAACATACGGAATACAATTGCAAGATGCAGCCGATCGTGAACGCCGATGTTCTGTCATTATGGGTTTTACGAAGAATCAGTTCCGGTTTCAACACAGCGTGAATTGCATGCCACAAATTTGTCATCGTTATGTGCCTTTAGTTCGAACAACTTTAAAGTAATGAGAATATCATTACTTTATATCTCTGACGCCGTGGCAAATCCAGGGAATCCAGGTACACCGACACGCTCAGTCAGATCATCTGACGAGAGAGAGAGAGAGAGAGAGAGAGAGAGAGAGAGAGAGAGAGAGAGAGAGAGAGAGATGGGCTTTTTTTATGTGCGCTTTCATGTGACAAGGATGTGACGGGTGAATATGCTCAAGGGATTGTTGTTTTCAGAGTACTCGTCATGCGCCCACACAAAACATAGCCAAGCAGCTAAACCCTTGTTTCAGAAGACATGACAAGATAAACAAAACAAGACACTCAAGACAAGAGAAGCCACAAAATACAAGACAAGATACACAAGAGAACACACTCTAGACAAGACACAAAAGAAAAAATAAGATAACACACACGAGACTTTAAGACACAAGTGTCACACATGAGACGAGGAGACAAATACAGTTAAGACAAGACACACAAGACAATACAATACACACACAAGACAAGACACACGTGTCACACAAGAGACGACAAGACGAGACAAGTAATAGCAATAAAAGATGTTAGATATTTGGCTCCTAACCCACGAACACGCCGACAAAGCAGCTAAATCAGCACTAAAATTAGAAGAAGTAAGCATCAACCTTCCAATATCTAAAAACGAAATTAAAAATATTAGAGAGGAAAAAATCTTCCAAAAGTGGCAAAACAACTATCAGAAATCAAAACTGCAAACTGAAACACATGCTACAAAAGCCACTCAAAAAGCCCCAAATTTATCATAAAACCAAAGGAACCGACAGGCCACACTAAACAAAACTCACACCTACTCCAAATTAAAAAAACATCAAACCGGTAAATGCCCACATTGCAACCAAATAGAAACTCCTGAACACGTTATACTACATTGCACACATTACCAACAACACAGAACAACACTCAAATCCACACTAAGCTACAACAACCAAATGACACTAGCAACTCTACAAAACCCCTTAAATAACTAGTCTTACAAACATATAAAGCACTATGCATTATCTAATCAAAACAGGCCTACTCGGCAGCATTTAAAACAACAACAACAACAACAACAAACAAACAAACAAAAACCAACAAATACAGCAAACAAGCTACCAATATAACATTAATTATTAATCTATAAAACCACACAACTCCTTTAGTTCACCCACCTTATTAGCATGGCGCATTTCAACAGTCCAAATTTCCGCTAAAATTATTTAAGCGACCATAAAGCCCCGCCAGGTTGCCTTACCTTTCAGACATACTCTTCTCGACCACGTCACTAAATGGCCTGGCGGGCCCGTGCGCGAAATACGCATATGTCGGAAAGTGCACGTTAAACCCAAACTTAGTTTGTTTGTTTGTTGTTTAAAGCCACACTAAGCAATATTCCAACTATATGACGGCAGTCTGTAACTAATCGAATCTGGACCAGACAAAGCAGTGATTGACATCATAAGCATCGATCCACGCAATTGGGATACGATGACATGCATCAACCAAGTCAGCGAGTCTGACCGCCTGATCCCGTTAGTCACCTCTTACGCCAACCATAGTCGCCTATTACGGCAAGCATGGGTTTCTGAAGACCGATTCTACCCCGCATCTTCACGGGTCCAAAACTAAGTAAGTAAGTGGCTCCTGACAATTTTGACAAATGAAGATAACAAGGTGTTCATCATCTACAACACCGTTATCACAATGCGTGCATACATAATTTGAATAATCCACTGTACCTGTCTTAATATTCCGTGAATTATTTACATGAAAAGTGTGTCATGAAATTCTCAATTTACAAAAGACTCTTTATAAACGCTGTGTCTTCTAAATGAGTAACTAAATGTACATTTCGGTTTCTAAAAGAGACACGTTAAAGGGGCACTGATCTAAAGCAATTCCCCGGGACTGGTTGTTGCCCTTGTAATTGTTTTTTTCCCGTGAGTACCCGGATGATATAGAAGAAACCTAGACTAGTTCGCGACCTGTGCTGCGCAATTTGTAAGCGCATTTGTCACTTTTATTGATAGTATAAGGGCGTATGGTTACATCTATCATCAAAATGAAATACAGTTTTGGAAATAATAAGGAAATGTAGGTATCTTTGTGTGTAGCATCGGTAATGGTGACGAACTTTTGATAAGTCACTTGCTTGGTAATTGTGCGATTTTCCTTTACACTATTTTGACTTGCAACACAAAGTAAATATTTCTCCTGAGCATTGCTTATTTTATCGTGTTTATATTTTTTACTGTCAGAAATGTGCAAAATTTTCACTTAGGAATTTTATTAAAAGCCTGAATATTCTGAATCAGTTATTTTACAAATTGACTGAAAAATGTGTCTATCTGTATTATTATGATAACTAATTCCAAACATTTTTATGTTTAATATCATCACCAAGAGACTGAAAATGTTACGATGAAAAGTACATTTCTATATTGTTTGGCTTCTAATCCTACATATAATCTATTGTGATGTTTATAGGCCCTTTTGATCGTCTTGATCAGTTTTAGTCAATCTGTTAAAGAAATGGACAGATTTTTCAGTCAAAATGATATCCGGGAGTTTACCAAACTGAGAAAGACATGTTTTATTGACTGCACTGTAATTTTAAACTCCCAGACGCCTGATGAAACCTCCCGGACGTTTCCGGGCGCCTGATGAAACCTCCCGGACGCCCCCACCAGATGCTCCCCGACGTTGCCCGGACGCTATAGTACCGGACGTTTTACACTCAGTGAACCATCTGGGGCCACGCATGAACTTTGGAAAACGTGTTTCAGTATTAGTTATGGAATAGTATACAGAATATGACACTATAAAAGAACATTATTTTTGTTCCATAAGCAAATTTATATTGTATCCTTTAAAGCCTACGTTACGGAAACCTCGTCAGTTCGAATAAAATCTTATTTGCTTCGCAGATTCACTATTATTTAGTAGGACCGGTGTTCGATTCTCAACTGATCGCTTAGATTGTTACAGGTGTTTCACATAGGTGCCAAGTCTCAAAGGTCGGCTGAGAAAGCCCACGTGACAACTATTTTCATAACGTCCACGGTTCCTAAAAGAAATCTATTGAGTATGATAACAATGAGCAATCAATCAATACATTATCGGTTAACCCTTTGAACAAAGTATGTTGTTTTTACATCGGCACTTCACGCCATGATATGAGTGTATTCCCTTTGTTTTAGTAAACCTGGACATGTAAACACTCACTTTTGACATATCCACTGTGCAAGATAACAGTGATTAAACAATCAAAGTATTTTCTGTCAACCCTTTGATGACTAGGAACGATCCGTTGATTTACAAAAAAGTAAATCAACTGATCATTTATCTCTTGCTGGGCTGCCACATGCATATTACATAATGCACATTTCACCTCACTTCAAACCTGAATTTAGATTGAATAATTACCCCAGACACAATAAATGCCAAATGGAAACCTTTGTCAGGTATTCTGAGCGGTGCTACCACTAATTTTACCTGTAATAAATTCATTAACTGAGCACCAAGTGAATGACGACAAATACACAAGTGTAGGGTATACGAGAAAACGTGGATGACAACAAAGGAGTGGTAATCGTATTATCGACGCAATCCGAAATCAGAAAATGCTTTCACTGCATGGATACTCTTTTATTATTAAACTATAACAATCATATAACTATTTCCAAATGACGACATCCGATGTGCTTCTTTTTGTCTGTTTGTTTAGGCTGAAGAAATTAATTAACATGAGCCCTTTGTCGAAATCTTAATAGATCACGGTTAACCAATCAGTGTTAAAAAATGAGTAAAACAATTATTGCCTCCAAGTTTATTCAGCTGTCCTTGCAGACAGTAGCCCAGTCTCTTGTCACGCTCAGTTGCGTTGCGTATCATCCGGGTACTGACGGGGAAAAAACAATAACAAAGGCAACCACCAGTCCCGAGGAATTGCTTTAGATCAGTGCCCCTTTAACATTGTCATAATGGGCTAACAACTGTGATTGAAATATGGAATCATTTGATCAGGATTGAGCATAATTCTACAATGACACTGAAGAATGCTTATTTCTGGTATATTATTCCATTTGATACCTCAAACTCAACATGCCTTTTCACACAAAAACCTTGCCTCTGAAAACGTCGATGTATCGACAGCCTACGCATTGGTGCATACAACAATGGCTGCCGATACCCCATTAGAATTGTATACGTTCGATGTCAGAACAGCTTATCAAACATAATGAAATCTGTTTCAGAACACTCACAGTTAAGTAAAATACACACTGTTCACTGAAAGGGCCACACAGTCATCGGTCACCAACATGAGCAGATTCTCTCGACTCGTGTAGACTGCAGCTAATACCTCAAAGTGGTTCTGTTGGCACTGAGGTTGTGCCAGATTCGCTTCAGCCAGTACCCCATAACGTTAATGTTAACATAAATACAGAGCCATAAGTTTATGTCACCATAAACAACAATTTTGACAGCGATGGACAGTGAGGTCTCCTCCCATTAGTAAGACAGCCCAGTTGTGAGACACCTTAAAACAACAATGTCATACCTGGTTGCACATGTTAATCAGGTAATTAACCCCTATCATGAAAATGGACTTGTCTTATTATAGACAAAAGAAATTACTCAAGATGCTTAATTTCACAGTTCACATCACAGTTCACATCGAGGTTGTCACACTGACACAACCTTAATCCATCTTCAGAAGTTTGCCAACAGCATCCAAGAACTGGAGTGGTGTCTTGACACCCTGGGATAGCTGATCCTTCAGTCTGGAAAGTCGATTGTCAATCTCCTTGTACACACGCTTTCTTGCCGGTGGAGCTGCACCTAGGTCTAACTGAGATAGCTTGGTCTTCTCAGATTTCTCAATCTTCTTGATGATCTCGATGAACCTGTAGAGATTAGGATGATGATGATTCAGTGATGCATTGAGCCGACTGTGGAAACCCTCCAGGTTATTGTTGGTACTTGGGCCGAATGACTGGTGATGGTTCCACAGTGAAAGAGGGAATCTGGCTTCATAATCCACCCAGTTTGTGACTATGTAGTCGTTGAATTCGTCAGCATTCGGTACATCGGGAGACTGGTTCATGGAGTCAATCAATGCATCCTGAACCTGTTAAAGAGGCAAGAGGCAAGGCAGTGGTTGGTTCTTCTCTTGCTCTCTTCCTTAAGCTGCCAACAAACTGGATTCTGCTGGTGTCTTCTGGTGGGTGGTTGTGTACAGTGAAATTTCTGACAAAATTTCCAACTGTTGTACATTTGCCAATGCAGGTCTTAACGGTACATCGCCAGTGAGTACCAGTTGGTCTTACTTTGTTCTTGTAGTGGAGATATCCCTGAAAGGAGACCTGGAGAGTACCTCTTTGACTGGTAATGAACTCAACCTGCTGCAAACCTGCCATGATTGTGCATGAAATGTTCTGTTGTTGTTGCATTAGGTGTTTAAGAGGTCGCCTTCTGCCTAGGCAATTTCGGCTGACCTGTCCCTCTTTGGGACTCCTGTGTGTGAGAAGGGTTCACATATCTATTGTGATTTCGGTGTTCACATAATTTCTGTTTTTGCATTGATATGATTTCTATTTTTTTTATATTGATATGATTTCATTTTTATTCTTGGCTGCTCTGTTTATATACGTTCGAGCAGCTGTCCATCTCTGAGAAATAGAGTTAGTTTGGCCTTCGCTATTGCATCTCTTGGCTTTAGGAGATCTATGACAGATAGCGGATCTAACTGCAATTCTTGTTTTAACCTAGCCCGGGCTGGGGCATGGTCTTGACATTCTAGTAACAGGTGGTCAATGGTTTCAGCCTGATTGCAAGATGAACAAACCTTGTCATAGTGCTTTTTGTGACCAAGTCTGAGGCGTGAGATAGCAGTTTCAATTTTCCTTTCATTTGAGTATGAGTTTGGCTTTTGTTGGACCTTGGGTTGAATTTTGTATAGCCATCTGCCGTTCTTACTTGCGTCCCATTGGGCTTGCCATCTTTTTGCTATGGAGGCTTTGATTTTGCTTTTTATCTCTAGTTTACTAAAGGGAATAGGCTGTATATCCGCTTTGTCTAGAGCTAGCTTCGCCAGTGAGTCTGCTTTTTCATTTCCATGAATATCTATGTGAGAGGGGATCCAACACAGCTCCAGGGTTGGGTTTTCTCTTTTAGTGACTTCTGATGTTAAAGTAGTGTCAACTTTGGGAGTTTGTAAAGTCCAGGGAGGGTGTAACCCTTTGTAGTGACTTTCTGGAGGCTGAATGTCATCGCAATTGTGACTTCGAATGAGTTCACGTACTAATATCCCAGATGGCATTAGTGAGGGATTTTTTCGAGCTAGGGCTTCAACTCGAGCCTTTTTGTCTTGCCATATCTTTTTAACCAAAGGGTTTGATGTTCGTCCCCAGAACGATAATATTGCCTGCTCTCTTCTTAGTTTCAATGGGAGTTCTCCCGTTTCTACTTGTAGTGCTTCTAGTGAGGTGCCTGTCGCTGCGCCTGTGGCCAGCATTAGGGCTTTGTATTGTATTCTGTCTAGGCGCCTCAAGACAGTATTTGATGCTGAGTGAAAAGCCTCACAACCATAGTCAATTTTTGATCTGATAAGAGCTTTGTAGAGGTCCAGCTGAGTGTCCCTCGATGTGCCCCAAGATGTGCCTGAAATTGCCCGTAATACGTTCAGGTCTTTTTGACATCTGTTTTCCACATATTCTATATGCTTGCGCCAAGTGAGGTGTTGATCAAGGATAACTCCAAGAAATATTGCAGATTTTTCGAATTTGATAGGTTTGCCTTTTATGGAGACACAGGGTATCATAGCATCTTTCCCCCGGCGTTTGAATAGAACTCAAACCGTTTTTTCACTTGAAAGGGTGAATCCCCATTTTTGCACCATTGATCTACTCCGTCCAGGGCTGACTGGAGTTTTTTTCTGATTTGTGAGATATCTCTGTGTTTTACCCATATTGCTCCGTCATCAGCGAACTTAGAAGTTTGGGTAGGAGAGTTGACATGGTCAAAAAGATCATTGATCATGATATTAAACAGGGTTGGGCTTATGATGCTGCCTTGTGTCGTGCCATTGTCCAGTGCCATAGGATCCGATCGATTGTTCCCTAGTTTAACTGATAGCGACCTGTCTTGCAGGAAGCTGTCTATGAAGTTTGCCATGTTCCCTTCAACTCCATTTTGTGATAGTTTTGAGAGGAGTCCGTCATGCCATACCATATCGAAGGCTTTGCTGAAGTCCAGAAATACTACGGCTAGGTATTGTCTGTTTAATTGGGCTTTTTTTATTTCATTTTCCAGTCTTAGAATATAATCTAGACACGAGTGTCCCTTCCTGAAGCCACTTTGGTCAGGTTTTATGTGATTGCCAGTTTCAAGATGATCCATGAGCCTTTTTGTAACCATGGCTTCCATGGCTTTGCACATGTTTGAGGTGAGTGAGATCGGTCGATAAGAGTTTGGTAGGGCTTCTTCTTTCCCTTGCTTTAGCAGCGGGATAACCGCAGCATGTTTCCATGCTTTTGGGACTTCTCCTTTGGACCATATCGTGTTATACAACTCAGTGAGTAAGCCTTTGGTTTGATCAGGTAGGTTTTTCAATATCTCGTAACTGGTTGTGTCAAGACCAGGTGCTGTGCCTTTTCTATGTTGTATAGCATCATCAAACTCTGTCACAGTAAATGGTATATTGTATACCAGATGCTTGCTTTGCGGCCGTTTTGAGATCTTAGGCATAAGCATTTTTTCCTGTTTGAATTCTTCGCTGCAATTTGTGTTGCTGCTGACAGATGAGAAGTGCTCAGCTAGAATGTTGGCCTTTTCTTTGACTGTATGGGCGTTGGCTAACTTGGGAATTTTTGTGGGTTTCCGCTTACCCCTGATTGCGTGTATTTTGCTCCAGACTGTTTTAGCATTTGTTTTCTCATTAAGGGATTTGCAGAAGGCCTGCCATGACTCTTTTTTAGAATCGTCTATGAGTTGTCTTACTTTCGTCCTGGCTGCTCGGACTTGGGCAAAGGCTGATTTATCCCTTTTTGACCTATTTAGGGCTTTCTTGCTCACTCTCCTAGCTTTTGCTATTTCCCTGTTCCACCATGGAACCGGCGTTTTGCCAGTTTTGTGGTCTTTTTTTGGAATTGATTTTTCAGCTGCGGCAATAATTGCTGAGGTGAGATTTTTGCAAAAAAGATCAGGATCAACCGAGGCAATTTCTGAGGACTTGAATGATATACATTCCTTCCTGAATTTAGGCCAGTCAGCCTTTGCATAGTCCCATGTGGGCTGAGGATCGGGCTGTTCCTCTAATTGTGGTGGGCTACCTATGTAGGTGAGTATAGGAAGGTGATCGCTTCCCCAAGTGTCGTCATGGACTTGCCATTGGCAATGTGAGGCGAGGTGTTTGGTGGCAATTGTAAGATCAGTTGAACTCCATGTGTTGTGGACTTGGTCATAGCGTGTGTGACTGCCGTTGTTCAGAGTTATGAGATTGTCGTCCTCAACCCATTTCTCTACCATTTTGCCGTATTTGCATGAATCATTCCTGTCTTCCCAAAGAGGGCTGTGGGCATTAAAGTCACCAAGGATTATCCCATTTTTGCCTACTATTTGAGCTAGTCTTGTTAGCTCTTCCATGTTCGTTTCATGGGTAACCCTGTGATATATGTTAGCTATGCGTAATTCGTTGCCATTTCCCAGTTTTAGGGAGATTACTTGGGTTTCAAGGTTTCCTACGTTTGCTTCAATATTCTTGGAGGTACAGCCGTCGTGGACAAGGGTGATTAGTCCTCCTCCCTTGTTGCCAGGCATAAGTCTTTTTCTGTCTTTTCTATATTGGGTGTACCCAGGTAGTGTGAATTTGGCTTTTTCACTGAGTTTAGTCTCCTGTATTAGAATGACATGAGGCTTGATCACCTTTTTTTTGACGAGTGCAGTCAGTTCATTGCCGTGGCTCTTAAGGCCATTTGCGTTCCACTGTAGTAAAACTTACTTACTTACTTACTTTGGAGATTTAACGTGCGCTTTCCGACTGATGCGTATTTCGCACACGGGCCCGGCCAGGCCATTTAATGTGTTTCCGAGAGGGGCGAGGGTGGTCTGTGCAACCTAAGAGGGGGCTCTAGGGGTTGCTTATATAGAATTTGGGAATTTTGAGATTTGGAATATATGCCGATGGGGTTGGGGAGGAGAACTAAGGGAGCTGGGTATGGTGGATGATTGTTTGTTTGTGTGATTTTGATTTGGTAGGTTATTATGGTTTTAGATGCGTTTTATTAGTTCCGTTTTTATTAAGAATACGCCTAAGGCCTTGAAGTTTTCTAGTTTATTTTGTGGGTTTAGTATTGCTTCTAGAGTGAGAGCCTTGTTTAGATTGAGGGTGGTTTGTAATGCGGTTCGATGTGTTAGGTAGTGTGTGCAGTGGATGAGTGCGTGTTCTGGGGTTTCTGGTTGTTTGCAGTGTGGGCAGTTACCTGTAGTGTGTTTTTTAAGTTTTTTTAGGTGGTTATTTAGGTTGGTGTGTCCTGTTTGGAGTTTAGTGATTACTCTGTCGATTTTTTTTGATGGATGGAGAATTTTTGGTTTGGTTAGTGGTTTGCTGAGCACTCTTTTGACTTGGCTATTTGAGTTTAGATATAGGTTATGCCATTTTTTTGTGATTTTTTGTTTGTTTACACTTTTAATTTCTGATTTTGAGATGAGTAAGTTTAAGCTCCGAAACCCGTGTGTTTGGAGGTCGGATCTGAGGATCCGTCCGTGTAAATGTGACACCAATTTGGCCAATTTTTGTGTATGTATGCTAGTGTGGTAGTTTTAGCTATGTTTGGGTCGGTTTGTTTATTTAATTGGCTAGCTAGTGTTGTGTCTATTTTGGGTATTTTAAGTTTAGGGGTGAAGATATTTGATTGTTTGCAGTTTTGTTTAAGATTTTTAATTTGGTGTTCATTTAGGTAGTTTGTTATTCTTTGGGATATTGGGGTAAGTAAGGGGTGTTTACGAGCTAGAGCTTGGTTTTTGGGGCTGATGTTTTGGTTTATTAAGTTTTGGATGAGAGGGTTTGATTCGGACGCGGCCCAGAAATTTAAGCTTAGCTGTTCCCTGCGTAGACTTAGTGGCATTTCTCCTGTTAAGGCCTGAAGTGAGGTGTAGGAGGTGCCATGTTGGGTGCGTGTAATGAGTTTGAGAGCCTGATATTGTATTGAGTCAAGTTTTTTAGATAGAGAGTTGTTTAGGGTGTTGTATATGGCGCAGCCGTAGTCTAGTTTTGATCTAATTAAGGATATGTAGAGAGAGAGGAGAGTATCTTTGGAGGCTCCCCAGTTAGAGCCAGTTAGGCATCTTAGGGTGTTTAGGTCTTTACTGCATTTAGTTGTTAGGTTTTGGATGTGAGCATCCCAGGTGAGATGTTCATCGAAAATAAGTCCTAAGAATTTGGTTTGTTTTTGAAATTTGATTGTTTGATTGTTTAGCTGGAGGATTGGGGAGGCGGGTTTCATGTTTTTATGTTTGAATACTATTCCTGTTGTTTTTTCTGTGTTAAGGGAGAAGCCCCATTTGTCAGCCCATTGTTGTGTTTTATTAAGAGATTTTTGGAGTAGATTTTTGGTCATTTTCATGCTTTTAGTGCGGATCCAGATGGCTCCATCATCCGCGAATTTTGATGTGTTTACTTTAGGGGATAGATCCTCGAATAGATCGTTTATCATTATATTGAAGAGGGTGGGGCTGAGGATACTGCCCTGTGGAGTGCCATTTTCTAGGGGACATTGGTCCGATAGAGTTTGGTCTATACCCACGGTTATTTTACGATTGTTTAAGAAGTCCTGGATGTAGTTTATTATCTGACCTTTGAGTCCTATTTTTTTAAGTTTTTGTATTAGCCCATCGTGCCATACCATGTCGAAAGCTTTAGAGAAGTCTAAGAAGATGCCTGTGGTATATTGTTTATTTAGTTGTCCTGTCTTAATATCTTGTTCTAGTCGGGCGAGGTTATCTAGGGTTGAGCGGCCAGGAGTGAAACCGCTTTGATCTGGGTTAATGATTTTATTTTGGGTTAGGTAATGTTGTAATCTATTTTTAGCCATTGATTCCATTACTTTACATAAGTTTGAAGTTAGGGATATTGGTCTATATGAGTTAGCTTGATTAGCTGGTTTATTAGGTTTAGGGATTGGTATGACTAGGGCCTGTTTCCAGGGAGTAGGAACCTGTCCGTTTAGGTAGATGAGATTGTATAGTTTGAGTAGTGCCTGGAGTAGTTTTAGGGGGAGTTTTTTAATTATTTGGTAAGAGGTTAGGTCTAATCCTGGGGCTGTGCCCTTTTTCCTGTTTTGGATTACGTAGAGGAGCTCCTCCATTGTGTAGGGTTGATTTATTTCTAGATTGTTATTGTTTGGTTCTTTTGTGGGTTTGTTTTCTGTTTTAAGTTTATCTTGGAATTTTTGGCTGAAGTTGCTGTTACTGCCAACGGCCGAAAAGTGGTTGGCGAGATTATTTGCTTTTTGGGCGGGGTTGGTTGAGTTGTTAATGTTAGGGGTTTTTTTATGTCGTTTTAAGCCTCTAATGGCGTGGATTTTGCGCCAGACCGTTCTGGCATCTGTACGGTTATTTATACCTTCGCAGAATTTTTTCCAGTCTCTACTTTTGGCTATTTGGACTAGTTTTTGAACCTGGTGGTTTAGTTCGTGGGCTATGTTTAAATATTTGTAGTCGCGTTTTGCTTTATTGAAGGCTGATTTACGTTTTCGTCTGGTCTGTTCTATTTCCTCATTCCACCATGGTACCGTCGGTTTGCCTGTCTTAGATGTTTTGAAGGGGATGGAGGTTTTGGCTGCGTTTATTATATAGTCTGTTAGGTTTTTACAATAGGTTTCTGGATCATTATTTTCTATTTCGTTTAAGTTAGCTTCGTTGCAGATATCTTGGAATTGGTCCCAGTTAGCTTTATTGTAATGGAATTTTGGTTCTTGGTTTTCTGTTTGGATTGGTACGTTTGTATTTCCTATGGTTATGTTTATGGGGAAGTGGTCGCTACCTAGCGGGACGTCGTGCACTTCCCATTGAGTGCTTTGGGCTAGATCTGCGGTGCATATGGTTAGGTCGATAGCCGACATTTTTTGGTTTATCTTATCGTACCTCGTGGGTTGGTTGCTATTAAGGAGTACTAGGTCGTTTGTTTCTATCCATTCGGAGATTAATTTGCCATGATTATCTATTTTATCATCTATGCTCCATGTAGGATGGTGAGCGTTAAAGTCTCCTAGGAATATAGTAGATTTATCGCTTATTTTGAGTAGTTTGTTTAGATCCTCAGGTTGGACTTTTTGTTCCGCCCAGTGGTAAATATTTATGATGTTTATGTTTCGGTTATTTAATGTGATTTTAATGCCGTTGGCTTCTAGGTTTGGCGTGTCTATTTTTATTTCTTCGTAATTTATATCTTCCCTGATAAATATGATTAGTCCTCCTGCGGCTCTTCTTGTTTTCGGTTTAGCTCTGTCAGTTCTAACTGAGTTGTAGTTAGGTAGTGTGAATTTCGATTTTTTTGAGAATTTGGTTTCCTGTATACAAGCAATGTGAGGGCCTTTATTTAGTTTAAATTTAGTTTTTAGTTCATGGCCGTGGGAGGTGAGTCCGTTGGCGTTCCACTGAAAAATATTTAGTCCTTCCATTATTGGTTTCGGGTGATTGGTGATTTAGTTTTTAGTTTTTATTTTATTCGGTGAGTTTTTTTAGACGGAGGTTAAAGAGGAAGAAGGGAAGATCGGTTAATTTTAGATTGAAAGCTACTTTGTGGAAGGATTCCATACTAGCTTTTGGTGAGTTTTGACTATGCATATATGCTAGGAGTAAGGTGAGGTTATTTAGGTTTGGGGTGTTGGCTGGTTGGGAAGTTTGGTTTGTTTTAGTTGGAGTAGTGTCTATTGTTTCCTCAGTAGTGGAGAAATCTTCGTCATGTAGTAAAAGCAAGTCCATGATAATTTATAGATGAGCGCTTATTGAGTTTTAGGGCATACCCTATTTAGGAACTGTTTCTTTGTTCCTTTGTATTTCATTATTTTGGAAGCCAGTTTGAGGATGCAAGTGGCTTTGGCTTTGACACTCATTTTTCTGCTTGTAATTTGGATCAATGCCGTTGCAATGAACTCTACAACTTTGTTTGTGTTCTGAGTCTTTTGTTTACCATGAGCTGGTGTTTTCTTTGCCTGACTGATTCGTTTACTGTGTTCCTCAGTTTGAGGATTAGAAGGCATGGGGTTTGATTGGGGAGCTTGGGTCTTTTTCCCCTTGCGTTTTGCAGTGGCTTTGTGCCTGTGAGCAGGCGGATCAGTGCTCACAGATTCGATTGTTTGCTCAGTGCTCACAGATTCGATTGTTTGCTCAGCAGAATGATCAGTAGTCGCTTGGGTTTTTTCGACCTCATTGGGTTGAATAGATTTGGATTCAGATTGCTGAGTAGGTATTTTATTTATACGTTTGCTGATGAGCAAGCGTTTAGGACATTTCGGCGCCAAGGATGAATGACCCTCTTTCCTGCAGTTTGTACACCATGTGTTGCAGTTTTCTTTGCAAGAAACTCGGGAACAGTTTTTGCACTTGGGTGGCTGGTTACATGATGTTTTCGTATGTCCATAGAGCATACAGTTGTGCATTGGGTTGGCCTTTTCCTGTATGGCATGGTTTCTATGTCCTTACCACCTAGATTAAGGTGGCCGGGGACTGACTGTCCAAGTAATGTGAGTATTACTACTCGTGTGTTGTTTGTGCCCATTGATTTGATCCTGAATGCCGACAGGATTGTAGGTTGGGTGACTTTCTTTTGAGCTTGACAGACAATTTGATAAAGCTCGTCGTCATTAATTTTTTTGTCTAGATGTACCGCACATCTGACATTGCTAAGCCACTTTGGGGTATCCCATTTGAGTTTGATCCCGTTTATGCTTTTGGGCATATCATTTGACTCTGTGAGGTTGTCCCCGACAACAACATACCCTCTTCCACACTTATTTATTCGATTAATATTTTTGTGCTTCAGCTCTTTGGCAATATCTTGAGCTGTTAGGATCTTATTAAGATCTTGGGAGAAGTCTGCGCTAAAGACTACTTTTTCCCATTTGGTTTGTGGTCTTCTATTTTGCTGTGTCTTTGATTCTGATGAGACCATTTTTTGTCTTTTCTGTACCATTTTAGCCTTAGGTGGGCTAGATTGAGGCTGTTTGCGTTTAAGCATGCCTTGAGCCCATAGGGCACTATAATCGATATTTTCTTTGTTTTTAGTTCCTGAGAGCGTGAATCTGTCCTGAAAACGGTCAGGGACATTTAGCGTGGCTTGACTATAAGTCAAGTTGGCTGTTCTTTTGGCAGTTTTTCTGGTGACCAGAGTGAAGGGATTCCCTTCATTTGGGTTGGGCTGACCCTTTCGAGAACTGGGCTGGTTCTCTTGAGAGTTGGGCGAACTCTCAACAATTGTAATTTCTGGACATAAGTCCGCCATCTCCATTTCCAAGTTCATATTTGTCAGTCCCAGGGGCCTGGGTGATTGACAACCGTGCAGTTTAAGCTGGTGAGCGAACCGAGCTTGGTTGGCGCGGAGGGTTGTGTACAGTACGGGACCTGTGACACAACTGGATGAAATGTTCACTTACTTACTTACTTACTTACTTTGGAGATTTAACGTGCGCTTTCCGACTGATGCGTATTTCGCACACGGGCCCGGCCAGGCCATTTAATGTGTTTCCGAAAGGGGCGAGGGTGGTCTGTGCAACCTAAGAGGGGGCTCTAGGGGTTGCTTATATAGAATTTGGGAATTTTGAGATTTGGAATATATGCCGATGGGGTTGGGGAGGAGAACTAAGGGAGCTGGGTATGGTGGATGATTGTTTGTTTGTGTGATTTTGATTTGGTAGGTTATTATGGTTTTAGATGCGTTTTATTAGTTCCGTTTTTATTAAGAATACGCCTAAGGCCTTGAAGTTTTCTAGTTTATTTTGTGGGTTTAGTATTGCTTCTAGAGTGAGAGCCTTGTTTAGATTGAGGGTGGTTTGTAATGCGGTTCGATGTGTTAGGTAGTGTGTGCAGTGGATGAGTGCGTGTTCTGGGGTTTCTGGTTGTTTGCAGTGTGGGCAGTTACCTGTAGTGTGTTTTTAAAAAAAATTTAGGTGGTTATTTAGGTTGGTGTGTCCTGTTTGGAGTTTAGTGATTACTCTGTCGATTTGTTTTGATGGATGGAGAATTTTTGGTTTGGTTAGTGGTTTGCTGAGCACTCTTTTGATTTGGCTATTTGAGTTTAGATATAGGTTATGCCATTTTTTGTGATTTTTTGTTTGTTTACACTTTTAATTTCTGATTTTGAGATGGGTAAGTTTAAGCTTATTTCTGGGATTTTGAGGGATAGTTTAGCTGCTTTATCGGCGTTTTCATTACCGTATATTCCTACGTGGGCGGGTATCCACAAGAAGGTTATTTGTTTGCCTGCTTTTGTTAGGTCGTTGGAGCTTTTAAGTATTTGATTTATTAATTTAGGTCGGTTTTTGGTATTTTTGTTTTGGAGGGCTTGTAGTCCACTTAGGGAGTCAGTAAGTATTAGGATTTTTTGGTGGTTTTTGGATTCTTGATTGTGGAGGGCTGAGGCCATGCCCATTAGTTCTGCCGTGAATATTGATTGGTTATTTGGGAGTCGGAAGGATTGTGTGGTTTTAGTTGGTTGTGTGGTATGGACTCCGAAGTAAGTAAGTAAGTAAGTAAGTACAGAAAATGTCATGTCAACTCTCCTACCCAAACTTCTAAGTTCGCTGATGACGGAGCAATATGGGTAAAACACAGAGATATCTCACAAATCAGAAAAAACTCCAGTCAGCCCTGGACGGAGTAGATCAACGGTGCAATAAATGGGGATTCACCCTTTCAAGTGAAAACACGGTTGGAGTTCTATTCAAACGCCGGGGGAAAGATGCTATGATACCCTGTGTCTCCATAAAAGGCACACCTATCAAATTCGAAAAATCTGCAATATTTCTTGGAGTTATCCTTGATCAACACCTCACTTGGCGCAAGCATATAGAATATGTGGAAAACAGATGTCAAAAAGACCTGAACGTATTACGGGCAATTTCAGGCACATCTTGTGGCACATCGAGGGACACTCAGCTGGACCTCTGCAAAGCTCTTATCAGATCAAAAATTGACTATGGTTGTGAGGCTTTTCACTCAGCATCAAATACTGTCTTGAGGCGCCTAGACAGAAAACAATACAAAGCCCTAATGCTGGCCACAGGCGCAGCGACAGGCACCTCACTAGAAGCACTACAAGTAGAAACGGGAGAACTCCCATTGAAACTAAGAAGAGAGCAGGCAATATTATCGTTCTGGGGACGAACATCAAACCCTTTGGTTAAAAAGATATGGCAAGACAAAAAGGCTCGAGTTGAAGCCCTAGCTCGAAAAAATCCCTCACTAAAGCCATCTGGGACATTAGTACGTGAACTCATTCGAAGTCACAATTGCGATGACATTCAGCCTCCAGAAAGTCACTACAAAGGGTTACACCCTCCATGGACTTTACAAACTCCCAAAGTTGACACTGCTTTAACATCAGAAGTCACTTAAAGAGAAAACCCAACCCTACTACGATCAGTAGCTATCACTAAAATTCAAACTACCTGGGACAGCTGGGCCCATATATACACTGATGGATCCAAGAATCCTAGCAACAACAGTGCTGGTTACGGGATCCATATCCACAGCTCCAAACCACAAGCACATTCAGTTCGCTTGCCTGATGGTCAGTCAGTATTCACGGCTAAATTGGAGGCAATTCATCACGCACTCAAACTCATACCGGAACTCCCGGAAGCAAAGGCAGTCGTCCTATCAGACTCGCTAAGTGCACTTCAGGCCATCAGTGGGAGAAACTCCAGGCCAAACACAGTCAACAATATTCTATACGAATATACAAAACTATCGGACCAAGGGCAACAGGTGGAGCTGTGTTGGACCCCCTTTCACATAGATATTTCATGGAAATGAAAAAGCAGACTCACTGGCGAAGCTAGCTCTAGACACAGCGGATATACAGCCTATTCCCTTTAGTAAACTAGAGATAAAAAGCAAAATCAAAGCCTCCATAGCAAAAAGATGGCAAGCCCAATGGGACGCAAGTAAGATCGGCAGATGGCTATACAAAATTCAACCCAAGGTCCAACAAAAGCCAAACTCATTCTCAAATGAAAGGGAAATTGAAACTGCTATCTCACGCCTCAGACTTGGTCACGAAAAGCACTATGACAAGGTTTGTTCATCTTGCAATCAGGCTGAAACCATTGACCACCTGTTACTAGAATGTCAAGACCATGCCCCAGCCCGGGCTAGGTTAAAACAAGAATTGCAGTTAGATCCGCTATCTGTCATAGATCTCTATTTCTGAGTGATGGACAGCTGCTGGAACGTATATAAACAGAGCTGCCAAGAATAAAAATGAAATCATATCAATATAAGAAAATAGAAATCATATCAATGCCAAAACTGAAATTATGTGAACACCGAACTCACAATAGATATGTGAACCCTTCTCACACACAGGAGTCCCAAAGAGGGACAGGTCAGCCGAAATTGCCTATGCAGAAGGCGACCTCTTAAACACCTAATGCAACAACAACTACAGAAAACCCCTAACACCATGTTAAACCATGCCAGGTTTTTTTTATACTGTGAAAAGGGATGCTGTTAAGACGGCTGGGAGGGAACTCAAGGGACAAGATTATAGTATATCCGAGCAGCTCCCAGAGGAGGTGAGCAGAAGTAGGAAGGATGTTCTTAGGTCTCTACCGAGGGAGGCTTGGAGAGAGAACAAGAAAGCCCACATAACAGTTGATAAACTGTACATTGAGAACAAACTCAAGGATGTGCCTGTGCCACCCCCATACAGGGTCTCCAGCACCAGGTCTAACACTACATCTAACTCTAGACCATAGGGACACGACGGTTGTGGTCTCGAGGACTTGTACAATGTAGATGTACCTCATGCTGTGCATGTAGATGAGGAAGAGAACTCTATTACTAGGGATTGTACTGCTCTTCATACTGCTGATAAGGTAGCTAATGTAAATACTGTAAACAGCATTGGTATAAGTAACACTGTCTATGATTCAACATTGAATATTGTATATAAACATAGGATTTCTGATGGAAATGCCAACCCAGAGACTTTACAGTCTTCACAAACAAATCCTACTCATACCAATGATTTGCAATGTTTATGTTAACGAGTGAACCTGTTGCTCTGAGACACATTATCAGAACTATAATCCTGATAATATATCAACTATTATTAACCAACTTACTCCACTACAGAATGGCTCCAGCATAACACATGAGGTAATAAACAATATAGACAAATCTAATGATCAGTATTCTCCCAACACTGTAAACATGCATACGTTTATAAGCCTCAATGTGTGTGGACTCAAAAGGAAATTAGAATATCCTTAATATACCTCCCTAATCGATAAAGCTGTTAAAATTGGTTTGCAAGAAACAAAAACATATTCCTTTGATGATCTTGACATTGAAGGTTATCAGCTGTACTTACATCATAGAACCAGTTTCCAAAGGAAGTCTGGTGGCAAATACTCTGACTATATTTCTCTTGTTCATTACTATTGTAAATAAGTTAAATGGTTCTATATATCCAAGTCATTATTTAACTTTGACAATGGCCTGTATCTAGGAATATTGTATCTACCCCCAGAAGGTTCTAAATATGCAAAAGATGACATATATTTCCGTGTAGAACAATCCATTTTGCAAAAGCAAGCGGAGAGAGATTATATTTTACTTATGGTTGATCTTAATGCAAAGACTAGAGCACTGAAAGATGATTGCACTGTAAATAAACACATCGTTGAAGAACGTGATACAGACATTGAAGAAATGAAAGATCTATATGATATATATAATATAAAGATATTCCGTCATTTGAAAACGTTCTTCCCCCATCTAAACAAATATATTATCCTATTCTGAAACATAGAACCTGTGACCATAATCTGCCCGTCGAAGTCGGCCATTTTATGACAGGATTTTGTCTGTCATCTTGCAGATTTAGATTCCGAATCCGAACCAAACTACAACAACCAAATGGCACAAGCAACTCTACTAAACCCCTCCAATAACTTACAAACCTATAAAGCACTAGGCATTTATCTATTCAAAACAGGCCTACTCGGCCGCATTTAAAACAAACAAACAATAAAAAAAACACCCGAAAAACACAGCAAACAAGCTACCTGGTCAAACCCACCCACGACTTCTAGGAGAATGTGAAGACTCCCCAACACTGCAGCCTTCTGCATTACCCAAATTGTCAGAAGGACTGTATTCCTGGTAGCAAACCCGGGTACTCTCCCTATGTCAGTCAACAGATTGGGAGGTACCTTACCTAAGGCAGCGAGAACATGGGGAGTTGGACAACTTGGTACTTTGGATGCAAGCGTGACATTTCGAACGTGAGGTTTGCATATTTACAATGTTTTTCCTGAATCTTGTCAATCACAACGGTGATATAAGGGACAGCAAATTCAATAATATGAATAATTTCATTGGATGTATCAAAAAAGGACAAGATCAGGTGTGTTGGCCTGGATACGTGTCAGGCTGCATACGGACTTATTCCAAAGAATTTTGTGTTTAACATTTTCCATGACGCCCTCTACATATTTCGGGTCGTACCATGGATTGACCTTTGTGTCAAAACCACAAGCATGGCGAAGACGGTAACAAAATGATCGAGTCAATCCATCATGTCGATTAAGATACTGTGTTTGTGCCAAAGCTGGGCATCCACTGACAATGTGTTGGACAGTCTCATTAAATTCACTACATAATTTACATTTCATATTAACATTTTGATGCAAAATCACACATTGGCGGTTTCGAGTGGGATGTGACTGGCCCTGAGCAGCAAACAGAAAGCCTTCTGTTTCACTTTTCAGGCCAGCCGACCTCATCCAAGCGAAGGACTCATAGCTGCTTCATGCTTGTAAATGTTTCAGTGACATGCTTAAAATTATTGTGTAAATAGATTGATATTTATGTAGGTGTGTCACGGACAACCCCGTTTAATAAGATATGTTTTTAAATGTAATTATTGTGTAAAAACATTGAAACATGACTTTATGTTTATGTTCTTCATACATGAATTGATGTTACTTATCAACTGTATATTCTGTGACACTTGTTATATATATATAATATTTTAATCTTGGATGATTTTTGTTTGCATGTCAAGTTTTAAAGCGCTAAAAATTTAGTTGCTTTACACCTTTGTGTTTTCGCAAAACCAAGAAGTCGGCCAATTTTAATAAGACTAAAAACTTTAATAGTTGAACAATGTTACAATTATTTGAAATATGTGTCATGATACATTTAGTTTCACATCTGCATAACCACGAAAGAAGTTAAATTTTGAACAAAGGAATATATTTGCTGGACCATGCACCAAACGTTTTCTCCCACGAGTTAAGTATTTTAATAACGTTATTAGGTTAAACGGACTTGAAGTATGTCATGATGCTTGTTGAAACACCTCCATGTATTTGCAAAATCAACAACCCATGAGTTTTAAGCAAAGTAACAATTTCTCGCCCGTGGGGGAAATATTTTAATAACGCTATTATTTAGTTGAATAAAGTTTAAGTGAGTTGAATTATGTGTCATGACACTTGTAGAAACACCAGTTTTGAGCAAAGGAAAATATTCTCGCAATGGGCGACATAGTTTACATTTTGAGTTTTCGAAACAATTTCTTTTCATTTTTTGTTCCTGTGTATGAATTCATGAAAACAGCATGTTGAATTTTGTAAACACCTTTGACCGAAATTGGGTTTCCAGAATTAAAATGGGACGTGTTTACTGCGATTGCACAAGTTGGGTCGGTCTATCTACAATCTAGTACTGTATTTGCATAAGTAGGGACGGTCCATCTACAATCTAGTACTGTATTTGCATAAAGGGACGGTCCATCTACAATCTAGTACTGTGATTGATACTAGGGTGGGTCTAGATGGTAACTAGGGCTCTGATTCCGTTAGTCTTTAAGGTAGGAAATAGCTTCCTGAAGACTTTGCCTTGACACCTTAGTTCTCAGTGAGAAATGTGATTTTGTTTTAAGTCTGTTACTAGATTATTTAAATTGATGGCTTAATCTTAGTAAAGTGACGTTATATTATATTAGTACATCCTAACTCAGTGTCACTGTTGGTGATTCATGGAATAATGCCCAGGGGGACATCGTACGTCCCGTGCTTTCAGGTCTTAGAAAGTGGCACATGCCACACCTTGATGTTTCCTAAACGTTTTTCGGTTGTTTCCTAAACATTGTTTAAGAATCACTATCGTCTTTGAATGAATAATTGTATTTTACATTTTGTCGCCAAACTGAATGTGCACATAACTCACAAAGTAAAGTTCCGGTATTGGAACTCGCACATGAATGACGTGGAGAGGATGGTGGAGACGGTGGTGGTGATAGCTGAATAAAGCTAAGTACAGTTTCCTTATGCATTCCAGAAGCAAGCAAATGACTTTGGAGTGGCTTGACAACAAATAACCTTTCGAACTGTAAATATATTTATTATATTATACGTGTGAATTTTATAAGAATATATGTTCATATTCTCACAAATACACGGGTTGCAGTAATAACAGTAATAACAGCCATTTCAAACATTCACGTGCTAATTAAATTCATTACAAAACAATGTGGGAATACATTCTCTCCAAGCAAAAAGGGGCGTTTTAAATGGTATGGCAAGCTATAACATCTTTGCTCTCAAATCAATACTATCCCCTTAAGGTCCGGGAACAGGTGTAATTCTCTGATCAGTCAACAGGCCATGGTGACACGAAACAAGGGGTCCTCACTGTCGTCGTCACGTATCGCCGTTTACTCCACACTCAAACACCAACTATCTCTCCTTCATAATGAACATAACCCTGGACGAGACTTCATGGCCCATCAGCTTGAAGTAGGATTTGTTTTGAAAAATTCCGAAATATTTTAAACCCCCCTCGCGAATCGTGCCAGGGGATACGTAAGATGCAAGGCTACGGCCATTTGTTTATGCCGCGTAAAAAATCCATCGGAAACAAACTGCGATAAACTCATTTTGTTTACTTATTGTGACTTGAGCTAGTAAACAAAGATTAGAGTTACCTCTCTTAGTATGAACTCTCAATTCTGTGCCCGGGAGATTCACACAAAATTATTCAGGTTTCTTGATCAAACGTCCAAATCACGTCTGGACATTTAGGTCTATCAAATGTTATTGTTGTCCTCGCGCTGGTCAACTATGTGGGACGGCTGTGTGCCGGAAAATCAACTTGTGAAAACCCACTTAAACAAAAGTTTAATTTTAGAGCCCGGCGTTCAGAGGTATGTGTCAGAAGCCGCAGGTAAGATTTGTTTCGTTTTAGTTGCAAATTGTTTTTTTTAGTCCTTTACTTTGTCCTTGTTTAAATTTGATATATAATATAACTCTTGCTTCATGGACTGGTACGTATACAGGTAATGATGAAATGCATATCAATGTTAGCGTTCATAATATTCGAATAAGATCACATGAAAACAGCATCCTCAATAACTTGACATTTATCATGCCAAAATAATTCATAGCAATGGTGTCAGTGACGGAGTGTTAATGGCAAAATGAACATCAGAATGGGTAATGCTTTTTGAAAACTACGAATAATTGATATATAAACTTTGTATCTGAGGTACGTCTGTAAATAGTTTGTATGCAAATAAAATGTAAAGTGATAGTAAGATCTTGATATATTTGAATGTCGTCTTTTATAAAAATACACAAGTAGTACAATCAGCTGGATTTGCTATATACAATTTGCAGAGTGAGAGGCAACTGAAATCATGACATCGTTACAGATCGTAATGTCTGATATGCATATCAGTTTCCAATACAGACACAAACTAACATGTCCCAAAGCAGACCTGCACGCGAGCCTCGTGATGACGGGGAAGATTGATTGACTAAGGTATGTCCATCGATCACGATGCTGCTACCCCCGTCAGTGTGGGTGGTACAACTAGGCTCCCATCCAGCAATATCAGATAGACACAGGAAATGGCTAGTAGCCCCTTTGCCCCTGGCTTGTGATGGAGTATGTCCTCGGTTGCTGGTGGAGGAGAGTGTACTCTGTTGGACACACACTGAAAGTAGATTGTTCGAAGCAAATATCAAAGTATACACAGTGAACGGCAGCCAAGGAGAAGACTGTCTCCGTATTTTAAGAACAACTTGTTAACGTGAGAAAAACTGTGAGTGAAAATATTGAGCAAAACATTGCTAATATGTATATTTAGGCACGGCCGGTAGCATATGCCTATTTTGTCGTTTCATGCATTTTGTTATTTATTTAATATTTCACCGTATAATTCAATTGCAAAAGTTTATGACAGTTATGAACAGAATGTCTTCGAATCTTAATTTTGTGTTTGCAATTCATGTATTTGTTGTGATTAATCATTGTTAAGTTGCTGTTACTACAAACATCTAAGACATCGTATTTTTTTCAATAGAATCTGGCAAGAAAATATATACCTAGATCATGTAAATGACTTAAGACGGTCCATTACGGTAGCCCACACCTTGCACGATGAACAAATGTGTCCTATCTGGTGGGCAAACCCTCCCTGACAAATACACGTCTCCTTCCTGGCCAAAATGTATCTCCGACCTGGCGACAGCATGGCGAATATGTCTCCTATCTGGCGATCACGCCCTCCCTGTAGAATATATATTCCTATCTGCCGACCATACCCTCCCTGGCGAATATGTCTCCTATCTGGCGACCACACTCTCCCTGGAGAATATATATTCCTATCTGTCGACCATACCCTCCCTGGCGAATATGTCTCCAATCTGGCGACCACACTCTCCCTGGAGAATATATATCTACTATCTAGCGACCACACCCTCCCTGACGAATATGTCTCCTATCTGGCGACCACACTCTCCCTGGAGAATATATATCTACTATCTGGCGACCACACCCTCCCTGACGAATATGTCTCCTATCTGGCGACCACACTCTCCCTGGAGAATATATATTCCTATCTGGCGACCACACCCTCCCTGGAGAATATATATCTCCTATCTGCCGACCACACCCTCCCTGGAGAAGACATATTCCTATCTGCCGACCACACCCTCCCTGGCGAATATGTCTCCTATCTGGCGACCTAACCCTCCCTGGTGAATATATATCTCCTATCTGGCGACCACACCCTCCCTGGAGAATATATATCTACTATCTGGCGACCACACCCTCCCTGGCGAATATGTCTCCTATCTAGCTTCCACACCCTCCCTGGAGAATACATATCTCCTGTCTGGCGACCACACCCTCCCTGAAGAATATATATCTCCTATCTGCCAACCATACCTTCTCTAGCGAGTATGTCTCCTATCTGGCGACCTAACCCTCCCTAGAGAATACATGTATCCTGTCTGGCGACCACACCCTCCATGGAGAACATATATATCTCCTATCTGGCGACCGCAACCTCCCTGGAGAATATATATCTTCTATCTGGCGACCACACCCTCCCTGGAGAAGACATATATCTCCTATCTGGCGACCACACCCTCCCTGGCGAATATGTCTCCAATCTCGCGACCACAACCTCCCTGGATAATATATATCTCCTATCTGGCGACCACACCCTCGCTGTAGATTATATATTTCCGTCTCTAACGAATATGTATCTTCTTCCTGGCGACCACACCCTCAATGGGGAATATATATCTTCTCTTTTCGAAAGCCATGCCTTGCTAATATATGTCTCCTCCCTGGTGATCACACCAACCCTGGATAATATACATGTATATCTCCTATCTGGCGACCACAACTTCTCTAGCAACCATATCCACCTGGGAAATATAGACCTTCTTCCTAGCGACCACACATTCCCGGACAATGACACCGAAGATATATACCCGGAAGTAGTATAGGTGAGCTCCAACGAGAGTATTCGAGCCATCCCAATCAGGTTGTGTCAGCAGGAACACTTCCTCAGAAAGTCGTAAAGTTCATGCTGAACATCTCTGACAGATCTACAAGTACCTTGGGGGTGGGTGGAGGGGATGCCAACACCCCTTTTTCACATCTGATGACATTTTGCATGCGCAATTCCTACCATGATAACATGTCGATGCGGTTGTTAAAGTAACATTACTAATAATGGTTTACACATAGTGTTTGTGCCTTTTGGGGTAGGCTATTTGTTTGGACCGCCCCTGCCCTTGAAGTTACAAAAGGCCAAGGTGGACACACACTCCTACTCCCTTTTTATACATCCTGGATCTATCCCTGCTCGCAATAGTATTTGTACTCTGCTTTTAGTAGATATTTCTTCAGATTAGAAAAAGGATTTTGTCGCTTTTATTTCACGACTCGTAAAATTGACAATGTATTCAAATGATATAATAAATTATTACTGACAAAATTAGATAGATTTGACCATTTGGCATGAATGATAAAAAAAAATGGTTGAAGTTCCAAGCAGCTATAACAGATCATGTCCTGAAAATATTATAAAACAGTTCCAAAACGTGTTCTGTTCCGTGGAGTCGATATAAACACAGTGACACTATAGAAACAAAGCTGTATCAAATGAGACGTCGCCGAACCTCACATAACCCACATTTTACATGCTGAACGCTACTTGGATATGGCATGTACATTTCGAACTGCACAGTCTGTGAATACGTTGCATTAAATATTAACACATTATGAAAAAATTGCATTTGTCGATCAAACATGCAATCAACAAATGAGGCAAGATTGAAGGCAACAACAATGGATTCTTTTATTGTCTGAAGCTCACAGTGTTGGCTCTCGATAAATATTGGTTGGTTACGTGACATCGACAAAGGCGGTGTAACTTGTAACGGTCTTTACCGGAGATTTCATCCCAAGCAAACATTGGGTATAATACAAAGCGGTAGTCAAATAGTCCTGTATGCCCAAATCTTCTCGGAATATCTGCATCTTAGCGAGTACTGCACGACAGTTATGTTCCCGCTAATATATATTGTAATATATATCATAGTTTTCAACTTTAAACAGATAGAAATCAATTACATTGTTCATGAAAAATAAGTTGATACAATGCGTTTGAAGTCAGTTGCCTATTAAATATCATCATCCTTAATTTAGTACATGGGGAAGCATTGAAATGGACCGTATTTCTAGTGATCCGTCAACGAATATAATGAAAAGTTAGTTAACAGGAGATATAAAGGTGTACGTTGTGCCGCGGCTTTTGGATGGTGGTGTGTGTTTGTTGGATGGTAGTGTGTTTGTTGGATGGTCGTGTGTGTGTATGTTGGATGGTAGTGTTTATGTTGGAAGGTCGTTTGCGTGTATGTTGGATGGTAGTGTGTTTGTTGGATGGTCGTGTGTGTATGTTGGATGGTCGTGTGTGTATGTTGAACGGTTGTATGTGGATGTTGGTATGTGTATGTTGGATGGTCGATCGTGTGTGTATGCTGGGTGGTCGATCGTGTGTGTATGCTGGATGGTCAGGCATGTGTGTTGGATGGTCAGGCATCTATGTTGGATGGTCAGGCATGTGTGTTGGATGGTCAGGCATGTATGCTGGATGGTCAGACATGTGTGTTGGATGGTCAGGCGTGCATGTTGGATGGTCAGGCAGGTGTGTTGGATGGTCAGGCATGTGTGTTGAATGGTCAGGTGTGCATGTTGGATGGTCAGGCCATGGTTGGATGGTCGTGTGTGTATATTTGATCGTCAGGCATGGATGTAGAAAGGTCAGGCATGTGTGTTGGATGGTCAGGCATGTATGTTGGATGGTCAGGCATGTGTGTTGGATGGTCAGGCATGTGTGATGGATGGTCAGGCATGTGTGTTGGATGGTCGTGTGTGTGTTGGATGGTCAGGCATGTGTGATGGATGGTCAGGCATGTATGTTGGATGGTCAGGCATGTGTGATGGATGGTCAGGCATGTATGTTGGATGGTCAGGCATGTGTGTTGGATGGTCAGGCATGTATGTTGGATGGTCAGGCATGTGTGTTGGATGGTCAGGCATGTATGTTGGATGGTCAGGCATGTATGTTGGATGGTCAGGCGTGTGTGTTGGATGGTCAGGCGTGTGTGTTGGATGGTCAGGCATGTATGTTGGATGGTCAGGCATGTATGTTGGATGGTCAGGCATGTGTGTTGGATGGTCAGGTGTGCATGTTGGATGGTCAGGCATGTGTGTTGGATGGTCAGGCATGTGTGATGGATGGTCAGGCATGTGTGTTGGATGGTCAGGCATGTGTGTTGGATGGTCAGGCATGTGTGTTGGATGGTCAGGCATGTATGTTGGATGGTCAGGCATGTATGTTGGATGGTCAGGCATGTGTGTTGGATGGTCAGGCGTGTGTGTTGGATGGTCAGGCGTGTGTGTTGGATGGTCAGGTGTGCATGTTGGATGGTCAGGCATGTATGTTGGATGGTCAGGCGTGTGTGTGTTGGATGGTCAGGCTTGTGTGTTGGATGGTCAGGTGTGTGTGGTGGGTGGTCAGGCGTCTGTTGGGTGGTTAGGCGTGTGTGTTGGATGGTCAGGTGTGCATGTTGGATGGTCAGGCGTGTGTGTTGGATGGTCAGGTGTGCATGTTGGATGGTCAGGCGTGTGTGTTGGATGGTCAGGTGTGCATGTTGGATGGTCAGGCGTGTGTGGTGGATGGTCAGGTGAGTATGTTGGATGGTCGGATGTGTGTGTAGAAAGGCCAGGTGTAGGTTGGATGGTCGTGTGTGTATGCTGGATGGTCAGGTGAGTATGTTGGATGGTCAGGCATGTGTGTTGGATGGTCGCGTGTGTATGTTGGATGATTAGGCGTGTGTGTTGGATGGTCAGGTGAGTATGTTGGATGGTCGGGTGTGTGTGTAGAAAGGCCAGGTGTAGGTTGGATGGTCGTGTGTGTATGCTGGATGGTCAGGCATGTGTGTTGGATGGTCGTGTGTGTATGCTGGATGGTCAGGTGAGTATGTTGGATGGTCAGGTGTGTATGTTGGATGGTCAGGCATGTGTGTTGGATGGTTAGGTGTGTATGTTGGATGGTCAGGCATGTGTGTTGGATGGTCAGGCATGTGTGATGGATGGTCAGGCGTGTGTGTTGGATGGTCAGGCATGTGTGTTGGATGGTCGGGTGTGTGTGTAGAAAGGCCAGGTGAGTATGTTGGATGGTCAGGTGAGTATGTTGGATGGTCAGGCATGTGTGTTGGATGGTCAGGCGTGTGTGTTGGATGGTCAGGTGTGCATGTTGGATGGTCAGGCATGTATGTTGGATGGTCAGGCGTGTGTGTGTTGGATGGTCAGGCTTGTGTGTTGGATGGTCAGGTGTGTGTGGTGGGTGGTCAGGCGTCTGTTGGGTGGTTAGGCGTGTGTGTTGGATGGTCAGGTGTGCATGTTGGATGGTCAGGCGTGTGTGTTGGATGGTCAGGTGTGCATGTTGGATGGTCAGGCGTGTGTGTTGGATGGTCAGGTGTGCATGTTGGATGGTCAGGCGTGTGTGTGTTGGATGGTCGGGTGTGTGTGTTGGATGGTTAGGTGTGCATGTTGGATGGTCAGGTGTGTGTGGTGGATGGTCAGGTGAGTATGTTGGATGGTCGGATGTGTGTGTAGAAAGGCCAGGTGTAGGTTGGATGGTCGTGTGTGTATGCTGGATGGTCAGGTGAGTATGTTGGATGGTCAGGCATGTGTGTTGGATGGTCGTGTGTGTATGTTGGATGATTAGGCGTGTGTGTTGGATGGTCAGGTGAGTATGTTGGATGGTCGGGTGTGTGTGTAGAAAGGCCAGGTGTAGGTTGGATGGTCGTGTGTGTATGCTGGATGGTCAGGTGAGTATGTTGGATGGTCAGGTGTGTATGTTGGATGGTCAGGCATGTGTGTTGGATGGTTAGGTGTGTATGTTGGATGGTCAGGCATGTGTGTTGGATGGTCGGGTGTGTGTGTAGAAAGGCCAGGCGTGTGTGTTGGATGGTCAGGTGAGTATGTTGGATGGTCAGGCATGTGTGTTGGATGGTCAGGTGAGTATGTTGGATGGTTAGGCGTGTGTGTGTAGAAAGGCCAGGTGTAGGTTGGATGGTCGTGTGTGTATGCTGGATGGTCAGGTGAGTATGTTGGATGGTCAGGTGTGTATGTTGGATGGTCAGGCATGTGTGTTGGATGGTTAGGTGTGCATGTTGGATGGTCAGGCATGTGTGTTGGATGGTCAGGCATGTGTGATGGATGGTCAGGCATGTGTGTTGGATGGTCAGGCATGTGTGTTGGATGGTCAGGCATGTGTGTTGGATGGTCAGGCATGTATGTTGGATGGTCAGGCATGTATGTTGGATGGTCAGGCATGTGTGTTGGATGGTCAGGCGTGTGTGTTGGATGGTCAGGCGTGTGTGTTGGATGGTCAGGTGTGCATGTTGGATGGTCAGGCATGTATGTTGGATGGTCAGGCGTGTGTGTGTTGGATGGTCAGGCTTGTGTGTTGGATGGTCAGGTGTGTGTGGTGGGTGGTCAGGCGTCTGTTGGGTGGTTAGGCGTGTGTGTTGGATGGTCAGGTGTGCATGTTGGATGGTCAGGCGTGTGTGTTGGATGGTCAGGTGTGCATGTTGGATGGTCAGGCGTGTGTGTTGGATGGTCAGGTGTGCATGTTGGATGGTCAGGCGTGTGTGGTGGATGGTCAGGTGAGTATGTTGGATGGTCGGATGTGTGTGTAGAAAGGCCAGGTGTAGGTTGGATGGTCGTGTGTGTATGCTGGATGGTCAGGTGAGTATGTTGGATGGTCAGGCATGTGTGTTGGATGGTCGCGTGTGTATGTTGGATGATTAGGCGTGTGTGTTGGATGGTCAGGTGAGTATGTTGGATGGTCGGGTGTGTGTGTAGAAAGGCCAGGTGTAGGTTGGATGGTCGTGTGTGTATGCTGGATGGTCAGGCATGTGTGTTGGATGGTCGTGTGTGTATGCTGGATGGTCAGGTGAGTATGTTGGATGGTCAGGTGTGTATGTTGGATGGTCAGGCATGTGTGTTGGATGGTTAGGTGTGTATGTTGGATGGTCAGGCATGTGTGTTGGATGGTCAGGCATGTGTGATGGATGGTCAGGCGTGTGTGTTGGATGGTCAGGCATGTGTGTTGGATGGTCGGGTGTGTGTGTAGAAAGGCCAGGTGAGTATGTTGGATGGTCAGGTGAGTATGTTGGATGGTCAGGCATGTGTGTTGGATGGTCAGGCGTGTGTGTTGGATGGTCAGGTGTGCATGTTGGATGGTCAGGCATGTATGTTGGATGGTCAGGCGTGTGTGTGTTGGATGGTCAGGCTTGTGTGTTGGATGGTCAGGTGTGTGTGGTGGGTGGTCAGGCGTCTGTTGGGTGGTTAGGCGTGTGTGTTGGATGGTCAGGTGTGCATGTTGGATGGTCAGGCGTGTGTGTTGGATGGTCAGGTGTGCATGTTGGATGGTCAGGCGTGTGTGTTGGATGGTCAGGTGTGCATGTTGGATGGTCAGGCGTGTGTGTGTTGGATGGTCGGGTGTGTGTGTTGGATGGTTAGGTGTGCATGTTGGATGGTCAGGTGTGTGTGGTGGATGGTCAGGTGAGTATGTTGGATGGTCGGATGTGTGTGTAGAAAGGCCAGGTGTAGGTTGGATGGTCGTGTGTGTATGCTGGATGGTCAGGTGAGTATGTTGGATGGTCAGGCATGTGTGTTGGATGGTCGTGTGTGTATGTTGGATGATTAGGCGTGTGTGTTGGATGGTCAGGTGAGTATGTTGGATGGTCGGGTGTGTGTGTAGAAAGGCCAGGTGTAGGTTGGATGGTCGTGTGTGTATGCTGGATGGTCAGGTGAGTATGTTGGATGGTCAGGTGTGTATGTTGGATGGTCAGGCATGTGTGTTGGATGGTTAGGTGTGTATGTTGGATGGTCAGGCATGTGTGTTGGATGGTCGGGTGTGTGTGTAGAAAGGCCAGGCGTGTGTGTTGGATGGTCAGGTGAGTATGTTGGATGGTCAGGCATGTGTGTTGGATGGTCAGGTGAGTATGTTGGATGGTTAGGCGTGTGTGTGTAGAAAGGCCAGGTGTAGGTTGGATGGTCGTGTGTGTATGCTGGATGGTCAGGTGAGTATGTTGGATGGTCAGGTGTGTATGTTGGATGGTCAGGCATGTGTGTTGGATGGTTAGGTGTGTATGTTGGATGGTCAGGCATGTGTGTTGGATGGTCGGGTGTGTGTGTAGAAAGGCCAGGCGTGTGTGTTGGATGGTCAGGTGAGTATGTTGGATGGTCAGGCATGTGTGTTGGATGGTCAGGTGTGTATGTTGGATGGTTAGGCGTGTGTGTTGGATGGTCAGGCATGTGTGTTGGATGGTCGTGTGTGTATGCTGGATGGTCAGGTGAGTATGTTGGATGGTCAGGTGTGTATGTTGGATGGTCAGGCATGTGTGTTGGATGGTTAGGTGTGTATGTTGGATGGTCAGGCATGTGTGTTGGATGGTCGGGTGTGTGTGTAGAAAGGCCAGGCGTGTGTGTTGGATGGTCAGGTGAGTATGTTGGATGGTCAGGCATGTGTGTTGGATGGTCAGGTGTGTATGTTGGATGGTCAGGCATGTGTGTTGGATGGTCAGGTGAGTATGTTGGATGGTCAGGCATGTGTGTTGGATGGTCAGGTGAGTATGTTGGATGGTCAGGTGAGTATGTTGGATGGTCAGGTGTGTATGTTCGATGGTCAGGTGTGCATGTTGGATGGTCAGGCATGTGTGTGTAGAAAGGCCAGGCGTAGGTTGGATGGTCGTGTGTGTATGTTGGATTGTCAGGCGTGTATGTTGGATGGTCAGGTGTGGTGCCCGGGAAGTGGTACGTAGTGTTTGCTGCGTCATCTTGTCATCTGTTACATCGTCAACGCTTTGTAACTCAAATAATGTTCGCCTATATTGTTTCATTTCCGACATTACCACCAACGCATTTGTTTATCTAACATAACATCCAACATTTGGTTACCTTCCTATTTATGTCTACATTTCGTTACAGGTTGATTCCCACCATGGCTCGGCAGAAATGGTTCATGTCATTAGTTATGGTTCTCTCAGTACTAGGAGTAATCGGTGTCATTGTCATGAAGTCGTCCCTTCTTCAGCAAAGCATCCATAGAATACCAGACAGAGAGGGAGGTTTTGAGATTCACGTCACCGTGCAGGCAGCTGAGAAGTTCCGGAAACAGAGAAATGAGCTCTCTAAAACACTTAACAAGGTCAAACAAGAAATCGCAGCCATGAGCTGTGAAATGATAGACTTGTATGCAAAACTTAACAGGGTACGTGTATAAATATTCGTTTTCTCTAGTATGTTTTTATACGCCTCGTGTGGACATTTTACTGGCCAGGTGTATGTTCGAAGTGCCTTAACGAATAATATTGTTACTATGTAATTTTACTTTTAAAAGTAGAACGTTTTAGAAGCACGGGTAGTCTAAGAAGTACGACTAAAGACTTAGTGGTTGTAAGTCGTAGTTTTAACTGTGTGGTGTTCATCTGTATTTCCCCTGCAGACGCTGCTGCCCTCGGTGTCTACGGCGGGTGGATGGTGCAGACAGACAAGTAGATCAGAAGGCGGGTCACATATATGTGACAAAAGTCTAGCAGAGCAACTGTCAATATTCTTTCAAAACCAAACGGTTGCAAGTTTCGGGGATGGCCCAGGCGACTACAAGAAATACCTAGACTCCACACGTCGACTTCTTATCTACGATGCTTTCGATGGCGCCCCCTATGGACCGGAAACGAGTGGTGGGGTGGTCCGGTTTTTAGATCTGACGGCGCCGCAGTACGGACTTCCGATATATGACTGGATCATAAGCCTGGAGGTGGCGGAACATATTCCATCTCAGTATGAAGAGGTATATGTTGACAATATCGCAAGGCATGCAAAGATAGGTATTGTTTTGAGCTGGGCAGTGCCTGGTCAAGGCGGCCTCTCGCACGTTAACAATAGACCCTTGTCATATGTACAGAGTGTTCTGTCAGGCAAGGGGTTTGAACCTGATATGGCCGCTAGTAACGTTCTCCAAAAACAGGCAACTCTACCATGGCTCAAGACAAATATTTATGTTTACAGAAGACGATATAATAGTGAAGCTCGCCAGGATGAGGCATAAATTAAGCTATGATTGTTGCCAGTGGGACAGGTTAGAAGAAGTGAAGCTTCACACTCGCAATAACAAGTGACATTAAATCAAAACTGATGTACAAAAATTAACAAGCTGTAGTGCATTTGTCTGTGGTGGTACGACTCGGGTATGATATCATTCGGCACAACGATTAAGACTTACTTTAACAATGTGTAACGCCACTTTGAACAGTATTCCAGTTATAGCACTGCGTTTATAGTGTGTTCACTGACGGACGTGTTCAGCGGGCAGTATATTCATCATGACTTTAAAGGGGTTCTCACACTTTGCCGAGTTGCGTCCCGAGTATGAACCCGAACTGACTCGGGGGTACTCGTATGGAGTTCATAGCGAGGTCGTACTAAACTCGGGGTTACTCGGGATACATCATACTGATCTACGAGAGTTCTGGAACTGCTCAAAACAGTCGGGCCGCCAGCCAACTCCTAACATTTTGTTTGTGTGTTTGTTGTTTAACGCCGCACTCAGCAATATTCAAGCTATATGACGGCGGTCTGTAAATAATCTAGTCTGGACGAGACAGCTCCTAACAAACTCTTAACAAACTTGTAACATACTCGTCCTACTCGTATTACCGTGGCGACCTCGTGGTGCTCGTACAGAACTCGTCTGCAAAATTTACTGCCGAGTTGACCGAGTCTAATACGAGCTATACGAGCCTGCATGTTAAATCATGTGACAAATTCCCGCCGAATTATTTAGCAGCTCGTAGCCACCTCGTACCAAAGTCGTACCAAACTCGTACAGCTCGTATCGAGATCGTTGTGTTCGTATGCAACTCTTAATAGACTCCTATTAGACTCCTATTGGACTCCTATTGGACACCTATGGGGCTCGTAACATACTCGTATATATGTAGTCTCTTCCTGAGTCCTAACCGAGTTAGGCTCGGTAGTTTGGGTGTTGTTAAAGTGATGACACATAAACCGCCATGTTTGATCAGTCAGTGTGTTTGAAGTGATCACACATTTTCTGTCATGGATTTTGCACCGGTGTATGTTTGGAGTGATGAAACTTGTACTGAAAGATTCGGATCAGAACGTACATATTTGAAGTGATGAAACATTTACTGTCATGGATTATTCGCCCTTGAGTGTTTGAAGTGATGAAATATAATATACCGTCACGTGTGGTCACATTGTATATGTTTGAAATGATGAAACATTTACTGTCATAGATTATTTGCCCGTGTGTGTTTGAAGTGATGAAATACGTACTGTCACGGATTATGCTAAAGAATATGCAACCATGGACACTGTCCTAATACAAGAAGCCATCGGCAATATCCCTGTCCAGAAGGTGAAGAGGAAGTTTGTTCGTCTTCAAAAACATTTGTAGAATCAATGCCTGGACATCGCTGAAGGTCATAAATCTGTTGTCCAATCTCCATAAGCAACTTTGGACTTTAAACTAAATACTGTGATTGCTATATGCGGTGCAATGTCAATAAAACATTGTGCATGAAATAAAATGTTCGTAACTTTTTTCCTGTAACTATTTCTCCGATCACCGGATTATTCAGCCCTGTGTATTTGGAGTACAACAAGGGGATGCATAAACTGTAACTAGGAATTCACGACTTATTTCCTCAGACATAACATGGGACCATTCTACAGATTCCATCAAACGATGTCCGTGATTTGATGATTGTGCCTTTTGAAAACAACAGTATGTAAATATATGTCCGTTCACATCTGCCCATCATGCCATCTCACAACACTCTACAAGATAGCAATGTTGAATCATGTATCAACAATATTAAGTATTTCATCACTACGGCACTTTGAAATACTTGAAGTTGTTCAGACAAAAAAGTGGATTCAGCATCAATTTGGACTTTCTGATTGGTCAATAATGGTGTTTGATTGACAGTCGGTGACAGGTTTATTGTCTTTAGAGTCGTGAAAGATCCACATCACATTAACTCAGCAACATATTTCAACTATGTTGTCTATTCAGCTACATATTTCCATTCCCTTGTGTATTCAGCATCATATTTCCACTCCCTTGTCTATTCAGCAACATATTTCCACTCCCTTGTGTATTCAGCAACATATTTCCGCTCCCTTGTGTATTGGGGAACATATTTCCTCTCCCTTGTGTATTCTGTAACATATTTCAACTCCCTTGTATATTCTGTAACGTATTCCCGCTTCCTTGTGTATTCAGCAACATATTTCTACTCGCTTGTGTATTCAGTAACATATTCCCACTCCCTTGTGTATTCAGTAACATTATCCCGTTCCCTTGTGTATTCAGCAACATATTCCCTTTCCCTTGTGTATTCAGCGACATATTTCCACTCCCTTGTGTATTCTGTAACATATTCCCACTCCCTTGTGTATTCAGCATCATATTTCCCGTCCCTTGTCTATTCAATAAACGTATTTCTACTCCCATGTGTATTCAGAAACATATTCCCATTCCTTTGTTTATTCAGTAACATTATCCCGTTCCCTTGTGTATTCAGCAACATATTCCCTTTCCCTTGTGTATTCAGCGACATATTTCCACTCCCTTGTGTATTCTGTAACATATTCCCACTCCCTTGTGTATTCAGCATCATATTTCCCGTCCCTTGTCTATTCAATAAACGTATTTCTACTCCCATGTGTATTCAGAAACATATTCCCATTCCTTTGTTTATTCAGCAACATATTCCCGCTCACTTGTGTTTTCAGCCAAATATTTCCGCTCTCTTGTGTATATAGTAGCTTTATCCCGCTCCCTTGTGTATTCAGCAACATATTTCCACTCTCTTCTGTATTAAGTAACATATTCCCGCTCCCTTGTGTATACAGCAACATATTTACACTCCCTGCTATATTCTGTAACATATTTCCGCTCACTTGTGTATTCAGCAACATATTTCCACGCCCTTGTGTATTTAGCAACATATTCCCACTTCCTTGTCTATTCAGCGACATATTTCCACTCCCTTGTGTATTCAGCATCATATGCACAATCTCTTGTGTATGCAGGAACATATTCCCATTCCCTTGTGTATTCAGCAACAGTCCCGTTCCCTTGTGTACTCAGCAACATATTCCAACTCCCTTGTGCATTTAGTAGCAGTATCCAGCTCCCTCGTGTATTCAGGAACATATTTCCACTCTCTTCTGTATTCAGTAACATTATCCCGCTCCCTTGTGTATTCAGCAACATTATCCCGCTCCTTGTGTATACAGCAACATATTCCCTCTCTATTGTGTATTCAGTAACATATATGTTATATATATTGTGTATTCAGCAGTGTATTCAGCATCATATTTCCACTCCCCTGTCTATTCACTAAAAAGTATGTCTACTCCCATGTGTATTCAGCAACATATTCTGATTCCTTTGTTTATTCAGCAACATATTCCCGATCCCTTGTGTATTCAGCAACATATTTCAACTCGCTTGTGTATTCAGCAACATTATCCCGCTCCCTTGTCTATTCAGCAACATTTTCCCGCTCCTTTTTTCATTCAGCAACATATTTCCGCTCCATTGTGTATTCAGCAACATACTCCCGCTCTCTAGTGTATTCAGCAACATATTCCCGCTCCCTTGTGTATTCAGCAACATATTTCCGCTCCCTTGTCTATTCAATAAACGTATTTCTACACCCATGTGTATTCAACAACATATTCCCATTCCTTTGTTTATTCAGCAACAGTCTCGCTCCCTAGTGTATTCAGCAACATATTTCCACTTCTTTGTGTATTCAGCAACATATTCTCACTCCCTTGTGTATTCAGCAACATATTCCCATTCCTTTGTTTATTCAGCAACAGTCCCGCTCCCTTGTGTATTCAGCAACATATTTCCACTTCTTTGTGTATTCAGCTACATGTTTCCCGCTCCCTTTTGTATTCAGCGACATACTTCCACTTCCTTGTGTATTCAGCGTCATACTTCCACTCCCTTGTGTATTCAGCGACATACTTCCACTCCCTTGTGTATTCAGCGACATACTTCCACTTCCTTGTGTATTAAGCGTCATACTTCCACTTCCTTGTGTATTCAGCGTCATACTTCCACTCTCTTGTGTATTCAGCGACATACTTCCACTTCCTTGTGTATTCAGCGTCATACTTCCACTTCCTTGTGTATTCAGCGTCATACTTTCACTTCCTTGTGTATTCAGCGACATACTTCCACTTCCTTGAGTATTCAGCGACATACTTCCACTTCCTTGTGTATTCAGCGACATACTTCCACTCCCTTGTGTATTCAGCAACATATTTCCGCTCCCTTGTCTATTCAATAAACGTATTTCTACTCCCATGTGTATTCAACAACATATTCCCATTCCTTTGTTTATTCAGCAACAGTCCCGCTCCCTTGTGTATTCTGCAACATATTTCCACTTCTTTGTGTATTCAGCAACATATTCTCACTCCCTTGTGTATTCAGCAACATATTTCCACTCTCTTGTGTATTCAGTAACATTATCCCTCTCCCTTGTGTATTCAGCAACATATTTCCACTCCCTTGTATATTCTGTAACGTATTCCCGCTCCCTTGTGTATTCAGCAACATATTCCCGCTCACTTGTGTATTCAGCAACATATTTCCACTCGCTTGTGTATTCAGCTTCATGTCTCCCGCTCCCTTGTGTATTCAGCAACATATTTCGAATCGCTTGTGTATTCAGGAACATAAGCCCGCTCCCTTGTGTATTCAGCAACATTTTTCCGCTCCTTTTTGCATTCAGCAACATATTTCAGCTCCATTGTGTATTCAGCAACATATTCCCGCTCTCTTTTATATTCAGCCACATATTTCCACTCCCTTGTGTATTCGGGAACATATTCCCGCTCCTTTGTTTATTCAGCAACAGTCCCGCTCCCTAGTGTATTCAGCAACATATTTCCACTTCCTTGTGTATTCAGCAACATATTCTCACTCCGTTGTGTTTTCAGCAACATATTTCCACTCTCTTGTGTATTCAGTAACATTATCCCTCTCCCTTGTGTATTCAGTAACATTATCCCTCTCCCTTGTGTATTCAGTAACATATTTCCACTCCCTTGTATATTTTGTAACGTATTCCCGTTCCCTTGTGTATTCAGCCACATATTCCCATTCCCTTCTGTAGTCAGCAACATATTCCCGCTGCCTTGTGTATTCAGCAACATATTTCCACTCCCTTGTATATTCTGTAACATATTTCCGCTCCCTTGTGTATTCAGCATCATATTTCCACTCCCTTGTCTATTCACTAAACGGATGTCTACTCCATGTGTATTCAGCAACATATTCTTATTCCTTTGTTTATTCAGCAACATATTCCCGATCCCTTGTGTATTCAGCAACATATTTCCACTCGCTTGTGTATTCAGGAACATTACCCCGCTTCCTTGTGTATTCAGCAACATATTTCTACTCCCTTGTATATTCTGTAACGTATTCCCGATCTCTTGTGTATTCAGCAACATATTTCCGCTCCCTTGTGTATTCAGCTACATGTTTCCCGCTCCCTTTTGTATTCAGTGACATATTTCCGCCCCCTTGAGTATTCAGCGTCATACTTCCACTTCCTTGTGTATTCAGCAACATATTTCCCGCTGCCTTGTGTATTCATCTACATGTTTCCCGCTCCCTTGTGTATTCAGTGACATATTACCGCCCCCTTGTGTATTCGGCAACATATTTCCGCCCCCTTGTGTATTGAGCAACATATTTCCGCTCCCTTGTGTATTCATCTACATGTTTCCCGCTCCCTTTTGTATTCAGTGACATATTTCCGCCCCCTTGAGTATTCAGCGTCATACTTCCACTTCCTTGTGTATTCATCTACATGTTTCCCGCTTCCTTGTGTATTCAGCGACATACTTCCACTCCCTTGTGTATTCAGCGACATACTTCCACTCCCTTGTGTATTCAGCGTCATACTTCCACTTCCTTGTGTATTAAGCGTCATACTTCCACTTCCTTGTGTATTCAGCGTCATACTTCCACTTCCTTGTGTATTCAGCGTCATACTTCCACTCTCTTGTGTATTCAGCGACATACTTCCACTTCCTTGTGTATTCAGCGTCATACTTCCACTCCCTTGTGTATTCAGCAACATATTTTCCACTGTCAGTACTATAACATCGGCATGCTGGATCGGATGTTTTCGAACAGTTTGGAACAACTCGCGGAAGAGAACGGACATTAATGCGTTTAGTGATTGCGTATATCTCACTGGGCAGATCTCATCAGGCGTATTTCCTGGTGACCTTTGCGACGTTTATTTAACAGTTTAAGAACTGAAGAAACTGGAAATGAATGGAATTGGAGAGTGAAGGCGAACGTAGTAGTGAATGTTTACTCTTGTCAAAACCCTCTGTTTAACAAACAGGAGTTGCTATTATATGACTATTTTATGATTAATCTCCAAACCCGGTTATAGTACATAAGGGGGCGGTCGGGGAGCCTAGAGGTTAAAGCGTTCGTTCGTCACGCCGAAGATTCGGGTTCGATTCCCGACATGGGTACAATGTGTGAAGCTTATTTCTGGTGTCCCCCGCCATGATATTGATGCAATATTGCTAAAAGCGGCGTAAAGCGATACTCCATCCCCAGTACATAAGGTAAAAATGAAAACAAAATAATTAGTGAACCAAGCATTAACACTGGACTTATTTATTTGCTTATTGTTGATGAATCTGTTGAGGAACTATAACACATATTATTGGGACAATTGCGTGGATCGATGCTCATAATGTCAATCACTGGATTGTCTGGTCCAGACTGGATTATTTGCAGACCGCCGTCATATAGCTGGAATATTGCTGAGTGGGGCGTTAAACTAAAAAAACAAAAAAACTTCTTTTAGTAATAAGCTCAACTCCAAAAGAAACGTGAAGTTTTCTTTGAGAATTTGAAGTGGTAAAAGTAACATGCAATAGAAATGAAATCTTTGTTCACTGCCTCCTCTTCTGCCAATTCTTATTATATTGTGCCCATATCTGAGTGCGGTAATGACGCCTAGTTGAACGGTGGACCCCTTAATGACGACGGCAGTGTAGATGGTACCTCGCAACCTAGGTCAAACTTTTTAACGCTAATTGGTCTGTTGTGAGTCCCATACAGGCAGTTGTGGTTGTACATCTATCGCGTAGGTGTGACGTCACCATCACATCGTACCGATCTTGTCTGCGGAACACCACTCTCAGTCGGCCGCTTCGTGGACGATCACCTGCACTGTTGGTCAACTGATCATGTTCCTGAAGCCTGGAAGTTGTGGAATGGCATCCCGTGGCATGCTCCATCAAGCTACAGTGAGACAGAATGTCCTCGTCCGGTTTTCCCGTGTCAGACGGGACATGGTGTTTTTGTGTCAAACATAAAATCAAACTACAAAACCAACGGCTATTGTTTGAGACCAGCAGATAAGGTGTCAATAATTCAACTGACACGCTTTGAAACGTTCTGGTAATAAATAGTGTTCCACGTTTTATGCATTTTCCATAGAGGTTCGTACAACTATTGCAAGTTACGTTTTGGTGAAAGTTATCATGTGAAATAAAATGAATTTTTGTCTTATAAAAATGGAATTCATTTAATATATTTACATCCCTTCAGCTGAACGATAACACATATAAAATATTCGCCTTTCTTTTGGTGTTGAAAGGAAGGGACTGTCCTCCACTGCATAGAACCACTCCTATTTTCATTATGTACCATATTACCACTCGTGTCTGCATTCTGATATCTAAAAATGAGGTTTAGCAGGACATATCAACAAACTCGAGGTTAAACCTGAAGTGTTCCAGAAATTGAATCAGTTGGGCAAGTCTTACAGGTAGGGTTAGGTTTGCATCAAGTGGGTGGAAGTTCAACAGAGCTTCTTGATTAGTAGCGAGGTCTATTGTCATGACAACGCGTACATCACATGTAGTTCTATGCATCAGGGCGAATGGCGTCAGACCGCCTGGTGAAACATGAAAGATGGCTGCCATTTCGTCTTTGGTCCCAAAGGAAAAATTTCTGTGAGCTTTCAGTTTGCACCGAAGCCTTTTCAAGTCAAGATCATGATTTTCGTCACAAATAACCAAGTAATACTGACCTCTTCTATCTTTGAGAAATAAGTTCTTGCAGAAAACCTCACCTGCACAGTCCTGCCTGTGTGGCCGGGGTGCATATGGAACTGGTTGGGACGTAACACCAAACCCCACTAGCAAACTCATCAGATCCATGATACATGGTGGGGATACAGTATCGTCATAAACGGTATCCTTGTCCGCAATGCTGACAAAGGCAAAGTCTCCAAGGTTAGCGGTATGTTTACACAGAGCTGAGGAACCACCAGGAGGTTGAGTACCTATCATATTGTATCTCCCTTTGTGCCGCCCACAGCAAGGACTGCTGCCTCGGGGGTGCCGGGGCAAGCTAGGGGTTGCCATCTGCACTCCCTCACCTCTCATGACGCCCTCCGATATCGCTGGAGCCTCATCGAGGCTTAGGATCAGTCCGTCCTCAGGTGTGGCCGAGCCCATCTTCCTCACTTCATTAGGGTGTGCGTATTGCTGATCATGGCCAGTTTGAGATGTCTCAGTCTGGAACCAGGACTTGAAGAGGCGACGACAGGACAGCTTCGGGCGCGAAAACTGCCTGGCCACATCCATTGAAGCCATCGTGGACGTAAACTGGTGGATGACATATTGCCATCCATTTCATCTTCACAGAACATACTGGTCGCATCATCTACAATAAAACATGAAGACATAATTTGTTTTAGTCTAAATATTCATTAGAAATATATATGCTTGGTGGTACATACACAGATATGTTTTTTTTTTATACACATATCGCTTCTAGTACATAAAGACTGGATTTGTGATACATCGATAAATGTAAGGTGAGGTTAAATGGGGTTTAGTCACGTTCAAGATTATTGCACTATATAGCGACGTGCATGCACCTATGCGTGTGGCTGCATGCACTAGTCTGGACTAGTCCACATAGTCCACATAGACCCCATGCCGCGGTGTAACATGAACACCCCACACATACACAGTATACAGATTCGGACCCGACCAGTCCTTGTCCGTCTTTTGGTATGACGCGGTCGGTGATGGAACCCCCGACCTTTTTTTTCCAGACTAGCCCACATAGACCCCATGACGCAGTGTAACATGAACACCCCACACATACACAGTATACAGTATACAGTATACAGATTCGGACCCGACCAGTCCTTGTCCGTCTTTTGGTATGACGCGGTCGGTGATAGAACCCCCGACCTTTTTTTCAAGGCGGACACTCTAGCGCTAGACCACGGAGGCGGTCCACATATATGTCCTGTGATACACAGTTTAGTCTTGTGATACACAGGTATGTCTTGTGGTACATACACGGATATGTATGACGACCCAAATGCAGAAACCTGGCGTACATACAAAACAAGTCAAATAGTTTCATCGTAGACTGTAAAAATCAACTTACCGCCACAATCTGTTCAACAACGTGTTGTGTAGAAATGATCTCTACTTCTTGCCAACTACTGTTCGCCTGGGTCTACATTACAGTGTTTGCTGTAGGTGACACGGTCAATGTCCAGTGGTTCACAAGCTCACTAGATCATGACTGAAATGCGTCCGTAAAATGATCAAATATGTCGTCCTAGTTCGACATTCATATATTGCCAGTTTTTACAATCCAGTCATAGTGTTTACGTCTTCATGTTGATACTAGTGTCCGCCAATACGGTCTGTAGAGATTCTGTCTGGTGAACGTTACCTGGCCGCCGAGATATATAGGACAGTCTTCGTTCACATGTGACAAGTCGATAAAAGTATTCAAAGCTGAAACTCCGGAAGTACAACAGTTACTATTTTCATATGCGTTGTGCCTAAAAGCAAGACTATTGTACTCCAAACATCTGCAGAAAACAATTAATGAAAATGTACCGTCATCCCCAGAAAACAGACACTCGTGAGACATATTTATCCCTTTGTACAACTTTGTGGTTCTAAATTTAGAAATGAGACACGCGTTTGCAGTGGTATTTCATCAGTTGTTGCGAAAGAGCTATGGTGCAAGTTGTCTCCCTTACTACAAGCAGCCCTCTCTGCGGTTAACCGCGCACTTGTTCATAAAATATAGGCGTGGTAAATTAGTGGAATTAGACGGAATTCGTGGACGTCGGTAAAAACTCCAAGAGTAGACAATTTCAAACGAAATAACCAGTTCATGAATAAAATATCTTAAATCATAACTTCACTGATTATTGGATCCGTTTGTATTAGTTATCATTCTCATTATTATTCTATTATGACGCGAATTTGTTTTTAACTATATGATTTTGGAAGTAAACACACCAACTGTATAGAAAGGTACTGGCATCTAACGAGTGAAAACGAGTCAATATGAAAAATTCACTAGTTTCAGAAAGTTGGTATTACAAAGGAGCTCGTTTCGCATCTCATTTATTACTTGCCGTTTATAACTTTTATAATCCTCATTTGAGATTCCCGTCATAAGCTAGGTCTGGATAAATACAATATTACACTGCCGTTTGTAAATGGTCAGCGTGACCCACAGCATAATCCAACAGAGTTAAACAGAACAACAACAAAAAGTTGAGACCTATAAATGTCTATACACTTAGTGGCACAAGCCCATACTCACTGTCAGCATTCCCCCTCTCACTGAATCTGATACTCTTTAGCCATGATCTTATCAGTTGTTCCCCTGCTCCAGTGAAGCAGGCATGGGCAAGCTGGTCCGAGTTTGTTTACTTTAGGGCACTGATGGCATGGGCCAGGTTGACACTCAAGGATTGAAACATAACACTCCAAGACAAAACAGTGAAACTAGCTACAGTGACTAAATCAACTCTTTGAAAAACGTTTTGGAGGTAATAACTAATAAAGTGTCTATTCACTGGAAACTGACATCCCTTGACCAATATTTAAATTATGTTCAATGTGGTAAGCATTTATATACATACCGGGTTTAAACCCAATTAGGCAATTTATTAGCCATTACAAATGATGGTAATTTTGGTTTAGGCTCTTACTCATAGGTATGTTAGTAGACTAACCCTTAGTCTCTGACAATATAGAATTTTGATAGAAACCAATAACGCCAATAAATTGAAAAAGAGCCACACTGAGATGAGAGATTCAGCTTTCAGAAAATGTTATACTTGCTTCATGTTTTAGGGCTATAGCATTTCAGTTGGGGGAAGGCAGAAAGGAAACTAATAAGCTTCAGGTTCTGTGAGGCAGAGTGTTTTAGTAGTACATGTATTCTGTTCAACTTGCTCTTTCGGAGAAAAATTGAAAAATGGATTTATTCTGGAGCAAATTTACAAAATGTTCGCCACTACAAATAATGTTCAAAACTGTGTGACTGCCATGAACTAGACTAACATATAGTCTCTGAAATGAACATATCATACAGAAAATAAAAATCTAATAAAAAGGGAGCCCAGTGATTCTCTACTGCAGTAATCTAGACTTGCCAAACATTATAGACTTGCATGGGCTGTAGTTGATATAAATGTATCAGGGTCTGTAAGACAGACTAGCCATGAACACACAATTCCATTTAGAAAGTGGTCAAATGTAACAAATGTTATATTTGGGATAACACTGGTAGTCAACTGGTATTCTAGATCACATACTTTGTGTACCCCTCTGAAAAGTGTAAATTGGCAGGGCTCCCATGGCCAGTTGTCAGACTTTCATTTTTGTTTAGGCCTCGGTGGGATAGATCGCTGATTTTGTGTGCTCGTGATTAGGCGCCTCACTCTGGCAGTGTGGGTTCGAATCCTGGACGGGACTCAACCCCAGAGAGAATCTGTACTTTGCAAAGAAAGTGTTATCCCAAATATAACATTTGTTACATTTGACCACTTTCTAAATGGCATTGTGTGTTCATAGCTTTTGGCCATGGGAGCAGAGCCAATTTACACTTGTGAGAGGGGTACACAAAGTATGTGATCTAGACTACCAGTTGTCAGACTTTCATTATTGTGGAAGGCTCGGTGGCTGAGTGGGTTAGATCACTGACTTTGTGTGCTGGCGATTGGTGCCTCACTCTGGCAGTGTGGGTTCGAATCCCTGAGAATCTGTACTTCTCAGTGTGTTATCCCAAATATAACATTTGTTATGTTTGACTGCCACTTCAGATTATTAAAAGGAGATATTATATGCCTCAATAACTTCCTCAAAATCTAATGTAGACATATAAAATTGTTCCTCAAACCTTTTAGAGAATAATATGATGGGTAAAATTTTAAACTTTATAATTTGTGGGTTTTATAATATATTGAACATATATCGAATATATTGCAAAGTTGTACCCATGCCAATATACACATGTCAGAGTGGTACACAAAGTTTGTGAGTACCATTTGTCAAAGTTCCATTATTGTCAACTCCAAAAATTACTAGGATTTGCACTTTACAGAGAAAGTTTTATCCCAAATATGACATTTATTACTTTGTACTTATTTGTTTTATGGTTTATTCATGCCATCAAAGTTAGAACAAATAGGGGTGACTATGGTATTTACATGAAAGGAAAACCAAGATGAAACTATTCCTATATAGTTTGTTTTAACTGAACTTATCACATCTACATGAATGTCACCAGAAGACCATGTGCACCAATTGTAGTACTGGGCAGTAACATGATGTCCATTGCACCTGCAGATTTATGAACACACTTATAGCTCTTGAAAGATATTTCTTATTAGGTCAAATGTTGAATCCAGTTAGTATATACTATATACTTTTTCTGCTTCGTGTAAAACAAACACACTTGATTTGTTAATTATGAACATTTGTTTTTATAATTCATCAATGTCTACTGTACTTGATAAATGTTTCATGGCAAAAGAGTTATACTTTGTAATATGTCTTGCCTGCATTTGAAAGCATTAATAAGGCCATTGTGTTACGCACAATAAATTTAAATTTAAATGGGTTATCTACAAGTTGACCAATATCTTTTGTTAATCTGCAGAACATTTAAATGATTCGAAAGTAGTTTAAAATAACCAAATATCAATATTTTAAAAGAAGACAATTATTTTCTGGACTCACATACATGTCATCTGCTACAGAATAGCTAGTGGTCATTAATCAGATGTGACACACCGGGGAGCTGGCAAGAGGACCCCTGCTGATAGCGGGAGTTTTGGGGGGACTGGAATGCAGTTAGCTGTGTATAAGCATTACAGTTTTGGAATATCTGGTTTTTAGGGGTTGTTTTTTACAGAGCTGACTAGATGGACATCAACTCGGCAGTGAAGTTGATTGGCAGTTGGGGTTTAGGGTTGAGGGTGTGGGTTCCAAGCCTACCTGGCCCTTAGTTTTTGTCTCCCAATGTTTAGTTTATGCATTTGAGGGAGATGGACTGGTAAAGAGCTGGAAGTCAAGCTTTGCTAGTGTAGTGGTTTATACATAGTAAATGAGGTATAAAGTATTGCGGCTGTTGTGGCTGGGGCTACCATCGCGCCCTGACGATTCTTCAAGTTTTCAAGTCGGGCTTTGAAAACAGGATCCATCGAAAATAGCAACAAATTTATATATAGATTACAAACGAAAATGGCAAAGCATTTACATAAACCCTTCTTTTTGTTAATATATTATATAACTTTCTCCCGCCTGTTGCACTGCAAGTGACTGATGACGCGAGGTAAAAAACTTCTTCGTGTTTAACAGTATGTAGCCTGTGTTTCCGTCCTATCCTTTGTGTAATTGAGTCACCTCTGTCAGTGATTAACACCACACTTTAATCTGTGGGCAAAAGAGGAATGCGTGTCACATGCGAGTTTATTCAGCAAAACAACTCAATCTCAGTAAAACTGTTAACATGTTTTATCCATAAACCATAACGCAAAATATCATTGGCAATGTATGATCATTTAATTCTGACATATAATGTTTTGTCGCTTTTATGAAAGTGTGTTGAATTGAAGAAAAAAGTTGTGGCCGTTTTTGACTGTTGTCAGCTTGATTCCAAGTTCCACTTGTTTCCTAAAATTCAAGGATTAAGCAAAAGGCAAAAACGTTCCACAATTTAGTTGTGTTCACAGGCCTATAAAATTCAATTACGCTGACCAAGGTGCATCATATACCCGACAAATCCTGAAATAATTACAAGACTAATCCCAATCAATATATAACACAAAACAGACATAAAGAAATTGATTTATGAGCTTTCTACAAATGTGTTCTGGCATAAACGGCTATAATAGAACTGTGAAAAATGTATGCATATTCACGAAAAATAAATGTTACATATAAACATATTCACTGACTGGAAAACAGATTCAGAAAAAATACAGGTAATCGGAAGTATCAATTCTTGTTTGTATGGCCTATATCTATAATATAGCATGTTGATACTTATAGAAAACTGTTGTACAACTATTTTCATTTGAAACATTTATAGTGGTGGGACTGAGGGCACCTCACACATTTTTCCAAAATCCTATGGTATGTTTAGGATAACAAAACTTCATGAGATGCTTTTGGGACAAATCACATGTGAGAAGACACACGTGTGGCAATAAAATATATATTTCAGACAAAAAATGCTTCTGGCTTTGCAAAAAAGTAAATAAGAATTGTAATCCAATAGCTGAAAAGTTGGGGCGTACTGTTGATACCATACACTCACAAACCATTGAGTATACGCCAAATCTAAACTTATTAATCTGCTCAATGAAGACAGACAAAACAATGTGACTGAGGAATTATGACCTGGTGACTGCATAAACTAGCCTTATCTACACAGTAGGCTCATCAGGCGACTTGACTTCTGATCTGTTTTCCCTCTACAGGACAATGTTTAGCCATGTACATAATCTACAAATTTATTTGTTTCTAATGTATGTCAAAAGTGTTTTATGGAGTTGTTTTAGCCAGCCTATCTAAGAATAATGGCCTCAAATATACATGACATGACAGACAAAATCACTGGCAAATATTGAGCTCTGGTCTTCTGGTAACATAGAAATAGTGCACCCAGTGATAGAGGTATCACCCTGCAGCCAGGTAAGACAGCTAGGTAAGACATGTATATAATAGTGCAGTCAGCAGTTATGTCTCTGACAGTCAGACATCCACCAAACCTTCATCCAGGACTCAATTAGAAACAGGAGCACTGCCATCCCTACTTTTTCAAAACTTTGCTATAACTACCTATCTCCATCTTTGACAAGTGTACCTCATGTGGTCAAATGCAGTTAAACTTGCTTCTAGGTCCTTCTCTAGGGACTCACCATTACTATTCTAGGGGGGTGGGGAGTTGGGGTGATGGGTTGGCATTTTTTGTTAAACAGTCACTGTTTCGAAACTTCTAAAAATGTTTACATCACCATGGTCGCCTTTACTTCCGGTTTTGGAAAACCTGTGCCCTATGCAAGAAGACTTGAAAACTGTAAGACCCCTCAATTCCGGCCAATTGTATGCTTGATTATGCTACATGTGTAAGAGTGAGTGAGTGTGTGAGTTGTGTTTAACGCTGCTTTTAACAGTATTCCAGTTATATCACCGCGTGTCAGCTTAATGTGGGAGGAAAGTCCGAAGTGATGCAGGTCTCAGATGTTTACCACTTCGGTGAAACCCACGAGCACAAGTATGGTGCTGACAAATCTAGAAACATAATCAGGGTAAACCGGAATTCGAACCCACAATCATAGGTTTCTGGCATGCCCAAGGGACACAACTCTGCACTGCGAATTGTGGCGCCTTAGAGGACTGGGCCACCCGTGCCCCCACATGTGTAAAATCTCACAGTACACAAAGAAGTATATCTACATTCAGAATGACAATTTCAGTGACTTCCACCTTCAATAAAAATTGCACAAAATCTTACCACCTCAAAGATACAATTTTAGCATATGACCTTGAGAGTGAATATGACCCCTACTTGTAACAAAGAAAATATGGTACATGCTAAAGAAGGTTATTCTAATCTGTTATCAAAATTCTGTGAACTTGGTCCCTCCCAAAAGACCTGTACGAAGTTCCATTGACCTTTAGCAATAATTTAAGTCAAAAGAGTAAACATGCTTTCCAATGACCTTCACTGTGACCTTATACAAAGGTCACTCACAACCTTTTCCAGTCGTGGTTCCATCCTATGGAAGACATGTTTCAAGTTTCATTGGCCTACATTAAACACACTTTTTTCCTAGGGATATAATGGAGATATGCATGTCAAAAACGTGTTAAAGAAGAAAGTGCGACAGCAGCTGCGGCAGTCAAATTCAGGCAAAACCATAATCCTTAATATTGTATAATCCTCAGGGTTTATCTGCTGCCAACAGTTGGAAAAACACAAATAAATTCCATAATGTCAGGACAAAATCGAGTTTGGCAAGCTTCTGTGTAACAACAGATTGGGTATGATATAAAGATTATATAACAATTAAAGAACAATATATGTATAAAGTAGGCATTTGGCACATTTAAGGCTAACCAAGGAAAGCACACAGGAACCTCTACGGAACTCTCAGGTAATACAATACAAGGATAAATATAGGAAGTATATCTTGTCTCAAATCTCTAAGTGACAGGTCAATTGTTTGATGATGCAATCTAATACATAATTTGGCAACCATATCCTGACTAAATAATCTATAACCAATACAAATGGAACATTTTGCAGTAATTAAGGAACTGTGTAAGTGATCATCACATTGTTGCTTCTTCCGCTATACTGAAGCAGTACAAGAAATTTTCAGATGGTTTGAAAGTAACAATAATCAATACGGATCTGTGCCAAATGGTATGTAAAAACTTTGTATCTGATCTTAAAACATAACCATGGGGAAGGAAGGTGGCTCCCAAAGTCCCAAACTTAACACCATCAAACCATGGTTACATTCAAAACATAGCTAACATTTTGTTCAGGTGACTTCAAGGTAACACAAATCATAACTAAGGTTTGCACACAGCAATTCATGTACACTGCACCTTTGATATGAGTCCGTGAAAACATATACAACATCTGACACAAATATCTTTGGCATACATATCACAGTAATCATGTAACTGAACATGACCTGCCTCTGTACAGAAACAAAGGATGTCACATTCCTTCTAAACTCATGGAACATGTCACACTTCTGTATATTAATACAAATATCTGGAAGAAATTATGTGTAGGCGACAAAAGTCAACATACTCATATTTGTACACACACATATTATAAGTTAAGTTATAAGCAATTCTGGTTCATTGACCTTGACCTTCAATCTCAGCCATTAACTATCAAGTTATATATATATAAAGTCTCAAATTCCAAAAATAAATGCTCAAGATATTGTGTACACAATCTTTGGGGTTTCAGCTACTTCACAATGACCTTAACCTTCAACATCATCCACTCACATTCTAGAAAATTACTTCTTGCAAACTTATATGAAGTCTCCATATCATTCTCACACTACTTTGTGAATGCAACTATCTACAAGTCATGGGAGTGAATGACCCCCGAAGTGACCTTGACATTTGACACACTTAGGACATATGACAGTTATTAGGTTAATAGACCGCCCCATGCTGTCAATCAAAACTAGAAGAAGCTTGTAAATACAAAATCAGTTTTGATTCATGATTATTGGTTGTTGCTTTTTGCCAGTTTTGGGCATTGAGTTAGCAATATTCTATTCCAGGACAAGACGACATACTTAACACACTTTTAAAAAATATGTGATCCCACTTTGGTAGTGCAGATTGAAATCATAACATTATTTAAATTAAGGTACACTCTGGTGGGAATTGTTGTCCACTCTCTTAGGTATTAACTTTGTCACAGATCTTGAAATGTTTTAATTTCAAAATGACAAATTTCCCAATAGGCCTCCCTAACATTGCAAACTACTGCAGTAATAATTTATCAACATGGAAATATAGTCATTGTCAAAGGTTTTCTGTCATGCAACATATTTCAATTAAATTCAAATAAGTTCACATTATTGTTTGAATATTTCAGCATTTCTATGAAGAGGCAGGACCCATTATTTAGTTCCTTGATCCAATTCCTGTGAAGGGAAGCACCCAATCCAAGGATAGTAAGGAAGAGGATAGTTTGATAAGTGAGAAGAATAGTGAATTGGCAGAATATTGTGACTGATTGAAATAAAAGTTTATTCCTCTGTCATGAGAATAAAATATGTGTTCAGAAGTTATTCAGTGGCAGTGGAGACTTATTGTTATGCATTTTAGTTAAATAATAACACAACTGTCATGGTGATTTTAACTGACTTGCTGTAAATGATGTCAAGACATTTGTGATAACACAGATTCCTCAAGTAAACATTGAAGTAATGATATAAATCATAATCTAATGAAGTAATTAATCATTATTCCAATCAATTAGGTGATGTAATGTCAAAGTTAGATTCATATGATTTAACTGCAGGACATGGCAAGCACATATACACAAAATAATTCATGGTGCAACATCCACTTGGTATAAAACCCAGCTTGTTGACTCTTGCAATAAGGCAAATTTCTTCTCTAAAAAATATAAGGCTGAAAGTGATCACCAGTATCAAACATATTTGAAGATACTGCTTCCAAATATTTTTTTAAAATATCCCAAACTATCAAAAGGCACCAGTTCACTACAAGACCTATCAATGTACCAAGTTTGCTGAAGAAATATTGTAAGGTTGTCAAGGTCAGCTCCAGAAACCACATTGTACACAAACAGACGATGTCCATTTCATTACCCCCACGCAGAAGACATTGCGTGGATAATTAGTGCATCAGATGTGAAATAAATGTGACTGTTGACAATCTATTTACAGATATCCAAATGATTTGCAATATGCACATATGCTTGTGTTTATGGTTTCCATAACATTAAAAACAAAAGGAAAAGACAAAATTTAATTGAACTGCCAATGGATGTGTAATAAATTACTGACAGCACTGTGCCCTTCCTGACATGACTAGCTTGAAGTTATGCACTTCCTCAGGGACAGATAAGATTTACATTGGACATATGCTCCATTTACATTCACCAGATACATTTTGACAGCTGAGTCCCAACACAAAATTTGTATAAGTCTACTTTCAACACTTTTTGACAAACAACTGGCACCAAATGTATCAAGCCAAATTCATCACTCATGCAAATAAAATTACACCGTCTGTGACACCATAGCAACTAGCGAGTGCCTGTCGCTCTGTCCCCTACCGTTCTAACATCAACAACAAGTTGGAGACAAGGCGAGGGCTTATTGGCCAGGGCTGGAACGGTCTATCATTTAGAGTTCGTCACCAAGTGATTGGAAAATGCTCACATCTGTAATGAATCCAAAGGTGAAATTTGAACTATTTAATAATATGACCTCCTGTGATCTTGACCTTATACAGAGGTCACCTAAGATTCGATATAATCAAAATCCCACCTTTAAGATGATGTATATTAAGTTTGATCGTAAATACTCAAGTTATCCTGCACACAAGCTATTCTGACGTCTCCCTCATACTGAGTGACCTTTACCTGCAATATTATCCAATTATATGTCATAAAAATATACATAGGAATATAGAGGAGGTATACCCGGGTAGGAAGTCTCTTTCATCTGTCATATACTTGTGGTTGAGAAAACCAATTGTGGCAGTGGTGGTGGTGGAGCTCAAGTTGGAGCAAACACATTGAGCAGTCCCCCTTATTAGAAGGCGCATCTTCCCGAGGCAATGAGTTAACTGACTAGAAAAGTCTAGTTTCCACCCTTGCCGAAATAGGCTGGTATTATGGAGTTACATTTTGGCTGGACTAATGAGTCTATGCATAGTCCAATCAAAATCATGCAACGAAATTGAAATCCGGTTTGTAAACTGTCATGCTGATTTCAGTCAATTGCAGGATTTGCAAAGCATGTGCACCGCCAACTCGTTGTCAACAAATATTTTCAAATGTTTTTAATCAAGGTGCTTACGTGATTTGATGCAATTGGTGATGTATGACTCGTTTTATGACAATCAGATCGTCTTGACAGGGCGCCACGATTTTGTTTGAAGCAAATGCAAGTGATACGAGAGGTGGAATCTGATTGGTCCATATGACAGGCATAGAAGGGACATAACTCGTAATAGCCACAGGTGGCGCTACGATTGAGGCCAGGATTCCAGTCTAGTTCGGCAAGGGTGGAAACTAGACTTTTAAAGTCAGTTAACTCTCTTGCCTTGGGTAGATGTAGAAGGCGTTCTCAATTACAATTTCAGTAAAAGGGTTACACACATGGCCCAGAAGCCTATGTGACTCTTTCAGCACAAAAGAAATCCTAGACTGTACAAACATTTACACAGACTTCATGACACAGTCAGAGACATCTATGAATTTGCAACCGGTCAAGGCAAACAGAAAAAAAATCCCTGTCGTTATATCTTGAGTAAAATAGTCTGAAAGAACACCTAAAAGCAGATCCTGACTTCCTTATATACAAATATAGGGTGTTATGTAAATACTCATGTAAAAGATATGTCAGATACTGACCCATACAACCTTTTGGCCTGTACGTCTAGTGAACTTATGTTTCATTATGCCAAGGTGTAAATGCTGGATGCTTTGTGTCTTTAGTGATGTGGGTGGGAGGACCAAACCTCTCACACATGAAATTGGGCCAGTATTTCACCTGATACAGTAAGAATCCAGGTCCACATGACAAAAGATAAGGAGATTCAAAGACAGGTGTACATACAATTTTCAGACAATAAAACATGATGGTTTGTACAGTTGAATGAAGAGACATATATGTGAATAATTTCCAAACATGTTCAGTATTATGATATGAGCATTCAGAAGAATGACTTCCATAAATAATAACCTGTGAACATTTGAATAATTATCAAAACATCTTCTTAAATAACAACAAGTTGTAAAAAGTATTGGTTATAATTCAGTCTTGGACAATTCTTTCTGGTTCTTTTCTTCTCTCTCCTTCCGCTTTGTGGCCAAAATTTTGCGAGCTTGTAGATGTGCAAGTTCCTTGAACTGTGGGTTGGTTGTGAACCACAATGCTAATGCACATCTGGTACCCTTGACAACTGCCTTAACCCCATGAAACTCACCAGCATTAAAGCTGACAAGTCGCCCACACTTGGGATGAACATTTACCTGGGAAGGAAAAAAGACAGTGAAAATGTTTTTCCTTGTCTCTTCCATCTATCATTCTGCTTGTAAACATACCATATTATCACAATTGTTTATGCTTGTAAACAGACCATATTATCACAATTGTTTATGCTTGTAAATATACCATATTATCACAATTGTTTATGCTTGTAAATATACCATATTATCACAATTGTTTATGCTTGTAAATATACCATATTATCACAGTTTATGCTTGTAAATATACCATATTACCACAATTGTTTATGTTTGTAAATATGCCATATTATGACAATTGTTTATGCTTGTTAACTCAAGTCAAAACAATTGTATATGCTTTTAAACATATAATATAAGAATTGTTTATGATTGTTAGTATGCCATATTTTAACAGTTGTTTATGCTTGTAAAAATACCACATGATAATTGTTAATGCTTGTAAATATACCATATTATAACAATTGTTTATGCTGGTAAATATACCATATTATAACAAATTGTTTAAATTTGTAATAATTTTTTAATTTGACGTTAACACGATATACAGCTTTTCCATTGGACGAGAGGTCAGTCACATGACTGCGAAGTGGACCTTCATAAGTGTATGAACGACACAATTTGACGTTCATACTTTTTTCACGAGACCGTGTTCTTGAAATGACGTAAACACTGACGGACTACTTCCACATTCCTGGGGAAACCCCTGGGAATTCCCTAGCACGAAAACATACATTAGCATTATTTCTGATCATTTAGAACCTTTTATCTTGGTCTCAGTATTTCAGTATACATTGAGAAACGTCAGAGAGCTTGACTGCACGATTGTTCACGAATTTCCTCGCTACGGCCCATCCTAATGAACAAACGAAAAAATGCACATCCAAACTATCGTCAGTATCGACTCGATCTGTGTCTAGGCTGACAGTGACCGTCTCCAGCAATCTACGAATTTACCTTGGTGTCTTTGACGCACCTTTAATCACCTTTCAATAATCGGTCAGTTGATCAATTATGACTAACACATGTAACCGCCACAGGTTCATTAACAACTTCGGAAATCCTCCCGTCACTTTTATCGTGTCGGCCATTTTGACGTCTTGTACTTGATGTAAATGTATTACGACACGCTGTCATTGTGACTGACTTACTGAGGTAGTTCATTACAGACCTTTCTCATCTAATGGGGATATTATATGAACACACGTGTTGCGTAAGATGTTTCTGAAGAGCAAGTTCTGCATCCATATGCTCATGTCACCTCTCTTTTGGGGGATCTATTTTATTCCGCAATATAGCTGGTTGTTGTTTGGCTGTCAGTGTAAACATGAAGTCACACGTACTAAATAAATTGTGTTTAGATCTTGGCCTACGTCCTTTGAGGAAAGAAATTGTGATAAAAAATTATAAGAATTGACTTTCACTTTGTGTGAGTTCATTGGAGTATGAACCTGCATAGAGTGAGGGCCAAACATTGTATGAACGTCGTCGCAAGCTCCGACGTTCATACAGTTTGGCCCTCTATGCAGGTTCATACTCCAATGAACTCGCACAAAGTGAAGGTCAATTCTTAAATAAACCACATAATGACCATTGTTTATGCTTGTAAATACGCCATATTCTAAAAATTGTTTATGTTTGTAAATATGCCATATTATAACAATTGCTTATGCTTTACAAACTACCATATGATAATTGTTTTTGCTTGTAAATATGCGATATCATAACGATTGTTTAACTTTGTAATATACCATATAATGTCAATTGTTTATGCTTGTAAATATACCATATCATAACAAGTGTTTAACTTTGTAAAATACCATATAACAATTGTTAATGTTTGTAATTATTCAGACAACTGTCAACCTGTCAACCCTCATCATGACAATGTGGGAGATTTGACTTCAAAATGTGGGAGATTTGCCTCCAAAGGGGGAGATTTTTAAAATAGTGAAGATAAGATAATTTCCAACTCTTATTTTTATCATTGTTATTAAGAAAACCAAATATTTTAAAACAATAAATAATTATTAACTTTTTATACGTAGAGCTTGCTTAATTTCCATTTGCATTTCCTCCTCCAAGAATAAACCCAGCACAATCTATCCATATCACTTTCGTTCAAAGATCATCTCAGATAAACGCAAACAGCAATTGAAATTTGACTATCGGTAGCTTGACCAGTTGACCATGGGGTCCAATCCAACCAGTTGTCAGACTTTGTTATGATGCAGGTTTCCTAAGTGTTTGGCACGATTTTGGTTACAAGAAATATCAAGTGCATTTATCCTGACGCAACATGATCGCCCTTAATTTGTTTTCTGTCTGCGGTACTTTGTCTGTTGATAGTCCCATTACTTCGCTTTTAAAATTTCCTAGAAACGTTCACGTTATTCCATTCCAAGAAATGCATGCCGTATTTGGAAGTACTACAGTGTTCCCTCGTTATTGCGCCCTTCAATATAGTGCTAACTCGGTTATAGCGCATGGTAAAGCATGGCTCCCAAAATTTACTATCATTTTCAATAAACTCAAGTTTTCCAATGACACAATGCTTTCCCCCATCTCAGAAAACATTATCATCTGATCACCGCGATCACGCAACACCAGAAATACCAGTCAACAAATCCGAACCGAAGTACGCAATTTAGTCCTATTATTATAATATCTGGTAATTAAAAAAAAATGTTCATTGTTTATCTGGACTAATGTTGCAATATACATATTTTAATTATATTTAAAATTTCATTCAATTATTAGATTCTATAATAATGTTTACAATAATTCGTATGCGAAGTGACCGGTAGATCGCACAACTCACCTTTATCAACAGCAACCACGGTCAGATTACCGCTATTGACGCCTTGAAACAAACTTTAGTTGGAAGAGAATGGATACACATATCATAAAAGCCGTACCATGACTCGCTAAAAGTCATATTTGAGGCAGTTTGACTATTAAATGTCAACATAACGTTTTTGCTATCAAAATACATATAGCACTGGAAGTCCCTACGGTGACTGGTCAAAATCGTTTCATACGTCAAAAAATATCCTGCATACAATCTGTACCAAAGTGCTACACTTGTCGTTCTTATAATTTTAAGCATATATGGTGGAAGCTGCAACTAAAATAACATGATATTGGAATATATTATTCCTGATAAAATAATAATATCAGATACAATTTCTTCCGACCAATGCATCAAATTTCTTTAAAGTGGTATCACTGGGTATGTTTTGACTGAATCACCGGTAGATTGGGAGGAAACGTGTGCACAGCTGATTGCTATTTCCGGCTTAGTTTACAAGAAAATACACACGGTAATCTTAATCTCTGCATATAAAAGAATACCTTAGAGAGCAGGAAATACATTTTAAATGGTAAATCATCATGTCTAGTGATGTTTTATATCAAATTTCATATTTTTATTGACCAAGTTTGTTGCCGATCTACCCGTTTATTCACCTGAAGGGATACAATGTGTTGTTGTTTTTTAAAGCGCATATTAATACTCGATAAATCTTTTTCTACACTATGAATCATAAATAACTTCTATTCTAATCTTTTTTGAAACCCTGAAACATGCAACGTACATCGTGTTAGGTAGAGCATGTATACTGTTTTGTTGGTCATCTACAACCTACAACTCAACCTTTATTAAACCGCTCATCATCTATAACGCTCATCAATTATTTGGACCCCGAAGGTAGCGTTGTAGCGAGGCATCACTGTATTACGTTTTACTACAATTTATGAATGAAATGAGTCTCGTTGTCGTTGTTGACCTTTCTGACCTTGACGTGTATTAATCTCATTGGTTGACTAGTACTCTTGTATGCAAATTAGATTGCAGATCTGGTATGCTAGCAAATTATTAGCCACTCGTGTAAAATAATCACAGGATACATTCGCGTGAAATTTGATAAAGTTCTATATGTTGATATTTCTGTGCACACGTCACGATGTCAGTCAAAAGTTTATTTATAAGTTTCACTTTAAACTTTGACTTTGATACCCTAGCTACGAGGAAGCCTGATCGTGTAACGCATTGTTATTTTGACTACTGAATCAACCAATCACGCATCGTGTTGTTTTTGAAGATGGCGCTTGCATGTCCTATTTTGTTTCCATTTCCGAGAGTTTAATGATGTAACTTTGAGGTATGTTGATGTTTTAACAAAGTTTCTGAAAAATCTGATAACCAATTAGATCTAAGTCAACTTGTATAACTGGACCAGCCATAAATGTACCTACGTTCTTAAATTATGGAGGAATAAACACACTAAGAACATGAAGACAACAGTTCATTTCAGTAGGTGATGAATACTCGGCTGATTATTTAGGTACCTGTTAGGACTATCTGAGTTTTCTTTACAGTTCACATTGTTTAATCATTCACCACATGAATTTAATTACCAGTTGATTACAAGACAAAGGCCCATCTGGGTCCCCCTACGGATGGCTGTGATAACGGTCCCCCAATCCGTGAGCCTACTGGACAGATCAGGATGTAAACTTCCCATTTTTTGTTTTTACTCACGGGACAAGACAGGCTAATTTTTAAAATAATGAAGAATATTGTTTTGCGGGAGAAATAGTCCATGATACGGGAGACTGGGAGATTTCATCAAATTGCGGGAGGGCTGACAGGTCTGAATATCCCCTATTCTAGCAATTGTTTATGCTTGTAAACATACCATATGATAATTGTTTATGCTTGTAAATATACCATACTATAACAATTGTTTATGCTTGTAAATATACCATATTATACAAATTGTTTATGCTTGTAAACATACCATATCATAACACTTGTTTATGCTTGTAAACATACCATATCATAACACTTGTTTCTGCTTGTAAACATATATAACAATCGTTTATGCTTGTAAACATACCGTATAACTGTTTTTGTTTGTAAACATACCATATGATAATTGTTTATGCTTGTAAATATACCATACTATAACAATTGTTTATGCTTGAAAATATGCCATATTATAACAATCGTTTATGCTTGAAAACATACCATATGATAACAATACAATTGTTTATGCTTTAAAAACTACCATATGATAAAAATAATTTACGCTTGTAAATATACCATTTCATAACATTCGGTTTTTGCTTGTAAATATGCCATATCATAACAATTGTGCATGCTTGCAAATATGCCATATTATAACAATTGTTTATGCTTGTAACTATGACATATTATAACAATTGTGCATGCTTGTATACATACCATAGCATAACAAGTGTTAAATTTGCAAATATACCATACGTACAACAATGATTAAAGTTTGTAACAACAACATATTTATAAAACAAATTTACAAGTAAGTAAAGAACTCCAACATCACACTAGACAACATCTTTCAAGACATAAGAATAATATTTAATTGAAGACAATCTTTCGATAAAAACAGATTCATGAAGTCAAGGAATGAGTTCAATACATACCTGTGCAGATTTATTCTTGTGGGCAAAGAAAAATTCCCCACCCTCAAACTCATGGTTTAAGTAAAGAATTGCACTGAAAAGAAGCAAACACGTCTCAATGTAAGCACCCCAGAGCTATCCTGGCGTTTACAGTTCCTTCATACACATAGGTATTAATATTTGTAGATGCTGAAGCTCTAACAAATATTGTAATTCTAATCATGCCATCAACAATTAATTACAGTTAATAAAACATGCACCAGCCTGTCTTAATACATGGAGAAATCTCCCACAATTACCTTCCTGTCCTTACCTTCCTGTCTATATATACAGAAATGTGAATGACCTACCTGTCTACATCTAATGGAGAGGTCAATGACCTACCTGTAATCTGTCTACATTTAATGGAGAGGTCAATGACCTACCTTTAATCTGTCTACGCTTAATGGAGAGGTCAATGACCTACCTGTAATCTGTCTACGTTTAATGAAGAGGTCAGTGACCTACCTGTAATCTCTCTGAATGTAAGCAGGGAACTCCTTGGGGCAGGAACCATCAGGCTTCAGCATACAGTTGTCAGCATGGACCGGGTGGCTCAGGTCCGACCGGTCAAGGTTACCATCTGATACAATCACAGGTCATGATACATATTACAGGAATACAAAGTAGATTGTCCTAACTTTCCTGAATGGTGATGCTAATGAAACCTAGTTCAATACCCACTTCAAGTCCCTGTGCCACAATCAGTTTTTGAAGAGGACTTGTTCACGAGTTGGGTCTTATTTCTTGAGAGTTGCATAGATCTTCATTCAGGGCTTGAATAATTTCTCAAACCCAACTTGTCCTGCAGGGCAAGTAGATATTATTTTGTACTCGTCCTGCGTCCTGCGTCCTGTTATATTTACTAAAGTTTTGTTTTCTCAGTTATTATTTATGGCAGACAGTACAAAATACTTCCCCGCCCATTGAACTTGCTCAACGATGTGTCTTGCACATTTCGTTTTCTTTTTTCACAGTCATACTGTTTTTTGAGAAATTTTCCTTTTTGTTGCCTATTTGATCATGTCTTTTGTTGTTAACCCCACCATCCCCGATCAAAAACTTCCATATGTCAGTCATTTCCTTCACAAAATCAGTCATCAGCTGTTCACTATCGCTTTGACATTTGAGCGTCAGAATTGAGTTGCTTACAACAAAAATAATATATATAATTATCTCCCTTTAAAAACTAGTTTCAATTCCTGCTGTGCAAACGCACTTCTTGTTTATTTCTGTAACAGTCAATTGCCAAGTATGTCGCCTATTTATGATATGAGCGACATGTATTTCATGGTTATTACTCAGAAAGAGTGAGAGATGAAGACAAATTTTAGGTTTGAAATTATCTTGCATTTTTTATTGAAAACAATTAAGAGATGAATTGAAATATATGTACTTGCTCGGTAGGACGAGCATTTCTTCAATTCTTTCTCACCCTGCAAATGCTGCCACTCGTCAATACGAGGGGAGGAACGGATTATTCTAGCCCAGATTCATATATTCCCTAAGAAATGCAGACAGTTTTGACTCTCATTTGTTGTTTTGGGTGATACTTGAAGCCCAGAAGAATAGATTAGAAATTTGGTACAATGTCTTCTGACATACAGTTATTGTCATGTGTAACAAAAGCAGTAGCTCATTTGTCCAGAATCTATTGGGTCAATTCTAAAACAAAGGTCACTATCTTCTTGGACTTATACCAACCATTACTGATGAGATATGAAAACAGGTTCCAAGTCTTAATACAGCAGGTTGCCGAAGATGCTGTACACAACATTTGAATCCCATGACTTTATTTCAGTGTTACATACGGAACTGTGCAGCAAGTTGTAACATACATCAACTGAAGCTTCAGTTACCGCTGTAAACTGTTGTATAGTTTGTTTATACTGGAAACATATATTGAACATAACTAATCCAGTGATTAAACATGGTTTATTGTGAAAGGACCCTCACTATAAACATGATATACATTTGGTCTTATTAAATACTTTGTTGACATTGGGTGTTGGCAGTTTTGTTTGTTCTACACTTCATATATTTATCACGACACTTCAAGCAAATGAATTGCATTTCTCCACAAAGTCTGTGCAAGAATAGCAATGCTGCTCTGATGGTCAATGGCTAGAAGTTGGGTGTGACACTGCAAAGCAATGCATACGGATACTAATGTCTTGGATCAACTCAGATTGAACAAGAAAGGTGTTTGCATTACATTAAAAAATTCCAGAATCAGCCCCATCCCTACCTTTTACTGAAAACTTAAAATTCAGTAAAACATATTGACCTAAAAATATCGTCTTGATTTTTCCATGTTTCACCACAACGCCTAAAATCCAGAATTTTCAAAAGTTCAAGGAGTGTGAACTTGTACAAGAAGCAAACATTGTGGGTATGCTTTATAACAGATGGTTCTGTCCAATATGTAATACATGGAATCACATGTAAAGGGTGCAAAGAACAATATATTGGGCAGACAGGATAAGCCAGAGTGAGTCCACAAACAACTAACACAGGATCTCAAACCAGATGCATTGGTTAGGTGCCACTTGGATACATGCTCTTCAGAAATATATTTCTTTGGAAAATTGTGCCCATCACTCAACTGCTAAATTATCTAAACGTGATGCATATGCCTGCCTATAAAAGACAGTAATGGACTTTCATGCAATTTATAGTGTACATGACCCTTGATACTGTGATGCCATGGAAATATGGTGCCACAACCACTATATCTCAGTGTCCCTGGTCATCGCAAAGAAACATGGAAAAAACATGGGTCATTATTTTTCTTAAATGATCTGAATATATAAACAAGGATAAACTTCAGGCACTTCCTTCATAGTGAGATTATCCTCAGCTGTCAGACTGGGCCCCTATCCCCAACCTTTCAGATCATTGCAGTTTAAAATTGTGTCTCCCTCATATAACCATATGTCCAAATTTGTATGACACCCATTTGAATCTCTGTCTGGATAACTGGAAAGAAAAGGCTATGTTGTGACGTCCTACTCACCATCAATGGCTGACCGACAAACAAGGTGTGTGAAGTCAAAGTACAGAGGTTTTGTGACATTGAAGTATTTCTCTGTGAACAGACGACTGCGCTCGCTCAGGTTCACAAACAGCTCAACGGCAGCATAGCTTACTTTGTCCGAGTTGGCCAACTGAGGAAGGGAGAGCATCACATGACAGTAAGAGGATGGTTGTGGCAAACGAGGCACTTGTCACACAAACAGAAAACAGTTGTTAAACATTTCAAGATCTAAACGAATGAAAGATAAAACATATCATTAAGACAACTTAAGCATAATAACTCAATTGATGGGACAAAATAGGAAGATATTACTCTTACAAAGGTTAATATTGTGTTTAGAGAGTCTAGAGTATGTAAAACATTGTGCTCAGTGAAAGTGATAGCAACACAATGAAGATGACTTTATACTAGTGATGGAGCTGGCTCCTCACTGTCTTAAACTTCAAGACATAGATGATCACTGGTCTACACACTATTTATGTCTGACCTGCACACTATAGATAGTAATTTCACACAATGGATGGGACCTCGACACTATAGATGGGACTTACACACTATATATGTGAGACCTACACACTACAGATATGACACCTACACACTATAGATGGGACCAACACACTATAGATTGGACCAACACACTACAGATAGAACTTACACACTATAGATGGGACTTACACACTATATGTGGGACCTCCACACTATAGATGGGACTTACACACTAGAAATGTGAGACCTACACACTATAGATGAGACCAACACATAATAGATGGGACTTACATACTATAGATGAGACCAACACATAATAGATGGGACTTACATACTATAGATGAGACCAACACATAATAGATGGGACTTACATACTATAGATGGGCCCAACACACTGTAGATGGGACAAACACAACACATTTGGATGGGACCAACACACCACACTATAGATGAGACGTACACACAATAGATGTGAGGCCAACACATAATAGTTGGGACCTAAACACTATAGATGGGACAAACACCCTATAGATGGGACCAACATTATAGATGGGACCAACACACTACAGATGGGACCTACACACTATAGGTGGGAGACTTACACACTATGGATGGGACCAACACACTATAGATGTGACTTCCACACCAATCTCATTAAAATCAGATCTTAGTTCTCGCTACCGCTAAACAAGCGCTTTGTTTAGCGGTAGCGAGAACTAAGATCTGATTTTAATGAGATTGCTTCCACACTATAGATAGGACTTACACACTATAGATGGGACCCACATACTATAGATGTGGGACTTACACACTATAGATGCGAGACCTACACACTATAGATGGGACCTAACACTATAGATGGGATCTACACACTGTAGATTGGACTTACTATAGATGGGATGTACAGGCTATAGATGGGGCCTACACACTATAGATTGGACCTACACACTGTATTACCTTCTCTTGAGAGTAAATTTGTATCATGAATGTTTCTTGAAAACAAATACCCTTGAAAATTGGTTCATATTCCAGAGGGCACAGGAATCGGACTGTTTTACTGGAACATCCGATGTATTAGAAGACAAGTAAACTTCAGGAAAGACTGTAACATTTCTTTGTGGTCTTCCACTCTTAGTTAGATGGCAACTCTGATGCAGCTTACGTTTGTTGATTAGTGAAACTAACAATTGATTTCTAACCCTACTGGAACATCACAAATATGACCAAAACCCCTGTGTACAAATTCTTGTTAATAATCAATACAAAAAGACCCACCTAATCACTGCCATTTGTCCATAAAAATGAGATCCTCTAAGCCTAGATAATCTAGCTGTTGAACCAGTCACAAGAATACCTATAATAACAAAAGTATTTCAGCTATGATATTAACCTAACAGGCACCCTGACTCCATATACTTAACAGAATATTTACAAAAATCAGAGTTCCTAGATTGCCTTGGACAACAAGAATCTGAGGGGACCTACAACATCTCTACACAGTTACATGGCTAACAATTACTCGCTTTTCTGACAACATTCTGATCCACGGTCCTCAAATCTACCTTGTGCAAAGACTATTATCACTGGGTTCGGTACTCTGGAATGGAATCTAGTATGTGGGTTTTTGTTAATGTCTTTTCTTCATGTCAGATCATTGATACCTTAGACATCTCAACAAATATAAGGCATCAGGTCAGGCATGACAACATACAAACCTTTGCTGCACGGTAAACTGTGAGGCCTTGGAACATCTCATGCTCTGTGTGAGGGGAGATAGCTGATGGCTTAGTGGGAAGATGCTCGTACCCATCACCGACTAAAGCACCCGTCTAGAAGCCAGCAGAGATGACAAGCAGAGGACAATATAGACAGGATGTGAAGGAAAGCTGAGAGTGTGCTGAGACCACATATCAGGGTGTACTCCAATACAGTGCCAATACTTGTGCTAACAGTAATACAGATATATATCATTCAAGCCTACAGCTGTATGGTCAGCCTAGCAGGTGCACTGAACAACAAGGACAAATTCTGGGTTGCAGCAAAAGAGAAATGCTCTCCAAACAAAACAAGGTGTAGCCTACAGCCACACAAATTTCAGCTTAGCTGACCATGCTTTGAGCTTTTGAAGTAGAAACAAAATTTAACAACATCCATTTTCTATATTGCGCAACATATGAGAACAATAAGTGTTATTTAAATGTTTATGAAAAAGAAACAACTCAACCCCACCCAATATGCAAAATGATCCAAATTCTGAAAGACACCCTTACAGCTAATCAGCATGTATTGATACTACTATTAAATATACACCCTGATACACACAGCTATTACAAATCAATTTTCAAAAGCAATAAAGAAAACAGGATCAGTAGTAAACTATCCAATGAAACATCAAAATTACTATTGGTAAACTATGCAGTTGTATGAATTATTTGAAAGATTGTATGACATTGCAGTTAGATGTGAGACTACATAGCAATCATGAGAGTGTTAAAACACAAATTCAACACACACAAAAACCCATGTCAAATACTGCAAAATGAAAAAACATTACATGAAAAAAACTTTGCAAAATGTCAGGTTCATATTGTTACTTAATGAATAAACAAAATATTTTTTTTATAATCTTATAATCTAGGCAAATATACCAATGACGTCTGACTTGTTTAAAAATTAACAGAAATAAAATCTTAAAAAAATCTATTTAATGATCCTACGTGACATAAGCCCTATACAGATTTACACAAGTTACTAAGTAAACATGGGAGTGTTTTAGAGTCACTATGTAGCCTTCAGCTGAATGACACTTCTAAGCTGAAACCTGCACCACTTTCAAAGCCTTGCTATGTGCTGATGGCAAATGATATATAGTTACAATGCCAACATATATATGTACCTCCCACGCGTCAATCATTGTAAAGCCCTTAAAATTCTCCTGGGGTGTGTGAGGGAAAGAATTCCCTTCATAGCCACTCCCCTCTGTACCGTGAGTCTGAAATACAACAGCCCTGAACATCATCGCACATCCTGCTTCTTACTTTCTCAATATTATTTACCATCTTTATACACAATACCAAGTCCCTACCCACTGTAGTTGATAAGAATATATCACCACAGGCATTGTAGCTCACCTGGATATGTAGTCATCAGTTTTTAAAATGTCAAGAAAGATAGCTACTTAACAAACATTGCTGTCTGCAATATCTTCATATATTCTGCATAAATACCAAGGTCTGAATACCAGTACCATAATTCTAAAATAACTTGAACAAAATAACATTTTTATCATCAGGAGAAACATACATGCCAAAGTTTAACTACCTCAGTTTGGAAATCTCAGTGGACAAACATGGACAGAGCAAAAAATGCATTTTGAGAGAATTTAGAAGCAAGGTCTGTATATAAAATTCTGCAAAAAAGTGGAACATGTGAAGTCATATAAGAAATCAAACAAATACGAAATTTAACTACATTTTAAACAAAAAATGGCTGAGTAACTGAAAAGCTATAAGAAGGGACAGCTTACAGTAAGATTGCTAACTTACCTCAAATCTAGATCAAACTATAGAATATCGCAAAAATAAATCGAATTGGCCTACTAGATTTCTGAGAAGCCATATTTGATTTCCTGTCAAGCTTCCTAAAACAAACATGGAACTACATATAATGCCCATCTCAAGTATCAGATCCCCAGTTCTTCGAAAAAAGTGCCTGCCCATAGGACCTTGGCAGGTAGATTTTGTATATATCAGCCCGTTGATTCAAATTTGTATCGGTCCTTTTGGCCTGCAGTAAATTTACGTTTTGATTTATCTGCCACAATAAGCTGCAATTTTTGGAAAAATGTGCGCCTGAAGTGTTCAGTCAGCATCTGCAGTTTCTGAAGTTTGTGGGTCCTCCTGGCCATTGTTTTTATTTCGAAGACTGCTTGAAGAAGATTTTTTACTATATTTTTTATAAATCAAAGATAGCTACCTGGTGGCAATATTGAAAGTCCAATTTAGATGCCGTGAAAAGACACTTGAACCCCCTTACAGTAACTACCTGTGAAGATCCTGGTTAGAATAGGTCTTCAGGAACCCATGCTTGCCATAATAAGCAACTATGCTTGTCGTAAGAGGCCACAAACAGGATTGGGTGGTCAGGATCGCTGACTTGGTTCAGGCATGTCATTGTATCTCAGTTGTGTGGATCGATGCTCATGACATCTATCACTGGATTTCTGGTCCATACTCAATATTTACAGACTGCCGTCATATAGCTGGAAGATTGCTTAGTGCAGCTTTAAACAATAAACAAACGACAAACCTTACTCACACAATTTCAGCTTGAATCCATCAAGTCATTTCAGAAAAGTTGAAAACGGATCTGACATGACAGAATCTTAGCGACAACATAAACTCACAATTTTGATGATTGATCATAGTTCCAACAACACAGAATATCTTGACATCATTTTTTGTAGACCAGCACAGGTAATTTATTACTTTGTAATTTTGACCAAGCCATTCACATTTAGGGCCCTTTCACAACTAGCATTGATATCTGAAGATTAACTTGCCAATCAGGAAGAACCATAACTACTTAAAAAATATATAAATATCAAGGAGAAAAATCATATTGCTCTTTAAATCAGACAATAGTTTCTTTTTTGAAATACAATATGGTGTATGGCATTATCATATACCACTTGACCACAGCTGTGGCAATGTTCTTGATAGAGCCTGGTTGGTACCTTACCAGGACAAGGTTGGTCAGTGTCTGGCACTCATCGTCCTTGGCAAGTCCATCGGCCATCACTCGCTCCCCTCCCTTCATGTCAGCACCTTCCTTTGTTATAGAGATCCCTGCAATGGTGACAGCTTTGTTAAAACAAACACATCTTGAAGGTGAGAGGATATATACTGGCAATCAGTCAAGTCATGCAGTTTGCTAGCGTCACTAGGGTTACTAAACAGAATGAATAAGTACAGTTTAATTTTAGTCATATAACCACAGGTGACTTCCCTATTGTTGAAGTCACATTCAAACATAGACCAAAATATTGTGAGCAGCCAACTTATTGTTTGATCAAAGAACTTGGTATAAGTGACACATCAAACAAGAGTCATCAAAAAGATGACATATCCCCCCAGCAGCTGTCTGTAAAGTAACCACTAGTAAATGTGCAATTCTGTATGTAATGAGTCAACAGTTGAATGTTCTTTAAGAAGCATACATTGTTTACCCACTGAATGGTTTTCGAATTCTGGCCCGGAAACGAACCCGTTCCCCAATGGAGTCTAGGTCTTCTTTCCATAAAAATTGTAAAAAATAAAAATCCGTAAAAAATAAATATCAAAAGGCACCACTTCAGTATGTGCCTGATAGCTTTGCAAAGTTTCGATCAAATACACTGAATGGTTTTCGAATTCAGCCCCTGAAACGAACCCCATCCCCAATTGAATCTATGTCCAACTTCATTCCATAAAAATTGAAAAAAATAAAAATTAGAAAAATCCCAAAATATCAAAAGGCACCACTTCAGTATGTGCCTGATAGCTTTGCCAAGTTTCGATCAAATACACTGAATGGTTTTGGAATTCTGCCCCGGAAAAGGAAAGACGGACGGACGGACAGACGGACGGACAGACAGACGGACGGACAGACAGACGGAGGGACGGACAGACTGGCTGATCGCTATATCCCCACCGCATTATATGCCGGGGGGATAATAATGCCACACATACAAGGGCAATTTGTTAAATGACGACATTTGCGTACTAACAACTTTGGACTTGACTCTATAACCTTAAGACATGTCTATTCCTCTTTTGTACTGAATTGCAAAGCTCAATAAAATACATACAAAGAGAGATATTACTGAGTCCAGCAAATGTACCACCAATAGTGTACAACAAATCCCTGTCATAAACATTAACCATAATCCTTTATACAATGAAGGAAGGACTTTCCATATATTCAAAGAAAGTATCTGAGACATTCAAGTGAAGTGAGGTGAAACAGGGTTTAAGTTATTACACTTATCTAGTGAAGTGCAGGAAAAGTGCAAATACATTAGCACATTTGACTTTCAGTTAGGTGAACTAAAAGTGGAGTTGCAATTCCAAAAGGCAAATAATCAAATCGTTTTGTCATACCACTTTTTTTCATATCTTCTAAGGTGAGCTGTTTGGAGTTCATATCACTCAGCAAGTATTTCCTGTCCATCTTGTGCAGAGCCTTGATGGTCTCAACATAGGCCTGGTCATCCTTGGTGGGGTCAGTGGTGTACCGGATGACCAGTGCACATCGCTGCTCACTGTACGGGATGCTGACACCATGATGGTCACTGCTCTCAAATGCAACCAGCCGCCCACACTTTATTCCAACTTTGCTCTGGATATGAAATGACATATTTATATAATTTTATATTTTGAAGTTCGTACGATATACAGCTTTTCCATTGGACGAGAAGTCGGTCACATGACCACAAATTCGTTCATAAGTGTATGACGTTCATAAGTTTTTCACAAGACCTTGTTCTAGAAATGACGTAAACATTGACCGACTAGTTCCACATTCCAGGGGGAACCCCTGGGAATTCCCTTGCATGAATACATACAGAAGCGTTCTTTCTGATCATTTAGACCCTTTAATCTTGAACTCCGTATTTTAGTGTACATTGAAAAACGTCAGAGAGTTTGACTGCATGATCATTCATGAATATCCTCGCTACGACCATGCTAGTGAACAAAACTAATAAGCGCACACCCAAACTGTTGCATCTGTCGATCTGTCTTGACAGACAGTTACAGTCTACAGAAATCTATGCATTTACCTTAGTGCCTATTTGATACATCTTTAATCACCTTTCAATGATCGGCCAATTGATCAAGGATGAGTAAAACATGTAACCGCCACAGGTTCATTAACAACTTCCGAAATCTCTCCCGTCACGTTTATCGTGTTGGACATTTTTACGTCTTATACTTGATGTAAATGTATTATGACACACTGCCATTGTGACTTACTGAGGTTGTTCTTAACTGACATTTCTCAAGAGCAAGTTGTACATACATACGATCAACTCTCTGTTTGAGGAACTATTTTATTCCGCGATACAGCTGGTTGTTGTATGGCAGTCAGTGTAAACATGAAGTCACACATACTTAATAAAATTGTGTATAGAACTAGGCCTATATCCTTTGAGGTAAGAAATTGTGATAAAAATTATAAGCATTGACTTTCACTTTGTGTGAGTTCATTGGAGTATGAACCTTCATAGAGTGAGGGACAAACATTGTATGAACGTCGTCACAAGCTCCAATGAACTCACACAAAGTGAAAGTCAATTCTTAAACACACCATTTTAAAAAAATCAATCAATATTCATTTTTACAGTTAATAATTCTATATGCCTCCTGGAAATGCCAATTATATTTTACTAGTATGTCTACAAATTTAACACTCTCTACAGGGTGTGAGTCTTTTTCAAACATGCCTTGAACTAATGCATACATGTATAGGAATCTCTATCAAATCCACCTTCAACCAACAGATAAACAGAATGTGAACTGCTACCTTAAGGTAACCCACCAAGGTGTATCTATACAGAGGCGCATGGTAATGAACCAACATCAGTGTGCATGTTTGTTGTTTGTTGTTTAACACCGCACTCAGCAATATTCCAGCTATATGATGGCGACCAGGTGCATGGTAACGGACTAAGTGGAACCAGCTATCCCACCTCGGTGTGTATAGTAACGGGTGTTTGGTAACGGACTGGGTGCAGCAAGGTAGCCCACCTCTATGTGTATGGTAACAGACTGGTTGCAGCAAGGTAACCCACCTCAGTGTGCATGGTAACAGACTGGGTGCAGCAAGGTAACCCACCTCTATGTGTATGGTAACAGACTGGTTGCAGCAAGGTAGCCCACCTCTATGTGTATGGTAACAGACTGGTTGCAGCAAGGTAACCCACCTCAGTGTGCATGGTAACAGACTGGTTGCAGCAAGGTAACCCACCTCAGTGTGCATGGTAACAGACTGGGTGCAGCAAGGTAACCCACCTCTATGTGTATGGTAACAGACTGGGTGCAGCAAGGTAACCCACCTCTATGTGTATGGTAACGGACTGGGTGCAGCAAGGTAACCCACATCTATGTGTATGGTAACAGACTGGGTGCAGCAAGGTAACCCACCTCTATGTGTATGGTAACAGACTGGGTGCAGCAAGGTAACCCACCTCTATGTGTATGGTAACAGACTGGGTGCAGCAAGGTAACCCACCTCAGTGTGTATGGTAACAGACTGGGTGCAGCAAGGTAGCCCACCTCAGTGTGCATGGTAACAGACTGGGTGCAGCAAGGTAACCCACCTCTATGTGCATGGTAACAGACTGGGTGCAGCAAGGTAGCCCACCTCTATGTGTATGGTAACAGACTGGGTGCAGCAAGGTAGCCCACCTCTATGTGCATGGTAACAGACTGGTTGCAGCAAGGTAACCCACCTCAGTGTGCATGGTAACAGACTGGGTGCAGCAAGGTAACCCACCTCTATGTGCATGGTAACAGACTGGTTGCAGCAAGGTAACCCACCTCAGTGTGCATGGTAACAGACTGGGTGCAGCAAGGTAGCCCACCTCGGTGTGCATGGTAACAGACTGGTTGCAGCAAGGTAACCCTCCTCAGTGTGCATGGTAACAGACTGGTTGCAGCAAGGTAACCCACCTCAGTGTGCATGGTAACAGACTGGGTGCAGCAAGGTAACCCACCTCTATGTGTATGGTAACAGACTGGTTGCAGCAAGGTAGCCCACCTCTATGTGTATGGTAACAGACTGGGTGCAGCAAGGTAACCCACCTCAGTGTGCATGGTAACAGACTGGTTGCAGCAAGGTAGCCCACCTCTATGTGTATGGTAACAGACTGGGTGCAGCAAGGTAGCCCACCTCTATGTGTATGGTAACAGACTGGTTGCAGCAAGGTAACCCACCTCAGTGTGTATGGTAACAGCCTGGGTGCAGCAAGGTAGCCCACCTCAGTGTGCATGGTAACGGACTGGGTGCAGCAAGGTAACCCACCTCTATGTGTATGGTAACAGACTGGGTGCAGCAAGGTAGCCCACCTCTATGTGTATGGTAACAGACTGGTTGCAGCAAGGTAACCCACCTCAGTGTGTATGGTAACAGCCTGGGTGCAGCAAGGTAGCCCACCTCAGTGTGCATGGTAACAGACTGGTTGCAGCAAGGTAGCCCACCTCTATGTGTATGGTAACAGACTGGGTGCAGCAAGGTAACCCACCTCAGTGTGTATGGTAACAGCCTGGGTGCAGCAAGGTAGCCCACCTCAGTGTGCATGGTAACGGACTGGGTGCAGCAAGGTAACCCACCTCGGTGTATATGGTAATGGACTGGGTGCAGCAAGGTAACCCACCTTGGCGTGTATGGTAACAGACTGGGTGCAGCAAGGTAACCCACCTCAGTGTGTATGGTAACAGACTGGGTGCAGCAAGGTAACCCACCTCAGTGTGTATGGTAACAGACTGGGTGCAGCAAGGTAACCCACCTCGGTGTGCATGGTAACAGACTGGGTGCAGCAAGGTAACCCACCTCGGTGTGTATGGTAATAAACTAGGGGCAGCAAAGTAACCCACCTCAGTTTCCTTGTCAGGTGACATGAAGTAAATGTTTGATCCTTCATCAGCAGGGATATCAGAGAGATATGTCACTCCACTGGAGAGAAAATAAAGATTTCATGACTATCATGTCTAAATATGGCTTAAACAAAATAAAAGAATTGGTTCTCAGGCAATGAATTTTGAAAATATTGTGAGGGCGGGCAGTGCTTTTTTTTTTTTTGCTTGTTCAAACTAGTATGCACCCAAACAAACAGTTGTGAACCATCAACCTGGGAAAGGGCCTCCCTACATAAACAAGCATACAAACTCCTATTGCTGCCATGACCACTTACAAAGCAGTGTGCATGTAAAGGGAAGTAACTGTGTGCTATACTGGATTGCATTATTGTTAAGTATTAGAATTTTTATATTTCTTTGAAAATGGAAATAAAAATGAAATGTGCGGAAGTGCCTGAGAACCAAGAGTATTATTTTTTTTAGCCTATATTAGGATAACGTTACACATTTCTTTGATTACATAAACTACATGACAGAATCCATAACTTCATCAACAGTATTCATTTAGTGAAAACTGTCACAGAAATTGTCTGATAATAAACTGATTTCCCTACCTACTTTTTAAATGCTGACAACTGTTGGCAACAAAAGTTACTTTGAAAGAAAATCAAAGTCTGTGGCTGGCATACTAGTCATTAGAAAAATCACGGGTGGCAGCGATGGCAGTCAAATTCCAACAAAACCTCCAAGTAGTCTGTCTCACATGGCTGCAAATAACCATTAATCACCTTTCTGTTCATTACATGATATACTGAGTGGGGAAAGAACTCATTCTTGACACTCATCATTTACTGAGTAACACCTTGACCATGCATTGACCAAGGTTGTCAACTAGGAAGAAAGAAAGCTACTGACATGTATTCCTCATCTCCTATGTTGGACGGCAATTCGTCTACACATGATCCACCCTCCTGGGGTATACACCCATCAAAGGAAGATGCTGCAACAGGAACAGAACAATCACGGACACATTTCAACGGGAACAATCACTGACACATTTCAACGGGAGCAATCACTGACACATTTCAACGGGAACAATCACTGACACATTTCAACGGGAGCAATCACTGACACATTTCTACAGGAAAATTACACACTTCAACAGTAAGAATCATAGACACGCTTCAACAGGAACAATCACTGATATATTTTAACAGAAGCAATCACCGACACGTTTCAACATGAACATGACACACTTCAACAGGAACAAACACACATTGACAGGAACAATCACTGACACGCTTCAACAGGAATGATCAATGACCCATTTGAACAGAAATATGACACACATTAACAGGGACATGACAAACTTCAACAGGAGTGAGTGAGTAAGTATGGTTTTACTCCTCTTTAAGCAATATTCCAGCAATATCACGGCGGGGGATACCAGAAATGTTGGGAATCGAACCCGGGTCTTCAGTGACATGCTTCAGCAGGAACAATCACTGACATGCTTCAACAGGAACATGACACACTTCAACAGGAACAATCACTGACACACTTCAACAGGAACATGACACACTTCAACAGGAACATGACACACTTCAACAGGAACAATCACTGACATGCTTCAACAGGAACGATCACTGACATGCTTCAGCAGGAAAAATCACTGACACACTTCAACAGGAACATGACACACTTCAACAGGAACAATCACTGACACACTTCGACAGGAACATGACACACTTCAACAGGAACAATCACTGACACACTTCAACAGGAACATGACACACTTCAACAGGAACAATCACTGACATGCTTCAACAGGAACATGACACACTTCAACAGGAACATGACACACTTCAACAGGAACAATCACTGACATGCTTCAACAGGAACAATCAGTGACACGCTTCAACAGGAAGATGACACACTTCAACAGGAACAATCACTGACACGCTTCAACAGTAACAACCACTGACACAATTCAACAAGAACAATCACTGACACACTTAATCAAGAACAATCACTGACATGCTTCAACAAGAACAATCATTGACAAAGACACAAATAATGCTGTGCCAAAAGATTTGTATGAATGATTAGTGTAAACACACATGGCACCATTAATAAAAATTAAGTGTGAATTGTGCAATGCGCACAACTTTCCCAATCACTGTGACTTTGGTTTGTGTGCCAACATATTACAAGAATGCGAGGAGTTCTGAGCCTAACTATGTTGGACTGTGTTGATGGAGTTGGTTGCTGATTATTTTTCAATATAACATCATATATAACATCATTACCATCATCATCATTTGCATAATGTTGCCAGACAGTTCTTTCTTCAAGTTTGGGAAGTGGTTGAAATCTGAATGTGCCAAATTTGGTGAATATGGAGGATGTTTAAGGAGTTCTAAGCCACAGCAGCTATGGTGACTTGGGCACATGTGCAGTCGTCCTGGTGGAACAACACACCCTATGTGAGTTTGAACATTAGGTGTTTCACTGCTTTGACTGTTATTTAATCTCTGGCTGAATGTGGTGAACACAAGACCTATCCATCCAGCTTAATTAGAGTGACAAGCATCCAGCTTGAAGTATGAAGACAATACGAAGTTACCAAACACTATCAACATGATAAAGGGTTGCTAATCACGCTAAATTTTCGTTGAATATTGTAGAGATTCTCTTGTTTACTGAACAACAAAACTTTGGAAAACAAAGTAAACTGGTTTCCAATTCTTGCATCTGAAAGAAAGGTGAGGTTTTCATGGTTACAATTTCCAATCTGACCAGTACATTTATTAAGTAGTGTCATGATAATACCTACCGTCAAGGCCTTCCTCAGGCCCCCAGCACACTATAGATGTATGCTTGAAGAACAACCTTGTCAAGTTGTAATACTTCATTATGTAGTGGCGAGTTGTCTCGGAAATACGAAGCAAGAAGCGTAATGAGACCTCATTGTTCAAATCCTCTGTCTCCAACATCTACAGAAAGAATTAAACAACATTATCGGTTTACAGGTGTAAGAATCTGGAGATAACAGGTACAGTGAATGAGTGAGTTAAAATCTGGAGATGACGGGGAACAGAGTTACAAGAATCTGGAGATAAGGGGAACAGAGAGACAAGAATCTAGAGATAACGGGAACAGAGAGACAAGAATCTGGAGATGACGGGAAACAGAGGGACAAGAATCTGGAGATGACGGGGAACAGAGGGACAGGAATCTGGAGATGACGGGGAAGAGAGGGACAGGAATCTGGAGATGACGGGGAACAGAGGGACAAGAATCTGGAGATGACGGGGAACAGAGGGACAAGAATCTGGAGATCACGGAGAACAGAGGGACAAGAATCTGGAGATGATGGGAACAAAGCGACAAGAATCTGGAGACAACAGGAACAGAGGGACAAGAATCTAATGGTAACAGAAACACAGAGACAAGAAACTAGAGACAACGGGAACAGAAGGACAAGAATCTGGAGATGACGGAGAACAGAGGGACAAGAATCTGGAGATGACAGGGAACAGAGGGACAAGAATCTGGAGATAAGGGGAACAGAGGGACAAGAATCTGGAGATAAGGGGAACAGAGGGACAAGAATCTGGAGATAAGGGGAACAGAGGGACAAGAATCTGGAGATAAGGGGAACAGAGGGACAAGAATCTGGAGATAACGGGAACAGAGGGACAAGAATCTGGAGATGACTGAGAACAGACGGACAAGAATCTGGAGATAATGGGAACAAAGATACAAGAATCTGGAGACAACGGGAACAGAGGGACAAGAATCTGAGATAACAGGAACAGAGATACAAGAATCTGGAGATGACTGAGAACAGAGGGACAAGAATCTGGAGATGATGGGAACAAAGAGACAACAATCTGGAGACAACAGGAACAGAGGGACAAGATAACAGGAACAGAGGGACAAGAATCTTAATGTAGCAGGCACATGGACTTCATATAAGGAGATAATGAATCATGAAGCAGAGAGGAGTTTGAGATATGAATTGTTCGGAATCTAACTGTGCACATAGCATATCATCTTGAATCTAAGGGCACTCTAAAGTCATGGTTACCTCTTTCGCATCAGTAATAGTCACCACTTTGGCTCCATACTTGTTAGCTTTCTTTTTCTGAAAAACGCAAAAGTATGATTCGTATTCATCATAAAACTTTTATCATCGTTGAGGAATCATGGGTCAACTTGTGTCCACACTTTTGTTACAATATGGAGAACCAGACTAGGAATCCTTCAGCACATATGTTGACAAATTGTTAAAATCTGCAGAATGTGACATGAACCCAGGGCGAATAGGTCTAGTCAGCCCGTGTGGCTCGAGGGCGGGTCATCTCTCAGGAAATGAAGCAAATCAGCATAGTAGGCATCGTCTTCTTAATTTCTAAGAAATCAACAAGGATCATACCCTTTGCATTCTAGAATACAGTGGCCATAATTTTCTTCACTGATCTCGAAGACTTAAATTTCTTAGGTGCCGGAGAAGTGGAATGGTGCCATTCCATGAATTGACGTTTTGACTCGGGATCATAATGGTAGACCCATGTTTCATCACACATTACTAATCTTCTTTTGCATACTGACGAAATTCTTCTCAATTAGTTCAAAATTTTCTCTGGCAATGTCACTTTTTGTTACCTTAAGATCAGAATTTAGAAACTTTGGCAAGCAAGGAGCAGATATCTTATTCATCTGTAAATGTTCATGAATAATAGTTTCATTATATCCATGGCTTAGACCTGTGCCTTCCTTAAGTTCAGCAATGGTTATACGTCTGTCTATCTGATAGTATAAGTTTCTCTTTCTCCTTCATTGAATCTTCATTGATGGAAGTTGAGGGACATCCAGACCAAGGGTCACCATCAAGGCTTGTTTTCCCAGCCTTAAACATAGCTTCCCAACGTTCAAAAGTGGAATATCTAGGGCACTTATCCCCATACACTTGTGACTTGACGTCATGAATTTGTTGGTGGGTATTTTTCTCTTAGTCAAAAACTTGAAGACTGCTCTGTACTCGTTCTTTTCCATTTCTGTGTCCATTTTGACCCAATCATGTTCAATTGGCTGTCACTAATATACAAACAGCCTCAACAGACCAAATACACTTGCAATCAACTAGTCAAACAATGTACTATATTGACAAGTTCACTTTGCTATGCTCCACAGTTGAAAGTTAGTCAGGCATAGAATTTTTTTACCAGACCTCGCATGAACATACCAACATGACAAGTGTGCCACACACCCCACTAAATACTACTGGGTTTTTTCTGGCCATACTAAAAATATACCATTGTTGTACAACATCATGGAAGATTAAAGTAACTCGCCTGCATCTATAATAGCGAGGAGGTCAAATTCATTTTTACTCTGATGACATCACTTCTAGTCTAATCAACTCCTTTTTTGGTTTAGGAAGCACATGGCCAATGCAGTACAAAGAAACAGAAAAGACTGCCACTAGCTATCTTCACAACAAAGTCATTCTGCACTTCCAGTTTCATAACAGCACTTACACTTTGGGAGAAATGCCCAATGCAAAAATGAAACAAAAGACGATGCTATCTTTTCAGAACAGTACATTATCTTGGACACTGACAGATTTCCATAAAAAATGTCTTAAAGAAATTTTACAAATTTGCTAATGATGTAGAGAAATGTCCCATAAGAAGTTGATAAAATCACTGCTATGCCTCTGGCTACCGTAACCATGTCAACCTGCTGAATTTCTAGCACACTATGAACCCTGCCTACTGGATGAATTTCTGCTTAAGGAACTGTAACAGGGTGGGTGACTTCAAACATTCGAAGCTTCATTAAACAAGGGACAAATAAATCAACATTTCGCTCATCAACATTTCGCTCATCAATATTTCCCCCAAATTGTTGTTTCTTTTATCTGCAAACAACATTACTAGTGAAATGAGCAACAAACTACTCACATGAGCCCGACAAGGAAGTGAGCAACACACTACTCACATGAACTAGACAAGGAAGAGAACAACACACAACTCACATGAACTAGACAAGGAAGTGAGCAACACACTACTCACATGAACTAGACAAGGAAGAGAACAACACACTACTCACATGAACTAGACAAGGAAGAGAACAACACACAACTCACATGAACTAGACAAGGAAGTAAGCAACACACTACTCACATGAACTAGACAAGGAAGTTAGCAACACACTACTCATATGAACTAGACAAGGAAGTGACACTACTCACATGAACTAGACAAGGAAGAGAACAACAGACAACTAACAGGAACTAGACAAGGAAGTGAACAACACACAACTCACATGAACCAGACAAGGAAGAGAACAACACATGACTAACATGAACCAGACAAGGAAGTGACACAACTCACATGAACCAGACAAGGAAGAGAACAACACACAACTCACATGAACTAGACAAGGAAGAGAACAACACACAACTCACATGAACCAGACAAGGAAGAGAACAACACACTACTCACATGAACTAGACAAGGAAGAGAACAACACACAACTCACATGAACTAGACAAGGAAGTAAGCAACACACTACTCACATGAACTAGACAAGGAAGTTAGCAACACACTACTCATATGAACTAGACAAGGAAGTGACACTACTCACATGAACTAGACAAGGAAGAGAACAACAGACAACTAACAGGAACTAGACAAGGAAGTGAACAACACACAACTCACATGAACCAGACAAGGAAGAGAACAACACATGACTAACATGAACCAGACAAGGAAGTGACACTACTCACATGAACCAGACAAGGAAGTGACACTACTCACATGAACCAGACAAGGAAGTGAACAACACACAACTCACATGAACCAGACAAGGAAGTGACACTACTCACATGAACCAGACAAGGAAGTGAACAACACACAACTCACATGAACCAGACAAGGAAGAGAACAACACACTACTCACATGAACTAGACAAGGAAGTGAACAACACACTACTCACATGAACCAGACAAGGAAGTGAACAACACACTACTAACATGAACCAGACAAGGAAGAGAACAACACACTACTCACATGAACTAGACAAGGAAGTGACACTACTCACATGAACTAGACAAGGAAGTGAACAACACACTACTCACATGAACTAGACAAGGAAGAGAACAACACACAACTCACATGAACTAGACAAGGAAGAGAACAACACACAACTCACATGAATTAGACAAGGAAGAGAACAACACACTACTCACATGAACTAGACTGATGAGCTCAAGGCACTGCTCCTTCCTTAAGAAGCCATCAGCTGCAAACCGCTTTTCCCCCTTCAGTTGGTCTCCATGGGAAACTATTTTCAGCCCAATTCTCTCGTACTGTTTCATCCAGAAGCTATTGTGCTTCTCCTCTTCATTTGTAGTCTTTACTCCACTTTCATCCAGTGGCTTCTGTGATGGATAATACAATGTAATGATATTGATCATTTAATCACAGCCCCGAAAACCATAAATTGTAAGCACATCCAGTGTTTGTTACAAAATATATGTTACTGTAGCAAGCTCGCAAGTCTTTCAATTTCCGAATGACCTTGACATACAATTCAGACAGCAATAACAGAAAGTGCTTATGTATTATAAATACTGAAAAATGTTTGGTATGGATTCTGTTGTGGAGGGTATTAAACACTCATTTATTTGGGTGCATGGTACATGAACACTTCATATCAACTCACCATATTCTGTTTAAAACATATCCCATAGATCATGGCCCTTGCCCCATGTGAGAAACTGAATTAGGACAAGTCAACTTAAAATCATCAGCTTAGCATTTTTGTTTGTTCGAGCAAACACACTTTATTTTGTTCTCTAGGGCCAATATTTGTAGTCTTTATACACTGAAGAAGTGTTCTTATTTGTATCGTTATGTATCTTACCTAGTTTTTTTTATCCCTTTAGTTCCCCGGTAATATTTGATTTTAAGACAATCGCATTCAGTACCCAGTATTTCAAATGGTTGACATTTGTTCTGTTGTCTTCCACTACGTTACAAACCATATGTTTTCACAATAAAGTACACAAACCAAGCTTATTTGACATCGAGTGACCATGACCTTCAATGTAATCAAATCATATGTCAGAAATATTTTCCAGGGATATATAGCAGGTATGTCAGTATGAGTGACTGATCTACTGGTAATTGTAAAGAATTTGTTTTGGCACAAAGTTCAGCAAGTTCACGGCATTAAGACCTCCTATGTTTTTCACTGTTTTCATGAACTTTTATTTCCCGGAGCCTAAACAATTTCAAGCCAGTTCTGAAAGAATTCAGCCTTCCACTTCTGTCAAATTTTTGACAAATACAACAGTACATGAAGCTTTCAGTTTCTTCATAATGAAGCCAATTCCTACTGTCTGTGCAGCCATTTTTATAATGTTTTCACCTTCTTCTTTACATCATTACTGATACTCCAGGGACACAGGCTTACATTACATGTTGAAGCGTTTGTGTCAGCAGTGTGGCAGTAGCAGATTTTACAGACCTCTTGTATTTGACACTGAAATTCAATGAAGGTCACTCAAAGTTTTATAAAACAAAATGTAAGCCCCACTCGAAGGATATGTATCAATTTTTTTCCTACATTTCTTGAGTTATTTCAAACTTAATACACTCTGAGTGTTTGACCTCGAGAGTGAACTTAAGCATTCCAAAGGAATATCCTGAAAATTAACCAATTATGGTGCACCAAGGTGGAATATCAAAGTAACAATGAAACATAAGCACATACAACTCATTGTAGGCAGATCACAGTGACCTGTTACTGACATCACAAGTCTGTCATCACTTGTGATACAGACCTGTGAAGATCCAGGGTAGAATAGGTCTTCAGCACCCCAAGCATGCCATAGAAGGCGACAATGCTTGTCGTAAGAGGTGTCTATGCTTGTCGTAAGAGGTGACTAATGGGATCAGCTGGTCAGGCTCGCTGACTTAGTTGATGCAATTTTATATATTGATGCCCATGATATCAATCATTGGATTGTCTAGTCCAGACTCAATTACTTGAGGCATCAAACAACAAACAACATTCACCTAAAGAAAAGGTTTCTTGAGTATTTTCTTTCATGCCATTACTTTGAGGATGAACTTGACCCCTGACATGGTTTGTCAAAGTGTACAAAAAGGGTAGACACATAAATTTACTGTAGGCCATAAGGACCTATATAACTTTGAAACTACAGGCCCGACACACAAGATCTACCTGCCAATGGGCATATTTATATTTCACACATATCTGACTGGTAAATGTGTTTAACACAGCATGGGCACTGTACAGCATATTCAGTCTTACCACCAAGTCGCCTGTATCCTTCAAATAATTTGTTTGGGAGAAGTCCAGTATCCTCTCCATTTGATGTTTCCTTTCCAGATAGACAACTGCTTGCTGAAATGATAAATAGCTGACATTAAAGAAAGTGGATTATCTGATACCAGAGACTCCTAAGATGACTAACGCTTAGTCAATGAAAACATGTTTTTAAAAGAATTTTTTTTCTTTGAAAGGACCTTTCCTCTTCTGCTGTTTTCATATGTGGAATCAAGCAAACTAGACTTGGTTAGTTTGATCTAGACTTGCCTAGGCTTTTAGCAAAAAAAATACCTAAAAAATATCCACAGTCATGGTGCAGGACTAACACCAAAGCAACTTGGAGCAAAATAGTGCCACGGCACTGTACCACACTTTAATATGTCTACAGTTAAAGAAGCCAAGGAAAGGGGAAAAAAGGCATGCTAAAAATCCAGCTCCCAATAAGGTTTACAGAGCCAAATATTCATTTTGAAAGAATTTAAGAGCACAGTCATGGTCAAAATTCAAAATATTGTAAAAAAGGAACATGTATGTCAGTTGAGCCCACTACTAACAGCTATATAACCTAGTAATGGCTATACATCTGTCATACCAAATCTGTACCAAATCCATGCAGAAGTTTGATAACTTGCAAAGAACAGCTATAGGAAGTACCGACAAATTGTGCCTAGCATAAAGTCTTGGGCTTAGTTGCAACGTATATTGCGACATTAACAAGAAAGTAACAAGTACTTCCGGTTTAATTTTGGAAACACATGTCTAATACTAGCTTACTTAAAAACAGAAAGTTATATGTCCTTCCCATATAATGACCCTCTATTACAGCTTTAAGATATGACCTTGACAGGAACAAATTAGAGATTTTTTCCAAATAATTTGTTTTATAAATCTAGCTTCATCATTAGACGGATGGTTTGGAAAAGGGCATCTGGTAGATCCAAGGTAACGTATCTCTACTCCCAATATTAATGTAAATTTTCATTGGCTTGATTTATCACTTCCTTTGCATAACTTGGCCATGGGAGCCAAAGTTAATGGGCCATGGCAGCCAGAGCATTGAAGCACCTGAGGTGCAAACTGTTCATCTGGTTTAGGTTGAAAGTCTTCCATAAGGTGGTAAATCTCCTTTGATTCGTGGCCTTCCTCACACTACATGCAATTAGTTGGACAATGGTGCACAATGGCACACAATGGCCACTATGAACACTGTACGGCCATAGAGGGCTAAAAAAATATTCTCAAACACAACTTGTCCTACAGGGCAAGTAGATATTATTCTATACTCATCCTGCGATGTTTTGACTTGCCCTTATAAAATTTATAAAGTTTCATATTCTCGGTTATTATTACCATTTTCTGCAATTAACCTTATAAAGTAAAAATTCACAAATATCTTCAGTCATTTCGCATGATCTTGTGCTGACTGAAGTTAATTCATAACTTGTTCATTTTCACACCAATGAACTTATTTCCTACTTTTCCCTTGACATCCAATTTTTTCATTTCTGAACTTATTGTTTAACCCAATCACCTGTCAAGATTTTGGATCTGATGCTTGAGGATATTTGACACCGGCAGTGACTGGTCAAATTGTTCCATACATAAAAATATCTAGCAATAGCAATCAGCTGTACAAAACTGCTTCACTTATGGTTATTTTTATTTCAAATATATATGGTAAAGCTGCAACGAAAATGAAATGTTATTGGAATATATTATTCCTGATAAAATAATAGTTTCAGATACAATTCTGCCAATCATTTGCATCAAAATTCTTTGAAGTTTTATTATTGGATAATTTTTAAAAATGTGTTCAGCTGATTGCTGTTTCCGGCTAAGTTTACGAGAAAATACACACAGTAATCTTAATCTATGCATATAAAACAATGCCTAGCAGAACAGGAAATACACTTTAAACGGTACATAATATTGTCTAGTGATGTTTTATCTCAAATGTGTATTGAGCAAGTTTGTTATCACCTGATCGCTTAACTGCATGAATTTGGTGGAGGGATATGATGTCATTTTTTTCTGTGCGTAATACTCGCATATTTGTTTCCAAAATACTGAATCACCTACAAGGGTGCACATAATGCTTGCGTGCGCACTATACTCAAGAAAATACAGTATTTTATTGAATTTGATCAGAGATGAATTGATATGACTGTACCGGTAATATGTACTCGCCCGATGGGACGAGTGTTGGTTCACTTCTTTCTCGCCCTGCACATGCTACCACTCATCAATATGAGCGGACAAGTAGACTTTTCGAGCTCTGGCTCTTTTGTTAGTTTGAAGCAAGCTGAGGGTCTGAACTGACATTCTCTACTGCCACCCAGGGTGGTGTGAAGACTGTGCAATGACCATGTGGTGGCCGTAAGGTACAAAAAGATGCTGCATTCAAGGTCCTAATGAGCGTGGGTGGTTTAAGTTCATGAATCCAACTAATGCACCTGCTGCATGGAAACCGCACTGGTCAAGCGGGCATCCCCAAATCAGTCACTTCAAAATTTTATTGAGAACCCAGGACCAATGGTCTACTGTGTCTGGCAAACTCTTCTGTGTCGCTGTGGATAGTGACATAATACCCTAAATCCCCCTTTGGCCTCACTTCTGGGTCTGCTGCTGCCTGATAGATGCCATTTCTTCTGAAATGGTAGTCAGACGTCTCTATCAAAGTCAGCATGTCATCTTGCTGATTCTGCATTAACTGATCAAAAACATTGAGGAAGCGCCGGGCTGGGAAACACACTGAGACCATCTAGCTTCAACTGATCACAGAGGATCTTGCCCTTCCAGAAGGATGTGTGTGGATCTCCAGTGATATTGAAAATCCACACTCTGCATGCAGCTGGCGAAAGCGGCGGAGGAGACACCATTCTGTCCCACAATACACCACCAGATCCCACAACTACTCAGCCGTAAATAAGATACTAAAAGTGACTAGTACTAATACAGTGTGACGAACTACCAAAATGTACAAAAATAAATTCACAGGAAAGAAGTGATATTTCCTGACTTGTGCTGGTGCAAGAGCCTTTGGGCAACAGGATAGTATTTCCTGCACAACTGTATATGGATAGCCATCAGTGAGGAGGATTTCTGTTGAAAATCAGAAGATTTTAAAGATGACAGCCAAAATACAGGATTTATGGTAGTGATGTAATATAGGTAGGATATTTGCAGGAATTTGTATGTTACTTCCCCTCCCACATACTTTGTTCATATCATTTTCATAACAATACATGTAGAAATGGCAGAGTTATTTTCAATATGGCCTCTATGGCATTCCAAAAATTTTGTGAGCAATTTCAGACACCATAGTGGAGATCAAAGTTTCAGCCCCCACAACCCGAGTAATTTTCATCAAGGAGATGTTGAAAAAGTGAAAGTTCATAACAGGAAGACAACCAGATGATGGGCAATGCACCACAATGTAAGCTCACTTGACTTTCAGCCAGGTGAGCTAACTTGCAATATAAGTTCTTTGAAAAACATTTAGAAGTGGATGTGTCATGAGCAAAGACAAGTTCTTATTGATAACCAACTTCTTTATTACAAATGTTTCACATGAGATTCTTACACCCTTGTCGCTTGCTTGACAAAAAAGTTTGAATCTACATCAAAACGAACAAGGACAAGTTCTTTTGGATAACAAACTTCTTCATAACAATTGAAGTGGCTTTTCTGTATACATTCTAATACCTTCATCATGTGCTGTATAACCCCTCTGACCTTACATCATAGATCATCAAAGACCATCATAGCTCTTGTGGCACCAACAGTATCATCTTCCAGAGGCAAGGGAGTTTACTGACTCTGAAAGTCCTGTTTCAACTCTTGTCGAATTTCTGGGCTTAATCGTAGCGCCAGAGTGGCTATGACTATGTTCCCCCTATTGATCAATCGGATTCCACTTGCACTTGCATTTGCTTCAAACAAAATGGTGGGCCCAGTCGATAATCAAGATCTATATCGTAATAAAACAAGTTTTATTTCACGAAGTGCATCAGATCACGTAAGCACCTTGATAAGAAACATGAAGGGATTTGGAAAATATCTTTTGACGTCGAGTTGGTGGGACATGTGATTAAAAAAATCTTCACAGCAGTTGACGAACGTGTATGTCGATTTCATTACGTTATTTTGATTGGACTATGCATTGACTCATTAGTCCAGCGAAAATATAACTCCATAATTCCAGCCTTGTTTCGGCTCGGGGGAACCTGAATTTTTATAGTCAGTTAACTCCCTAGCCTCTGGAAGATGCAGCAGTATGTTTGTGAAAAGGTGACCTGCCAGGAACCCAAATGACAACTAAGTACACAAATACACTCACTTCTCTAGGCTGGAAGTCCTTCTCTGCGTACCCCTTTTGTAGATAGAAGCCCTTGTTCTTCTGCATCGTCTCATCACCAGGTTGAAACAGGAGGAACGTTGCTGCTGCTTCCATGGATTTCTCATCATTCTTTACTGGAACATGGTTATGTATGTGAGAGAGGAATGCTTTTTTTATCAGTCTTCAGTTACATCATGGGATGTCTAAGAAATTTACTTTAATTTTCATTCCACTCGTGAAACTATATGTCCATCACAAAGATCATTTGGAAAAGATGAGCAGACTATGTCCCTACTCAAAACACCTAATTCTAATATGTTTATCTTGGAGAAATCAGGTCTGTACTGAGGCATCCTATTGGACACAATGGAAGCAAAGACTGAAACACATTTGACACATCAATCTTTATCAATACAGCCAATGAGCATCCAACTTACACTTGTAGTAGGCAAACTGCAGGTAGTGAAAGTGGTCAGCCACATAGTCTTCCATTTCATCAGTGAATATCCTGCTCAGTCTCCTCTCACAGTTGTACTGACACTCCAGGACAGACAGATAATGGTCTGGAACACAGCACAGATACATCATACAGTCTCCTCCAGGACAGACAGTAGTCTGAAGCACATGCATCATACAGTCTCCCCTCACATTTGTAGTGATACTCCAAGTTGTGGCTTCTGAGGTGATGATGTTTACAATGCAAGGAAATGCATTTTGAGTGAATTTAAGAGTATGTTCCAAAGGTCAAATAAAGGTCAAAATTGAAAATATCGCAAAAAACGGAACCTATTAGTGGGGCTCAGCTAAAACTACAAACTTCATTACATTTTGAACTTAAATAATGTAATGTCAGATTCAAAGTTCTTGAACATCAGGTTTCATATTTGGTGCAAATAAGCATGTGAAGGTTCAGCTTGATTTGTCCAGAGGTTTCTGAGAAGATGTGGACATGCTGACGCTGACCTTGACAGATGCTGGACAAACAGGCCATGACTTAGGCACATGAGCTACAAATAGAGCCACAAATAGAGCCACAAATAGAGCCACAAGGCCCTGTAACTCAACCTTATGTGGTGGCAAAGAACCATCTACTTACGATGAAATTTCACATTGTGCATGAACAACATGGAACTAATGATCTGAATATAGCTATCGTTTAGATGTAAATTTACAGTCTTGAGGCATTGCACCTGAATGCAACATCTAATCACAATGAAGTTTCACATCATGCATGAACAGCATGTGATGCACGTGCACATAGAAGCCAATGTGTGTGCACCCATAACTGTGTGAGCTAAGCACACGCTTACAAATGCCTCAAAGACAGTATCTCAATGAACAGTCAAAATGGTGAAATGTGGGTACGATAGAGGGGGAACATCACAAGTTGACTGAATGTTTGGTTTCTTGACTGTGGGACATGAATCGTCAAATGGGTTGAGTTGCAGGCCTAAATAAAATGACATCTAGACAAAATCGTCTCATTACATTAATTACAAATGATTCAAATCTGCTCCTGTTATCAGTAGAGAATTCCGTACAAAAACAGGAAGGAGAATGTCAACATCTGTTGTGGGAACTGATTTGGTTATTGTGAATAGACATTTGACTGACTGGTATGTTAAATTTTGCATCCTGTCATTCCATTTGCTAGAATTAGCGGCAGAAATTTTGAACTGCAAGATGACAATGCCAAGCCATATTGTGCCCAGCTTTGACTGATTATCTCCGCTGAGAAGTCGGACATTGGAAGTGAAATCCCCTGACTTATCCCCAATACAGCATCTGTAGGATGTTCTCGGGCGAAGAGTGTGCACCAGACACCCAGAACAAGAGACAAATTAGCAAAAACATTGACTTGCACAACTTTGACCTGCTCAAACTTGTTTCGCTATTTTCTCCTTAACCACTAGGTGCAGGATGGTGTGGAATGGGGTTGTGGATAAGCACTTCCAATTTTGCACCTACTTTGACTAACACTGCCCCTGAGAGCATTTCACTTTGGTGACACAAATGTTTATGCTGAAAAGGTGAAAAATGTTGCAGATATGTGTTTGGCCCTTCTTCTAAATACACATATGCCAAATTCACTACTTTTGAAAAAAATGCCAAAAAATATGAGTTTTAGGATTTCAAAAATAAGGGTTCATGTTCCATGGCTGGGATATTTAAAACCAATTTCAGTGACACCATACCTGGAATCGGCTTCAGTTTCCGCTTAATAGATAGGCCTTGCAGTTTCAGAGGAGTTAATGATAGATGGACAACTGTACGGATGGATGAAAGGATTAAAGAAAACGTGCCACAACACACACTCACTTGACTTCAGTCAGGTGAGCTAAAAAGATGACACAATAGAATCCTATACACATGGAATACACATAGCACTCACAGCCATATATAGTAAAGGAACGAGCATGCATGGTTTCACGCAATCCAAAAGATTTTAAAGCACCTATGTGAAAAGCCTGAAGTATAGTGAGAGCCCAAACATGTAATGACTCATATGACAGATGGATCACTTTTTATAGTTGATATGGTAGAACACACAAAACATCAACTGAAATATGGATAGGTACCTGCCACAGCGCTGACAAACTCCTGTGGTACAGCAGACTCATAGATGGCCTCGCACTCCACGCGACACCTTTCCTCCTCATGGTAAAATTCAGTGATGGCCACCTCCATGTTGGTTTTAACCCCTTCCCAGTCATCACTGTTGTAGGACATGAGCCCACGGACATATGCTTCCTGAAAAAGATGAACAACTATGCAACACATTATCACTGTTGAAGGGCGTCAGCGCTCAGACACGTTTGTAGGACATTAAATGAGCACTCCACTTCATATCAAGTTTATGTCAGATTGGAAACATTCTTAGCTGCCCCAGATTGTGTTCAGTTGAACTCATAACCACCCAGTTAAATATCTTGCGATAGTTGTTAATGTCATTCAACAACCAACACCATCACACTCTGTGGGGGTCACTGAACTGAACAAAAGATAGCATCTACTCATTAACAGTGAAACATTACTGATATAATATTGGCATTACTTATCATATTACATAACAACAACATGCATAGGTATTAAAGAAATGTGAAGAACAAGTAATTCTAGTGAAAATAGCAACTATATTTTACTTATCCGATTCACTGTGGCCTTGACCTCATACGTAGGTCATGCATGACCTCTTCAGACGGAAGGCCTACCCTACGGATGACTTCTAATCATTTACAGTAGAAGTACAGTGAATGCGTCTGAAGTTATCAGATCAAGATTCTTTGCTTCCTACTATGAACTTGAGGATCTTCAATCTTGACTTGACAAATTTCATTGCATTATTTCTATGTGTCCTTATGACATGTTTACACATTGGGGGAACTGCCTCATTGGTCTAGTGGTAGAGCGTCCACCTGAAGCGCGGTACGTCTGGGGCTCGAACTCCGGCCATGTCATACTAAAAGTCATTAAAGGATGGTACTTGTTGTTACCCTGTCTAGCACTCAGCATTTAGGGGCTAAAACAAGGACTCAGTATACTGTGTCTGAGTTGGGTATTCATGTTATTCATTTAGACAGAAAACATATAAAATAAAAATCACATGCAGTTGGTGCATGAAGACATAAATATTAGGTTGCAGTTTTCAATAATTGGTTGCACTGGTGCACGTTTAAATAGCTATATCGAGCCCTGATATTATACATATAGAGATTGAACACACTAGAGCATCTTCACTTCTGACATATGATAACATCCCCATAAGGTACATAGGCCACAAACTTATTTGGGCAGTAAAATATAAAAGCAAACTTTTGTCACAACATAATAATAACTTTTAGTACACACAGAGTATAGTAGGTCACTAACTATTATTACTTGGTACATGTGTAATCACAAAAGGCCTCGTTGATTCCATTTCTTTAGTTCAGTGGACCAGAAAGATAAATTCTCAATGACATCTCATTCACTGGACCCATTAGTCTAAATTGCATATGAAAGATCACTCTTATACTCTAATTTTATCTTGTTAATCTATATGCAAATACATCAGAAATACAATTTTGTGAGTAAGTGAATGAAAAGTAGCATTAGTCAGGTCACAGTTTACCCATCAATATATCAAATGCAATACAAATAGACCTAGTCACAATATGTATCCTCACAGAACCTGTTGATACTTGGAATCTTTCCACTGTCTTGTTGTACTTCCTCGATGACTTTGTCGAGCTTGTCATTAAAAACTTTTGTTGCTGAAACCATTCAGACATAACCATCATTTTTGACTGATCGGAAACTGCTCCAGAGCAAACCTGGGATAGAAGTTGTTGTCTCTGGGTCTATAGTAGCTGAGATGGCATCCATACTAGGGTAGATAATAAATGATCTTGCATCCATTCAATCATATCTCAAAGATTCCTTCATATGAGTCTTGTACTAATGTTAGGCAGATGTTGGATTACACATGTATATATATATGTGTGACGTCAGACGGTGAGTGCACGAGGAATGACATAATACATTGCGCACCTCAGCATGCAGTTATCATGTACATGGCGGAACAAGCCGATTAAACTCGGAATGTTTTACAAATTGCAGCGCCATCTGGCATTCTTTATTGTCAAAGTCCTTTCGTGCTCACTGACGTTCTTTATAGAAAACGTCCTTTCGTGCTCACTGACGTTCTTTCGTACACATTGTTCTTTCTTTTCTTGTGACGTCTTTTCGTAACATTTGACTATTAATATTGCGTACTTTTGACATTTATTTCAACTTAGTATGTTTAACCCTCGTCAGTTTGTTTTGTATTTTGACCTTTAGTAGTAACATTTAGTTCTTTATTCCTAATATTTGACATTAATTGCGTACTTTTGTCCTTTTTTTCAACTTTGTATTTTTTTACCGAATGGCAGCCTATAGGGGACAGCACAGGACTATTGTGCACTTATGAGGCAACAAATCTGCGCCTTTGATTTGTTTGTTTGTTGTTTAACCCTGCACTCAGCAATATTCAAGCTATATGATGGCGGTCTGTAAATAATCGAGTCTACACCAGACAATCCAGTGATTGACATCATGAGCATCAATCCACGCAATTGGGATACAATGACATGCATCAACCAAGTCAGCGAGTCTGACCACCCGATCCTGTTAGTCGCCTCTTATGACAAGCATGGTCGCTTCTTACGGCAAGCATGGGTTGCTGAAGACCTATTCTAACCCACATCTTCATGGGTCGCGCTTTTGATGCAATATTTAATTTAAGATTAAATGTAGGATTAAATTTATCATTAAAATATTGTTCTGTTAAGAGTTGTTTTCAGTTTGTCCATTTCATAAAAATGCAAAAATTGTGAATTTGATTTCTTCCTCCTGCACACACGTGTCAAGATGTGCACTTAAAAGGTATTATATTTGCTGCCTGTCCACTGTGCATGTGCACTCGACCTCGCAAATATTCCGTTTGTTCTTTGCACCCCATCATATATATGTATATATTTTATCAATGTGCACTCATTGAAGATGGAATATCAAAAGAAGCGTTGATTTTTTGTCGTTATCTTTCTTCCGCTTGACTAACAATTCTTTTCTGTCGAGTTGTAGTGTTTTTTATATTCCATCTTCAATAAATGCACCTTGACTATGTGCACATTTTCTCAATCTCATTAAAATCAGACCTTAGTTCTCGCTACGCTAAACAGAGATCTGAGGACATCCCATTACGGGTCACGTCAGACCGACCCTGTGCGAACCGATCAATAGAGTGACCAATCAGAAGGCAGCTTTCTTGTGCTTTACGGCACTAATTTCAAATTGGCAACTACGCTTCGAAACATATTGTGACAAATTCCCGTTTACAAATTTGAAACCTTAACAAAAGAACATTCCGGAATGGCTAATAGATGGTCTAGATTTATGGATTCAGTTGTTAAACCTCTAACTATCGTTCGGAATACCCTGTGTTTTCAAGGTTGTATGATTAGAAATCATACGACTGTCACTTTCATGATCTGGTAAGTGACGCACTAATTGGTCGGATGAAAGGTCGTTCTGACATGCCCCTTAATGGGGTGTCTTCAGATCTTTGTTTAGCGGTAGTGAGAACTAAGGTCTGATTTTAATGAGATTGACATTTTCTTAGTTTCATAGCATGTTAAATAAACATAGATAAATTTCTCATAGTTTCTCATGTCATTACTTTACAAAATTTGTTACCATTTGGGTTGTGGTGGAAATACCATAGTTACTTCGATATTTTGCACTTAATGCTCTTAAATAATTATACACTGGACATACACATAAAAATTGATATTCATCTTCAATAAAATCAGTTTTACAAATCCTACAAAGTCCTTGTTCTCTTGCAATACCTGCATATCTGTCTTTTTCAATAAATAGATCATGTGAGATTCAACGAAATCGAGAAAGAGCTGTTCTAAACTTATGTAAAGTTACACTTAAGAGATAAGGTTCTAGTATTATAGTAGTCTTAAATGAAGTGGAGTAATTTGCTTTCATAGAACTGGACAAGCTTCCTGTCAGTTAGACCAAAATGAAGAAGGCCACACCTTACCCACTGGCAGTCAGAGATCACAATACATTATTATGTCCTTAATGAACTGTTTGTATTCATCAAACACATAACAACCAAGGGATTTTATTTAATGTTCGCAAATTCCCACCCATATCAGGTTTCCACTTAGTAAAGTCAGAAACCCTAGTTGTAACAATCATTTTCTATCTGCAACTGGAAATTAGACACAAAAATCACTTCAACACTTGTGCATCCTCATTGAAACAGGCATGTAAACCATGATAAGAAATATGGTTGTTTCTTCAACTGTATTGGATAATGAACATGATGAAAGGACACGTGTTTCTAAACAAAAACATATGGACTCAATTAAAAAGTTTGGATTCATCACCCACATGTATTTTCATTTTTTTTTAATCTTCTCTCACAAATAATTTATTTGAAAGGATGTTCAAATCTGATGTTCACTATAATATATGAATTAAACAATCTGATTAAAGGTGAGGTGAAATGGGGTTTAACGTAGCAAACAAGAATAATACACTTATATAGCGACGTGCATGCACATGTGTGAGTAGCTGCTTTTACTAGTCCAGACTGATGCTCATATATAGTGCTTGCCCACTGAGATACCATGCTGCAGTTTAACATGAATACCCCACTCGGACACAGTATACTGACCCCGAGCCGACCAGTCCTTGTTTATAGCCCCTTAATGCCCAGTGCCAGACAGGGTAGCAACTAGTACCATCTCTTAACGTCTTTTATTATGACGCGGCTGGAGTTCAAACTCCGAACCTTCCACTCTCCGCATGGACGCTCTACCACTAGACCACAGAGGTGGTCCTATCTGATTTAACATTTCTTTACAAACAACTCTGCCACATGCATGTTGAAGACATTCCTGCTGAAATCCCTTTAATGTTCCCAAGCAATGTGCAAGAAGAAGGAACACTTTTTACTGTATTTGTATGGTGTTTGGTGTGTATCCAAGCATAATTGAACACCCTCTCTAGGATTTTCAGTACTTTGGAAAAAAATGTTTTTGATTATTATGCACAGTGAAAACCTACATCGTACCCTTTCAGCAAATTCAGGTGAACCAACAAGTAACAAAACTTGGTCAATAAATATATGAAATTTGAGATAAAAGCATCAGCATTGTTGTTTTGCACTCGATCCAAAGTATGTGATGCCATGTCTGAAAACCAAGCATATCTATTTTTATGAAGAAACAATGTTTTTTCATATTCTGAGATGAATTAAAAACACATAAATTTTCATGTCATAATTATTATTTAGTATCTGGACTAAAGAAGACTGTATTAGTCTTTCCATAACAGGCCTTTAAAACAAATCAAATACCGTACATCGCTGTCTATAAAGCCACCCCATGTATAAGAGGACCCCTCTCTGTACAAGCCTCTAAAACCAATGCTAATTTATATACCCCGTCTATAAAGTGAATCGGAATGAAGCATGTCACCAGCGCATACACAATCCCTACATTAGCAATAAAAACGTGTTTGTCTTCTGCAGAAAAAATAATACATCATTTCGCTTCAACAAATTCAGGGAAACGTACAGATCATAACAATTAAACTTCTTCAATACAAATTTAAAATTTGAGATAAAAAAAACACTAGACATGATCATTTACCGATTAAATTGTATTTCCTGTTTTGATTGGCATTATTTTATATGCAGGGATTTAGATTACCGTGCGTCTTGTCTCGTAAACTAAGCCTGAAGTAGCATCCAGCTGTACACACATTTCTCGGAATCTACTGGTGATTTGGTAATAATTACCCAATAATATAAATTGAAGAATTTTGATACAAAAATCGAAAGAATTGAATCTGAAACTATTATTTTATTTGGAATAATTTATTCCAATATCATGCCATTATTGTAGTATTTTACTATATATATTGGAAATAAATTAATAACCATAAGAATAGCACTTTGGTGCAGCTGATCGCTGGATAGTTTTTCGTATGGAACAATTTCACCAATCACCGTCAATGGGCCCGCGCTCGTGAAAACTTTGTTGACATATGATAGTCAAACTACAACTACAGTCGTGCCTCGTTTATACGGACACTTACGTCATTTCACAATTCGTCCGTATAAACGAATTTCCGTATAACTGAAACCAGCCTCTCACTGGAAGAGTTACTTCCCTTCAATTATGCAACCCATGACAGATGACAGAACAAACTGATATGTACATCCACTCAATCTTTATTCATACACGTTTCAAAAAGTCTGTCATGGAAGTTTGAACTTGACCACATTTTGAGGTTTGAATTTTAAGCAATAATTCCAAATTGTCCAGATCGCCTGTGTTCTCGTAATAGGTAATCAAGGTCTCTATACAAACACGAGCTTCCTTGTGAGTGATTGTAGTGGGTTGGAGGGGCTGCTCATCTTGCCCATCGTCTGAATCTTGCTCCGGCTGTGTTACGGCTTGCAAAATGTCAACATCACTGAGGGACTCGCCAGTCACCTCTTCCTCATCGCAGTTTACGTATTCCTCAGCTGAGATCGGCTCAGCTGAAGGCACAGAACCGTCGGCATTCGCACACAGAGCCACACTAACACGCTCCTTTGATCGCTTCGTACCGCTAACAGGCTTGGACGCAAGTGTCTGATTTGGTCCCAAATTAAAAAACAACCCAGTTTCATCAATGTTAAAAATATCTTGCTCCTCGTATTCTTGTAGTATTTTTTGAAGATCTTCCCTTCCTCTCACAATGGCATCCTTGTCCGCACTAGCAGCCTCCCCTTGAAATTTCCTACATGATACACTATGTCTGGATTTGAATCGAGTGAGCCACCCACGAGAATATGAAAAGTCAGAAATGTCCATTTTGCCACCAAAGTTGCGAGCTTTCTCTATCAGCATTTCATCATTAACGGGCACATTACGACTTGTCATGTCACACAACCAAAGAAATAATGCATCTTCCATCTTCTGGTGTTTTGCTACACGGGATCGTGATAAGTCATTTGAATTTTCCGGGACATTTAGCCACTTCTGTTTGTCTTTTAAAATGTCACCAATTGTTGATTTTCCTATGGTATGTCCAAATTCAGTGCCATAATGCTTACTGATGGTTTCTAAACTTGCTGACGGGTGTTTTTCCTTAAAGAGACAAATTTCTCTTTTTTCCCGTGCTGTAACTGCGTGTCGCTTACGTTTCGCTGGTTGACAGGCCATACTTGCTCAACTTTCACCTCTGACCTCTGACCTTACTTACTTACTTACTTTGGAGATTTAACGTGCGCTTTCCGACTGACGCGTATTTCGCACACGGGCCCGGCCAGGCCATTTAATGTGTTTCCGAAAGGGGCGAGGGTGGTCTGTGCAACCCAAGTGGGGGCTTTAGGGGTTGCTTATATAGAATTTGGGAATTTTGAGATTTGGAATAGATGCCGATGGGGTTGGGGAGGAGAACTAAAGGAGCTGGGTATGGTGGATGATTGTTTGTTTTTGTGATTTTGATTTGGTAGGTTATTATGGTTTTAGATGCGTTTTATTAGTTCCGTTTTTATTAAGAATACGCCTAAGGCCTTGAAGTTTTCTAGTTTATTTTGTGGGTTTAGTATTGCTTCTAGAGTGAGAGCCTTGTTTAGATTGAGGGTGGTTTGTAATGCGGTTCGATGTGTTAGGTAGTGTGTGCAGTAGATGAGTGCGTGTTCTGGGGTTTCTGGTTGTTTGCAGTGTGGGCAGTTACCTGTAGTGTGTTTTTTAATTTTTTTTAGGTGGTTATTTAGGTTGGTGTGTCCTGTTTGGAGTTTAGTGATTACTCTGTCGATTTTTTTGGATGGATGGAGAATTTTTGGTTTGGTTAGTGGTTTGCTGAGCACTCTTTTGATTTGGCTATTTGAGTTTAGATATAGGTTATGCCATTTTTTTGTGATTTTTTGTTTTTTTGCACTTTTAATTTCTGATTTTGAGATGGGTAAGTTTAAGCTTATTTCTGGGATTTTGAGGGATAGTTTAGCTGCTTTATCGGCGTTTTCATTACCGTATATTCCTACGTGGGCGGGTATCCACAAGAAGGTTATTTGTTTGCCTGCTTTTGTTAGGTCGTTGGAGCTTTTAAGTATTTGATTTATTAATTTAGGTCGGTTTTTGGTATTTTTGTTTTGGAGGGCTTGTAGTCCACTTAGGGAGTCGGTAAGTATTAGGATTTTTTGGTTGTTTTTGGATTCTTGATTGTGGAGGGCTGAGGCCATGCCCATTAGTTCGGCCGTGAATATTGATTGGTTATTTGGGAGTCGGAAGGATTGTGTGGTTTTAGTTGGTTGTGTGGTATGGACTCCGAAACCCGTGTGTTTGGAGGTCGGATCTGAGGATCCGTCCGTGTAAATGTGACACCAATTTGGCCAATTTTTGTGTATGTATGCTAGTGTGGTAGTTTTAGCTATGTTTGGGTCGGTTTGTTTATTTATTTGGCTAGCTAGTGTTGTGTCTATTTTGGGTATTTTAAGTTTAGGGGTGAAGATATTTGATTGTTTGCAGTTTTGATTAAGATTTTTAATTTGGTGTTCATTTAGGTAGTTTGTTATTCTTTGGGATATTGGGGTACGTAAGGGGTGTTTACGAGCTAGAGCTTGGTTTTTGGGGCTGATGTTTTGGTTTTGGTTTATTAAGTTTTGGATGAGAGGGTTTGATTGGGACGCGGCCCAGAAATTTAAGCTTAGCTGTTCCCTGCGTAGACTTAGTGGCATTTCTCCTGTTAAGGCCTGAAGTGAGGTGTAGGAGGTGCCATGTTGGGTGCGTGTAATGAGTTTGAGAGCCTGATATTGTATTGAGTCAAGTTTTTTAGATAGAGAGTTGTTTAGGGTGTTGTATATGGCGCAGCCGTAGTCTAGTTTTGATCTAATTAGGGATATGTAGAGAGAGAGGAGAGTATCTTTGGAGGCTCCCCAGTTAGAGCCAGTTAGGCATCTTAGGGTGTTTAGGTCTTTACTGCATTTAGTTGTTAGGTTTTGGATGTGAGCATCCCAGGTGAGATGTTCATCGAAAATAAGTCCTAAGAATTTGGTTTGTTTTTGAAATTTGATTGTTTGATTGTTTAGCTGGAGGATTGGGGGACCTCTGACCTCCACAGACGCCATATTTATCGAAGAGGATTACATGTGTGTACAATAAACAAGCTCGTCTCAAACGTAACTCAGTGTCACTTGGTTAATTGACTTCTCACGAATCAAAGGATTACCACCAGCGGAAGGATTACCTCCAGCGGAAATGTATTGTCCGGATAAGTGAGACAATTTTGTGTGCATTTCAGTGTTTTGTGTATGAAAATGACCGTCCGGTTCCGGAAACTGAATTTCCGGATATACGGGTAAATTTATATAGTAATTATTTCGTTTTGAATGAAAATCGTCCGGGAAGCGAGGTTTCCGGATATCTGAAGTCCGTATAAGCGGGGCACGACTGTAATACAACTTGCATTTATGATATATATATCCATTCTCTATCCACTAAAGTTCATTTCAAGGCATCAAAAGCGGTAATATGACTGGGTTGCTGTAAATAACAGTGAGTTGCGTGATCTTCCAATCACTGCACATTTGATTTTGCCGAAATGAATATGAACAATATTGAATTAAATTTTTAATAAAATTAATAAAATAGATAGTCCAGAAACACAATGAACTCTTTTTATAACCAGACAGTGTAATTACATGATTAGTTTGAGTACTTCATAACAAATTTGTTGACATGGTATTTTTGGTGTTACGTGCTCACAGTAATGTCTTTGTGTTGGCGGAAAAAACATCAAAACTCTTCAACCCTGTGTATAAGACAACCCCCCTTGAAAGCCCCTCAATTCAAGGTACGAAAAACTTGCCTTATACACAGCGATATATGGTACTAAAGCATCTCAGCTTCTTAACATACAGCAAATATACAGTATTTGTCTTCCAAAGTCACCAATGAAGTTAGATAACAGAAATCATATCTTTTTCATGTGGTCATTCTTTAAACTCTTACAGTAAACTAACCTCGAAATTATTTCTGAGAGCTTTGACAAGCAATTGATACAAAAAAACTGTGGTCGAAACATAAGGAGAATGTAGCGTTCATTTACAGGTCAGTAAAAACCAGGTACTCGAGTCAAAGTCCGGTAATGACAAACAGGTATTCCAAGTCCATTTTTTTCTACCAATCACAGCCCAATCACTTTGATGTCTACAGGAATCTCTCAAACCAATTTATTACTATCAACCAAATTTTCACACATTGGAGTGTCATCTTTCATTACCGTATGCGCCCCGCTCTAATAAGCGCCCATGGCGATATTTGCTAATATATTGGATAGTGAACAATCCCAATTGGCACCCCTTCCGATTGATCAATGTACACAAGACTTATTTTTCGCGTATAATACGCACTCGTTTGTTATATGCACCCTCAATTATGGGCAATTAAATTCTGGAAAAGTATATCTGTCATACATAAACATTTCAGGCTGTCAGCATAAACCATGAAATGTATCTTTCAACTCTGTTTTTTTCACCAAAATAATATTCTAATAAGAGCTCCCTCTTTCTAATTTTGAGAGCGCCCTGGGCGCTTATTACGTTAAATATGGTATTTGGGTTCTTCGTCAGACCCTTTCCTGAGATCAATCAACACAATGCATTTCATATCCTCTCATATCCATGATCTACTTTACTCCACAATTCTTCCTGACACATGTACACACAAGCACACATGTGAGATTATGGCACGTGGAGGTTCTTTGGCTTCACATCCTATACCCTGGTGAATGCATCAGCCACCACCCTTTCTTCCCCCAGCTTGCCCTAACATGCTGGCTATGTAATGATGATATTCTCAGGATTAGCACCTGCAATGCCATTACAACCAGGGGATCCCGTCAAAACAATCTCATGTCAGAATGGCCTCAAAAAATAGAGAAGGTAATATTGTGTCACATTAAATGCATTATATACATTGAAGTCTTTGGTGGCATTTAGAAGTTGGGAGAACATCAATATGTGATCTTCTTGCGCCTTCATCAGGTGAATGCTTAGTAAGGGCATATATATATATATATATATATATATATATATATATATATATATATATATATATATATATATATATATACATACACACACACACACACACAAGTGATTGCACATATTAAACCCTTAGTCCATGGTTTGAAGCTCATATGTTAAGCAGCTCAGAGATCAAAGTAAATTGTTGAAATTGGTTAAAACAACATGTGAACTGCACTGGAATATATCACATTATTACAAAAACATCTAACATATATGCTTTGTAGACATCCTGCTCACATTTGATATTCATTTACTATTACCATGGACTTTTTGACTGTGGCTGTTATGACTGTTTTGTTCTGGTCTTTTTGACTCAGGGTTTGTGGCCACTTTGACTTTTTTATGGCCGTTTTGACATGAGGCCATTTTGACTACAACCCACAACCAGCACCACCTACACACTCACTCCTTCCATATGGAATGATTCCATGATATCCATGGCCCTGTTCCACAAAGCTATGGAGTGCTACGACAGTCGTAAATCTGTGTTAGTGTATAGGAGTTACGATCATCCTAGAGCAACCATTGCAAAAATATTTTGTATCGAATCCATATTTATATGTACATGTATATGTTGAAGGAATGATTTTGTACCTCTATTGCCAACGATAGTGGCCTGAGTGTCAGTTAAGTGGAACGAGACCCATAGGTTTTTCATGACTTCCTAAAGGATGCCAGGGTATTTATTATCATGCAAATAACTACACAGGTATTATCATGATTATCAATATTTTAACAGTAATAACCGATCAGTTTGTTCTTCACCCTCCCCAAATATTCATTTTTCTATTTATCCTATATAAAATTTCTTGCTGACTGCTCTTGAACAACCCACCATCACAGGTGGTGAAATCGAAAAATGTTCACTTGTCCACAGACTAGCTGTCTGTCCAATAGCTGAAGGCCTCCTGTACTTGTCCAGACCCTCATTGGAAAACTGTTGTTGAGCTAATGTGTTGTGTTTTGCAGTCATCTGGATAATGGCCTTGAGGTAATGGTTTTCATTCCATAAATCTGAATGTTTTCGACAGACTGCACACTTTGAATGTCATGCATGATAAAGATAATCTAGGCTATAGCTGAGCTACAATGAACATGATGAATAACAGTGCATTCTGTATAAATACTTGTGTGTAATATATAATAAACAACAAAAGTTCCTGTGACATTGAATAAGATTTAATGCAATTTCGAAGTTCCTGGAGTGTCTGTGGAACACGTGGTTGACGTCGAAGGCGCCGATCCATCTCATCCCATATGTGTTCGATTGGTGAGAAATCAGGGGAGCGAGCCGGCCAGGGAATGACATTCACATTGTTTTGTTGAAGAGAATCCTGAACAAGTCGAGCAATATGAGGCCGGGTGTTGTCATGTTGAAAGGTAATGCCTGGGCCATGACGACGCAAAAACGGTAGAACAGGGCCGATGATCTCGTTGCGGTGACGCTGTCTGTTGATATTTCCCTCTGCCATTACCCTCCTGTTAAAATAGGACGTTTGGCGTTTTTTTCTGATGACAATCCCTTCACATCTGAGGCGAAGACGTACGGTATGTGAAGGTATTCGTTGAAGGCCAGGGATGCTTCTTGCAGTCACTGTTGCTGGCTAGAACCGATTTCATAGGTGTGTTCGAATCCAGTTGTCTTGTCGATTATTGGTTACGCGTGGCCTGCCACTCTCAGGATGGTCTCTGACTGCATTCGTCTGTTGCCAACTTTGCCATAAACACCAAATGGTGTTTCTGTGGACTATAAATTGTCTTGCAACATCACGTTGACTGGATCCTGCTTCAAGCATGCCAATGGCTCACAGACGTTCATTTTCGGACAGGTGTGGTATTTCGAAATGTTGAATAAATGCATACTTTTGTTATTTTTCTGAGTGGTTGTTGTCAGCACGATGCTTAACAATGCATATGGAATCCCTTTAATGCACATGTTTTATACCCATTCTTGGGTAGTGAAATGCATGGGGCTTGCATAAAAGTCAACCTTTGCATGGAATGCATGCTTTTCTGTGGCAGTTGCGTTTTTTGTGACTTGATTCCATACATGTACTACAATATTGAAAACCAAACTTTACTTATATGAAAAATACACTAAAATATTGGTGTCATGGAAACTTTTGTTGTTAGTATATTTCAGTCTTATTTCAGGAGAATTGATAACTTATAGCTACACCTACCTAGTATCCCTGTAGCTACACGTATCTATTACTCATGTAGCTACACCTACCTAGTACTTCTGTAGCTACACCTACCTAGTACTCCTGTAGCTACACCTACCTAGTACTTCTGTAGCTACACCTACCTAGTACTCCTGTAGCTACACCAACCTAGTACTTCTGTAGCTACACCTACCTAGTACACCTGGAGCTACACCTACCTAGTACACCTGTAGCTATACCTACCTAGTACTCCTGTAGCTACAACTACCTAGTACTCATGTAGCTATACCTACCTAGTACTTCTGTAGATACACCTACCTAGTACACCTGTAGCTATACCTACCTAGTACTCCTGTAGCTACACCTACCTAGTACACCTGTAGCTATACCTACCTAGTACTCATGTAGCTACACCTACCTAGTTCTCCTGTCGCTACACCTACCTAGTACTCCTGTAGCAACACCTACCTAGTACTCATGTAGCTACACCTACCTAGTACTTCTGTAGCTATACCTACCTAGTACTCCTGTAGCTACACCTACCTAGTACTTCTGTAGCTATACCTACCTAGTACTCATGTAGCTACACCTACCTAGTACTCATGTAGCTACACCTACCTAGTACTCCTGTAGCTACACCTACCTAGTACTCCTGTAGCTACACCTACCTAGTACTCCTGTCGCTATACCGACCTAGTACTCATGTAGCTACACCTACCTAGTTCTCCTGTCGCTATACCTACCTAGTACTCCTGTCGCTACACCTACCTAGTTCTCCTGTCGCTATACCTACCTAGTACTCATGTAGCTACACCTACCTAGTTCTCCTGTCGCTATACCTACCTAGTACTCATGTAGCTACACCTACCTAGTTCTTCTGTCGCTATACCTACCTAGTACTCATGTAGCTACACCTACCTAGTTCTCCTGTCGCTATACCTACCTAGTACTCATGTAGCTACACCTACCTAGTTCTCCTGTCGCTATACCTACCTAGTACTCATGTAGCTACACCTACCTAGTTCTCCTGTCGCTATACCTACCTAGTACTCATGTAGCTACACCTACCTAGTTCTCCTGTCGCTATACCTACCTAGTACACCTGTAGCTACACCTACCTAGTTCTCCTGTCGCTACACCTACCTAGTACTCATGTAGCTACACCTACCTAGTTCTCCTGTCGCTATACCTACCTAGTACTCATGTAGCTACAACTACCTAGTTCTCCTGTCGCTACACCTACCTAGTACTCCTGTAGCAACACCTACCTAGTACTCATGTAACTACACCTACCTAGTTCTCCTGTCGCTACACCTACCTAGTACTCATGTAGCTACACCTACCTAGTACTCCTGTAGCTATACCTACCTAGTACTCATGTAGCTACACCTACCTAGTACTCATGTAGCTACACCTACCTAGTACTCCTGTAGCTATACCTACCTAGTACTCATGTAGCTACACCTACCTAGTACTCATGTAGCTACACCTACCTAGTACTCCTGTAGCTATACCTACCTAGTACTCATGTAGCAACACCTACCTAGTACTCCTGTAGCTACACCTACCTAGTACTCATGTAGCTACACCTACCTAGTACTCCTGTAGCAACACCTACCTAGTACTCCTGTAGCTACACCTACCTAGTACTCCTGTAGCTACACCTACCTAGTACTCCTGTAGCAACACCTGCATTGAAAACACAATACTTAAATATGAATCTCCCATGTAATTTCTCATCTTCTAACATCTCTAGCTAAGCTTAATAAGAATATGAAATGCACTTTCAGTTCAACACCATCACATCTGGTTTGGTATGCATTTAGTATTTAGTCTTATGCAGTGCTACCTTAAAAAAGAAGGCATCATTCCTCTAGCTACCTTATTTAGAAAGTTAGTATGTGCTTCTAGTTACATGACATCACTTCCAGTCCTGGAAAACACATGCACAATACAGCACAACTTTACAAGTCCCATATCTCTAGCTGCCTTAATAAGAATGTCTGTCACTAGAATCCAGTCCAATGATCTTTACCCTCAATTACAGCCAATCACAAGCTTGATCTTTAGTTGTCAACTTGGGTACAAGTGTAACTATGCTTACCACTTCCATGCGGCTAGGGCTTGATAAGTACCAAGTTTAATTCTCCTTCAGTAAACACCTATCATGCTATGATGAGCAGAATACACTTTTGAGTGTGTGTTACACGTAAGTATTAAAATCACAAAACCATTACATGCAAAAGTTTTCAATTTGTCTGCAGGTAAATAAAGGCCTAAGTCATTCCCCTTGCAAGATCAACAATTCAGAAATTAAATTTCAATTTATGTATAGTTATTTCTTAGTCCCATGCCAACTTTGAAGAGTGCGGTATGAATATATAGCATTTGAATTTATAACATCACAATACCAGACTATAGCAAAGGTGCACACAAAACTTTAACAGTACCGTAACCTTGACCTTATGCAGGTCTCTTAAAACTTATTCAGTTCAGTAACACTAACAAGGGGCTGCTTATTTTGACACCAAAGTTCAAGAGAACATGGAGAATATAGTATCCTCAAAATGTCCTTCAAGATTACAGGTAAGTGTTCATTGCCAACAAATATAATTGACTTGACTTCATGATTTTACCATTTCCTTTTTCCTCTCAGGCTAACCATGCTGACAGATGACGATCTACAATAGTATGTTCATGTTAGCACAGTAGAGAGCATTTTGAACAGGTGCATCAAGAAAAAGTTGTGTTAACATAATATTTATAAGCATTACCCTCGCGACACGTGTTTCCTTGGTATTAAGAAAAGCATTACGATAAACCAAACTGCTGACTTCGAAAAGCAATAAATGTGAAATAAAACTTTAGAACACTCACCATTACACAATTTAATAATAAGGAAACATCATTTTGTCCACAAATGCCTCCGTATCGGCTGCTGTACAATAGCGGCCATTTCTACACAACTAGTAGTGACGTCACATGTTTCCGTGGTAAAGTTCATCGGGTCAAGCTACATGTGATTAGCACATGCCACAATGTCAAAGTGCTTTTGAATCGAAAGTAATTTTCCCAAGGCACTTCCAAACGTAACAAAATACAGATAACTCTGTACTTAATTATGAAATATGAAATAACTGTCACTTTAACACGAATTTTCAGATTATTTACTGTTTATGATCATAATCATCACAAATTTCGTTATTCTTCTTGATGTCTGCAAGGTAGACCGAGACACGCACAGAAAAACACATTATGTCGGCGAAGAAAGGAGATGTCACAACAGTATTTTAAATGCATCCAGTGTTCACAAATTCCCATGCATGCACTGTCCCCACTTAGTGAACTCAACATGAGGACATCGCCTCAGTTCATCTGGCTGAAACTTTCCGCATACACACTTGGCGTCAATATCGTTGATAGATTAAGAATCTGATTGATCGTCGCTTGAGATAAGGAGCTTATCAATCCCAGATGGTCCAGGTTGTTGGGATGACACAACAGTGGGACATGTAGCTGATTTCCTTATACTGTCCAGCTTATCCTTGTCTCCTGTAGACTTGCTAGTCATGGTATCTGTTGTCACTTTAGTTGTCTTTGGCTTCGCAGTTGACTTTGATGCCTTGCTTTTTTTGTTTGTTGACTGTTTGGACTGGATGAAGTAAGCCGTGATATATCTGGTTCAGTAATTGCTTGTCCACCAACGACCTTATGGATAGAACGTCTTGGCTTCGATTTCTTAATGGTAACAACAGGTAGATGATCTTCAAAAAATCTTGAATCTGATGGCTGTTCAACAATGTCAGGACATGAAACTGAAATTTCTGATCCTTTTTCCTGTAGAGGATGTCTCTGGGTAGATTTCAATTGGAACCTCGTCTGCAGATCCAATGATTTGCGGTGAAGAATGTGTGAGATTAATTACCTTCTCATCGAGGTTGTAGATCAGCTTTGGACTTGATTTTAGGTCATACTTGTCAAGAACTGCTTCAAGTTGAGGAAAATACTTGTTAATGCTCTCCTCAGATGTGGCAGTGGCTCGTAATTGAGACAATCCCCTTGGTCGTTGCAACTTCAGTTCAAGCCATCTTCCCATCAACCCATAAAACCACTGTAGTGATAGTGATTTGGAATCATTACTACGTATCTTGAGATTTATGGCATAGTCAGTTCCAAGACAGATAACCTGCGCCCTGGTATATCCATACCCTACTGAGGCCATAATGTTATAAGGTCGACAAGGCGTGCTTCTTCTTCTTGGGAAAATAATGGGCCTGGTCCAGAGGACATACATTCTAGGGAAGTTATGCCTTCAGTTCTGTCCCTCAGAGTCTGGTCAGGCACAGAGTACTTCCTGGCTGCTTTGTAGACAGATGAACCTCGTTCAACTACTTCCAGATAGGCTTCTTTCAGTTGTGTTGGACTATAAGGCTGGTACTGTCGTTTACGTCTCGCAGGATTATCCTACAAACCACGATAAACGATATAAGATGTGGCCCCACTCCGCTTCCATAGTTTTTAAAATTGAGCAGGAATTCCCCTTAGTAGTCATGTGATACACATTACTGTTTCTCTTGCTGAACTTACGAGTTGAATATTTTTTTAAGATCTCATTTTTAATAATGGTACAAAAAGTGCATTACGTGCAGAAGGTTAGTTTTAATTAGTTTATCATAATTATAAAGCTGTACTTACGCAAATAGATGCAATTCTGAACATTTTTCACTCGGAGCTGTCACAATCGAGTTGTAAATGTAAACAACCGCTAGGGGGCGCAAAACCGAGCGAGGTGCACGAGAACTGACGTCATAAAAAAATACCACTGATTGGTGAGTACCACAAATTGATGTATCAGCAGGATAAATATAGAAATTTTAAAGGACACATCATGTTGGCCAATATTGACTTAAGCATGAGTATCACATGCAATCTTTCACCGCTCTTTCAAAGTCCAAATGAAAATTACCCTTTTTTTATTACTGCCGATCAATTCGCATCTACCCAAGGTAAGAGAGTTAATTGACTATGAAAGTCACCATTGCCGTACTAGGCTGGTATTATGGAGTTACCTTTTGGCTGGACTAACGAGTCAATCAAAATCATGCACCAAAATCGAAATCCGGTTCGTAAACCGTATTTGCTAGGCATGTGCACCACCAACTCATTGTCAACAGATATTTTCCAAATCTTTTCAAGTTTTTAATCAAGGTGCTCACATGATTTGATGCACTTTGCAATGTAAGACACGTTTTATCACAATATAGATCATGATTGTTGATCAGATCGTCTTGTCTGGGCGCCGCCATTTTGTTTGAAGCAAATGCAAGTGATATGAGAGGTGGAAACTGATTGGTCCACAGGAGAGGCATAGAAGGGACATAACTCGTAACAGCCACTGGTGGCACTACGATCGAGACCAGGAATTCCAGCCTAGTTCGGCAAGGGTGGAAACTGGACTTTTAAAGTCAGTTAACTAACTTTCTTGCCTCGGGAAGATGATCTTTTCGTCAAAAAGTTCAAACAAAAAAAGATTTCATTTCCTTGTCGAGCGTAAAGCAAAGGGAAGTCACTCTGATATTTCTCACTGGGATCCTTCTCTAATACCTTCAAAGCTTGTCAACGCAAAGCGCAGTGGTGAACAGTGTAACCCTTTCAACACTGTTGGCCGGTACACCGGCCAAGAAGCCACGAATCACCAGACACCGCAGGGTAGACCGGCCAAGTTACATCAAAATAGTTTATAATATTATTAACATACTTGTCATATCATTCATTTATTAAATCTATCACAATTCCCAATGTCTAAAATACATATTCCATTTGATTTTATCATTTTTTATCAATAGCCTCGATTAAAAAATTATTCACTAGATCTTTATTTCCCGCAATGTTTTTGAAAATACAAATCTCGGACACACTTCATGTCCTCATTGAACATGCCAAACAAAAAAATAAAAACGTTTCAAGCAAATCTTTAAATATATTATACAAACTAATAAACCAACACAAATATATTTCCAAAAGTTGCCAAACTGACATCCAAGTTATTATTTTCATCTTTTCTTGCGATAGTGAGTAATCATGGTAATGAAAGTCAAATGACATCTCGGCTTTCGTCGTCTCGATTTCTCGGATCAGACACGATGTCTTTAATGCCAAAATAAATGCATAAGAAATCTTTGTCACAGCTCATAACCAAGCACTATGCATCCATGAAGTTCCATATTTTTAATATAGATCGCTATTTCATGCTTATAACAACGCGTGGCGGTGTTGACGTTGATTAATGAACAATTTGCATACTCGTATATGCAAGAGGCTGGCATATGGTTCACAAAACTGGTATAACATTTATACTAAGTTATCTTATAATAATTAGATCTACATCAAGTGCTTTTATGAGTTATCATGGTGTAATATTTATACACCATTTCATATAATTATAGTTTAGCAAGTAATAATTATCATCAGGTAAAATGCATATATAAAATATCAGTAGTTTCAGTTATAGCTTTTTAGATGGTTGCTAGCCTAAGGTATCAAGATCCCATCTCCCAGACAAAGGATATTTATTTAAGTATATCTGTCATCACTTACCGGGGTATATTAGAATAACATTACTTCAATTAAGACTCATTAAGGATTAGCCCCCATACAAGCTCGTCTATAGTGCATTAAGGATTAGCCCCCATACAAGCTCGTCTATAGGGCATTAAGGATTAGCCCCCACACAAGCTCATCTATAGTGACACCCTAATCTCTTTCAAAGCATCCAGTAAATATGTCAACAAGATTAGTGCCAGTCCAACAGGATTAACAGGATTTAGTATTCCCCTCTGTCTAGCCATCCATTTAGCATAGGACACAACCAATCGTGTATCAACCAATCACATTCCTTTCTATTGTTCAAACTTTCATTAAATACATACTGTAGCCAAGTTCTAGCAGAGAAGGGGTTTGACTCTCTTACCAAGCAGACCTCTCTCCCACAGCCCAGTGTGTGTACCGACTCTCTGTGGCACCCTCAATTATTATCTAAGTATATTGTAAATTGTTAATTGTTCTTGTAAATAAAATTGTGATTAGTCTCCTGTGACTCTGGCTCTTTGCTGACTAATTCCCCAAGAAAACCAGCACGTCATTTGGAAGGTATTGTTCACCCAGAACAGTTCCATGATAATTTGGCGGAGAATCATCGTTTTCGGAACCACGGAGTCCAGGAACTAACTACAACCAGCTACAAGAAACCATTGGAGGACATGTCCAACCATGATCATCTGATGGAATAACAAGCAAGCTGCATCTACCTCTGACCTCAACACTGGATTAAAGACAACCAACTCCTGCAAAGACACCAACAAAGGAAGAAAAAGTCTTCAAATATTGTAAGTACTACATTGTTGATTACTTGTCTTTCTTTCATTTAGTACGGTACATACTAATAGGTGTCATGGCAAATATGGAGTCTGGTATGGAAAGTAACTTTGAAAGTGAAATTCCAACAGTGTTTTTAGTTACGCCCCTTGCCAAAAGTGTAATTCAGGCAAAATTTGGCACAAAAACAAATTGTTTAGTAGATACAGGGGCATCCATTTGTTGTATTTCGTCTGCTTTTCTAAGCACAGCTTTTGAAAACCTTACTCTTGGAAACTCACCCTTTCCACAGGTTAAAGGTGTTGGCGGCGAATTGCACAAAGTGTTAGGTTCAGTTGTGTTAGATTTTGTCATTGAGGATCAGGAATTTTCTCAAAGATTCCATATTCTGCCTACACTTCCAGAGGCAGTGATACTAGGTGAAAACTTCCTTGATGACAATAATGCAGTCTTAGATTATAGCTGTCATTCCTTGATACTTAACAACAGCACCTCAGATAGGCAATATATCAATTTCATAGCCAATTCAGTACAAGAGATTAGTGGATTAGCAAAAACAATAGATCAGATTTACATCCCCCCTCAGAGTGAAATTCATTTCAAGGTCAGACTATCAGAGACCAAAGAGGATTCCCTCATCCTCATTGAACCCATTGCTTCCCTCACTGCTCATTCTGAAGTAGCAGGTGGTAGAACTCTTTCCAAAGTGAAAAGCAAAACTGCTACATTTAGGCTTATGAATCCCTCCCAAGAAGAAAAGGTTCTTGACAAGGGTACAGTTGTAGGCAAATTTAGTTACATTGATAAAGACTCTGTTTTTGAAATCGGCTCTGACCAACCATTCATCAGTACCGTTAACACCGACAATGAGAACAGAGACAATGACACCATGGATTATGTTAAAATTGCACAAGAGTTAGGATTTGATACAACTGACTCCAGACCAACGACACCGACTACTTAGATTTTTGGGACAAAATAGAAACATGTTTTCAACGGGTCTTGCAGATTTAGGAAAGACTGACTTGCACCAGCATATCATTGACACTGGCGACCACCCACCCGTTAAGTGTAGACCATATCGCCAATCCCCTCATCTCCAAAAAGTCACTGAAGAGCTTACAGATGATTTTCTGAAGTATGATTTGATCGAGGAGTCTACTTCTATGTATTCAGCTCCCATTATCCTAGTCAAGAAACGCGATGGCTCATATAGATTTGTTTGTGACTACAGAAAGTTGAATTCTGTCACTTTACCAATGTCATGGCCTCTTCCTGTTTTGATGATGTTGTTGATAACATCGCCAATGCACAAGCTAAGATCTTCTCAACTTAACACCTTGCTAATGGCTTCTTCCAAGTGCCATTACATGAAGATTCAAAGCATAAAACTGCTTTCATCACCCATCAAGGCCTTTATCAGTTCAAACGTTTACCCCAAGGTTTGACAAATTCTCCACTTTGTTTTCAACAGCTCATGAGCAAGGTGCTAAGAAAATTGCTTTTTAAGGTTGCGCTGATTTACATTGATGATTTGATAATTTACAGCAAAAACTTTGAAGAGCATCTCCAACATTTGGAGCAAGTATTTTACTATCTGAAACAGGCAAAATTGACACTAAAGCCATCCAAATGCAATTTTGCAACGGACAAAGTTTCTTTCCTGGGTCATGTTTTATCATGTGGAGGTGTTCAAGTTGATGACAAAAAGATTGAAGCAATTAGAACCTTTCCAGTGCCCAAATCTCCTTCTTAGGTCTCACGAACTTCTACAGGAAGTATGTGAAAAATTACGCTCACATAGCGCTTCCACTGAATGCCTTGCTAAAGAAGCATTCAGAGGCAGAAGTAGGAAAGAAACCAAAGTTCCAATGGTCACTTGAGTGTGATCAGGCATTCAACACACTCAAACATACTCAAACATGCCATGTGTAATACACCTGTTCTGGCTTATCCAAATTTTGACAAAGAATTTCTTCTCGCAACTGATGCCAGTGATATGAGCATAGGTTTTGTTTTCAGTCAAAAAGATGAGAAAAATAATGAACATCCAATAACTTTTGGTGGTAGAGCTCTACATGGCAGCAAAAAGAACTGGAGCATTACAGAAAAGGAAGGCTTAGCTCTAGTTGAAGCCATTAGATCCTTTCGTCCATACCTTGCAAATTCCAAATTCACAGTCTACACTGGTCATATAGCATTGAAATGGCTGAAATCCATCAAGGTAGGTTAGGGCGATGGTCTTTGGAACTTTCTACCTACACTTTTGACATTGTTCACCGCAGCGGCAAAGCCAATGGGAATGCCGATGCTCTCTCACGTAGGGAATATGAGGAAAATATTAACTGTAATGATCAGACAGAAGAAGATGCTGAGAAAACAGTCTTCTCAGTAACTTCAACTCAGCAAAGCAAATCAACTAGCAGTACCACAATCTTGCCAAACACCCATTCATCCACACAAGTCACACAGACAACTCAGACTGAGGATATTTGCACACCTATTGTCAATCACTTAGAATCAGACACACAGACAACACATTGGTCAGTCACCTTTGAATATGAAGAGGATTATCAGTCAGTACCAGTTAATGTTGTCGCAGCATTACATGCTACAAATGCTGATGTTACCCAAGACGCATTGGTTGAAGTAAGTATAAAAGAACATCCAAATTTACGTCACCTACAAAGGATTTGTCCAGATTTCATCCAAATCTTTCACTACAAAGAGGATGATGTCCTTCCACAAAATGAAAAGGATCGTCAAAAGATTCTTATCGAAGCCAATACTTTTGAAATTGATGAAGGCATCCTATACAGATTCGTTCCACAAAGACAGAAAGGCCATGCAGACAAGTTCATTAAACAGCTGGCAGTCCCAAGAACCCTCAGAAATCAAGTCCTGCAATCCTATCATGACTCAGAGTTTGGCGGTTGCCACCATGGGAAAGAAAGGATGCACAACACCATGAGACCTAAGTACTACTGGCCCAAAATGTACAGCGATATTGCTACTTATGTCCAGACATGTGAGGTATGTCAACAGACCAAGAGGCACTACCATGGCAAGAAGGCACCACTTCGTCCACTACCTGTAGAAGAGGTCTTCACCCGATGGCACGTTGACATTCTCGGTCCCCTGCCAATAACACCAGATAAGCACAAGTACATTTTGGTTATCACAGATGCATCATCCAGATGGTGTGAAGCCTTTCCACTTCGGACCCAAGAAGCCAAAGAAGTAGCACATGTTCTCGTCAGGGAAATATTTTGTCGGTATGGCGCTCCAAGGACCTTAATTTCAGACAGAGGTCAGAACTTCATGTCAAAACTTATCAAAGCAATTTGTGAACTCTTGGCAATTAAATTTACCCATACCAGCCCATACCATCCTCAAACAAACAGCTGTGTAGAAAGGCTCAACTCTTACATCAATCAATCACTAAGAGCCTATTGTAACAAGTCTCAAAATGATTGGCCCCGTTTTATTCCTGGCATCATGATGGCCTATCGGATGGCCCCAAATTCATCAACACAAAAATCCCCATACGTTATGCTTTTTGGTCAAGAAATGAGAGCTCCACAAGATGTAGCATTAATTCCAAAAGAAAATTTAGGCCACAATAACAAAAGTTATCTTTCAAATTTACTTGAGGAGCTGGAAATCACTAGAACAATTGCAGCTGAAAACACTGCTCGGGCTAAGGAGGTGTATTCAGAACAATATGATAGAAAGGCTAAAGAACCAGAATTCGCCCCAGGTCAAAGAGTTCGGCTTTACTGTCAAAAAGTTGAAAAAGGCCTTTCCAACAAATTAACCAAAAAGTGGTATGGTAGCTATTATATCATCCATACAGGTCCAAATTATACCTACAAACTGCGCCGAAGTTCTGACGACAAAATACACAAACCACTGGTCCATGCCAACCGTCTGAAGCCATATTTTGATCCTGCTGATCGTCCACAGTATCCTCCAGAACCATACCTCAATGACACCAGTAACATAGATTCAGGAGTCATGGATGACAATGAGGAACCAGTCAATGATTCACAGCTTGACGGCAACAATTCCCCATTAACAAGTTCAACTTACCAAGCGGCTGATCAATCCCCTCCACAACAGAAAGGTAAGAAGGTCAATTCCAAAACAAAGGCAGGTACTTCCAGCAACAAGAGTCCAAAGCAAAAGACCCCAACAAAGAAGAAAAACCCTGTTTCAAGTACAACAGAAAAACCTACCAGTCCCACGGCAACAATGAAGGAAAATCATGCCACACCAGGTCCTAGTGCTCCAACCAAGGTAAATGAAAAGGTAAACAAAGGGAAAAGAGGAGTGAATAGTAAGCATCACCAGCCCAAATCCAGAAAACAGCCTGACGACAGCCAGGTACAACCTCCAAGTCCAACATCAGGTAATCAAACCAAGGATATCCCTCAGGTTTTCAATCCGGAAGACATCCACTCAATAGTAAGTTCCAAGAGAGCAAACGGCAAAATCTACTACAGAGTGAAATGGAAGGATCAGGAAAGAGGAAACACATGGGAGTATGGCAGCAGCATTCCAGACTCCATTCGGAGAGAATTTCACCTCAAGTTTCAGTTATAGCTTTTTAGATGGTTGCTAGCCTAAGGTATCAAGATCCCATCTAAAAAGCTATAACTGAAACTACTGATATTTTATATATGCATTTTACCTGATGATAATTATTACTTGCTAAACTATAATTATATGAAATGGTGTATAAATTTTACACCATGATAACTCATAAAAGCACTTGATGTAGATCTAATTATTATAAGATAACTTAGTATAAATGTAATACCATGATACTTAAAAGGTTCAGAATAACATGATTTAACCCAAACCTTTCGTCAAAGTCTGAAAATTATCATACACGAGGACAGTACAGCTTTAATTTGATTGGCTGCCTTAGGTCACAGGCTTAAATTTGACCAATCACGAACCTTGTAGCAGATAATGTCAGTGAAACAATACAAGGTTTTTTAATATATATATACTGACATGGCAGCCTGTTATTCATACGAAGCTTTGAAAACAGAGGTATTTCCTCATGTTAGTAAGCTGACAGCCACTATGATCGGAAAATGGCTGATGACAGATACTATTGTATTTCTTTTTAAAATAATGTTCGACTACGTAAACAAATGAAAATAAAGAAAGAAATAGGTAAGTGGATTTTATGAAATCTTATATTTGCCGAAAATTGTTAAATTTTCGCTTCATTGGTCCTTAATCTGGACGTTAGGAATGTTTTAGCTTACATTATTTATATTTAAAATGAACTTTATTAAGTTGTTAATGAATTATTTAAATAATGTAATACACATAACTTTCATATTTATAAACAATAGGATTAATTAGACCTTTCAAATAGTGTATAGCCAAACATGTAGTAGAAAAGATATTTTACAAGCAGATAATTTCCTTGATAAATGTTGGCTTCATCTATCACACAAGAGTCTCTGGGAACTTGGTGTCACAGCAGTAATCTTCTGGTTGGCTGGTGTTGAAAGAGCTAAATGTCGTCACTGCTGCCAAAATACCAGCATCTTTCATGCATTTCCACCCATGACATGAATATTGTTATATTGCCGTTTGTGCACAAGCTGAGTGCCAGGGATATGATTAAATGTTCTTGAAAACTTTGTTTTAAACTGGCCTACCTTACTAAATGAGTTTGAAATCCGTAAACCAAATATTAAAGAAATGTCGCCCAGTATAGAGTAGGCAGTCAGCACTAACAGCACGCCTCGAAATTACTAGTGCAGTTATGCCTGCAGATGTTTTCTTTACATGTGTTCAAATTGATCCATCCATACTCTCTAACAGCAACACATTGACTTTTTATCATATATACAACAGTGTGTCTTTCCAATCAGCTGATCTAGTATTGACATAGGCAACACTTTGCACATGGTCACTTATCAGCCCCATATTGCTGTGGGTTGTTGTAGACAGGATCCTGTGGGGGTGGGGTGAGTTTGCATGTCACGCCAGCTTCCTGTTTGGGAAGAGGGTGTACGGAGTTACACTGACACACATACACATACAAGAATGTCAGTTACATGAACTTCCAGCCGGAAATTATTCATGTCACTTTCATGTAAATGAAAAAATTATGTTGCAAGGTCTTCATACACAGCTGTTGCTGTTGCTAAGATAAAGCACCATTAAAATGTGCTTTGATTAATTACATGCATTGAGAGACCTAAAAGAACACCTGTAATTCATTATTTCTGGGAGTGGAAGAGTGGGTTTCCCGAACACTCATCTAGAGAAACAGTCCCATGTAACTAGTATCCTCCGCATGCTCCAAGCATGTCCATGCCAGATGAACTGTTTAAAATGCCCTACCTTGCCCATCATAACGATCATGTCCAAAACTATAAAATACAGCAATATTTCTAAGCAAGAGCTGAAAGAAGGAGTAACTTTGTATGTATTGTAGATTTCAGATTGGAGCAATTTGTTCATTCAAATAAAAGAAACCTTTCATAAAATTTAATCTGCCATAGACTCCACTTGTCTGATCTTTCAAAGACAGGTATTTTGAAGTTATCCAAACACTAAAACAAAACTAAAGATCATCAAATCACATTTTCATTGCAGGTACAGTTAGACATGCTACAGGGTTATATAAGCCAGCACCATGAAATGCAAAGTGAAATGTGAGGTTACAAGACAATGAAAATCTCATAATTATTTTTTATGCCAGGTGACTGTATATCACAAACGGAAAGTCTTGCTCAGTCTCAGCTGAAATCCTGAGAATACATGTCACTGAGAAATAAAAACACATGAAACCAGAAAAAGTACTTCATAGCCAGGCTGTGTGAAATTCTAACTCATTGTTACTCCTCCAACAAAACACATTAAACAATACATTCAACATCAATCACATGCCACACCTTACACAACAAACTACTGACAAATAATCTCACAGAGACATTACACAGTTTGGGAAACCTCTTGAGAAACCAGGAACTTCTGTACCAAATTATAAAGGTTAAAAAAACATACACTTGGGCAAAACTGCCACCTCCAATAAAATCAGTGCAGCTTGAAAGCATTGTGTGAGCAAAAAATCTTAACCAGAGCCACAATTCCTGGTGAATAAACAAGAAATCTACATGCAATAGACCAGGCTTCTCAGCCACCTCTAGCTCATTCTGTGACTGACACTTTGTGAATACAACAAAGTAGTGCTCACAAGAGGGTTCTGAAGCAATTGTAAACCAATCTGGGAGTACAGTACAAAGTGAAAAAAAAACAATTATTCTGAAAGTGTACTACTTGCACAATTTCTATATCTTACTACTTTGATTAATTTGTCCGGGAAATCTGTATGATGATGTTAGAAATGTCTAATCTTTAACTGAACTCAAGCATCCATACATGTCTCTTTCTTCCCTTACACAGGTACAATGTATCATAAATAAAAGCATGAGTCATCAGAGGATGACAAATCCCCAAAGTAAAAATGACAAAAATTTGAAAGAACAAATCATATGACTGTTACTTAAAGTCCAACTTGATGAGAGAATTTCTATCTAATCTGTCATTCCATATACAAAAGTAGTTATTGAGCTATCAAAACAATACCAAGTAATCATGGTAATAGGGAATCAGAAATTTGTGTTTCAACCTGGTCTTTGTGTGTGCGCAGTTTCAAGAAAGAATACCTATCAGTATTAGAGATATGGCCCGGACAAACACACCACTATGAACAGAGTCAAAGTCAAACTTGTTGCTATGGAAACAGGAAAAATGAACATTTCTTAAACTCCAAAATAGCAAAAGGCATTACTTCAGCCCTTGAATAATACATGTACCATGTTTGGATGAAAAATGTTGAATAGCTTTTTAGTTTTCAGGTTGTGTTCCGGACACGACTTCTATCCCCACCCTTTTGAGATTAAGTCCAAATCGTTTCCATGGAACTCAAGATCAATACAAATGCCCAAAATCTGCAAATAGTAAAGGACCACTTCAGGATCTGCTTGATATATCTGCCAAGTTTTGTTGAAACATATTGAACGTTTTTTTGAGTTGTGCTCCGGAGATGAAATCTGCACCCTTATGAGACTAAGTAGAAATTGTTTCCATGGAAATTGAAAAAAGCGAAAATGACAAAAATCTGTAAATAGCAAAAGGCACAACTTCAGGACCTGTTTGATATATCTATAACGTTTTAACAGTTACACTCCGGAAATGAAATGACCAACGGACGGACTGACGGATGGACAGACAGATAAGGTGTCCACTATATCCCCCTGCACTATAAACTGGTCACAGAAGTAGAAAAAAACATCAGTCATCAAAAAGAAACACAATAGTCCTACACGACAAACACAAAAGCATCATATGAAGGTCCCCATTTCCCAGTGGGCCTGGTGTTGACCTGTGTATTACTGAAAGGCACTCCCACATTGAGGCAGCATGTCTCAGTCTGTAACTAGCATCAGTAACACCTTGTGTCAACACAATCTTTTTGACCACCTTGTTCATTTTACAATCTTGCATATTCAACCATCATCCCTAGTGTTAATAGCTGTCGCTCATTGTAAATGGTCTAGCTGAAATATGAACATGTGGACTATATATAGAGAATTACCAAGAAGCTACGCGGAAATATGTATTAGTTGTGACATTGTCCCTAGCGAATGAACAGTAGCTTCTGGCTCGGGCCTAACAGCATTCATGACGGACAGATAATCTGTAATTCAGTGTTTAAAGTAGTTTATTATATTGGACTCATCTAAAATAGAAACAGCAGAAAAATAGTGCCACAGCACTGCAGCTCACTTGCATATGTAGTTAACAGCTTAACATGTCAACAAAGACAGTATATTAATTTCCATAATGATTATGGACGATACATGACTCATCACATGTCACCTAGCCAATCTAGTAGGCATCTCTCATCATGCTCATGAGTTGAGAACTTTCTGAGGAAGGAACTGGGCATGACACAGGTTTCAGCATGCTGGGTTTGAAGGCTTCTGCCTCCTGATCAGAAAGCTTTACTGAAATTCTTATTCGAACCTTGATACAATTCAGGTGCCGTCATATCATTGTCAGCAAGTGTATCGTCTTGTATCGATACAGAAAAAAATGTATCGTGTATCACATCGTCATAGTTAACCTCACGATGCAGCGGTGCACTGATGTATCAATTCCCCCCCACAAACCAGTGAAGTCGAAGCTTCACAGGTCAAGTAGTTTCTGAGAAGAGGTTTACAGATGACACCGCTGATGAATGCTGGACAACCAAACCATGTAACTTTCAGTAAGGTGAGCTAAAAATCTGAAAACCTGGCTTTACACGAAAGCACTTTCACACAAATCGTACCTGTAGGCCATTCAAATACTGACTTTTCTCAGTACAGTGATCCCTCACTACAATGTTACCTTTGGGGTGCAAAATAAGTGATGAGTATTACATATTATCGGACTATTTACTGAGGTTGAGTTGGAGAAGGTAAAAACAGTACATGCTTGGCCTACCTAACACGATCAGCACCACTATAACCTCACCTCGCATGTTGCATATCAGAGTTTGAAACAAGATTAGATTATACTCTAGTCCTAGCCCTATAATAACCTGTACACTAGCTTGATAAGGCCTTTCCAAACAATCTGATTTGTGCAAAAATAAGTCCTTATCAACATAACAGTAATTGGCTTCTTCTCCTGATAGTCCCTACAAACCTGTTCCTCCAATAAAGTAATCTGTCATACCTGCATTCATATTTCTTTAAATATTTCCCTGACCCTGGGACTTCAACCTCTTCACCACATAGCATTACACTGTTCATAAGCTTGCTACCATTTCTGCAACTGAGGCCCAGTGTATTGAAGGAGAAGTTTATTAAAATCTGCTTTGTAAATGCTGGAAATGCTTGGGATTGTAAGCCCTCGAGAAAAGAGCCTTGGGATTAAGACTTACTATCTCTTGCCTCTCTTATCTATAGTTTTACAATCCCAAGCATAACCTCTGAGTCATGTGTTATCCTGCACATGTTGATCTGCAGACTGGGAGCAGTAGCATAATGAGGGTGTGAGCTGGATGTCACAGGATGTGCATCATAGAGGAGCGCCAGATGTCATTGAGCTCTCTGTTATTGCCTGTATTTCTACCTTGTATGGCCTGAGTTCCAGATCAAGGAAGTCGTTCTCGTGGATGCCAGCCTTATCCTTGTAGTAGCGGATGTTGCTGATCATGTCCTCATGGTCAGGGTTGACCAGGTAAAATGTGTAGGCAGCAGATGCAGCATCCTGGAGGCGATCCAACTGAAAAATATCCACACAGTTTAGGAAGATATCAAGTCAAAGACAAAGAGGCAGCCCAGTAAATGGCTTTTATCATTTGCTGGTCAATAGATACCAAAAATAGTGGAAAGATGATTTGTAATTTTAAACCTTGACAAATCTTTCATTAAGTACAGTTTTTGTTCACAACCTTAGTTGTAACCACTGACATCCAAATACCATATTACACAATACTTTGGGTAGCCTGAAGATTGTAAATAAATAAATTGTACTTGAACCAAAATAGTGGGTTTTTTTTCCAATTGTTGGCACATGCCTAACAAATAATGTTTTTCCTATTTTGTGGTTTCCACAAAACCTGGGCTGTACATTATTAACTTAATGGCAGACATAAGACATTTCCATCTGACATTTTGGTAACCGATGAAAATACACTTTAAGCTCCCTGCTTACCCTAATCATGCTGAAGTCCAATATTCTAAAGAAAACTAACCTTTTCAAAATAACAAGCATTTACTAGTAGTCAGGGCAATAGGAAATCTCTGCTCCAAAAATTTAATATCAAAGTTTATTTATTTCATTGACAGTAAAATTGGCAATAATTGGAGTAGATCAGGAACTAGAACAATATGCAACCACATTGCTGTTCCGCATACTATAATACACAATGACTTTTCAAAGAACATGAAGTATGTCACTTTGTTATACCACCTGTTCATAAATGGAAATGAGAAAGGAAGAATTCACTTCCATAAGCTTTTAGCACTGTGTGAACCTATGGCTTCGTCAACTCTGACAATGTAGCAGTAGCTTTTGACCATGCACACATACTTCATAGACTTCTTGCTGACAAGTGAAACATGCTGTTAGTGATTAAAACAATGTGTGTATCACAACATGCTAAGAATTTGCATCGGTTGTGCAACTGCCTATATTCTGCTATTTTTGCTTTTTGAAACATGGTTTATTGGAGGTCAAGCCAAACCTGCATCTCGTTACAACAGTCCAATTATAAAGAGGTTGAATGTGTGTTCATGTGAACTACCAATTGTATGTACAAATGAGGTCAAACAGAAATAACATACAAGGCCCTTCCACAGAAGCCCAGAAGAATAATGTTGATCTTTTTCATGCAAATATGATGTAGTCAGAAGTTGGGCATAATGTTCACTAACCTTGCTAATAGCATAATATTCGCAACAAGAAAACACTGAGTAGACTCTTCACACGTTAACAGACCGTGCAAATAATGTTTCATTCTACTTGAAGAAACTTTGCATTATTTATTAGCAAACTTGAATAGAGTATCACTTGTTCTTACAACTTTAGAAAGAAATTAGTAGTGTCTGACAAGACTAGAGTTGCTAGATTCATATAAAATATAAATAACAGTCATGCTTAAATCAGTTTACTTTCTCTTTATTTAATTTCAACATAATTCTTTTTATGGTTTCAATATACTTCAGTTTCACTACATCACGACTAGAAATGAATGTAAATAAAACAAGAAGACAGTCATTGATTTCCTCCACCATTTGAAATATGGGCAACAATCATAAAATTATATTAATATCACACATATCTCATTATACTAAAAGAAGGTGATCCTAAAGCTTGTGACAATAACTTACTTTATGATTGATTACTTAACCGAATGATTCCCTCTATTCTTTGAATGCTTTTGATACCTTCCAGGGATGTGAATTAGTTATGATAATAGACAAAACTTTTCATTTGATAGCAATGTCACATACAGTAGAACATGGATATAACGAACTACAAGGGACCAGAGAAATCAGTTTGTTATATTCGTTGTTCGTTATACACGTTTTCGCTTGGAAACGTCTGCCATCTTGGATAAGACAAAACACAGATTTTCCAATGACAGACATAATATTTTACAGACAATATATCATGTACAGGTAAGATTAACACAATGCAAATTTAACAAGGTTGATCCGTCACCGCCTATTGATTTGCCGCCATTGTGTTGATTCGCCGCTGATTACGCACAGCCAATTGTCAGTGACACTTGACAGTGAGTGAGATTTCTCAGCTCGCTATACATGTCACTAATTCGTGATAGATGGGCTTGTCAGTGATCAGATATCAGTTCGCTGTATCCCTTAATTTCGCTGTAGAGAGTTTGTTATGTACGCAAATTTTATATGATATTATATCATGTATATAGGAGATCAATCGGGGACTTTTTAACAGTTCGTTGTATCCGTTTGTTCGCTATATCCGTGTTCGTTATATCCGTGTTCTACTGTATAACATTTTTAAAACTCTAAATTATCATTCAGCAAAACAGGAAGAATTAAGCAATTATTGTATTGATGTATAATGGTATAATGTAAACCTGCTCGACCATCCAAGACATTCAACTTTTAAAACAGGCAGGGTCCATAGTCTGGCTGATTATCTCTTTTGTAGCTTATTTAATAAACTAAAGCATATTTACTTATATCGTGAGTGGCATATAGGTTTGGCACAAAATAGTTATTGCAAGTAGATCAATGATGCATGATCAGCTGATGATACCTGTCAGTGGTATCAAATTTGGCCGATAAGCTCATTGCCGATTGGTACTCTACATCCAATAATGTGCACAAGAAGAAATTCTTTTCCCCTGACAAAACATTCCTGCATACAGCATGTACAGTCGAACCCTGTTACCTCAAAGGAACCTTTATCTTGAAAGTACTGATACCTCAACCCCGTCCTGACCATCTCACTATATAAATACATAAAAATTTGCCTGCAAACACGAATTTGAGATAAAAAGACTTATCCCAGGGTACCATTCTGTATTCTGATTTTGGTTAGGGTACATTTCTGCATACAGAAAAGTACCTGGGGTACATATGTGTAGTATCTGTGTGGACAACAACCCCTTCAGGGCTATAACTGACTCAGTTTCTTGGTCATGTAGGCAGATCAGCAGATATATTGGCAACATACAGTTATGTGTGATCATGATAAAAGCATAGTTACAGAACTCAAGTGGCAGTGTCTTCTGTCATAAGGTCAAAGTCAGGCATATTGATGCTATAGGGGACATTGTCAGCAAGGATACTACAGATATGCACCCCAGGTACTTTTCTGTATACTGAAATGTACCCTAGGTAAAATCAGAATACAAAACGGTTGCCTCAGATGAGTCCATTCCGCAGTGAGCTTAACCGATTCTTTCAGTCTTTGACTCTGAACATTGAAGATTTTCTTCAGTTTCTGGATTATAACAGTGATACTGTTGTACGCGATGCATTCCAGCATGCTATATAAAATAGAACAAACACAGTGACATACGTACAGTACTCCAATCTTTTGCAATGCACAGCGTTATCCAGCACACACTAGTAAGGCGACATTTTTTTTATTTCTTGGTTTATAGATGCCCTGCTCTTTCAAAGTCCAAATGTTAAAAAAAACATAAAAATGAAAATTACCCTTTTTCTATTACTGCCGATCTTTTCGTCAAAAAGTTCAAACAAAAAAAGATTTCATTTCCTTGTCGAGCGTAAAGCAAAGGGAAGTCACTCTGATATTTCTCACTGGGATCCTTCTCTAATACCATCAAAGCTTGTCAACGCAAAGCGCAGTGGTGACCAGTTTAACTCTTTCAACACTGTTGGCCGGTACACCGGCCAAGAAGCCACAAGTAACCAGACACCGCAGAGTAGACCGTCCAAGTCACATCAAAATAGTTTATAATTCTATTAACCTACTTGTCATATCATTCATTTATTAAATCTATCACATTTCACAATGTCTGAAATACTTATTTCACTTGATTTTATCATTTTTTATCAATAGATTAAAAAATTATTTACTATTTCCCGCAATGTTATTGAAAATAAAATTCTCAGACACACTTTGACAACGGGTCCTCATCGAACATGTCAAACAGCAAAATAAAGACGTTTCAAGCAAATCTTTAAATATATCATATAAAGCAATGAAACCAACAAAAATATATCTAAAAGTTGCCAAACTGACATCTTAGTTATTATTACCATGTTTTCTTGAGATCGCGTGGAATGCAAGTCAAATGACATCTCGGCTTTCGTCGCCTTGATTTCTTGGCTCGGACACGATGTCTTTAATGCCAAAATATATGCATAAGAAATCTTTGTCACAGCTCGTAACCTAGCACCATGCATCCATGAAGTTCCATATTTTTAATATAGATCTCAATTTCATACTTAAAACATTCATAATAACGTGATTTAACCCAAACCTTTCGTCTGAGAATGATCATACACATGGACAGTGCAGTTGCTGTGATTAGAATAGATTGGCTGCCTTAGGTCACAGGCTTAAATTTGACCAATCACAAACCTTGTAGCAGATTATGTCAGCGAAAAAATGTATACTGACATGGCATGTGTTATTCATACGAAGCTTCAAAAACAGAGGTATCATGTTAGTGAACGGACAGTCACTATCATCGGGAAATGGCTGATGACAGATATTATTTGTAATTCTTTTTAAAATAATGTTCGACTAAGGAAAAATAAAAAATAAATAGGTATTTGGGTTTTATGAAATCTTATATTTGCCGAAAATATTTATAAACAACAGGATTAATTAGACCTTTCAAATAGTGTATAGCCAAACATGTAGTTGCAAAGATGTTTTACAAGCAGATAATTTCCTTGATAAATGTTGGCTTCATCTATCACACAAGAGTCTCTGGGAACTTGGTGTCACAGCAGTAATCTTCTGGTTGGCTGGTGTTGAATAGCAGCATCTATCATGCAATTCCACCCATGACCTGAATATTGTTATATTGCCATTTGTGCACAAGCTGAGTGCCAGGGATATGATAAAATGTTCTTGAAAAATTTAGTTGTTTTAATTTTGTTACTCCAGAATATTTTTATTATACCTACCTAACTTTTTAGGAAAAAATTCAGGTAAAAAATCTTTAAAACTTTTTTTTTAAATTGGTCTATCTCACTTTTAAAATGAGTTTGAAATCCATAAACCATGAAATAAAAAAAATGTTGTTGCCTAATCAGGTCAAAGGGATCTACAGCATGAACCTGGTTTGGTTTTGGGGTCAGGAATATGGACCCATCCCCTTCCTAGGGTACCGGGTACAGTCCAATTATTCTGATTTGGGCTAGGGTACATTTCTGTATACTGAAACATATCTAGGGTACATATATATTGAAACCGTGCCTATGACTCCTTCAGCCAGATATACCATCAGCCTTCAAACTCATCTCCTGTCCACTTGTCAGGTTACAATACCCCTAACCCACTATTGACCTGTGACCACTTACACTTTTTTTAAATTACAACCATCAAAATCTAACACCCTTTTCAATAAACACTGTAACAGTGTATAGAAGAAATATGACAGAAGTGGAAAGTTTGAACCAAGCCCTTCGTCCTTTTGTCTAACCAGCATGCAACACAGCAGGGGTCACACCCTGACCCAATCAGCATGATCAAGTGGTCAGATCCTGGGCATCTGGTGGAAATGGCATTTTGGCTGTACAGGAAAGTCAGTAATCTCTCTTGCAAGACTAAAGCAAAATGAATATCAGCATATACAGTGTTGGGGATAATTTTGTTCTTCAAAACATATTTGACAATTTTGTCATGCGATCAGAGCTAGTTAAGTCGGTTTTGTCAATCTTGTAGTTTAATCATGTTGATCATCAATTCATGCACCACTCTTATTTAGATGGGCACAGAAATTTGGCATTTCTTCCACCTTCATATCTTTAGAGTGAGCCAAGTTATCAGACGATAAGACATTACAGATCCTTGTGTCATAGTTGAATTCTTCTGGAATAATATATCTGAACAGAGCGTAAAGAAGAGAGAGTGAGTGAGTTGTGTTTAACACTGCTTTGAACAGTATTCCAATAATATCACAACGTGTTAGCTTAACGTGGGAAGAAAGGTAGAAATGATGCAGGTCTGCGACGTTTACCACTTCGATGAAACCCACGAGCATGGGTATGGTGCTGGCACTACCAGAAACATAATGGGGGCAAACTGGGATTCGAAATCACAATCTTAGGTTTCTGGTGTGCTCAAGGGATGCAACTGGGCCACCCGTGGCCCCAGTAAAGAAAAACAAACAAAAGATGCTTATGGGATCATTCAATATGTAAAGTTTCTGAAGAAAATAATGATCAAATTGGGACAGTATGTCAACCGTTCTGAAGCATTGTTTGTAAATAGCCTATACCCCCAAAGCTTACTCGATTCTGCTCACATTACTCTGCGAGAGAAGTTTTCTGCTCCAGTGTGTAGGCTTATCGTGTGACCAGACTTTTATCTTGTTTGTAAACAAACTCACTTATTCTGACACAGACAGGTCTAATGCAAACTTTTCTCAATGAAAGTTTACCACATATTATTATCTAAATGTGTAGACTCAAAATGAAACAGATGAAAAACACTTGAATGGACTATCTGAGATGTGACAATGTGACAGAGGTACTAGACTGGCAGCATGGAACTCTGAGTAAGAGGGTAACTGGCTTCATACGACCGAGGCATACTTATATTGTAATCTTGGCTTTGATAAATACTGGCTTCTAATCTAATCAAACTGACAATTGGTATCTTATACCTCTTCCATAAGAAAAACACACATTTTTCTCTTCAATTTGTCTCTAAAAAAAATCATGACTGAAGCGAGTCTACTCTGAACACCATTTGTGTATTTTGGTTTGAGAATTGAATCGGGCATGAACTATAGGTGTAACATCACACTCGAAAAATATTTCTTGCATGATTTAAAAACACACAGAACCGGCAACATACTGCCCCATTAATGACTGATCACGAGGGAGATGGACGGGACTGTTAACTGAGTTATTTCCCTCCTTTGTCCCTCCTACTGACCAATCAAATTCCATCTATCATATCACTTGCATTTGCTTCAAACAAAATAGCTGTTCCCAGTCAAGACGATCTATCGATAATCAAAATCTATATTGTAATAAAACGGGTCTTACTTTGAGAAGTGCATCAAATGATGTGACCACCTTGATTAACATGATTAAAAACATTAAGAGATTTGGAAAATATCTGTTGACACCAGGGGTCCGGAAACCGTCATATGCGCCGGACATGTCCGATTGTGAATCTCAAATGTCCGGTTTAAGATATTGCTTACCGGACATTTAAATTTTTCTGTCCGGACATTTTAAAAAGTATTGTCCGGACATTCTTAAATTTTGACCGGACATGATCAACAGTTAGGACTGAGCAGTTTCTGTCTGCAGTTGTAACACAATGAAGATTATCTACACTGACAAGCTTTGTTTGTGCTGATTGCTGTAAATACATCGTACCTACATGATAGTCCAATCGGTCAATCACTGTAATAGGCAATAAACTGAGTTGACACTGATTGATCAAGGATTAATTACTGAGAAACATCTTGTGAATTTGAGTGAAAGGTGTGTTCAACTGTACATAAATACCTTGCATCATCAATGTACCTCATTATCCTCACAATGCTACTTGACACAGTGAAGACGGCACACATCTTTTGCAAATCCTGCAATCGACCGAAATGTGCACAGCAGATGACAAACCGACGGTCGATTTCGTTACGCCATTTTGATTGGACTATGCATAGACTCGCTTGTCCAGCTGAAATATAACTCCTAATTCCAGCCTCGGGAAGCTGGTGCTCCAGTTGCATGTTACTTTTTATTTGGTAGATATATATTTTTAAATAAGGAAACTTTATTTGTGGGACTATATGTTAAGTCTCCTTATTCAGCTGCATGAGTTGATTTGCTGGTTGAGGCAACTGTGCATGACGAGACTGGGATAGTGTGCAAGGACATATGTGAACAGTGGAAACAGACTTTGACTCAATGCCTGAACAATTATTGGTTACCGCATGATCTGTGAAGATTTCGATATTACAAAGTGTGCATGATAATTCATTTCTTCCAACATGAACAGAATGGTGGAGGTGTGTCGGATCCTGTTACTGGAAAATACTGCTGATGTTCGGAGGGGGAAAAGAGTAGAGATTCCTGCAGTGAAATCAGGTTCTGATTGTGTGGAAGATAAGGTGACGGACACTGATTGGGACTCCAATTCTGTAATTCATACCTTGATATCTATCTATCCTGTGTACAGACCGATAACATTCAAAATATACATGTGTGTGGCAACTTTGAGACCATTAAATAAAACCCTGTTTTTCCATTGCATGGTTATTGTAAACTTGTATCAGACACAAACTGAATATAAAAAACGTTTGATATATGTAATCTATTTGTTTACTCTTTCCAAGTAGGTTGTCTTTTAAACAATAACTTGTAAACAAGGAAGGTTAATTTAGATGATTTCCCAGAGAGTCTTTTTGCCCCAAAACATATCATTCTCATTTTAACTAAGTTTAATATACAGTTAGAGTCTTCCATGTCACCCAATGTTTTTTCTCTTTGTGCCCCTCATGGTTTATTCTTCCAGCAGTGTTTTATTGTACGATAAACATGTGCTATCTCAGTTGACCAATCAGACTTGACACTGTCTGAAACATTCAAGACAAACAACTTGTCTGACCAGTTGAGAAAAGGCACAAGCCATAATGTCTAATTTTTCATATCTGCTGCTATGGTAAGACACTTGTTCAATGTAACAAACTAATGTTAAAAAACCAAACTAATTTAAAGGGACACTGATCTAAAGCAATTCCCCGGGACTGGTTGTTGCCTTTGTTATTGTTTTTTCCTGTGAGTTCCCGAATGCTACGCAACGCAACTGAGCGTGACAAAAGACTGGGCTACCGTCTGCAAGGACAGCTAAATACACTCGGGGGCAATATGTGTTTTACTCATTTTTGAACACTGATTGGTTAACCATGATCTATAAAGATTTCGACAAAGGGCTCATGTTAATTAATTTCTTCAGCCTAGACAAACAGACAAAAAGAATGGCATAGCTCATCGGATGTCGTCATTTGGAAATCCCCCTGATTTTTATAGTTTAATGATGAAAAAAAAGTATCCATGCAGTGAAAGTATTTTCGGATTTCTGACTGCGTTGATAATACAATTATTACTCCTTTGTCATCCCTTGTACTGTCATCCACGTTTTCTGGTGTAACCCTACACGTGTGTATTTGTCGTCATTCACTTGATGCTCAGGCAATGAATTTATTACAGGTACAATTAGTGGTAGCACCACTCAGAACACCTGACAAAGGTTCCCATTTGGCATTTATTTTGTATAGGGTAATTATTCAATCGAAATCAAGATTTGAAGTGAGGTGAAATGTGTGTTGTGTTGAGATGAATGATCAGTTGATTTACCTTTTTGTAAATCAACGGATCGTTCGTAGTCATCAAAGGATTAAAAGAAAATACATTGATTGATTAATCACTGTTATCTTGCACAATGGATATGTCAAAAGCGAGTGTTTACATGTCTAGGTTTACTAAAAGAAAGGAAATACACTCATATCATGGCGCGAAGTGCCGATGTAAAAACAACATACTTCGTTCAAAGGGTTAACAGATAACACGTTGATTGATTGCTTATCGTTATCCAACTCAATGGATTTTTTAGGAACCGTGGACGTTATGAAAATAGTTGTCACATGGGCTTTCTCAGCCGACCTTTGAGACTTAACACCCATGTGAAACACCTGAAACAATCTTAGTGATCAGTTGAGAAACGAACACGGGTTATAATATCCTGAAACGATATATATATTTAAAAATATTTGATCGTTACAGAGACAGTAAGTTTCTTTGTACAGCTGCAGACTTGTGGGATATTGTTCCTTTGTGTGAATATTCACGGATTCATTCCTCGAACAAGGAAGCTGCCTAAAATTATACACATAAATTTGGAAGGTTGTAATTATGATATTTGCATTTTATTTGTCGTCATTTGCTGTAGCAATGGACAGATTCATTCTTGTTCCTCTACGTCTCGGTTGGGAAGTTCTTCAATGAGCGATAGACGTTGTTTTCACAAATCTTTTCCTTTGTAACCGTGCATATATTACAGTCAATTTGTAAAATGTGATTCTCTCTGGCAATTTATAAAATGTGTTAACGATCACAATAGATTATTATGTAGGATTAGAAGCCAAAGAATATGGAAATGTACTTTTCATCATAACATTTTTAGTCTCTTGGTGATGATTTTAAACATAAAATTGTTTGGAATTCGTTGTCATAATACAGATGGACATATTTTTCAGTCAATTTGAATATTGAGGCGTTTAATAAATTTCCTTAGTGAAAATTTTGTACATTTTGACTGTAAAAATATAAACATGATAAAATAAGCAATGCTCAGGAGAAATATTTACTTTGTGTTGCAAGTCAAAATAGTGTAAAGGAAAATAGCACAATTACCAAGCAAGTGACTTTTCAAAATTTCGTCACCATGACCAATGCTACCCACAAAGATACCTACATTTCCTTATTTTTTCCAAAAACTGTATTTCATTTTGTTGATCAATGTGACCATACGCCCTTATACTATCAATAAAAGTGACAAATGCGCTTGCGAATTGCTCAGCACAGGTCGCGAACTAGTCTAGGTTTCTGCTATATCATCCGGGTACTCACGGGAAAAAACAATAACAAAGGCAACAACCAGTCCCGGGGAATTGCTTTAGATCAGTGCCCCTTTAAATTAGTTTGTTTTTTTAATATTAGTTTGTTACATTGAACAAGTGTCTTACCATAGCAGCAGATTTACAGGACACACAGATACATTAATAACTCCTCAAACACGACAAGTGCCTAATATTATGCATATATCTTTTATCAGTTGTAATTACGATACATGCTTTTTATTTTCATTCATTTGATGTGGCACTTAACAGAACCACTCAAATTTCTTTAAGTAATCTTGGTAGATTTCTTCTATGCAAGACAATCAATTGTTACAACATAACCTTTTTGTTTATATAGGTGATAACACACGTTAGAATAAGCAACGCTACTAGTTGTGTTACAAGTAAAAAAAGTGTAAACTTGTTGTCAACACCAATGATGTGAATCCACGAAAATGCCTACATTTCATTATTAATTCCACGACAAAGATCATTTCATTTTTCTTCATCAATGTTTCCAAATTACTTTACTTCTTGTTCTTGCCCTGACAGCATGAAAACAAACATCACCAGTGATGATCATGCTATATTATACAAATAACACACAGGGTGTGCACCACGCAACACGAAAAATTAGTCAATAAAATGTAACCAACTTCTGTATGCCACCACCATTCAAAACAAACAAAAGGCCAGTCTACCCTGTGTGAACCTGGAGATACAAAGCAGTAATCTTCAACAATATTGATTAAATGTTACACAAATTATCCTCTTAAGGAAATCTGTGTAAACCAATATTGTTGGATTACACTAGTGTAGTGACCCACCCTTCATAATAGAGTAGTACTATTATCCAAATTTTGTAACAATATTGCAAACCTGCGACTTTCTAGCCCTAGCTGCATTATAAACATGATAAACATCTCTAGTGACAAGAAATGGGGAGATATCCAAAGAAATATAGAAATGTATAATTACCTGAAACCAACAAAACTGCAAGTATTCGTATGGTTTCCTCTTCTGGAATGTAGAGAATATCCTATCCCTTGGGTCTGGGTAAATTCTGTCACCGAACTTATGCCTTTTGCATCTTCTTATACAATCGGAATTTTCTATTATTCTCTCAAACACAGAAAATTCCACCATTTCTGGGGTCACTTCTCGAATCGTTGTACTCTTTTTGCACTGAATCCGACAGTCGATAACAGTATCTTTATAAAACGTGTAATCTTTAATTGCGTCTTCCAAGGAACTCGCACACAAGAACCACGTCTGGTCATTGTAGGCATCAACACCCGTGGAGTACAGAGTAGCAAAAGTTTTCTTGGGTTTGATATACACAGTTTTCTCTGTCGCTAGGATGAATGGCAAAAATATCAAAAAAATGATTTTCCTTGCCATACTTATGTTGCAGCTGAGACGACGCTCCTTCCCCGATGCGTACGTGACACGAAGGGATGCCATTTTGGAAACTTCCCGCAACTTCACCGTCTAACCGGTGAACAGTCACGTGTGTTTCCACCGAATAAAGGATCCACCAAGACTTAGCTGCAAGTCTGTTGTGCGAGTTTGTATACTACATTGCGCTACGCCTCGGCATAGCGGCCTCGTAGCATACATGGGTAATTGTTTGGAGTTTGTGTTTTTGTTTTTGTTTTTGGGGGGGGGTTGTTGTTTTGTTTTTTGGGGGTTTTTTTTGGAGGGGTTGCTTTTGGAATTGCAATTCCAGTGTGTGTGTCTGAGTGGGATATCATGTTAAACTGTAGAATGTCAATTATATAATCATCTCAATGGGATGAGGATAAGCCAACCTTATGCATACCTGTTGTGCACCCTGCCGTTTCACAAGATGCTCTTCATTTCTGTTCAGTGGTATTCGTGTGGCTTTCCAATCAAAGTTACTGCGATTAAAATACACAGGTTCAATTTTCAATCGTTTGCTTTGAATGTGCACCGATTTCTCTGGCGAAAACGGCTACTATGTGTAGGGCGAAAACGGCACCTCTAATTTTGATAACGATAACAACGATTTTTAATATATATGGTTTATTTACATTGTATTTGATGTATTTACATGTTATTGGATGTATGTGATGTATTTACATTGTATTTCCTGTTTTCACAGATAAGTACATATGTTCATATATACAGTTCTTCAGTTTTGTCGGCATGTCCATCGTCATCATCGTGTTCACAATATTGGCCCATGTACAACCGAACAGGATCTGGGAGAGAAGGTGGGATGAGCAATCCACAAAGCAACAAGCTACATTGTGAGAACGTAATGAGTGACATGCACATACCGATGTCAGAAACCACAAGGAACAAATTATTATAACACCGGGGCATGGGATCTCCCAAAGTTTTTGTTACTATTTCTAGAATTTGTACCAGCTGCTATTTCCCAAAGAATGCCGAGTATCAAACAAAAGCTGTATTGTATGGTAAACAATTCTGAAATTAATGGAACTCGGAAATTGCTAAAGGGTGTGGCATCACCATATTAACTACGAGCGATATAACATAGGAACCGCGAGGAACCGGTATTGGTTTCTAAGTCAACGTGGCATGTTTCCTGTACACGTTGATACAAAAGAGCCCTCTTTTACCTGACCCTTACTACTCCCACACAACAAGAAGATATACTCTCTAACGTAATTTGGCAGGACTGACTGTAATTTTCCCCACTTATCTACTCCAATCCATAGATGTTTGATTGACACGTTTTAATAGTTAAAAATATATGTGTGCAATATTGCAAATCATATTGCCCCATATCACGGACTTAATTCCGGGCCAACATACACAGAACATTCTGGGGTAAACTCGGGAAATCGGAAGCGGAATAAATGTTGAAATTGATAGAATATTAATAATTTATAGAATATTCAAGATATGTCTACTTCCGTTATTTATGAATCAGGCAACAAATCTCGCCGACGACACATCATACTACTTACAGATGCTCGATGTCCGTATTTATAACCAAACACATACAGTATGTCACAACTAGTATCCCCAATGTCTCTTTTCCTTTCACCGACAAGACCGAGTTATGACCCACCGTGGTGTATTATACATTTACGCTCGGCGTTAATTACACTATTTAACTAAAAGACACGCTGAAGCTCGGATTGTAGTCCCCGCCACTTAAAATAGAATCACGAAATATTGATTAATTGCAAAGTGTGCATTTCAAGAAATATCCATTGTCTTAGCGATATACATCGTCTTTGAGTTTTTATCACGTGTTTACAATCCACCGAGGAACTGCGGGCGACAATACGTGTGCAAAAACCTTCACCCCTATACCGTAATGAACTCATCCATGCAATGCCATTGTCAACAAACAAGGAATAATTTTAGACGAGTAGTTTATTATGACATAATATAAATTGATAACGCATATTTGACACTTCTCACAATGTAAAATCTTTATAATTGACATTTGATCAGAATGACAAGATTCGATCCCCAAATAATCTTATTATACATACATACAAACACACACACACACACACACACGCACACACATATACATGTCACCCAGCAGCATCAAGGAGCGGGCTTACTACGTTCCCTGAGTCTGCGGATACGTTGCTCCAGTTCACGGGAGATCTTTCCTGGTGGGGGTCGGGCGCCATGCAGGTTCGGAGCCAGCTTGTTTCGTTCTGTTTTCTCCAGTAGTTGCAGGGTCTTGATCACTTGGGACAGTTCTGTTATGTCCTATAGTAACTGTCCAATGTACGGGAAGGTCATCATCTGGCAGTTTATCTTTCATTTGAAAAATTGTTGTTTGTTTCAATCTTTTACATAATTGGCTTGCTCACCAGCTGCTCATGGAGATTAGATAACAATAGGAGAACAATGAATCAACGCACCTATATTTCTTTTTCAAAACTCTTAACTTATCAAACACAATACTTACTAATTTTTATTTTTTTTAAATATATATGTTTATTGATATATATTACTGGGGCGGTCGGGTAGCCTAGTGGTTAAAGCGTTCGCTCGTCACGCCGAAGACCCGGGTTCGATTCCCGACATGGGTACAATGTGTGAAGCCCATTTCTGGTTTCCCCCGCCGTGATATTGCTGGAATATTGCTAAAAGCGGCGTAAAACCAAACTCACTCACTCACTCATATATCTTACTAACTGTGGACTTCCTCTTATTCTTGTTCAGCCTTTTCCATAACTGGGGGGCGGTCGGGTAGCCTAGTGGTTAAAAATCAACGTGATCTTAATCATAGTATAATATAGTCACCTGAGTCTAAATACATGTTACAAATACATTGCTAAAGATTTAATAACTTTTTCATTGTTCGAATTCAACAAATTGATCATCAATTGCTTGTCTTTGTGTGTAATATCTAAATTAGGTAGAAACTTTAATCTCAACGTTTTATATTTTTCACATATAAAAAGAACATGAAACTCGTCTTCAATCTCCTGGTTGGTACAGTTAGAACATATATAATTTTCAAAATCACTATCCTTGGTTCTACGATATTTATTGTCAAGGAAGTTACAGAGAGATATTCTAAATTTACAAATAGCTCTCAATTGAGTTTTATCTTGTAATATGCTTAAATATGTTTCCGGTTGAAACAATGATTTAATACCAGCATAATGCTTGAGAAAGTGTGAAGAGGAAACTTGTTGGTGCCAGTTTTGCTGAAATATGTCTAATAATCTGTGTTTAAATTTGAGCAAAAATAGTTTTCATTACCGGTGTCTTGTGAGATCCATACAAAAGAAAATCCAGTATCAAATAATATGCTTTTTACACCAGACACCCAATTCGTTTTCCCTTCATCATCTAATTGTTTTAGCATTTTGTAACATTGAAATGGGTACCTGTGAGCTTCCATTTTTAATAATTTTATCCAATATTTAACAACACGCAGCTGGCTATGTACGTATATACTACAGCGACCAGTTTCACCAAGTACTGCCTTATTTGAAGCAAATTTACCAATGCATAAAAACTGCTTATACTAGAAAGTGTGAACTTTCTCAATAGATTCAAAATATTTAATGCCCCATATTTCCGAGCCGTACAACAAAATGGGTAGAATTTTACCATCAAATATCGAATTTGCTGTTGAAAATGAGATATATTTATTTTCCTTGAATAATTTATAAATAGGAAACATTGCCTTAGATGCCTGTAGCGCTAATGTCTTACAAGCCTTGGACCAATTTAATCTTGAGGACATTAATAGTCCTAAATACTTATAATAACTTGCAACTTTTAAATGTTTATCACCATGTATCCAATTTTCATGCTTCGATACAATTCCACCATTTCTAAAAACAATAACATTTGTTTTGTCAAGGTTTACTTCTAAACCCCACTTAAAACAAAAGGACTGCAATACATTAAGCTGTTTCTGCAAGCCTACTACATAGTAGGCCACCAGAGCAACATCATCCGCGAACAACAGTAGCATAATGTCTTGTGTCACAAACACACCATGATGACATTCTTTGTAAATTTCAGAACAAGTTCGTTTATAAAAAAGATGAATAAGACTGGACTGAAGATGCATCCTTGACGAACACCACTGGAAGTAGTAAAGCAAGGAGTTGAATGAGGAATACATATTCTTAAGAGCTATTGACAGTTTTCCACGACATTACTAGTGATCAAAAGGTACAGCAGGGTTTTATCAACGTAATCAAAAGCTTTGCGGAAATCAACAAAGGCGCAATAAAAACGACCTCTAGGTTTACATAAAATATTTGGAGCAAAGTGACTGTAGAACAAAGATATTGTCAACTGTAGAATACCCTGCTTGAGCTTCAGATGTCATATCATTTATTTCAAGCCAAATTCTAAGTCGTTTTTCAATAATAAATGCAAATAGTTTTCCCATGACATTTAAAAGAGATATACTTCTGTAATTGTTTGGTTGACTGACATTTCCTGATTTGTATAAAGACATTATCATTCCAATATTCCGTGCATCGGGGAAAATACCCGTATCAAGGATTTTATTGAATAAAAGCAACAAATATGGTATTAAAAAATCTCCTGATATTTTGTAAAATTCTGGTGGGACTCCATCAACGCCTGACGCCTTACCATTATTAAGACTTTGTAATGCTTCTCTCACTTCTTGTTCTGTGATCTCACCAGATAACAATTCCTCCGTGAATGGAAGATCATTACATGCATCACACATATGAGTATCTAAAAAATCAGATATTGATAGATCAAATTCTGTTTTGGCCGTCATGCACATCGGATTCAATAAATTATGAAAATATGAAAGCCATAAATTAGGAGTTATATAACTGTCTGGTGATTTTTTACGAAACGACTTTTTAAGTATTTTCCAAAACGTTTTACAATCTCATGATGCGCTGCTAACTTAATTTCTTCATTCACTTTTATGTCATTCAGTTTCTTCTTACGTTCACAAATCTTTTTAAATTCTGCTTTTGCAGTTACATATTTGTGCAGGTTCAAATCACACTTATGATTTCTGAAGTTGTTGAGATATAAATACTTTCTAGATTTCATATTCTGACACTCGCTTGATAATGAGCTTAGTAACTGCTGCGTTAAGGTTATCAATCAAAATAACTGCAAACTCATTAAACATTTCTCCACTTAACGTATTACCGAGATGGAGGTGGTAGGAAACAACTGGATCAGGAGGAAGTCTATATTTTGGTACAGGGGTTAATGAGGCAGATGCAGCGTTGACACTATCGTTTTGTTGAAAAGAACAAGGAGTAAAATCTTTGAAGTGACAGACACTAGGCAAGTGTTCTGAGTTGGTTCGTTCAACCACTGACATATCTGTAATAGATTCAAATAAACTCTATGAAACAATTTAATAATCTACAGTACTGCTTCCTGTGTGAGAAATGAAAGTAAGATTGCCTGGACTATCTGATTTTGTCCTACCATTACCGATGTGAACCCCAAGTAACTTACACAGGTCAAGTAAGGCTCTACCATAGTTATTTATATGAAAATCACTGACACATCGTTGTTGGTAAAATTCATCGGAAGTTTATTCGTTATCAATAGGTAGATAATCTATTTCATCATCTATCAAATAATCTAATTCCTGACCAGTCCTTGCATTAAAATCTCCACTTAGGATGAATTTACACAAGTCACCATAATCATGGATAATATGTATTAACTGGCGTTCTAACTTGTCTACACCACTGTCCTCCTCATAAGAATATACAGGAGAATCCTCAGGGTGGATGTAAACCAGAAATGTTGGAAAGGGAGATAATTCATCCTTCATTCTGAAAACCAGAGCGTCATCCCAAAGGGAGGAAACTCGTTCAAAATATTGTGACAAGTGATGTTTAATACAAACGGAAATGCCACCTGAGAACCGACAACGGTTTACAGATCGCTTAGCCTTACATTCGAAAATGTTGTAATTACTGAAATTGTTGTTTAACAAAGATATAGCATCATCATAGTTTCCAAGAGACAAATTATATCAAACGTTTTACAAAATGAAGTAAAATCAGAACATTCAGCTTTTGATCTCAAGCCGTGAATATTCCAAGTACAGATGCCAGTTGTGATGTCCACATGTACATCATCGGCTTGACCATTCCTGGCTGAAACACTGGGGTCAGATTGATACTCTGTGTTCTGAGACTTGGTAGTACTGTCAAGTACTCTATCTGTTGCTACTGTAACTATCACATTATTAACAGTACCTGACGTACCGGTAACATTTGTAGTAATGTTTGTACACTTGTCAGAAGTACCAACAAAACTATGACCTAGGAATGTAAAGCAAGCGTTTTTCCCATCATGGTGATTTTTACTAGTAGTACTCTATTTATGACTGTAGCCATGGCCGCATCCCTAGTCTCTCTCGGCCTGGGTATAAGCACTCCCTACTGAAGCTGTTTCTGCGATAGGCTGTCTGCGTGACACCCAGGGACGTCTTTGTCCCACATTACAGAGGCCCTCCTCTTCCTCATCCAACACAAACACAGATCCCTCGATCACCAGCTTATCATAGCTCAGATAGGCAGTTTTACCATCGTCTCTGGCCTGCTTCATGAAGGGAAACAATTTTGATCGCATATTTCGAACTCTCTGCGTAAAATCATCAGCTACTCTAAAGTCCTTATTCATTTTTAACTCTTTCCTTGCCACATCGAAAACCTGAGATTTATCCTTATAAAAAGAAAAGCTCACTATTATGGGCCTGTTTGTTGACTTTGAGTGTAATCCATGTGCTCTTTCAATGTTGATAGAATCAGCTGAGTCAAGATGGAGTGCTGAGGCCATAAAATCTCCAACTGCCTTCTCACTCTCTGCCCAAGTCTCACCTTTCTTGGCGGGTATGCCTTGAAAAAATCAAATTATTTCCACGTGATTGGGCCTCCATATTATCCGTCTTGGTCTCCAAATCAAACACTTTCTTCTTAAAAAAGTCATTTTCTTTTTCCAAATCGCATAACCTTTCATCTTAGACCTGTATGAAATCGTCTATTTTCTGATTGAGCCGAGCAATTTGTGATGGTATTGTTGTCAGTGTAATAGCGAGATCAATGAGGGTAATGGATGCACTGTCAGAATTCGATGGGGTAATTACTTGACCAGAGACGTTGCGAGAAGAAAGTCTGGTCTGTACACCTTCAGGTTGTTGTTTCAGGGGACCGGGGTTCGACTCGACATCTCCGGCGACAAGTAAAAGGGTAATAGACAAAAGCAACAGTCTAAGTCCCAGCCGGGTACCCCCTGCACTCTAAAAACAAGTGTTTCTGTTTAAACACAGAAATAAACACTGATGATGCAACACTTTATAGACACGTTCACGTGTATATAAACATACGTGTTTATGTAGATACAGGGCCGCTTAAAATTTAATGCACATTGAGACGTTTATAAATAAACACAAAAACATGTTTATACTCTTGCAACACTTTATAGACACTTATACATGTTTATGTTAGAATACATGTTCAGTGATAAACACCAATGACTGAGTCAGTAAGACTAGGGTGAGTCCTGGGTGAGACGTTTCACGAAAGTGAACCATTTTGTTCCTTTAGGTCCACAGTAGGCGTCTCCCACCACAAACTGCTGCAGCAATCCAAGCGCATGCGTGTATATGTCTGGGTAGCTCAGATCAAATACATAATACGCTTCCAGTAGCACAACTGCTGCATCCAAGATAGATGCAGCTTGGCAAACTATCTTCGTCCTGTCCACCACAATGTAGGCTGTCATGAAACTGTTGTCGTCCTTATTGACGACAATGATGAGGCGTGGCGAGGTGAATTCCTTGGATTAAAAAAATGCTTCTTTGACAGAAGCCACACCATCAACCTGAAAGTTAAACATTAGATTTAAGTTTGGGTATAAAAAGCTTTGATAAAATTGTAAAAACGTCTGCATTTAAAAAAAATGATATGATCTTTAACTAAGGATGAAAGTCAGTTGGTCATTTCCATATAGCATAACATTAAAAGCTAAAATTTAAGGGGTCACAGCATACTTTAACCACATGTGGAGAAAAATCCTCAAGGCCCCAGACTACCTTATTATTCAGCATACTGTTTGAGGGATTGAGAGACGAACCTTATGGACACTAATGATTGACTTGGACTTCTTAGCTCGTCCTTTTTCGACTGCCACAGCCTTTTCCATATATATGGTACTTTTGATATGTGAAGCTATTCAGAAGACATTATTTAACTGATAATAAGAGTGCTCACGTTAGCCTTCTTTGTATTCGCTACATGCCGCAGGAGCCATTCCACCTTCTGGCAGACATCTTGTCTGGCCTGTTCCTCCTCCTTTTCTGGGTACACCCTAGCAAAGAATTCCGACAGCACCTGTGAATGAATAACAGAGTATGAAATGACAAAAGTCTAGTCATTTTACAGGTAATCTATTGAATATAATCCATTCCTTCATTTGCACATGAAGTTTACAATTGTTCTCTGAAACTGTACAGTGTTTTGATAATAATATTTGGAGACATCGTGGACTACCAACAGCATGTTCCTATCCTCTGTCACTTCTCAGTACTCACATGTTGTCCTTCTGAGACACAGGGATACGCCTCAATTATGGGCTGGATCGTTCCGTCTGGTAGAGAAGTCATCCACCTTTTTCTGTACTGACGTAGGTGCCGGAGAAGCAGCTTGATGTGAGTGTTGCTTGGTTTGGCCTTGTCCCATTCAGCTTGAAGTTCTTTGAGATTGACAGAATATTCTTCTTCAGACAAGAGATCGTCATTAGAAACAGTGACTTCTCTGTATCGGAAATATTGTGTGAAGGGAGACATACCCACATGACAGTAGACCTGCCTTCACTGAAGACGGAAGGTGAACCTGCAGTTGTTTAGAAAATTAAGGATATACACAACAACAATCTAGGTAGGCCTATATACCAATCTAGATTCAAACAAGACCTGCGTGAACTCTGATATTGTGTTTTCCACTAGTTAATATAATAAAATTTCACTTCAGTTTTGCAATACTACTTACGCAATTTTGTAAACGGATGTACACTTAAAAATACGTGTGTGTGTATCTTGTATCTCAAACTTGTTTTACACCAGTGACGTAAAATATGCATTTGCGTCCAGGAACAAACACTTCAACATGTCTGTACTAAAAACTTGTATGTGGTGCGAAAAAGAACAAACGGGTGTGCATTTATGAATACACATGTGTGTGTTGGTTGTATGGCAAACTGTGGTGATTATTAGGCACCAGTGACGTAAGATATACACTAGCGTTTAGGAACAAGCACTTCAACATGTCTCTAGAAAACGTTTGTTTTTAGAGTAGTAGTTTTATACCGGGGTATCTAGCGCTGACTCGTCGACCTCGTGGACAAAAAAGTCTTATTCTAACTCTCCAAATACTAATATCTATCCCCATAACTGATTTGCGGAATCACCATACACTTAGACAGCATATGCACCTCCGTTTGTTTGGAAAACCTTTCTTCTCTTCCCACAATTTCCGATTTTTTTCCGGAGCATTGAAACAACAACATTAGATAACAATAGCCTGACTATGAACACAACTATTTTCTTCAAAAGAGTAAGAACTTCAGAAAACGCACAGAGTTCCCCTTTCATGCATCTACTGGGTGTTGAGAGGAAATATATAAAAAACAACATGTTTCAAAATAACTCACATGTTTTTCAACAGAGAGTAAAGTAATAATAACATACAATCTTCTTTGGACTAGTCCACAATTAATGTAAGGTGTGTATATGTCATAGTGCAGGCAGCGTGTACTGAAACCCAGCTTTACTGAAGGCGACTACAAATGGAGATGCATTTGGGTTTATTTCGTTTCGTAAGGCTTTTTAATCACATTCGTTACATTTACTTCAAAATTTGTTTGTAGTTTAACGCCACACTCAGCAATATTCCAGCTATATGACGGCGGTCTGTAAAACTCAAATCAAATCAGCGAGCCCGTAAGTCGCCTCTTACGACAAGCATAGTCGCCTTTTACGGCAAGTATGGGTTGCTAAAGACCTATTCTAATCTGGATCTTCACGGGAACTGATCTTATGCAGATAGATCGAAGTGGCTGGGTTTCTACACTTTTCGTGTTTGTCTATTGGATTTTTAGTATCTGTCGGGTAGGACAGGATATCCAAGTACACATTACTTTTATGAACTCTCTTGAAGGAAAAGCTTATTATTCCGGTACATGTGTGTCATTATGGTATGCTTGTTTTGTGCAAACCACTTCAATAGTTTCTTTATTACTTCATTTATTCAAAACATCTAAATGTTTCAATATGACTCCAAAGTGCACCGAAGTTACATCTCCTTTGTCTGTTTAATATATTCAGCAAACCTTCGGCGTATCCCCTCTCACCATAAGCCCCCTCCGGGGAGGACCCTTAGTCCCCAGAGCTATCACAAAATGTCCTTTAACACCTCCTTACGTGTCCTTACGTATGTACATGTACCATGGTCACGAACCTTGCACAACATGGCGTGATTACTTTACCTACAAAACCTGACTGACATGGTCCATCACCTCACCAGCGACCACGTCGACGATGAAGAATCTGTGCGTAAGTGACAGAGCGAGTCTCCATAACTGGAACAGTGGCCACTCGGTTGGTCCCGGTGTGCATTTGGTCGTCCCCTTTTTCGAAACTGATTAGATTCTGTCTGGTCCAATCCAGTCAGTTTGCAGACCCCCTTCTCCGATACTGATCAGATTCTGTTTGGTCCAATCCATTCAGTTTGCAGACCCCCTTCTCCGAACTGATTAGATTCTGTTTGGTCCAATCCATTCAGTTTGCAGACCCACTTCTCCGAAACTGATTAGATTCTGTCTGATCCAATCCATTCAGTTTGCAGACCCCTTCTTCGAAACGGATCAGATTCTGTCTGGTTCAATCAAGTCAGTTTTCCTCATTTCCTCGCTGTGTTCCTCGTGTAAAAGGACTTTATCCCCAATCTCAAAGTTCTCAGCTTTGTCATGATATACATGTCTCTTCGGCGCTCATTCTTTCCAGCTTAAATTCTCTGCTTGTGTGAGGAAGATTGAGGAAAGATCTGGCTCTTTTATTTTTGCCTCTTCGTGAGAAGCATCAACAGTTCTACGGGCTACCTAGCCTTGCGTCCAAAGACCAGTGAAAACAAAATGCATTCAGTGCATTGGTGCTCAGCTGTTCTGTAAGTGAAAAGCGCGTATGGTAGTTTCTCTTACCAGTCATTCTGGTCTTCATTAACGAGACGCTTTTCATTTGTCCTCCAGTCTGTGGGTGGTATGCTGAGGAGTTTCTGTGCCCAATTCCCATTTGATGACAAAATCTCATTAATCTCATTACAGAATTCTAGGCCCTGGCCAGTGGTGATAATCTGTCTGCCCCATGCATAAAGACACATTCAGTAAGAATTTTCAATACAGACTAGGCAGACGTGTTGTCGCATGCAGCATCAACCCACTGTGTGATATATCGGTTACATGATAATGTCACCTCAAACGATGGCCAACGATGTCCATCCCGATCTGCTGAATCTGGTGCTAGTATAGGACGCAGCTGTTTCCCTCTGACCCTCGTGTCATGTGCATTGATCCCACTCGACAATAAATGTTGAACATCTTTGAACGACTGCTTCCAGTGACATCGCCCATGAATATTTACACCAGAATAGAATATAAAATACATTAGAGTCCTGACTGTGAATAGTAGGATTTGTAATGGGAATTTGTTTAAACATACCTTATTCTCATGAAAAGGATTGGACACAAGGTATCACAACTTCGAACGCCCTCTCCCATAGATTTACATGTATGCTTATTTACAATTTATAAATTAGATGACAGAAAAAAAGAAAAGAAACGAAATACAGAAACGTATGCACTTTAGCATTGCTCCCTCAAACCTTTTTTTTTTGTTTATACACGTATGTACACTTCTAAAAATGTTTCCGTTCACATGATTAGGTAAAACTGCATTGCCGACTAGCATCAGGTCAACATTTACATCACAAGTATCTGTCACATTAACAATAGTGAGTGAGTGCATCAGTGCGCTCTAGCTGATTTTTAAAAAAATGGACGTTCAGTAAAAACATTATATGAATGTTTTTCATATTGGTTTACACATCGACATTTTGGATCTAAATAAGTCAGTTTTTAATTCACTATCACCATGTCTTAATGTTGTATGTATTATGTTATTTCCCTGAGACCATATGAGAAATATGATGGAACTGTAGATTTATCTGTTCTTAAACTGGATTTAAATCGAGAGAAAGTTTCAATATTCCCTTTTTGAATTGGCAAATGTATTCCACAATTTAATAGAGGATGATATAAAAGAGGAATTTGTTTCGCAAATACCTTCTGAAAATAAAAGAATAAACAAGATGACGTAATCACAAGTATTGTCATAACTACGTGTTTTTGCTTTACGGGGCCCTACAACAGTTACTACAGTGTCTTGCCGTCCCGTGTCATCACCGTCAGTTAACGAGACACAACTACAGTTACTACAGTGTCTTGCCGTCCCGTGTCATCACGGTCAGTTAACGAGACACAACTACAGTTACTACAGTGTCTTGCCGTCCCGTGTCATCACGGTCAGTTAACGGGACCCAACTACAGTTACTACAGTGTCTTGTCGTCCCGGGTCATCACGGTCAGTTAACGGGACACAACTACAGTTACCACAGTGTCTTGTCGTCCCGTGTCATCACGGTCAGTTAACGGGACACAACTACAGTTACTACAGTGTCTTGCCGTCCCGTGTCATCACGGTCAGTTAACGAGACACAACTACAGTTACTACAGTGTCTTGTCGTCCCGTGTCATCACGGTCAGTTAACGAGACACAACTACAGTTACTACAGTGTCTTGCCGTCCCGTGTCATCACGGTCAGTTAACGAGACACAACTACAGTTACTACAGTGTCTTGCCGTCCCGTGTCATCACGGTCAGTTAACGGGACCCAATACAGTTACTACAGTGTCTTGCCGTCCCGTGTCATCACGGTCAGTTAACGGGACCCAACTACAGTTACTACAGTGTCTTGCCGTCCCGTGTCATCACGGTCAGTTAACGCGACCCAACTACAGTTACTACAGTGTCTTGTCGTCCCGGGTCATCATGGTCAGTTAACGGGACACAACTACAGTTACTACAGTGTCTTGTCGTCCCGTGTCATCACGGTCAGTTAACGGGACCCAACTACAGTTACTACAGTGTCTTGCCGTCCCGTGTCATCACGGTCAGTTAACGAGACACAACTACAGTTACTACAGTGTCTTGTCGTCCCGTGTCATCACGGTCAGTTAACGAGACACAACTACAGTTACTACAGTGTCTTGCCGTCCCGTGTCATCACGGTCAGCTAACGCGACCCAACTACAGTTACTACAGTGTCTTGTCGTCCCGTGTCATCACGGTCAGCTAACGCGACCCAACTACAGTTACTACAGTGTCTTGTCGTCCCGTGTCGTCACGGTCAGTAAGCCAGAATTTCTCTAAGTCAAGGAGTCAGGGGTCATTCGACTACCGGGGGCACGGGTGGACACGTCTGAGGCCCTGCGATTCACTGTACATAGTTGCGTCCCTTGGGCAAGCCAGAAACCTATGATTGTAAGGTAGGGTTGTCGCATTAGCCCTCCAGAAGGTAAGGTTGTCGCGGTAAGACAACGCTTTGTATGAATTGAATAACAAAGCCGCCAGTGTTGACACAGAAATGGAGAATAACTTATGATTGATAATTACGCAGACCGTGTAGGTAGTTAAAGTTGAAGCCTCCTCCCAAACATTGCTCATAGGGGGCACGGCTGGCCCAGTCGTCTTAGGCGCCGCGTTGCGTCCCTTGGGCAAGCCAGAAAACCTATGATTGTACGTTCGAATCCCGATTCGCCCCGATTATGTTTCTAGGTTTGTCAGCACCATACCTGTGCTCGTGGGTTTCACTGAACTGGTAAACGCCTGAGACCTGCATCACCTTGGGCTTTCCTCCCACATTAAGCTGACACACTGGAATACTGTTAAAAGCAGCGTTAAACCCAACTCACTCACTCACTGATTTTGAAACATCTCAGGGATATGGAATCATGCATATCTCCTTAATAGCACAGGAAATTGTTGGACACATTAGTATGTCATGTGAAGGGACATGGTCATGCACAACTTCATAGTCTGAAAATAATGTTACTGTAGGTTAATGAAACTAAATAATGTCTTAGTATGACTGGAATACTGTTAAAAGCGGCCTTAACCCCAACTCACCCACTCATTGGACCACCGTTACTCCTACTTATCCCAAAGACATTCATGTACTCTGCCACAGGGACGCTTGTTTTGATTAATAACTACAACTACTTATCACTCAATGGGGTTACTATATAGCATGTTCATTATAGTTCGTGCTTGCAGCTATAGTGGTTTCTGTGAAAACTTGTCCACATTCGGGGTTCTATGCAAAATACTGCTATCCACGGCCAGTATGACATGTCCGGTTGTGTGCAAGGCATTAGCCCTCCGGAAACGAGCACTGCCACCATTCAAAGCCGTTGCCATGGAAAACTGTTTATGTTAAAAAATCCCAAACTATCAAAAGGCACCAGTTTACCACTAGATCTATCCATGTGCAAAGTTTGGTTAAGATATCACTCATTGTTTTTTAGTTCTGCTCCGGAAACGAAACGGGACGGAGGGACACCACCCATTCTTGTATCCCCCTTCCACTTCGTGGCGGGGGATAATAATCAGTAATATTAAAGAGAAACTACAATTATTGACATGAAAAGTAGGGTCTATATAATACGTTCCCCATTAGTTAAAAAGTAAATAAATCGATATTTCAATCTAAGAATCGCATCGGTTTTTACATTAGTGCTACATGATTCAACACTGAAATACTGACCTATACTAGGCAGACCATGTATCTGTATCGTATTCCTTTATTTGATGTGAAGTAAAAACATATTTATCCATTATTTGAACCAAACGTCACTCCGGTTCATCACATAAACGGTACATTATACAACATTTGACATATGACCGAGGCACATCGTGGATCTGTATCGTATGCCCTCATTGGCTTTGGAGTACAGCTTAATTTATTCATTATTGTATTCAAACGTCACTCAGGTTCGTTACATACAACGTAGTACGTTGGTCAAGTTGAGATGCGGTTCATCACCACTGGAGACTCCACTACTAAAAGTTAATGCCGTTATTGTGACTTGAATACTACCGAAGATGAATGCCCTTTCCTGACAACGTGCCCGTTCTACTCAGATATCAGGCACCACCTGCAACTGTAGTTAACCCTACATGTTATTGAGCCGTGGTGTGTCTGCTTGTATTTATAGATAGTCCGCATTAAACGTTCTGCCCGGTAACATACCTTCTGGACTGTTCATACTTTCTGGGTTGTGACACACGTTGTGCGCTGCAACAAACTGGTGTAACTGCAATAATATATATGTAATGTGATAGGAGTTAGGCCCCCAGTTTATCATCCTGCCACCAGTGTGCATGAAGCCCAATCTCATTAAAATCATATCGAGAACGAGATCCAAGATCTGATTATAATGTGATTGGGCTTCTTGTACACTGGTGGCTAGTTCTCGCCACAAACCTTTGTTTAGCGGTAGCGAGAACTAAGATCTGATATTAATGAGATTGGCGGTAGCGAGAACTAAGATCTGATATTAATGAGATTGGCGGTAGCGAGAACTAAGATCTGATATTAATGAGATTGGCGGTAGCGAGAACTAAGATCTGATTTTAATGAGATTGGCAAGAAGCCATAAGAAGAGTCTTGAAAAGGTTTACGCTGACTTTATTTTCCCCACATGCATTGCGTTTTTTTAATCAGATCGGTTGGAGATTGCAGACTCATTGAAAAGCACCTAACATTTCCATTGCATTCTAACCAAACCAGTCACATGATATTGAATTTAACAAAATCAGTACTTTTTTGCTAACACAACGGTCAGGCGGTTGCTATGGGCTGCCTTTCGGTAAAAAAAATACAAAGTTGAAAAAAAAGGACAAAAGTACGCAATTAAGGTCAAATATTAGGAATAAAGAACTAAATGTTACTACTAAAGGTCAAAATACAAAACAAACAGAAGCCGGTTAAACATACAAAGTTGAAATAAATGTAATACATTGTGCACCTCGGAATGTTTTACAATTGCAGCGCCATCTGGCGTTCTTTATTGTCAACGTCCTTTCGTGCTCACTGACGTTCTTTATTGAAAACGTCCTTTCGTGCTCACTGGCGTTCTTTATTGAAAACGTCCTTTCGTGCTCACTGACGTTCTTTATTGAAAACGTCCTTTCGTGTTCACTGACGTTCTTTCGAACACATTGTTCTTTCTTATCTTATGACGTCTTTTCGTAACATTTGACTATAATATTGCGTAATTTTGATATTTATTTCAACTTTGTATGTTTAATCGGCGTCTGTTTGTTTTGTATTTTGACCTTTAGTAGTAACATTTAGTTCTTTATTCCTAATATTTGACCTTAATTGCGTACTTTTGTCCTTTTTCTTTCAACTTTGTATTTTTTTACCGAATGGCAGCCCATAGGTTGCGTCTGCAACTCCCTGCATGGTTGTGGCTGAGCACAGTTGGGAGCTGTGGCTGGTGGCAGCGATAGTATTGAGAGCTCCGCGAACGGGATATCGCTGTCAGGAGCTCCGTATATCTGTAAGGAGCTTAAAGTTAAACTGGTGCCGCCGCAAGCTTGCGCTTTTCAGGGGACCCCAGTTGTAGATGTGATGTATGGGATGACTCTCTCGGCCTTTTCTGGTACAATGTATACATCAGTTGTAGACATTTGAACGTTCGCAATTTGTAATATGATACCACATCAACAATCTGAGCGAAAGGGTATTCTCTTGTCCATTGTCGCCGATATAACAATAGTTTATTGCTACATCTTCCGGTTTATTATGTCCGGATTTTATCTGGCAAACGGAAATACAATTAGTCTCATGTGTAAACAAGTCACATGGCCGGACGAACAGACAGATTAAGATCACTGTTCAATTATTTAAGCGGGATCTTTGTTCGCAGTCGTCAGCAAATTCAGAAAATACCCACTACCACGAATAAGTATAGAGTTGTGAGTTCTAAGGAACAGATCACTGATACATCTTCAAAACAAACACATTTATGCAAGCATAAGTTTGCACAACCACACATCATATTACAGAGTGACCCATCGCATATCAGGCAGTGGTCGGAGAGGTTCATGGATGCTTACAGAATGAGTGAGTTTGCTGTTGCTATGGATCCACCGGAATCTGTACGGGGAATGACTGAACTGGATAGACATATGTTCAAGAAAAAAATGAAAGTTCCAGGGCTAAAGATTCCAGCCCGTAAGGTTGGCATTCTTAAAAAGTCCACGAAGATGTCGATGTTAAAGGTTAGATTGATGAAGCCAGTAGCAGAACTATCGGATGATGATCACAACAAGAAGACGCACAAACTGATTTTACTTGATCCAGAAAAATATAAATCCTATCAGGTACAGTCTGCTGGGGTCACTCTTCATTGTAGGGATAAACCCGGAAATATTAGTGTGGCTTCTGTGTGAGAAATTATCCTCATGTAGTCACTATACTGTCTATGCTAGGGTCACTCTTCAGTGTAGGGATAAACCCTGCAATATTAGTGTGACTTCTGTGTGAGACATTATCCTCATGTAGTCACTATACTGTCTATGCTAGGGTCACTCTTCAGTGTAGGGATAAACCCTGCAATATTAGTGTGACTTCTGTGTGAGACATTATCCTCATGTAGTCACTATACTGTCTATGCTAGGGTCACTTGTCAGTGTAGGGATGAATTTGCAATATTTGTGTCACTTTTGTCTGAGACATTATCTTCAAGGGGTGCAGGCTAAAACGGCACCCCAGCAAAACGTCACTGATTTCTCGGGCAAAAACGGAACCTCTATCTCTAATATCAAAAAGAACAATTTATGCAGTAGTATATATACTTTATTTACATGCTTTATTATGTTATGTTGTAGTATATATGTTTACCTTTGGGCAGGGACAAGGTGTGTTATCTGCAGAAACATTCTTGTGATGTTGGCTGCTGGCAGAAAAGGGAGATATATATGAAATATCTGTAAAATTATTATTTATATCCTACTTACTAAAATAAATATTAAATATATTGTATACCTGTTGTCTAATTTCTTGACATGTCCGCCAGACTCAGTTTCAGCTTGACATTGAGTTGATTTGAGTGAGGGTAATTAAAACTTCAAAGCATGTGATGTTTTCATGATAAGTCGGCGAGTAAATTCGAGTAGAGGCTAATTTCGAATGTAAACTTGTTTTAAGGCAATTAACATTTCACAACTAGTTGTGTTTGCAAGTGACCATGTGACTTTAATTTCATGTATTTCAGTACCAAGGTCAAAGGTAAATTTTTTTATAAAGTGCCGTTCTCCGCATGCAATAGTAGCCGTTTTTGCTTCAGACAAGGTGCCGTTTTGCTGAGGTGACATTTTAGCTATGACCCATCTTCATGTATTCACTACTGTCTATACTTTATCTATGTCCTGTGGTATCCCCAAGCACCAATTCCCGGTATGCTCATTAAGCAATTGTCAAAGGCACACACCCCAACGATATCCTGTCCACATGGTCATGCCCAGTGATTGTCAAAAACACAAACCCTAATGATATCCTGTCCACATGGTCACGCCCAGTGATTGTTATGATCACAAACCCTATTGATATCCTGTCCACATGGTCACGCCCGGTGATTGTTATGATCACAAACCCTATTGATATCCTGTCCACATGGTCATGCCCAGTGATTGTTATGATCACAAACCCTATTGATATCCTGTCCACATGGTCATGCCCAGTGATTGTTATGTTCACAAACCCTATTGATATCCTGTCCACATGGTCATGCCCAGTGATTGTTATGTTCACAAACCCTATTGATATCCTGTCCACATGGTCATGCCCGGTGATTGTTATGTTCACAAACCCTATTGATATCCTCTCCACATGGTCATGCCCAGTGATTGTTATGTTCACAAACCCTATTGATATCCTGTCCACATGGTCATGCCCAGTGATTGTTATGATCACAAACCCTATTGATATCCTGTCCACATGGTCATGCCTGGTGATTGTTATGTTCACAAACCCTATTGATATCCTGTCCACATGGTCATGCCCGGTGATTGTTATGTTCACAAACCCTATTGATATCCTGTCCACATGGTCATGCCCAGTGATTGTTATGTTCACAAACCCTATTGATATCCTGTCCACATGGTCATGCCCGGTGATTGTTATGTTCACAAACCCTATTGATATCCTGTCCACATGGTCATGCCCGGTGATTGTTATGTTCACAAACCCTATTGATATCCTGTCCACATGGTCATGCCTGGTGATTGTTATGTTCACAAACCCTATTGATATCCTGTCCACATGGTCATGCCCGGTGATTGTTATGTTCACAAACCCTATTGATATCCTGTCCACATGGTCATGCCCGGTGATTGTTATGTTCACAAACCCTATTGATATCCTGTCCACATGGTCATGCCCGGTGATTGTTATGTTCACAAACCCTATTGATATCCTGTCCACATGGTCATGCCCGGTGATTGTTATGTTCACAAACCCTATTGATATCCTGTCCACATGGTCATGCCCGGTGATTGTTATGATCACAAACCCTATTGATATCCTGTCCACATGGTCATGCCCGGTGATTGTTATGTTCACAAACCCTAATGATATCCTGTCCACATGGTCATGCCCGGTGATTGTTATGTTCACAAACCCTATTGATATCCTGTCCACATGGTCATGCCCGGTGATTGTTATGATCACAAACCCTATTGATATCCTGTCCACATGGTCACGCCCAGTGATTGTTATGTTCACAAACCCTATTGATATCCTGTCCACATGGTCACGCCCAGTGATTGTTATGTTCACAAACCCTATTGATATCCTGTCCACATGGTCACGCCCAGTGATGTTATGATCACAAATCCTATCTCTAAGTCTATATGTTTCCTATATCCTCTTATAATTGGTGGTTAATGTTTGAAAAATACCCGTGGAAAAGATATCCACTTAATAAACAACAACAAAGGTGTTGAGTGAGGGGAATTATTTTGCAGGGCCAACAGTTGACAAGTTTGATATGGAATATGCCAAGTTTAAGATAAAATTTTGGAATGTTGTTATTGCCATATACATGAGGATCATGGATTTTAATGGAATGGTAGAAATCCTGAAAATATGACTCTATGATTAAGTAGCCGTTATTTGTTGATCAGCATAGACAACAAAATACAAGGGGACTTAAAATAAGGGTATCACACAATTTTCCCAAATATTGACAAATCTCTGTTGTAGGATCTTGAACAGTCTGACAGACAGTTGCTGCAAGAAAATGACATTCAATGTAAAGACTTTGATATGTATGATGTAGAGATGACATACGAGAACTGGAATGTACAAGACATCCTTCGGGCTGTCATACCAGTCAGTTCTGACAGTGTCACCAGCTTCAGTGTCATCGGCCACATCGCTCATCTCAACCTTAAACCTGAAGTCTATCCGTACAAGAAACTTATTGGTAAGACCAACTTAGGAGTTGTTGAGAAGTGCTTTCAAAATCAGGGCAAACCTGGGCTCTCTAGTTAGCTTCCCTATAACTTCAACAGGAACCAAAACATTATCATCAAGGTCACTAGCGTCTCTAACCCATGACCACCATGGTTTGTGAAATCCATCTTGCAAGCTTGTAACTAGTCCACTATCTTAAAGGAAACAATTCTAATAATAGCTCTGCTAAATATTTTAAAACATGATTATAAATATGAATTTGTTTGCTTCATAAACAATAGCAATAATAATAAAAAGGGGTGAAATGATACTTTGGTGCATCATGAGTTTTCATGCAACGATACGAAACATGAAACACTTTTTTCTATATTGGTACGAGACAATACACTTGCCAAAATAAATTACTTACTACTCGTTTAATGCCCCTAGCCAGGTGTTTTTGATAGTCAAATATCACAAAAATAGTCAAGAAGTTTCAACGTGATATGACGTAAATATGCATAACGCAATAGGTAGCGTATCGTGTTACCGTGCTGCATTGTTTCAATTTCATAACATATTTCTAACCTCAGGAGTTTGTTCACTTGTACTTTGAAGGCAGTAAACATTTTCAGGAACACCATTTCTTACTATTTCATCATGAGGTATTTCAACAGTTGCCAGCATGATGCTGACATAGTAGCTCTTCATTAGCCGGTATCCATATCATCTTACAAGTACAATGTCATTTTGTTCCATGTGACACCCTCCTTTCGTTTTGTTTAAAAAAATGCTAAACAGTGTACTGCCATGTTCTGTATCAATAATAGTGACCAGGTTTTCATATATAATTTCCAGTTTCTTTCTCTGCTTGGGGCACGGGTGGCCCAGTCGTCTAAGGTGCTGCGATTCGCTGTGCAGAGTTGTGTCCCTTGGGCACGCCAGAAACCTATGATTGTGGGTTCAAATCCTGGTTCGCCCTGATTATGTTTCTAGGTTTGTCAGCACCATACCTGTGCTCGTGGGTTTCACTGAACTGGTAAAAGCCTGAGACCTGCATCACCTTGGGCTTTCCTCCCACATTAAGCTGACACACCTTCATATTAGTGGAATACTGTTAAAAGCAGCGTTAAACCCAACTCACTCACTCACTGATTTTGAGACATCTCAGGGATATGGAAGCAAGCATATCTCCTTAATAGCACAGGAAATTGTTGGACACATTAGTATGTCATGTGAAGGGACATGGTCATGCACAACTTCATAGTCTGAAAATAATGTTACTGTAGGTTAATGAAACTAAATAATGTCTTCCTTAGAGAAGGACCATTTTTGGAAAAGGTCGTGAGTGACCTACGTTGAAGGTCAAATTCCATATAGCGAGGTACATTTGTCAGAATGAAGGTGGCGAGTCTCAGTTATGTACAGTGCTGAAAGCATTTCTGGTTAACACGAATTTAATTATTCGCTAAACACAATAGTAGACCTACTTGGTGGCTTCAAGCTGGGTATTATTGGCGCAGACTGAGTAAGCTTTATGATGATAAGTACGAATTTCATTGATAATTATGGCAATGATTTCACAAAACCCAGTAAACATGACAAAGTGATATGTCAGCTATCTAAACGTCCGAGAATTCCATGTAAACAACAGGATTGTGTTACTCATGTCAACTCAGTTTGTATTCTCATAACCAGTGTGGGAGATAAGCTCCTTTCCGTAGGCCTGTGGCAGGTTCATCCCTTGTGTCTGGCCCATAGGTTCGATTTTGTAAGGGTCCTTATGACTTGCAGTAAAACTGCGTGTTGATTTATTTTGTCACAGAAAGCTGCAGTTTTTTAATAAGAGCCAGAAGAGTTCCGTCAGCCCAGCAGCTTCTATGTCTGCGGGACCGGATGGCTGCCTGGCATGTCTTTTTTTCAAATACTTTCTTGACGATGTTGTGAGCTCTGACAAGTGGTGAATTGTTGTAGCAATGGAAAATACACCTTGATATATCATTGTTTTTGTTATTCCAAGGTGTTTTCCTAATTATATGCAGAGCTTCACCCAGAAATCAGTTCACGACCACACAAGTTCAATAAATAATCACAAGCTTAAATTTAAGCTTTTTACTTTTACAATCCAAAAAGCAACACAGTGGGTGAAACGTGGCAGCAGCTCTAGAATTAATGTTAGTGCACTCACGAATGTTCAGAATATTGTCACTGTGGCGTGCCTTGTAAGAGGTCTGTCTCCATTGCTTGAACGTAGATGAGTGTTGGAATCTGACAGGAAGTCAGTGTTAGATAGGTATCCAATCTGCACATGGTAAGTAGATTAGAAACAAGTCAGATTGAAAAAGGCATCAAATCTCCCTCTGTATAACTCTTATATTATATACATGATATAGGTACAGACAGCCTTCTAGAAACTGTCCCATCTGAAACTGCCATAGTCATGTATACAAGGGCAGGTAACTCTTTACATTTCTTATTTGGAGTACAAAATCATACTGGCAAGCTCCACTCGCTTCTGTTAACTGTGGTTCAAACCAGCCATGTCAGCGCTTGATATTATTTTACCAGTATTTCAATCTTTTGCTGCCACCTACAGTTACTACAAATATATTTACACTAAAACTATTTACACAAAAATACAGTAATATTTTGTTTGTTTGTCCAGGGCAGGTAATCTCTGACAAGCTTCCTAATATCAGTACTGTGGTTAACAAGCTTGATGTGATTGACAACACATTCCGCAACTTCAAGATGGAACTTCTGGCAGGAGAAGACAACTATGTCACACAAGTTCGAGAAAATGGCTGCATATATGAATTTGACTTCTCTAAGGTCTACTGGAATCCAAGACTCTGTAAGTTCTCAATAGGCAACACAACGTTGAAGCCACAGATCATTTTACAGTCTCAGATGGGAATCATAATCCTATACCTTAGAAAGGATGGACTCCACTTGCATTAACAGGACACAGACACAGACACAGACACAGACAGGACACAAACATAAACAGGACACACACACAGACAGGACACATACAGGACAGAGCCACAGAAAGGACATAGACAGGACACAACCACAGATAGGACACAGACCTGGACAGGACACATACATGGACAGGACATAGACAGGACACACACACAGACAGGACACATACAGGACAGAGCCACAGAAAGGACATAGACAGGACACAACCACAGATAGGACACAGACCTGGACAGGACACATACATGGACAGGACAGAGACAGGACACATACAGGACAGAGCCACAGAAAGGACATAGACAGGACACAACCACAGATAGGACACAGACCTGGACAGGACACATACATGGACAGGACATAGACAGGACACATACAGGACAGAGCCACAGAAAGGACATAGGACACAACCACAGATAAGACACAGACCTGGACAGGACACATACATGGACAGGACATAGACAGGACACATACAGGACAGAGCCACAGAAAGGACATAGACAGGACACAACCACAGATAAGACACAGACCTGGACAGGACACATACATGGACAGGACATAGACAGGACACATACACAGACAGGACACATACAGGACAGAGCCACAGAAAGGACATAGACAGGACACAACCACAGATAGGACACAGACCTGGACAGGACACATACATGGACAGGACAGAGACAGGACACATACAGGACAGAGCCACAGAAAGGACATAGACAGGACACAACCACAGATAGGACACAGACATGGACAGGACACATACATGGACAGGACATAGACAGGACACTGACAAGACAATATACAGATGTAGACAGGACACAGACAAGACAATATACAGATATAGACAGGACACAGACATAGATAAGACACAGGCAGGACATAGACAGGACACAGACAAGACAGGACACAGGCAGGACATAGACAGGACACAGACAAGACAGGACACAGGCAGGACATAGACAGGACACAGACAAGACAGGACACAGATAAAGACAGGACACAGACAAGAAAGGACACAGACATAGACAGGACACAGTCACAGACAGGACACAGACATAGACAGGACACAGACATAGACGGGACACAGACAAGACAGGACACAGATAAAGACAGGACACAGACAAGAAAGGACACAGACATAGACGGGACACAGACAAGACAGGACACAGGCAGGACATAGACAGGACACAGACAAGACAGGACACAGACATAGACAGGACACAGACAAGACAGGACACAGGCAGGACATAGACAGGACACAGACAAGAAAGGACACAGACATAGACAGGACACAGACAAGAAAGGACACAGACATAGACAGGACACAGACAAGACAGGACACAGACATAGACAGGACACAGACAAGAAAGGACACAGACATAGACAGGATACAGACAAGAAAGGACACAGACATAGACAGGACACAGACATAGACAGGACACAGACATAGACAGGACACAGACAAGAAAGGACACAGACATAGACAGGACACTGACATTGACAGGACACAGACATAGACAGGACACAGACAAGACAGGACACAGATAAAGACAGGACACAGACAAGAAAGGACACAGACATAGACAGGACACAGACATAGACAGGACACAGACCTGGACAGGACACATACATGGACAGGACAGAGACAGGACACATACAGGACAGAGCCACAGAAAGGACATAGACAGGACACAACCACAGATAGGACACAGACCTGGACAGGACACATACATGGACAGGACAGAGACAGGACACATACAGGACAGAGCCACAGAAAGGACATAGACAGGACACAACCACAGATAGGACACAGACCTGGACAGGACACATACATGGACAGGACATAGACAGGACACATACAGGACAGAGCCACAGAAAGGACATAGGACACAACCACAGATAGGACACAGACCTGGACAGGACACATACATGGACAGGACATAGACAGGACACATACAGGACAGAGCCACAGAAAGGACATAGACAGGACACAACCACAGATAAGACACAGACCTGGACAGGACACATACATGGACAGGACATAGACAGGACACATACACAGACAGGACACATACAGGACAGAGCCACAGAAAGGACATAGACAGGACACAACCACAGATAGGACACAGACCTGGACAGGACACATACATGGACAGGACAGAGACAGGACACATACAGGACAGAGCCACAGAAAGGACATAGACAGGACACAACCACAGATAGGACACAGACATGGACAGGACACATACATGGACAGGACATAGACAGGACACTGACAAGACAATATACAGATGTAGACAGGACACAGACAAGACAATATACAGATATAGACAGGACACAGACATAGATAAGACACAGGCAGGACATAGACAGGACACAGACAAGACAGGACACAGGCAGGACATAGACAGGACACAGACAAGACAGGACACAGGCAGGACATAGACAGGACACAGACAAGACAGGACACAGATAAAGACAGGACACAGACAAGAAAGGACACAGACATAGACAGGACACAGTCACAGACAGGACACAGACATAGACAGGACACAGACATAGACGGGACACAGACAAGAAAGGACACAGACATAGACAGGACACTGACATTGACAGGACACAGACATAGACAGGACACAGACAAGACAGGACACAGATAAAGACAGGACACAGACAAGAAAGGACACAGACATAGACAGGACACAGACATAGACAGGACACAGACAAGAAAGGACACAGACATAGACAGGATACAGACAAGAAAGGACACTGACATTGACAGGACACAGACATAGACAGGACACAGACAAGACAGGACACAGATAAAGACAGGACACAGACAAGAAAGGACACAGACATAGACAGGACACAGTCACAGACAGGACACAGACACATACAGGACACAGACAAGAAAGGACACAGACATAGACAGGACACAGACATAGACAGGACACAGACATAGACGGGACACAGACAAGAAAGGACACAGACATAGACAGGACACAGACATAGACGGGACACAGACAAGACAGGACACAGATAAAGACAGGACACAGACAAGAAAGGACACAGACATAGACGGGACACAGACAAGACAGGACACAGGCAGGACATAGACAGGACACAGACAAGACAGGACACAGATAAAGACAGGACACAGACAAGAAAGGACACAGACATAGACAGGACACAGTCACAGACAGGACACAGACATAGACAGGAAACAGACATAGACGGGACACAGACAAGAAAGGACACAGACATAGATGGGACACAGCCACAGACAGGACACAGACAAGACAATATACAGATGTAGACAGGACACAGACAAAGGACACAGACAGGACACAGGCAGGACACAGGCAGGACATAAACAGGACACAGACAAGACAGGACACAGCCACAGACAGGACACAGACATATACTGGACACAGCCACAGACAGGACACAGACGTAGATAAGACACAGACAGGACACAGACACAGACAGGACACAGACAGGACACAGACACAGACAGACATAGACAGGACACAGACACAGACAGACATAGACAGGACACAGACAGGACATAGAACAGACACAGACAGGACATAGAACAGACACAGACAGGACATAGACAGGACACAGACAGGACACAGACAGACATAGACAGGACACAGACAGGACACAGACAGGACACAGACACAGTCAGACATAGACAGGACACAGACAGGACATAGAACAGACACAGACAGGACATAGAACAGACACAGACAGGACATCGACAGGACACAGACAGGACACAGATGTAAACAGGACATAGACACAGACATGACACAGCCACAGACAGGACACAGACACAGACAGGACACAGACAGAGACAATACACAATTGTAGACAGGACACAGACACAGACAGGACACAGCCACAGTTAGGACACAGAAAAGACAATATACAGATGTAGACAGGACACAGACAAAGGACACAGACAGGACACAGACAGGACATAGACAGGACACAGACAGGACACAGACAGGACACAGACAGGACACAGACATAGACAAGACACATACATAGACAGGACACAGACAGAGACAGGACATAGACAGGACACAGACATAGACAGGGCACAGACACAGACAGGGCACAGACAGGACATAGAACAGACACAGACAGGACATAGACAGGACACAGACACAGACAGGACACAGACAAAGATAGGACACAGACACATACTGGACACATACAGGACAAAGCCACAGACAGGACACTGACATAGACAGGACACTGACACAGACAGGACACAGACATAGACAGGACACTGACACAGACATGGACAGGACACAGACATGAACAGGACACTGGCATATACAGGACACTGACACAGACAGGACACAAACATAGGCAGGACACTGACACAGACAGGACACAGAGAGGACACAGCCACCGACAGGACACAGACACGGACAGGACACAGACACAGACATTGACAGGACACTGACTCAGAAAGGACACAGACACAGACAGGACACAGAGAGGACACAGCCACCGACAGGACACAGCCACAGACAGGGCACAGCCACCGACAGGACACAGACAGGACACAGACACAGACAGGACACTGATATTGACAGGACACTGACTCAGACAGGACACAGACATAGACAGGACACGGAGAGGACACAGCCACCGACAGGACACAGCCACAGACAATACACTGACATAGACAGGACACTGCCACAGACAGGACACAGACACAGACAGGACACTGACATAGACAGGACACTGCCACAGACAGGACACAGACACAGACAGGACACAGACATAGACAGGACACAGCCACAAACAGGACATAGCCACAGACAGGGTACTGACACAGACAGGACACAGAGAGGACACAGCCACCGACAGGACACAGACACAGACAGGACACAGACAGGACACTGACATTGACAGGACACTGACTCAGACAGGACACAGGACACAGACAGGACACAGAGAGGACACAGCCACGACAGGACACAGCCACAGACAGGACACAGCCACCGACAGGACACAGACACAGACAGGACACTGACATTGACAGGACACTGACTCAGACAGGACACAGACATAGACAGGACACAGAGAGGACACAGCCACCGACAAAACACAGCCACAGACAATACACTGACATAGACAGGACACTGACACAGACAGGACACAGCCACTGACAGGACACAGCCACAGACAGGACACAGAAAGGACACAAAGAGGAGACAGCCAGGACACAGACACAGACATGGACAGGACACAGCCCGGACACAGACACAGACATGGACAGGGCACAGCCACAGACAGGACACTGACAGACACAGACAGGACACAGACACAGACAGGACACAGACACAGACAGGACACAGACACAGACAGGACACTGACATTGACAGGACACTGACACAGACAGACACAGACAGGACACAGACACATACAGGACACTGACATTGACAGGACACTGACACAGACAGGACACAGACATAGACAGGACACAGATATAGACAGGACACAGATAGAGACAGGACACTGACACAGACACAGACAGGACACAGACACAGACAGACACAGACAGGACACAGACACAGACAGGACTCTGACACAGACAGACACAGACAGGACACAGACACAGACAGGACACTGACATTGACAGGACACTGACATTGACAGGACACTGACACAGACAGGACACAGACATAGACAGGACACTGATATAGACAGGACACAGACATAGACAGGACACAGATATAGACAGGACACAGATAGAGACAGGACACTTGACACAGACAGGACACAGACATAGACAGGACACAGACATAGACAGGACACAGATATAGACAGGACACTGACATAGACAGGACACAGACATAGACAGGACACAGATAGAGACAGGACACTGACACAGACAGGACACTGACACAGACAGGACACAGCCACGGACAGGAGACTGATATAGACAGGACACAGACATTCTTTTGACTGCTGAATATCCATGTTTTGGTATTGGAAATGGTTTTATAATGATAAATTAAGGAAGTAAAATTTTTTTACCCATGTTGTGTTTCAAGCAACAATTAAGTGTCTCTGTGTTTTTATCATGATGAAAGTGATACATTGAGCTGAACTTCTTTATTATGTATATTACATTGTAATGGGGATGTTTTCGGAAACAACCCATATGCTGTTGTCAAGCCATACTAATGGACAAGAATTGTACAGAATTATATTTGGAAGGGTAAGGTTTGACAATAATAACAATGAGTGGGATTAACATGAGAATTAACTGATAAACACTGAAGGATAATATTAAAGCAACCTGATGGACGGACAGAGAACACATGACAAGGCAGCCAATGTTCTGTGTCCTTGTGGATTCTTGGCGAGAAGGTGTCCCCAATCCCTCATACTGGTTGTGACCGCCTTCGTGGTCTATTGGTAGAACGTCTGCCTGGAGAGTGGGACCACCTCTGTGATCTAGTGGTAGAACGTCTGCCCGGAGAGTGGGACCCCCTCTGTGGTCTAGTGGTAGAATGTCTGCCCGGAGAGTGCGACCCCCTCTGTAGTCTAGTGGTAGAACGTCTGCCAGGAGAGTGGGACTCCCTCTGTGGTCTAGTGGTAGAATGTCTGCCCGGAGAGTGCGACCCCCTCTGTAGTCTAGTGGTAGAACGTCTGCCCGGAGAGTGGGACTCCCTCTGTGGTCTAGTGGTAGAATGTCTGCCCGGAGAGTGCGACCCCCTCTGTAGTCTAGCGGTAGAACGTCTGCCAGGAGAGTGGGACTCCCTCTGTGATCTAGTGGTAGAATGTCTGCCCGGAGAGTGGGACTCCCTCTGTGGTCTAGTGGTAGAATGTCTGCCCGGAGAGTGCGACCCCCTCTGTAGTCTAGTGGTAGAACGTCTGCCAGGAGAGTGGGACTCCCTCTGTGGTCTAGTGGTAGAATGTCTGCCCGGAGAGTGCGACCCCCTCTGTGGTCTAGCGGTAGAACGTCTGCCAGGAGAGTGTTAGGCCGGGGATTCAATCCCAAGCCAGGTCAAACCAAAAGAGGTTAAAAGATGGTACTTGTTATAACTCTGCCTGGCGCTCGACATTAAGGGCCTAAAATGAGGACTGGTTGGCTCGGAGTCAGTTAACTGTTTGTTTCTTTATTGTTTTACGCCGCAATCAGCAATGTTCCAGCTATATGACGGCGGTCTGTAAATAATGAAGTCTGGACCAGACTATCCAGTGATTTACATCGCAATCTCATTAAAATCAGATCTTAGTTCTCTCTATCACTATACAAAGATCTGAGGACATCCCATTAGGGGTCACGTCAGAACGACCTTTCCTCAGACCAATCAAAGCATCGCTTACCTGATCATTAAAGTAACAGTCGGAATGTGTTTCTTTATATATTAGACATTCTGAAATGTTCGTCTGTTCAGTTTAAAAAAAAATTAATCAAGAACTGTGTCAACATATTTTTCAAGCGTTGTCTGAAATGGAAGTTGCCAGGTTCAAATGGTGCCGCAAAGCTCGTGAAAGCTGCATTCTGATTGGCTGATGTCAACTTCTTGTTACTCGTTTCAGTGGTCGGTCAAAGTTCGCAAAAGGTCATTCAGACGTGACCCGTAATGGGATGTCCTCAGATCTTTGTTTAGCTGCAGCATGGGTTGCTGAAGACCTAGTCTATCCCTGATCTTCACGGGTCCAGTATACTGAGTGAGGTAGTCATGTTAAACTGCGACATGGTATCTCAGTGGGCTAGCATTTGAAAATCGGCATTAGTCCAGACTAGTAAAACCATACGTAGTGTGCATGCACATCTCTGGTCTGCTTCACGCTTAATTCAGTATAGGGATTCCATGGTACAGCCACAGCTAACACAGACCTGTTTTTATTCTTTTTCAGCTACTGAACATGGAACAATGATCAGCCAGCTGGAGAAAGGCGACACTGTTTATGATATGTTTGCGGGTGTTGGTCCGTTCGCCATCCCGGCTGCAAGGCGTGGTATCTCTGTCAAGGCCAATGACCTTAACCCAGATTCCTACAGCTCTTTACAGAGAAACATTTCTCTTAATAGAATTAAACCAGATATGTTGACAGCTTATAATCTTGATGGACGGGCATTCATTCGAACAGTTGTGAAGTCTGATTTGATGAAGAGGATAAAGTCAGATCCACAAGGCAGCAACATGCATGTGTTGATGAATCTCCCAGCATCAGCCATAGAATTCCTGGACTGCTTTGTGTCTCTTTTAGCGGATTGTGATTTAGTAAGGGAGGATGTAGATGATGCCAATTTACCAGTGGTGCATTGCTACTGTTTCAGCAAAAGCGTTGATCCAAGGAAAGATGTCGTGGAACAAGGGGAGAGAATTATTGCTAAATCTTTGACAGATGTCAGTGTGAGATTTGTTCGAAATGTTGCCCCCAACAAAGATATGTTGTGCTTAACATTTCGCCTGACAAAAGACATTTTATTTCATGAAGTACAGGAAGTTGGTTTGAATCTAAATGAGGATGGTAAGTTTGCTTATGATGTAGTTGCATTTAGATTCAATATCTGTTGGTGATTATAGAGTTAATGTACTTTCAGTTTTTAGATCCAAGATTATATCAACCAAAGATACAATAATGCTTCACCCATTGTCTGTCCTGCAATCGTACTGACTGGCATTGCGTTTCAGTTTCTTATGCTTGATTTTCAGGTGAACCAGAGGCTAAGAGAGTGAAAACTAACTGATGGCCATTGCAAAATCTTCATTCAAGTTTCAGTTTTCTGGAAAAGAGACAATGAATGATAAGAGGAACAACTAAACCTTAGAAAGACAAGAAGTCACATTCATCATGACAAACTGATCCTACATGTTATTTTGTGTACCCAACATTTGTAATAACTTGCTTAGATAAGTTAGCAGGACAAACCATACACCCAATATGTATATACTTATTCAGGTGATATTTTGCAATCACATGTAACTGTTTACATGTTTTATCAGAATTTGATCACTTCACATTTGTTTTGGAAGCCTTGTGGGGATTGGACAACTTCAGTGATATCACAGCAAGTAAGTTGTCTTGGCCTGGCACGTTTTTCTAACAGGCCTTTCAAACATGTTGAGGTTCAAGGTCACCCTCAAGGTCATAGCCTGAAAAAGTTGGGTCAGCGATCTGAAAAGGCCATGAGTGACCCAGTTGAGACTTCTCGAGGCAAGGGAGTTAACTGACTATAAAAGTCCAGTTTCCACCCTTGCTGAACTAGGCTGGAATTCCGGTGTAACATTTTGGCTGGACTTATGAGGTGATGCGTAGACCAATCATCATAGTGTAACTAACTAGACATCCTGTTTGAAAACAACATAGATTTCAACGTGCAGATTTCTGACGACTGCAGGATTTGCAAAGCATATGTATTGGTGTCGACAGATATTTTGCAAATCTTTTCATGTTTTAAATCAAGGTGCCAAAGTGATTTGATGCACTTTGTGAGGAAAGACCCGTTACAATATAGATCTGAGATGTTGAATCTGATTGGTCAAAAGGAGGGACACAGAAGGGACATAACTCGTAATAAACACTGGTGGTGCTACGAGGAAGCCTGGAAATTCCAGCCTAGTTCGGCAAGGGTGGAAACTGGCCTGGGGGATGTTACAAATGTCAGTCAAAGATTGGCCCAACTGACCTAGCATTAACAGTGATTTGTGTTCTCAAATGACTTGTGATGTCGCCCCATACCATTACTCTTCAATCACCAAACTGACGATGTTGAATTACGAAAGCGTTGCTGAAACGTTCTTTTGGACGCCTGGAGACCCTTGCACCAGTATCAGAGTTGTACAAATGAAATCTGTGAATTTGTGAACAGTATGCTCACCCAGTCTTGTCTTCTGAACCTCAGTTTTGTCTACACCAAGCTAGGCGTACCTGACCGTGACATGGAAGCAAAATTGGGCGTATCGCTGGACGTGGTAGTCGGATGTTGTGTTCCTTCTGGTTCCGTACGGAACTGCCACTAATTGGTCTCAACCCAGGAATCGTCCGAGATGTTTAAAGAGGCCTTTTGGTGTCGATTCCGTAGATGCACGAACCGAATATGGCTGTCTTGTTGACGTCTTATCAAGAGAGATAACATTGTGTTTCGATGAACATTAAAAATGCCTGTTAACTTCGTTTTGTTCCATTCTTCTTTGCAGTATAACCACGGAGAGTTGACGTTGATTTTCAGCAAGCGTTTATTACGTAAGCGTTATTTAAAAACAAGTGTTTTTCTGCGCACCTGATAGATGAACAATCATTGTGTGCTGTCCACATTTGAAAACCAAGTGAATGGGTATCATGCTTCCAACAAACACGCAAATATCCGAACTGTGCGCCGTGCATGAGCATACACATGCACATTCGGAATCAAGACCAAAAGGTCGAGAATTCTTCTTCATCTTGACTGATGCACACAACCCCTCCCCCCGTTATTATATATGTCATCATTGATCAATGGGTAAGTCAATATTATTAATGTTATGTCATTGTGTAGTCCACCATGTACATAAACCCTTCTTTCATGCTTAAAGTCAATCTCATAAGAATCGGATCTTTTAGGTCGCGTGGGGTAAACTCTAATTAGCCAAAAGGCATCGAGGCTTCTAAATTCACGGTACGAAAAGAGCGAAGCATTCAGCCATGCATATCTGAATTCTGTTTCTCGAAAACGAAATATAATCGGGGAGTAAATGAATAAAGAAGTGTTTTTACATTAGTTCAAGATTCTGCATACTGGAAAAAAACCAACAACAATACTTTCATTATAAAATCTTATGAACACGGATGTATTCATGAAATTACAGAGAGAACGTTCTTCTTTTGAACAACTAACAGACTGGACAGAAACAAAGATTTACAAAGTACCGACCCCAAGGCAAAGTGCAGAAATTACTTAATTAAAAAGGATGAACGCATGTCGAGACAAGATATACAAGCAGTGAAGGCTATTCCCACGAGGTAAAATACAATCAAGAGGCGCTCAAGTCGATGTACTGACACCAGCTGCATCTGCTCATCACAAGATTGCGCCATACTTTATTATATATTATGTTGTATATAATATATGCGGAATATGATGAAGTTAATATTATTCCGGGGAACCATACAGAATATGATCTTTTATATATTTCGACGTTTCATTACGAATAAATAATCCACATTATCTTATTTACTATCAATTGGAAACATCTTATTAAATACATAACACCGAATGAAAGGCGGGTGTGTGTGTATATGGCCCATGTTATATACATAATTCAGAATGAAAGGTGGGTGTGTGTATATCGGACATGTTATCTACATCATTCAGAATGAAAGGCGGGTGTGTGTATAGCGGACATGTTATATACATCATTCAGAATGATAGGCAGGTGTCTGTATATCGGACATGTTATATACATCATTCAGAATCACAGGCGGGTGTGTGTATATCGGACATGTTATATACATCATTCAGAATGAAAGGTGGGTGTGTGTGTATATCGGCCATGTTATATACATATTTCAGAATGATGGGCGGGTGTGTGTATATCGGACATGTTATCTACATCATTCAGAATGAAAGGTGTGTGTGTGTTTTGGGGACATGTTATATACATCATTCAGAATGATAGGCGGGTGTGTAAATCGGTCATGTTATATACATCATTCAGAATGATAGGCGGGTTTGTGTATATCGGACATGTTATATACGTCATTCAGAATGAAAGGCGGTTGTGTGTATATCGGACATGTTATATACATCATTCAGAATGATAGGCGGGTGTGTGTATATCGGACATGTTATATACATCATTCAGAATGACAGACGGGTGTGTGTATATCGGACATGTTATATACATCATTCAGAATGATAGGCGGGTGTGTGTATACCGAACATGTTATATACATCATTCAGAATGACAGACGGGTTGGTGTATATCGGAATCAAACCTAAAGCAAATAACGCTCGATGCATGGTGTCGTGCAATAACATAAAAAGCGCAACAAGATGTACACTGTCACGTGTCCTACAGTCGGACAGTCTTCAGTTTGTCAATCAGCGATGCCTACCACACGTGATTCCCACAAACGACAATATAGGTACACCGCGACATATTTTACGTACGCTTCTATATCCCATTGGCGGTCATCTGCGTTCATCAACGTGGCAGTCTGATGTCAATCACATGTACTCAAACCTGAAGTTATGATATTGTGTATATGTTTTCAAGAATAAATATTTGTGCTAAAACACGTTTGGAGGATTATTACTACACACTCTATCATCTTATGACAAAATCCTCAGGAAATTTGTTTTGTCTCCAACAAATAAGGTTTGTCACACCCTGTTACCCCACATTCCCATACATCCTGATCTACAAAAAAACATTGGCTGTCATTCCAGAAAAATGCTTTGATTTTTTTCAGGTATTCGGCACATGGAAATCGTGAAAACCATGCCACTCGCGACTGTTCGTATTCGTTATACCCGGAGTCGAGAACTCAGGACGGAGGCCCATCCCTCTACCTTTTATTTTTTTCAGCAAAACCTCACAGGCGTGATTTGTAACGTAAACAGTGGAACCTGCATTTGGTCTTTGCTCTTCGTACTGTTTCAGCTGCCTTAGCATCATGGCAGTAGATAAGCGTTCAAGACATTGTGCGAACCTGCACAAGGCACTCGTGACTGTATCATTATTTCTATGTTTGGATACCATGACGCCATACATAACCAAGCCACAAATATATAAAAAATGAGTGTATTCCCATGTACAAAGGACTTAAGCCTTACACCAAGAATGCAATATTTTTTTTCAGAATAACACAAATAGCGATATAACTGACAAACATTCCAACCCATATAGCTCCTAAGTTTCGAAGTGGTGATGTCAAAGAGAACTATCCACTGGTATAAAAACGCCCACCACATATTCCTGGATTTGGTTCATGATAGCATTGAAAAAAAATGTGATTAATAATATATCTAGTCAAGCAGATCCGTAAATTCTTATGTTATGGTTTATTGTATTCTTGCTGTTTCAATAGAATGTGTGTATCTGTTTATAAAATGGTGTAACTTCGGGATAGTTCTCTTTGACATTTTTGTTCAAATCATTATTACATAACAAGAGCCTTACTGAACCAAACATTTATAATATAAATTGCCAGTGTAAATAAAAGCCTTTTTCAAGTATTCCCAAAGAGTTCTGTATAAAACATAAAGGTTATCGGTGTGTTGCCAAAATGTTGACCAAATACGTTTGAAAGTTACTTCATTCAGGCATCAAAGTTGAATGGCTGATATCTCAAAATGATGTGATTGGTGGTTTGGTTCTATATGGCTTCATGGTATCTGTTTATTGTCCACATTCAGCACAGGAGCTTGTTATTGGTCAGTTTGGGAAATATACCACCCCAGTGTAAGTAACGAGACGTCTCTAATACTGTGCCGGGACCTAGGCGCGAGAAAGTTTTTTTTGTGTTGACACAAATCTGTACTCCCCTCTCCCAGAAAAGCTGTATCCGCCCCTGGGACACGTGCTTTGCTTTGTGACAGATAACGGGATAAGCTAGGGGCCAAAACGAGATCTGGACACTTTAGTTAACGAACATTTCCCAAGATTTGAGAGGTGAGTGAGTTGGAATTTAGGCCGCTTTGAACAATATTCCAGTTATATCGCCGTACTACCCATCTTCATCCACGTGCCAGGGCTGATGTCATATGGAAGATGTCATATGCCACTCAGTACCCATAGTTTCCTGTGACGTCACACTGGTTTTGTTTGTTTGTTGTTTCACGCCGCACTCAGCCATATTCATATATATGACGTCGGTCTGTAAATAATCGAGTCTGGACCAGACAATCCAGTGATTGACATCATGCGCATCGATCCACGCAATTGGGATATGATGACATGCATCAACCAAGACAGCGAGCCTGATCACCCTCTTATGAAAAGCATATAGTCGATGGCTTACTGAAGACCTATTCTACCCCGGATCTTTACGAGTCACGTCTTTGTTTTCAACATATATAAATTAATGTCTGAAGTTGCATTATAAAATCGACATATACTAGTCCGGCTTAATGTCGATTTTATAATGCTAGCCCAGAGATACCATGCCGCAGTTTTAACATGACACAGTATACTGACTCCCAGCCAGTCCTTGTTTAAGCCCCTTCATGCGGAGCACCAGGCAGGGTAACAGAAAGTAACACCTTTAGACGTCTTTGGTATAACGTAAGCGGATGGAACCCCCGACCTTCCACTCTCCGGGCGGACGTTCTACGGGTGGAGACCACGGCCCCATGTCCAGGGCTTTGTAGACAACAAATTAGTAACCAGTTATTCGACCAACCAAATACTTTTGTCATTATTTGGAACATTGAAAAAAAATAGTAACTAATATATCTTCATAGCAACTATCATTTTCACGCGGGACAGTATAATTTGTGATTTTACCCAAGCACATGGTTCAGACAAGTGTTTGGCCCTTTTACTCAATAATTTGAACTAAATCTAACATATACCATACTCCGAATGGCTTCAGGACCTCATTGGTTATAGAAGTTATATACGACACTCAGTATTAAGTTTTACTGGACTTATGGTGTCATCTGGCGCGACAGCTACCTGTCGGAAACAAGGTGCTTTTCACCATGAATAGGTCATAATTACTTCATGCCAGCGCATTGTTGTGTCTCTGTTAGCTTTATTAGTTTCTTAAGGATTTTTATTGATGTATTACTTTTGTGTGATGTATAAATTCCTAGATATTTAACAAAACAAAAACTTATCTCATTATAGTTTGTTCCTGCATTTCCGATAGCCGACAGGCCAAACATGACACTATGTTCAGGATAGTTTTATCCTTCTAGAAATGAAAGAAGCCATTTTTCATTGCTTTTACTGATTACAGTGAATGTCTTCACATGCAGTGGTGGGACATATTTAGACTTGTATGTCTTCAGGCATCATTCACAGATTACATCATGCTTCTTTCTGACGTGGGTGCCTGAAGCTCAGGGACTGGTGTTTACTGGCACACATGACACATCCGCTGCCTCGATGTCCGAGCTTCTGAAAGAAATGAATGTTGTCAAATTGGTTCTAAAGACGCACGGGAGAACTTGGTATAATCAAATACACAATCAAATAATAACACATACCAGGACTAAACATATGTTGTTAATGTCTGTAATTGTAAAGTTGTTAATATTTTTCATAGTGAATCATTTTCAAAGTTATAGTTACATGGTTGTAATATTATTTTATAATGTAGATCAGTGGAAACATGCATATATTTTTAGAATTGTAGTTTTTATACAACCATGAATCATACTTCTCTATGAGTTACCCCCGTAATACTTAGCGTACTGTGTGTTTACTGCTGTAGCCTGGCACGTCAGTTATTCACCCGGTACGAAAGCACTCATACCTCGCTACACGGATTTCGTACGAACACATATCATTATGAATATCTGAGACAAGGATATGGTTTCTTTTATAACTTTGTCTACAACTATCTAAAAATATGTGGTATCATTATATATATGCGAGATAAAGATAAGGTTTCTTTTAAAAGTTTGTTTACGTCTTTCCAACTATTACTCATCCCATGTACCTATCTCAAACAAAAAAAAACAAATAAAGCTCAGCGCATGGCGCCGTGCAGTAACAATTCACACCTGTAAATGATCTTAACTGTAATAGAGAAGGGAGACAACTCAACATCTACTGGTGATTGTTGCACTTTATGAGCCCGCCCTGTATGCCGAGTATTTATAATAGGACCAGAAACATTAGTATTGTGGACTCGGTCTTACATGTATAGGAATGGACAGTTATTGAACTGTTATTTTTTATGATTTTGATGATAACTACGTTGAGAGTATGTCCGCGCTATTCTCCATTATTTCCGAGTTCCAAAGGAGGGTTCGTGGACATTCCTTAACTAAAACAATCGTTAGGTTTCTTTTTGGGCAATCGTGTCTTGGTTGATGCATTTCATCATATCCCAATTGCGTGGATCGATGCGCATGATGTCAATCACTGGATTGTCTGGTCCAGACTCGATTATTTACAGACCGACGTCATATATATGAATATGGCTGAGTGCGGCGTGAAACAACAAACAAACAAAACCAGTGTGACGTCACAGGAAACTATGGGTACTGAGTGGCATATGACATCTTCCATATGACATCAGCCCTGGCACGTGGATGAAGATGGGTAGTACGGCGATATAACTGGAATATTGTTCAAAGCGGCCTAAATTCCAGCTCACTCACCTCTCAAATCTTGGGAAATGTTCGTTAACTAAAGTGTCCAGATCTCGTTTTGGCCCCTAGCTTATCCCGTTATCTGTCACAAAGCAAAGCACGTGTCCCAGGGGCGGATACAGCTTTTCTGGGAGAGGGGAGTACAGATTTGTGTCAACACAAAAAAAACTTTCTCGCGCCTAGGTCCCGGCACAGTATTAGAGACGTCTCGTTACTTACACTGGGGTGGTATATTTCCCAAACTGACCAATAACAAGCTCCTGTGCTGAATGTGGACAATAAACAGATACCATGAAGCCATATAGAACCAAACCACAATCACATCATTTTGAGATATCAGCCATTCAACTTTGATGCCTGAATGAAGTAACTTTCAAACGTATTTGGTCAACATTTTGGCAACACACCGATAACTTTTATGTTTTATACAGAACTCTTTGGGAATACTTGAAAAAGGCTTTTATTTACACTGGCAATTTATATTATAAATGTTTGGTTCAGTAAGGCTCTTGTTATGTAATAATGATTTGAACAAAAATGTCAAAGAGAACTATCCCGAAGTTACACCATTTTATAAACAGATACACACATTCTATTGAAACAGCAAGAATACAATAAACTATAACATAAGAATTTACGGATCTGCTTGACTAGATATATTATTAATCACATTTTTTTTCAATGCTAGCATGAACCAAATCCAGGAATATGTGGTGGGCGTTTTTATACCAGTGGATAGTTCTCTTTGACATCACCACTTCGACACTTTAGAGATATATGGGTTGGAATGTTTGTCAGTTATATCGCTATTTGTGTCATTCTGAAAAAAAATATTGCATTCTTGGTGTAAGGCTAAAGTCCTTTGTACATGGGAATACACTCATTTTTTATATATTTGTGGCTTGGTTATGTATGGCGTCATGGTATCCAAACATAGAAATAATGATACAGTCACGAGTGCCTTGTGCAGGTTCGCACAATGTCTTGAACGCTTATCTACTGCCATGATGCTAAGGCAGCTGAAACAGTACGAAGAGCAAAGACCAAATGCAGGTTCCACTGTTTACGTTACAAATCACGCCTGTGAGGTTTTGCTGAAAAAAATAAAAGGTAGAGGGATGGGCCTCCGTCCTGAGTTCTCGACTCCGGGTATAACGAATACGAACAGTCGCGAGTGGCATGGTTTTCACGATTTCCATGTGCCGAATACCTGAAAAAAATCAAAGCATTTTTCTGGAATGACAGCCAATGTTTGTTTGTAGATCAGGATGTATGGGAATGTGGGGTAACAGGGTGTGACAAACCTTATTTGTTGGAGACAAAACAAATTTCCTGAGGATTTTGTCATAAGATGATAGAGTGTGTAGTAATAATCCTCCAAACGTGTTTTAGCACAAATATTTATTCTTGAAAACATATACACAATGTCATAACATCAGGTTTGAGTACATGTGATTGACATCAGACTGCCACGTTGATGAACGCAGATGACCGCCAATGGGATATAGAAGCGTACGTAAAATATGTCGCGGTGTACCTATATTGTCGTTTGTGGGAATCACGTGTGGTAGGCATCGCTGATTGACAAACTGAAGACTGTCCGACTGTAGGACACGTGACAGTGTACATCTTGTTGCGCTTTTTATGTTATTGCACGACACCATGCATCGAGCGTTATTTGCTTTAGGTTTGATTCCGATATACACCAACCCGTCTGTCATTCTGAATGATGTATATAACATGTCCGATATACACAAACCCGTCTGTCATTCTGAATGATGTATATAACATGTCCGATATACACACACCCGTCTGTCATTCTGAATGATGTATATAGCATGTCCGATATACACAAACCCGTCTGTCATTCTGAATGAAGTATATAACATGTCCGATATACACAAACCCGTCTGTCATTCTGAATGATGTATATAACATGTTCGGTATACACACAAACCCGTCTGTCATTCTGAATGATGTATATAGCATGTCCGATATACACAAACCCGTCTGTCATTCTGAATGATGTATATAACATGTTCGGTATACACAAACCCGTCTGTCATTCTGAATGATGTATATAACATGTTCGGTATACACACAAACCCGTCTGTCATTCTGAATGATGTATATAGCATGTCCGATATACACAAACCCGTCTGTCATTCTGAATGATGTATATAACATGTTCGGTATACACAAACCCGTCTGTCATTCTGAATCATGTATATAGCATGTCCGATATACACAAACCCGTCTGTCATTCTGAATGATGTATATAACATGTTCGGTATACACACAAACCCGTCTGTCATTCTGAATGATGTATATAACATGTCCGATATACACAAACCCGTCTGTCATTCTCAATGATGTATATAGCATGTCCGATATACACAAACCCGTCTGTCATTCTGAATGATGTATATAACATGTTCGGTATACACACAAACCCGTCTGTCATTCTGAATGATGTATATAGCATGTCCGATATACACAAACCCGTCTGTCATTCTGAATGATGTATATAACATGTTCGGTATACACAAACCCGTCTGTCATTCTGAATGATGTATATAGCATGTCCGATATACACAAACCCGTCTGTCATTCTGAATGATGTATATAACATGTTCGGTATACACACAAACCCGTCTGTCATTCTGAATGATGTATATAACATGTTCGGTATACACAAACCCGTCTGTCATTCTGAACGATGTATATAGCATGTCCGATATACACAAACCCGTCTGTCATTCTGAATGATGTATATAACATGTCCGATATACACACACCCGCCTATCATTCTGAATGATGTATATAGCATGTCCGATATAAACACAAACCCGTCTGTCATTCTGAATGGTGTATATAACATGTCCGATATACACACACATCCGCCCTTCATTGTGAATGATGTATATAACATGTCCGACATACACACACACCCGCCTTTCATTCTGAATGATGTAGATAACATGTCCGATATACACACACCCGCCTTTCATTCTGAATTATGTATATAACATGGCCGATATACACACACACCCGCCTTTCATTCGGTGTTATGTATTTAATAAGATGTTTCCAATTGATAGTAAATAATATAATGTGGATTATTTTTTCGTAATGAAACGTGGAAATATATAAAAGATCATATTCAGTATGGTTCCCCGGAATAATATTAACTTCATCATATTTCGCATATATTATATACAACATAATATATAATAAAGTAGGGCGCAATCTTGTGATGAGCAGATGCAGCTGGTGTCAGTACATCGACTTGAGCGCCTCTTGATTGTATTTTACCCCGTGGGAATAGCCTTCACTGCTTGTATATCTTTTCTCGACATGCTTTCATCCTTTTTAATTAAGTAATTTCTGCACTTTGCCTTGGGGACGGTACTTTGTAAATCTTTGTTTCTGTCCAGTCTGTTAGTTGTTCAAAAGAAGAACGTTCTCTCTGTAATTTCATGAATAAATCCGTGTTCACAAGATTTTATAATGAAAGTATTGTTGTTGGTTTTTTCCAGTAAGCAGAATCTTGAACTAATGTAAAAACACTTCTTTATTCATTTACTCCCCGATTATATTTCGTTTTCGAGAAACAGAATTCAGATATGCATGGCTGAATGCTTCGCTCTTTTCGTACCGTGAATTTAGAAGCCTCGATGCCTTTTGGCTAATTAGAGTTTACCCGACGCGACCTAAAAGATCCGATTCTTACGAGATTGACTTTAAGCATGAAAGAAGGGTTTATGTACATGGTGGACTACACAATGACATAACATTAATAATATTGACTTACCCATTGATCAATGATGACATATATAATAACGGGGGGAGGGGTTGTGTGCATCAGTCAATAAAAATAGTTTTATTCTGAAATTAAATAATGCATTTTCACGAAGAATTCTCGACCTTTTGGTCTTGATTCCGAATGTGCATGTGTATGCTCATGCACGGCGCACAGTTTGGATATTTGCGCGTTTGTTGGAAGCATGATACCCATTCACTTGGTTTTCAAATGTGAACAGCACACAATGATTGTTCATCTATCAGGTGCGCATAAACACACTTGTTTTTAAATAACGCTTACGTAATTTACGCTTGCTGAAAATCAACGTCTACTCTCCGTGGTTATACTGCAAAGAAGAATGGAACAAAACGAAGTTAACAGGCATTTTTAATGTTCATCGAAACACAATATTATCTCTCTTGATAAGACGTCAACAAGACAGCCATATTCGGTTCGTGCATCTACGGAATCGACACCAAAAGGCCTCATTTCCTGGGTTGAGACCAATTAGTGGCAGTTCCGTACGGAACCAGAAGGAAAACAACATCCGACGACCACGTCCAGCGATACGCCCAATTTTGCTTCCATGTCACGGTCAGGTACGCCTAGCTTGGTGTAGACAAAACTGAGGTTCAGAAGACAAGACTGGGTGAGCATACTGTTCACAAATTCACAGATTTCATTTGTACAGCTCTGATACTGGTGCAAGGGTCTCCAGGCGTCCAAAAGAACGTTTCAGCAACGCTTTCGTAATTCAACATCGTCAGTTTGGTGATTGAAGAGTAATGGTATGGGGCGACATCACAAGTCATTTGAGAACACAACTCACTGTTAATGCTAGGTCAGTTGGGCCAATCTTTGACTGACATTTGTAACATCCCCCAGGCCAGTTTCCACCCTTGCCGAACTAGGCTGGAATTTCCAGGCTTCCTCGTAGCACCACCAGTGTTTATTACGAGTTATGTCCCTTCTGTGTCCCTCCTTTTGACCAATCAGATTCAACATCTCAGATCTATATTGTAACGGGTCTTACCTCACGAAGTGCATCAAATCACTTTGGCACCTTGATTTAAAACATGAAAAGATTTGCAAAATATCTATCGACACCAATACATATGCTTTGCAAATCCTGCAGTCGTCAGAAATCTGCACGTTGAAATCTATGTTGTTTTCAAACAGGATGTCTAGTTAGTTACACTATGTTGATTGGTCTACGCATCACCTCATTAGTCCAGCCAAAATGTTACACCGGAATTCCAGCCTAGTTCAGCAAGGGTGGAAATTTATAGTCAGTTAACTCCCTTGCCTCGAGAAGTCTCAACTGGGTCACTCATGGCCTTTTCAGATCGCTGACCCAACTTTTTCAGGCTATGACCTTGAGGGTGACCTTGACCCTCGACATGTTTGAAAGACCTGTTAGAAAAACGTGCCAGGCCAAGACAACTTACTTGCTGTGATATCAATGAAGTTGTTCAATCCCCACAAGGCTTCCAAAACAAATGTGAAGTGATCAAATTCTGATAAAACATGTAAACAGTTACATGTGATTGCAAAATATCACCTGAATAAGTATATACATATTGGGTGTATGGTTTGTCCTGCTAACTTATCTAAGCAAGTTATTACAAATGTTGGGTACACAAAATAACATGTAGGATCAGTTTGTCATGATGAATGTGACTTCTTGTCTTTCTAAGGTTTAGTTGTTCCTCTTATCATTCACTGTCTCTTTTCCAGAAAACTGAAACTTGAATGAAGATTTTGCAATGGCCATCAGTTAGTTTTCACTCTCTTAGCCTCTGGTTCACCTGAAAATCAAGCATAAGAAACTGAAACGCAATGCCAGTCAGTACGATTGCAGGACAGACAATGGGTGAAGCATTATTGTATCTTTGGTTGACATAATCTTTGATCTAAAAACTGAAAGTACATTAACTCTATAATCACCAACAGATATTGAATCTAAATGCAACTACATCATAAGCAAACTTACCATCCTCATTTAGATTCAAATCAGCTTCCTGTACTTCATGAAATAAAATGTCTTTTGTCAGGCGAAATGTTAAGCACAACATATCTTTGTTGGGGGCAACATTTCGAACAAATCTCACACTGACATCTGTCAAAGATTTAGCAATAATTCTCTCCCCTTGTTCCACGACATCTTTCCTTGGATCAATGCTTTTGCTGAAACAGTAGCAATGCACCACTGGTAAATTTGCATCATCTACATCCTCCCTTACTAAATCACAATCCGCTAAAAGAGACACAAAGCAGTCCAGGAATTCTATGGCTGATGCTGGGAGATTCATCAACACATGCATGTTGCTGCCTTGTGGATCTGACTTTATCCTCTTGATCAAATCAGACTTCACAACTGTTCGAATGAATGCCCGTCCATCAAGATTATAAGCTGTCAACATATCTGGTTTAATTCTATTAAGAGAAATGTTTCTCTGTAAAGAGCTGTAGGAATCTGGGTTAAGGACATTGGCCTTGACAGAGATACCACGCCTTGCAGCCGGGATGGCGAACGGACCAACACCTGCAAACATATCATAAACAATGTCGCCTTTCTCAAGCTGGCTGATCATTGTTCCATGTTCAGTAGCTGAAAAAGAATAAAAACAGGTCTGTGTTAGCTGTGGCTGTACCATGGAATCCCTATACTGAATTAAGCCTGAAGCAGACCAATGGGGACACCTTGCCAAGAATCCAAAAGGACACACAACAGAATATTGGCTTACAATTGTTACTGTGAACAGTCAGGCAAGATGACACATAATTAGCCACATTGTTAATTTGTTGGTTACTCGTCAAAGTACTCTACAGCGGCCATCAAATCTCAGCTACTTCTCACAACCAGGGTGAGTTGAAATGAGGTTTTAATGTAACATTCAAGATAATTACACTCACATAGAGATGTGCATGCACAGGTGCGTATGGTTTTACTAGTCTGGACTAATGCTGATTTTCAAATGCTAGCCCACTGAGATACCATGCCGCAGTTTAACATGACTACCTCACTCAGTATACTGGACCCGTGAAGATCAGTGGTAGACTAGGTCTTCAGCAACCCATGCTTGTCGTAAAAGGCGACTACCAGGACTTGGTTGATGTATGTCATCGATTCCAATTGCAGGGATCAATGTTCATGATGTAAACAATCTCATTAAAATCAGATCTAAGTTCTCGCTGCCGCTAAACAAAGACCTGAGGACATCCCATTACGGGTCACGTCAGAATGACCTTTTGCGAACTTTGACCGACCACTGAAACGAGTAACAAGAAGTCGACATCAGCCAATCAGAATGCAGCTTTCACGAGCTTTGCGGCACCATTTGAACCTGGCAACTTCCATTTCAGACAACGCTTGAAAAATATGTTGACACAGTTCTTGATTAATTTTTTTTTAAACTGAACAAACGAACATTCCGGAATGTCTAATATATAAGAAAACACATTCCGACTGTTACTTTAATGATCAGGTAAGCGACGCTTTGATTGGTCTGAGGAAAGGTCGTTCTGACGTGACCCCTAATGGGATGTCCTCAGATCTTTGTATAGCGATAGAGAGAACTAAGATCTGATTTTAATGAGATTGCGATGTAAATCACTGGATAGTCTGGTCCAGACTTCATTATTTACAGACCGCCGTCATATAGCTGGAACATTGCTGATTGCGGCGTAAAACAACAAACAAACAAACAGTTTACTGACTCCGAGCCAACCAGTCCTCGTTTTAGGCCCTTAATGCCGAGCGCCAGGCAGAGTTATAACAAGTACCATCTTTTAACCTCTTTTGGTTTGACCTGGCTTGTGATTGAATCCCTTGCCTAACACTCTCCGGGCAGACGTTCTACCACTAGATCACAGAGGGGGTCCCACTCTCCGGGCAGACGTTCTACCACTAGACCACGAAGGCGGTCACAACCAGTATGAGGGATTGGGGACACCTTCTCGCCAAGAATCCACAAGGACACAGAACATTGGCTGCCTTGTCATGTGTTCTCTGTCCGTCCATCAGGTTGCTTTAATATTATCCTTCAGTGTTTATCAGTTAATTCTCATGTTAATCCCACTCATTGTTATTAATGTCAAACCTTACCCTTCCAAATATAATTCTGTACAATTCTTGTCCATTAGTATGGCTTGACAACAGCATATGGGTTGTTTCCGAAAACATCCCCATTACAATGTAATATACATGATAAAGAAGTTCAGCTCAATGTATCACATTCATCATGATAAAAACACAGAGACACTTAATTGTTGCTTTAAACACAACATGGGTAAAAAATATTACTTCCTTAATTTATCATTATAAAAACATTTCCAACACCAAAACATGGATATTCAGCAGTCAAAAGAATGTCTGTGTCCTGTCTATATCAGTGTCCTGTCCGTGTCTGTGTCCTGTCTGTGGCTGTGTCCTGTCTGTGTCAGTGTCCTGTCTGTGTCAGTATCCTGTCTGTATCTGTGTCCTGTCTATGTCTGTGTCCTGTCTGTGTCAGTGTCCTGTCTGTATCTGTGTCCTGTCTGTGTCCTGTCTATGTCTGTGTCCTGTCTGTGTCAGAGTCCTGTCTGTGTCAGTGTCCTGTCTGTATCCTGTCCGTGTCAGTGTCCTGTCTTTGGCTGTGTCAGTGTCCTGTCTGTGTCAGTGTCCTGTTTGTATCTGTGTCCTGTCTATGTCTGTGTCCTGTCTGTGTCAGTGTCCTGTCTGTATCTGTGTCCTGTCTGTGTCCTGTCTGTGTCAGTGTCCTGTCTGTGTCAGTGTCCTGTCAATGTCAGTGTCCTGTCTGTGTCTGTGTCCTGTCTGTTTCAGTGTCCTGTCAATGTCTGTGTCCTGTCTGTGTCAGTGTCCTGTCTATGTCTGTGTCCTGTCTGTTTCAGTGTCCTGTCAATGTCAGTGTCCTGTCTGTGTCTGTCTGTGTCAGTGTCCTGTCTGTGGCTGTGCCCTGTCCATGTCTGTGTCTGTGTCCTGTCTGTGTCCTGTCCATGTCTGTGTCTGTGTCCTGGCTGTGTCCTCTCTGTGTCCTGTCCGTGTCCTGTCTGTGGCTGTGTCCTGTCAGTGGCTGTGTCCTGTCTGTGTCAGTGTCCTGTCTATGTCAGTGTCCTGTCTATGTCAGTGTCCTGTCTGTGGCTTTGTCCTGTATGTGTCCAGTATGTGTCCAGTATGTGTCCAGTATGTGTCTGTGTCCTGTCTTTTTCTGTGTCCTGTCTGTGTCTGTGTCCTATCTGTGTCTGTGTCCTGTCTGTGTCTGTGTCCTGTCTATATCCTGTCCATGTCTGTATCCTGTCTATGTCTGTGTCCTGTCTATGTCTGGGTCCTGTCTTGTCTGTGTCCTGCCTATGTCTGTGTCCTGCCTATGTCCTGTCCATGTCCGTGTCGTGTCTATGTCTGTGTCCTGTATATGTCAGTGTCCTTTCTGTGTTTTTGTCCTGTCTGTGTATGCGTCCTGCATGTGTCCTGACTGTGTGTGTGTCCAGACTGTGGATGTGTCCTGTCCATGTCTGTGTCCTGTCTATGTCAGTGTCCTGTCTGTGTCTGTGTCCTGTCTGTGTATGCGTCCTGCATGTGTCCTGTCTGTGTGTGTGTCCAGACTGTGGATGTGTCCTGTCCATGTCTGTGTCCTATCTATGTCAGTGTCCTGTCTATGTCAGTGTCCTGTCAGTGGCTGTGTCCTGTATGTGTCCTGTATGTGACCAGTATGTGTCCAGTATAAGTACAGTCCTGTCTATGTCTGTGTCCTGTCTGTGTCTGTGTCCAGACTGTGGATGTGTCCTGTCCATGTCTGTGTCCTATCTATGTCAGTGTCCTGTCTGTGTCTGTGTCATGTCTGTATGTGTCTGTGTCTGTGTCCTATCTGTGTCTTTCCTGTCCATGTCTGTGTCCTGTCTGGTCTTGTCTATGTCAGTGTCCTGTCTGTGTCTGTGTCCTGTCTGTGTCAGTGTCCTGTCTATGTCAGTGTCCTGTCAGTGGCTGTGTCCTGTATGTGTCCTGTATGTGACCAGTATGTGTCCAGTATAAGTCCAGTCCTGTCTATGTCTGTGTCCTGTCTGTGTCTGTTTCCTGCCAGTGTACGTGTCCTGTCTATGTCAGTGTCCTGTCTGTGTCAGTATCCTGTCTATGGCTGTGTCCTGTATGTGTCCTGTATGTGTCCAGTATGTGTCCAGTATGTGTCCAGTCCTGTTTATGTCTATGTCCTGTCTATGTGTGTATCCTGTCCATGTCTGTGTCCTGTCTGTGTCTGTGTCCTTTCTGTGTCAGTGTCCTGTCCATGTCTGTGTCCTGTCTGGTCTTGCCTATGTCAGTGTCCTGTCTGTGTCTGTGTCCTGTCTATGTCAGTGTCCTGTCTGTGTCTGTGTCCTGTATGTGTCAGTGTCCTGTCAAAGTCAGTGTCCTGTCTGTGTCTGTGTCCTGTCTGTGTCTGTCTGTGTCAGTGTCCTGTCTGTGGCTGTGCCCTGTCCATGTCTGTGTCTGTGTCCTGTCTGTGTCCTGTCCATGTCTGTGTCTGTGTCCTGGCTGTGTCCTCTCTGTGTCCTGTCCGTGTCCTGTCTGTGGCTGTGTCCTGTCTATGCCTGTGTCCTGTCTGTGTCAGTGTCCTGTCTATGTCAGTGTCCTGTCTGTATCTGTGTCCTGTCTATGTCAGTGTCCTGTCTGTGACTGTGTCCCGTGTCCTGTCCCTGTCTTGTCTATGTCTGTGTCCTGTCTGTGTCAGTGTCTTGTCCTGTAAGAAGGGGGTATGTTACCGCAATCACTCACCAGGCACTAATAAGGGGTATGTTACCCCAATCAGTCACCTGGCACCAAGACGGGGATATGTTACCCTAATCAGTCAGCAGACACTAAAAAGGGGGTATGTTACCCCAATCAGTCACAAGGCACTCAGAAAGAGGTATGCTACCCCAATCAGTCACCAGGCACAAAGAAGTGGATATGTTACCGTAATCAGTCAGCAGGCACTAAGAAGGGGATATTTTACCCAAATCAGTCACAAGCCACTAAAAAGGGGGTATGTTACCCTAATCAGTCACCAGGCACTAAAAAGGGGTATGTTACCCCAATCAGTCACCAGACACTAAAAAGGGGGTATGTTACCCTAATCAGTCACCGGGCACTAAGAAGGGGGTATGTTACCCAAATCAATCACAAGGCTCTAAGAAAGAGGTATGTTACCCTAATGAGTCAGCAGGCACTAAGAAGGGGGTATGTTACCCTAATCAGTCACCAGGCACTAAGAAGGGGATATGTTAACCAAATCAGTCACCAGGCACTAAGAAGAGGGTATGTGCCTGCCGTAAGAGGCGACCATGATTGTCGTAAGAGGCGACCAACGGGATCCGGTGGTCAGGCTCGCTGACTTGGTTGATGCATGTCATCGTATCCCAATTGCGTAGATCGATGCGCATAATGTCAATCACTGGATTGTCTGGTACAGTCTCAATTATTTACGAACCGCCGTCATTATAGCTTGAATATTGCTGGGTGCGACGTAAAACCAAAAAACCAAAACAAAACATAAGTATAAATATACCATACGTTGTGAATGTTTTAGGAAGATAGATTCCGTATGCCGAACGTCACAGAAGAATTCACGTGATGTCGTTCCGTCAAAGCGACAGATTATGTTGATATCTATTTGTAATCGACATACCTCGAGACTTACAAAACTATTTAATTGACGATAAACTAATATTCCATGGCTATCCTGTAAATACGCAGTGTTGCCTGCTGGTGTAGACGTTATTGACTTTGCATAACGGTTTTCTTGAAGGTGAGTGAGTGAGTGAGTAAGGTTTGACGCCGCTTTTAGCAATATTGCAACAATATCACGGCGGCGGACACCAGAAATGGGCTCACACATTGTACCCATGTGGGGAATCGACGCCCGGGCCTTCTGTATGACGAGCAAACGTTTAACCACAAGGGTTTTAACCACAAGGCTACCCTACCGTCCTTCTGGAAAACGAATTGCAGTTGCCCACCACGTTCAACGCCATTATTTTATATATTTGTTGTTTTTTATCAACTTAAATTCAACACTGTTTCGTTTGTGAAGTTCTTCTATATTTTATATATTTTATTGAGGAATGTATATTACATATTGTTTGGAATGTATTATAATTCATTCTGTTTAAAGTGAAAGTGTATATTGTCTGGACTACACAGACCTGACATTGCTGGTGGGCACATTTCCGGTTAGGTTTGACGTGAGACAAGAGTACTAGTCACTCTGTGACATAGTGCAGCTAATTGGGAAATGTGGGGGAAAGCGATACACACGGATGTTGTTGTCAATCACTCTTACTGTATATATTGCTCAGTGGGGCCGCTCGGGTCCAACATAAACCATACTCAACACAATCCACCCAAAAGGGGGTCGGGTGGTCATAATAGCTTTCCGGTATGATACATATTGGGAACGGTGGCCACCAAATACCAACTTGCCGGATAGCTCCTGACGCACGGTACACATTGCAGCATGTTGTTCGCAGTGATACATGTGTCTCTGAAGCTCTAATGCTATTATTCCACACAGACCACGAATCCCATGAATTGATAAATTTTAGGATTCGTAGTTTAATCGAAATCAGTTCGTTAAATTCTTAACTGATTCGCATATATTCGTAGTTAGTTCTTACAATTCTTGAGCTATCGGGAATTCGTGGCAAAAGTTTTGAGCTGTTCAAAGTTTTGGCCACGAACTCCCGATTCAAAAATATCGTTGTTAACTCGTAACAAATTCGTAATGCATTCTTAGGTATCGTAACTGAATCGTAATCGATTCGTAGGCATTCGTAGGTATTCTTAACTCATTCGTGAATTCGTGGCTTTACGACGAATCGGCTACGAATCTGTCACGAATCCCACGAATACACGCCGAAGCAGGTACGAAGCTCACGATCCATTCACGAATCAGCTACGATTGCCGGCAAATTGGGTATATAAGGAAATTAACATTGATTTCAGGTCATTAGCTGCTGACGATTGTGCCATTAGAAGACGAAATTCACGATTCAGCAAGATGCTCTACGTTGGACATCCATTTTGAAGCTGATGCCCAAGCATGGGTGGGGACCTTTTTATAGCTATCTTGAGGGAAAAAACCCCAAATTGTCAAGAATAGTCACGAATTCATTTTTATTCGTACCTGATTCGTACATGCATTCGGCGTATTCTTAACTGATTCGTAACTGATTCCTAACTTTCGTGCAGTATTCGTAATAGCTTCTTGTAAATCGTAGTGAATTCTTGACAATATTCATGCGAATCCAGCCGAAACCCACGAATATTCGTAACTCTATCGTACCTGTATCGTAAATAAATCGTAGAGCGTCACGAATTGAACCAGAATATTTGCTAAATTCGACGAATCCTCGCGAATCCTAAAATTTACAAATCGTAGCGATTCTTGTGATTCGTGCTGTGTGGAATAGTAGCATAAGACACGACTGTGGACTCATATTCTCAAGGCAAGAGAGTTAACTGACTTTAAAAGTCGAGTTTCCACCCTTGCCGAACTTGGCTCGATCTTAGCGCCACCAGTGGTTATTACGGGTTATGTCCCTTCTAAGCCTCTCCTATGGACCAATCAGATTCCATCACTTGCATTTGTTTCAGACAAAACGGTGGCGCCCAGTCAAGACAATCTGATCGATAATCAAGATCTAATTTGTGCTAAAACGGGTCTTACATCGCGAAGTGGATCAATTTAAGCGAGCACCTTTATTAAAAACATGAAAAGGTTTGGAAAATATCTGTTGACAACAAGTTTGTGGTGCACATGCTTTGCAAATCCTGCAATCGACCGAAATCTGCGCGACAGTTTACGAACCGGATTTCGATACATAGACTCGTTAATCCAGTCAAAATGTAACTCCATAATACCAGCCTAGTTCGGCAAGGACTGGACTGGACTGGACTTTTTATAGTCAGTTAACTCTCTTGCCTCGGGAAGATGCTGTGGACTACAAACGAGGGTCTATCATCATGGATGTAACCACTGGATGCCCAACCAGCTGATGATGTCGCCTTGGTCAGCAAATATACTCCTTAAAAAACACAACGCAATACGGATATTTTTGGCCATAAAAGCAAATGTAGCGGACCAGGAAGTGCAAAATGAAGAGGTAATGTGTTATAGTGTCAGTGACAAATTTCCCGGATCAAACTGATCACAACAAGGACATGCAAACCATTAGTCGGGAAACATGTACGATTCAGAAAAACTCACCCAGTGCATTAACAAAGCCATGGAGCTGCACGTAATGCATGTACAGCAGACATATGAACGGTATTACAGTGCAGGGTTTTCAAGTGCCAGGTATCTGCGTAAATCGAACAGTGACAGTTCAACAACATGCCAAGATTAACAGAAGAGCAAAGAAACAACGTTAACCGCATCCTTAATACCCGTGACTGCGCAGAATCTCCGACCAGACCGTACGAAACCGGTCAAGAGCAGCAAGACGTCCTGTTCGACGCATCATATTGATTCGACAACATCGTCAACAACTACAGCATTGGTGTCTTAAACACAGGGTATGGCCTCAACTGCGATGAAGAGATGTCTGGTTCAGCGACGAATCAAGATTTCTCCTCCGTCGAAGGGATGGAAGAACACGTCTACTGACGTCGGCGAGAACGTTACGCCGGAAGTTGACAGGTTTGGTGGGGGTAGCGTTATGATGTGTGCTGCTTTCTCTCATCATGGCAGGACAGGTTTGGTCCATATCCAGGGCAAAAACGGCTCAACGATACATTAACGAAATTCTCCTACCACACCAGCAGGACAACTCGACTGCATACACCACGGATCACAAGAGCCTGTCTACACAACAACAACGTTGATGTTCTCCCCTGACCCTCCAAATCCCCGGATTTGAACCCGATTGAGCAACTGTGGGATGAATTTGATAGACGGCTACGCCGACGTCAACGACAACCCCAGGATTGCAGCAGGCTTTTGCGTTGCGGGCCGTGTAGGCTACCATTCCCCAGGATGTGATTCGCATATTTGTCTTTTCCATTGGCAGATGTCAGACCGCTCTCGATTCCAACGGGGACATACGAGTTATTGATGGTAGCTGACCTTCACCTTGGACTATTCCTACGTACCGATCACTGAGATGACTACAATCACAAAGTGTTCTCTCCACGACGTTTTGGCTCAGTACCTTGTACGGTTCCTCGTCTAAATTTATTTTCCTACCTCACACAAATCTGGCTTTTGAAGAGCATAAGTTGGCTCTTTTGAAACTCGCTGAAGATTACAGTCAACGGTGGCGTTTCACACTCAGTCAGAAAAGGATCTTTAGCAGCAGAAATAAGATCTCCGCAAGTACCAGCTGAGATAATACTCTACGGGCGTCCTTTACCTACACTCAGTCATGCATGTTGGTGTTATACTTACTGACTTCAAATCAAAACAGAGGACTCTGGAGGAGCTGGGATTTTGTTTGGAGACCTGATATTCTTTCAGCTACAGCTGCTAAACCAGATAATTAAACCTATGTGCCCTAAGTATTTTATTCTAAACAACACCTTGCAAAAATATAAATTTTGTGGTGGACAATTTCTCAAGCATAATTATCATTTTCAAGAATTTTATGGGACAATTAATTCTTTTCGATAAAATTCCAGGATATTAAATGGTCAGTCCGTAATCCATATATGTCTCCATAACAGATCTTAACGATGTGATATTCCTTTGTGAGAAATATGAAAGAACCTACAGTGACCCATGAGTTCATGCAGTTGTTCACTTTGATGACCTTAATGATTATACGGGATCAACACTGGTGTGACCGGATCCCAATTGGACCATGATTTAGTGTCTGTTGTTAAGCTTGTGCTGTGCCAACTGTCCAGTAGGCCATATAGGCCTGGCTACGAACTGAACGAGGACGAGTTTCACCGCTCTGTGTGTCAGATATGTGCAGTGGGCACTGATACAAAAACATTGACACAACGTACTCTTGTTTGAACATTCAGTAAAGCGATTTATGTTTTATCTGTCCCGTTAAGATATCTGATCCCATTCTGTATATAACAACATAATCTCCTAAGCATATTGTAATTTCCCAACCCGAAGAGTTAACAAAGAAAAATATTGTTCTTGATGTCACCCGTCTCTGTACATAAAAAGAATCCCCACGCTATGGTTGTTGAGGGGAAATTCCCGTTTTACGGTAAGATCATGTGTTCCAGATGAGTAAACATATTTACACACGGCGCGTATGCTGCCTCAAAAGGATGCAATGTCATTCGACAGCGTTGTGTATCCTGGAGCTCAAAACCGCTCTCAACGGGGCTGATTAGCATTACAATGTCCGAAAGCTGAGCATGCCCATAACGCTTCTGTGTGTGTGTGTGTGTGTGACAGGGGAGGGGGGGGGGGGGGGGGGGGGGGGGCGTTGTGGTTTGTGGTAATTCAGGGTGTGAATGGGGTGAGAGAAGCACTAATTGCCAAATTACCTTTTAAACATCGCTGCCACTGTGAGTTGCGTGGACATACACGGTACTTGTTTTTTGAGTATCCATTGCACCCGGATGCGGGAAATATTTGGGTTTTACCCTGTTTTCTTATGTTTTAATCATAAAACATGCGTTCACATGTTCTGTTTTCGTTTTTTGTTTGTTTGTTTCTTGTTGTTTGTTGTTTTACGTCGCACCCAGCAATATTCCAGCTATATGACGGCGGTTCGTAAATAATCGAGACTGGACCAGACAATCCAGTGATTGACATCATGAGCATCGATCTACGCAATTGGTATACGATGACACTCATCTACCAAGTCACGGAACCTGACCACCCGATCCCGTTAGCCGCCTCTTACAATAAGCTTGGGTTGCTGAAGATCAACTCTCACCCAGATCTTCACGTCTTCAGTACAACTTACGGCTAATGAAACCTTTATACTATCAGACTTAAAACACAATTATGTATGTCAGACGAGGGATCATACTCCCACCAATCTAAGGGCATATTGCTATGGCACACAATGATGTATGTCAGACGAGGGATCATACTCCCACACATGTAAGGGCATATTGGTATGACACACAATAATGCATGTCAGACGAGGGATCATACTCCCACCAATGTAAGGGCATATTGCTATGGCACACAATCATGTATGTCAGACGAGGGATCATACTTCCACCAATGTAAGGGCATATTGCTATGGCACACAATTATGCATGTCAGACGAGGGATCATACTCCCACCAATGTAAGGGCATATTGCTATGGCACACAATTATGTATGTCAGACGAGGGATCATACTTCCACCAATGTAAGGGCATATTGCTATGGCACACAATTATGCATGTCAGACGAGGGATCATACTCCCACCAATGTAAGGGCATATTGCTATGGCACACAATTATGAATGTCAGACAGGGGCACGTCATTCACGTCGACCAACAGAGACTACATAACGTCGTGGATCATGTTCCTCATCACGTCATTCACGTCGACCAACAGAGACCACATAACGTCGTGGAGCATGTCCCTCATCTGTTCATTCACGTCGACCAACAGAGACCACATAACGTCGTGGAGCATGTTCCTCATCTCTTCATTCACGTCGACCAACAGAGACCACATAACGTCGTGGAGCATGTTCCTCATCACGTCATTCACGGCGATCACCAGAGCCGATGCAAAGGATTCCAGGTTACAAAGACGTAAATGGTTTTTTCCACATTTCTACTAAATACTGTCTTTCTCAATACATTACAGATTACTGACGTCCAACTCTCGCACGTTATTACGTTACGCTGTTATAACCCCCATTATTCTTCTGTGGGGGTTACGGGAAGGGTAGTTTCAAATCACCACATGTCCATGCTTATGTGGATCGGGTGGTTACTCTATGTGACCTGAATGATTGTGCGTCATTGTCCCCCGTCGGCGTGGATCGTGGCTCATGCTATGTCGACCACAGTCTGCCTGCAGTAGGTTGTTGATTGCTGACTGCAGAATCATTCACCAGGGCACGCTTCGCTTACAAACAGGTTTAAAATACATGCTCATAAGGTGATATGTGTGACATTTTGTTACACTGACGGTATTTGCATTTTCTTAGTATTTTGATGGACAAAATATATGTTTGTCAGTCACCCCCGTCCCCTTTGGCGACGCATTTTTTCGAAACAAGTAATTTACATATGGGATCAAGATATAGGCGTGAATAGTTGCCATCTAACTATCCACTTGTTACAGATAATGAATCGTGTAAACAATACACGACGTCACAGATAATAAAAGCTGGTGCGGAACAGTCGCCACGTTGTTGGACCAGGGGTCTTTGTCCCCAATGAGATGGAAATGCGGATGTTGTCCACGCTTGCTGCTCACGGCTATACAAAGAAAGGATGTGCATGTCCCCACCCACCTACCCCCACCCCGCGTTGTGTTGGACATTCTATCACAATTTTTTCACAATTTTTGTGAGGAAATCGGATGAAATTTCTTGTCATGGCCCTAGGTTGAAATTATATACACGTCCTGCGCTCTTATCATGTATGGCTTATGTTACGAGAGATAAACTTGCCCTGGGCTGCTGGTAGCTATAACACTATTGCAGTAATATCGCAGCATGTTGTATGAGCTTGACTGCAAAAGTACTTGTGAAACACAGTTTATATTACACTAAACGAACGTACGCGTTGTGTTTGTTATTCATTTTATGTGTCGTTTTATTTACACATTTTTATCATGTGACACATCTTCGTGTCTTATTGGGGCGTGGTTTAGCTGCGTGCAGGTCAAAGGACGCGATGTATGGTGTGAAAGAAAATAGTTTATGTGTTGACACCAAACTTTTAAACAGGCACTACGTCATGGTCTATATCTGGGCACCGCATCTAGACACATTATCAGAAGACGTCTTGTTAAAAGAGATCTCTCATCTAGACACAAGCATCACGTCATGGCCCAGATCTGGACACCGCAGCGCAAGTTAGTCGTGTTTAGGACGCCGTATCAAGATATGCAGGGACCACTTCATGGTCTAAACGTAGACACAAAAACACACCCTCGTTTAGACAAGAAACTATAGTTAAGGCTAGACCTTGACGACACACACACATGCTTGACCTAAACACACAATCTAGTCAAGTCTAGGCTTTGACTCCACCAACCTGTCTAGTCTAGATACTACCAACTGATCTAGACTAGACACTACTATCTGGTCTAGTCTACACCTAGACGCCGCCTCACACATTAGACCTAGACAATACACCACGGTCTCGACCTTGGCACCATGCTATAGTCTAATGTTGTCTGTCTAGTTTATACCTACACACGATGAACTGGTCTGGATGTACAGGCCACACACGAAGCTAGACCTAGACACCGCATTGCAATCTGATCATGGTGTTGAGTACAATACTGCTAAATATCCATGTGAAAATATTGAACAGATAAAATCTCAAGAAAAATAAACGTTTTATTCACAACCAAAACAAAACATTTTTGGGGATAACAAAATGGCAGTTTGAATTTGAACACTGCCAAAATCTTACACTACATATAGTATAACATTATGCTATCTTGGTTTATAACAAAATGTACACTTACAGGTAAAGTAAAGTTATTGATTTCTTTATATAATCGGCAAAGTCACCATCATGGTAATAGAAAAAGCATAAGAAGAAATAGAAAAATGAAAACGAAATTTTGAAGAAATGGTGTCAAGCTTTCTTAAAGTTCTTGGATGTACAAACAATGCAGCCATTTGGCCTCACGTTCTTCATGTTTACCTCCGTAACCCTCGAGATGATTGTCGGTAAAGGAAAAGACTACAACTTCTTTTTTGAATAAATTGGATCTGTCACACTTTACTCGATGGCAGAGAATTGAGGAACTCATCCTCACGGGATAATGTCAAGGATTATTTAACCAAATTATGAATGTGAATCTGAAAATGTTTCCTGAAATGGACGGCGGCAGGTGGTATGGACTGGGCAAGGCAAAACCAGGAAGGCAGACAGGAGAAGGCAGAGGCCTTTCATACAGGTAAGACTGGAGTTATTGCAAGAGGGGTGAAGGAAAATGTAACTCAACGAGGAGACAAAGTTTTAGTGTACAGAGATGACAATGAATCAGGATGATTGCAGTATGAAGAGAATTATGGGTATGAGAAAATGATCATGTACAATATATGTTTGGGACGCAAGAGCTAATATTCAGACCTGACGTTAACAATATACTTTGATCAACAAACGAATGGGAATGTTGACACTTACATAGGACAATCATAACATATGTGATTAAAGATAGAGTTGATATTATGATGGTGATGATGATGATGATGATGACGACGACGATGACGACGATGGTAATGAAATCGTTGGTTAAGTAACTAAGTCTTTTATAGTGCGGTTGTGTCGTACAGACATTTATAAAGGAGAAAATAACACTGACTAGCCACACATGGATTAGATACCTCATCACTTAAATATCTCTGTTTGGACATTAGAGAACACAGATTGGTGGTGGACACAGCAATGTCAGGACAGAATATACACTATGCATGAGATCAAACTAAGAGCATTTTGTTTTGCAAAGTCCACTCGTGAAATTTACAGATTGCGTTACTGTAAAGTTTGACCCTTAAATAATAAATCTAATACATATTTAGGGAATCATGAAAGCATTTTTCAACCGAAATACTAATTTGCAACAATAATCCTCAAATATATATAATGCTATGTATTAGAACCCACATCACAGACTCTCATCGGGGCGGGGATATTGAGTCAGTGAAATCATACTTTCTATAAAACATTTAACAAATGAATAACATATTTAAGAAGTTGACACTGCTTTAGTTAAAAGATAACTATGACGTAATTTTTAACGTGGTTATTCACACGATGTAAGATATCTATTCTCAGATATTCCTATATTTTACAGAGTTGAGGAAAGAATAATTTTTACCTCACTATATTTAACCTGTTGTGTTAAATACAAGACGTACCTAAGCGTTTGGCCGATAAAGCAGGTATTCAGCCCACAACATTATACAATAATGTAAAAGCATCAATATACACATGTTCAATGTACAGATATAAACACATTGATAAAAAATATCCAAACTGACTGTATAAAATATATCAATTATATTATTGAGCACCGGGATATTAGTTTAGCACTATTATAATATTTACAACGTTTACAAAACAAGAAATAGAAATATTGATCTGCGGTTAAAACACAGCACGTATAACATGGATTTTTCTGTTCTCAATATAAAATCTGTTCCACTGCTAAAAGAGTAAGGTAGTTGTGTAACACGTCTCAAAATGGAGACACCAAACTATACATACAGCTATAAAAATAAACATTTTAACGTGAATTAAAACATTTGGCAAATTTGCCACAAGACAATATGTTACATTTTAGAGAACTTATTATTTATCATTAAGCTTTCAGCTGATTTCAGCATAAGTTACATAATCTATCAACAGAGGATATAAATATATAAACAGCTGCAGGCGACATGCGTGCACATTCAGTTCAGTTGCCATCCCGTCGAATTTGGTCCAAACTTGTACACAAGCTTCTTACCAAAGACAGGCTGCAAAATCTTTCGATGGTAGTAGTATCTGTAAAAGAGGAACGGCAAAATTAATAAACATAACTGATATCATTTATCATTCAGACTTGGTTCGCTAAAACATAAGTAGTGTAAGTGAATGCCCTAATGTATCAAGCTATTGCAAGAGTCATTGCTTGTCGGACCTGTCTGCGTGTTTTCACACAGTTTATCTTTGGGATAGTTCGAATTTGGATAATTTCAACACATTACATGTCAGAATACGGCCGTGGAGCACCAGGTGACCTGCACAGAGACTTAATTTTCGACCGATATCAGTTCAACGAAACTGGAATACAACATGATCTATATTAGAAATACCCAAAACAGCTTGTTTTTATCAAAGAAAGCAACACATTGTCACGGTTTACATCGAGTGTTGAATAAAGGGTTCTCCTTTAAACACCACGGAAACTAGGTCAAAATACACTGTCCACTAAATAACAATCCTTCTTGCAAGTGTATGTAATAGAGTGGCCGTTCACCATTACTCTGCCTTTGCCCTGATACAAGGAGACGCCTGCACAACCCTGCATAACTGGGTCAGTGAGCTCGGGTACAGAATACCCCGGCGGTGCACTTGTAATAGGCATTATTTGCATACACAACGGACGCTTATTGGTTGCCTCTCACACAATTTTAACGGGCTTGGCGACAGGTGAATCTGGGTCAGATTAACCTCAACAAAGATCAGCTGATTATTGTTGGATATACCATCCACGAATACAATGTCTTCACTAGTCATTGTGCCGCCGTGCGTGGAAGACACTTGAAATCAAGACTGACGCACACCACGCGTGTAAGACGGAGACCTCAAGCAAGCCCCTTCACCTGACCAGACAGTATCTAGCTTCTTCTGTTTACAACATTGTTAACCTTATATGTATCAGCTATTTATCCATGGGCCTAGTATACGATTTTTTTTATAATTATCAAGGCCACAAATTCTTCATTGGCATTGTTCGTGTTTGGAAGCTAATGTAAATGAGTGAGCGAGTGGCTTTAAGCCGATTTTAGCAATATTCCAACAATGTGACGGGGGGAGACCAGCAGTGGGCTTCACACAATGTACCTGTGTGAGATATCGAGACCGGGCCTTCGGTGTGACGTGGAGCGAACGCTGTAACATTTAGGCTACCTAACATACCGCCCCTGATATAAATGAAAATCAAGTTTCAATCTAAAGATGGGGATAATTTTAACGTTACAGTTGCATCGTTCATACGTTGTGTTTTATGTTAACCACGTCACTGACAAGGTCATGGAGATGGATGTCAACAACACTGTTTATATTTACCTCATAGCTCGACTCAACTTCTCATAGGTCATGTCCAGGTTGTTCTTTCGCTTCCCCCACATCCGGGCAATGCCCCTGGAGTTGACCAGCCTGAACATCCCCTTCTCCCGATCCACCCACTCTATGTGTGACGGGTTGTAGCTGGGGTCAAGAAGCAGCCGCAAAATGAACTCCCACAGCCTCTCCGCACGGGGCACTGTAAAGCAGTTCAAGACATGGGGGTGAGACGGGCACTGTCAAGCAGTTCAAGACATGGGGGTGAGACGGGCACTGTCAAGCAGTTCAAGACATAGAGATGAGACGAGCACTGTCAAGCAGTTCAAGACATAGGGGTGAGACGGGCACTGTCAAGCAGTTCAAGACATAGAGATGAGACGGGCACTGTCAAGCAGTTCAAGACATAGGGGTGAGACGGCCACTGTCAAGCAGTTCAAGACATAGAGATGAGACGGCCACTGTCAAGCAGTTCAAGACATAGGGGTGAGACGGCCACTGTCAAGCAGTTCAAGACATAGAGATGAGACGGGCACTTTCAAGCAGTTCAAGACATGGGGGTGAGACGGGCACTGTCAGGCTGAGGAAGACATAGAGATGAGACGGCCACTGTCAAGCAGTTCAAGACATAGGGATGAGACGGGCACTGTCAAGCAGTTCAAGACATAGGGGTGAGACGGGCACTGTCAGGCTGATGAAGACATGGGGGTGAGACGGGCACTGTCAAGCAGTTCAAGACATAGAGATGAGACGGGCACTGTAAAGCAGTTCAAGACATGGGGGTGAGACGGGCACTGTCAAGCAGTTCAAGACATGGGGGTGAGACGGGCACTGTCAAGCAGTTCAAGACATAGAGATGAGACGAGCACTGTCAAGCAGTTCAAGACATAGGGGTGAGACGGGCACTGTCAAGCAGTTCAAGACATAGAGATGAGACGGGCACTGTCAAGCAGTTCAAGACATAGGGGTGAGACGGCCACTGTCAAGCAGTTCAAGACATAGAGATGAGACGGCCACTGTCAAGCAGTTCAAGACATAGGGGTGAGACGGCCACTGTCAAGCAGTTCAAGACATAGAGATGAGACGGGCACTTTCAAGCAGTTCAAGACATGGGGGTGAGACGGGCACTGTCAGGCTGAGGAAGACATAGAGATGAGACGGCCACTGTCAAGCAGTTCAAGACATAGGGATGAGACGGGCACTGTCAAGCAGTTCAAGACATAGGGGTGAGACGGGCACTGTCAGGCTGATGAAGACATGGGGGTGAGACGGGCACTGTCAAGCAGTTCAAGACATAGAGATGAGACGGGCACTATCAAGCAGTTCAAGACATAGAGATGAGACGGGCACTGTCAGGCTGATGAAGACATGGGGGTGAGACGGCCACTGTCAAGCAGTTCAAGACATAGAGATGAGACGGGCACTATCAAGCAGTTCAAGACATAGAGATGAGACGGGCACTATCAAGCAGTTCAAGACATAGAGATGAGACGGGCACTGTCAAGCAGTTCAAGACATAGGGGTGAGACGGGCACTGTCAGGCTGATGAAGACATAGGGGTGAGACGGGCACTGTCACGCTGATGAAGACATGGGGGTGAGACGGGCACTGTCAGGCTGATGAAGACATAGGGGTGAGACGGGCACTGTCAGGCTGATGAAGACATGGGGGTGAGACGGGCACTGTCAGGCTGATGAAGACATAGGGGTGAGACGGGCACTGTCAGGCTGATGAAGACATGGGGGTGAGACGGGCACTGTCAGGCTGATGAAGACATAGGGGTGAGACGGGCACTGTCAGGCTGAGGAAGACATGGGGGTGAGACGGGCACTGTCAGGCTGAGGAAGACATGGGGGTGAGACGGGCACTGTCAGGCTGAGGAAGACATGGGGGTGAGACGGGCACTGTCAGGCTGAGGAAGACATGGGGAATCCAGTTTCAATGACACCAGCGATAGCCTTCACACACTGCCCCTATCTGGGCAATATGTCCATTTTACCCACAATGCTCTTGTGTTTAGCGAAGAAGTCATACAAGCTAGTAACTTAAAGAAGAGTTCTGCATAACTTTTATTGGTGGTTCCTGCCTTCACAGCACGATATATTTACTTCTACCTACTCATCTTCTTTATCAAGTCATGTGGTCAGTTTACTCAGTTACTAGCACAGTGATTGCTTTTAGCGATGTTGTCGGCATCGCGGTACACTGAAATATAGAGAAGCGATGTTGTTTCTAGGCCCCGCTCTTTCCACGGACCATGGGGCTTACAGTTTCATGTTTCTGCAATTTCCTATAACTGACACTACTCAATGCGAAGCACTATTCATCTTAAAGCCACAGATGTTGAGAAAGCATAAGTTAAATTACATGTAGCAACCTGTTTACAATCCGTGTCTTGACATATTCCAAAAGAACACATATTATTAGCCCAGGCCGTATTTGAAAATGATGCGAATAAGATATTAAATGGATAAAAACACTACACTTTCAGTTGAAGTAGTCATGCAAAACCACGTGAATTGACTCAAAATAATCCTTTGAATGTCACCGTTAATAAGTCTGCAAACAGAACAAAGAGGTTTCTAAATCTGGGGCTCACATTCCCACACCCACTTACACAATCGTCTCGCGCTGATGACAGCTTATGCTTGTATTACAGTGAATTGACGCTAATCAATATTTCTCTATGAGACGTCTTTATTCGTATGGGTTATGGACCAGTGGCGCGGTTAAACATAAGCAACAATAACATCCCCTGACAAGCGTTTCTGTTATAATAGCACACGTGCTTGCGGCTGTTTATTGAAGGACGCCGTAACGCTAGTATGGCCAGCCGTTTTACAAGTTTTTGAGAGCGTAATCGTTCAACGTCAGTGTGTGATTTATGTAAATGTAGAGACGCGAAACTGAAAGGTTTATGGTGTGACGTCTCAGGGAACGCCGGCAGTACCATGAGGCTGACATGTAGCGTTATTTTGTCAAATTCCTTCATCGTTGTTCCGTAAGAGATCCGCGACAGACTTATTTTTGTAATTGATAATGTGCAGCTCTGTTTCGTTTAGGGACCGATCATTTGATATTCTGTGTGGGAGTGGGATAAGGGGGGGGGGGGGGGGGGGGGGGGGGAGTGGGGTGGAGGGTGGGGCGAGATCAATTAAATAAAAAAACACATCATAAATGTATATTTTTATAAATTCAATACACGTACATTATTCAGTACATTATACTCCAATATAATCTTGACTGTCACTTTTGTCATAACGTTCTGATAAAAACAATTGGTAAATAAGAAGTCTTACGTCGCTTGCTCCTGGTGCCCTGTGTGCGTCTCGGGGGCTGGGGGTAGAAGATCGAAACACTTTCTTCTGCAGCTGTATGCGTGACGACACTTTTGGCAACATTAGATGGGTAACCTGCAAACAAAACACGTAACACATCAACAGAGTACACAACTAAGCAAAGGATATATTTTTTGAATGAACAGTTTCTATAGAAATATGCCCAAAATGAATAGTTTGTTTGATGGTTCTCAGTAAATAAATAGTTTGTTGGACACCCCCTTCACAATCATTAATTGTGTTTAGATCCCAAACACGACCCTGAATACGTTCCTTGTCCCATCACTTAAGCATGTTTAGAGGCCTAGACATATGATTGTGTTTGTAATGTTTTGGACCTTCAATTAACATGTTTAAAACATGTGTTTTGAACCAAATCATGCCCAGAATATATAGATTCGTAATTGGCATATTTTGCAATTTGCCAAGAAGTCAACCTGATGCAGTTGGTCTGCGAGGGAAAAGAAAACACTTAGGATGAGTGAGTTTGTGTTTAAACAGCTTCGAACAGTATTTCAGTGACGTATCAGCATACTGTGGGAGGAAAGCCCGAAGCGGTGCAGGTCATAAACAAATACCACGAGGACGTGTTTGGTACTGACACACCTGGAAAACATAATCAGGCTGAGTCTGGGAGTCGAACTCACACTGAGATGTTTAAGGCTCGCCTAGGATTCGCATTGTGGGACAGTGAAGCGAGGCGTCCTAGACGACACAGCCACCCGGGAAGACAGACAGGATTACAGTGGGACAGTATCAAGGCCAAGGGCTTCCAAGTTACAACATTTCACATAACTACCTCCCTCCCACGACTCTTCTGCAGTAGTTCTCAAAGCAAACTACGAACCAACAATATTCAGAGAATCCCATATTTAATGTGTAAATATATTTGGATTGAATATCATGAAATATGATAACATGCTTAATTTTCCGTGAAATAAGTATTCTAAGATCTTCGTAAAGGGAAAGATCCACCCAAGATTCGTAAATTTGTTATTTGTTCTGATACGACAGTAGATCTGCTGTACACAGTGTAACGTACGTATACTTCCTGTTGACTCTGGCAAGGGAGGTAACTACTGAGTGCCACTATTACGGACATCCCTTTTTGTGGTTAAGTTTTCAACTCGTTTCAATTTGAAACACGTTTACGCATTGTATCCTTCAGGTATTCAGATGTTGGTGATGTTGTGGGTACGTAGTGTGAATGTGTTTACAATCCAACCATGTTTAGATAAAGCACGCAAAATCTTTGTTACGTTCATGATAAAAACACAATCCTTTCGTGCGCTGAGATGTATTAGCATCAGTATCAGTATCAGCATCAGTATCAATATCAGTATCAGTATCAGTATCAGTAACTGACAAATATCACGTTTCACTGTACTATTCTGACAGTTTTTGAGTTTCCTTTGGAACTACAGCGGCATCCCTAGCCTCTACTACCAACATTGGGATAAAATGATGCGTCATAATCTTAATGAAGGTACAGTTTGCACATATACAAATAATGTATGCGGCGTTTACGTGGTGCGGGGTAACAAGTCGAGGGCGTATGGTGATTTGAATGAATTCTTACACTCACAGTTACTGGCATCAAACTTGTCTTCTGGGTCAATGCTGTAGCGATGCCTTCCAAAAACAGCAAACACTTGATTTTCCAACTTTTCTATCTTCAAAACATCACTGCCTCGGGGATGTGCTCGAGGCATGTGCATCTCAACTGCAATACATAATCACCGTGTATTTCAATACAAAAGCAACATGATTGTTAAGTTATGTTGTATTTTAACTTTATTATCTTTATTGTTTTCAGTACGAACCAACAACGCTGGTTCTCAATATACTACATATCACCATGAGGACGTTAAACAGAACAATCGAACGGGAGCTATATTTGAGAATTGAACGTTCTGACCAACAGATGGAGGTTTCATCATGCAAATCGCATATAACGTTGGTAAGGTGTACATGTTCCAGACGACTGATTCCCATAGATTGTTTACCTCAATTTCAATGTTACGATGTATGTATTTACCTTCTGGCCGAGGATCGACATAATGCAAACATGAACTGTCCATTGGAGCAAGTGGGGTGTACTCCTGCGCAGGTTCATTGATGTGGTAGCCGCTATACGTCACCTCCACTGGAATTAAGCACCCCAAAACAAACCTCAACATTTGTATATTATAACGAAATATAAGGCAACCCAGCAGACACAGTAATCTTCCGCGGAGGATATTTCACCCAAGTCACTGCAGGTTCCAATATTTCAAGGTCATGCTAAAACTAACATGCAAATAACGAAGATTTGAAGATTGTACTGATCTACGAAAATTGTTATACCGTCAGTCTCACTATGATATTTGTTCACCTGCATGTTCAAACAGATCATCGAAACTGCAAGACGGGTAACGGTAAGAAATCCCCGCTCCCTATAATGAACCCACAATGCACACAACTGATGCAGGAAGGTAATTACCTGGATTGGTGAGGAACCAGTGGTGGGCGGCCTCGTCGTCAGAGAGGAGAGGCGAGTGCTGGGGGGATGCTGAGGAGGACGCCGGGGACGACACATCGGACGAATAGTCGTACGTGTAGTCTGAAAGCAATGTTGTATTACAGAACATCCATGTTACCATCACCTCACTGCCCACGTGCACACTTCCCCTCAACCCAGTCACGGGTTCCAACAGGCTTCTTACAGGAGAATATGGTCATATTCGTATTTTGTCAAATGGAAATTCACTCTGACTTTGTGCAAATTCTACGTTTATAGCATTAGATAATAGTTCGTACACTTGAATCAGATACAAAATAGTTTGTCTGATGTTTACAGCAGTATGGAAGTAACCAATTCTTATTGTTCACAAAACAATATTTCGCATTACTTCAACTTTACTGTCTACCGTGCCACCACCACTTCAACCACCACTCCTATCACAACTTGTGTGCATGGTATTCCCTTAACTGTCCAGACAATGGCACTTGACTTGGTAACAGTCAAAATACACCCGACGCTTCTACACAACGTTCGCTTGTCACGCCGGACCGAAGACCGGGTTCGATTCCCGACAAGGGTACAATGTGTGAAGCCCATTTGTGGTGTCCCCCGCCGTGATATCACTGGAATATTGCTAAGAGGGGCGTTAAACCATACTCACTCACTCACTCACAAATCTTAATGGTTTCTAGTTTCGCAACTTTGTCCCACTTCCACTAGTGTGTAATTGCTGGTCCTGAGAACACACTCACCACATCCCCGCTGGTCGTACAACATCGGCATATGCTCCACGTATGTTGTCTGAGCCATGCTGAGTCTGTATTTTGTCCGGGTTCTGGTGAAAAAAGGAATACTGTTATTACTGCAGGACATGGCCATGTGAACACCATTACCGTAGTTCTTCTATGTCACAGAAGCGTTACGTTTTAAGCATGTTTTACTCAAGTGCTTCAGGCGCACACTGATGAGTATCAGTTATGTATGGCCATATATGCTGTGTTATATGTACCCTGGATATCTGTAATAAACCTAGCATAACTATAGTTATCCTTCATCAAAATACCTAAAAACATACAATTACTGCGCATGTTGCAACAGTTTTGTTAACATCCTACTGCAAAGTAACACCACTAGCAATGTTCCACGCGTAGTGCGAAATGTGATTATCTACGTGGCATATACCTGAGTCTTCACCGAAAAAGAGAAACAATTCGATTATAATAGCCTGTTCAAAGAGTACGGGTAACATAGTAATGCCTGCACCAGCGCACTTGTGATGACGTCCCAACACCAATACGTACCCGCAGTGCAAGCTCCCAAAGGCAACTTCATACAAGTACCCGTCCCAACAACAGCGTCCAAATACCACCGTAAGCAGCACGTGCACCTCTAATTAATAGTCGTTTGAAACCCCGCCCTCCGACCAATCATATTCCTTGATTTAAAAAAGTCACGTGATGATGTGTAATGGAAATTCCCATATTGTTCGTACCTGAGACGTCTCCATAGGAATCGCAAGTGCACTTGTGAGTTGGAATTGTGATACACAACGATAGGCCATTCCACAACCACCCGGGGGAGCAATCCCTTCCCCTGACATCTGCAGCCGTGACCTCCGGGTCTAACGTGGCGTCTGACGCTAGTTGAATGAGCACACGGACGGCCACGCTTGACGTCGCCCCTTTGAGCCAACGTATGTCTGGCCCTTCCTACAGGACAATTGTAATGCTGAATGAATTAGAACCCGTTATACACATAACTCTACCTTGTGTTCCACGTTGCTAGTCAACACAATAAAAGTAATTTATAAATTCATATATGAATAAAGGTTAACTACTACTACTACTACTACTACTACTACTACTACTACTACTACTGTCACCAACAGTACTGATATCATTACTGGTATTTCCACTTGTGCAATAACTACCGTTGTTTCAATGACACCGCAATTCAATGATACCACAACTCAAAACGTCACTACAGGAAAAAATCTTGCTAGAATAACAACAATAGATTTTTATACACCACCTCGTACAAATGATCCAATACTAACCGACTTGGGTAACATATTAACAGCCATATGTCGCAGTTGTAGGGTGCCCTTGAACAAAGCCACGAACACATACGATGAAATAGTGCCCCACACAGTAACACCTACCTGACATTTTGAAATACTTGGTGTTTGAGGTAAACAGCCAGTAAAGTATGTGTGGTCACTGAACTTCTTTGGATTGTGGTCACTTCAGCATAGTCGTACATCGTTACAGCATCCTGAAACCAAATGAAATGGTCAGTACTTTATGTGTAACCGATTATATGGTAATAATTAAATGTAAGGAAAACTGACGAGGAAAAGATGGAACAAGGATATCAATCTACATGGGGAAAAACGGCTATCAGTGACGACAAAGTCATCACTTCCAACTCACAATTTTCCTGATAAAGCCTTTAAATAAAATTGCAAAATGACCAATATCACAAAATATGAAATCCTGCAGATTCAGAGAGGACTGAAATTTCTACATATGTGGTACCGTTATGAGAGTATTGACTTAACTTCATTAAGGTTTGGGTGAGTAAATTAAGTGCTATGGTTCTGAATGTTGTTTTAAAAATATACTTTTTTACTGTACATTTTCTTATGGGCATGCTTCGATCACAGTATTAACATTGTTGCCACATCTGAAGTCGAATTAAAAATGGACCTATCACAGTATTAACATTGTTGCCACATCTGAAGTCGAATTGTATATGGACCTATTTCGCTACTATGATGGTGAAGTTCAGAATATTTAATTCAGTCATACAGGACATGTAAACATGTAGTGACAGCAGACATACAGGGCATGTATACATGTAGTGGTACACACAGACATACAGGACATGTTTATATGTTGTGACAGCAGACATAAAAGACATGAATACATGTAGTGACAGCAGACATACAAGACATGTATGCATGTAGTGACAGCAGACATACAAGACATGTATACATGTAGTGACAGCAGACATACAAGACATGTATGCATGTAGTGACAGCAGACATACAAGACATGTATGCATGTAGTGACAGCAGACATACAAGACATGTATGCATGTAGTGCTACACACAGACATAAGGACATGTGTACATGTAGTGACAGCAGACATACAGGACATGTTTACATGAAGTGACAGCAGACATACAGGACATGTTTACATGTAGTGACAGCAGACATACAGGACATGTATACATGTAGTGACGGCAGACATACAGGACATGTTTACATGTAGTGACAGCAGACATACAGGTCATGTATACATGTAGTGACAGCAGACATACAGGACATGTTTACATGTAGTGACAGCAGACATACAGGACATGTTTACGTGTAGTGACAGCAGACATACAGGACATGTTAACATGTAGTGACAGCAGATATACAGGACATGTTTACATGTAGTGACAGCAGACATACAGGACATGTACACATGTAGTGACAGCAGACATACAGGACATGTTTACATGAAGTGACAGCAGACATACAGGACATGTTTACATGTAGTGACAGCAGATATACAGGGCATGTATACATGTAGTGACAGCAGACATACAGGACATGTTTACAAGTAGTGAAAGCAGACATACACGACATGTATGCATGTAGTTACAGCAGACATAAAGGACATGTAAACATGTAGTGACAGCAGACATACAGGACATGTATGCATGTAGTAACAGCAGACATACAAGACATGTATGCATGTAGTAACAGCAGACATAAAGGACATGTAAACATGTAGTGACAGCAGACATACAGGACATGTATACATGTAGTGCTACACACAGACATACAGGACATGTATACCTATGGTGCTACACACAGACATACAGGACATGTTTACATGTAGTGACAGCAGACATACAGGAAATGTATACATGTAGTGACAGCAGACATAAAGGACATGTAAACATGTAGTGACAGCAGACATACAGGACATGTATGCATGTAGTAACAGCAGACATACAAGACATGTATGCATGTAGTAACAGCAGACATAAAGGACATGTAAACATGTAGTGACAGCAGACATACAGGACATGTATACATGTAGTGACAGCAGACATACAGGGCATGTTTACATGTAGTGACAGCAGACATACAGGACATGTTTACATGTAGTGACAGCAGACATACAGGACATGTTTACATGTAGTGACAGCAGACATACACGACATGTATACATGTAGTGACAGCAGACATACAGGGCATGTATACATGTAGTGACAGCAGACATACACGACATGTAAACATGTAGTGACAGCAGACATACAGGACATGTATACATGTAGTGACAGCAGACATACAGGACATGTATACATGTAGTGACAGCAGACATACAGGGCATGTTTACATGTAGTGGTATACACAGACATACAGGACATGTTTACATGTAGTGACAGCAGACATACAGGACATGTTTACATGTAGTGACAGCAGACATACACGACATGTATACATGTAGTGACAGCAGACATACAGGGCATGTATACATGTAGTGACAGCAGACATACACGACATGTAAACATGTAGTGACAGCAGACATACAGGACATGTATACATGTAGTGACAGCAGACATACACGACATGTTTACATGTAGTGACAGCAGACATACAGGGCATGTTTACATGTAGTGGTATACACAGACATACAGGACATGTTTACATGTAGTGACAGCAGACATACAGGACATGTTTACATGTAATGACAGCAGACATACAGGGCATGTTTACATGTAATGACAGCAGACATACAGGACATGTTTACATGTAGTGACAGCAGACATACAGGACATGTTTCCATGTAGTGGTACACACAGATATACAGGACATGTTTACATGTTGGCTGGTTGGTTTGTTGTTTAACGCCGACACTCAGCAATAGTCCAGCTATATGACGGCAGTGATTAATATCATGAACATCGATCCATGCAATTGGGATCGGTGACATGCATCAACCAAGTCAGTGAGCCTGATCACCCGATCCTGTTAGTCGTCTCTTACGACAAGCATAGTCGCCTTTTACGGCAAGCATGGGTTGCTGAAGAGCTATTCTACCCCGGATCTTCACGGGTCACACGAGCACATGTTGTGGTATATACAGACTTACAGGACATGTACACATATAGTGACAACAGACATATAGGACATATAGACATGTAGTGGTCTACATGTAGTGGTATAAACAGACATACAGGACATGTATACATGCAGTGGTATAAGACATACGGGCATGTGCACATGCATTGACAGCAGACATACAGGACATGTGATGTATAAGACATACGGGCATGTGCACATGCATTGACAGCAGACATACAGGACATGTGATGTATAAGACATACGGGCATGTGCACATGCATTGACAGCAGACATACAGGACATGTGATGTATAAGACATAAGGACATGTACACATGCCTTGACAGCAGACATACAGGACATGTGATGTATAAGACATACGGGCATATACACATGCCTTGACAGCAGACATACAGGACATGTAATGTATAAGACATACGGGCATATACACATGCCTTGACAGCAGACATACAGGACATGTAATGTATAAGACATAAGGACATGTACACATGCCTTGACAGCAGACATACGGGACATGTGATGTATAAGACATACGGGCATATACACATGCCTTGACAGCAGACATACAGGACATGTAATGTATAAGACATAAGGACATGTACACATGCCTTGACAGCAGACATACAGGACATGTGATGTATAAGACATACGGGCATATACACATGCATTGACAGCAGATATACAGGACATGTAATGTATAAGACATACGGGCATGTACACATGCCTTGACAGCAGACATACAGGACATGTAATGTATAAGACATACGGGCATGTACACATGCCTTGACAGCAGACATACGGGACATGTAATGTATAAGACATACGGGCATGTACACATGCCTTGACAGCAGACATACAGGACATGTAATGTATAAGACATAAGGACATGTACACATGCCTTGACAGCAGACATACAGGACATGTGATGTATAAAACATACGGGCATGTACACATGCATTGACAGCAGATATACAGGACATGTAATGTATAAGACAGAAGGACATGTACACATGCATTGACAGCAGACATACAGGACATGTAATGTATAAGACATAAGGACATGTACACATGCCTTGACAGCAGACATACAGGACATGTGATGTATAAGACATACGGGCATATACACATGCCTTGACAGTAGACATACAGGACATGTAATGTATAAGACATACGGGCATATACACATGCCTTGACAGCAGACATACAGGACATGTGATGTATAAGACATACGGGCATATACACATGCATTGACAGCAGACATACAGGACATGTAATGTATAAGACATAAGGACATGTACACATGCCTTGACAGCAGACATACAGGACATGTAATGCATAAGGCATACGGGCATATACACATGCCTTGACAGCAGATATACAGGACATGTAATGTATAAGACATACGGGCATGTACACATGCCTTGACAGCAGACATACAGGACATGTAATGTATAAGACATACGGGCATGTACACATGCCTTGACAGCAGACATACGGGACATGTGATGTATAAGACATACGGGCATGTACACATGCCTTGACAGCAGACATACAGGACATGTAATGTATAAGACATACGGGCATATACACATGCATTGACAGCAGATATACAGGACATGTAATGTATAAGACATACGGGCATGTACACATGCCTTGACAGCAGACATACAGGACATGTAATGTATAAGACATACGGGCATGTACACATGCCTTGACAGCAGACATACGGGACATGTGATGTATAAGACATACGGGCATGTACACATGCCTTGACAGCAGACATACAGGACATATAATGTATAAGACATAAGGACATGTACACATGCCTTGACAGCAGACATACAGGACATGTGATGTATAAAACATACGGGCATGTACACATGCATTGACAGCAGATATACAGGACATGTAATGTATAAGACAGAAGGACATGTACACATGCATTGACAGCAGACATACAGGACATGTAATGTATAAGACATACGGGCATATACACATGCATTGACAGCAGACATACAGGACATGTAGACATGCAGTGGAAAACACAGATATATAGGACATGTAGACATGCCATCGAAAGCACAGATATATAGGACATGTATACATGTAGTGGTCTACATGAAGTGGTATACACAGACATACAGAACATGAAGACATGTAGTTGTACACACAGACATACAGGACATGATTACATGTAGTGGCCCCGGGTTTAATTCCACATCCCCTGAGAGAAGCAAACGATTATGTTGATGAATGATTGTAGCACTCACCATAGTCATTGTGTAAAGGACCAGACATGTTGCCATGAGCCGGTAGCACATCTGTGTAAACGGTGTCCATTTCGTCCTGGGGTTGTAATCGCCAATATGGCCGACCTGTCTCGTACCTCGAGGGTGGGTGAAAATGCCGATTCGCACTCTCCAGACTTCAGTACAGTATTTTGTACATCCTACTCTTGCTAAATTCAGTATGCTTATGGCAATGAAACTGTAATTAGAAATGTTGCAACTTTTATATACCATGCTATGAATGTTAGACTCCAAACACTAACCCTATAAATGTTAATGATGGACCGAATATTGTACCGTGGGCCGCTGGCCTACACATGTACATGAATACAGAATTATATTACATGTAGTGGTACAAGACATAACGACATGTACACATGCATTGACATCAGACATGCAGGACATGTAAGCATGTAGTGGTATACACAGACATACAGGACATATACACATGTAGTGACAGCAGACATACAGGACATGTAGACATGTAGTGGTATATACAAACATACAGGACATGTATACATGTAGTAGTATAAGACATAAGGACAAATACACATGCATTGACAGGAGACATACAGAGCATGTAGTGATATACACAGTCGTATAGGTCATGTATACATGTGGTGGTGTACACAGTCATAACAACATGAACACATTCATTGACAGCAGATATACAGAGCGTGTAGATATGTAGTGCTATACAGCGACATACAGGACATGAACACAAGTAATAACAGCAGACATACAGGACATGAAGACATGTAGTGGTACACACAGACATAGAGGACATGTTAACATGTAGTGGTATACACAGACATACAGGACATTTTTACATGTAGTGGTATACACAAACATACAGGACATGAACACATGTAGTGACAGCAGATATACAGGACATGTTTACAAGTAGTGACAGCAGACATAAAGGACATGTTTACATGTAGTGACAGCAGACATACAGGACATGTATACATGTAGTGACAGCAGACATACAGGACATGTTTACATGTAGTGACAGCAGACATACAGGACATGTATACATGTAGTGGTATACACAGACATACAGGACATGTTTACGTGTAGTGACAGCAGAGATACAGGACATGTTTACATGTAGTGACAGCAGACATAAAGGACATGTTTACATGTAGTGGTATACACAGAGATACAGGACATGTTTACATGTAGTGATATACACAGATATACAGGACATGTTTACATGTAGTGACAGCAGACATACAGGACATGTTTACATGTAGTGGTATACATAGACATACAGGGCATGTTTACATGTAGTGGTATACATAGACATACAGGGCATGTTTACATGTAGTGGTATACATAGACATACAGGGCATGTTTACATGTAGTGGTATACTCAGAGATACGGGCCATATTTACATGTAGTGGTATACACAGACATACAGGACATGTTTACATGTAGTGGTATACACATAGATACAGGACATGCATGCAGTAACACTGACGACACAGATACACAACTTAATGATAGTTCCAATGTCCTCAGGCACCATTTACATTATACATCAGGGCAGAGTGGGGCAGTGAACCGTCCTACAGATTTCCGAGTTAAATTAAACCCTAAACCATCAGCTAAGAGCGTTATTATATTCAGAAGGCGCGTAAAGCCGTTTGACCAGATGCCCGAAGCCCTATGCAGATGTCCTGAGATGACGTAATGATGTTGTTTATCTAACGTCTTCTTGTGAGCTCACAGATTTGATGTTGATGAACAGGGGAAAAACACTATATGGAAAGGTTATCTGTTTGTATCGAAAAAAGTCATAGTAGTTTAGTATAGAATATATCAAGGACTGCCTTCTTCCCCAGGTATTCTATTTCCGCGTTTCGACTGTCCAACTATGTATACACAATAAGAGAAAGATTAAAAGTTATCACGAACCAACGAGGAAAAAATGTTTTTCCTAGATAAGGTACATAAAATGGAGTTTAATGTAAATGGCATTATGAATATTCACCTCATAATAATGATTTAGATTATATTCACTGTAACAGCAGACCCGTGAAGAACAGTGGTAGAATAGGTCTTCAGCAACCCATGCTTGCCGTAAGAGTGAGTGAGTGGGTTTAACGCCGTAAGAGGCGACTAAACGACCAAGTGGTCAGGTTCGATGACATGGTTGATACATGTAATCGTATCCCAATTGCGTAGATCGATCCTAATGATGTCAATCACTGGATTGTCTGGTCCAGACTCGATTGTTTACAGACCGCCGTCATATAGGTGGAATATTGCTGAGTAGGGCGTTAAACAACAAACAAACACTGTGACAGCAGATGTTGACAATGCAACCCATTAATGTGAGAAGCAAACTACATGCACCACCACAGAAGCATCCCCATCCAACCCTCTGTCGCCTCCAGCAAATACCGACAATTGGATCTTAGCACTACCATATTTCACGATAACTTGTATTTATATGAGAGCTAATTATCTAAGTAACATGAACACGATGTAACGGTTCATTACGTTTGAAAATTAGTATTGTCGTAAGGAGTGCATCGGTGCAGGGAAGACACGGACCAACCCACACACAGTTAACTGTTTCTCTCTGCATATAACTGAGTTAGGTATTTTGTTTTTCTTCTTTAATTATTAAAAAGTTGGATATTTGTGTGGTAAATGTTTCCACCAAACCATACCAGTTTCAATTTCCCTCCAAATGTCGCGCAAGGACTGTGAAGCTGTGGTCGTGGTTTAATACCTTAGTGTTCCCCGAGAAGGAAAATAGATACGCTAGTTCCTCCTAGATGTGTACCTATAAGTCATATTACTGTAACAATGCCTAGATGAACAAACAATGTCAATCAAAATCGATTATGGAATTTGCTTCCTCTTCCTTACACCTGATTCCCGAACTATAAGCCTGTGCCTCGATCGAAACTCGAGCTTACATTAACTTGTCTGAGCGCTTGGTCGGGATTTTCTCCTTTGCAACAGCTAGCTTGTTCCCGTGACGTAAATATACACAGAGTAACTGATTCCACTGAAATAGTTACATTGTTTGGGATTAATTGTACCAACATATTGCACATAAAGGACATGATGTAGGCTCCACATGGGTAGCCACTCGCGAGGGAGAACTGAAACTGTCACATTCCTTTCTGTCCTTCAACGAAAGAAGTAGAACTCCTACGCGAGTAATAAGTGTTTTCGCTGTAGCTATGTTCTTGTTTCAGGTGGACGTAAATCTACATTATGTTCAACAATGAAGCTTAAATCTATGGGAAATGAAAGTGATATCCAATATATTTAGTTTTATACACAAAACTAAAAGTAACAATTAAAAACACATTTAAAATAAGATGTAATATGTGTTGTAACGTCTTACAGGAACGAATGGTTCACTAAACACATACGAGGGGCGTTCAATAAGTTTTGCAACTTCAATATAAGACCAAGTCGCAGAATATCTTTTGCACGAACATGAAAAGAACCGTGTACATTGTTCGTGGATAAACCAGTCATAGATTTAAGCGACATTTATAAAATACGCTATACTTAAAAAATGAAGTTTTTCGCCTTAAAAGACAAAACGAGGGTCAGCATTGCGCGCAAACAGCACAACAATTGGCGGCAGCATGTTGTTTCGGTAGTACTGTCCTGTGACCCTTCCATGGTCAGTGTGCAGTGGCGCGGACAGCGTTAGCTCGTGAAGATTAAAAGATTCACTATATTTAGAAAATGAAGTTTAAATCTATGTCTGGTTTATCCACGAACAGTGTACACAACAATTCTAAACATGTACATCCATGTATGTATGTAGTGACTAGTTGGAGAAGCAGAGAACATCATACCCAATACTTACTTTCTCCTTGAAACTACAAAAAAGTTGATTAATCACGCGTATTGGCCTTTCTTCCACAGTGTCATGACATAATACTTATCACCACAGTTTCGCCATGACACCGAGGACCATGTTCGTTTATGAGGACATAAGATAATCGTACGATGAATAGTCCATATTAACGCAGTTTGAGTATAATGCCAGAAACATGCTGAGCTGGATACTTACACTATTGTCCCTGGTTTTCTTCGTGTGGCAAGGATGCGCCATGTCCCTGCATCTGCTCAAATAGCTGCCTCTGAAACAGGTGAGGCTGTTATTACTGTCTAACTTATTTACACAGTTAAACTAGTTGACGTGTAGGTAAGTATGTGTAGAAAGTTGCACGCTAACGCGATAGATGGAACCAAGTATATCTTAACCATTTCATTGGAAGAATATGAAGAAGACATGAAACGTTTTTGGAAAACAGCTTCTTTATTCATTGTAACTACGTTTCGGGGTACTGCTGTCACAAGTTCTTTCGTTACACTGCTCACAAACTCCCGAAGAACGTTGGGGACATACGACAATAACAGACGATTACACACATTAAAAGAGGTATTGAGTGATTTTAATGGTTGGACAAGAACAAGGAAGGACCCGGTGTAACATAACAGTAATAAAAAAATGTTGGCGGTGTATTGTATGGTGCAAACAACAACAAGAGTGACAGGGGTATGTAGCGAAAAACTAACGTTTGCCATGACTTGATCAATAATGGGCCATGCCTTCAACGATTGGTCAAACATTCGTTTATACGGCGTGGCATGGTCCGAATCAATCTCCTAATGACAACTGAGGGAGTCTTGTCAATCCCTCTTGCAACGCCTCGATCAGTTGGACTATCATAGCTGGTGGCCATTGACGTCGGCGTACACGTCCCAGTTATGCTCTAAAGAGGAAAGTTCAGGACTCACTGCTGGCCATTGTATTCTGGTGATGTTTTGCTGCTGGAGGTAATCATATACGATGCTTGCACGATGGGCTAGACCATTATCGTGTTGAAAGAAAGAAAACGAGGGTCAGCATTGCGTGCAAACAGCACAACAATTGGCGGCAGCATGTTGTTTCGGTAGTACTGTCCTGTGACCCTTCCATGGTCAGTGTGCAGTGGCGCGGTGAGGTAGCCTCGTGCTTACAGCGTTAGCTCGTCACGCAGAATACCCGGGTTCCATTCCCGACATGGGCAACGTGTGAAGCCCATTTCTGGTGTCCCCCGCGTGATGTTGCAGGAGAATTGCTAAAAGCAACGTAAAACCATACTCAATATCCAGTGGCGTTCTGGCGATCATAGTGAAACCGCCCCATAACATGACAGAGCAACTCCCAAACCTGTTATGTTGCCTTACATTGAGATTGCCATAACGTTCTTTAGGACGCCACCAGACACATCCACGACTATTCAGAAAGACTAGAGTGAGAATGTCTACGCTCTAAACGCCTCTGGTGTTTGCCAAGAATGTGTCGATTTGCCACGTGACTTGCATATTAGCTGCATGCAGGTCAGTTACTTGGACCCCGGTGGCCTGGTGCGCGTGAAAAGCGATTTGATTTTTTAAAGTCTGTTTTTTGATTAATCGATCCGAGACTTATGTTCTTGTTCTAGGGCACCCCGTGCTTGGCAGACAATATTTTGTGACACAATGAACATATTGGCTACCTCTCGCTAAGTTCTACCAGTTTGAAGAATGCCAACAGACATTATGTCTTCATCACACTGCAGACGATACATTCCCAGTCTGACTCCAAATACTGCATTAAAGCAAGCGTAGATATCTTACATGTTGCAGTAGATAATGGCTCAGAGCAATTTGACGACCAGTCGCTGAAGTGTCATAATCAAGTATGACCCCATTCCTAAGCATACGGAGGAATCGCATGGTCCGCGTGCAATATTATGGGTGTGTTGGGGCGTTATGGTATGGTTCCGAAACCATTCTATCTCTGGCAGATATGTTTCCAAGCTGATCTTCTGACGACCGATCATAACAGTCCTATTTCACGATGCCCTGCTGTACACAAAGACACATTACTTCTACCATACGCCTTGCTCTCTGGATACCGATGTAATGTGATAACCGTTACAATGTGTCCTCCAACGCCGAGGCTGATATAATCATCAAGCTTGTATTAGTTCATTGTCGCATGTCTGTATTTGAGAACAGAAAGTGTCAAAGTGAAGGCCTCATGTGTTCACTGCAAGTATTGTGCTGACACACTAATGGTTATAACAGGACAAGATTGGGATTCGAGGCCGAGGTGATAAAATCGTGGCACGCCTGTAAGCCACACACATCTGCACAGGGCAACTGGTCGCGAGTTAGCCGGCTGGAGCACCACACAGGAATTCCACACACACTTTTACAAAAGGAGTGTGTGTATATGTACTGATTGTAATGTGAAGCTAAACTTTATCTGATAGTCCTAGTCTACCAATAGTATAATAGTGGTAGTCACCTTTATCTGTAACCCTTTGTAACTAATACTAAAACTGCCATGTTGCCTGTTGTCCCCAAATGCTCTCCACTATGTTGTGTGAAAACATGTCAGTAATCGATCCCTGTTCACACAAAAATACACGCCTAGATATACCCGGCGCGTTTCAGCAAAACGACAAAATTTATATTTATGATAAGAGTGGAAAAACGTCTTTTCATATAAATGATTTATGCCTCGTACATGTTGTCCGTAAGACTGACTGACAACCATCAATTACATAAGAATGAGTAAAACAGCCATAAATAGTAAGTAAACACTTTAAATAGCCAGCTCTTGTGTCGTGTTGCTTGTTGTCGACCTCATCATCGTGTACACAGTTCTCGGACATCGTCTGCTCTTCGTAAGGAATTGTTGTCTTTACTTCGTAAGGGATTATTGTCTTTACTTCGTTGAACCTACAACAAAACATTTATGTACTTGTTACATTTTTTATCGATAAAAAAAATATTTTTGGGTGGACTAACAACTGTTCCCAATATCCACCATAATGTTCCGCCATGAACTTTTGTAAGTCACATTGTCTGAACTGACAGAATTTCCTTTTGACTGAATAGTAATAATAATCCTTGTCCTATTCAAAAGCGCGCTCTATCAGGCAACATATCACAGTTCCTGGTAGCATTTTACAGGAACACGTGAATAGATAGTGGCCTAAAACATATTTCAAAATCAGACAGGGATTATATGAGCGACTTCAGTGAGTGAACATTTAACGTCGCAATAGCAATGACTGTTTCAGCTCTATTGCCAAGGAGTTCTTACAACCAATTGGAGGCTATGTATTGCAGCTTCACATACTTTCATTTTATTGGTTTCTAAATTTCAGAAAAGAAGATATGGAAATGCAATATGCATGGTGCTAGATTAATAGATCTAGTGTCACATCTGAAGGTCAAAAGTCATCACGGGTATAACAACGTACACAGCATTAATATAGATAATTGCGCAAATCACAACGTACTGCTTATAACAAACAACATATGATACATGAATGAATGGCTGGTCATAAGCAATGATTAGGAGTTTTGGCAGCAATCTTGAAATATTTATATCAGGAGTGAGTGAGTTGGGTTGAACGTCGCTTTGAACAGTATTACTGTTATATCACGGCGTGTCAGCTTTATGTGGGAGGAAAGCCCGAAGTGATGCAGGTCTCAGTCGTTTACCACTTCGGTAAAACCGGCGACCACGGGTATGGTGCTGACGAACCTAGAAACATAATTTGGGCGACCGGAGATTAGAATCCACAATCTCAGGTTTTTGTTTTGCCCAACGGTCGCAGCCCTGGACAGCGAATTCCTGGGTCAGCCCCGGTCATAGGAGGATCTTATTATTTGGGTCATCCATCGCAGTTGATGTTGATTTCAGAGTGGATGGTGATAACGATAAACGTCTTAAACCAACCTCCATAATCGAACATTATCAAGCACTAAAAACAAAATATCTCACAGGGATGAGCACATTGTCCGTGAAGGAAAACACATAAATTGTAAAGATGGACACGCGACTCCGAGTAACAGTTTTAACTGTTTTATATGTATTAATATATGTTCAGTAGTTAGATGGCGTTATTTTATTTTCTTACGTTTATTTCTTATTTTTAGATTTTGGAGGGTGGAACGGGGATGGGTATATTGTCAGTGATGTGGATATACTGAAGGGAAAATATCACAGTTCATTCAAAATTATCAGCATTTCCTTCAAGACAAAACTTTTATTGCTTTGTAAATCCGAAAAAAGTATCCTTTCGCACCCAAATTCTAGTGGCCTTGTGCTTCTGTTGTCACGGACGCTCCCGTATAGTAAAGGCGGAACTAAAGACGTAACGAGCAAGTAAGTGTGTTGACAGGCGCGTGTACTGGGGGATTCCCCAGAGGAGACACTCTCCTCCCGATTGGCTGTGGTGTCCAGGGGACGCGAGAGTATAGTAACAAGGTAGTGGAGGCATCTACCCGACAGTACAGCCCACTTTAAACCCACGTGAAATATGTATATGGATGACATCATCAGGTTTATCATGACATTAAACCACACAGCCACTCCTTTAAGGCAACATAGTAGAAGTAAATTACCAAATACGTTTAATTAAGTTTAATTAAGTGCCAAATGGATCTGTCATATACATTACACATCACAGATCCCTTGAATGTAGCATGTCTTGTTCTTGAACTTGTGAATATACGAACGTTCCTAACATCGTCCACACCAAATGTCTCAACTCGCCAAACCGAAACCTGCATCAGCTCGTATGCTTTGCCTTGAATTATGACAGTGTGGACAATATTCTGGGAACTCATTCGTTGTTCTGTTTATAATTAATTTTAACGTTGGACAAATGAGTCCAGATTTACAAATATCTAAATCAATCATAACATTACCTCTTTTGTATTCCCAACAGACACTATAAAAATACAAATCATATATATTATCTTAACAGCCCATCAAATTAAACAGCCTTAATTCCACAATATTCAGTTGATTATGATCATTTCCCCACAGCATTTCTCTCAGTCGTTAAGATTAAATCATGTTGCTTCTATTACTTCAAAATTAATAATGGAATTAATATCATGTTATTCTTCATCAGTGAACATAACATGTGTTCAGTAGCCCCAGAGCTCCCCTAGAAGGCATCTTCCAAGCAGGTTGCATGTACCTATGCAGTGATCAAAGAGAAAGCATCTCTTTTTAGTGTTTTTCAATGCTTCTTTGGAATTCCTATATTCTCTGAAACACACACGCTTTCAAATGTCATTCCCGGAAAACTACAAATCGAAACGGCAGTTAACTGAAATCATTTGACCCCTATTTCGATAATGCGTCGTCAACATGACCTAGTCATTGGCAGTTCCGATAGGCATAGCCACTCCACCTCCAGGCCACCTCAGTGTTTAGAGTCGCTTGCAGTTGTGTGCAAAAGTTGATCTCAAAAGAAAAAAGCCAAACCCCTTAGCCAATATAACTTACGTTCAATAAATAGTTAGTCTCAACAGCTTAGTAGTTTTAAAGAAGTATGAACAATTCGTGTAGAATGTTTGTATGCATTCGTTTATTGCGTAATGATGATAATTTTGCTGGATGCATTAGTCCCAACTATATAACATCCATAGGGGCAGTTAGAGCAACACGGTTACGTTGGACCGTCTACAATAGTTAAAATCTCTTCACATCTTTGTAAATCCTTGAAGCAACACTCTGTAAAACATGAAAGTCCAATGACAAATGTATTCGACGCATGAATAAACTCTTGGTCTTGCTAATGGTACTTGACTCATTCACCTGATATAGTGCTAGTAATCCTATTTATTTCTATGTTCCAATTACATGGGTTTTCCATTTAGTCAAGTGATTATAAACCACAACAAAGGATGTATGTAAACATGGGTATTATGTATATCTAGCCTGGACCCAGCTCCTATGACGAGTGAATAACATTGCTAATTTGAATAAGAAATGTTAAGTAGCTGCAGGGTAAAACACCTTTCTTGTTTATGAATTAATACGAAAACAGAAATTCCGATTCGTTTATATGAACATTATTCTGACTTGCAAGTGAATACTTTGAAAACATGCATGCATAATTGTCCCGATAAGATATGATTATGTCGTACATTTGGATGGAGCTGACATGAGATTGCTGCTGCACTGACTCTGGCAGGTGCACACAAACAACCCACACGCCATGTCCCTTTTATCTGGGAATAGAAATGAAAACCAAAACATTAAGGCCTCGCGCTTTACCATTGTGCTCAAAATAAACATAACAGCAGGATTGAATGGTTTTATCATGGTTATCGAAATGCGTTCTGAAGAGATTTTGAAGAGGAGCGGTTGAATTGGACAAGCTGCACCTGTGCCGCGGTGTAAAATCACACTGTTGCTCTCACAACCAGCACAAATCTGGGTAACAGTAAACACGGGTGTCGTAGCATTGCTCCCATAATAGTAGAATTGCTCTATGGAGAACGACTCACTGCAAAACGTCGGTATAAACAATGTATGGTTTTATCATGTTTCCCTATTCAGCTATAAGCTCACTCAAATTTCCTACGAGTCTCTGATTATTAGTTTAACTTCCCTGTTGTGCACGAGACGGTATGCTTTCCATGCTTCTCATTGTACTCCTTATCAGGGTGATTCACGCTGACTCAAAGTTGTTGACATATCGATGAATTTGACAGGTGTGTGATAAAGTATCTTTATGTAAATAGCCTCATTACAAATGTTAGAATAGGACACTATAGCAGTGCATTTGCTAGCCACGATCATGACGTCACTACATTATCTCGAAACGTGATCTCCTGTGTCAATCTAGGTCCAGCCCAGCATAACAGGATAAGCCGTTTGTAGCGTTAGCCCTACCCCGATTTACAAACGATGCATTGTAAAAGACACATTGCACAAAACGCCATCAAATACAAACACACACTCCAAATATATAACTTTCACTGTACTGTACACCCCACGGGCTCGTTATTAATAAAACTTTTCGACCTCCATCTTGGAAGGTGTACCTTCGGGGACACACATCCTCGTGAGGACAGCTATCAGCATCATGTCAACGTCTGCCACTGCAGCATCTACAACAGAAAGGGTTTATCTGTTTGCAAGGTCAGGCAAAAGGTACTCACATTGAAATCCCCGAGTCGGGCCACCTGTCGCTGTTCTTGACAAGACCATATACAGTCACGTGATCTGAAGGAAACACCCCACATGCTTGGCAACCGTACCATGCACCACAACGCATGTCTTTGAGGGACGTTTATATCATGTTGGTGTTCAGGGCTTTTACAGCCCTCTGCGTCTGTGATATTTTAGTGAAAATTCATGAAATAATGCGAGCAACTCTTGTCCGCATTAAGAAAGTAACGCATATTTCCCTGGACATGCTGGAGTCATTGTCACGTCGGGTGCACTGCACATGTCGGAAACAATGACACATATCACACAACAAAGATCCCAATAATCTATAAAATAATATTTAAAACCAAATCCGTTTCACATAGCCAAACATGGCTGAGTGAATAATAGTAATAGTTTATTGAACTATCACATTGTAAAAAATAAGTATGACAATAAAAGATGCATAAAAAGTATACAATGTCAGGCTGTGTGGCATATATACAGTACACATACAAATATGCCTACAAAATATACAATGTCAGGCTGTGTAGCATATATACAGCACACATACAAATAAGCCTACAAAGTATACAATGTCAGGCTGTGTGGCATATATACAGCACACATACAAATAATGCCTACAAAGTATACAATGTCAGGCTGTGTGGCATATATACAGCACACATACAAATAAGCCTACAAAGTATACAATGTCAGGCTGTGTGGCATATATACAGCACACATACAAATAATGCCTACAAAATATACAATGTCAGGCTGTGTGGCATATATACAGCACACATACAAATAAGCCTACAAAGTATACCATGTCAGGCTGTGTGGCATTTGTACAGCACACATACACATATGCCTACAAAATATACAATGTCAGGCTGTATGGCATATATACAGCACACAAACAAATAAGCCTACAAAGTATACCATGTCAGGCTGTGTGGCATATATACAGCACACATACAAATAATGCCTACAAAGTATACCATGTCAGGCTGTGTGGCACATATACAGCACACATACACATATGCCTACAAAGTATACCATGTCAGGCTGTGTGGCATATATACAGCACACATACAAATAATGCCTACAAAGTATACCATGTCAGGCTGTGTGGCATATATACAGCACACATACAAATAATGCCTACAAAGTATACCATGTCAGGCTGTGTGGCACATATACAGAACATATGATATGCACAAAAAGATGCATATATAGTTTAGAATATATATTCCCTTAATCAATCGATGTTGGGCTTCCGGTACCAACAGCAGAACGCCTCGATTAATATGTTTTCGCTCGTCGACAGGGGCCATATGGTTAGGATCATAGTTATTTCCGCAGTTGAGGTGTATCGCTGGTTATGGGGTGGGAACGCAACACATAAATAGCAGACAATCCCGGGACGCCGAAAACATTATTTGAGGGATTCTTTTGTCGGTACCGCGAGCGCCACATCGATGGATTAACTGTAAATGCGTACCTTTTTATTAAATAAACTAGGCATCCAGAAATACATTACTACAAAGGCGTTTTATGATATAAATATGTTATTCAGACATGTTGTAAAAAAATAAAATGCACGAAACAAAAATATAATTAATTTTAACAGATCACGTAATTCTATGCTGGGAGTCTTTGACTTTGGAGGTAACTTTATATATCACGTGTTGTGTCACGTGACTCAAAAAAGGCACTTCTTTTGAAACCGAGGTGAGGTTAAAAGGGGTGCGGTCCCCAGAGATTGGGAGCATAAAAGAACATAACTATAACTTTATGATGTTGTTAGGCGAAAACATAATTATTTACCCAGACTTGTATGTTATTAAACCTTCTCGCTTTGCGTAAGAGTCTAATAGTCAGATACCATGTAGAATATATGGTAAGTACATACCTTAGATACAGAAAACCTTCTTGACATGACTGAGGTTATGTAAAAGTACAAATGTTTTCTTCATATTAATGCTGAAGAAATATACCAATTCAATCAATTATTTACTCTAAATGATGTGATTGTTAAGTTTTGTGATTTACAGAAATGCCTGAAAACAAAAGGAAACAATTTATTTATTTATTTATTTATTTACTTACTTACTTCGCCAGACATTCACGTTTTAATATTTTAGAATAATTATATCCTGAAGCCTCCATCAAGTTAATGACAGACTTATGCAATTTTGTATGCTGTACTTAATAGTTTAGTTGCTTTTAAATTCAATTTAAACGTTATGATAATAATATGATACTGTAAGAGTAATAATTTTACGTCTTATCTAACGAACGTTGTAGAATAACACGGATTTAAGTTCCTAACGTCAGAGCTTAAAGGAATCATCAGTGTGTGACGTGACTATGATATACTTGGAACGTTTTATCGGTTATAATGCTGAACAGGAATATGACGATGGAGACACCACGAATTTATGTTATCCCTTTTTGATACTCGCGCTGGAAGCAACCGTTTGTAGAACATAGTAAACGCCTTCGTAACTCCATCGCTTAATTTGAACCAACGTACTGATCCGTTGTACAGCGCTGTTCCATCGCTACTTTGTACTTTTTTGTGTTTGTTAGTTGTTTGTTTAACGCTGCACTCATAAATATTTCAACTGTATGACGGTAGTCTCTAAATAATCGAATCTGGACCAGACAGTCAAGTGATTGAAATCACGAGCATCGATCTACGCAATTGTGGCAGACAATGGACAATCATGGGTGGCTGAAGACAAATTCTTACCCAGATGTTCACATGACTCAAGCATTGGTTGCTGAAGACCAATTCTAACAATTCTAACCCAGATCTTCACGGGGGGTTGATAAAGACTAAATCTAGCCCAGATCTTCACGTGTGTGAGTGGTGGGGAGGGCGGTGGGATAAGCATGTGTTGTTGAAGACCAATTCTAGCTCAGATCTTCACGGGGAGAGACAAGCACGGGTTGATAAAGAACAGTTCTAACCCAGATCCTAACAGGGCAGACACGCATACGTTGCTGAAGAACAGTTCTAACCCAGATCTTCACGCGGAGAGACAAGCACGGGTTGATAAAGAACAGTTCTAACCCAGATCCTAACAGGGCAGACACGCATACGTTGCTGAAGAACAGTTCTAACCCAGATCTTCACGCGGAGAGACAAGCACGGGTTGATAAAGAACAGTTCTAACCCAGATCCTAACAGGGCAGACAAGTACACGTTGCTGAAGAACAGTTCTAACCCGGCTTTGCTCTCTTGTTGCATTGACAAAGTTGCTGCTCCGTCGCACGTCGGTGTTTTGCATACAGACATGGGACTGAGAAAGGAGGATCCTAATGGGCCAATGTTTTCAACCCATAACCACAGTAGGGTCATAATCCTAAACAGAGGATACATGAGGAAAAAAGAATTTATCTGTTTACAACATAGCTGTCGCCTCTTACAAAAGATTTATTGAGGCACCACGCCAAGCTAACAGTCGAACTCCCATTTTCCCATCTGAACACAATGACAATTACCATAGCTTATCAATATTTGGCCATCAATTTACAATCTATGTTGTTCTGTTGATATGCTTCCTTTTCTTGCTTTAGCCAACCAGTTTCGATTTCCGCAAGGTTGATAAAAGTAGTCGTTGACATGAAGTGAACTGTACAAAGGTTACCACAGTCCAAAACATAAAAGCATTTTGATGTATCCGTGGCGTCACATATTCCTCAGAAAGATAACTACTTCTCGTGGATAAACGTGAGCGCAGGCTTCTAATGTTTACCTGATTCGCGTCCTGAGTGATAAACCAGTTCACAGAATGTCCACGCGATCGAACAAAACACGCGAAGCATACTGTAAAGGGGTGAGACACTGAACCCGTTTACTGATACTGCCATTCACCCTACAGTCAGTGAGACAGCTTCAAGGGGCACGGCCTTGTTCCCATTTTCAGCCTCGGTCTCAATGTCGCAGTTGGTGCTCTGAATGAAAATGAGTTATTGTCGCAGTGTGATTACTGTATTCATCAACTGGTAGATCTGTATCATAGATTTTGACTCGTAACAGATTATCAAAGTGAGGGGTATGAATCCAACTTGCTAGAACTGCCAATTTAACCAAGCGTAAACCCACGTTATCTTCGCTTGAGACGTCTCTTACACCAAGGAGTGCTTATTTTATTATGTTACCGAAAATATAAAAGCTTAGTAGGTAAAGTAATATATAATTACATGACAAAACCAAAATGTCTGGCGCTCGGCATTAAGGGGCTAAAACAAGGACTGGTCGTCTCGGAGTCAGTATACTGTGTCTGAGTGGGGTATTCATGTTAAACTGCGGCATGGTATCTCAGTGTGCTAGCACTATAAATCGGCATCAGTCCGGACTAGTACAAGCAGCCACACACACACACATACATTTCACCTCAACGCACCTCACTACTATACTACTACAACTACTACTACCCACTACTACCCACTACTACTACTACCCACTACTACTACTACTACTACTACTACTACTACTACTACTACTACTACTACTACTACTACTGATCCATTATTCGTACCGTCATGGGGTGGGGGTGGGGGTGGGGGACTGGTATAACTGTAATAACACTGTGATAGTATCGTGGTTGCGGTATGAAACGAACACGAATGGGCGCTACACATCGCCATCAATGGATGACGTCAATGAAGAAGTCGTGGGACATCATTCTACGTTGACCTTCTGTTCCACCAACATCAGAAGGAAGCAAGGAGACATGAATTATCGATCCTGGCACGTGCAAGGACGTTTTAGGGATTGCTACTGCCACTTGCACGGACGTTTGAATGATTGATACTGGTACATGCACGGACGTTTGAATGATTGATACTGGTACATGCACGGACGTTTGAATGATTGATACTGGTACTTGTACGGACGTTTGGCGCCTGCCTGAACATTGCAAGGGTAAGGACGCTTTGTCGCAATGCTTGATTCATTCTCCGTTGGAATCTTTATGCTCATTTAAATCGCTTTTTTCTTCTGAACATATAATCGCGACTTCGTATATGATCAGTTGACTCGTAAAGCACGTCAGTCTCGCGAGACGACAGACCCGTGCCAACAGTCAGACGAAACAGAGCTTTGCCAGCATATGGATCGTTGTTTAGCAAACTGAGGGCATTAACAAATTACAGTGACCGCACTTTGTGTGTGAATGTAGAAGTAGTATAGAGGAAGGAGTTGACTGTAGAAGTAGCATATAGCAGTAGCATAGCGGAAGAAGTTGACTGTAGAAGTAGCATATAGCAGTAGTATAAAGGAAGTAGTTTTCTGAAGAGGAAGCACATAGCAGTAGCATAGAGGAAGTAGTTAAATGTAGAAGTAGCATATAGCAGTAGCACAGAGGAAGAAGTTGAATGTATAAGTAGCACTAAGCAGTAGCATAGAGGAAGTAGTTGACTGTAGAAGTATCATTTTGCAGTAGTATAGAGGAAGTAGAGGAATGTAGAAGTAGCTTATAGCAGTAGTAAAGAGGAAGAAGTTGTCTGAAGAAGTAGCATATAGCAGTATTATAGAGGAAGTAGTTGTCTGAAGAAGTAGCATATAGCAGTAGTATGGAGGGAGTAGTTGACTGTGGAAGTAGCATATAGCAGTTGCATTGAGGAAGTAGTTGACTGTGGAAGTAGCATATAGCAGTAGTATAGAGGAAGTAGTTGTCTGAAGAAGTAGCATATAGCAGTAGTATAGAGGAAGTAGTTGTCTGAAGAAGTAGCATATAGCAGTAGTATAGAGGACGTAGTTGTCTGAAGAAGTAGCATATAGCAGCAGTATAGAGGAAGTAATTGTCTGAAGAAGTAGCATATAGCAGTAGCATAAAGGAAAAAGTTAAATGTAGAAGTAGCGTAGAGGAAGTAGTTGTCTGAAGAAGTAGCATATAGCAGTAGTATAGAGGAGGTAGTTGTCTGAAGAAGTAGCATATAGCAGTAGTATAGAGGGAGTAGTTGACTGTGGAACTAGCATATAGCAGTTGCATAGAGGAAGTAGTTGACTGTGGAAGTAGCATATAGCAGTTGCATAGAGGAAGACGTAGTTGACTGTAGAAATAGCATATAGCAGTAGAATAGAGGACGTAGTTGAATGTAGAAGTAGCATATAGCAGTAGTAGAGAGGACGTAGTTGTCTGAAGAAGTAGCATATAGCAGTAGTAGAGAGGACGTAGTTGTCTGAAGAAGTAGCATATAGCAGTAGTATAGAGGAGGTAGTTGTCTGAAGAAGTAGCATATAGCAGTAGTATATAGGGAGTAGTTGACTGTGGAAGTAGCATATAGCAGTAGTATATAGGGAGTAGTGGACTGTGGAAGTAGCATATAGCAGTTGCATAGAGGGAGTAGTTGACTGTGGAAGTAGCATATAGCAGTAGTATAGAGGAAGTAGTTGACTGTGGAAGTAGCATATAGCAGTAGTATAGAGGGAGTAGTTGACTGTGGAAGTAGCATATAGCAGTTGCATAGAGGGAGTAGTTGACTGTGGAAGTAGCATATAACAGTAGCATAGAGGAAGAAGTTAAATGTGGAAGTAGCATATAGCAGTAGTATAGAGGAAGTAGTTGTCTGAAGAAGTAGCATATAGCAGTAGTAAAGAGGACGTAGTTGTCTGAAGAAGTAGCATATAGCAGTAGTATAGAGGACGTAGTTGTCTGGAGAAGTAGCATATAGCAGTAGTGTAGAGGAAGAAGTTGAATGTAGAAGTAGCATATGGCAGTAGTAAAGAGGACGTAGTTGTCTGAAGAAGTAGCATATAGCAGTAGTAGAGAGGACGTAGTTGTCTGAAGAAGTAGCATATAGCAGTAGTATAGAGGACGTAGTTGTCTGAAGAAGTAGCATATAGCAGTAGTATATAGGGAGTAGTTGACTGTGGAAGTAGCATATAGCAGTTGCATAGAGGGAGTAGTTGACTGTGGAAGTAGCATATAGCAGTTGCATAGAGGAAGAAGTAGTTGACTGTGGACGTAGCATATAGCAGTAGTATAGAGGAAGTAGTTGACTGTAGAAGTAGCATATAGCAGTTGTACAGAGGAAGAAGTTGAATGTAGAAGTAGTAGCGGTTGGTAGCTGATGTTGAGGTCGTTGCAATCGATAGCAGTAGTTGGTAGCAAGATAGTATTGGTCAAGTGTATTGTTTTTATCAGTGGTAATGAGGAAAATTGTTTAAAAGAGAATAAAGCCCTGAGTATTTTAGTTCTTAGGCACTAAGTAGCAGTAGCAGCAGCAGTAGTACTACTAGTAGTATAATTTATCAACATTGGTAGTAGTAAAACATTTGTAAGGGACTGACCATTTGATATTCTGTTGGAGGTGGAGGGGGTGGGGAGGGGGTGGGGTAGGGGTGGGGTAGTGGTGGGGAGGGAATTGATGATGTGAGCTGTTGCAGAACAATAAAACTCTGTTGGAGATTCCTATACGTTGCATTCGATACCAGGAAGAAGTTAAACGAGACCTGTTTGAGGTGACATCACAACAGGTGCGTGCCGAATGAACCTGTAAACCACGCGACCAACCAAACACCGTCAAACGTGTTTAAAGGCACGTTTGAATAGTAACTAGGAAGTTGGCGAGATTAAGCTTTCTTCACTCGCTGTCGGATCCTGCCAGAACGTTAATATGAAACAAATATATACGAGTTTGAGGCAATCAGGTTGCAAATTAGGTGTCGCACCTATGATATATGTAATGTCTAATAAATGGAGAAGATAAGTGTAGCTTAGGTTTAACGAAAGGAACAAACAATGCGCGTTCAAGGGGCATATGGGACGTATGGGTCTACCGTTGAGGGAGACAGGATTCTACACAGTGCATGATTGGTTCTACCCTTTAAAAGGAAACGGGCTTTACACAGTGTATGTGTGGTTCATTGTGGGGCACTGTGTTTACATAGTGTATGTAGAGTTCATTGAGGGACACGGGGTTTACACAGTGTATGTATGTAGAGTTCTTGACACTGGGTTTACACAGTGTATGTATGGTTCATTGAGGGACACAGGGTTTACACAGTGTATGCATGTAGAGTTCTTGACACGGGGTTTACACAGTGTAGGTATGGTTCATTGAGGGACACGAGGTTTACACAGTGTATGTATGGTTCATTGTGAGTCACTGTGTTTACATAGTGTATGTAGAGTTCTTGACACGGGGTTTACACAGTGTATGTAGAGTTCTTGACACGGGGTTTACACAGTGTATGTATGGTTCATTGAGGGACACGGGGTTTACACGGTGTATGTATGGTTCATTCTGAGGCACTGCGTTTACATAGTGTATGTAGAGTTCTTGACACGGGGTTTACACAGTATATGTATGGTTCATTGAGGGACACGGGGTTTACACGGTGTATGTAGAGTTCTTGACACGGGGTTTACACAGTATATGTATGGTTCATTGAGGGACACGGGGTTTACACGGTGTATGTAGAGTTCTTGCCACGGGGTTTACACAGTGTATGTATGGTTCATTGTGAGGCACTGTGTTTACACAGTGTATGTATGGTTCATTGAGGGACACGGGGTTTACACAGTGTATGTATGGTTCATTGAGGAACACGGGGTTTACACAGTGTATGTATGGTTCATTGAGGGACACAGGGTTTACACAGTGTATGTATGGTTCTTTGGGGTACACGGGGTTTACACAGTGTATTATGGTTCATTGAGGGACACAGGGTTTACACAGTGTACGTATGGTTCATTGAGGGACACGGGGTTTACACAGTGTATGTATGGTTCATTGAGGGACACAGGGTTTACACAGTGTATGTATGGTTCATTGAGGGACACAGGGTTTACACAGTGTATGTATGGTTCATTGAGGGACACGGATTTACACGGTGTATGTATGGTTCATTGAGGGACACGGGTTTACACAGTGTATGTATGGTTCATTGAGGGACACGGATTTACACGGTGTATGTATGGTTCATTGAGGGACACAGGGTTTACACAGTGTATGTATGGTTCATTGAGGGACACGGATTTACACAGTGTATGTATGGTTCATTGAGGGACACAGGGTTTACACAGTGTATGTATGGTTCATTGCGGGACACGGGGGTTTGCACAGTGTATGTATGGTTCATTGGGGGACACAGGGTTTACACGGTGTATGTATGGTTCATTGGGGGACACGGGGGTTTACACAGTGTATGTATGATTCATTGGGGGACACGGGGTTTACACAGTGTATGTATGGTTCATTGGGGGACACGGGGGTTTACACAGTGTATATATGGTTCATTGGGGGACACGGGGGTTTACACAGTGTATGTATGGTTCATTGAGGGACACGGGTTTACACAGTGTATGTATGGTTCATCGGGGAACACGGGGTTTACACAGTGTATGTATGGTTCATTGAGGGACACGGAGTTTACACAATGAATGTATGGCTCGTACATGGACACGGGGTGTATACGCCCTGTGGACACTGACTAACATGTATACACTCTGCAGACACTTACTGATACGTTTACAATCTGAGGACATTGGCTAACATGTATACACTCTGCGGAAACTAACACATATACAGACTGCGGACATTAGCTGACTCGTATACGCTCTGTGGACACTGACTGACACGTATGCATTATGTGGACTCTGAGTGACACGTATACACTCTGCGGACACTGACTGTGAGTATACACTTTGCGGACACTTGCTGACCCGTATACACTATGCGGACACTGACTGACACGTATACAATCTGCTGACACAGACTGACACGTCTCCACCCTACGTACTTTAACTGACACATATACACTCTGCGAACACTGACTGACACAAATAAACTTTGCTGACATTACCTGATACGTGTACACTTTGCAGATACTGACTGACACGGTTACGCACTGTTGACACTGACTGACACGTATATACTCTGCGGACATTGGCTGACACGTATACACTCTGCGGACATTGGCTGACACGTATACACTATGCAGACATTGGCTGACACGTATACACTCTGTGGACATTGGCTGACACGTATTCACTCTGCGGACATTGGCTGACATGTATACACTATGCAGACATTGGCTGACACGTATACACTCTGTGGACACTGACTGACACGTATACACTATGCAGACATTGGTTGACATGTATACACTATGCGGACATTGGCTAACACGTATACACTATGCAGACACTGGCTGACACGTATACACTCTGCGGATACTGACTGAAACGTATACACTATGCAGACATTAGCTGACACGTATACACTCTGTGGACATTGGCTGACACGTATACACTATGCAGACATTGGCTGACACGTATACACTCTGTGGACATTGGCTGACACGTATTCACTCTGCGGACATTGGCTGACACGTATACACTCTGTTGACACTGACTGACACGTATACACTCTGCGGACACTGACTGACACATATAGGACACTTGCTGACACATGTACGCTCTGTTGACACTGACTGACACGTATCCACTCTGAGGACACTGACTGACACGTATACACTAGCTGACACGTTTTAGCTCTGTTGACATTTACTGACACGTATACACGTGGACACCGAGAAAGGGAAACCTCATGCGATCGTACTGTACGTGATGCAGTGGTGAAAAAAGGAGACAATCATCTCAACTACGTGGCAATTTGAGAGAATTGTTTTCACGACAACTCCGGTTATAACAGCTATACGACATAAAGTCCTGTGCCCAATGTTCTGTTCGTTCGTGACCATAATGCTATATGTCTTTAACGCTGTTTCGACTAACTGAAGTGAGAGCTTTTCGAGCTTTAATCATTGTAATGCCAATTTCTCAATTGATGTCTACTTCCAGATCAACTGTCTTCGTCAAACAAACTCACATTAACATTCACATAGGACACGGATAAATGCAGCATATTCCCTCATACCCATGCAACATTCAATTCAAATACTTGTAAACAAAAACAATTCATTTGCATAAGGGCCTAATATCCATATTGCAATAACACAATCTGTTATTGATCCGATTGCAAATGTCTGGTAATGCTATATTTTCCAGGGCGGACTTTTCTAACCCAAAATAGTCATAAAATTGTGTGATCACATTTCATGGTGCATCCAAACTTTAGAACAATTAGGGTGAACTATAATGCCCTGGATTGACGAAAACGCTGAATAAGGTCAGCCGCCTGTACAAGGAATACTTCCTCACTGTGCTCACTGCTTGCCGCTGGGTAGGAAGTAATACGTGTATGGGCGAGTCGGACCAATGAGAGCCGACAGCCGTGTTCCTGATACAACAAAAACACATTAGGACAACAGAGACATTGGTACGGTCATATTTCTGGTCATTAAAGCGAGGCTAGTTAATTTGCATAAAGCTCCCGATGAAGATAAAATAAGGCAAATATGAGACAGATGCATTGACGCAGGCGTCTGTGCCAAATAGACTGATCAAATTAATCCGTTGTTTCATATAGGTGGTATGCCATATTTTATTTCATGACATCTATGCCCAAACATGGGCTCCTCTCTCGTGTGCAACCTAATCAAATGTCGAAATGTGCATGTGAAACTGTTTGCCATGGGAGTTGACAAAGCCAGGTCTTTCACAGCGGATTAACACTCGGACTACACCTCATCGCTTTATGTTTATGCATTTCAAATGAAAGAAGTTTTGTAACCAAGAAGGTCCATAAGTTTTCACATGACAAAATGTTAGCAAACGTCGTGGTTGGCCGTGTTATAATCATGTACATCACATTTCTCACGTGACAGTGGCAGATCATTTGATGATATTTTGTTCGCGCATTTCCTATCACGATAAACTTAAAATGTTGCTTTGGTTGTTAAAGTTAAAATTATCAATAAATGGACCAAATGGACCCCTCTCCCCCCCCCCCCCAATCCCTTTTAAAACAATACTGAATCCGCCCCTCCTTGATAGTGTTCTCAAGCGCGGGGCGCAATATACTCTCTAGCCCTGGAATCAACGCAACCCGGAGATGAATATGCCTTATCTAATCACATACACTTGGGTCCTGCAGCGTCACACGATACGCGTACTCAGCAAGTGTCAATATCTAGAAAACAGGCGTGACAACTATTTTTGTTCATTGCCACTTTCCATCAAGGTTAATCTGACATCCAGAGGGTTAGCGGGTTAACCTGATAAAGGTCACACCTTCCAGCCCCTGACACAGGTCTGACAAGAGCCACTGACAAGATCGGGGGTCTGATACACTTTCTTCGGAAGTGCATTTACTTCCCCGATAATCCACATTCTATACTAAACCGCAAAAGAAACGTCACCCCAAGTAACATTGCATGAAAAGTTGTCATATAAATGTATGGGTAATTTTTGTCAAAGTTTCTAAAATTTAACATAACCTTGTCCGGTAACATGAAATTTGATGATAAAAAACCCAAAGCAGATGACAATAAAACCGATCGCCCAAACGCATCTTGGCAATGGCCATGGTTACCCGATGCAGGTGAGTTCCGTGCAAATTGAAATGCACATGCGTTCCCCCGTTTCTGCCCTATAAAAATCCACCCAGATCGGAAAACATTCATTCGTTATAATTGCTACTATATTAGGGCATTGCCTAAAAGTCGGGCCGGGCCGGGCCAAGACGGGCCAAAGTGTTATTGGCTAATTACTTCATTATCGGCCATCATACCAACATATAATTGATGCAACATACACACATGACATTAATGAACAATCACCAAACAAAAACGTGCACCATGATTAAGTAATTCGGAGTAAATCACTTGAAAACCAGAAAGTGGATCTGTGTGTAAGCGTCGCTGATATAGGTAACATGTAAAAGAGCAATCGTTAAACGAAATAAGATTTGAAACGTATCAAATACTTCTAGCTATCGTGATACAAATTTCCATCTGTCGGCATAGCGCTTCTATGTATAGGAACGTACTATATCTAACTAAATACCACTTTATAATGTCACTGTTCATCGTATTTAAAGCAGACACGTTGGTTTAAGCAGACCTCTTCTCCCTATACAGTCACACAAGTGTTCGGTCCCACTTGGCCCGGGCTGTCAAAATCAACTTTAAACTCACATATGTATCTTCAAATGAATTCACATCTATAAACTAGTATAATATCTACCAAAATACTACTTTATAGTGTCTCAGATCGCGGTATTTAAAGAAAACAAGGGGCTCAAAGTGAAGCCCTTTTCCCTCTACATTCTCAACATAGTCTCTATCAGAAGTGTTTGGCTTGTGATGGGTCCCACTAGGCGCGGGCGGTCAAAATCTACTTTAAACACACAGATGTATCATCAAATGTGTTTACATCTATAGATTAGTGTTATATCTACCTATATACTACTTTATAATGTCACGGTACATCGTATTTAAAGAAAACAAGGGGCTCAAAGTGAAGCCCTCTTCCCTCTACATTCTCAACATAGTCTCTATCAGAAGTGTTTGGCTTGTGTTGGGTCCGACTTGTCCCGGGCTGTCAAAATCATCTTTAAACATAAAGATGTATCTTCAAATGTGTTTACAGCTATAGATGAGTATTAAATCTACCTATATACCACTTTATAATGTCACGGTACATCGTATTTAAAGAAAACAAGGGGCTCAAAGTGAAGCATTTTTACTGTATTTTCTTAAGAAAATCTCTGTCAGAAGTTTGGTCCGACTTTGTCCGGGCTGTCACAATCAACTTAAACCTCACAGATGTATCATCAAATGGATTCACATCTATAGATTAGTATTATATCCCCCTAAATACCACTTTATAGTGTCTCAGATCGCTGTACTTAAAGAAAACAAGGGGCTCAAAGTGAAGCCCTCTTCTCTCTACATTCTCAACATAGTCTCTATCAGAAGTGTTTGCCTTGTGTTGGGTCCGACTTGTCCCGGGCTGTCAAAATCATCTTTAAACATAAAGATGTATCTTCAAATGTGTTTACAGCTATAGATGAGTATTAAATCTACCTATATACCACTTTATAATGTCACGGTACATCGTATTTAAAGAAAACAAGGGGCTCAAAGTGAAGCATTTTTACTGTATTTTCTGCCATTACAAGCCCACCGGCGGTATGGCGGTGGGTGGACTTGCGGCGGCGTTAGCGGGTGGGCTTGTAATGGCGAGTGGACTTGCGGCGGCGGGTGGGCTTGTAACGGCGGCGGCGGTATGCTATGTTTATTTCTCCTGTGTCGTAACATGACATCTCTCCTTGAAAACATTTTTTCACAGTCCGGACAGGTGGCAACCCCCATGGCGATCCAATACGGTGTGCGATTAGAGGGTATGGAGCTTTCTTTTATACCCTTGACTCTGTTGACGCTTCAAGGCAGCAAGTGCCCGTTCCACCACAGCCTTCACCTCCGACACATGTTGTATTTTCACGGGTTGGGGTGTTGTCTTCGATTCCTGTTTGGTTGTCATCGTTTTCATTTTAGGTGTTACCTGTCTCTTCTTTGTCTTCATCGTCGACTTCTTGGCTGCTTGTGGTTTCTTTCTCTGTTGTGATTTTCTCAACGTAGTCTTCCTAAATATATCTCTAGGGTCAAGTCTAATCTCTGATGCTTTCTTCATGTTGTTCACGTCCAATCCGTTTGATGGCGAGAGTAAAACTGTTTGTCGGGCTACACTACTGTAGAGTTTATAATGTCTTACACGTGCAGGGATTCTTGGAAGACACTCTTTTCTTCACAGCACACTTGTGAGTATGTTAAAAAAGTGATCATATTAGTATATAGTCTTCGTCATACTACACCCGTGCAGGTCCCGGGTTATAGAATTGACCTTCAGTAACCCATGCTTACTGACGGGGATCGGTTGGTCAGTCTCGCCGACTCGGATGACACGTGCCATCGGTTCCTAGTTGCACAGATCGATGCTCAGGCTGTTGATCACTGGATTGTCTGGTCCAAGCTCGTTTATTGACAGATCACCGTCCTAGAGCTGGAATAATGCCGAGTGTGGCGTAAAACTAAATTCACTCACTCACTGATACCAATACATCTAAAAAAGTAGTGTCATCATTTAAATGGTGAGTTTAAACGCGTATTTTACCCTTACAAGGACGTGTGCATTCCACACACCCTTCCTGTTATCAAATGTGTCACTGTTTACAGTTCTGGCGAACATAACCCTATAGACATGTGTGCGGGCGAGTTCATTCATCAGAAATCTGCCATTTACGATGTGTTTATAAATATGAACTGCTAACCACGCTCATAGTCATGTTGCGTGTCGTGGTTAGAACCGTAATTGATCTATTGAGAGGTGTCATACATTCTTGTTCGGATATAGGTACAACATCTACACGCACATACTTTCCTACATCATTCAAATGTATTAAATACCGGATACGTTTAATAGACACCAACGAAAGAAAGGTTTAATGAGGGGAATACCCATATATATATCCTCTCTGAACTAACTCCCTTTTAAAATAACAAATGTACAACACATGTTCCGTAACATATCATAAATACGGGACACTGGTCACACAATTTATGAATGGGAAGCTTCAGGCGAGGTTGGTATGTTAACATTAATTGTACGGCCGGGGTATGTTGACATTGTTATGGGCGGTCGGTCGCTTAGTCTCTCTGCTATACATTAGCTCGTTCTTTTGCGCTAAATGTAATTAAACGACACTGCTAGCTTGCTGATTGTGAAGTCTTATCTATTTTGTCTATATTTTTTTCCATACAGGTTGTCTAACGTTCGTGATGTACAACGTGTAGACCGTACAAGATGAATTTGATCCAGCTCGACGTACATTTTTTATTCCTTACATTACCCGGCGTATATCGTGTTGACATAACCCGTCTCTATTGCGGTATGATGTACTTTCAACACACACCCTGTATTCATCAAACCAGGTCGCACGCTCTCGCGAGCGCGGTCAATTTGAAACGACTTCGTGAGTTGTACACTAATTGTAATTTCTACTAACGCCTGAAATTAACGAAACCATTACGACCAATAAACAATTTGAAACGACGAGGTCACGTGAGTTGTCAAGCGCGCTCAATTCAAACTGGGCTGACGGGTACGGTCTGTCTATTCAGGACAGCACGCTATACATTTAGCTCTATTCATAACCCTTTACTTTTGTTTACTTACGAATTCTTTTATGTCTTATAAACACACACCTTTCATTCCCCCTCACCTGTGACGCGCTGTTGATGCATGAGTCATCCTATCCGATCACGTGACTTGGATCAACCAATCACCTTCCCTATTTTCACTCAACCTCCCTCAACCAAAAGGAGCTCCTGCCTAGTGACACTATACTACTAGTGTTATATCTACCTATATACCACTTTATGATGTCACAGTATATCGCATTTAAAGAGAACTGGGCCGTTAAAGTCAAGCTCTTTTAATGTATTTTCTTAAGAAAATCTCTGTCTGAAGTGTTCGGTCCGACTTTGGCCCGGGCTGTCACAATCAACTTAAACCGCACAGATATATCTCCAAATGTATTTACATCTATAGACTACTGTTATATCTACCTAAACACCACTTTATAGTGCCTCAGATGGCTGTACTTAAAGAAAACAAGGGGCTCAAAGTGAAGCCCTTTTCCCTCTACATTCTCAACATAGTCTCTATCAGAAGTGTTTGGCTTGTGTTGGGTCCGACTTGACCCGGGCGGTCACAATCTACTTTAAACACACAGATGTATCTTCAAATGTGTTTACATCTATAGACTAGTGTTATATCTACCTATATACCACTTTATAATGTCACAGTATATCGCATTTAAAGAGAAGTGGGCCGTTAAAGTCAAGCTCTTTTAATGTATTTTCTTAAGAAAATCTCTGTCTGAAGTGTTCGGTCCGACTTTGGCCCGGGCGGTCAAAATCAAGTTAAACCTCACAGATGTATCTTCAAATGTGTTTACATCTATCGACTAGTGTTATATCTACCTAAATACCACTTTATAGTGTCTCAGATGGCGGTATATAAAGAAAACAAGGGGCTCAAAGTGAAGCCCTTTTCCCTCTACATTCTCAACATAGTCTCTATCAGAAGTGTTTGGCTTGTGTTGGGTCCGAGTAGGCCTGGGCTGTCAAAATCAATTTAACTGTAACCTTTTGATCGAAATCCTATTATTTTGTAAAAGAAAATAACTTACACGTTTAGAGGCCTCCAAATCTTAATTCCTTGGTTGAAAACGAATGACAAGGTAGACACAATTGTATGGATAACTTTATCCATAAAATTGTGTCTGCCTTGTCATCCGTCAACTTCTAAGTAATGCCTCTCAAACAAAGAGAAAACGAATGCGTTGATGTACAAATGTTTCAACTGTTAGATGAATAGTAGACGTCACACATCGTTTGATCATTGTAGTGGTCAGTTTACTGACCAGGTGTATTGACATTTGTCATCAACAGGTTGTCAGTTACTGACCAGACCAGACCACACCACGTGTGTTTGTGTCTACGTAAACATACTAATTGGGTTTTAAGATCACGTATGAAATTAGTCCTTTTTAATTGAAAGAAACGCGGGAAAGAATTTTTCCAAATAATTAGATACTGACAGGTTGCGTAGACGGGGACGAAACATACAAGTTGTTGGCTTCTAATTGTGTCACTATTAGTACGATGTATTTACTACAGGCCATTCCACTTCCCGTTATTGGTATTTCTATATTTATAATCCCAAAATAAGTGAGTAAATTTTTTTGACTTCCCCATTCACAAGATTAATATAAGCTTGTATACCTTGTTTGATCTCATTGTAGTGTAAGTTTTGCAGCTATATTGCTGAATAAATTGTAACTTAAACTGTTTATTCCAACAACAGATAAAGTGTGTTGAAGTTTTGGCATGTTTATATGGTGTCATAAGCTATGATCTTTAGTCAAACGTGTTTTGAATTTGTTTGAAATGTAAAAAAAACACTATTTCAAGACTCACATATATGTTCCTTTTTTATGTTGATTCAGAAACTCAAAATACCAGAAATAAGCTTAAACTTACCCATCTCAAAATCAGAAATTAAAAGTGTAAACAAGCAAAAATTCACAAAAATGGCATAACCTATATCTAAACTCAAATAGCGAAATAAAAAAAGTGCTCAGCAAACCACTAACCAAACCAAAAATTCTCCATCCATCAATAAAAATAGACAGAGTAATTCACTAAACTCCAAACAGGACACACCAACCTAAATAACCACCTAAAAAATTTAAAAAAAACATACTACAGGTAACTGCCCACACTGCAAACAACTAGAAACCCCAGAACACGCACTCATCCACTGCACACACTACCTAACACATCGAACCGCATTACAAACCACCCTCAATCTAAAAAAGGCTCTCACTCTAGAAGCAATACTAAACCCACAAAATAAACTAGAAAACTTCAAGGCCTTAGGCGTATTCTTAATCAAAACGGAACTAATAAAACGCATCTAAAAACACAATAACCTACCAAATCAAAATCACATAAACAAACAAACATCCACCATACCCAGCTCCTTTAGTTCTCCTCCCCAACCCCATCGGCATCGATTCCAAATCTCAAAATTCCCAAATTCTATATAAGCAACCCCTAAAGCCCCCTCTTGGGTGGCACAGACCACTTTCGCCCCTTTCGGAAACACATTAAATGGCCTGGCCGGGCCCGTGTGCGAAATACGTATCAGTCGGAAAGCGCACGTTAAATCTCCAAAGTAAGTAAGTAAGTAATGATTCAGAAAACGTAGCATTCATATTCATATTTATTGTAATGTGAATTTTAAACATGTGTTTTTAACTTTCTCAATTATGTTTTGCCATTTTATGCAATATTTGTTCAAACATCAGGTGTAGACACTTGTCTGTCGGAAACACAACCTTGCAGTTTCTTTGCCGAACGCAAATTATAATCTCAGAAGATAACTAAACTGTAATTATGAATATACCGATGCGGGTTGAGAATGCACTTACAAAACTGATTCACATGTACTCATAGAACAAACGCATAATATTTCCAATTGAGAATTATTCATAACGTACTACTGGTTAACACATGTGAACACATCTCAATGTTGAACATTAGATTAATCGTGAACTGTTACTCAAATAGTATATGTACTTACATCTGAGGTACCACTTTTCGTACTTTAACATATGCACATGTACAATTTGTTTTGCAAGAAAAACACCTTCCTACACCAAAACTTGAGTTGATAACAGTGATGTTTGGTTTCACAGTTCAAGCATCGTCTTACAATACGCTAATTTGATTATTCGATCACACTGAATTATACTGGAGAAACGTTTTTGCTTAACTTGTGTCTTGTGTCTCATAGATCCTTCTCATAGCGTCCGTATATGCACGTTAAGTGTAGAATTAATCAAATTACACCTGTACTCAGGTTGCTTAATTGCCCCTTGTGTAATTGCAATCAAGTAGGTGTTGCGTAATCAATCAACCATTTGCCCTTAATAAGCCGTCCTGAGCTTTTAGTGGTAGTTAATAGCATACCGTTTCATTGATAACTGATGCATTTGGTGAGGCTAATTAACAAAACCCATTTATTTTATTTTGAACTTCAGTATAAAATGTTTGTCCTAAAGTGCTTCCAGAATACTTTTGTAAGCTATGATAGTGTCGTGTCCCTCACAAATACGAAAAAAAGTTACAACATATCGCCATATAGGTATGAAAAATACTATTCCATAAAACATACTATCACTGGCCACTGACAAACATTAGCAGTATTAATTAGAATAAGAAAAAACAAATAAACACAGTATGGCGTGATGATGTGTAAGCATACAGAAAACCCAAGACAGCCCAACTTACCTCCTTTTGCATCCTGCGTATCATTCTACCTGTCGGATCGACTTGACCCGGATGGTTATATAGGTAGATATAACACTAGTCTATAGATGTAAACACATTTGAAGATAGGTCTGTGTGTTTAAAGTAGTGAGTGAGTGAGTTAGGTTTAATGCCGCCTTTAACAGTATTCCAGTTATATCATGGCGTGTCAGCTGAAAGCCCGAAGTGATGCAGGTCTCAGACGTTTACCACTTCGGTGAAACCCACGAGCACGGGTATGGTGCTGACAAACCTAGAAACATAATAGGGGCGAACCGGGATTCGAACCCACAATCATAGGTTTCTGGCGTGCCCAAGGGACGCAACTCTGCACAGCGAGTCGGACCCAACACAAGCCAAACACTTCTGATAAGAGACTATGTTGAGAATGTAGAGGGAAAAGGGCTTCACTTTGAGCCCCTTGTTTTCTTTAAGTACAGCGATCTGAGACACTATAAAGTGGTATTTAGGAAGATATAATACTAATCTATAGATGTAAATACATTTGAAGATACACCTGTGTGTTTAAAATAGATTGTGACCGCCCGGGCCAAGTCAGTCCCAACACAAGCCAAACACTTTTTATAGAGACTATGTTGAGAATGTAGAGGGAAAAGGGCTTCACTTTGAGCACCTTGTTTTCTATAAATGCTGCGACCTGTGACATTATAAAGTGGTGTATAGGTAGATATAACACTAATCTATAGATGTTAACACATTTGATGATACATCTGTGTATTTAAAGTAGATTTTGACCGCCCGGGCCAAGTCCGTCCCAACACAAGCCAAACACTTTTTATAGAGACTATGTTGAGAATGTAGAGGGAAAAGGGCTTCACTTTGAGCCCCTTGTTTTCTTTAAATACGATGTACCGTGACATTATAAAGTGGGATATAGGTGGATATAACACTTATCCATAGATGTAAACACATTTGAAGATACATTTGTGTGTTTAAAGTAGATTTTGACCGCCCGGGCCAAGTCGGACCGAACAGTTCCAACAGGGATTTTCTTAAGAAAATACATTAAAAGAGCTTGACTTTAACGGCCCACTTCTCTTTAAATGCGATATACTGTGACATTATAAAGTGGTATATAGGTAGATATAACACTAGTCTATAGATGTAAACACATTTGATGATACATCTGTGTATTTAAAGTAGATTATGACCGCCCGGGCCAAGTCGAACCCAACACAAGCCAAACACTTCTGATAGAGACTATGTTGAGAATGTAGAGGGAAAAGGGCTTCACTTTGAGCCCCTTGTTTTCTTTATATACCGCCATCTGAGACACTATAAAGTGGTATTTAGGTGGATATAATACTAGTCTATAGATGTGAATCCATTTGATGATACATCTGTGCGGTTTAAGTTGATTTTGACAGCCCGTGCCAAGTCGGACCAAACACTTCTGACAGAGATTTTCTTAAGAAAATACAGTAAAAATGCTTCACTTTGAGCCCCTTGTTTTCTTTAAATACGATGTACCGTGACATTATAAAGTGGTATATAGGTAGATTTAATACTCATCTATAGATGTAAACACATTTGAAGATAGATTTTTGTGTTTATAGAAGATTTTGACAGCCCGGACTAAGTCGGACCTAACACAAGCCAAACACTTCTGATAGAGACTATGTCTAGGATGTAGAGGGAAAAGGGCTTCACTTTGAGCACCTTGTTTTCTTTAAAGACGATGTACTGAGACATTATAAAGTGGTATATAGGTAGATATAACACTGATCTATAGATGTAAACACATTTGATGATACTTCTATGTGTTTAAAGTAGATTTTGACAGCCCGGGCCAAGTCCGTCCCAACACAAGCCAAACACTTTTTATAGAGACTATGTTGAGAATGTAGAGGGAAAAGGGCTTCACTTTGAGCACCTTGTTTTCTTTAAATACAGCGAACTGAGATACTATAAAGTTGTATATAGGTAGATATAATGCTAGTCTATAGATTTAAAGACATTTGATGATACATTTGTGTATTTAAAGTGCATTTTGACAGCCGTGGCCAAGTCGGACCCAACACAAGCCAAACACTTTCGATAGAGACTATGTTAAGAATGTAGAGTGAAAAAGGCTTCACTTTGAGCCCTGTGTTTTCTTTAACTACTGAAATATGAGACAATAAAGTGGTATATAATTAGATATAATACTAGTCTTTAGATATAAAGAATGTTAGGAACTTTAGAAGTGCTTGGACAGTTATTAACACGTGTCGTGTCAGTCCTTTGACATTCGCGAATATCCACTTCCAGAAAACATCCTGTGTTGGTTTAACACGAATTAGTAAATGTTAATTAGGGATGCCAAACACGTTAGTTAATGAAAGAAGAGTAGTCAAAACAGTGTCGTTTCCTGCCCAGGACATCAACCACTACACGCTAAGGTCCGTGAGAAGCATTCTAATCAAAGAATACACACAGTCAAGACACTGACTTTTCTACGAGGCTCACGGTATGTAGTCATAATCATCAGTTTATTACATTGTTGAAGGTGCAGTTTTATTCCAACTCAACTAAATGAGCAAAACTATACGTTTGTGGACATTTAAGATCTGCCTAGATATGCGCGTTTCGTTTTATTATTCTGCAATCCATTTTTAGTATTACCCGTTGGCCCGGCCCGGCCTGACTTTTCTTGGCCCGACTTTTAGGCAATCCCAGATATTAGCGACAACAATCCTTGGACGATTGCTAAGTTGGACAAACCGCCCGCCAAGTAGCCAAAGCATTATAAGTCCACGTTTGGACCATATACAGGCTCCAGCAACTGTACCAGACCACCAACACTAGAGATGACCGACCACAAAGTGGAAGACCAAGGGCCACCACGCAACGTCAGGATCGTCAGATTTGCGATAACATCTTCAAGATCGCTTTGTTACTGCTGCGACAGACCATTGGGACACACTAGCGACACATTAGTGCGTCGACGACTGACGAGCAGACACCTCCACCTCCACTCCATTCTGGCACCACGTCATCGCCGGGACCGTCTTCAGTGGGCAACACAGCACCAGCATTGGCGCCAACAGCAGTGGAGAAGAGCCCTCTTCTCAGACGAGAGCCGTTACTGTTTCTCAACAGCAGGTGGTAGAGAGAGGTCTTGTGCAGATCTTGCACAGAGGGTCGGTGACTCATTTGGCACGTCGCGGCACAAGGAGTTTCAGCATGATAACGCCCGTTCCCACTCTGCGAGAGCAACAATTGACTTCCTCCAGCTGAATGACGTCCGACCAAGGCCGACAACTGCAGCTGAACTGCGTCAGGCGTTCCATGTATCGACGTTGCACGGCAGTCATCAATGCACATGGTGGACACACGGGATACTGGCTTGTGATGCCATTTTCTCAGAGATTAGTGTTGTGTTTCACTTTAAGAACATTTGACACTTTAATTTCAACCTTGATGATCAGTTTTGGCAAGTTTCATCTTTTTAATATGTCTCAAAGTATGTTTACAGTGTTTGGACAAATACGGTTCCTAATCTTTGCATTGGTTTCAATAATTACATGGCCTACAGCGTCATCTTTGTCCGTTTTATATTCTGTATTGGCTGATGTGTACTTGTTGGATTATTGCTGTTTTATTCATTGGTTTGATTTGGGGTAGAGTCAGGCATGGTCGGGGAAAGGGTTGTTGGGGATAAAGGTTTACTGATAACCATACCTGTAACAGTATTTACGCACGTGTGGGAAGGGCGTGTGGCCGAAGAATCTCATCCGTCTAACGTTGTGCCCTTAAATTCCCCAGAACTTGCACCAAGTTTGTTCTTCCAATGTATGAGAAGGTTGCCCACATCATCCCACTACCACCAAGAAATGTGCTCACATCCTATATGCAGTTTCGGGCATAAAGTTCCTTGCGACGCCTGTAAACATGACGCCTACCATCCGTACGGAGAAGCATTAAACATAACTCGCCATTTAGCCAAACTTGCCCTGTTCGCAGCTGTGGCCATACTCTGATCTTGACACCATTGACGTCGCAGCGGACGATGCAGGTCCGTCAAAGTGACACCTCGAAGTGGTCGTCTAGCGCGAATAACTTCAGCTCGTAAACGGTTCCTCACAGTCTGGGATGATATCCTGGTATTGGCGTAGTTGTATGGGTGTTCGTCGTGGTTCTTTCACCTAAGTTACGTAGCCGGATGAATCTGTCCTGTGTTCTCGTAGTGATAGGTGGTAGACCGGATCTGGGAAGGTCACGTGTTGTTCCGTGTGTCTGAGAGCAGTTCCATAGTTTTGGAATGGTGCTTGGTGCTACGTGAGACAACCTGGCGACAGCAGCCGGCCGATGTCCTTGTTGCTTTAGGGTTGTGTCTAGCGTCCTCCCGGAGAGGGGAAGGTCCACGTCATACCAAGCGATGGTACTTGTTGTTACCCCGTCTCGCGCTCGGCATTAAGGGGATAGAACAAAGATTGGTCGCTTCGGTTAGTATAAACTGCGGCATAGTATACGTGTATATCTCAGTGAGCTTGCACTATATAATCGGCATTAGTCCGGACTAAAACAAGCAGCCACACACACACACACACATGCATGTATGTCGCTATATAAGTACAATAATTTTGGACGCGACGTTAAAACCCATTTCACCTAATCTAATTTTAGAGGAGTGAAATGTATTGTGTAAATATAAAATTTCATAGATTATAAATCAGCATCAGGAGAGAGATGACACACACAAATCTGTATAATAATAATAATAATGATACCAACAACAACAACACTAATAATAATAATAATAATAATAATCATCATCATCATCATCATCATCATCATCTCCTCGTCGAGTCCTTTTCTAATGATATCGGCATGTCCTTTTTTCGACATTCAACATTCTTCATCTGAAACGTGGCAAGGTAGAAGAGGGAGGATCAGTTTACTTGGAGGACCTATTGACCATCTCGTGGAAGGTCAGGCCTATACGTACTTGGGGATGCAAATTAGGGACAATCTCCAGAATGCCCATATCAAGGAAACACTTCGGGCAGAGTACACATGTAGACTTAAGAAAATCTGGAGTTGTGTGTTTGGGGATGGTAAATATCCTGCATTAGGAATAAACATTGTATTTAGCGAGCCTTGGCGAGCTAAATACATAGTGTTTATTCCTAATACAGGATATTTACCATCCTCGTTTTTATCCGTTGGCTTTATCCTGCCGAGAAACCTACCCATTATATGATAAATTGATATATATACACAATGAATATATGCACGTGAACGAATACTTCTGATATACAGTGCTGGAAAGAGGAGTTCTCAGATGTTTTGGGAGATTGTTCCAGATTTCAGGAGAGGAAAGAGAAAATGCGCGTGTTGAGGCAATTGTTTGTGAGAGAAGGACTTTCAGACGAAGAGCGGAAGCTTTGGCTGGGTTAAGATCCCTGAGACAGGCTCATAAATGCACTGTATTTATGAGTAAAAAGATATGTTTTAGAAAAGGATCCTTGATTGAACGGAAATCCCATGTAAGTCACGGAGGATCAGAAAGATGTAGGTTGGTCTGGACGTCTCAGTACCAGAGGTGAGGTAAAAAGGGGTTTTACGTCGCGTCCAATATGATTGCACTTATATAGGGACGTGCATGCACGTGTGTGTGTGTGGCTGCTTGCACTAGTCAGGACTATTGCCGATTTATAGTGCTATCCCACTGAAATACCATGCCGCAGTTTAACATGAATACCCCACTCAGACACTGTATACTGACTCCGAGCCGAGCAGTCCTTGTTTTAGCCCCTTAGTGCCGAGCGCCAGACAGGGCAACAACAAGTACCATCTTTTAACGTCTTTTGGTATGATGCGGCCGGGGATCGAACCCCAGACCTTCCGCTCTCCGGGCGGACGATCTACCACGCGACCACAAAGGCGGTTGATATGACCAGAAGGTCGAAGTCATGATCAAGAATCATATCATTGACACACAGTGCCTTGTTCCTCACATAAATTCCTGGGACGTCCTAGACGACATGGTACTAAACATACTTCTGGATGGACGGTTTTACAGTCGAACTTCCTTATCTCAAATCCCGTTATGTCGAATGTACCGATATCGCTATATGAATACATATACATTTGTCTCCGATAAAAACAAAACATATCGCCTTCTGAGACCTTGGACTCGGTCCAAAGTTCGAATTTGCTATAGAAGTTGCTATTTGCCACATTGACACTTTTGAGAAGCGCATATCTAATACCTATCGCCATGGGTGAATAGGTGTGTAGGTGTAACGGTACTGCAAACAGTATTCCAGAAATATCAAAGCAGACAACATCAAGGGTGAGATGTTGTAACCATGGAGTCCTATCACGTCAACGCTGTAATCATTAGACTATGCTACCTCCCATTTATATTTCATTATTTGTCATAAGATGTGCAATGTTCATTTTACTCCATCAAATGTCTTTACAGCAGAACACGTATGTGAATAGTTGGCGATTCCTATCAAACTTACAGAATAGAAAGGAAATCAAGCATGACTGTTATGGATACCATGGACTAATATCGATATACCGTATATATCGATCTTCGGATAGTCCGATATATTTCTGACTGCCTTAATGATTTCTAGTTAACTGCATTTTTATGAATCCAGTATTGGAGTTTTACTTATGGGTATTCTCTTCAGACGTATCACTGTATTATACGAGTATAATGAGTGAGAGAGTAGGATTATACGCCGCGTTTAGCAATATTCCAGGAATATCACGGCGAGGGACACCAGAAATTGGCTTCACACATTGTACCCATGTGGGAGATCGAACATAGGCCTTGAGGGTGAACAACAATTTAACAACAAGGTTACCCCTACGCCCAATCCAAGAAGACATTGATACAGTGGAACAAATGTTCCACGCCACATAATGTAATTTGCTGAGAAAGGAAATATAAGAAGAGCAACGGGAGGAGATGCTGTTATTAAGAATCGTTGTTGTGTGTCAGTTTGATACGGTTATGTACTGGGCCGTTTGGTTAGCTATGTGTGATTACTACCGGTTTAGTTTTGAATTATCCCGCGATATGCCAAGGAGAGGCACGGGTCACCGAGCCGTGGATGCCCGTGCCTATAATAAAAACAGAAGATGAGATTGGGTTAAATGGCCGAGGGTGTGCAGGTACTAGTGGGCTACTGAGCTGCTAATTGTGTATACCAAAATGCTACTGTTGCCATGGCCACTAGCGTGTTCAACGGCGATTCGCAGCTAGCGCTGCTGGCCTGAGACTGCTACCGCTGTCTGGCCCCCACGGTAGCATATTTAAACGCTACCATTGCTTGGCAACTACCACGCTGCCAAAAGCAGCTGCAGCTGCTGGCCTAAGTCAGACTACCGCTGCCCGGCCCCAGGTAGCCGGCCAAAGCAGATCCCACTGCCTAGGCCCATTAGCAAAACCACTGTGCGACTACCGCCGCGGACCCAACTGTCAGCTACCGCCACAAAGCACCATGTAAGTATGTTTCGAAAATGTTTCTATGTACACCCAACATCATGAATACATATGCAACCGTATTTTTGGAGGGAACATAAAACACCAATTTTGTTAATGAATTGCAAAATACAGACCAACCAGATGATGTCTAGTTGGTATCCTGTAGGTAAGGATAAGAATTTATGGATGAACAATTTCTTTATTACAATTAAGATGTTCATCCATAAATTCTTATCCCTACTTAGTACTCCAACTTCTAAATGCCTATCAAAGAAATGGTATCCTGTAGTTAAGAAATATGAAGAAAAATAATGACAAGGCGCTCATATCATACCCGTTGTTTTACATGTGTTATTTATTTAGCAAAGTCATACTTTGTAGATCAGGCTGGATCTGAAATTCGTCCCTGGCATTTTTCTCGCTGGGTGCCTTAATAACATACGATTCATAGCAAAGGTAGTGCGCAATAGAGCTGTTAAGGTGAGGAAGATAGTCACCCCCCAAACCCGTGGCAGATTGCAGCTGGAATAAGATACAAAGGAGATAATCCTAAAAGTATATTCTTTATATAAATTATACATTTGATACCTTTAGCAAAAATAGATATTTTTTCCAAAAACATTCTGAGAGACTACCTACATTATGATCAATTTCTAAGACACAGAATGTAACAGACGATTGTTTAAAACATGCCCAAATTAATTCACTCTCACTTCATTTTACACACTCCACGTTTTATAGAAACCCAAATGATGCTCTTCTTCAGTCACAAACAAAGAAACCAAATAAATAGCATCATTTCATACAATCTGCAGCCGGTTTCAGCATCACCATGGGAAGCAAAATGGGATGCGGAACCTGTTATTAATGATGATTATACAAAACCGGGTTCACGACCATCTTATCTAAAACAAAGGAATCAGTTCTGATCGTCTGTTGCATTCACAACAGAGTCAGGTTGTCACCTATCTAATTTACTCGCATTACATCCGTACTATGCACATATATACTGACTAACTCTGGAGCTGATTAGTCGACCTCACCAACAGAATGTGAAGGACCACATTATTATGATTATTGTGATTTATTATCATGATTATGATTATGATTATTATTATTATGATGATGATGATTATGATTGACAGATTAAAATAAAAAATGCAGCAAAGAGCGTTTGAGTGATCCTGGTCAGCTCAAGGCCCTTGCACCCTCTAAACGCAGGCCAGACAGCGAATGAGATTTCTCGCAGGAAGCGCTGCCAAGTCAAACCCACCCAGAACTTTTCGGAGAATGTGAAGACTCCCCAACACTGCAGCTTTCTGCATTACCCAGATTGTCAGAAGGGCTTTATTCCTGGTAGCAAACCCGGGTACTCTCCCAGTGTCAGTCAACAAATTCGGAGGTACCAAACCTTAGGCACCGAGTTAATCAAACCACGTCCTCTCATAATGATTGGTAAATATAAGCGATTGAGGGAAGAGCGAGGGTGGTGGGATCTATTGTCTCACATGATTCTTCGAGTGAGGGTGTCAGTACCCTGAATTTCATGTTTCGTCCAATCAACAACACCCAAGTGGACATGGTTTCATTCTACCCATTCTAACCAAAGGACTGAAATGGCTGAAGTGGACGTGACTTCATTCTACAAAGTGCACTTGAACGGATGAAGTGCTGAAGTAGACATGGTTTCACTCTACATAGTGTACTTGAACGGCTGAAGTGGACGGGGTTTCATTCTACACAATGTAGATGAATGGCTGGAGTGGACGTGGTTTCATTCTACACAATGTAGATGAATGGCTGAAGTGGACTCGGTTTCATTCTACACAATTTTCTTGAACGGCTCAAGTGTACGTGGTTTCATTCTACACAATGTACTTGAACTGCTGAAATGGACGTGTCTTCATTCTACACAATGTACTTGAGCGGCTGAACTGGACGTGGCTTCATTCTACACAATGCACTTGAACGCCTGAAGTGGACGTGGTTTCATTCTACACAATGTACTTGAACGGATGAAGACGACGTGGTTTCATTCTACACAATGTACGTGACTTGCTGAAGTGGTCATGGTTTCATTCTACACAATGTACTTAAACGGCTGAAGTGGACGTGGTTTCATTCTACACAATGTACTTGAACGGCTGAAGTGTACGTGGTTTCATTCTACACAATGAACGTGAACGGCCAAAGTGGACGTGGCTTCATTCTACACATTAACTCGAACGGCTGAAGTGGACGTGGTTTCATTCTACGCAACGTACTTAAACGGCTGAAGTGGACGTGGTTTCATTCTACACAATGTACTTGAACGGCTGAAGTGGACGTGGTTTCATTCTACACAATGAACGTGAACGGCCAAAGTGGACGTGGCTTCATTCTACACATTAACTCGAACCGCTGAAGTGGACGTGGTTTCATTCTACGCAACGTACTTGAATGGCTAAAGTGAACATGGTTTCATTCTACACCATGTTCTTGAATGGCTGAAGTGAACATGGTTTCATTCTTACACAATTTACTTGAATGGCTGAATTGGCGGGGTTTCATACTACACAATATACTTGAATGGCTGAAGTGAACATGGTTTCATTCTACACAGTGTACTTGAATGGCTAAAGTGAACATGGTTTCATCAAAACAATGTACTTGAATGGCTGAAGTGGACGGGGTTTCATTCTACACAATGTACTTGACTGGCTGGAGTGGACGTGGCTTCATTTTACAGAATATCTCGAATGGATGGAGTGAACGTGGTTTTATTCTACACAATGTACTTAATGGGCTGAAATGGACGTGACTTCATTCTACACAAAATACATGAACGGCTTGAGTGGACGTGGTTTCATTCTACACAATGTACTTGAATGGCTGAAGTGAACATGGTTTCATTCTTACACAATTTACTTGAATGGCTGAAGTGAACATGGTTTCTTTCTACACAATGTTCTTGAATGGCTGAAGTGGACGTGGTTTCATTCTTACACAATTTACTTGAATGGCTAAAGTGAACATGGTTTCATTCTTACACAATTTACTTGAATGGCTGAAGTGGACATGGTTTGATTCTACACAATGTACTTGACTGGCTGGAGTGGACGTGGTTTGATTCTACACAATGTAGATGAATGGCTGAAGTAGACTCGGTTTCATTCTACACCATGTACTTGAACGGCCGAAGTGGACGTGGTTTCATTCTACACAATGTACTTGAACGGCTGAAGTGGACGTGGTTTCATTCTTCACAATGTACTTCAACGGCCGAAGTGGACGTGGTTTCATTCTACATAATTTACTTGAACGGCTCAAGTGGACGTGGTTTCATTCTACACAACACTGCAAACACGAAAACGTCGTTTTTTTCCGTATATGGTCATTGGACGGAAAAACGACGTTATTTGGACGTTTTCAAACCATCGTTTTTCCGTCCAAATAACGTCGTTATTTGACATCGGAATTTACTGGGAGAGAACGATAGCGTTAAGCTCCTCCCTTTCTTGATTGACATTGTCAATCAAGCAACAGCGTCTACCGGTATTTCTACTTCTCAGATTTGGTCAGTCCCCGCGTGTTAGATTACAGGCCCGCGTTTGACGCTGCACTCGAAGCGCTTAGCGGAAGTACTGAAATCAATCGTTCTGCGCATGCGGATTACTTAATGTCTTGACCAAATTTTCCGTTCTGTGCATGCGCGATTTCGCGTATTGTTTCCTAGATTTAATGTCACCACTATTTGACAATGGTTCATAAACACAGTCACGTGAAGGTTCGGAATCGTAACGAGTAACTCCATTTAAATTGAAGAGGATTCCCAGTGATATGGGAGATTCCAAGATGAAACTATTCTTTGGCTGTCTAGGCTGCCACCCAAACCGATCTAAACGGGACCCGATAGCTTATTGTATGCTATATAGTCATATGGAAGTGGACAAGAACTATACATTGTATTCCGGCCGATTGTTCTTGCATTTACTTATAAGTCAGGAAAATGGATTTAAAAGGGGAGTTGTTGAATGTAATTATTTTAATTATTAAATGTTGCCTATACACTAATCTGGACGAACTTCTCATTGCTCTGTTTATGTCATCCTATATACTATTAGTATGTTACCGTTCTAAAGTCAACCTCTCACATAACATTATATTGTTCATAGTATCAAAGTTTAATCAACAATATCAAGAGTAGCGATTTAAACCACTGAAACGCCCAAACACAAGGCTGTTATCAAGCGCTAGTGCAGACGTGATGCATCGTAAAAACTGTATCGTGATGTCTTCAGAAATTCAATTATACTACGAGATAGTACGGCTAACGCTGACTCACCGGTGGAACAAAGACAATATCGCTAATACAGATATAACGTATTTGAATGTTAATACTAAAGACAAACAATCATTATTTTTGCAGTGACGATATAACACGTATACACGTTTATTGTTAACTTTCATCAGTTTTGCTCTTCATTTTAATAACTTTGTTTTCACATATATATGTAGCAATACCCGACAAGCATGTCATACATAATTATGGGGCAGTTTTCAATCTTGTACTGACTTACCCTGGTGTTAATGAGCGAAGTTTATTGGCTTGTGTGTAAAACCCCGTTTTTCTGGTAATCCTATTATTACTTAGTTTATTTCTATGACACCCTGTTCTCTGGATCATGGCTCCGTGACTATCCATAGCAATTAAGATGAACATTCAGTTCAAGTAAATGAATGAGTTTGTTTTGACGCTACAGTCAGTCAAAAAACCAATGCTGTGAGGTTTGATAACACACTTCTACCAGGTCGAACATCGTGGATCCTCATTTTCTGCCTAAAGAGAATCATAATTCATATGCTAATCCATCTGCGAATACCCTCCCACTCAAGATGACCTTACTTGTTGCTAAATCTGTCATCTATCCCCCTAATCTCACCCGCCCCCACCCCCCACACGCACGCACGCACACACACACGCGCACACACACGCACGCGCGCGCACACACAAACACACACACACACACACACACACACACACACACACAAACAACTGACCTAAATAACCTGGACAGGAAATACTGATGATAGCCTCTGGTCAACTCAACCGCGCCACCGCAGAATGTTCGTCCAACTCTGCAGGGGGCATTCTCAGTGGCTTCAAACGCGCTGAAATGTTTTCGCCTTGCATCCAAGATGGTGGACAAGTGAAATCGTATGAAATTTGGCTATTTTAGGTCCTATCTCCTTTTTGATTACCCAAATAAAGTCAATTCATAGTTACACGGTTGTGAAGAAGCTTACAACTTTATAAGACTTATTCATCTCATTCCAAAAAAGCTACTCGCGCTCACATAAATTTGTAGTTATTATGTCACTCTTTTATTTCTTTAAAAATATATTACATGTTCAACAATAACAATTAAGATGAACATTCAATTTCCGATATAAGTAAATGAATAAGTGTGTTTTACGCCACAATCAGTCAAAGACCAACGTTGTCCGGTCTGATGACACACAATCTACCAGGTAGCACATTGTGTACACCCTATCCCCATTGAAGTCTCCACTGTGGGTATTCCTGGGGACGAAAAGGCCCCATGTACCTAGGAATTTCATCAATACATTCATGCGCGGCATTCTCTGCCTAAAGAAGATCATATAGTTAACATGCTAATCCAACTCGAACTACCATCCCGCTCAAGATGAATGTTTTATGTAACATCCAACTGGCCCACATTTACGCACGCACGCACGCACGCGCACACACATATTTGGATTTACCAGTCCCTGAATTGAGAAGACGTGCGTTACGAAGCTCCTCCAAGTCATCATCAATATCCGTATATGTCTGTGATATCATTACCCATCCAAAGCCGAATATACATTTATTGTGTTTTCTTGACAACAAATGTTATAATTGGGATAACACTTTCTGAGTAAAGTACAGATTCTCGTACTTTCTTGGGTTGAGCCCTGTCCGGGATTTGAACCCACACTGTGAGTGAGGCACCCAATCGCCAGAACACAAAGTTGGCGATCTAACCCAGCCACCGGACCAAAAATGTTAGTCCAGATGACGTATACTTTCTGTACTCCTCTGACAAGAGAAAAATGGCACGGCTTCTATGACCGAAAGCTTTGAACCAACAATGCCTTTAAGAAAGTGGTCAACAGTAACACACATTATATTTGGATACCACCTTCTCAGTAAACTACATATTTTTAGGGTGGAGATAATAGACGTTGATGGTTGATTATCAATGGACAAATTAAAGCCAAAACTTAACTTATGAATGATTGGTAATGGGAAATGGACAATGGGCAAACGGGAGGCGGGGTAATCAGCGCCATGCCAGTTATCTGTTGGCTTCCCTTGTTGCGTTCCCTTCTTTGCTATCTTTTTACTTTTGTTGTTCTTACAGGTACAAATATATGTTCTCTGCCTCATAGCATTTAATAATATGCACCTGATGAAGGAGAAAGTATATATTCCGAAACGCAGTGTTCCTCCGTTGACATCCATAAATATTTTTCCTTGTGTGTATCAGTTCTTAATGCCCTTCAAAGACTCAATCTAGCTTTGTTTTTAAATGTCGTGATATTTGCGTAGAATATAATATGGTCATGCCTATATACATTTGGGTCTTTGTCTACATAAGCATTTAGACATACAATTTAGAGCTAAGGACATTGCTAATTCTGCAGGCATGAAGTACGTCATAGCAAGCTGTGATCTTTATTCATACTTTAGATATTCGTAATGGAGATCTGTAACTGAAGTTTACCGTAATCTTCGGCAACTCTCACCTCCTGACCAGTTGAACGTCTTAGTGCATTCAGATGCCATTGTAAAATTCCAGGCTGCCCCTCTTTCTGTGATGTTTTGACGGATGAAATCTATTGCGTTATAATAATCTCTGTTTGCTGATATATAATATGTACATGTAAAATATTTACGATATTTTAAACGTGTAATTCAATGCATATGCAATGCAATGTGAACATAAGTGCGGATGCACGAAGGCGGTTATAGTCATAGTTATACTGCGATGGATGTAGGGGAATGGTAGGGGGGTGTATGTATGTATGAAAGCACGAATACCGATACATGAGGGCGGATATAGTTATAGTTCGATGGATGTTGGGGAATGGTGGGAGGATGGATTATGTATGAAAGCATGCGCATGGATCCATGATGGCTGACGTAGACATAATGGTGGGGAAAGAAGAATGTGATGTGTGAGTGTGTGTGTGTGTGTGTGTGTGTGTGTGCGTGCGTGCATGCGTGCATGCGTGCATGCGTTGTGATACGAGGGTTGGCGAACATGTTGTCAGATGATTGTGTGAGTAAGTTAAGTGGTTGAGGATGTGGCAGGTATGAGTATTAATACATGCAGACTTGGGGTTGGGGGACTGGGTGTGCCTGTACTGAGGTCTTTTGTTTCACTCACTTATAGTGTTTTCTTTCACTCAAATACTGTTTTACGCATTTTAATGACTGCAACTGTAGTGACTCAAAGGTCATACTGGCCGGGCATTCAACATTTCTACCCCAACTACATACGTAGCCATTTTTATGGTGTACAATTCTTCTTCTGCCTCACACACACACACACACACACACACACACACACACACATTAATTGTTTTATTAAATGTATCTTCGAGAGTCAGTAAGAAACTAGAAATAACTGCCTTTGTTCTGTAAACCTCACCAAGTTTCAGCTTTCGCCTCTTCCTTTGTGGACTGAGGTTTCACATTTGTAAAATGATCTCTCTTATCTGTCTGTACCATCAACTTAACTGCCCTCACCCCCTGCAGTTTTCCTGTCCCATATTGCCAAGCAGGTGACCCACAAGGAGGAATACCGCCCTCCCTCAGTCCAGTGATACTGTGCCTAGCACAATATGTTGAGGATACGTAGCCTTGCTGTGGGCAAACATTTTGTAACAATTTGGCAAACTTTGATATGTAAACAGCAAATATTATTCAGTTTTATTTCAACAAAAACGGAAAAAATCGGATCCTACTTATTTTGTGGATACCATAACAATAAATCAAGCCAATAGATCGTTTGAGCTGGCATGAATATAAAAAATAATTAGCAAGTCGATAGTCATAATTCCCTCTGTTGGTCCCACATGAAATGTTCTTCATGAATAGAATAGATGGCTGATAGACGTTCGACCGAATAATATCATTTGCTAACTTCAACTGTTCATCTAATTTCCATGAATGTATGTTACATAGTTCATATGTTCATGGGCTTCTTCACTAAATGTATAGTGTGGAGGACTACTTCACTTGAGGATAAGTAACATAAATAATGATGATAATTATGATAGTATTGCCATTATTATTCCTTCAGATTATTAAAAAAAAGTTATTATGTTTTCATAGAGAGAAAGAGGTATGGAGATTGTGAGATTATTTTTAGCATCGGAATTGTTAACATAATTCTTAAAGATATTATGTTTTGTTTGTTTATTGTTAAATGCTGCACTCAGCAACGTAAGGATATTAAAACATTACATTTAGGTTCAGTTGTATTTTTATATTTGTATCATTTTGCAAATGTTACAGACACCTGATAAGGGATATATAATAATGTATAGTCGCTATTCTTAAAGTAAGAATATGTTAGATTTATCAACCAGAAATATTGCACACAAGAGGATAATCATATTTCATGACACAATTTTTTAACGTCGAAGTCAACGATATTTGTGTATGTTATTGCTACATGACACGGATACGTCATGATAAAGCAATTAGAAATTGGCATTTGATGATATAAGATAGCTACGCGATAAATCACGAAGAACAAAGAAGGAAGCGATATTTATTTCACGATAAAACATTGTTCTATCATGACGTCATTTATTGAGATTCGAACATGCACTCGCAACTTGAAAAGTAAAATTTGTAAATTTGACCTTATTTTTGAGAGGTATGTGTCTAGTGAGTTGTTCCCAATAAATTTTACTGGAGAATCCGAAAATGAGAGTGATATGACAATCGGTATTGGGAGGAAAGGTACAGATGATTGACGAGAAAATTGTGAGAATATGCGGGACCAAACTCAAATCCTAAAATGGATTTATCTAGCATGGCCGCTGTCGGATTCTATTCAAGGAATCATCATTATTTAAGTACGGGTAAATATTGTAAAGCGTGTATTTTTTCCTAATTTAACACCCTAAAAGAGGCTGTACGTAATGTTTATATCTCATATAGAAATAAACGAGTCTCGGTCGTTGTTTATCGTACAATAAACAACTCCCACTCGTCGTTTGTTTCTTAATAACATGACCATATACACTAACATTATATCTTTTCATGTTTATCGGTCAACAAAAGCGACATAAGCATTTCCATTATCATGAGAAACCCTTGCCAAAATTAAAGTAGCGCCAACTGCGCCATTGCGACAACATCAGGAGCATGTTTCATGATTCATCATAATAAATGATATCATTGGATGCTCGCAAAAACGCGAGCTCATTCCGATCCACTGGTTGCACCCGCCACAAACACATCCAAAGGCAAGCCAATCGTTCACCCGAAAAGGCAGAGAATTGCATCTGATATCATTTTTGTCATTGATACGTCAAACCTGGAAATGCCGTCTACACGTCCAACACAAAGCCCAAGCCAGGACCCAAATCCTTCAAACCCGGCCAAAGTTCTGTTAATTACATACATTTCCCCCTAACCTTAAATAATCTATACTAGTTCTGAAGTAAATCGTATTTACCCGTATGAATCGTCTTATGTTATTTATTGCCGATAAACAGAATATGCACACTTTCTGAAAGTACTGTGTGATAAGTCACGCACCAAACCTATACTCTCGATATACATGCTGCTCTTACTTAAAAAAGAATATTGGGTTAACAAGATACGTATATTAAAGTACCATGCTTTCCTGATGTGCTCTCATTCTAATTTGAAATAATGGCATAAATAGTTACCACTTATCTTTCAATATTTTTCAAATTTGGGTTAATCACGAACATATTTGAATATGTACAACATCTTTACTTACTTATCTTTATACTTAAAGGCATCAGGTTTGTCTGTCATAAGACCCCGAAACAAATATGTCCAACACAGCCCAATATTTGGCTCTTGGCTCCTTGTTCTTATATTTTATAAGTATTGTTTAAACAACTGTTTTTTTCTGTAAAATATGTTCATTTCAGAAATTAGATGTTATTCTAGCATTAGGTCTGTGGTACGTTTACTGCATCAGCATTACATTAAAACGATATTACATTATATAAATCCATACAGAGGAAATGCTTAACATTTATCTTTTAAGGAAGAGTGCAGGACGACTTGCTTTATACATAAAAATGTGGACATATATGTATGGACATTTGGATGATACAGATATACCTCCTTAAAGATAGTGTTCGTAGATGACTGTAGAAAATGGAATAATTATGTGAGTAATCGGGTTAATACCACGTTCAGCAATATTTAGCCATATTGCGATATTGGTTTCCAACATACAAGACGGACCATGAAATTATGACTTGAATTTGGACCTGGCTTTCTGGTGTGATGTAACACCCCAGAATCTCCGGTAGAAAAAGGGCTCAAAGCACGAATTAAGATCACGAGATGATACTGATGTATGCATCTGGACATATATTTGCGTAGTATTACTACCTTAATTCATCAGTATATATGTATTTTGCAAAAAAGGATATTATAGGATCGACGCTGACATGCGCATATAACCTATTCACCAGTGCTGTAATATTTCATTTCTTCTGACACATATCGACATGAGAAATTATATTTAAATTTAAAAGGAGCCCAAGTGGGATAGAATTTTGAATCTGAACCTGTTGAACAAGGCTTGTTTCATTTTGGGCTATAGCATTGCCGCAAGGCCTGGGCGGAAGGGAACACCTGTTTGCACCCATCAGATACCAATCACAACTTCTCTCTCCAAACGAAAACAAAATACGATAAATGTCGGAAGTGTATCCTTCTAATTTTCTATTTAGATACATGTTTTAACTTTAAAGTAATTATATGTATCTCATGTATTATTGGTATCTGTGATGCTGGTACCGTTTTGTTGCCATTGTGTAGCTTTTGTGGAGTTATTATGAATATCAAATACATGCCTTGAAATATGGACTTGTGAAAGAACTCATCATTGAATCATTTGCATTTAGATTAATGCATATACCATTTACTTGGCGTGTATGGACATATTATCCATCTACTTATACACACTTATTATGGATAAAAAAAAGAATTTCATTGTACTTTATTAATTAAAAAAATACCCGTGAAGATCCGGGTTAGAATAGGCATTCAACAACCCATGCTTCTACGAAGGCGACTTGGCTCGCTGACTTGGTTGATGCATGTCATCGTATCCCAAATGCGTAGATCGGTGCTCTTGATGATAATGACTAAATGTTTGGTCCAGACTGGATTATTTACGAACCACCGTCATAGAGCTGGTATATTGCTGAGTGCGGCGTTAAACAACAAACAATCAAACAAAATCTATATAATTATTAAACACCTTCCAACAATGAGAAATTAAACTTATATTTTCTAAATATTCTGTTATTTTTATAACATAATTTGATTCATAATTAAATTATTGCGTTGCTTTCTTCCCTGTCATTCAATGTGCATGTTCAAACCCCTAAACTTTTAATATTTCATTTTTCATAAATGGCTACGTTAGTGCGTTGCCTAGATCTCTCGTTACCTACTCACAAGAAAAGATTAAAATAATTTGTTTTACTATCATATTTCTGTTTATCTAATTCATAATACGAAATTGATAATTCATTTATAATAGTATAGATCATATTCGTGTATATCACTATCTGATGCTAAGGTTTTATTTCAGAAAATATAATTAATTCAAAATGTAGAAAGATACACAATTTGCCATTATTTGACTTTTAAACTGTACAAAGTATGATATAATGATCAGAATACCTGTAACGGGTAGTATTTAAGAAAGAAATATTTGTCGAGAAGTCCCATTTTTCAGATATGCCCTTCAGTAATATTATTGCATATCTCCAGAGAGAGGTTTACATTGTAGTTCTCATTATTTGTGGATAATTCAAAAAGCAACATAGAAAATATATATGCTACCATGACGAAAGAATACAGAGTATACATAACTCGCAATTCTATATATTCAGCAAACAGCCCAAAACCGAAACTCCACAACATATCCGATTACACTGATTAAGGCTGTCCCAGTTCTCCATGCGATACTGACGCCCGTTCGTCTCCCAGACCATACAGAATAAATTTAAAAGGAATCCAGCTCAAGTCTAGAACGATTTGGCAAGCCTAGATTGCCTTAATTCTATCCATGAAAGTAAGCATTAATATAAAAAAAATATTGTTCTTGTCTGCTTCAGATTATATTTTGTAGATACTTATTTTAACTAGGAAAATTGTACTGACACCGGCGCTGTCCCTACTGAAGCTATCCATAAGAATTTCGAATTGCCGTCCATTGTTCGATGTCAATACATCGATGACAAGTGAGGATATCATAAAGTAATCGTTGATGCCGCGCTACAATTTGATAAAAATTATAATCAAGTTGACTGGTGTGTACATTACTACAGTGAACATGTACATGATCATGCCCTAATAATCAAATGCCGTAATGTCAAATACTAATGTATTATTGTGTGATGAATTTAACTGGATCAGTGGTAACATGTGTTATTAATATTCCATCAATTTCTTTCCTGGTTGGTCCATCCCTGTCTACAAAATGAAAATAATACAATTAAAATGGAGCATAGAATAATTCTTAATTTCAGGCTAGAGCTGTGGAAATCTAGACTTTCCCAATCATTATAGACTTGAGTTGGACTCATGTTTTACATTATTCTCTTGGGTCAACGTCACAGCTCATACCATACACTAACAAGACCAGCTTGCCCCCCCCCCCCCCCCCCCCGCCGGAGCGCCTGGATTTTGGTTATATCATCTAACATGGCAAACTCTGCTCTTAAGTAAACAAGAACCTAATCAGCGAGGGGTCCTTTGTCATCCCTATGTGGCTGCTTATAAAAATTTGATATCTTTTCCCAAAGACCTGGTTAATAATATATTTTCTGCTGAATATTCGAAACAAATAGAGTGAGTTGGTACTACATGTACATATGTATACGGTTCTATTTTAAATGACTGCAGCGCTCCATTATGAAAACAATTTGTTTTAACGCCGCTCTCAGCAGTATTCCAGTGATATATGACGGCGGTCTGTTGTATATGAAATATATGCAAATTGAATCTTGAATCTTGAAAGTTGTAACATGTCCGCAAATAAGTATCACATGCAGTATACAGTATATCAACTGCAATATACTGTATACATCAGTATACAGTGTGTCGCGAGCTCTGCGCTGGGCTGGAGCACACATTTCCTACACCTCTCCCTTCGGCAAACACATCACGAGGGTTGCAACGAGGTCACAGGTCAGGCGTGCACTCGTCAGTTGTCTAATACAGTCAAGAGTAAGATCTTCCGGAAGACCACTGCACTGGAGGTATGTGGATTATTGAGGAGGTACTACGTGTTTGGAACTGGGAGTTGAACACTAAGCACTTTTAGAGAAGAGCTCACAATAAAACGTTATGGACTCGCGGGCGGACTTGTGTTTTCATTTCAAGACGTACATTTATCAGGTTGAACTTCCTAACTGTAACAATAACTGAACTTTACGCCTTTTATACACATTTGTGATGGGGCGACAATGCGACAAGGAGACATATTTTGACCTTGAAAATGTCGCGTTACGGCATCGTCGCCCTTTTGTAAAATAAAGAAAAGGATTATCAAAGAGCGACAATGCGAACACGCGACAATGCGACAAATGGCCAATTGTCGCGCTTTTGTTAATTTTGACACGTTTTGCTTGTTTTTGTAAAGGCGTCAATGCGACAATGCGACAACGAGACAATGTCCCTTCCATAGTAATCCGTACAAATAAAACTGAGTAATGAAATAGAAGTCTGACATGCCAGTTAAAAGATAGAGTGTTGCAGCTTCTGATTTCATAGATCTTCAAGAAGGGTTATCAATAATGGGATGGGTGATGAGTTCAACTGCATACGCTGTGATTAACAATAATGCTCCGAGTCAATACATTTTGTCAAATGTATGACATGTATTACGTGAATGAACATATTGTTTATACTCGTCCATGTTTTTGACGGACAAAATAATTTACATGCTCGGTAAAACTGAGGACGGGCATCATTGTGTGTTTCCGTGCTTTGTTCAGGTGAACAATTGACTTGTCCTTGCATGTGTTTGTGACGGGTGCCACTTGTGTGGCAGGATACGCTCACCTTTTCCCGAACACCCATTGGATGGCCTGAACCACTTCGGATTTTTATCCCACATCAGTCTGATACACCATGATATAACTGAAATACTGAAATACTGTACAGTTGAAAATGATGTTTAATGCGATTACCGTAGTGTGTTACTGCAACTGTTCATATTTTGTGCAGTGATGTTATGTAATATGTAAAAGAAAGCATATTCAATTATCCAACTGATTTGAATAGAATATACTTGCGTCAGTGTATTTTATTAACGCCCCAAATCGTAATTTAAACACATAAAATAACAGATCACGCATGGTGCCTTGACTTACTACTAGATTTAATGGGCCACCCCGGAATAAAATAGTTCCCCCCAAAGCGAGGAACATATGTTTTAGTAGGTTTACAAGAAATATATTCCAAACAATATCCTCATTAGATGAGAAGATCTTTTGCAGAATTACCTCAGTAAGTCAATTACAATGACAGAGCGTCGTAATACATTTACATCAAGTACAATACGTCAAAATGGCCGACACGATAAACGGGACGGGAGATATTTTCGAAGTTGTTAATTAACCTGTGGCTATTTCAAGCCTTTGGCATCACTGATCAATTGGCCGATCATTGAAAGGTGATTGTGAAGATGTGTCAAATAGATACTAAGGTAAATTCATAGATTTCTGTAAATTGTCACTGCGACAGTTTGGATTTATTTTCGTGTTTTTTTCTCTCTGGGATGGGTTGCAGCGAGGGTATCCTTAAATGGGCTTGCAACCACGCTTCTGTTTGAATTCGTACCAGGGAATTCCAAGGATTTTCCCAAGGAATGTGGAAGTAGTCAGTGTTTACGCCTTTTCAAGAATACAGTCACGTGAAGAACGTCATGTGACCGACCTCGCGCCCAAGTCGTGTATCTTGTAAACTTCACATTAATAAATTAGTTATTGTTATAACCAAATGAAACACAACCCATTATCCGATAGGGGTAACTGTACATAGCCGTTACCACAATAAACTTAGTAACATTGTTTGGTTTGACTTCTTGGCGCGTGTCTGAATTCCATTAACACGTAACATATCCTAAAACTAGCTTATCAGCAAATCTCGCTGCACTGCGCGCGACAGATACTAGAGCAAGGCATGCCAGAAATACGAAACCTAAAGCTTCGGAAAGGAAGCCTTGGACATCACGTGCGTCGGGGGACCAGCGCCATCTGATTGGCCGTTAACAGTTGTACAAGGCGGAGCAAAAAGCATCGTTTTTCCGTCCATTCTACGCTTGAAAAACTCGACCCTTTTCTGGACACTTTCTAGACGCTGACTAATTAATCAATTTTAATGAATTTTTAGTCGTTTTTCCGTCCAATGACCATATACGGGAAAAAACGACGTTTTCGTGTTTGCAGTGCAATGTACTTGATCGGCTGAAGTGGACGTGGTTTCATTCTACACAATGTTCTTGAACGGCTGAAGTGGACGTGGTTTGATTCTTACACAATGTAGATGAATGGCTGAAGTGGACGTGGTTTAATTCTACACAATGTTCTTGAACGGCTGAAGTGGACGTGGTTTGATTCTACACAATTTATTTGACTGGCTGGAGTGGACGTGGTTTGATTCTACACAATGTAGATGAATGGCTGAAGTGGACTCGGTTTCATTGTACACAATGTACTTGAACGGCTGAAGTGTACGTGACTTCATTCTACACAATGTACTTGACTGGCTGAAGTGGACGTGGTTTCATTCTACACAATGTACTTGAACGGCTGAAGTGGACGGGGTTTCATTCTACACAATGTAGATGAATGGCTGGAGTGGACGTGGTTTCATTCTTACACAATGTAGATGAATGGCTGGAGTGGACTCGGTTTCATTCTACACAATTTTCTTGAACGGCTCAAGTGTACGTGGTTTCATTCTACACAATGTACTTGAACTGCTGAAATGGACGTGGCTTCATTTTACACAATGTACTGGAATGGCTGAAGTTGACGTGGTTTCATTCTACACAATGTACTTAAAAGGCTGAAGTGGACATGGTTTCATTCTACACAATGTACTTGAACGGCTGAAGTGGACGTGGTTTCATTCTACACAATGTACTTGAACGGCTGAAGTGGACGTGGTTTCATTCTACACAATTAACGTGAACGGCTGAGGTGGACGTGGTTTCATTCTACTCAACGTACTTAAATGGCTCAAGTGAACATGGTTTCATTCTACACCATGTTCTTGAATGGCTGAAATGAACATGGTTTCATTCTTACACAATTTACTAGAATGGCTGAATTGGAGGGGTTTCATATTACACAATGTACTTGAATGGCTGAAGTGAAGATGGTTTCATTCTACACAATGTACTTGCATGGCTAAAGTGAACATGGTTTCATCAAAACAATGTACTTGAATGGCTGAAGTGGACGGGGTTTCATTCTACACAATGTACTTGACTGGCTGAAGTGGACGTAGCTTCATTTTGCAGAATATCTCGAATGGATGGAGTGAACGTGGTTTTATTCTACACAATGTACTTGACTGGCTGGAGTGGACGTGGTTTCATTCTACACAATGTAGATGAATGGCTGAAGTGGACTCGGTTTCATTCTACACAATTTTCTTGAACGGCTGTAGTGGACGTGGTTTCATTCTATACAATGTACTTGAACTGCTGAAGTGTACGTGGTTTCATTCTACACAATGTTCTTGAACGGCTGAAGTGTACGTGGTTTCATTCTACACAATGTACTTGAACGGCTGAAGTGGACGTGGTTTCCTTCTACACAATTTACTTGAACGGCCGAAGTGGACGTGGTTTCATTCTACACAATGTACTTGAACGGCCGAAGTGTACGTGGTTTCATTCTACACAATGTTCTTGAACGGCTGAAGTGGACAGGGTTTCATTCTACACAATGTACTTGAACGGCTGAAGTGGACGTGGTTTCATTCTACACAATGTTCTTGAACGGCTGAAGTGGACGTGGTTTCATTCTACACAATGTACTTGAACGGCTGAAGTGGACGTGGTTTCATTCTACACAATGAACGTGAACGGCCAAAGTGGACGTGGCTTCATTCTACACATTAACGTGAACGGCTGAAGTGGACGTGGTTTCATTCTCCTCAACGTACTTGAATGGCTAAAGTGAACATGGTTTCATTCTACACCATGTTCTTGAATGGCTGAAGTAAACATGGTTTCATTCTTACACAATTTACTTGAATGGCTGAATTGGCGGGGTTTCATACTATACAATGTACTTGAATGGCTGAAGTGAAGATGGTTTCATTCTACACAATGTACTTGAATGGCTGAAGTGGACGGGGTTTCATTCTACACAATGTACTTGACTGGCTGAAGTGGACGTAGCTTCATTTTACAGAATATCTCGAATGGATGGAGTGAACGTGGTTTTATTCTACACAATGTACTTGACTGGCTGGTGTGGACTTGGTTGCATTCTACACACTGTTCTTGAACGGCTGAAGTGGACATGATTTCATTCTACACAATTTACTTGAACGGCCGAAGTGGACGTGGTTTCATTCTACACAATGTACTTGAATGGCCGAAGTGGACGTGGTTTCATTCTACACAATGTTCTTGAACGACTGAAGTGGACGTGGTTTCATTCTACAAAATGTACTTGACTGGCTGAAGTGGACGTGGTTTCATTCTACACAATTGACTTGAACGGTTGACGTGGACTTGGTTTCATTCTACACACTGTTCTTGAACGGCTGAAGTGGACATGATTTCATTCTACACAATTTACTAGAACGTCCGAAGTGGACGTGGTTTCATTCTACACAATGTACTTGAACGGCTGACGTGGACGTGGTTTCATTCTACACAATGTTCTTGAACGGCTGAAGTGGACGGGGTTTCATTCTACAAAATGTACTTGAACGGCTGAAGTGGACGTGGTTTCATTCTACACAATGTTCTTGAACGGCTGAAGTGGACGTGGTTTCATTCTACACAATGTACTTGAACGGCTGAAGTGGACGTGGTTTCATTCTACACAATGAACGTGAACGGCCAAAGTGGACGTGGCTTCATTCTACACATTAACGTGAACGGCTGAAGTGGACGTGGTTCCATTCTATTCAACTTACTTGAATGGCTAAAGTGAACATGGTTTCATTCTACACCATGTTCTTGAATGGCTGAAGTGAACATGGTTTCATTCTACACCATGTTCTTGAATGGCTAAAATGAACATGGTTTCATCAAAACAATGTACCTGAATGGCTGAAGTGGACGGGGTTTCATTCTACACAATTTACTTGACTGGCTGAAGTGGACGTAGCTTCATTTTACAGAATATCTCGAATGGATGGAGTGAACGTGGTTTTATTCTACACAATGTACTTGACTGGCTGGAGTGGACGTGGTTTCATTCTACACAATGTAGATGAATGGCTGAAGTGGACTCGGTTTCATTCTACACAATTTTCTTGAACGGCTCAAGTGGACGTGGTTTCATTCTATACAATGTACTTGAACTGCTGAAGTGTACGTGGTTTCATTCTACACAATGTTCTTGAACGGCTGAAGTGGACGTGGTTTCATTCTACACAATTTACTTGAACGGCTGAAGTGGACGTGGTTTCCTTCTACACAATTTACTTGAACGGCCGAAGTGGACGTGGTTTCATTCTACACAATGTACTTGAACGGATGAAGTGGACGTGGTTTCATTCTACACACTGTACTTGAACGGCTGAAGTGGACGTGGTTTCATTCTACACAATGTACTTGAACGGCTGAAGTGGACGTGGTTTCATTCTACACAATGTTGTTGAACGGCTGAAGTGGACGTGGTTTGATTCTACAAAATGTACTTGACTGGCTGAAGTGGACGTGGTTTCATTCTACACAATGTTCTTGAACGGCTGAAGTGGACGTGGTTTCATTTTACACAATGTAGATGAATGGCTGAAGTGGACATGGTTTCATTCTACACAATTTACTTGAACGGCTGAAGTGGACGTGGTTTCATTCTACACAATGTACTTGACTGGCTGAAGTGGACGTGGTTTCATTCTACACAGTGAACGTGAACGGCCAAAGTGGACGTGGCTTCATTCTACACATTAACGTGAACGGCTGAAGTGGACGTGGTTTCATTCTACTCAACGTACTTGAATGGCTAAAGTGAACATGGTTTCATTCTACACCATGTTCTTGAATGGCTGAAGTGAACATGGTTTCATTCTACACAATGTACTTGAATGGCTAAAATGAACATTGTTTCATCAAAACAATGTACTTGAATGGCTGAAGTGGACGGGGTTTCATTCTACACAATTTACTTGACTGGCTGAAGTGGACGTAGCTTCATTTTACAGAATATCTCGAATGGATGGAGTGAACGTGGTTTTATTCTACACAATGTACTTGACTGGCTGGAGTGGACGTGGTTTCATTCTACACAATGTAGATGAATGGCTGAAGTGGACTCGGTTTCATTCTACACAATTTTCTTGAACGGCTGACGTGGACGTGGTTTCATTCTACACAATGTACTTGAACTGCTGAAGTGTACGTGGTTTCATTCTACACAATGTTCTTGAACGGCTGAAGTGGACGTGGTTTCATTCTACTCAATGTACTTGAACGGCTGAAGTGGACGTGGTTTCATTCTACACAATGTACTTGAACGGCTGAAGTGGACGTGGTTTCATTCTACACAATGAACGTGAACGGCCAAAGTGGACGTGGCTTCATTCTACACATTAACTCGAACGGCTGAAGTGGACGTGGTTTCATTCTACGCAACGTACTTAAACGGCTGAAGTGGACGTGGTTTCATTCTACACAATGTACTTGAACGACTGAAGTGGACGTGGTTTCATTCTACACAATGTACTTGAACGGCTGAAGTGGACTCGGTTTCATTCTACACAATTTTCTTGAACGGCTCAAGTGGACGTGGTTTCATTCTTACACATTTTACTTGAATGGCTGACGTGGACGTGGTTTCCTTCTACACAATGTACTTGACTGGCTGGAGTGGACGTGGTTTCATTCTACACAATGTAGATGACTGGCTGAAGTGGACGCGGTTTCATTCTACACAATTTACTTGAACGGCTGAAGTGGACGTGGTTTCATTCTACACAATGTACTTGACTGGCTGAAGTGTACGTGGTTTCATTCTACACAATGTTCTTGAACGGCTGAAGTGGACGTGGTTTCATTCTACACAATGTACTTGAACTGCTGAAGTGGACGTGGTTTCATTCTACACAATGTTCTTGAACGGCTGAAGTGGACATGGTTTCATTCTACACAATTTACTTGAACGGCTGAAGTGGACGTGGTTTCATTCTACACAATGTACTTGAACGGCTGACGTGGACGTGGTTTCATTCTACACAATGTACTTGAACGGCTGAAGTGTACGTGGTTTCATTCTACACAATGTACTTGACTGGCTGAAGTGGACGTGGTTGCATTCTACACAATGTTCTTGAACCGCTGAAGTGGACGTGGTTTCATTCTACACAATGTACTTGAACGGCTGAAGTGGACGTGGTTTCATTCTACACAATGTTCTTGAACGGCTGAAGTGGACATGGTTTCATTCTACACAATGTACTTGAACGGCTGACGTGGACGTGGTTTCATTCTACACAATGTACTTGAACGGCTGAAGTGTACGTGGTTTCATTCTACACAATGTTGTTGAATGGCCTACATGGGCGTGGTTTCATTCCACACAGTGTATATGACTTTTTGGAGTGGACGTGGTTTCATTTTACACAATGTACGGGACTTGCTGAAGTGGTCATGGTTTCATTCTACACAATGTACATGAATGGCTGAAGTGGACGTGGTTTCATTTAACACAGTGTACTGGAATGGCCGACGTGGGCGTGGTTTCATTCTACACAGTGTATATTACTTTCTGGAGTGGACGTGGTTTCATTCTACACAATGTACTTGAACGACTGAAGTGGACGTGGTTTCATTTTACACAATGTTCTTGAACGGCTGAAGTGGACGTGGTTTGATTCTACAAAATGTACTTGACTGGCTGAAGTGGACGTGGTTTCATTCTACACAATGTTCTTGAACGGCTGAAGTGGACTTGGTTTCATTTTACACAATGTACGGGACTTGCTGAAGTGGTCATGGTTTCATTCTACACAATGTTCTTGACTGGCTGAAGTGGACGTGGTTTCATTCTACACAATGTAGATGAATGGCTGAAGTGGACATGGTTTCATTCTACACAATGTACTTGAACAGCTGAAGTGTACGTGGTTTCATTCTACACAATGTACTTGACTGGCTGAAGTGGACGTGGTTTCATTCTACACAATGTTCTTGAACGGCTGAAGTGGACGTGGTTTCATTCTACACAATGTACTTGAACGGCTGACGTGGACGTGGTTTCATTCTACACAATGTTCTTGAACGGCTGAAGTGGACATGGTTTCATTCTACACAATGTACTTGAACGGCTGACGTGGACGTGGTTTCATTCTACACAATGTTTTTGAACGGCTGAAGTGTACGTGGTTTCATTCTACACAATGTACTGGAATGGCCTACATGGGCGTGGTTTCATTCCACACAGTGTATATGACTTTCTGGAGTGGACGTGGTTTCATTTTACACAATGTACGGGACTTGCTGAAGTGGTCATGGTTTCATTCTACACAATGTACATGAATGGCTGAAGTTGACGTGGTTTCATTTAACACAGTGTACTGGAATGGCCGACGTGGGCGTGGTTTCATTCCACACAGTGTATATTACTTTCTGGAGTGGACGTGGTTTCATTCTACACAATGTACTGGAATGGCCGACGTGGGTGGGATTCATTCTACACAAAGAACGTTCACGGCTGAACTGGACGTGGTTTCATTCTACACTATGTACTTGAACGGATGAAGTGGTCGTGGCTTCATTCTACACAATGTACATGAATGGCTGGAGTGGACGTGGTTTCATCCTACACCATGTACTTCAGCAGCTGAAGTGAACGTGGTGTCCTTCTACACAATGTACATGTATGGCTGAAGTGGACCTGGTTTCATTCTACTAAATGTACATGAATGGCTGAAGTGGACGTGGTTTCATTCTACTGAATGTATGTGGACGGTTTAAGTGGACGTGGTTTAATTTTACACAATGTAGATGAATGGCTGAAGTGGGCATGGTTTCATTCTACACAGTGTACATGGATGGTTGAAGCGCACGTATTTCCATTCCACAGAATGTACTTGAATGGCTGAAGTGGACGTGGTTTCATTCTACACAATGTATATGACTTTCTGGAGTGGGCGTAGTTTGATTCTACACAATGTACATGACTTGCTGAAGTGGACGTGGTTTCATTCTACACAATGTACTGGAATGGCCGACGTGGGTGGGATTTATTCTACACTATGTATATGACTTGCTGGAGTGGACGTGGTTTCATTCAACACAATGTACAGGAATGGCCCACATGGGCGTGGTTTCATTCCACAAAGTGTATATGACTTTCTGGAGTGGACGTGGTTTCATTCTACACAATGTACATGACTTGCTGAAGTGGACGTGGTTTCATTCTACACAATGGACTAGAATGCCTGAAATGGACGTGGCTTCATTTTACACAATGTACTTGAACGGATGAAGTGGACGTGGTTTCATTCTACACTATGAACGTGAACGGCTGAAGTGGACGTGGCTTCATTCTACACAAAGAACGTTAACGGATGAAGTGGTCGTGGCTTCATACTACACAATGTACATGAATGGCTGGAGTGGACGTGGTTTCATTCTACACAATGTACATGAATGGCTGAAGTGGACGTGGTTTTATTCTGCTAAATGAATGTGGACGGCTGAAGTGGACGTGGTTTAATTCTACACAATGTAGATGAATGGCTGAAGCGCACGTATTTCCATTCCACAGAATGTACTTGAATGGCTGAAGTGGGCGTGGTTTCATTTTACACAATGTACTTGAATGGCTGAAGAGGGTGTGGCCATATTCTACACAATGTACTTGAATGGCTGTAGTGGCCTTTGTTAGCATTAAATATTGACATGCGTTACATGTAACTATATACTAGTATGTATTTACTGCTGACGTGCTCGTAGCAGTTTCGTTTCGAGTGCGAAACAGTTGTGAAATTACGAATTAAATATATGGGAGTTTGCTGGTAAAATTGTGAGCAAAGAACCCTTAGGGCCTTATTTAGTAACCCATACCCCCGCCACGCCCCGCCTGGAACTTATAGCACTGTCCATCATTTCCGTAAAAGTGATTTAATACTGTAATTCCAGACCAACCTTCAAGGTATAACTCGTAACATCTTCCTTGGTTTTTGTTAAGCCAAGGACGGGTCACATTGGCACATCTTCCCACATTGGGACATCTTCCCACATTGGCACATCTTCCCTGAATCCCCACGGGGACGTTATCATACGAAGCCTGGATAATGATAAATGACGGTGACGACGCCAAAACACTTGATGAAAGGTACTTAAGGGATTTTATAACCATCTATCTATCTATCTATCTATCTATCTATCTACATATATATATATATACACACACACACACACACACACACACACACACACACACACACACACACACACACACACATATATATATATATATATATATATATATATACAGTATACACTATTGACACTGAATTTTCGGGACGCTTCATCGTGGAATCTTTAAGATTAGTCTCAGAGAATAATACCTTCTGTTTCAACGGAAAATTCTATCCTCAAAGAAAGGGAACGGCCATGGGAACGAAAGTCGCCCCAACATACGCTACACTTGTGATGGGTTATATAGAGGATATTCTTTACAGGAAGGTACACGACTCCATGTCAGAATCCATTGCCAAACATGTGCGCGAAACTTGGAAGCGATTCTTGGACGATCGTTTTTTAGTTTGGCTCTCAACTCGTGAAAATTTAGACATTTTTCTGGATATTATTAATACGCTCCATCCTTCCATCAGTTTTACTATGGAGTTTAGCGAGAGCGAAATTCCATTTCTGGACGTGGTTAAGGAAGATACTAAATTGAAAACTAATATCTACTACAAACCAACGGACACCCATCAATACCTACAATTCGGTTCATTTCACCCCAGGCATACAACAACTAACATTCCTCGTTCATTTGCACGGAAAGTATGTACCATCGTGTCGGAAAGGGATAAAATAGACTTAAGATTGAAAGAATTGATGGGGTATCTCAGGAAGCTAGGATATCCACATCGCGTCATAAATGACGCTACAGAAAAGTTGTTAAAAATGCCAAGACACTCTCCTGAAACCTAATAAAAAATCTGTGAACGATCAAATTATACCGTTTGTGTCCACCTTCAATCCTAATAACCGTGATATCATGCCATTCATAAGGGACAACCTCCCAATTCTACAGCAAAGTGATAAAATGAAACAAGGACTGAATAAATCTAAAATTATAAAAAGTACCAGGCAACCCAAAAATCTCAACTGAAGCAAATTCTTTGTCCATCCAAATATTCTTGTACAGAGAGTGTACCATGTGTAAGTAGATGTAACACACCAAGATCCGGTACGTGTAACATCATAAGTGAAGGTACTACTTTCCTTTTTTGCAAATGGCAAGGGTTTCAATGTGAAAGCCGACATGAACTGCCGCAGCAAAGATGTGATGTATGTAATGAGATGTTCGGGATGCGGCGAAAACTACATCGGTGAAACCGGCATGGTATTAAAAGATAGAGTCACTGTACATAAACAGCAGATTAGAGACCCTGATGTTCGATGCTTAGGTGTCAGCAAACACATTGATGATTGCGTAAACGGGAAATTTAGTATTTTTCCGTTTTATAAATTGAATACAAGTAACAAGCAGCTGAGACTGGACAAAGAACAAATGTTTATCCAATTGATGAAACCCAAATTGAACTCTAGAATGTATTAATAGATTTGTCATTTCAATCGTAAATGTTACATTGTTACTTTACAAATACTGTATATTTTAATTCAAATGTCTCCCTACAATTGTTAAATTACTTGGTGTCGTCGCTAGATTGTGTAAATACATTATGACGTCACAGTAGTAATTTATGACGTCATCATAAGTATGACGTCATATTATATGTCATCGTCAGTTACGCCGCGATATAACTGGAATACTGTTAAAAGCGGCGTTAAACCCAACCCAACTCAACTCATCGTCAGTTACACAGAAGAGCTGTCATGACACAGCGAAAGTACTATTTATTACTTGCCCGTGAAGAGATCAGCCGTTTAATAAACAAACAGCTGTATTACACATTGTGTAATACAAAAACGCGGGAGCACTTCTAGAATACAGTATCACAACTTCTCGTGAGGACGATCTCTGCCGTAGGTCACATGTCACAAGACAAGCAACCAGTTTTAGTGAGAATCCGTCGGACGCGATCCCGCGACCTTCGGACTGCTAGCCCGACAGCTAACAGACTGAGCTACGTCCACACTGTTAATTTACCTAGTCATGCTTATGACGTTACGGAACTGAACGAAAAGGGTCGAATAGGTGACCGTCACTTACGAAGGTTACAGGTAGGCATGGTGTCTCGTGACTTTAGTCTATGGACACTTACGAATGATCCCGATGCCATTTGGCACACTCGTCCCATTCCGTAATCTACAACATACCGGGTGGTGAGGAATGAGCCGATATGCCGCGAACTGAAAACGGCTCAAGGCGTCAGGCATCAGACGTCGAACTCGCGAGTGCGCATGAATGATATGGTATTTAATAATTCGTCGGGTGATTTTTGTGACAGAAAAGTGTGGTAGGGAACACATGTAAGGATGATGTGGATAATAGTAAAGAACGATGGAGAAATAAGCATGAATAGTGACGACACAACGGTGAGTTCGCTTTTGAATCAGTACTGAAAAAATATAGCCGGTGAAAGTGGCTTGTGTGAATGTTCCAGGACAGTTTCCAGTAGCCAAAATATTCGACACAAAACCATTTCACCCTTTTTACTCGACGTTTTTGTGGGAAGAATATTAGGAGCCGCTATATAATCTATAATAGCCACTAAACGAGTACCTAACCCTAATGATCGTAAAGGGGTGATTGATCGTAAAGGGGATCCAAGGGTTAAGGATAGACTTAGGGTAATCTAATAGCCACTAAACGGGTTCCTAACCCTAATGATCGTAAAGGGGTGATTAATCGTAAAGGGGATCCAAGGGCTAAGGATAGAGTTCGGGGTAACCTACCCTGACACTAGCGACATTTGGATGTGTTCAGCACCAATTAAATATCCCTAATAAACTACATTCTTGTGCATAATAATGAAAATTAATGCACCGAAAAAATAATATATGTATATTAGTTCCCATTTATAACCCTTTTAGCCACTTGAATTACGATAAAAACGAAATAAAAATAAATAAAAAATAAAAGTGCTTTCGTAAACTAGCGCTTGCTATAAAATGCGCCGCCGCAGGCTATATTCAGTAAACAAATATTCAAAACTCTCAACAGCGCTTGGCGTATTCAATCACATTTCGTGTAGAGATGATAGATCACTGGAAGGAGCTTAAGGACACTCGATGACCCCTGACGTCACAGGGCATTGTTTCGCCGGTGTGACTGGCAACAAAATACTACAAATTACGTCATAGGGTATGATCACGTGTTTGAAAAGTTTGTGGTACTGTATTCTAAAGGTAGGCCGGTGCTTATGTACTCTCGGAACTCATTTTACGAACAAATATTGAAAGCTCTCGACATCCCTTGGCTTATTAAGCGACATTGCGGGTGGAGATGAGGTGTCCCCCCACTGTGCCCACTTTTGGTTTTTGATCCTAAAACAATATGGGAAAGACAATGGGGGGCTTAGGGATTAGAATTAGATTTAGAGTATGGTGGATATAACTTCAGGGTTCAGGGTTACATGTAGAATGATTTTGTACACATAATTGTGCTTGGATTGTTGTACACTATGTTTTTATTTTGCCAATAATAAATCATTATTTACATTCTTGTGTATGCTTATTTCAATATACTAGTATATTCATGGGTCTATTCATGCACTGTGGCATAGTGGGCACTGCAACCCTGATGGTGATACGGCCTAATCCCTTAATCCTTTGTTGTTATAAGATCCAAATTCAAAAGTGGGCACAGTGGGGGTAAACCGGAGATGATAGATCACTGAGAGAAGCTTATCGACACTCGATGACCCCAGCAACCTTGTTGCTAGGCTGACGTCACATGGCATTGTTTCGCCGATGGATCTTGCAACAAAATTCCAAAAATTACGTCATCGGGTACTGTGACGTGATTGTAAACTTTGAGGTGCAAGGCCCCGTTCCACAAGCCGATCGTATTGTAGCGCAACGACAGTCGTTGGTCTAAGTTAAAGTACGTGAGTTGCGATAACCTTAGGGCTACGATAGTTTTGTGGAACGGACGCCTAAATACTGAAGGTAGACCGTTGTATGGTATTAAATTCATACGTTTAAACTTTTGACGTGTTTTAAAAAATATTAATATGTTGAACTCAATTGGATTATGCCGTGGGTCGTGTAGGTGTCAGCCTATTCACACTCAACAGCATAATTCTAAAAAAACGCTATAAATGGCAAGTAATAAATAAAATACTTAACTCGCTCCCGTGTAAAACAAATTTTATGAAACTCGTGAATAGTTGTGGTATCTGACTCGCTTTCGCTCGTCAGATACAACAACTATTCACTCGTTTCATAAAATTGGTATTACACGGGAGCTTGTTTAGTATTCTATATTTATTACTTGCCCGTGAAGAGATCAGCCGTTTAATAAACAAACAGCTGTAATACAAAAACGCGTGCTTATGTACTCTCGGAACACGTTTTACGAACACATATTGAAAGCTCTCGACATCCTTTGGCTTATTCAACGACATTGCGTGTGGAGATGAAAGATCACTGAGAGGAGCCTATGCACACTCAATGACCCCTGCAACCTTGTTGCTAGGCTGACGACACATGGCGTTGTTTCGCCGATGGATCTTGCAACAAAATTCCAAAAATTACGTCATCGGGTACTGTGACGCGATTGTAAACTTTGAGGTGCATGGGCCCGTTCCAAAAGGGGATCGTATTGTAGCGCAAGGACAGTCGTCAGTCTGTTAAGTATGTGAGTTGCGATAGCCATAGCCCTACGATAATTTTGTGAATTCTAAAGGTTGACCGTTGTATGGTATTAAATTCATACGTTTCAACTTTTGACGTGTTTGAAGTATTATTCTGTTAAACTCAATTGGACTATGCAATGGATCGTGTAGGTGTCAGCCTATTCATACGCTCGTACTCAACAGTATAATTAAAAAAACCGTTATAAATGGCAAGTAATAAATAAAATACTAAACTCGCTCCCGTGTAAAACCAATTTTATGAAACTCGTGAATAGTTGTGGTATCTGACTCGCCAGAACTATTCACTCGTTTCATAAAATATATATATATATATATATATATAAAGATGCTCTCAAACACACGTATATGCAAACGCACGCACGTACGCTCTCCCTTAGTTTGGAAGATGGCTTTTCCTTTAGTTTCTCATGATAATTTTCGAAGCGGAAGTTCCGGGACCAAATGTCAAAAGTCTCTCCCGGAGAGGAATACATATCATATATGATACAAAACGAAACAAAATATGACACTAAGGAAAATTGATATGAATAAGGAAAATTGTATACTGCCTCGAGACATGTTTATAAAGCTGTTCCCATTGACTACTGGTGAGCATGAACATGTATCAAACAGTATTAACCAACTACATAACTGGCATGGATTCAAGATTCAAATGTCTCGTTAAGCACATTCGACTAACATTAAGGATTGGTTTCTGAGTATTCAATTTTGCCCGAAATTTTAGACATGTACTTGCGTACGAAAGGTTAGTGGGTGCAAATAATAGAACGCATACGGCAGCAATCGTTGCAACTGCATGCTCGGTTGAAGAAGCATAGATCCGGCCGAAAATGTCGAATTGTGATATTTTCCTTCGTACCCAATTGGATCCGGGTTAAAATGTTTGGTCTCCAACACCCCGCTGCTTGACGTAATGGTGACTGAATTGGGTGAGGTGGTCACGCTAATTTGGTTGATATCACCGACATGGGACTGTCTGGTCAAGACTCGATTATTTACAGGCCTTCATCATATAGATGGAATAATGCAGTTTTAACGTTCACTCACTCCACTGTGTCGAAAGAGACACATACGCTAATTTATACGCTAATTATCACCCAATTTATACACCATTTATCACCCTTTCATGGGATTAGAGACATTTGACATGATGGATTCGAGATGTTAGTCACGAACGTTTCACCCTATCCAAGGATTCCAAACAATGGGAAGAAAGTTTCACCTTACGTTAGGATGGGAGACATTTGTGAAGAGAGTTTCTCTTTATGTCGTTCTAGAGACATTTGTGAAAATAGAGTTTAACCTTATGTAGGGATTGGAAACATTTGCGTAGAGAGTTTCGCCTTTTATTGTATTGGAGGTATTTGTGAAAAGAGAGTTTGTAGGGATCGGAAACATTTGTCACCAGGGTTTCACCTTACCTTGGGATTGGAACCATTTATCAAGAGAGGTCAAGAGAGGTCAACTGACTACATTCTGGTCATACAAGGTTATAGTGACCAGTGATTACACTCTGGACATACAAGGCCATAGTGACCACTGATTACACTCTGGTCATACAAGGCCATAGTGACCAGTGATTACACTCTGGTCATACAAGGCCATAGTGACAAGTGATCACACTCTGGTCATACAAGGCCATAGTGACCAGTGATTACACTCTGGACATACAAGGCCATAGTGACCAGTGATTACACGCTGGACATATACGGTTATAGTGACCAGTCATTACACTCTGGTCATACAAGGCCATAGTTACCAGTGATTACACGCTGGACATATACGGTCATAGTGACCAGTCATTACACTCTGGTCATACAAGGCCATAGTGACCAGTGATTACTCTCTGGACATACAAGGCCATAGTTACCAGTGATTACACTCTGGACATATAAGGTCATATTGACCACTCATTACACACGGGTCGTCCAAGGTCCTATTGACCAGTCATTCGTTCAAGGTCGTAGTGACTAGTATATACACCCATGTTTGATGGTGCCTAAAAATGAAGCAAACAAGAAATTGTTTTTCGATGGTGATGTATTTGATACAGGTATCCTAGTTGTCTTATTCACCTTAAGTTTGCAGTGTTTCGGTGACTGTTTTCTGCCTGATACTTTTGAATGACGTCTGTACTGTTGTTATCAAATCAAATTTTCAAGTGTATACTTTCTTTTGGCCGGCAGTTTACTGCAGCAACGCTCTGTCAATATATTTTTATACAGAAATTATCTAAACAACATAATTGTATTTATTATAAGGTATCGGTCGTATAATTTGATTTATAGCTTTTAAAATTAAAAGAAAAATTCACATAATACACAACTTCTTAAGAGTATCTTAGGCGTCCTATCTGTGAAAAAAAATTAAATCAAACATGGTTGCAAAACTGTGGTTGCAAATTCATTTCATACCCTAGTCTCATTGAAGCAGTGTATTTTTACACAAACTAATCCAGCCACAGAGTACTGTGTTTCACTACTGCGTGATGGTTAACTAGACATTACTATCAACAGTTCTTTCCATTTTCAATCACAAAAAACACAAATACTTTCGTTTGCACCTCAGTTAAGTCAGTGTACGGATACATTTGTTGTTGTTGTTTACAACGGCAAACTTGCGTCGTTGGTGGGGCTTTTGCTTATACCCAAATGACAGTTACAGACGATGCTGAAGTGAATAGAATTACATTCAGTAAACTGTCACGTGGTGAGGATTTTACAGCCGCTCTGTCAATGTGTAAGGTTGCTGAACAGAGAGCTGGGTTCACTTACATGCTGTTTGGTATGAGTGAGAGATTGAATGTGTTTAACGCGGCCTTTGACAGTATTTCACCTACGTTGATGTCATAGCGTGTCAACAGGATGCCAAAAGTGAGGCAGGCCGTACATATTAAACGATTACGTGAAACCCACGAGCAGGGGTATGGTGTTGACAAACCAAAACATATTGGATTAATCTCGGATTTGCAGGCACAAACACCGGATTCTGACAGTTTACTAAAACCATGCACAGTCACCCTAGCCAACAGGACATATGTACGTTGAGAGTCTAGTCCGTGATATCTGTACCCTGTTTCAAGGCCAAGTCAATCATGTTTTTATCATGGAAACACCAGCCTCGTATTCACCTGATGACGGGACAATTAAAAAGTAGACCTGAAATGTCTTTACAAACAACAGAGATCTTGTTGTCCATACAAACTTCGTGTCTTCATGTTCTTCCAAGTTCTAAATGCCTATCAAAAATTCGTGAATTTAGATATATAACAATGTAATGTTCTCATAACTAACGTTAGTATGTAATTTGACATGCGTTAACTTGAGATATAAGGATTAGGAGGAGAAGGATATACCTGTTGCCGCGTTCAAAATAGTGCTGCTTGTTGTGACAGAACCAGGCACTTGTCTTCCTCTCCTACTACACACAATATGCAAAAACAGAATTGCCCTAGGGACGTGATGTTGGTTGTAACAGACGCGCATGCTATATCTTACTCATTCTGTCCTTTCGGGTTGGGGAGTTTATGTAGCGTGTGAACACGATTTGGTTTTCTTGCGACAATAAGAAAACTATTTTCAAAAATATGTTTGTTTTCAATGCCTGGTTGTTTTCCTAGGTTTTTCCTGAACAATAATCTTGATCTAATAAAAGTACATATCATAAGCACAGATGAATGGTTTCTTTCTGCACCCGGAAGACGTGTACCTGCATACAGTATGTCTACTGCCCCCGCTTCAGGAAGATGTGTACCTGCATACAGTATATCTACTGCACCCGCTTCAGGAAGACGTGTACCTGCATACAGTATATCACCTGCTCCCGCTTCAGGAAGAAGTGTACCTGCATACAGTATATCTACTGCACCCGCTTCAGGAAGACGTGTACCTGCATACAGTATGTCTACTGCCCCCGCTTCAGGAAGAAGTGTACCTGCATACAGTATATCACCTGCTCCCGCTTCAGGAAGACGTGTACCTGCATACAGTATATCTACTGCACCCGCTTCAGGAAGACGTGTACCTGCATACAGTATATCTACTGCACCGGCTTCAGGAAGATGTGTACCTGCATACAGTATATCTACTGCCCCCGCTTCAGGAAGATGTGTACCTGCATACAGTATATCACCTGCTCCCGCTTCAGGAAGATGTGTACCTGCATACAGTATATCTACTGCACCCGCTTCAGGAAGACGTGTACCTGCATACAGTATATCTACTGCACCGGCTTCAGGAAGATGTGTACCTGCATACAGTATATCTACTGCACCCGCTTCAGGAAGATGTGTACCTGCATACAGTATATCTACTGCACCCGCTTCAGGAAGACGTGTACCTGCATACAGTATGTCTACTGCCCCCGCTTCAGGAAGATGTGTACCTGCATACAGTATATCACCTGCTCCCGCTTCAGGAAGATGTGTACCTGCATACAGTATATCTACTGCACCCGCTTCAGGAAGACGTGTACCTGCATACAGTATATCTACTGCACCGGCTTCAGGAAGATGTGTACCTGCATACAGTATATCTACTGCACCCGCTTCAGGAAGAAGTGTACCTGCATACAGTATATCTACTGCACCCGCTTCAGGAAGAAGTGTACCTGCATACAGTATATCTACTGCACCCGCTTCAGGAAGAAGTGTACCTGCATACAGTATATCTACTGCACCCGCTTCAGGAAGACGTGTACCTGCATACAGTATATCTACTGCACCCGCTTCAGGAAGACGTATACCTGCATACAGTATATCACCTGCACCGGCTTCAGGAAGAAGTGTACCTGCATACAGTATATCACCTGCTCCCGCTTCAGGAAGATGTGTACCTGCATACAGTATATCTACTGCACCCGCTTCAGGAAGATGTGTACCTGCATACAGTATATCTACTGCACCCGCTTCAGGAAGATGTGTACCTGCATACAGTATATCACCTGCTCCCGCTTCAGGAAGATGTGTACCTGCATACAGTATATCACCTGCTCCCGCTTCAGGAAGACGTGTACCTGCATACAGTATATCTACTGCACCCGCTTCAGGAAGACGTGTACCTGCATACAGTATATCTACTGCACCCGCTTCAGGAAGACGTGTACCTGCATACAGTATATCTACTGCACCCGCTTCAGGAAGATGTGTACCTGCATACAGTATATCTACTGCACCCGCTTCAGGAAGACGTGTACCTGCATACAGTATATCTACTGCACCCGCTTCAGGAAGAAGTGTACCTGCATACAGTATATCTACTGCACCCGCTTCAGGAAGAAGTGTACCTGCATACAGTATATCTACTGCACCCGCTTCAGGAAGACGTGTACCTGCATACAGTATATCTACTGCACCGGCTTCAGGAAGAAGTGTACCTCTTTTCAAAATATCGATTGGTCTTTGTATTACAATTAAACTTCTTCGATTCCAACTTTTTTGAAGAGGCAAATTAACTCTATCACAACAGAATTCAACATTGTTAAGTATTTTGTTACCTGAGTCATGTACTATTCGAACTTATCCTCCCAGCGTACTTTTACCGGGTAGCTGATATTGCCAGGCAGTACAGGATACCTTTCGGACAGGTTTTTTCTGTTGAAGTGTTTTCCCCAGAAAGTGACAGTCTGAGTCGCCCACACAGTGTGTCACTATTCTCGAAGAAAGTCGTGCAGGGGAAATACCAGGTTAGACGTTACGCTACTTATTCTTGCAGATAAAACCTAATCACACGTAGCCTTGATCAGTATGACGAGTGTATGTTAACGTGGTCTACTTGCTGCACCTATTCTACTACATATTTCAAGGTGCACAGGATTTCTATGAGCGAATAATGATTTAGTTTCAGTTTGATCCACAGTGACAGTGGTCAACAACCCATCACCTGCCCACACAGGAATGTCAAGTCGATCCTAATTAAAGTCACCTTTAAATGCAACTTCTCAATTTCATAATGGGACGAGTGAATATATCAACTGGTACAATTTCGAGTACATTTAAATCTAATACCTTGCAAGAATGATAATTGTAAATCTGGATACTTGATAATCTGAGCGGCACTGCGTGATCAGCGTTGTTTCAATGTAGGTGTTAATGCAGGCACACACAGAAGTGGACGTACCCCCAGTCGTTACAGGAAGACACTCGTGAACAAACAATGTGTTTCCTTTGAATGTCTACCCAATGGTGAGTCGGGTTAGATTATGTCCCAAGCACGCCGCTGATGCTGGTTAGACTAATGTTACTCCGGCACTCCGGTTGTATATTATTAATGTTACTCAGTCAATATATTTTTCACTTGGTGTGAAATACCAGTTCGTCACGTCATTGAACAAAGGTTGAAATCATATTGTTCTGACCATTGAAGGAAGAGAAAAGTTATTATCAAACACAGTGTGACAACATGTTATTGGAGAGGTTTCAACATATTGCCATATTTGCAGTGAGCCTTTTAATGAAGATTCTATTCAAGTCGGAGATCTTTGTCACATCACAGATAAATGCAGAGGGGCTTTTCATGGCATTTGTAACCCTAGAATACAACAAGAAATAACAATTCCGGTTGTATTTCATAACCTCATAATTGTTGACACCAATTCATACGAAGGAGAAACTAATAGAAATCCAACATCTGAAGTATTCTGTTGACCAAGGATTGACAGACACTATCAAGAATCCAAATAGAACGAAATTATAGGTCAACATGACTACATGGTATGTCCTATTGCATAGTTGATAAAGACATGCATGCACAGGCCCTGAACCTGGCCCAGGCCACATGGCTTCGTACTTCCACTTCCGGCGATATGGCTGAATGTGTGTTACCTTTTCCATAATGAAGTTGAAACACATGACTGTAGCTGGTCAGGGAACAACAGTTAATGGCGACGTATGGTCTTCTCGCTCACACAGGATGGTTGTCGCTGTCTCCAGTACTCCCGTGTTTTACCATGTCATGCCATTTACTTAACTGAAATAAAGTCTTTATCGCCCAAAGCGCAAGTATCTGTGTATCATCTCTACTTGGTGCACGTGTGTTGTGTCACGCCAGTCCATGCACAGTGGGAAAACAAACACATGATCAGCTTGATGGCAATAACGGCATATCATAGCAAGCTGATGGAAGCATGACATGTCTAGTCTGTTTAAAATTGAACAAATGATTGAACATCAAATTGGTAATAAATGTCTGAAATACGCGTAAATCTTATCCTATTTCTCGCGTACGGAAATATCACGAGTATTTGATCTTTTCGGCGGTTATGTGGATGTAATTGGTGTAAAAGTACCGTTGTGGAAGATAGTTTGACAACACAGGAAAACAAGCAAGGTCATACAGTAATGCAGAAAGTCAAAATAGCTACCCCTGCGTGGCGCTGACATGTTCCTGGTACTGGAAGTCAGCATCGTTGTTATGCGTAATACCCTGGTGTTGCCGGTACAGCAGGTCAGCAACGTTACTATGTTTGATACCCTGATGTTGCCTGTAGAGCAGTCAGCAACGTTACTATGTGTGATACAACGTTACTATGTGTGATACCCTGGTGTTGCCGGTACAGCAGGTCAGCAACGTTACTATGTGTGATACCCTGGTGTTGTCGGTACAGCAGTCAGCAACGTTACCATGTGTGATACCCTGGTGTTGCCGATACAGCAGGCCCGCAAGGTTACTAGGTGTAATACCCTGGTGTTGCCGGTACAGCAGGTCAGCAACGTTACTATGTGTAATACCCTGGTGTTGCCGGTACAGCAGTCAGCAATGTTACTATTTCTGATACCCTGGTGTTGCCGGTACAGCAGGTCAGCAAAGTTACTGTATGTGATACCCTGGTGTTGCTGGTAACGCAGGTCAGCAACGTTACTATTTGTATTACCTTGGCGTTGCCGGTTAAGCAGATCAGCAACGTTACTATGTGTAGTACTCTGGTGTTGCCGGTACAGCAGGTCAGCAACGTTACTATGTGTAATACCCTGGTATTGCCGGTACAGAAGGTCAGCAACGTTACTATTTGTGATACCTAGGTGCTTTTGGTACAGATGTCAGCAACGTTACTATTTGTAATACCCTGGTGTTGCCGGTACAGCAGGTCAGCAACGTTCTTATTTGTGATACCTTGGTGTTGCCGGTTCAGCAGGTCAGCAGCCTTACTATTCGTGATACCCTGGTGTTGCCAGTACAACAGTTCAGCAACATTACTATTTGTGATCCCCTGATGTTGCCTGTTCAGCAGATGAGCAACGTTACTATTTGTGATACCCTGGTGTCGCCTTTACAGTAGGTCATCAACGTTACTTTGTTTTATACCCTTATTTGCCGGTACAGCAGGTCAGCAACGTTACTTTGTGTAATACCCTGATGTTGCCGGTACATTAGGTCAGCAACGTTATTATGTGTAATATTCTGGTGATGACGGTTCAGCAGGTAAGCAAAGTTACTATTTGTGATACCCTGGTCTTGCCGTTACAGAAGATGAGCAACGTTACTATGAGTAATATCCTGGCGATGCCGGTTCGGCAGGTCAGCAAGGTTACTATTTGTAATACCCTGGTGCTGCTGGTACAGCAGGTCAGCAACGATACAATCTGTGAAACCCCGGGTGTTCCCGGTTGAGCAGGTCAGCAATGATACAATGTCTTATACCCTGGTGTTGCCGGTACAGCAGGTGAGCAAGGTTACTATTTGTGATCCCCTGGTGTTGCCGGTTCAGGAGATCAGCAACGTTATCATTTGTAATACCCTGGTGTCGCCTTTACAGCAGGTCACTAACGTTACTATGTGTAATACCCTGATGTTGCCGGTACTGCAGGTCAGCAATATTACTATTTGTGATACCCTGGTGTTGCTTGTACAGCAGTAAGTAACGTTACAATGTGCCATACCCTGGTGTTGCCGGTTCAGCAGTCAGGAACGTTACAATGTGCCATACCCTGGTGTTGCTGGTTCAGCAGTCAGCAACGTTACTACGTGTAATACCCTGGTGTTGTCGGTACATGAAGTCAACAACGTTACTAATAGTGATACCCTGGTGTTGCCGGTAGAGCAGGTGAGCAACGTTACTTTGTGTAATACCCTGGTGATGCCAGTTCAGAAGGGCAGCAACGTTACTATGTGTAGTACCATGGTGTTGCTGGCTCAGCATGCCAGCAACGTTACTATTTGTAATACCGTGGTGCTGCTGGTACAGCAGGTCAGCAACGATAGAATGTGTGAAACCCGGGTGTTCCCGGTTCAGCAGTTCACCAATGATACAATGTCTTATACCCTGGTGTTGCCGGTGCAGCAGGTCAGCAACGTTACTATTAGTGGTACCCTGGTGTTGCCGGTACAGCAGGTCAGCAAGGTTACTATATGTGATACCCTGGTGTTGCCAGTTCAGCAGGTCAGCAACGTTACTATCTGTATTACCCTGGTGTTGCCGGTACAGCAGGTCAGCAACGTTAGTATTTGTGATACCCTGGTCTATCTGGAACAGCAGGCCAGTAACGTTACTATCTGTATTACCCTGGTGTTGCCGGTACAGAAGGTCAGCAACATTAGTATTTGTGATACCCTGTTGTTGCTGGTACAACAGTCAGCAACGTTATTATGTGTAATACCCTGGTGTTGCCGGTACAGGTGTCAGCAACGTTAATATGTGTGATTCCCTGGTGTTGCCGGTTCAGCAGTGAGGAACGTTACAATGTGCGATACCCTGGTGTTGCCAGTTGAGCAGTCAGGAACGTTACTATGTGTTATATCCTGGTTTTGCCGGTAAAGCAGTTCAGAAATGTTGCTATGTGCGATACCCTGGTGTTGCCGGTACAGGAGGTGAACAATGTTTCGATGAGTGATGCCCTGGTGTTGCCGGTACAGTAGGTCAGCAACGTTATTATGTGTAATACCCTGGTGCTGCTGGTACAGCAGGTCAGCAACGATACAATGTATGAGACCCGGGTGTTCCCGGTTCAGCAGTACGGGAATGATACAATGTCTTATACCCTGGTGTTGCCGGTACAGCAGGTCAGCAACGTTACTATGTGTGATACCCTGGTATTGCCGGTACAGCAGGTCAGCAACGTTACTATATGTGATACCCTGGTGTTGCCTGTACAGCAGGTCAGCAACGTTACTATTTGTGATACCCTGGTGTTGCCGGTACAACAGTCAGCAACGTTACTGTTAGTAATACCCTGATGTTGCCGATTCAGTAGGAAGTCAGCAACGTTACTATGTGCGATACACTGGTGTTGCCAGTACACGAGGTGAAGAACGTTACTATGTGTGATACACTGGTTTTGCCAGTACAGCAGTCAGCAACGTTACTATATGTAATACCCTGATGCTGTTGGTACAGCAGGTCAGCAACGTTACTATGTGTGATACCCTGGTGTTGCCGGTACTATAGGTCAGCAATGTTACTATGTGTAATACCGGTGTTGCCGGTTGAGCAGGTCATTAAAATTACTATGTGTGATACCCTGGTGTTGCCGGTACAGCAGGTCCGCAACTTTACTATGTGTAATACCCTGGTGTTGCCAGTACAGCAGGTCAGCAACAATACAATGTGTGATACCCGGGTGTTGCTGGTAAAGCAGGTCAGCAATGTTACTATGTGTGATACCCTGGTTTTGTCGGTACAGCAGGTCAGCAACGTTAAAATTTGTGATACCCTGGTGTTGCCGGTACAGCAAGTCAGCAACGTAACTATGTGTAATATCCTGGTGTTGCTGGTACAGCAGGTCAGCAACGATACAATGTGTGATACCCGCGTGTTCCCGGTTCAGCAGGTCCGCAATGATACAATGTCTTATACCCTGGTGTTGTCGGTGATACCCTGGTGTTGCCGGTACAGAAGGTCAGCAACGTTACTATTTGTGATACCCTGGTGTTGCCGGTACAGCAGGTCAGCAACGTTACTATGTGGAATACCCTGTTGTTGCCGGTACAGCAGTCAGCAACGTTATTATGTGTAATACCCTGGTGTTGCCGGTACACCAGGCCAGCAACGTTACTATTTGTGATACCTTGGTTTTGAAGGTACGGCATGTCAGTAACGTTACTATTTGTGATACCCTGTTGTTGCTGGTACGGCAGTCAGCAACGTTACTATTTGTGATATCTTGGTTTGCCGGTACAGCAGTTCAGCAACGTTACTATGTGTGATACCCTGGTGTTGCCGGTACAGCAGGTCAGCAACGATACAATGTCTTTTACATAGCCGAGCAGATACATGCATATAGACGAGTAGATACAGTGATATAGCCGATTGGATACATCCATATAGACGAGTGGGTACAGTGATATAGCCGAGCAGATACATCCATATAGACGAGTAGATACAGTGATATAGCCCAGTAGATATATTGATAAAGCCTAGTAGATACAGTGATATAGCCAAGGAGATACATCCATATAGACGAGTGCATACAGCGATATAGCCGAGCAGATACCTCCATATAGACGAGTAGGTACAGTGATATAGCCGAGAAGATACATCCATATAGCTTAGTAGATACAGTGATATAGCCGAGTAGATACATCCATATAGCCGATTAGGTACATCCATATAGACGAGTAGATACAGTGATATAGCCGAGTAGATACATCCATATAGACGAGTACGTACAGCGATATAGCCGAGCAGATACATCCATATAGACGAGTATATACAGTGATATAGCCCAGTAGATATATTGATACAGCCTAGTAGATACAGTGATATAGCCAAGGAGATATACATCCATATAGACGAGTGCGTACAGCGATATAGCCGAGCAGATACCTCCATATAGACGAGTAGGTACAGTGATATAGCCGAGAAGATACATCCATATAGCTTAGTAGATACAGTGATATAGCCGAGTAGATACATCCATATAGCCGATTAGGTACATCCATATAGACGAGTAGATACAGTGATATAGCCGAGTAGATACATCCATATAGACGAGTAGGTACATCCATATAGACGAGTAGATACATCGATATAGCCGAAGAGATTCAGTGATATAGCCAAGGAGATACATCCATATAGACGAGTAGATACAGTGATATAGCCGAGTAGATTCAGTGATATAGCCGAGTAGATACATCCATATAGACGAGTAGGTACAGCGATATAGGCGGGTAGATACATCCATATAGACGAGTACTTACATCGATATAGGCGGGTATATAAATCCATATAGACGAGTAGGTACAGCGATATAGATGAGTAGATACATCCAAATGGACGAGTAGATACAGCGATATAGACGAGTAGATACAGTGATATGGGCGGGTAGATACATCGAGTATAGACGAGTAGATAGATCCATATAGACGAATAGATGGATCCATATAGACGAGTAGATACATTCACATAGACGAGTTGGTACAGCGATATAGACGAGTAGATAGATCCATATAGACGAGTAGATACTCGCTAAAAGCTGCTCTCGACGGCCTTATTCTTTGTTCCCACCATTCACCACCAGCTGGAAAGGCGGCAGTACTTTGCCGGCTGCTGTCATACAACTGTGGTGATGCTCATCACTCATACATAGTACGATTCAGTAAATCTCAGGAGTAACACATATATCACAAAATCAGTTCATGAAACATGAAATTCCATATAAGAAAGTTTCTTTTACAGCGGCAGGGATTGCCGCCCCAACCAATTAACTTAATATCTTCTTAAAATATATAACTATTCTCCGAAGCCTTGTGAAATAAATATACAGACAAAAAGACATCCTATATATCATTTCCACTTTATTTCACAGAACATCACGTGTAACATAGTATGCGAGTTCTAGTCGTTGTTTTTATTATTTTAGTGAGACAAATAACATTTCCTTTAAGGGCAATCCGTCAATTGTTGTTTCAACGATCCGTGACGGGTGAAATATTCGTCGTGTTGAAAAATATGTTTGATAACTTCATTATAATCATAAGCCCAAAACGTAAACTGATCACGTAAAGTAAGGGATATGGAAACCAATACACCAATCTTCTGTCAACGGAGACGATGACCTATCACTGAAAAATCGCTTGTATAGAAGTAGAGTCGGATGCTCGCCTCCAGAAGCATTGGCAGTTGTTCTCACATGCACTCAGTGGTAACACGTGTGAATGTGCCACACTTGCCTTAATGGGTGTAGGCGTCGAGAAATGCCTTATGCACTCATAACAGCAGTGGCAAACAATGGGGCGGTTAAGGGAAACAACATTTGGGTGTCACTGGGATGATCCGGGCCGAAACAGCCCGAGCGCACTGGCGCAGGAACTGACTATGTCACAGTGGTACAACCAGTTGTGGTAGCGATGCCCGAGGACAGGTCAAGTCAAGGACTCCCAGTGGCCATCTGTGACGCACTGACCGTCAATAAGACCGACTCGTCGCGTCACTCGTCTTCCGGGACAGCAAGCAGAACGCTAAACGTCATGATTCAACGCCTGTACACAGACAGTAATTGACCTTATGCGGTCTCTTTGTAAGCACGGTAGCCATATGTGATATGATCCGTGAGAGACTGGTCTCGACTGGTTCCACCAGTGATGGACCATTGACAAATGGTGAAATGTGAAACAGTCTGCTTTGACGATGCCTTATGGTTGTCATGGCATCATTTATGGTTTGGGGCGGGTTGATATCCACATCAGCCAGACCCAGTGCCTACATGACAACATCTTCTCTGCTCCATGGCAGTGCTTTTGTACCCTGGGATGACAAAGCTTACTCTGCGTACATAGACCTGGACCGCGTGCAGAGGATCCAGACACAGATGTTGCAGTCAGCGATGTCTAACGATCTCTCCCCCACAGAAGAGGTATTGTATATGCTGAGACCTTCAAGAACAGGGCTGGCTCTCCAACATGGCAACATATCCCCTAACTGGTGATCAACCATCTTATGGGATGCAATGCCTATTGGGAGGAAAAACTCGATATTGATCTTATGTGACCGATCTCGTCCTGTGGAGATCACGTGACCGATTTCTTTCATGTCCTCAAGGAAGTATTCTTTGCCAGTGTTTCCCGAAAACTTTACTGTATTCTAACTGTTCATAGTTTTCAGAAATTGGTATTTTAGTTATCAATATCCGATACTTTTGGTGAGCAGAATATAATCATGTTTGAGGCATGTACATGCACCCAAGTAATAGACATCGGAAACACACATAACATACACACTCGAAAGGTAATTGTAATACGTCTACGTCTACCTACGCATTGTACAGAGCAGAGTTCCTCACGGAAAATCGCATGTGTAAATATTCATATTTACAGCTACATATAATTGCCGAAAACAAGTCATCAGTACATCACTGTAACGATATAAGATTATTCCGATAACAACATCAATTAAGAAAGATGTCATTTGTTTTACGTAGACGTTCTTAAAGTAAAGTTACATGGATGATATGATTATATATGAAAATACTGCTGCATGAAATAGCCAAATGTATTGCTGTGATGAAAAACAACAAGTTCCAAAACAAGTTGCAAATGCAACAAAAGACATACCTGTGATGTGTATAAATAGATAATGAAGACTTTTAGGCTAATCAATAACACATAATTGATATACACTGTGTTGTTAATTATCAGTTGTTTTTGAACAAACGCCATCAGTGACGATGACAGAGGACGGTGACGAGATACGAGGTGAGCTGAGAAAACCATTGGCCTGGTTAAGCGTGTGTAGTGTTCATTGTTCGTGTACTTACACTGAAGCAATCAACTCCAGGCTTTATGGTTTTATAGAGAACTTGTAAGATACCCACTAGAAATTATCATACAAACTAGAATCATTTTATATTGGAGTAAAGTTTTACTATCACCAAATCAGCTGGTGCACGCAGTATATCGGCTTGTGTGTAGATGCATCAATGTAACAGTAACTATAGCTTCCCTCTTCTTCTCTGTAATAGAACTATACTGGAGAGCACGGGGTTTAATTACGTATGCCTATCTCATTCGTCTTCAAACATGTTATGGTTGAAGTATAAAGTTAAAACAACTCTGATAGATCAGTATTATCAAGATGGGATACGAGAGTTGATCTCCTCCTCAAAAGGTTTTTATTATTCTATGTTTGAGCAGTTACATATCATTTAACCATACATATTATCACTGCCTGTAAACCTCAGATTATTTAGTTCTATATAGATTAGGCAAACTTCTCCCAATAGAAACTGGTCGATGGTACAGTATACATAGGGAAAATAGTCAACAGTACATGATGTAATCTTGGAACAGGTGACGATTTACATTTAAGTTTGTATTGCCCTAACTTAAATGTCTACAGAAATCGACATCTTCCAAACTACTACAGCCAATATCCTTCAATTGAAAGATATATACCACTAATGTCTGTACAATATAAGCCTATCTTTCTTAACTTGTCCAGGTATATCAATGCATCAATGAAATTGATTATCATTATTATCAACGCATTCTCACTGAACATATGTCTGTATATGTGTACATATCCTATATGAATGACATGTATAAACGTGACTTGACATGACATTAACTGACGGAACTCATGTTAATACCATTAACAGCGCTTAGTTGTACGCCGCTATGAGCAATATTCAAGTAACCTATTCCAATGATAACAGAAATTGGCTTTACTTTTTGTGCCAAGGTAGTGGAATGGAACCAAGGCCTTTGGCGTGACGAGAGAACTCTCTCGGCACTATCCTAACCCGATACAATACAGCTGTGAAATGCATTATGCAGTAACAATAATCGGAGGAGTTCTGCGTCCTCGTAAAACATTGCTTCGTCAACAAAGTACACACGATATTAAAAAACCCCACATAATTATAACATAGTTTGCATACAATGCATAATTGCACATAAGGCCACTGTCAGAAGAATAGCATTGCCGTTGTTATAAAGACGGGATGCTAGGTTGCAACCGTCTGTGCTGCAGAAGCAGTATTCTGCCGTGAAGTTGTCGGAAGGGTTTGTCCAGTAGTGGCATCCATCAGTCTCGTTGATGCCAAGGAGGGACCCCATAGGATAACACGTTCTGATAACGCCGACCCAGTTCTCTGAAAACGACAAGCAACATTAATATGATAATTGCAGTCATCTTTCTACATGCATGAATACATGCGTACACGTAGATGCACGTTTGTCTTTCAGGCGGTGTTGTGTCCTATGATCGGCGCCAGCAGCATGTAATTATACATGTAATTAAAACCGTGTTACACTGTACATCTTTACAACACATAGTACATACACGGATAAGCAGATACGTTTGACTTAGTACCTTATTTATGCCACCTCAAGAGAGTCTGCTGTATATGGCCGAGGTTCAACCGGACACTAATAGTATGTATTATACTCTCTCTCATTCGTCATTTTAATTTGTATGGCCATGTTCTCTGACGGATGTTATTGTGTGCACTCACAGCGCTTGAGGTTCGCTTCATTGTATATGTGAGTTTTTAATTTATGCCTGGAATATATTTCGAAATTCTACAGTAAAATATATTGAGTACATACACTGAGGGACAAATGTATGTATCCTAGTTTGTTTTTTCATGCAATTGAAAATCGAAAGAGCCGATAAATTTGATTTTGACCCCTACCATGACCCCTGTTCGAAAATGTAAATTTGTGGCGAAAAAAGCAAATTTATTCATTTTCAAAGATTATAAGTCTATGGTACCCAACATCAGTTGTGTATAACTATATTTAAATGAATTTTAAAGTCAAATTATTTTAAAAAATTGAACCTTGTAGAAGTATTCATTGAAGTAGTCATTAATATCGCTAGCTTTAGATATTTTCAATTGAAAATAAAATATATACTAAAAGCAAATATGAGGTGTGACTTTTTGATGCTACCCAGTGTATGTTGTGGCCAGGAGTGGCGTATTAAGGTTGAGTTGAAGTGGTGTCATCATTACGTACATGGAAGTGCAACTGTTTTGTTATAATCATTGCGTAATATGGTCTGTTTGATAGTGAAAATTTTACTTTCTCGAAAAGGTTATTTGTTTTATTATATTCTATCTTTGTGTTGTTTCGAACTGTACCGAAGTGTCAACATCTTAGACCTTCTGGTCTTTAACAGACCATATTAAGGTGCAGAACATCCGCTCATAAAACTTAAGAGTAGCTGGCGAAAGATGAGTAACAGACAGGAGCACACTGACCGACCAACAGACGGACACCAATTCATGTATTTGTCAGGTCTAATAATTTTTAAAAAGCTACGGATTCACCTTAACATTTACACCAGGATCACGATTGTTAGTTTTAGTGTTTTATCACGTGACAGGCACTTGAGGTGTGACATCTGATTCAGAAAGATGTAAGAAGTTACCGAGATTGCTTCTAATTTAGGAGAGGTTAAGGAATACGAGCGTAGACGAAATTATAACGGGAAAGCAATAACGGCATGGCCAATGGGATTCAGAACGTAGCCCCCCCCCCCCCCCCCCCCCCTCTCTCTCTGTCTCTGTCTCTGTCTCTGTCTGTCTCCCTCTCTCTCTCTCTCTCTCTCTCTCTCTCTCTCTCTCTCACACACACACACTAACACACAGAGAATGGTCGTTGTAAACAATATCACATGTAATCTTCAAACCATCTCTTTGGAGTCATAATATGGATCCAAAATAATTCAATGAACCACATAACGTGAACAAAGTCAAGGTGAATACAATGAAAGTTCAATTTGGCGTTTGGACTATTTGACTGTCAGCTATCACAAGTGTGTTGTCAGAGGGTAATCTAGAGGAATCCAGTGAAGGGAAAGAAGATTAGCCTGTTTGTTAGTGTCTTGGGACTCGTCCAAGTTGCAGTTAAATGTTATGACGACGAGACAGACGTAAAACCGCGAACATAACCACACTCAAGCTGTACGTCGTGGTGTGCCGTATGTAATTAGAAGTAGATAATAGAACAACACTTCAAATAGTTGGTGAAGCTATATGCAGTAGATGTAACCTGTTACAGCTATGTATAGTAACTATGAATTCAGGCTGAGGTAGACACTGGATCGTCTTTGAGATTGGTCTTTTGTTCTATTTGAAACAAATCTAAGATTTGATCTTCACCTTGACCTTCAAACGACATACAAAATATTCATCACGTTATTAGTATGATGTCCTAACACTTCTGGGATCCTGATTACGACAACCTATAAGCAGAAAGGAAAATATTTCCTTAGACGGGTCACATTATATTCTGCGAGATGTATAAATCGAACATCAATAAAACAGTTAACGAGGAAATATAGTCACACTTTTCTCCCCAACAAAACGTCTAAGGGGGACAGCGTGATATTTGTTGAGCCTCGAAGCTCTCAAAGGAAATATAAATCTAACAACATCAAACGAATGCCATACAATCTTTCTTTATGGCCAAGAAGAACTATTTGAACAGAATATTTGCGCATACATCGTTCTTGTACATGCATGCCTCCTTTGGGAATACATACAAGTGAACATTTTAGACGCTCGATCAAGAATAACGCTATTACGTTTTCCCGACAGATTTAATAAAATTATATTGACAATCCGAAATGTCATGTAGAATTAACATCGTATTAAAACTCATCATAAAATATGGCGTAATGAAGATGTTGGCGCTGAAGATGAAGATGAAATTGCACAGTGAGAATAAGCTGGCGGTCACAGTATATATTCTATATTATCACACAACATCCTTTCACCGAACATCTATCTCTGCAACAGGTTAAAACGCCGTAATGATACATGGTGGTGTACAATGTCACCCTGCTCCCTTGCCCGCCGCTATTGACACTCGTATTATAGTTAATGTCCGACAATCACCATGACGGGAACGTGCCAAATATGTTAATACTCATCAGGCCGGTGAGAGTGATCACTTGTTGACATTGTCTTGGGTATTGCATACACATGGAGATTTCATGTGTGTATGTACGTTTGTGTGTGGTGTGAGTGTGTGTGTGGTGTATGTGTGTGTATATGCGTGTGTGTGTGGTAAGAGTGCATGATATGTGTGGGATGTGTGTATGTGTGTGTGTGGTGTGTGTGGGGTTATGTGTGTGTGTGTGTGTGCGTGTGGTGTGTATATGTGTGTGTGTGTGTGTGTTTTAGAAAATAGCGGAAACATATTGAATGCTAAATTGATTCCTAATGTGCCTCCCATCATCAAGTTGTTCAAGGGAAGAGTGAGTAAAGTGAACCACAGAGTCAAGTTACAACTGTGGTGCATAAAACAGGTTATTCACAACGCTAATCATATGATCTCAATTATCAACATGAATAAGGGCACACATATATGAGAAGAGTAAAGCCCTTGGGATAACTTTAAATACATATTAATACGTCAATTTCGCGGATGTCAACATACTTGAATGAGCTAGTAAATATTGTGTGATAATTCTATGAATATATGAATAGACCATTGGGTTGAAAAATCATATCAGCTGAATGCTTCACCGATCTGTGTATTTTGTAAATATAAGTTGTCATGAGAAGAATTATATTATGATACCACAGAACTCATAGTTTTATTTTTGCTCAATTCAAAGGTGAGAGAATTGCTTAATATCATATTTGATATAGCTGTTCTGACATAAAAAAGTTCATCTCTCTGATTGAGGGATACTTCTTTGATTGAAGTATACCTCTCTGATTGAAGTTTAATTCTCTGATTGAAGTGTAATTTATTGATTGACCTATACGTCTCTCGTTGAGCCATTACTGTCTGACTGAGGTATAATTGTCTGATTGAAGTGTCATTCTCTGATTGAAGTATAATTAATTGATTGAAAAAAACTTCTGTGATTGAAGTATAATTCTGTGTTTGAAGTATAAGTAATTGATTGAAGTATAATCCGCGATGGAAGTTTACTTCTGTAAAAGAGTTATAATTCTGTGATTGAAGTATGTTTCTCTGTTTCATGTATTATTCTGTGATTGAAGTATACTTCTCTCTTTGAGCCATTACTGTCTGATTGAGGTATAATTTTCTGATTGAGGTCTATTTCTCTGATTGATGTACACGTCTCTGATTGAAGTGTAATTAACTGATTGAAGTAAACTTCTGTGTTTGAAGTATAAGTCATTGATTGATGTATAATTCTGCGGTTGAAGTACAAGCACACACAAATTGCCATAAAAGTGCAATAATGTTGACCGTGACGATAAATCACTGTAAATGGGACAGTAGGGCAAGATGATCGTTTCCCAAAAGCCAAGGACAAAAGGACAAGCAGGGTGATTATGCCATTGCGTGCTCAGATATATTCACGTTTACATCTGTACATATGATTTCTTAACGAACCTCGACAACTCGAGCTTTCAACTATAGAACCGTTAGCAAAACCAGAGGAATAATCCCCGAGACAACAAGCATGTAAGCGCTCCAACAGTCAGAAGGTTGAACATGGCCAAGGCAAGACAGGAATTAGAGTTTTTCCTCTACTCATTTATGATAATGCCAAATATGTAATCCATGATGTTGTAGACAAATTTACCAACTTACTTTTTGTCTCGTAAAACATTCAGTTAAAAACCTTATAAAAATCATAAACCTATGGTAAACAGCATGCACCATGGTTATCTATGATGAGTTAAACGAGGTAAACCCTTTGAAGCAAAACGTACATTTCAGGAGAAACCTAGATTGCACGACAAACAAAGCAGTTCTGTATGTCAGCAATCATCATGAAAATAAAGGTCTTTACTGGTCAACAGATACTGAACGATCTCTAACGTTATGATGTAAATACTTCTGTAAAGTTGTTGAATGATAGGCCCGTTACACAATCATACTTACCTCGTCCATTGTGAGTAATTGGTGGTTGTGTTTGCTTGCCGCACTTGATGTTCTCAGTCGCACAGTCGTACGTTGAGAACTGGTAGGACTTGAAGATCTTGCCACACGCATCGGAGTTGCTGTTATGACACTTGTAACACTTGATCGCAGCTCCTAAACGGAAAACGTTTGACACGATATTATCATTTAGGCAGGGGGTTAAGGCTGGCAGCTGTACGTTGGTAGGCACACACGGGAATAACAGATTAATGATTTCAAAACATTATAGTTTCATATTATATAATTATAACATACTGTGAATGCGTTGATTTAACGTCGCTTTGCAAAGTTTTTCAGTTTTATATATAGGTTAATTTAATGATTGGGGAGGGAGGACCAATTGGGAAAAAGGGGTACTAAAGTGAGCGCTTGGTGAGACCTAGCTTCAAGTAAGGTTACCGATGACCATCGTCGAGGCGAATTTAAAACCATCACCGCGAACAAAGGACCTCTACATCACTGAGCCTTCCTTGCGTATTGTCCCAACACAATCACGGCATTGATGTTCTGTATAGATGGGTAGCTGTTAGCAGAAGTGTTGGTATTATTATGTTTCTCCCTCATATTAACCTGATATCAGAAAGCTCTAACTGAGTAAGCATGAAAATGTTGTAAATTTTAAAATATGGAAGATCAATACTTGTGGACTAGTGCTTCCTTTTTGTTATCATATCTTGAACTCCGAGTCTTTTAGCACCTTTGTCATTAATGATAGGAACGAGTGCTTTTAAATTAAGAATTGACCTTCACTTTGTTTGAGTTCATTGGAGTATGAACCTTCATAGAGTGAGGGCCAAACTGCATGAACGTCGGAGCTTATGACGACGTTCATACAATGTTTGGACCTCACTCTTTTATGGTTCATACTCCAATGGGTGAGTGAGTATGGTTTTACGCCGCTTTTAGCAATATTCCAGCAATATCACGGCGGGGGACACCAGAAATGGGCTTCACACATTGTACCCATGTCGGGAATCGAACCCGGGTCTTCGGAGTGACGAGCGAAAGCTTTAACCATTAGGCTACCCGACCGCCCCCATGGCCATACTCCAATGAACTCACACAAAGTGAAAGTCAATTCTTATAATTTTTTATCACAATTTCTTACCTCAAAGGATGTAAGCCAAGATCTAAACACAATTTTATTTAGTACGTGTGACTTCATGTTTACACTGACAGCCATACAACAACCAGCTATATCACGGAGTAAAAAAGTTCTTCAAAAAGGGAGGTGGCATGGGCGTATGGATGCACAACTTGCTCTTCAGAAACATCTTACGCAGCGCATGTGTTCATATTATATCCTCATTAGATGAGAAAGGTCTGTAAAGAACTACCTCAGTAAGTCAGTCACAATGACAGCGCGTCGTAACACATTCACATCAAGTACAAGACGTCATAATGGCCGACACGATAAAAGTGACGGGAGTTGTTAATGTTAAGTTGTTAATGAACCTGTGGCGGTTACATGTGTTAGTCATCATTGATCAACTGGCCAATTATTGAAAGGTGAATAAAGATGCGTCAAACAGACACTAAGGTAAATCCACAGATTGCTGGAGACGCTCAATGTCAGCCTAGGCACGGATTGAGTCGATTCTACGATAGTTTATATGTGCATTTCTTCGTTTGTTCATTAGGATAGGAAGCATCAAGGATATTCGTGAACAATCATGCAGTCACGCTCTCTGACATTTCTCTATGTATATTGAAACGCTGAGATCAAGAATAAAGGTTCTAAATGGTCAGAAAGAACGCTTATGTATGTTTTCGTGCTACGGAATTCCCAGGGGTTTCCCAAGGAATGTGGAAGTAGTCCGTCAGTGTTCACGTCATTTCCAGAACACGATCTCGTGAAAAACGTATGAACGTCAAATTGTGTCGTTCATATACTTATGCACGTCAATTTCTCGGTCATGTGACCGACCTCTCGTCCAATGGAAAAGCCGTATATTGTGTAAACTTCAAATTAAAAAAAATATACGTAATTAATTCTTTGCAAGTGGATTGCTTCAATATGAATCAACAAGGAAAGCCATTTTCCTTTCCACCTCCTGCGATGTTATTTGAAAAGGCAAATATATCGATTGCTATTGTTCAGTGCGGTTATCTAAAACACTCATAATTAATTTCTCATATTAACAGTGGTTAACTATACAGTGTATACATCTAATGATACCGATAAATATATATATATATGTATTCCCATGTATCACATATAGTATGAATACTTTTCTCATACTCATTTAAGTTCATTTAAAGGAAACATCATTTGAAATAATTCATGCAAAAAATAACCATTATACATTTTATGCGAAGGAGGAGTGCGTGAGTGCGGACGAGGCAAGGACTGGTGATTGGGATATGACAAGGGAGTGACTAAGTGGTTGAGGTGTGTGTGTGTGTGGGGGGGGGGGGGGACAAGCCTGTGATGGAAGGAGGGAGTAAGCCAACGAATGTTTGCATGGGGAGGGAAAGAGGGAGTAAGCCAACGAATGTTTGCATGTGGAGGGAAAGAGGGAGTAAGCCAGCGAATGTTTGCATGGGGAGGGAAAGAGGGAGTAAGCCAACGAATGTTTGCATGTGGAGGGAAAGAGGGAGTAAGCCAGCGAATGTTTGCATGGGGAGGGAAAGAGGGAGTAAGCCAGCGAATGTTTGCATGGGGAGGGAAAGAGGGAGTAAGCCAGCGAATGTTTGCATGGGGAGGGAAAAAGAGAGTAAGCCAACGAATGTTTGCATGGGGAGGGAAAGGGGGAGTAAGCCAGCGAATGTTTGCATGTGGAGGGAAAGAGGGAGTAAGCCAGCGAATGTTTGCATGGGGAGGGAAAGAGGGAGTAAGCCAGCGAATGTTTGCATGGGGAGGGAAAGAGGGAGTAAGCAAGCGAATGTTTGCATGTGGAGGGAAAGAGGGAGTAAGCCAACGAATGTTTGCATGTGGAGGGAAAGAGGGAGTAAGCCAGCGAATGTTTGCATATTGAGGGAAAGAGGGAGTAAGCCAAGGAATGTTTGCATGGGGAGGTAAAGGGGGAGTAAGCCAACGAATGTTTGCATGTGGAGGGAAAGAGGGAGTAAGCCAGCGAATGATTGCATGTGGAGGGAAAGAGGGAGTAAGCCAGCGAATGCATGCTTTGGGAATGAGTGAGTAAGCAAGCGAATGATTTGAGGGAAGGAGGAAATTAGCCAGCGAATGAGTGAGCGTGGTAGGAAATGAGGAGGGAGGATGAGTTGATTACTGAGAAATTCTGTGAAAGAGGGAGAAAGTAAGACAAAGGTAAGGCAGACAAAACAAATGAGGGAGTGAGAAAGTAGATGAGTTAGCAGGAGGAAAGAAGCAGGTGAGTGAGTGATACCAATAAGACTACTTTCACTGATATGCGAAACACTGTACATGGAAACTTGATTTTAGTTTTTCTTTACACAACCAATATATTGTAGGGCTTTTAGAAAGTTTCGTTATCCTAAGGTTTCAATCAGACACAATATATATAATATATCTGTATTGCCATCCATCTTAAAATATTCTCCTCTCCTTTAAGATATGCCAACGTAACTAGGTTAGAAACTATCTCAAATACTGATAAGTTTTTAAGAACTTATTCCAAACTTTGAATTTGTTCTGCGCAACATAAAATTGTGATTCTACTTTATCTATAAGTATGCCCATCAAATGTGATTTAAACTGACGTGCGACGCCGACGAAGGTTATTAATCATTATGTCTACTGGTGTGCATGTAACCTGCATGTACATGATGTTTCTCGCAGCAGTGGCACTGCGACCAGCGCTTCCCCTGGGTGGTCTATCTACGTTCAAGTATTCGTAGTGTGTTTAATGCACAGATGGCTATCATGGGCTATGCGGTCCTAAGATAGACAACCACCATACCCAACACTCCTGCAACATTGGACTTGTTCATCTTGAGGGTAGTTCTGAGCACTGACGGACCTATTCTAGCCTCTGTAATGATCAAATAGATTTAACGTAACCACCAGTAAATATGTCTCTGAAAAAAACCCTTAAAAACTTCGTAATGGCAACAATTGAATGTATTTTTCGTTAGAATTGCCTTCGTTCTTTCTTGTATTGGACAGTGTTCTGCTGGTTGTGATCAGATAAGTTACAGCAACTTGAGTCTATCAAGTGTACAAAGAGAAGCCCTATGTATGTGTTCCAGGCATGTCAGATATATCATTTGTTAATGTGTACAGGACACATACATTTACCGGGAGCCGTCGGGTTTTACTTCTATATTCGTGTTTGTACTTTTTACATTAGGATTTATCATTTATCAACAAACGAAAATCAAAGTCAGTCCCTAATAAGTCAGACCGCTATATCTAGCCACTATATCCGACCACTATGTCTGACCACTATATCCGACCACTATGTCTGACCACTATATCCGACCACTATGTCTGACCACTATATCCGACCACTATGTCTGACCACTATATCCGACCACTATATCTGACCACTATATCCGACCACTATGTCTGACCACTATGTCTGACCACTATATCCGACCACTATGTCTGACCACTATATCCGACCACTATATCCGACCACTATGTCTGACCACTATATCCGACCACTTTATCCGACCACTATATCCGACCACTATGTCTGACCACTATATCCGACCACTATATCCGACCACTATGTCTGACCACTATATCCGACCACTTTATCCGACCACTATATCCGACCACTTTATCCGACCACTATGTCTGACCACTATATCCGACCACTATGTCTGACCACTATATCCGACGCACAGGAAAACAATCTGTAGTAGAGAGAATCGTTGCAACGTTTAAAACTTTGTTAGCTCTTCCTGCGACCCTGTGTCCAAAACCAATAATTTCAGCTTCACGCCGTGACAGAAGCGCATCATACGCTGTATCAGTAAACAATTGACGAAAGTTCACTGCAACAAGACCTCCGTTGAAATCTCGAGGTTTGGGTAATATACATTTCAAGTTAAAAATCCACTGCAAACTGACCGATCAGCCATATGTAAAGTAGGAGCTCCCCGCGACATATTTAAGTGACACGAGCCAACCCAAACAACAGCCATGTACAAACATATATCAATGGCTACATATTTTGTTCTAAAATATTCTGTTATTTACCATATGTGTATGTCATATAGGTATAGTTAATTGGCTGAACTGAAGTGCCGAAAAATAAAGAAATGCTTATTCTATTTCTTTTTCACACTTTAGATTAGCTGAATCAAAACAAAAGTATATAATTAATTACTTTAAAGATGTAGTGGTCGGTAAATACATTCCAAAATGTTGTTTTTTCATAATATAAATTTATTAAGATTGAGGGTCATGCTCAAACGAGATATACTAGAATTTCATTCCTTCGTGGAGACCATATTCGATTTGGCGCCCATATTGGATTGTTTTGGGTGGCCCAATATATGAAAATATTTGGAATGTCATAACCTACAACTGTGCCAAGTTTCATGTTTTTATCACAAAGTGCACAATTTGAAACGGCTCCACAAAAAGTGGTTCTCATCTGTAGAACTTGAAGTCACCACTGCTCCGCGTTTCCATTGCTTGTGGTTGGCAGGGACTCGGAATAGACACAGTGTATTAACTGATATACGGACAGCACGCTTTCCTCATAACTGTTATGATAATTGTGCACGTTTTGCACACAACGGAAGTAAGCGTGAGCTTTTCGTTCTCATGTTAAACAAGCACATTTCAGACTTGCGGACTAAATGTCTGCCATTAGCTGACTGCACTTGGCGTATGTCAATGACCAGACTGAAGCAGCGCAATCTCAGCTTAGTCACAACTGCAGATAATTAATTAAATGTTACAGCGAAAAGTAAAGACACAAATGTACTAAACTAATACAATTAAAATACTCTTTTTCTTTACTGCTTTAAACTCCAACCGTTGTCTTATGGTTGCACATTATCTCTTTTCATGAATTTTTTGACAGACTTATTTTATTGTTCATGTTAATCTACGCAAAACAGTGGTTGATATCGCGAGAAACGATCCACGCTGTAGGGGTACTACGACGCTAAACATAATAGTTAACACGTTGTAACCGTTAAGTGAAAACTTTGTTGAGGTATACGCCAAAATGAATAGTTTGTTGGCTGAAGTGGACAAACATGAATACCTTGTTTTCTTGAAAATACCCAAACGTAAAATAGTTTTGCGTTGATAGTATGAATGAATAGATTGTTTGATTGTGCTCAGCTAGGAAGGTACCCCCTCCACACACACACACACACACACACACACACACACACCACACACACACGCGCACCACCACCATCTTCAGATGCTCCCTACATCACACACAGTACTGACGCTGTCGGTGTATTGAACCACATTGAAGTACTGGCCGATTAACGGAACTCAAGTCCAGATGAACCTTCAGTATCACCTTAATTATTGCAATTAAAAGCAAACACCGTCAGTGATCTTTGCAACTTCACCTCCACGAGTAACCCATAAACTGTTTTTTCCTTCCCCACAAACGGCGTTTCTTTAATTCATCAAATTGTCAACATAAACATCCTCTACTTATGTACACAAACTTCTCAATTGAAAGGAAATCAGGAATTAATTCTGACATTTATTGAATTGAGTGTATATTGATTGCTGTCAAAGGTTGATATGTAGTGATGATTTATTTACAATTTGCAACTGATATTTCACTTTTCACCACAACGCCTGAACAGAAATCCATGCGTGGTAAGCAACAGATTCCTTGGAATACAAACGACGGCAGAATTTTGTTGGCAGCTTTGCGAGTAGCAGCGAAAGTTCGTCTTTACGGACCATATTCCTTCAAACAAAAATTAATTTCTCTAACTGTCCCTCATCAAGACCAATAAATGATTTCAATCATTATGGGAGGGCACTAAAAGACAAAATGTGTTTCATGCTTTTACATTGACGTACATTAACACAATAACAGAACAGCGATTGCTTAATTGACACAAAAATAACTTGAAATAAATTCAAATTAACGAAATGATTTGCTGTTTACCTCGTATTTTTTCTGTTTTGATATTTGTCAAGGAGACAAAAACATTTTAACTTCCTACAATACATTTTGATTTATATCGTATCATTATTGATGGTGCACTCAAAGTATTAAATAATCGCTGAAAATAGAAAAAAGCGCAAAAAGCTTTTTCGTACGGGAAGACATTTACGGTGGTTGCATCGTTGAGGTGGCAAATAATGAATTGAATGTAAAACAGAAAAGCAAAATCGGAATAAAGTCTCATAACAGTTTCATTGTGAAATTAAGTTTGTTCAACGGTGTGTCTTAGCCTAGCCTGTTGGGATAAGTATCATTGTTCGAAGAAATGTAAAATAAGCGGGTTGGTAAGAAAATAAATTCGCATTCCTTACAACTTAAATAATGGCCTGAAGCTGGTCTTGGCTGCCCTCGATTAGCCATGACGCACTTCAGCAAACGTTACATCGCGCTGATTCTAGGGTCAGGGGTATTAATCTGGTACTCTTTAAAATGATAAAGAAACACTTCAATGGGCGAGTGGCCATGCTCCACGATGCGGTCTACAGAGTCCTCTCCCTTGGTCGTGTCAGGATTCGCACCGATTATTGTCCTTCTTGCACTGTACCTGTGCTATTTTGTTTCACGGCGGTGGTTACAGCCTAGTGGTTACAACGGTTACAGCATTCACTCTCTTGGTTCGTACAATGACTGAAGCCGATTCTCGGTGTTCCCCACCGTGGCAAGGCTGGACTGTTGCTAAAGCCGGTGTGACATCATACTCCTACGCTTCACCATTGAAAACGTACTTCGTGACATGTTGTGAAACCCAACTGATTCGTTATTTCATGATGAACTTACTGCAGTTTGTTCGAAAATCTCATAGAAACTAAAACCACTAACCTATCACTCTTACATTATTTCCATAATAAGTCAATGTTATTCTCCAGCATCTATATAATCTAAACATGAGTGTGATTTCAAACGATGTGGAGAAATACTGTTCGTTGAAATATGTCAGTTGGGATTTACAGCAGTTCACTGACGTTCGCGCGTGATCCATGTGTCATGTTACTCATTAACAGCATGGTGATATCCCTTCTTGCTGTTCCTGAGAAAGTTCATTTGACACATGATCCAAATACGTCCCTCACACTCAATTGCACAACATTATTCATCACCGTGGTTCAATACATTATTGCAAGTGTAATCAGTCCCGAACTATATGACGGAATCGTGTGGCATCACTGAAGGCTTAGGAGACGCGTTACACGCAAATCACAAATCAAACATGATGACGATTAAGACTTGTGGAAGCAAATCTGTTTTATAGACCTCAATATGGATGATACAAAAGATTACCCAGTTTAAATTGTAACTAGATCGATGAACTTTCGACAACACAAGTTTTGAATCTTTACCGATTTTTATGTTTCTCCAAATTCCCAAATCTCCGACGAATTATTTTAGAATCTAATATTTTAAGACACAAGTGTGAAGAATATGGCCCCAATGTATGTATGTTTCTCGTGTTAATAGCAATATTCTTTAAGTCTGAACCAACTAACTGCGTTGCTAAAGGACGAACCCAACTGAATTTAACATGCAGCAACAGTCAACAGCCTTACCGTTATAGTACCTCGTTTCAGGGCGAGAAAGAACATTTTGTAAAGGAACAATATATGTTTGTGATAAAATATATGTTTGTGACAGGTATTTAAGTACTGTTGTAGTATGTTTTGCATCTTTTGAAGGCTAAACACCATATGACTAAAAGGTATTAAATCATCAGCAAATAGGATGTAACTGAAAACCAAACGAACGTTCTGTCTCCATTTCTATAACCAACTGAGTGATAAAAAAATGAAATAGGAAAGTGAGTGAATGAGTGAGTGGTTTTACGCCGCTTTTAGCAATATTCCAGCAATATCACGGCGGGGGACACCAGAAATGGGCTTCACACATTGTACCCATGTCGGGAATCGAACCCGGGTCTTCGGCGTGACGAGCGAACGCTTTAATCACTAGGCTATCCGACCGCCCCGAAATAGGAAAGTGCTTAGCATGCAACCTTGTATTACGCCCAAGGAGCAATAAAAATACTGGACATATTATTATTTGATCTCGTACAAGCTTTGACATTATGATAACTTGACTGCAACATCTTCCCCATTTTAACTTAATCCATGTTTATAAAATAAATTCCACAAAAGATGCCGATGTGGAGTGTCATTTAAAGCCAGGTAAAACTTACCCTTTTTGCGTGAAATATGACGTTCAACAATAGCATTTAAAACAAATTGGTTATCCACACTGGAATAATCCTTTCGAAGGCCGGATTGACATTCTGAAGAGAATCTGTCTAAAATACAAGCTTCTAATTTTTAATTTGAAATGAATACTTAACTAAGGATATTCACCAAAGTAATCGCCCTCTAATTATCTGTAAATGAGACTTCACCCTTTTTATGCAGAGGAACAATATCCCCGAAGACCAATTTTCCGGGAACACTCCTGATGCATAAAGGTTAGTAAAAATAACTAACTAATATAACTAAATATTACTGTCCAATATGTCAGTTCTTATGATGGAGCAATCTAAACCATATGTTGTCACTTCCTCAAAGTGGCATTCGTTTAGTTATCAATACTATCTTCACAAATGACATCATAATTGCAGAGAGAAATAAACAGCGCACTCACTTAAAACCCATTGGGATTATTCAGAGAATACTGTCCAGTCAGACGATGGACAATGCTCCCAAAACGTTACGTCTCCCACTTTGTTAATGCAAACAATTGACACTCGCATTTTCGCATTTAATCCATGTTTTACACTTGTACTTTCACAACCCAGCCTGGTCCGAGGACTGTCAACAACACTAGTATTAACCAGGGAAATCTCTGTATTCTGTTGACATGGGTGTTCTGTTTGTTTGTTGTTTAACGACGCACTCTGCAATATTCCTGCTTTTTGACGTCTGTTTACGTTAGTGTATGAAGTCAGTGTACCACTTCAGAGTACCTAGTCAGTGTAACACGTTAGTGTACCACGTCAGAGTACCACGTTAGTGTACCACGTCAGTGTACCAGGTTAGTGTATCACGTCAGTGTACCACGTAAGTGTACCATGTTAGTGTACCACGTCAGTGTATCTAGTCATTGTACCACGTTACTGTACCACGTCAGAGTACCACGTTAGTGTACCACGTCAGAGTAACACGTAAGAGTACCACGTCAGTGTACCACGTCAGAGTAACACGTCAGAGTATCACGTTATTGTACCACGTCAAAGTAACACGTTAGTGTACTACGTCAGAGTACCACGTTAGTGTACCACGTCAGAGTAACACGTTAGTGTACCACGTCAGTGTAACACGTTAGTGTACCACGTCAGTGTACCACGTCACTGTAACACGTTAGTGTACCACGTCAGAGTATTACGTCAGAGTAACACGTTAGTGTACCACGTCAAAGTAACACGTTAGTGTACCACGTCAGAGTATTACGTCAGAGTAACACGTTAGTGTACCACGTCAGAGTACAACGTTAGTGTACCACGTCAAAGTAACACGTTAGTGTACCACGTCAGAGTATTACGTCAGAGTAACACGTTAGTGTACCACGTCAGAGTACAACGTCAGTGTACCACGTCAGAGTACGACGTTATTGTACCACGTCAGACTAACACGTTAGTGTACCACGTCAGAGTACCACGTCAGAGTACCATGTTAGTGTACCACGTCAGAGTACCACGTCAGAGTACGACGTTAGTGTACCACGTCAGTGTACCACGTCAGAGTACCATGTCAGTGCACCACGTCAGAGTACGACGTTAGTGTACCACGTCAGTGTACTATTCATGTTAATGACATCATGAACGTTATTTTTCGGAATCTGCTTTACGTAAATTGTTGACTTTCCCACGGAGGATACGTCAACATCTATTATGGGAGTGTGCCGCAAAACATGTTGAAAACTTAAAGTCGAAAATTTAAATTCATCTCAATATGCCAGCTGAGGAGCCTAAACACGGATCGAATAAATATGTGAGTTTTGTTCAGATACTGCCAACTACTACTACTTCTGCTGCTACTAGTACTGGTACTAGTACTACTAATAATAATACTAATACTAATATGGGAGGCTATTGATACAATTTCGGGGGGTCAGGCTCGCTGACTTGGTTGATGCATGTTATTGATCCCAATTGCGTGGATCAATGCTGATGTTGTCAATCACTGGATTGTCTGGTCCAGACGCGATTATATACAGACCGCCGTCATATAGCTGGAACATTGCTGATTGCGGCGTTAAACAACAAACAAACAAACAAACATGACAGAATAGTATTGTGCCCTTTTGCACACATTTATTTGTCTGATGACCCTCTTGTGAAGATGTCTTCATGATGAAAACAAGGCATTCCACAGTTTTCGTAAACGAGCCAAGGATGTCGGACATAATCTCAATGTCGGTGTTGATTTTGTTGATGGTTCTGTACTGCTGGACGGTCCATAAATGAGTGTCAACCAAGGGAAGTGCCATATCAAATCGGCTTAGATTCAGTGAGAGGCTTTTTGAACGACCACTGCATCGAGTTTATGTGCACAGTTTTGAGAAGATCAGCAAACCCGCAGAGTCCTTCGATTGGCTCAAGTCGGCTGGTCTGAAAAGTGAAACAGTCACTTCCCACTCGAAACCGTCAATGTGTGATTTTGTATCATTGTCAGTAGATGCCCAGTTATACCATAAACAAGGTATATCAAGCGACATGATGAAGTCCTCGCCTTGCTTGTTGTTTTGATACAGAGGTCCATCCATGGTACGACACGGAATATGTAGAGGGCGTCATGGTAAATGATAAATACACAATTCTTTGGTATTGGTTCGTATACAGCCTCAGACGTATCCTCGCTTTAGAGTACCAAGTACCAAGTCGTCCGACTCTCGGTGCCTTAGAGTACCTCCCAATCTGTTGACTGACTTTTGGGGAGTACCCGGGTTTTCTACCAGGAATAAAGCCCTTTTGACAATCTGGCTAATGCAGAAAGCTGCAGTTTTGGGGAGTCTTCACATTCTCCGAAAAGTTCTCGGGGCTTGACTAGGCAGCGCTTCCTGGGAGAAGTCCCATTCGCTGTCTGGGCTGCGTGTAGAGGGGTGCAAGGACCCTGAGGTGATGATGAAACTAAACAGCCTGACTGTGCCAGGATCACTCAAACCCTCTTTGCTGCATATATTATTTTAATCTGGTAATAATAATAATGATAATAATGATAATAATAATAACAACAACAACAACAACAACAACAACAACAATAATAATAATAATAATAATAATAATAATAGTAATACTTTTTTCAGTAGGCAGTTCCGTCGCGATATCTACTGACGACCCTCATTCTCTCTTATGCACCTATGTGAAGCCAATTTCTGGTGTATTGCTAAAAGCGGCATGAAACCACACACGCTCATTCAATCTTATGCATATCTTTTATGCACATCTCATTATCACGTTTCGCATGGCCTGCACGTGCAGCATGTGGTTTTTTAAATAAAATGTCAGCTGTATATTTCTTGGGATATCAATTTATTCAATGTGATGAAATGGCGATCTCCCGCTGATCCTCCAGCTATGCTTTATAACTGAATTAAGAAAGTTCATTATCTGGTCATGTCCACGGAAACTACTCGGCGTTAGATTGTGTCTGTGTCTTAGATCGTGTCTGTGTACTGGGAACGACCGTATATAGAATGTTCCGAATATTTCCTGTCTGCAATTCGGATACCAATGTCGGTTACGAGTCCGTGGTACCTAAGTCAAGGTTTAAGGAGGCGTCAAAAAGAAGACACGCTGCCAAACGCTAAATGTACAATACTGCAGCAGATGTATCACATACGCGCATGACATGTATCATATGAACGGCAATACAGAGACTAACTAGTGCCAATCTGCAATAAACACGGTGGAACCCTGCACATATGTATGGCCACAGCTTTGAGACAATCATTTGATGATATTCCTGCGCTAGGCAACTAATTTGCCACATGGGTGTCATTAAAATGTTTCCCCGAGTTTGAACACTAGTGATTTATTGTTTTTACACTGTCTTAGAGTATTTTACTTTGAAAGTTTTTATATTGTAATAATATAATTACTCCGGTGGGAACCACCTTCTATTGATGAGGTAGCGTTTCGTTTCACATCCACACTGCTCTGTGTTCACACAGTAAATATTCCACAAAGCACAAGAGGAAGTCTCTCATCTCGCATGGAAGATTGTTAAGACCAAACACTGATTCTTCAACATGCAATGATCGTGAAAAACATTCGCTTTCATGGAGGAGTGAGAGTTCAGATTTTCAAAGGTGGGCTAAATCGGATAATATCAATAATAAGATGTAATACCGATGTTATCTAAACGTTGGAGGGAATATCATAACATAGTGCATTGGTACAAAGCACCACACTGCCGATGACGCATGTTCCTCATGACTTGCCCTACACTGCCACACACACACATGTACCCCATGACTTGCCCTACACTGTCACACACACACGTTTCCCATGACTTGCCCTACACTGCCACACTCACACATGTACCCCATGACTTGCCCTACACTGTCACACACACACATGTACCCCAGGACTTGCCCTACACTGCCACACACACACATGTACCCCATGACTTGCCCTACACTGTCACACACACACATGTACCCCATGACTTGCCCTACACTGTCACACACACACATGTACCCCATGACTTGCCCTACACTGTCACACTCACACATGTACCCCATGACTTGCCCTACACTGTCACACACACACATGTACCCCATGACTTGTCCTGCACTGCCACACTCACACATGTACCCCATGACTTGCCCTACACTGTCACACACACACACACACACACACATGTTTCCCATGACTTGCCCTACACTGCCACACTCACACATGTACCCCATGACTTGCCCTACACTGCCACACACACACACACACACTCACACATGTACCCCATGACTTGCCCTACACTGCCACACAGACACACGTATCCCATGACTAGCCCTACACTGTCCCACACACACACGTATCCCATGACTCCTCCTACACTGCCACACAGACACATGTATCCCATGACTCGTCCTACAGTGCCACACACACACACACACACACACACAAACACATGTATCCCATGACTCGTCCTACACTGCTACACAGACACACGTATCCCATGACTCGCCCTACACTGTCACACACACACACGTGTATCCCATGACTTGCCCTACACACACACACTCACACATGTACCCCATGACTTGCCCTACACTGCCACACAGACACACGTATCCCATGACTCGCCCTACACTGTCACACACACACATGTAACCTATGACTTGCCCTACACTGCCACACACACACACACACAGATGTGTAACTCATGACTTGCCATACTCTGCCACACACACACACACATGTTCACCATGACTTGCCCTACACTGCCACACACACACATACATGTATCCCATGACTTGCCCAAAACTGTTACACACACACACACTTGTATCCACTTGTATCCCCCCCCCCCCCACACACACACACACACATGTACCCTACACTACCACACTCACACATGTATCCCATGACTTGCACTACACTGTCACACACACACACACACACACACGTATCCTATGACTCCTCCTACACTGCCACACAGACACATGTATCCCATGACTCGTCCTACACTGCCACACACACACATGTATCCCATGACTCGCCCTACACTGTCTCTCACACACACACACACACACACACACACACACACACACACACACACACACACACACACACACACACACACACACACACACACACACACACACACACATGTACCCCATGACTTGCCCTACACTGCCACACAGACACACGTATCCCATGACTAGCCCTACACTGTCCCACACACACACGTATCCCATGACTCCTCCTACACTGCCACACAGACACATGTATCCCATGACTCGTCCTACAGTGCCACACACACACACACACACACACACAAACACATGTATCCCATGACTCGCCCTACACTGTCACACAGACACACGTATCCCATGACTCGCCCTACACTGTCACACACACACACGTGTATCCCATGACTTGCCCTACACACACACACTCACACATGTACCCCATGACTTGCCCTACACTGCCACACAGACACACGTATCCCATGACTCGCCCTACACTGTCACACACACACATGTAACCTATGACTTGCCCTACACTGCCACACACACACACACACAGATGTGTAACTCATGACTTGCCATACTCTGCCACACACACACACACATGTTCACCATGACTTGCCCTACACTGCCACACACACACATACATGTATCCCATGACTTGCCCAAAACTGTTACACACACACACACACTTGTATCCACTTGTATCCCCCCCCCCCCCCACACACACACATGTACCCTACACTACCACACTCACACATGTATCCCATGACTTGCACTACACTGTCACACACACACACACACACACGTATCCTATGACTCCTCCTACACTGCCACACAGACACATGTATCCCATGACTCGTCCTACACTGCCACACACACACATGTATCCCATGACTCGCCCTACACTGTCTCACACTCACACACACACACACACACACACACACACACACACACACACACACACACACACACACACACACACACACACACACACACACACACACACACACACACACACACACACACACACACACACACACACATGTGTATCCCAGGACTAACATATTTCCATATATATTAACTTGGGTATTCTGTAAGAGAATCTTAAGTATGTAAATGGAATATAATTTATTTCTGTGAATGCATGGTCCCTGTTCATTTCAAGCCATTCATATACGATTTGGACGATTCGCATTGGGACATTTTCTGTAAATTGGAAACTTAGGTAGCTAAGTGATGTATGAATTAAATGTTAGTAAGTGAATTCGTCTTTTACCTTCGGTGGTGCCCCCTGCAAATTCACCTTAACTACTAGCTGTACTAAAACATCTGAAACTCAACTTGAAATGGCAAAATTTGTCAAAATATCAAGCCTGCGTCCAAGAAATTGATTTGTATATTTGCTGAAATAAATAACATTTACATTATGATCGGTTTTTTTGCACAGCTTTATGGTTGCCATCTTGAATATGTTACGCATAGGTCCATTTCATAAAAAGTTCTAAAATCGACTCGAGCATTATGCTGTGAACCTTTTATATGCATACAAAGTGAGTGATATCAGGGTTGTCAAGAGGTATTCTACATGATTGTCCAAAAGTAGATCAATAATCAGCCTGCATCAAATTATGGTGTTTATATATGGTTTCCTATGGCATATAACACATCAAGGTCGGTGAATAACACACAAGATGACAAGCCAAATCCTGAGCATACACCCAAGCGTTGTTCCGATGTAGCTAAGCCGAGAATGCAATATTAGGTATCCTACTCTGACATTATAAGAGTAAATTTGTCCCAAATTGTGCAAAAGATTTTCACCTGGTAACATCACTTGTTAAGTAAGTACTTCAAGAGATGTACTGGAACACGTGTTAGACGATTATAGTGGAATCAGGCACACGTACCTAGAACATATACCGGATTAAAGGTTTCTGCGAGAAAAAAATAGTTTTGTCGGGATATATGACATTCGATTTGCCATGGGTTGGTCCATATTTACTCAATACCAAGTATTGATACCTCATTGGAGAGGTATTTATATATGGATTCCAGTGGTATATCACACTTGAAGATCAGTGGATCACTAGTGAGATGACAGTTCAAAACGTAATCATACCCCCAAGTGATATACAGCAAAACCGGGCGAAAACGCGATATAGGGTACCATACTTTGAAAGGCTGTAACAACAAGTTCGTCCCAACTTTTTTCTTGTTAACATTCAAAATCATGTTTAGTATGTTTATGGGCTTTAAAAAAATTAGGTGGGGTTTGGATGTGTGTGTGTGTGTGTGTGTGTGTGTGTGTGTGGCGGGGGAGGGGGGGGGGTGCTCGTCGGTCATACCTAGCCCACGGCCTATTGTAATATGCAGCTACCAGCCGATTCGTCTCGCATCAAAACACGGGCTGCATGGGTACTCGCGGGCAGGTGACCACGGAGTACGCTGATCACTGTGTTGGATTAACGAGACTGATTAATGAGTGATTTCGGTAATTCGTTGCAAATTAGGTGTGTCGGAGTCGGAGTGCGAGACCGTCGGATTAATGGGTCTAAATAGCACTGATTTAATTGGTTCCCATCATTAGTGTTGGATAAAGCCGATTGTCGGATTAACGAGTGTCGGATTAACGAGACTTGACCGTATGTGTGTTATCTTGACTTAGGAGTTTATTTCTAGGCTATTGGAAAATCTTTCAGGTCATACATACGCAGGAACGCCTTTTCGCGATTCATAAACACATACTTATTATATAGTCTGAATCGTACAATACAGAAATGTATTAACAGATCCTATGCCAAGGAGATGAATGCACTACTCATTACCTTTCTGTCACTGGTGTGATAAAAAAATGTGCTTGTTATGCACTGGCATAAGAATTTGGCTGTCAGGACCCCGGAAGTTATTCGTTTGGTCAAGATATAGTCGAACCTCATTGCGTCTGGAAGAAAGCTCGGGTTATCCGACGTTTGAGACATCAGGGGAATGTTGTGCTTAATTTGAATACATGGGAGTCCCAAATGAGTTCGAGACAGCCGGGTATTCGACACATCCAGGTTCGACACTACGAATTTCGACTATATGTAATTTTTAGATAGATTGTACATATGCTTTCGAGGTTATGATTACACAATGTGATGGTATATTCAATGATATCAATTCAATGTATCTTAGTCAACTGCATTTCTTGCAACACTTTCGCGTCCATTAGGCACAAGGCACTCTTGCCATGTGAATGAATTCAAAATAGTATATAACTAGTGTGTCAAAACAAAAAACAAGAAGGGCCGATAACTCTTGTCTGGTTGTACAACCACTGGTGAAACCTTACTTGTCCTTTAAACATTATTTACTTAACCGAATAATATTGCATCGTGCATGCTAAAAAAAGAACCTGTTGACATATTTTTAAACAAGCTAAACTAACTTGAACTTAAAACAAATATCAGAATTGAAACTAAAAATAACTTCTTGAACCCCTGACCTGACTATTTGATGACAGGGAATTAATAATTAACTGGAGACTACTAATAACATTATCCTGAGTTGTATGAAACTATCTGCATAAGAAATAGATTTAGAAAATGCAAAGGAACCAACTTCAATCATCGGTAATCAAACCACGACTAAAAACATGTTGTAATTATGTCAGTGGAATGAGACAAAATAAAATATAAAATAATCAGTACATATCAATCCCTGAAAGTGGTTAAGAAAGGTGATATGTTATTTAGGACATCAAATTGAAAGCCTAATAAAAGTTGGTTGTTCTATTATCAGTTTTCACATTCTACATCTTCTCTGCGAACAACCCAAACAGGGTCACTGTAGACTGTAGAGTATTAATTGTGTTCTCAAACCCCGAAATTAATATTGTAATAATATTTCTATTCCTGTGATTGTTAATAAATATTGCATTTTCATGTTCTCTCGTGACATTTCTTATTCTAAAAGAATATTTCTTTTCAATATTTTCGGAAATTGAGATGGTTTAGAAACGTAACTCACATTGACTAACATAACATGCTAATTAAGAGCAATCTTGAAAGTATCAATTCATCTAATTCAATCAGTCTAATCGGTGTAAATACAACAGAAGCATCAGTGTAGAACAGTTCATAATATCAATGTCACACACATATGTCACTCTTGTTTAAATAAGCAGGTACTGGTGTTATATGATGTGTTTAGTGATGAAATACGGTGTTCATCTGAACGTGCTGAAACATACTTTCAGTTCAATGGAGTGAAATAACAAGCCTTTCAATCGGTTGAAACTGTTTGTTCAAACCACTTAACCACTCAACAATCAACAATGTAAGATCACAATGAGAAATAAATAATCACATCTTATTATTGTTTTAAACGGATATGTGTGCATAACACTTCTACCAGATTCACAGTGAAACATACAGGGAACACACGAGGAGGTATAAGTGTAACCATGTGAATTTTACAACAGTCATAGTGTCGTTCTGTTAAAGTAATCAGTCTCATTAGTTTATACATTATATAAATATATTTAGGTACCGTTTAAGTGTTATCTGTTTCTGTACATTATATAAAGTCGACATGTAATGAACTGTAGACTGAACAATCACTGGCCGTACATCAATTGAGTGTGTATTCATTTCTGACATAATTATATTGGTACAGAAAAGTAAATATCAGTTTGGTAAAATATTTTTTCAAAATTTGCAGATCAAAACTGTATTTCACTTTAAATATGCGCACATCCTCTAGTAATAATTCAGTAAAATGAATACAGCTCAGGCTCTCGCCAGTCACGGGAGAATTAGGAGAGTTTTAATATTTTATAATATGTAGATTTCGAATCGACATGACGATTATGGATTGATGTTCAACCGCTGGACATGTGGTTTTCAAAAGCATCAAGCAGGAGATTCATAGGTTAATATAATCGTATTCTTACAGCTGTATGCACGGGCAACTTCAGACGCAAACTAACCAATGACGAACGTCAAGAGAGTACAGGACATGTGCAGTGACACCTCGCGAGTCCGGATTGCCTGGGAACATCTAGAAATCACAAGCGAAGTTTGGAAATCCGGAACTTGGCCGGCGCCTGAATAACAGGGTTCACACCAAATATTTATACAGAACAACTTTTAAGAAAGGCGGAATGAGTTCTGTACTGTAACGGAAATGTAGATAAAGACAGCGGAGGCCATGCTTGATATTGCTTTTATATGAGTCTTGAAGAAGCAGTTACAGGAAGACTTAAGACATCAATGAGGTCATGGTATTCTGGAAAACGTTATCTCGGGTACGGCTCACAAATTGTCATACCTTCTTTATACTTTCTAACAGTTTTACCACTTACATACTATGCAGAGTCATCTAAAGCATCATTTCATAAATTGTTTTAAGATCCTTGCGTGTTTCCATCTTATCACGAAAATGTTAATATTTTGACTTTCGACTACCCATTCAAACAGTAAGATGGAAAGATGGAATAACATCGATACACGACAATGACCTACAGTTATAGGTGATGAATACCAATATTTATTTCTATGGGACTACTTTTGACGACATAAGGAATCATACATATCTGCATATTTTAAAAACAAAATGCATTAATCTCATGGAATAAGTGTATGTGAAACAGGCCTCATCAAAAGCAAATTTCCTCATCAGTTGACCTCAACATTCTGTGTATGTAGTCTTGGTTTGAAGACAAGTTATGTTGTATTAGTAACACGGAACTGTTGCAGCATCAGTAAACAATGAATACACTGGAGTCGCATCATTCTTCTGTCGGCGCTGTATTGTAATTGAGTGCTTGAGTTGTGGTGAGTAAATTGAAGCTTCACCATGGTCGGAAGGATACACAGCGCTAACGGTCATACTCATCGTCGGGCAACGATGATAGGGCATCAACGACGTGATCATTACTGCCTGCAACTACAGATTGAGTGAGTACCGTTTTACGCCGCTTCGGGAATAGGCCAGAAATATTACGGCGGCCGTGGGACACCAGAAAAGGGCTTCACAACCAATTCAGGTGTAGTCGTGTCACCATGTGTTGTTACGCACGATGTATGATCAGTTTGGTGAATAAAGATGGATATGGTACACAAATATTATTATTTGCATAAACATGTTTATGAACATAACAGTATATTGCATAAATGTCAGTTCATATTCCTTCACATCCAACTTTCGTTTTACTTATACATGTAGTGGAAGGCATGATATATTGTGACATATATTGTAAGGTGTTTGCATGGGATACATCGTGACACAGTTCAAACTATATATGTTGTAACACCTATGTTTTTGCATGGGATATGTTGTAACAACAGTTGTTTGCATGGGATTCATCGTGACATAAGTTGTCGCATTGAATATGCTATAACGGCATTTTTTTATTGGAAAACATCATGACAACGGGTATTCGCATGAGATACATTTTAACACCAGGTGTTCGCATTGGGTACATCGTGACACAGCGGGGTGTCGTAACATCCTTACTTACAGCCTCATACCAGGCTCTGAAGACGACTAAAGATACCACATAGCAATCATTTCTTTCTGCAAACGGACAGCAGATTAGGTTTGAGGACATTCGAGTACATATGGTAGCGGAGATTAGTGGCTATAAATATTTCATAAACACGTGTGACGCACTCACATGCATGTTTATATGATATTTGTACGCGCTAAATGGCAATATCAACATACTTCTGGTTGATATGGTTGGTAACTGACACAATTGTGTCAATAAACTTTATAAGGGAGCGTCATGTACCACACAGTGACATTTCGGGATTTTCAAATCCCATTCTTTGTGTTCACTAAAACCATTTAACGCATGCATAAATGTTACCACTTTTATTTTTCCTAATGCATCTTTCCATAAACATGAAACTGCAGATAGCATGATACTTCATAACACAATATGTACTTGCCTAGAGTGAGAAGTGTCAGGCAGGTAATCCCTTGTACCAACATCCGGGGCATCACCAGCGTTGTAGCATCAGCGTCGTCGCACTTGCCCCTCTCGACTACACTGCCGAGCAGCTACACGGTGATGATCCACACCGCTCGTGTCCAGGGCGGGTCTATTATTGGATGAAACCGACAGGCAATGTAGAGGTATTGTTGATCACCGCTGTTGGTGGGCAAGGTTATTATTTGGCAAGGTTGTTTGGAATTACTATTGATTATCTGATGCTGGAAGTGAGATTGTTGATATTTGTATGATGATATTGTGAACTATCATCATTCCACCTTGATTGTGTCTGCAAGAATGAGCATCATAATTCATATTCTCGTAGTTGATGGGTACATATCTGGTTCAGGGATGATATTGCAATGCATACATACAACTGAACTATTCAAATGTTTATCATTCCACATAAAACCTCCCTTGGTAATATCAAACACCGCCGTAGCCAGCCGTGGGCAGTTGCCCCCCCCCCCCCCCCCCCCCCCTCCCCCCTCTGGATCTTTTTTAGAAAACATTTTTCCTTGTGAAAGTTAACTTGAATAAGAAATGAATAATCTTATTTTCCCCACCTGTCAAAAAAAGTTAACTACGGCCTTGTCAAATAAATATTTAGAATGAAATCATACTATAACATTGCTATCCGACGGTACACACACACGCGCGCGCGCATACGCACGCACGACGTGGTGGAGGTTTGTGGGCTGTGTGTTGTATGTTGGTCCTATTGCGTATCTCAAATGCATACTAACAGGAAGAATTACGATATAGCGAATTACACTTCCTATGACTGCAATATGGGATATTTGTAACTGTTCTTCAGATAAATATCAATCACCATAGTCACATGGTTGACCAATGTGTCAAGAACGTCTGTTCTTGTCATCCAGTATATCAATCATTCCAAAACAGCTGGCTAAGAATAGAGAGAACGCTGATGTTCCGGTGATTGATGGCTTTGGCTTAATGATGCTTTGACAAGGGGCATGCCAAGGTGAGTTTAAGAATGCCTCCTAACTGCATTCACTATAGAAACCTTAGGTCAGGCGAACGTGCCTAAAAAAATAAAATATAGCCTTCTGCTGTATTTAACTGTAAAAATCTATTTATATGTTGTTCAATCACATGACTGACAATAGTAATAATGATGATGACAATATTTGTTTTGGAACAGGCCTGTACACAGCCTCAGACCTATCCAGGCCAAATATGCTGACCTCGCTTTCGAAATGTCTCGCTTGCATCCCAAGTACCAAGTTGTCTGACTCCCAATTCTTCTCTGTTGACTGACATTGGGAGAGTGCCCGGGTTTGCTGCCAGGAATATAGGCCTTCTGGAAAAAGTTCTGGGTGAATTTGACTAGGCAGCGCTTCCTGGGAGAAGTCACATTCACTGTCTGGGCTGCGTGTAGACGGGGCAAGGGCCCTGAGTTGTTGATGACTGCCAGGATCACCATAACCCTCTTTGCTGGATTATTTTCTATTTCAATCGGAAAATAACAACAGCAACAACAACAACAACAATGATAATAATAAAAATGATGATGATGATGACGACATTAACAACAGCAAAAACAAAAACAAAAACAACAACAACAACAACAACAACAACAATAATAATAATAATAATAATAATAATAATAATAATAATAATAATAAAAAAAGACGAGTTTTGGGAAATGAGAAATAGCAACTGTGATTTTCAACCATGTAAAGTTTATCCTCACTGCTCGGGGTATTTCGAAACATATGGTTGTTCGAGACAGCTGTGCTGAAATGAAACACGCCAAACTTTGTGTGATGCAGATAAACAGTGTCAGAGTGTCACATGATACATCACGAATAATCGACATCGCAGAACACCTTGCCCTGATTACTGATTATGTACACAAAACGTGCCTGTGATAAGCAATTAAATCTACCGTCATGCATTCACAGAGCGGTTATGTGGTCGCCATTATTCCTTGATCAGAGACCTTCGCATACTGGGTAATTAACGCGTGAGTAGATTTATCAGATCTAGATTAGATTAAACCCTGACTGAAAATGATTATATCCCCTTTAGCGTGATAACGGTGTATCAGTTTACCTGCCATGTTACTTATTGAAACACGTTCATTATAAAGTGGTGTATCTCAAGTTTATATTTCAAAATTGACTTTCACTTTGTGTCAGTTCATTAGAGTAGGAACCGTCATAGAATGTGGGCCAAACTTTATTTTATACTTCGACGGCTGTAGATCTAGACACCATTCCACGTAGTTTGTGTGTCCTCCTGTTTACACGGACAGTCGCACAACAACCAGCTCTATCGCGGAATAAATTAGTTCCTTAAAATGAGAGGTGACACGTGACGCGCATACATGCTCAGATTGTTCAAGAGTAACATTGTTTGTACTTTAGTTGTAACAAATAGATACACATTATATCATCTTTACATGAGAAAGACCTGACAAGAACTATCTCACCAGTCACTATCTCAGTCACATTGACACCAACTCCTGGACGTCAAAACGCGATGGACGTGACGGGGAGATTTCCGAAGTTGTTATGTTGAAATGTTGATTAGTATTCAAATAGATACTGAAGCAGATGCATAGTTTGCTGTATACCGTCACTGTCACTACCGACACAGAACAAGTGGATAATACGATAGTTTGAATGTGAATTTCTTCGTTTTGTTCAATAGGTTACGTCGCAGCGAGAATATTCGTGAACGGGCATGGAATTAAACTCTCTGACCTTTCCCATTGTATGCCTAAATCGCTGAGTTCAAGATTAAAGGGTCTAAATGGAACAATGCTTCTATATTTTGTCGTATTAGGGAATTCCTTGGGGTTGTCCATGAGTGTTTAAGTCATTTTAAGAATACAGTCTCCCGAAAAACGCATGAACGTCTAAATGTGCCCTTCATATGCTAGTGAAATTTAGATTCGTGGTCATGTGACCGACCTCTCGTCCAATGCAAAAGCCGTATGTCATTAAACAATTGTACTTTATTTGTTCCTGTAAACTTCAGTTCATAATTAGTAACCGACCATTACTTTGAAGGCAATGATCCACCACAGATTAAACTGGACATTTGCCCCAGTGTCACCTTTACTTGTCTGTGTAACCGATACTTGTCTGTGTACCCTATACTTCTCTGTGTCACCTATACTTGTTTGTGTAACCTATACGTGTCTGTCTAACCCAAACGTGTCTGTGTACCCTATACTTGTCCGTTTAACCCAGACGTGTCTGTGTACCCTATACTTCTTTGTGTCACCAATACTTGTTTGTGAAACCCATACTTGTCTATCTAACCCATACGTGTCTGTGTAACCTATACGTGTCTATTTAACCCATACTTGTCTGTGTACCCTATACTTGTCCGTTTAACCCATACGTGTCTGTGTACCCTATACTTCTCTGTGTCACCTATACTTGTCTGTGTAACCTATACGTGTCTATTTAACCCATATTTGTCTATCTAACCCATGGTTGTCTGTGCAACCTATACGTGCCTACTTAACCCATACTTGGCTATCTAACCCATACTTGTCTGTGTAACCTATACGTGTCTATTTAACCCATACTTGTCTATTTAACCCATACTTGTCTGTGTAACCTATACGTGTCTATTTAACCCATACTTGTCTATCTTAGCCATGGTTGTCTGTGTAACCTATACGTGTCTGTTTAACCCATACTAGTCTGCGTACCCTATACTTCTCTGTGCCACCTATACTTGTTTGTGTAACCCATACGTGTCTATCTAACCCATACTTGTCTGTGTAACCTATACGTGTCTATTTAACCCATACTTGTCTATCTAACCCATACGTGTCTGTGTAACCTATACGTGTCTGTGTAACCTATACTTCTCTGTGTCACCTATACTAGTCTGTCTAACCCATACGTGTCTGTGTAACCTATACTTCTCTGTGTAACCCATACGTGTCTGTGTACCCCATACGTGTCTGTGTAACCCATACGTGTCTGTGTAACCTATACTTGTCAGTGTAACCCATACGTGTCTGTGTACCCCATCATTGTCTGTCTAACCCATACATGTGTGTGTCACGTATACTTGTCTGTGTAACCCATACGTGTCTGCATCATTGTCTGTCTAACCCATACGTGTCTGCATAACCAATACATGTGTAACTCATACGTGTCTGTGTAACATATATTTGTCTGTGTAACCCATTCGTGTCTGTGTGCCCTATACTTGTCTGTGTAACCGACACGTGTCTGTGTGCCCTATACTTGTCTGTGTACCCTATACTTCTCTGTGTAACCCATACGTGTCTGTGTACACTGTACTTCTCTGTGTACCCCATTCTTATCTGTCTAACTCCTACGTCTCTGTGTAACCCATACGTGCTTGTAACCTATACGTGTCTGTGTACCCCATCCTTATCTGTCTAACCCGTTTGTGTCTGTGTAACACATACGTGTCTGTGTACCCTATACATGTCTGTCTAACCCATACGTGTCTGTGTAATCCACACGTGTCTGTGTGCCCATACTTGTCTGTGTAACCCATACATGTGTAACCTATACTTGTCTCTCTAACCCATACGTTTCTATGTAACCCATACTTGTCTGTGTAACCCATACATGTGTAACCTATACTTGTCTCTCTAACCCATACGTGTCTATGTAACCTATACTTGTCTGTGTAACCCATACGTGTCTGTGTACCCCGTCCTTATCTGTCTAACCCGTTTGTGTCTGTGTAACACATACGTGTCTGTGTACCCTATACATGTCTGTCTAACCCATACGTGTCTGTGTAATCCACACGTGTCTGTGTGCCCTATACTTGTCTGTGTAACCCATACATGTGTAACCTATACTTGTCTCTCTAACCCATACGTTTCTATGTAACCCATACTTGTCTGTGTAACCCATACATGTGTCACCTATACTTGTCTGTGTAACCCATACTTATCTGTGTGCCCTATACGTGTCTGTTTAATCCACACGTGTCTGTGTGCCCTATACTTGTCTGTGTAACCCACACGTGTCTGTGTGCGCTATACTTGTCTGTGTAACAGACACGTGTCTGTGTGCCCTATACTTGTCTGTCTAACCCATACGTGTCTGTGTAACCCATACGTGTCTGTGTACCCTATACATGTCTGTCTAACCCATACGTGTCTGTGTAATCCACACGTGTCTGTGTGCTATATACTTGTTTGTGTAACCCATACATGTGTAACCTATACTTGTCTGTGTAACCCATACTTGTCTGTGTAACCCATACATGTGTCACCCATACATGTATAACCTATACTTGTCTGTGTAACCCATTCTTGCCTGTGTACCCTACACGTGTCTGTGTAACCCATACATGTGTCACCCATACTTGTCTGTGTAACCCATACATGTGTCACCCATACTTGTCAGTGTAACCCATACATGTGTCACCTATACTTGTCTGTGTAACCCATTCATGTGTCACCAATATTTGTCTGTGTAACCCATACATGTGTCACCCATACTTGTCAGTGTAACCCATACACGTGTAACCTATACTTGTCTGTGTAATCCATACATGTGCCACCCATACTTGTCAGTGTAACCCATACACGTGTAACCTATACTTGTCTGTGTAACCCATTCATGTGTCACCAATACTTGTCTGTGTAACCCGTACATGTGTAACCCTTACTTGTCTGTGTAACCCATACATGTGTCACCCATACTTGTCAGTGTAACCAATACATGTGTCACCCATACTTGTCTGTCTAACCCATACTTGTCTGTCTGTCTGTCTGTCTGTCTGTGTAACCCATTCATGTGTCACCAATACTTGTCTGTGTAACCCGTACATGTGTAACCCTTACTTGTCTGTGTAACCCATACATGTGTCACCCATACTTGTCAGTGTAACCAATACATGTGTCACCCATACTTGTCTGTCTGTCTGTCTGTCTGTCTGTCTGTGTAACCCATTCATGTGTCACCAATACTTGTCTGTGTAACCCGTACATGTGTAACCCTTACTTGTCTGTGTAACCCATACATGTGTCACCCATACTTGTCTGTGTAACCCATACATGTGTCACCCATACTTGTGTCACCTATACTTGTCTGTGTAACCTATACTTGTCTGTGTAACCCATACATGTGTCACCCATATTTGTCTGTGTAACCCATACATGTGTCACCCATACTTGTCAGTGTAACCCATACATGTGTAACCCTTACTTGTCTGTGTAACCCATACATGTGTCACCCATACTTGTCTGTGTAACCCATACATGTGTCACCCATACATGTGTCACCTATACTTGTCTGTGTAACCCATACATGTGTCACCTATACTTGTCTGTGTAACCCATACTTGTCTGTGTAACCCATACATGTGTCACCCATACTTGTCTGTGTAACCCATACATGTGTCACCCATACTTGTCAGTGTAACCCATACATGTGTAACCCATACTTGTCTGTGTAACCTATACATGTGTCACCCGTACTTGTCTGTGTAACCCATACATGTGTCGACCATACATGTGTCACCTATACTTGTCAGTGTAACCCATACATGTGTCACCCATACTTGTCAGTGTAACCCATACATGTGTCACCCATATTTGTCTGTGTAACCCATACATGTGTCACCCATACTTGTCAGTGTAACCCATACATGTGTCACCCATACTTGTCAGTGTAACCCATACATGTGTCACCTATACTTGTCTGTGTAACCCATACATGTGTCACCCATACTTGTCTGTGTAACCCATACATGTGTCACCCATACTTGTCTGTGTAACCCATACATGTGTCACCTATACTTGTCAGTGTAACCCATACATGTGTCACCCATACTTGTCAGTGTAACCCATACATGTGTCACCCATACTTGTCAGTGTAACCCATACATGTGTCACCCATACTTGTCAGTGTAACCCATACATGTGTCACCCGTACTTGTCTATCTAACCTATACTTGTCTGTGTAACCTATACTTGTCAGTGTAACCCATACATGTGTCACCTATACTTGTCTGTGTAACCCATACATGTGTCACCCATACTTGTCAGTGTAACCCATACATGTGTCACCCGTACTTGTCTATCTAACCTATACTTGTCTGTGTAACCTATACTTGTCAGTGTAACCCATACATGTGTCACCCATACTTGTCAGTGTAACCCATACATGTGTCACCCATACTTGTCAGTGTAACCCATACATGTGTCACCCATACTTGTCTGTGTAACCCATACATGTGTAACCCATACTTGTCTGTGTAACCCATACATGTGTCACCTATACTTGTCTGTGTAACCCATACATGTGTCACCCATACTTGTCTGTGTAACCCATACATGTGTCACCCATACTTGTCTGTGTAACCCATACATGTGTCACCTATACTTGTCTGTGTAACCCATACATGTGTCACCTATACTTGTCTGTGTAACCCATACATGTGTCACCCATACTTGTCAGTGTAACCCATACATGTGTCACCCATACTTGTCAGTGTAACCAATACATGTGTCACCCATACTTGTCAGTGTAACCCATACATGTGTCACCCATACTTGTCAGTGTAACCCATACATGTGTCACCCATACTTGTCAGTGTAACCCATACGTGTGTCACCCATACTTGTCTATCTAACCCATACTTGTCTGTGTAACCCATACATGTGTCACCTATACTTGTCTGTGTAACCTATACTTGTCAGTGTAACCCATACATATGTTACCCATACTTGTCTGTGTAACCCATACTTGTCAGTGTAACCCATACATGTGTAACCCATACTTGTCAGTGTAACCCATACATGTGTCAGCCATACATGTGTCACCTATACTTGTCTGTGTAACCCATACATGTGTCACCTATACTTGTCTGCCTAACCCATACTCTGTCTGTGTAAGCTTTACTTGTCTGTGTAACCTATATGTGTTTGTCTAACCCATACGTGTCTGTCTTACCCATACGTGTCTGTGTAACCTATACGTGTCTGCCTAACCCATACGTGTCTGTGTAACCTATACGTGTCTGTGTAGCCTATTCGTGTCAGTCTGACCCATCTGTGTAACCTATACGTGTCTGTGTAGCCTATTCGTGTCAGTCTGACCCATCTGTGTAACCTATACGTGTCTGTGTAGCCTATTCGTGTCAGTCTGACCCATCTGTGTAACCTATACGTGTCTGTGTAGCCTATTCGTGTCAGTCTGACCCATCTGTGTAACCTATACGTGTCTGTGTAGCCTATACGTGTCAGTCTGACCCATCTGTGTAACCTATACGTGTCTGTGTAGCCTATTCGTGTCAGTCTGACCCATCTGTGTAACCTATACGTGTCTGTGTAGCCTATTCGTGTCAGTCTGACCCATCTGTGTAACCTATACGTGTCTGTGTAGCCTATACGTGTCAGTCTGACCCATCTGTGTAACCTATACGTGTCTGTGTAGCCTATACGTGTCAGTCTGACCCATCTGTGTAACCTATACGTGTCTGTGTAGCCTATTCGTGTCAGTCTGACCCATCTGTGTAACCTATACGTGTCTGTGTAGCCTATTCGTGTCAGTCTGACCCATCTGTGTAACCTATACGTGTCTGTGTAGCCTATACGTGTCAGTCTGACCCATCTGTGTAACCTATACGTGTCTGTGTAGCCTATTCGTGTCAGTCTGACCCATCTGTGTAACCTATACGTGTCTGTGTAGCCTATTCGTGTCAGTCTGACCCATCTGTGTAACCTATACGTGTCTGTGTAACCTATACGTGTCTGTGTAACCTATACGTGTCTGTGTAACCCATACGTGTCTGTGTAACCTATACGCGTCTGTGTAGCCTATACGTGTCAGTCTGACCCATCTGTGTAACCTATACGTGTCTGTGTAACCTATACGTGTCTGTGTAACCTATACGTGTCTGTGTAACCTATACGCGTCTGTGTAGCCTATTCGTGTCAGTCTGACCCATCTGTGTAACCTATACGCGTCCTTGTACCCCATTCTTGTTTGTGTACCCATTACGTGCCGTAAGAGAGAATGGATTGTGTTGTCGGGCTTGATGAATTGGAATGTTGTGTGTCATTGTTTCTGGAAACCGTGAGACTTTGGTCATAATATTACATCACTGGTTCGTCTGGTGAAAAGTCTATTACTTGCAGGCTGCCGAGATATGGCCGATATATTGCTGAGTGCAACACACGCTCACTCACTATTACCACATGAGCAACTTTAGTGATGTTCTCTATGTAGTCAATATTCTCTGGCGTACGTTGTTTTGGCTGATGTTTCCTTTAGCTGAGCATTAATCGCGCAAATGGATATACATTTCTGCGATTTGATTTAAGTAACGTAAAAAAACTCATTGTTAGTCATTATGTTGTATTTGTTTTGCGGACGATGTGTTCTCTTCCCTAAAAATGCTTTTATATGCATATATGTTCTTATATGCATTGTAGATGAAAGCTGACACCATTTCATTTACATAAAGCTTTAATACTCTGTCAAAAATTCAATGTCCGCCCGAAGAACATAACATACAAAAATAACATAAAGCATTGATAGCCGATTTCATATGTGACCAAGTACAGCACACATTGTCTATTTTCATGTTTAATACCCAAAATAAACACTTTTGTGTCTCACTTATCGGACGGTGTCGGCCTACATTTGATATTTAGGAGGAAAACTCATGGTGGCGCTCCCGGGAGAAGTGAGGGATTAGACACGGTTCATTGACACGGGACGTGGCGCTCCCGGTACCTGGCAAACGAAGGAGTACCGCTCATAAGCAGTGCCGTAGCCAGCCGGGGGGCAGGGCTACACATACGGAGGTATGGAAGTTCTTATCACTAAACATTAACTTTTGATAGTACTTACAAAATTCAAAAATAACAAACAGCCAGGATCCAGTCCTATGAAATGCTTTTAATGTTTCGGCTAGACCTCGGTGATTTCCTATTACGATCCATAAATTATAACTATAAGGTTAATGAATTGTTTGTGACACAAAAACAATGGTAAATTACTTGTATACCCAAAAAGGGAGAAACCCACACAGTTTTGTTTTAAAAATGGCCCCGTACATTGCTTTTGAATTCAACGTATAAGCTGTTACCATCTATTATTGCAGAATGTTTTTTTAAAGAAAGTTCCTCCTGAACTGATAGAAGATCAAACTGGATTGATGGCAGGTAGATATATTGGTGACAACATACGTATGTTATATGATATTTAACTTTATACAGAAAAATCAGCAGATCCCAGGAATGTTACTGCTAATCTATTTTGATAGGCCTTTGGTTCTGTCTCTTTGTCATTAATATTTAATACTCTAAAGTTCTTTGGATTTAGGCAAAGCATCTTAAAATGGGTTTCAATATTGAATAAAGACATAAAATCTAGTCTTAACATAAATGGTAAGATGTGGCCATGGATAATTGTTGGTCGCGGCTTCCTCTGGGATAAGAAACCTGATAGAAGGAGCCACAGCCTGCAGGCTTTTGCTGAAGGAGGACATGGAATGATAAAAAATATGTATCTTGGTTTATATGGCTGCATTGAAAGTAACCTGGATTTTAAAAAAAATGCTTAGTGTTACTTCTGAAAATATATGGAATCAGCTGCTGACTAAAGTACTTCCAAATTGATTAAATTTAACATTTTTCTAAAATGACTATCCACTAAAGGTAACCGGAAATATTGCAAATTGCTTTTGGAAAGATTGTTTTGAAGCATTTGGCAAATACACCAACAAAGTTACACCAAACAACTACGAAGAAATTTTAAGTGAACCGTTGTTATACAATATTAATAATGTTACTATCGATGGCAAATCTTGTACAGTAAAGTATTCTATGAATTGAAATAAATAAAATTTCCTGTTTGCTGAATGAAGAATGGGATTTTATTACATTTAGGCAAGTCTGAGACAGATGCCAGAGAATCACCTTTTCATCCTTTTTATCAGGCTACATATATGAAAAATATATTCTTAGGAAACACAATGAAAATAAACTAGAGATTCTTGAAAAGTAGGAAGAAGAAATGTCAGTTATGGTGACTTGGACGAATACTTTAATTAAGATGGATGCAGTTCCGGTTACTACACATAATTTTACCGGTGAACACATGTTTGAAAAAAAAAATTATCGAAAGGAATCTTTGTACATTCTATAAGGCAGATCCTGAATCTATTGTTCACCTTTTCTTGGAATATAGAGAAGTTGAATGTTTTGGCGATGTGGATTAACTAAGCTGCTTACGTGAAGATGAATCAAACTTGGAATGCAATTTAGTCTTGTTTGTGGGTTCTACTTTTCAATTTGATGAAACTTTTGACTTGATACTCTTGTATGTCAAGTTTCATATGCAGAAGTGTAAAACTCATGACAAGTTTCCTGATATAATTCATTTAAAAAAAACAACTATTGAAATTGAAACGAAAAGGTACTGTAACAAAACTAAATATTGGGAATTTCATATTAAATTTATTTATTTATTTATTTATTTATTTATTTATTTATTTATTTATTTATTTATTTATTTATTTATTTATGATTGTGTGAGCGAATGGACTATATATATTATTATATATATAACAAAACAACAGATTTCAGATTTCAGATTTCTATAGCTATATATAGCTAACGGAATCCCTTGGATTCTGTGTTTGGCATCCCTGGGCTATCTGCTATTGAAATGCGGCGTTCCCGGACCATAAACTGCCGGACAGCGACCACAGCTGGCGATGTTTGTTTGCCAATACAACACCCGACACCCAACAAGGAGCGGGTACCATCGGATCACAGCGTTAAGCTAATGGTGGTACACAATCTGGTTGTAAAAAGTGTTCATTGTATATCTGGAGTATATCTGGACTGTAATCTATTTTATTCAAACTTCCATTGAATGTTGTTTACATGGATGTACCATATGTATAGTGATTCCATCTATGCACACGAAGCTGTGCTTCCAGTGGCTCACACCCTCTCCCACCAGCTGCGTCAGCTATGTGTGTACATTAGTAATAGTCCACATAGAAACGTCATACACATCTGTATTGGTCAATTATATATTTACAATATGTAAGAGTTAAGTATTGTAATCATTAACATGATTATAAGTTCTCATTCAAACAACGTAAAATATGGATAAATGTGTATTTAATGATAATATAGGGGAAGAAACTTTCTTCTTTTTTTATTTAAACCCAAATGTTTTATACATTAGGAGCCAGCGCAGCTCGACAAGATCAATGATCCACATCAGCAAACCCACTCTTCACGATTCGTCAATATCACGACATTACTTTCCAATCTATCCGATTGATGATAACTTTTACTTATAAATGGAAAATAATGGACAATATATCCACAAATGTTAGAGTGTTATTAAAGTAGGCCGTGTTTGGACGTCGTTGGAGATGGAAGATGTTGGGTTGACTGACTGCACATGTCACTGATAATAATGAGATATAATTGATATCAGAGTGATAATGGTAGTAACACATACTCATTCACGTGATTGTCAGCCATTGAATCACGATGAAGCAACAAGCAGCATGGTAAAGCTCGATTGCCGTCGATACCGATGTTTACCGTGTCGACATGGTACAATTCAAATGGACTTTATTTAAAAAATAAAAAATAAAATTGTAACTGACTGGGAATCCCCTAATTTCTGTGGATGACGCATCTTATAAGAAATATTTTCCCAAGAGATTAGGGAGCGCGCGTGCGTATATATATATATATATATATATATATATATATATATATGTGTGTGTGTGTGTGTGTGTGTGTGTGTGTGTGTGTGTGTGTGTGTGTGTGTGTGTGTGTGTGTGTGTGTGTGCGTGCGTGTGTGTGAATGTGTCGGTATGTGCGTGTTTGTGTATGTGTGTATATGCGTGTATGTGTATACGTGTGTGTGTGCGTATATGTGTATGTGTGTGTGTATATATATATGCATATATATATATATATATATATATATATATATATATATATATATGTGTGTGTGTGTGTGTGTGTGTGTGTGTGTGTAGGGACAAATGGAATAAATAAATGTATTGAGGTGAATGGAGATTTTATTGAAAAATAAAAGTGCAAAAGATATTCTGCGACTTGGTCTTATATTAAAGTTGCAAAAACTTATTGAACGCCCCTCGTATGTGTATGTGTGTGTATATGTGTGTGTGTGCGCGCGCAAAGGAAGAGTACAAGTACTCGACCTGTAGTAAACACAGCAGATACCAGTTTGATAAACACCTCATCAAAAGTATCGCACCACCAAATTTTGAAGAGTAATTGTGAATTCATTTTCTCTTTCTAAGGTATTTGAAAAATGTGTATTTAAGCATGTCTACAATTTTTACTTGGATAATGATATCATAACCACTTCACAATCGGGATTCAAACCTGGAGATTCAACTGTTTATCAGTTAACTGAATTATATCACGTGATCTCCAAAGCCTTTGATGATGGAAAGGAAGTTCGCGCCATATATTGTGATATAAGTAAGGCGTTTGATCGTGTCTGGCATGAAGGCGTATTAGTTAAATTAAAGTCAACAGGGATAGGGGATAATCTTCTGGACTGGTTTGGAAGTTATCTTTGTAATAGACAACAGTCTGTAGTAATTAATGGCTATATGTCAAATTATAAACCTGTTCTAGCCGGAGTGCCACAGGGCTCAGTTTTAGGACCTCTGTTATTCCTTATTTATATTCTGACTCATGGGATAATGAGTAATATTAAACCTTTTGCTGATGATACATCTTTATTTCTAATTATTGAAGATCCTGAATCCACAGCCGCTATATTGAATAGTGATTTAGAATGTATAACAAACTGGGCAAGTAAATGGCAGGTTAAATTTAGTCCTTCCAAAACGGAAGCCATGTTATTTTCTACTAAAATTAACCCTAGACCTAAATTACATCTGCGAATGAATGATATTCCTATACCTGAAGTAAGTGATCATAAACATCTAGGACTTGTATTCCAGGAAGATGGAAAATGGCACAAACACATTGAATATATTGTACGTAAAGTGAGCCCATTAATTAATTGTTTGCGTAGCCTGAAATACCGTCTAAACCGAAGAACGCTCGAAACCATGTACAAATCTTTTATTTTACCTATTTTTGATTATTTTGATAATATTTGGGATAATTGTAATAATGAACAAGTAAAACTATTAGAAAATTTACACTTGGATGCTCTACGAACAATATCTGGAGCAGTACGAGGAACCAGTCACAAAAAAACTTTATAGGGAAACGGGTTTATGCTCACTGTCCGACAGATGACATTACCATAAATTATGTATATTTTACAAAATGGTCAATGGGCTAACTCCTTAATATCTATTTTTATGGGTCCCACCTAATATATCCAGCATAACTGGACATAACCTTCGTACTTCTAATGACTTCCAGACCAGTGCAGGACGCTTATCCCAGTATAATCGATCTTTTTTGCCATCTGTTATACAAGCTTGGAATGCACTTGATATTAATATTAGAAATGTAGATTCCTTATCTCGGTTTAAGCAATTAATTTCTGGAGAAACTAAGCTTACTGCAAATTTTACATCTTTTGCTAGTTATGGCCAGCGGCAATGTCAGGTGATTTTATTTAGACTTAGGCTAGGTTGTTGTGATTTAAAATCACATTTATTTGACAGATTTCTGATTGATAATCCCATCTGTCCATGTGGCCTAAATAGAGAAGATGCTTTCCACTTTTTTCTATCTTGTCCACGCTATGCCAAGTTTAGAATTAATAAATACTTTTTTGTTAACCAGCTCAGCATACATACTATACTCCACGGCAATGAAGATTCATCTTCCTCAGACAATGAATACATTATAAAATCAGTTCACAATTACATCATTGAAACAAACCGCCTTACGTAAGGTTTGTGTCAACTTCAGAATATAAAATGCATTTGGTATCTTGCTTTCCATTTTATTTCATGTTGTGTTACTCATAAATGTCTGCTCTATAGACTTCATTACAATCTACATGTATAATGTACAATATTAGGAGAAGCATTAATATAGGCCTTTTTGGCCTGTTTGCTAATCCTTTTTCCATTTTGTAATGCTATTTAATGTAAAATCTGAACATTAATGGAAATAAAATACTGTTTAAATCAAAAGGTGCACTTAGTGTTGACACATCATCTGCCTGTAGAATGGTGGCCACCTTAACTACCAAACGTAAGGGGTTTCTTTAGACAAATTCATGTTTGATGATTGAAAGTTCATGTGTCTTTACGGCGATTAATTTTGAATGAAAGTTCTACTAAGTTGAGGGACTTGCCGAGATCAGAGCGTGTCTGGGAGACCAGTGCCAGTGAGGAGACGGTCCCCGCACAGCGTGCTCTTCCTCTGCACACACACCATAGTGGTTTTGTTGTGTCCATTTTGATAACCATGCACTGCCAAACGCCCTGTCTTCATGGGCGACAAGTCCCGGCCCCACCGAGCACGAACTGTGACTGGCCATCTCCAGAACAACGCTGTTGAGACTTTGCCATGGTCGCCTCGAAGCCCAGCCCGGAATCCAATCGAGCATTTATCAGATCAGTTGGTATATACAAAATGTAGGGTTAGAGCCAACGACCCTCCAGAACAGAATCTCCGAGAATTGATCCAGGCTTTGCTTGAGGAATGGCCACGCATCCATCAGTGAAGGGTGTGATCCGTGTACGGGGTGGCTACACCAGATATTGACTTACACTGTTGATCATTGAACTGTGGCATGGGTACGTTACTGAGACATGTTTGTGTTGATCTGTCCACCTCATTCCTAGCAGTGACCATACTTATACTGCCTCCATTTATCTTCAATTACAGTCCTTGTAGTTGCTGGCGAATAAAGTTGCTTTTTTCTGTGCAAATGCTCATTTCCCCTATTGTAAATAGAATTACCATCATATTGGATAATAAGTGAGACTTTTCATTTCTTTTTGTTTCGCTAGCCAGATTCTTATCCATGTCTTTACTGATTATAAAGAAATATTGCTGGAGCGATACTTTTAACGAGGTATATAATTTTTATGAGTATTTAAAAACAGGAATACATATTAAGCCTCAATATTTCTGTGTGATCCCTTATTATGTCCATAATAATATGTAGTATTAAAAGCAACAGCTGTCGGTGAAGACGTTGCAGCAGTGGTAGTGGTAGCGTCTCAAAGGAATTCTTTGGGAGCATAAAGGACACCATCGAGTATACACGATAAACAACATATAAACAATATGTACAAATAAACAACAAGTACACAATTAGCGGAATACCTGCTCTGACATCACAACGATAAGCGGTAACAATAAGCGGAGTTTTCAGCCCAGGCATACGTGAGGTGAGCAGAGCTCCAGATCAGACATAGATGGGATAAGTAGTGATGGCAGCTCAGACATACATGGGGTGAGTTGCGATTACAGATCAGACATACGAGGGGCGACTGGAGATTACAGCGCAGACATACATGGGGCGAGTGGAGATGACAGCTCAGACACACATGTGGTGAGTGGTGATGATAGCTCAAACATACATGGGGGGAGCGGTAATGACAGTTCAGACATACATGGGGGGAGTGGTAATGACAGTTCAGACATACATGGGGGGAGTGGTAATGACAGCTCAGACATACATGGGGGGAGTGGTAATGACAGTTCAGACATACATGGGGGGAGTGGTAATGACAGTTCAGACATACATGGGGGGAGTGGTAATGACAGCTCAGACATACATGGGGGGAGTGGTAATGACAGCTCAGACATACATGGGGGGAGTGGTAATGACAGCTCAGACATACATGGGGGGAGTGGTAATGACAGCTCAGACATACATGGGGGGAGTGGTAATGACAGTTCAGACATACATGGGGGGAGTGGTAATGACAGTTCAGACATACATGGGGGGAGTGGTAATGACAGCTCAGACATACATGGGGCGAGTGGGGATATTACAGCTCAGACACACATGGGGTGAGCGGCGATGACAGCTCAGACATACATGGGGGGAGCGGTAATGACAGTTCAGACATACATGGGGGGAGTGGTAATGATAGCTCAGACATACATGGGGGAGTGGTAATGACAGTTCAGACATACATGGGGGGAGTGGTAATGACAGCTCAGACATACATGGGGGGAGTGGTAATGACAGCTCAGACATACATGGGGTGAGTGGAGATTACAGCGCAGACATACATGGGGCGAGTGGGGATATTACAGCTCAGACACACATGGGGTGAGCGGCGATGACAGCTCAGACATACATGGGGGGAGCGGCGATGACAGCTCAGACATACATGGAGGGAGTGGTAATGACAGCTCAGACATACATGGGGCGAGTGGGGATATTACAGCTCAGACACACATGGGGTGAGCGGCGATGACAGCTCAGACATACATGGGGGGAGCGGTAATGACAGTTCAGACATACATGGGGGGAGTGGTAATGACAGCTCAGACATACATGGGGTGAGTGGAGATTACAGCGCAGACATACATGGGGCGAGTGGGGATATTACAGCTCAGACACACATGGGGTGAGCGGCGATGACAGCTCAGACATACATGGGGGGAGCGGTAATGACAGTTCAGACATACATGGGGGGAGTGGTAATGACAGCTCAGACATACATGGGGGGAGTGGTAATGACAGTTCAGACATACATGGGGCGAGTGGTAATGACAGCTCAGACATACATGGGGGGAGTGGTAATGACAGCTCAGACATACATGGGGGGAGTGGTAATGACAGCTCAGACATACATGGGGCGAGTGGTAATGACAGCTCAGACATACATAGGGGGAGCGGTAATGACAGCTCAGACATACATGGGGGGAGTGGTAATGACAGTTCAGACATACATGGGGGGAGTGGTAATGACAGTTCAGACATACATGGGGTGAGTGAAGATTACAGCTCAGACATACATGGGGGGAGTGGTAATGACAGCTCAGACATACATGGGGGGAGTGGTAATGACAGTTCAGACATACATGGGGGGAGTGGTAATGACAGTTCAGACATACATGGGGGGAGTGGTAATGACAGTTCAGACATACATGGGGGGAGTGGTAATGACAGTTCAGACATACATGGGGTGAGTGAAGATTACAGCTCAGACATACATGGGGGGAGTGGTAATGACAGCTCAGACATACATGGGGGGAGTGGTAATGACAGTTCAGACATACATGGGGGGAGTGGTAATGACAGTTCAGACATACATGGGGCGAGTGGTAATGACAGTTCAGACATACATGGGGGGAGTGGTAATGACAGCTCAGACATACATGGGGGGAGTGGTAATGACAGCTCAGACATACATGGGGGGAGTGGTAATGACAGCTCAGACATACATAGGGGGAGTGGTAATGACAGCTCAGACATACATGGGGGGAGTGGTAATGACAGCTCAGACATACATGGGGCGAGTGGTAATGACAGCTCAGACATACATGGGGCGAGTGAAGATTACAGCTCAAACATACATGGGGGGAGTGGTAATGACAGATCAAACATACATGAGTGAGTGGAGATTACAGTCCAGACATAGGCGGTGTGAATGGAGATTACAGCTCAAACATACACGGGGTGAGTGGAGATAACAGCTCAAACATACACGGGGTGAATGGAGATTAGAGCTCAAACATACATGGGGTGAATGGAGATTACAGCTCAAACATACATGGGGTGAGTGGATATTATAGCTCAAACATACATTGGGCGAGTGGAGATTACAGCTCAGACATACATGGGGGGAGTGGAGATTACAGCTCAAACATAGATGGGGTGAGTGGAGATTACAGCTCAGACATACATGGGATGAGTGGAGATAACAGCTCAAACATACATGGGGTGAGTGGAGATTATAGCTCAGACATATATGGTGTGAGTGGAGATTACAGCTCAAACATACATGGGGTGAGTGGAGATTACAGCTCAAACATAGATGGGGTGAGTGGAGTTTACAGTCCAGACATGCATCGGGTGAGTGGAGATTGCAGCTCAAACATAGATGTGATGAGTCGAGATTATGTCGCAAAATTACATGGGTGAGTGGAAATTACAGCTCAAACATACATGTGATGAGTCGAGATTACAGCGCAAAATTACATGGGGTGAGTGGAAATTACAGCGCAGACATGCATGGGGTGAGTCGAGATTACAGCGCAAAAATTACATGGGGTGAGTGGAAATTACAGTGCAGACATACATGTGATGAGTCGAGATTATAGCGCAAAATTACATGGGGTGAGTGGAGACTACAGCTCAGACATACATGGGATGAGTGGAGATAACAGCTCAAACATACATGGGGTGAGTGGAGATTATAGCTCAGACATATATGGTGTGAGTGGAGATTACAGCTCAAACATACATGGGATGAGTGGAGATAACAGCTCAAACATACATGGGGTGAGTGGAGATTACAGCTCAAAATAGATGGGGTGAGTGGAGTTTACAGTCCAGACATACATCGGGTGAGTGGGGATTACAGCTCAAACATACATGTGATGAGTGGAGATAACAGCTCAAACATACATGGGGTGAGTGGAGATTACAGTCCAGACATACAGGGGGTGAGTGGAAATTATAGCTCAGACATATATGGTGTGAGTGGAGATTACAGCTCAAACATACATGGCATGAGTGGAGATAACAGCTCAAACATAGATGGGGTGAGTGGAGATTACAGCTCAAACATAGATGGGGTGAGTGGAGATTACAGCTCAGACATACATGGGGTGAGTGGAGATTGCAGCTCAAACATAGATGGGGTGAGTGGAGATTACAGCTCAAACATACTTGGGGTACCGATCTAGTAATGATATTGGTTATGATAGTTGTTGTGTAAGAAGTAGTTGTACTAGTGGGTAGTAATATGTATCATTTGTACTTGTAATATATACGTATATTACATATTTTGTAGAAACTGTAATAACAGTAGCGTTAGTGGTTATTTTACTACCATTTGAATTTGTAGTTAGACACGTTATACTAATTACTTCTTGTGCGAGTGTCGATATCAGATTATAGAGTTTTACAGGCTGAGAAGTTAGTCATTTTCTGATCACTGGTCATCCAAACATAAACTGACGTCCAAAAGAAACTTAGCCAACTGAAAATATAAATTTCAGACAAAGTATAAATGTTTTTTCGATGAAGTCATAACCTAAATACAACAATAGTGTATGCAGAAAATGTTAATCGTCTGTTACATGTTTGCGAGATAACACGCGAAAAAGTGAAAAACACGTGCACCACGGACAAATGCAAATGCACGTGCGGGTAAGGGTATAAAACGATTGCAACGGCAAGTCAGACATCCACAGTGATAAAAACACACAAAAGAAATGCCACGACTCACACTCGAACAACGTGAACGAGCCTTGGGTACGGTACAGATGGGAGCCACCCACGCCGTTACCAACTTGATGCAACGTTACAGACAGACAGGGCGGGCCGCTGACAGGCCAAGAACAGGCAGACCCAGGGTGACCACGCCCCATGATGACCGGTACTTGCGTACCTCGCACCTCCGAAATCGCTTCCTAACAGTGACGTCATCGGCGACAAATGCCTTAGTTCACAGGGTTAGTCGATAGACAGTGGCCAGGAGAATCAGGGCTCATGGAATCAGGGCTTTTAGACCAATATCGTCGTCTGCGATTGAGATGGGCCCGGACTGTACGACGTTGGCAACGACGTGACTGGCAGAGGGTTGTCTTCACTGACGAAAGTCGATTCTGTATGTTTAGGGCTGATCGAAGACAACGTGTTTACCGCAGAAGGGGTGAACAAACGGCGGCGTGTTGCGTACAGGAGGTCATACCACATGGTGGAGGGAATGTCATGGTGTGGGGAGGGATCTGTGTGCAGGAGAGGACACCGCTGGTCGTCGTTGACGGAAACTTGACAGCTCAGCGTTACATGGAAAACATTCTTCGTCCAGTTGTCCTACCATTTCTCCAACAGCAGCCACGTGGTGTCATTTATCAGCACGACAACGCTAGAGCCCATACAGCCAGAATTGTCACTAACTTCCTCGCAGCCAACAACGTCAACGTCCTGCCGTGGCCTGCACGCTTACCCGACATGTCCCCCATAGGACACTTCTGGGACTTGATGGATCGTCGTTTTCGACAACGACCACACTCTCCAGCCAACCGGCAAGAACTGATCTTGGCACTCCATGAAGAATGGCGTCAAATCCCACGTGACCTCTCATCAGACGACTGACTTTTTCTGTGCGTCGAAGAGTTTTTGCGTATATTGAGGCATTTGGTGGTCATGATCACACACGCTGCTAATGACTTCTTATTGAACGTGAGCGATTGTTTATGTACTCTGCCTATTGTCCACGATTCTGAAAGCTCGAGTTTTGTACCACACCCAACTTTAGGGGGCTCTGACGTCATTCTCGGTCCCCGTATGATTGTCATTTTCAGTCTTGATTATGTTGATATATTGATCTTCTCAATACACTTTACTTCATGCATGCATTTTTTGTTGTTTTTGAGCAAGAGTGATTTCAAACTCTGGTAAAGTTTCTTCTGGGCGTCAGTTTATTTATATAACAATCAATGTAGGTCATCTAGTTATTATAACTGCATGCACTGGAGACTTGGCGTTTAGGCAGGAATAGACACACATCCTGAAAACATGTGAGGAAAACAGATTTGGCCACGCAGCGGATGGCAGATATTAAGCAGCTGCCTCCGAAGGGAAGCATCAATAACAGCAGGTTAGCATGTGAAGAAGTGTGACAGGAACAATTTCACAACAAGGCTGTCTGTTATGGATTGCCTAGGGGTCAGTTCTGAAACAAGCCAGCGTTATAGAGATACCTCATCGATGTCGGCACTCACTGTCAAAATGAAGACCTACAACATCGTTATAGACTTAATGCTTGTTCCAGCAGGCAACCACATGCTATTCCGTGTTAGAATGTTGTCCCTCTGTGTGAGCAAAGTATGACGGTATGTGCAAAGAAGCCGTCCCCCTGTCTGTCGAGATATATACCTAACTGACATCCTCATGTTTTTTTAATGATAGGATATATAGTTCGCAGGACATATGGAAACACACACGGTCAAAGATCCGTGTGGAAAGAATTCCACAAAGAACAATAAAAAAGAGATATCACGAATATAATTAAAAAGGCAACGCAAATCAGATTGGTGATGAGACACTTTTATACACCAACTTCTTTCTGTGCTTTAATGTGTGTTTATTTGAGGCTTCAGTATCACATGTTTCTATTCATGACAGAAACGAATATCAACACCTTCAGGTCGTAGCGATAATAATCATATCGTCTATTATTACCTCAAGGGTAAAACATATCAGTGCACAGATTTCTGATATTTGAACTTTGTGAACGTGAGAACATGTCGATTTCATTGGACGTGAGGCAAAATAGAGGGGAAATATACATTTACATCTGAAAATCAGCGATGACACAAGGTGTTCCTGAAAAGCCTGTCCGTCCCGATAGCACCCACCACTCACATACTGCCGTGTTGTAGACTGTCACAACTATGGCGGAAAGGTGAATGTAGGCACAGTATCTGTAATGTCGTACTGCCGTGTTGTAGACTGTCACAACCATAGTGGAAAGGTAAATGTAGACACAGTGATAGAGATGACTTACTGTCGTGTTGTAGACTGTCACAACTATAGCGGAAAGGTGAATGTAGACACAGTGTCTGGAATGACGCACTGCCGTGTTGTAGACTGACACAACTATAGCGGAAAGGTGAATGTAGACACAGTGATAGCGATGACGTTCTGTCGTGTTGTAGACTGTCACAACTATAGCGGAAAGGTGAATGTAGACACAGTGATAGAGATGACGTTCTGCCGTGTTGTAGACTGTCACAACTATAGCGGAAAGGTGAATGTAGGTACAGTGATAGAGATGACGTTCTGTCGTGTTGTAGACTGTCACAAATATAGCGGAAAGGTGAATGTAGACACAGTGATAGAGATGACGTGCTGACGTGTTGCAGACTGTCACAACTATAGCAGAAAGGTGAATGTAGACACAGTGATAGAGATGACGTACTGACGTGTTGGAGACTGACACAACAATAGCAGAAAGGTGAAAGTACACAGTGTCTGGAATGACGTACTGACGTGTTGGAGACTGTCACAACAATAGCGGAAACGTGAAAGTAGACAGTGTCTGGAATGACGTACTGACGTGTTGGAGACTGACACAACAATAGCGGAAACGTGAAAGTAGACAGTGTCTGAAATGACGTACTGACGTGTTGCAGACTGTCACAACTATAGCGGAAACGTGAAAGTGACAGTGTCTGGAATGACGTACTGACGTGTTGGAGACTGTCACAACTATAGCGGAAACGTGAATGTAGACACAGTGACTGGAATGACGTACTGCTGTGTTGGAGACTGTCACAACTATAGCGGAAACGTGAAAGTAGACAGTGTCTGGAATGACGTACTGCTGTGTTGTCGACTGTCAAAACTTTATCGAACACGTGAAAGTAGACAGTGTCTGGAATGACGTACTGACGTGTTGGAGACTGTCACAACTAAAGCGGAAAGGTGAATGTAGACAGTGTCTGAAATGACGTACTGACGTGTTGGAGACTGTCACAAATATAGCGGAAACGTGAAAGTGACAGTGTCTGGAATGACGTACTGACGTTTTGGAGACTGTCACAACTAAAGCGGAAAGGTGAATGTAGACAGTGTCTGAAATGACGTACTGACGTGTTGGACACTGTCACAAATATAGCGGAAACGTGAAAGTAGACAGTGTCTGGAATGACGTACTGACGTGTTGGAGACTGTCACAACTATAGCGGAAACGTGAAAGTAGACAGTGTCTGGAATGACGTACTGCTGTGTTGTCGACTGTCAAAACTTTATCGAACACGTTAAAGTAGACAGTGTCTGGAATGACGTACTGACGTGTTGGAGACTGTCACAACTAAAGCGGAAAGGTGAATGTAGACAGTATCTGGAATGACGTACTGCTGTGTTGGAGACTGTCACAACTATAGCGGAAACGTGAAAGTAGACAGTGTCTGGAATGACGTACTGCTGTGTTGTCGACTGTCAAAACTTTATCGAACACGTGAAAGTAGACAGTGTCTGGAATGACGTACTGACGTGTTGGAGACTGTCACAACTAAAGCGGAAAGGTGAATGTAGACAGTATCTGGAATGACGTACTGCTTGCTGTGTTGGAGACTGTCACAACTATAGCGAAAACGTGAAAGTAGACAGTGTCTGGAATGACTTACTGACGTGTTGTAGACTGTCACAACTATAGCGTTTCCATAACATAAGATAAAGCTGTAAATTCTAATTGAAATCAGCTGTTAACTTAAGATGTCATAGAGACAAGGTGACGAGTACATATTATATGGTTAGAATGATTAGAACGGAGCGTTTGATAAATGAGACATGATCTATGTCAGTATTCGTAAGCAGACAGGTAATGATGTGAAAACTGTCACCTTATCAGCATATGCTTATATAATAACATTTATGTTCAACTGTGGGGAGCCCGAAGCGCAAATAATTGACATCACATGAGAAAATCCTTTGACGGGTCAAAACGGCTTAGAAATAAATCCTAGGTTTAAACCAATATTAGCGTGGGGTTAATGCCCGAGATCACGACAATTACGACATGCAAGGCAAAACAAATTGGAGTCAAACATACACATAGTTTGTTCAGGGAGGTGAAAGGTGAAGACTGTAGTGAGGGGGGGGGGTACGTGGAACGTGTAGGTGTTGAGGTTGGTAGGTGGAAGGTGTAGGGTATACGGGGAGGTAGGTGGAACGTGTAGGGTGTTGAGGGGGGAAGGTGGAACGTGTAGACTGTAGATGGGGGTAGGTGGAACGTGTAGGGTGTTGAGGGAGGTACGTGGAACGTGTAGGGTGTTGAGGGAGGTACGTGGAACGTGTAGGGTGTTGAGGGAGGTACGTGGAACGTGTAGGGTGTTGAGGGGGGTAGGTGGAACGTGTAGGGTGTTGAGGGAGGTAGGTGGAATGTCTAGACTGTAGGTTGGGGTAGGTGGAACGTGTAGGGTGTTGAGGGAGGAAGGTGGAACGTGTAGAGTGCTGAGGGAGGAAGGTGGAATGTCTAGACTGTAGGCTGGGGTAGGTGGAACGTGTAGGGTGTTGAGGGAGGAAGGTGGAACGTGTAGAGTGTTGAGGGAGGTAGGTGGAATGTCTAGACTGTAGGCTGGGGTAGGTGAAACGTGTAGGGTGTTGAGGGAGGAAGGTGGAACGTGTAGAGTGTTGAGGGAGGTAGGTGGAATGTCTAGACTGTAGGCTGGGGTAGGTGGAACGTGCAAGGTGTTGAGTTGGTAGGTGGAACGTGTAGACCGTAGATGGGGGTAGGTGGAACGTGTAGACTCTAGATGGGGGTAGGTGGAACGTGTAGACTCTAGATGGGGGTAGGTGGAACGTGTAGACTCTAGATGGGGGTAGGTGGAACGTGTAGACCGTAGATGGGGGTAGGTGGAACGTGTAGACTCTAGATGGGGGTAGGTGGAACGTGTAGGGTGTTTGAGGGAGGAAGGTTGAACGTGTAGGGTGTTGAGGGACGTAGGTGGAACGTGTAGAGTGCTGAGGGAGGAAGGTGGAATGTCTAGACTGTAGGCTGGGGTAGGTGGAACGTGTAAGGTGTTGAGGGAGGTAGGTGGAACGTGTAGACTATAGATGGGGGTAGGTGAAACGTGTAGGGTGTTGAGGTTGGTAGATGGAAGGTGTAGACCGTAGACGGGGGTAGGTGGAACGTGTAGGGTGTTGAGGGAGGAAGATGGGGCGTGTAGGGTGTTGAGGGAGGTAGGTGGAACGTGTAGACTGTAGATAGGGGTAGGTGGAACGTGCAAGGTGTTGAGCTTGGTAGGTGGAACGTGTAGACTCTAGATGGAGGAAGGTGGAACGTGTAGGGTGTTGAGGGAGGAAGGTGGAACGTGTTAGGTGTTGAGGGAGGTAGGTGGAACGTGTTGGGTGTTGAGGGAGGTAGGTGGAACGTGTTAGGTGTTGAGGTGGGTAGGTGGAAGGTGTAGGGTGTTGAGGGAGGTAGGTGGAACGTGTTAGGTGTTGAGGGAGGTAGGTGGAACGTGTTGGGTGTTGAGGGAGGTAGGTGGAACATGTTAGGTGTTGAGGGGGGTAGGTGGAACGCGTAGGGTGTTGAGGGAGGTAGGTGGAACGTGTAGACTGTAGAAAGGGGTAGGTGGAACGTGTAGACTGTAGATGGGGGTAGGTGCAACATGTTAGGTATTGAGGTGGGTAGGTGGAAGGTGTTGGGTGTTGCGGGAGGTAAGTGAAACGTGTAGGGTGTTGAGGGAGGTAGGTGGAACGTGTAGGGTGTTAAGGGAGGTAGGTGGAACGTGTAGAGTGTTGATGGAGGTAGGTGGAACGTGTAGACTGTAGATTGAGGTAGGTGGAACGTGTAGATTGTGGATGGAGGTAGGTGGAACGTGTAGGGTGTTGAGGGAGGAAGGTGGAACGAGTAGGGTGTTGAGGGAGGAAGGTGGAATGTCTAGGCTGTAGGCTGGGGTAGGTGGAACATGTAAGGTGTTGAGGTTGGTAGGTGGAAGGCGTAGACCGTAGACGGGGGTAGGTGGAACGTGTAGGGTGTTGAGGGAGGAAGATGGGGCGTGTAGGGTGTTGAGGTTGGTAGGTGGAAGGCGTAGACCGTAGACGGGGGTAGGTCAAACGTGTAGACTGTAGGCTGGGGTAGGTGGAACGTGTAAGGTGTTGAGGTTGGTAGGTGGAAGGCGTAGACCGTAGACGGGGGTAGGTCAAACGTGTAGACTGTAGATGGGGGTAGGTGGAACGTGTAGACTGTAGACGGGGGTAGGTGGAATGTGTGGGGTGTTCAGGGAGGAACGTGGAACGTGTAAGGTGTAGAATGGGGTAGGTGGAACGTGTAGGGTGTTGAGGGAGGTAGGTGGAACGTGGAGAGTGTTCTGGGAGGTAGGTGGAACGTGTAGAGTGTTGAGGGAGGAAGGTGGAACGTGTAGAGTGTTGATGGAGGTAGGTGGACTGTGTAGGTGTTGAGGGAGGTAGGTTGAACGTGTAGGGTGTTGAGGGAGGTAGGTTGAACGTGTAAGGTATTGAGGGAGGAAGGTGGAGAGTGTAGACCGTTGAGAAAAGTAATATGTATATGAATATATTTACACATCAAGACATAACGACCTATTCTCGACAGCAACTGTCACATGGAGGAAATGAGAATTTCTGATATTGTCGTCTTTTGATATCGCTCGCTCTGAAATGGGCGGAAAGGGAGGTGTGTGTGTATGTGTGCGTGTGTGTGTCTGTGGTGCTGCTGATGTCGATGTGCTAGCCCACAGAGATACCATGCTGCAGTTTAACATGAATACCCAACTCAGACACCGTTTACCGACTTCGAAACAACCAGTCCTTGTTTTATCCTCTTAATGCCAAGCGCCAGACAGGGTAACAACAATCACCATCTTTTAACGTATTTTGGTATGACGCGGCCGGGGATCGAACCCTTGACCTCCACCACTAGACCACAGAGGCGGTTGTTTTATATGACATGTAGATATGTATGAATTCCTAAAGCGCGTTAAATAATGTAAGTTGACATCTACTAGACAAATTATAATACATGCCTTGCGATAAGACATATTCTGTAACTTTTAAATCATTTCTCACTCTGTGTCATTCTGGTCTTAAATGTTGTTGTTTTTTCAGAAGGTAAAATTCAAGGTATTCATATGCTTGTAACCTTTTCAAACTCTGCATCGTTTAGCAGAAAGAATGTCTTGTAATATATATTTGTACCGGCTTGATCAGTCTTATCAAAGTAGACACAGTTTATGGATAACAACTTCTTTAATATTGTAAAGGCGACGTTTCGGTATAGATCCTTATTGTCAACGGTATAAGGATCCATACCGAAACGTCGCCTTTACAATATTAAAGAAGTTGTTATCCATAAATTGTGTCTACTTTGTCATCCGTCAACTTCTAAGTAATGCCTATCAAACGATTCATGTTCAGCCTTCTTTTACAATTATGATCATTCATATGATAGAAAAAAATTAATGTGAAGTTTACATGATACACGGCATGAAGTGCTTCAACGACACATTCTGACGTTCCTACGTTTTTCACGAGACTGTAGTCTTGAAATGACGTAAAACACCGACTGACTACTTCCACATTCCTCGGGACCCCTGGGAAAACCCTTGCACGAAAGCGCTGTTTCCGATCATTTTGACCCTTTCATCGTTTTAACATACACTGAGAAAGGTCAGCGTGTTTAACTGCATGACCGTTCTCGAATATCCTCGCTACGACCAATCTTTGTGAACAAAACGTAGAAATGCACATCCACTAGGCTATTGAGTATTGATTCTATCCGTGTCTAGACTGACGGTTACAGTCTACAGAAATCTATGAATTTACCTTGGTATCTATTTGACACATCTTTATAATCACCTTTGAATGATCGCCCAGCTGATCAATGATGTCCAACACATGTAAACGCCCAAGGTTTATTAACAACTTCGGATATCTCTCCAATCACGTTCATCGTGTATTACGTGTCTTACGACGCGCTGTCATTGTGACTGACTTACTAAGGTGGTTCATACCATACCTTTCTGATCCAGTGATGTTATTATTTGAATACATTTATTGTAAAGAAAGAACAACAGTTTTTCCTGTAAAGCAAGTTGAGCGTGCGTACACTTATGTCACCCTACTTTTTGGCGAACTATATTTCCGCGATACACTTGGTTGTTGTATGGCTATCAGTGTAAACATGAAGTCACACGTACTAAATAAATTTGTGAATAGTTCTAGGCCTACATCCCGTGAGGTAAAAAGCAGCGATATACAACTGATAAGAATGGACTTTCACTTTGTGTGAGGTCATTGGAGTATGAACCTTCATAGAGTGTGGGCCAAGCTCCGACGTTCATAGCATGAGGGACCCGTGAAGATCCGGGGTTGTATAAGTCTTCAGCAACCCATATTTGCCGTAAAAGGCGACTATGCTTGTCGTAAGAGGCGGCTAACGGGATCGAGTGGTCAGGCTCGCTGACTTGGTTGATGCATGTCATCGATCCCAATTGCGTGGATCGATGTTCATGAGGTCAATCACTGGATTGTCTGGTCCAGACTCGATTTTTTAAGACCGCCTCATCCTCATCGGACTCCTCTTGCATAAAGAAAGAGATCAATAAAACAGTCATGATAAACACGATATTATATTGTTGGGCATTTTGCGAATTATTCTAAATAATATTTCCAGAGATCCACTGTCCATAAGTTTTCCAAAGCGTTTTTCAACGAGTGTGAGGAATAAATTCAATTTTTGAGTTTCTAAAGAGGCTATGAGAGGGTTCAATGTGAAAATGTGATCCTTTGCAGAGTAACCTTTTCACCCAAGCAAATGGGGCATTCATTAGGCAAGTGTTATACCCTTTTAATTTATGTTTTGAACTAAGAATAACTTCATCCTGCACCGAAGGGCTTCTATACCATAATCTGTATAGTATTTATCAACACCACGCAAAAAAATGTTCAAAATTTTTATCTCTACTTTTGATTTAATTTGTAGCGAACCAGGCATCATTTGATGCACGTACTAACGCATGTGTGTGTCACTTTCAGCGTTGTAAGGCTATTTCGGGATTTTTATCAATTTCTTATCTTTGTGTGATGTATATATTCCGAGGTTTTTAACAAAACAAAAACTATAAGAATTGATGAAAATAACACTATCCAGGTTGTTGATTTTGTACATAAGCTGTCTGTCTTGATATTTTTAGTTTGACAAAATCTCATTTGTACCTTATTCAGATTGCCAATAAGCCACAAGTAACTCTATAATTTTGAAGATATTTATCATTCTAGGAATGACAGAGGCCATCTTTCATTGCCATTACTGATTACAGTGAATGCTTTTCGCGAGTAGTGAAACGTGCACGTCTTTATTCATACATTTATTCATGTTTCTTTTTGACGTGGGTGCTTGTAGATAAGGAAATGTTGTAAAAAGAATAATGTCAAATTAGTACTAAGGTACTAAAGACGCTCGAAAAAAAGTGATATAAGTGACATATCAAATAATGCTCCATATGAGGCCAGTATGTTAACTGAGGAAGACATCTGCCAAAACCATGCATCAGTACTTGACTTTAAAACCTGTCCATTCTTCTTTTGAATGGAATTCTCAAGGGCGCCCCATACATGGCTGGGCCCAGCAGCCAGCTATCATCCACTGTGTGGCTGTCCTAAATAACTAGTTAGTAGTTGTTCCCACTGACATGGCCTCAATAACATAACCATTATGTTCAAGCATTACTACATTAATTGTTTGATCAAAGAACTAACTATACGTTACATAACAGATAATGCCACATGTAAGGCCAGTATGATAACTGAGGAAACTATCTACCACAAATATGCATCAGTACCCTCACCCTTTGGCTTGACTCTAAAATGTCTCTTGAACGTCCATTAATCTTTTGTACTGGATTCCATAAATGTATGTACAAAGAGAGATATTTTACTAGGTCGAGCAAATGTTCAGCCAAATCCCTGTCTCAAAGATTAACCATAATCCTTTATACAATCAAGGAAGAATATCTTTATATTCACAGAAGGTATTTGAGACAAGAGGAATAAATACCAAGTGGATTCTCAAAACCTCAAAGGACTTGCTTGAATTTTCACAATCTCAGAAAAGAACCAAAAGCAATTATGTCAAAACATTTAATTTTGTGACATTCTACACCAATGTATCCCACAGGACAAACTTCAATCAATGATCCATGGTGACCATAGATATAGTTACATCTCCAGCTTCAGAGGTTCAGGATTATTTGTCTCAAAAGTGAAAGAAAATGTCATCAAAAGTTTACCGAGAAAACAACGTGAAATGCTGGACTTCTTGAGTCATAACAGCCATGTGAAAGTTGATGATAAGTCATGATGGCCACCAATTGTGATGCCCTCCTTGCTGAACTGTTTCGTTATTCATATGAATTTGGAATTCCTGCTCAGATTAGCAAAATCAACACAAGGGAATTTGTCCAAGAAATTCAACTTAAGCTTCAGGTCTATCAATGACCAATAACCGTTAAACAGCCAACTCCCTTGCACGGCTTTACCCACGTGAACTTGAAATAAAAGAGATCAGTGAAACGGCCTCATCTGTGACAAAATGTCTCCACAAGACTGTATGACAAGAGACATGACTTCAACTTCCGGGGTAGTCGGGTAGCCTAGTGGTTAAAGAGTTCGCTCGTCACGCCGAAGACCCGTGTTCGATTCCCGACATGGGTACAATGTGTGAAGCCCATTTCTGGTGTCCCTCGCCGTGATATTGCTGAAATATTGCTAAAAGCGGCGTAAAAACATACTCGCTCGCTCGCTCGCTCGCTTCAACTTCTAATAGTCAACTATTCCTTTGTGTCAGGCGAAATTCTTACAGCTATATTTCAGCAGCAGAACTTTGGACGTACAGTCGAGCATGTTCTTCCCACGAAGCTCAAAAGTTTGATCAGTGTTGCAGTATTCCAGGACTCTTCCCAAGCTTTCACAAAGTTTTATGGTTGACATGCGGAGGACATTTTCAAATGTGTCGCATTAGTGTTAAAAATGACGGACTAACAAAACGTCCTAAAATGTCCTCAACAAAAACAGTTTTCATTATTGTCCCTGCTGTTTAAATCTGTTCAAATCAACGTGAAATTCGTACACTAAACTACCCAGACATTATTATTCCAACAACAGTAACTTTGGCATCATCATCAAGTCACATCAACTCGTACATTTTCTGTGTTGTTAAATAACTAATATATACATCACACAAAGGATAAATATTGATACAAGCACTAAAAAAAACAAATAAAACTAGACTTGACACAAACGTGCCCTGGTATGAAATAATAATGTCATTTTCATGGTGAAAAGCATTCCGCTTTCGTCTCGTCTCTATCGCGCCAAATGACATTGAAAGAAAAGATGCATAAGGGATTTCTTCTGCCTCTCAAAAGTCTACGTGCAGCTTGACTTGCTCGTGGCGGGTTTATTCCCCCGCTGAGAAATGTATTACCTCCAAGGCGGGTTACATTATAAGTTGTAGCAGGATCACTCGGGGTACATGGCGTATTATGCGTCCCGCGTAAAGTTTTATACCACGAGCCAGAGCCGAGTCGTTTATCTTACCGACACGTTTTAATGTGGCATTGTTAAAGAATTAACACAAATTCAAAATTAATAGACAATAACTGTCAGATTGAGCTGAGGTTACCTTTTCTGTGTCGTGTGACTTGCATTGACTCGGAAAAATCGGCGGGGTTTTTTTGCTTTGAAGCGGGAAAATAAGGGATTTATTCTGCCTCTCAGATATCCACGTGCGGCCTTTGTAGCTCTTGACGAGGTATAAGAGATTTATTCCGAAGCTGAGAATGTTACTACCTTCCAAGGCGGGTTACATCGTAATTTATCAAGCTCATGTGGGCCATTCAGATCTCATCATTCTGACATGGCGGATGATAAAGTATTTTATCATGATCACGAGGACCAATCAGGTCTCATCATTCTGGCATGGATCACGTTAACCAATCAGATCTCATCATAATGACATGGATCACGTTAACCAATCAGATCTCATCATACTGACATGGATCACGTTAACCAATCAGATCTCATCATACTGACATGGATCACGTTAACCAATCAGATCTCACCATACAGACATGGATCACGTTAACCAATCAGATCTCATCATACTGACATGGATCACGTTAACCAATCAGATCTCACCATACAGACATGGATCACGTTAACCAATCAGATCTCATCATACTGACATGGATCACGTTAACCAATCAGGTCTCATCATAATGACATGGATCACGTTAACCAATCAGATCTCATCATAATGACATGGATCACGTTAACCAATGAGATCTCACCATACTGACATGGATCACGTTAACCAATCAGATCTCACCATACTGACATGGATCACGTTAACCAATCAGATCTCGTCATACTGACATGGATCACGTTAACCAATCAGATCTCATCATACTGACATTGCGGTATGACAACTTATTTTTGTATAAGGAGCGCTTAGTGGTGTGCTTGTTTGTTATATGTTGAAATGGGTTCCGTCCATCCGTTGGTGCGTCCGTGTGTGCGTGTGTGCGTGCCTCCCGAAATCGTTTCCGGAGAATAACTCAGAAACCGTTAAATATTTCTCTTCCAAACTGTGCATGTCTATCAGACTCATGCTGAACTGGTGCCTTTTTCTATTTAGGAATTTTAGAAATTTCTGTTTTTACCGTTTCCATGGCAACAAGTTGGACTTAGTTCTATAAGGGTGGAGTTCGTTTCCGGAGCGTAACTCAAAAACCGTTAAATACTTTCTTACAAAATTTTACTTAGTGATAAGTGTCTTCAATGGGGACAAGTTTTCTCAAAAACTACTGATGTTACATGAATGAAACTTTGCAAGCTCATCTAAGAGAATCTTTACATATCAAGACTGAGTTCGAAAATTGGTGCCATAATTTATTTATTCCAGCGAAGGGACCTTTTTAAGGGACCGTATTAATTTCTAATCTGAAAATATTTTCTCAAATTTTCAGAAAACATATGAAGCCATCCTAGTGCTTATCACTTTTTAAAGGGGTACTGATCTAAAGCAATTCCCCGGGACTGGCTGTTGCCTTTGTTATTGTTTTTTTTCCCCTGAGTATCCGGATGATACGCAACGTAACTGAGCGTGACAACAGACTGGGCTAACGTCTGCAAGGACAGCTAAATAAACTTGGAGGCAATATTTGTTTTACGCATTTTTGAACACTGATTGGTTAACTGCGATCTATAAAGATTTCGACAAAGGACGCATGTTAATTAATTTTTTCAGCCTAAGAGAGGGCGGTCGGGTAGCTCAGTGGTTGAAGCGTTCGCTCGTCACGCCGAAGACCCGGGTTCGATTCCCGACATGGGTACAATGTGTGAAGCCCATTTCTGGTGTCCCCCGCCGTGATATTGCTGGAATATTGCTAAAAGCGGCGTAAAAACATACTCACTCACTCACTCTTCAGACAAAAAGAACGGCGGAAGTCATCAGATATCGTCATTTGGATATACCCCAGATGGTTATAGTTTAATAATAATAAAAAGTATCTATGCAGTGAAATCATTTTCGGATTTCGGATTGCGTCGATAATACGATTACTACTCCCTTGTCGTCATCCACGTTTTCTCGTATAACCCTATACTTGTGTATTTGTCATCATTCACTTGATGCTCAGTTAATGAATTTATTACAGGTACAATTAGTGGTAGCACCACTTAGATTACCTGACAAAGGTTCCCATTTGGCATTTATTGTGTCTGGGGTAATTATTCAGTCTAAATCCAGGTTTGAAGTGAGGTGAAATGTGTGTTATGTAATATATACACGTGGCAGCCCAGCAAGAGTTAAATGATCAGTTGATTTACCTTTTGTGTGTAAATCAACGGATCGTTCCTTGTCATCAAAGGATTAACAGAAAATAGTTGATTGATTAATCACTGTTATCCTGCACAGTGGGTATGTCAAAAGAGAGTTTTTACACGTCTAGGTTTACTAAAACAAAGGGAATACACTCATATCATTGCGAGAAGTGCCGATGTAAAAACAACATACTTTGTTCAAAGGGTTAACTGATAATACGTTGATTGATTGCTCATTGTTATCTACCACTCAATGGATTTTTTAGGAACCGTGGACGTTATGAAAATAGTTGTCACGTCGGGCTTTCTCAACCGACCCTTAAGACTTGACACCTATATGAAACACCTGAAACAATTTAAGTGATCAGTTGAGAAACGAACACGGGTTATAATATCCCGAAACGATACATTCCTCGAACAAGGAAGCTGCCTAAAATTATACACATAAATTTGGTAGATTGTAATTATGATATTTGCATTTTGTTTTCCTTCATTTGCTGTAGCATTGGACAGATTCATTCTTGTTCCTCTACGTCTTGGGTGGGAAATTCTTCAATGCGCGATAGACGTTGTTTTCTCAAGTCTTTTCCTTTGTAAGCGTGTATATATCACCGTAATATGTAAAATGTGATTCTCTCAAGCAATTTATAAAATGTGTAAATATTTCAGTCATTTTGACTGAAAAATTTGTCCAGATTGACTAAAATTTATAAAGACGATCAAAAGGGCCTAAAAACATCACAACAGATTATTATGTAGGTTTAGAAGCAAAACAACATAGAAATGTACTTTTCAACGTAACATTTTCAGTCTCTTGGTGATTACATTAAACATAAAATGTTTGGAATTCGTTATCATAATAATACAGATGAAAATGTTTTTCAGTCAATTTGTAAAATAACTGAATATTTAGGCGTTTACTAAATTTGAAAATGTTACACATTTTGACAGAAAAAAATATACACACTATAAAAAAAGCAATGATCAGGTGAAATATTTACTTTTTGTTGCAAGTCAAAATAGTGTAAACGAAAATCGCAAAATTACCAAGCAAGTGACTTATCAAACCTTCGTCACCACTACCGATGCTAGCCACAAAGATACCTACATTTATTTATTATCCCGAAAACTGTATTTCATTTTGTTGATCAATGTGACCATACGCCCTTATTGCTACCCATAAAAGTGACTAATTCGCTTACGAATGGACCAGCACAGGTCGCGAACAAGTCTAGATTTCTGCTATACATCCGGGTACTCACTGGGAAAAAAACAATAACAAAGGCAACAACCAGTCCCGGGGAATTGCTTTAGATCAGTGCCCCTTTAAGGCTTTATGGGACGCCGAGTTCTGTCCCTTGAGCACACCTGACATCTATGATCGTGGGGTCAAAAGCCAGTTCACTCTGATTTTGTTTCTAGGTTTCTCAGCACCATAACCGTGCTAATGGATTGCACCATATTAAGGTTATACGCCGTGGTATAACGGGAATATTGTTCAAAGAGCCGCTTAACCAAACTCACTCACTCATGGCGAGGGGATAGTGACAACACTGATTTCTTGTTCGTTTTGATACGATGGATGACCCCTCTAATACGAAAGCCTAGAGCTGCCACTTTGGTAACATATATCTTGTTTTCAATTATTTGGTTGTTTTCTCGAAATTTCGAGTTTCTTTTCGTTACTTCGAGTATATTTTCGTTATTTTAAATTATTTTCCCCTTGTTTCAATTATATACTCGTTATTTCAATTATTTTCTCGTAATGGCGATTATTTTCTCGTAATGGCGATTATTTTCTCGTTATTTCATGTTTCTTTCCGAAATTTCGAGAAAATAATTTATTTAAATCGAAATTTTGAGTTTTTTAAAATAAATTTCAAATAACGAGAAAATAAATGAAAAATATCGAAGTAACAAGAAAAAATTGTTATTTCGAGCAAATAATCGAAATAACGAGAGAGAAAAATCGAAGGAACGAGAAAGAGCTCGAAATATCGAGAAAATATCTGAAACAACGAGCAATTTCGATTTAAAAAAAAAATATGCTTCCATTGTGGCACCATTAGGCTTTCGTAGCGGCGTTGGTCGCGGTACTATGAATTCCAGACAAACACAACTGTGCCAGCACATCACTACAAAGGTTGAAATCTTGTCTTTCTTCCGATGAAATTGGTCGTCCCGGAGATCGTAATCTTGTGACAACAGCACAGAGCTAAACAAACATGATTTAGTCAATTACGGAAGATTATGTCCATGCACCGTGGTCGTTAAGTTTTCATATCCCCTGTAATTGTCCGATCGTGACAGCTGAACTGACAGTTAATCTTCATGACAAACACGCTTTATACACATAATGACGTGACCCCTAATGACCATCAAGCTGACCGTGATGGCGTGATGATAGATATATTAAAAGGTGACATGTGTATAGGTGACATGTGTATCGAAGTTTCAGCTAACCATTTTCTTGTATAGGTTTCATAACAATGTGATTTAGAACTATATTTCGATATGAATAAAACCTGCATGAAGATGTGTTACATGTTACCAAACTATCAAGAGTTTTCCAGTTTGGCAAATTAAAACTTAAATAGTCAGGACACAATAAACTGAAACAGTCAGAACACAATAAACTGAAACCAAACTGATAGCAGAATACATTCCCTCGTTCCTTGCAGCACACCCGGTGAAACCTATGAGGAACGATGTGTCGCGGTCGTGTGATCACAGTTACGGGGACGAAACATACAATAATAATTCATATTTTAATCTGTGAAACCGACCGATGGCAATCTTTCGCGAGAGGCGAGAGATAGTTTCTGAAAATAATGTAGCCCAATCTCTGATGAAGACCAGTTTAATGATCTAAAAATACCCAACAGGTTGTACATTTTATACATCTTTTATCAAAATACCAAACTAATTAGATAATGAAGTTTGTGTAACCGTCATGTTCACACATTCTTTAGTCCGAGGAAGACAGTCGACCGTGACTTCAAGGACACTGTCGTTGTTCCTCAACATCTGCATATTTGATATCAGAAATGAGTAGAACTTCTAGGATTCATTGTGAACGTTATTAAACTCAATTCAACGCCTACATAGTTGTACTTGTAACCTTAACAACGTAGGGGAGTAACATGTAAACAAAGGCGGATCGCAAAAGTTATCAGGTTGCATGTTTCTAATATTTAAACACGAGAGCAGATTTTCCAGGGAGACATGAACAAACATGCTGAAAAGACACGTCGGATCGTAAACTTGCTCATAGTTTAATCAAATATGTTTCACTCGTTTTAGCCAAACGTCTGTGCTTTTTGATCATGTCATAAGTCAGCAACTGCAAACATTGACACGACCTAGGCAAAGTTGATCATCGGGGATACAAGGTCATTGGCTGGGAAGATTGTTACGCCTGACACACACTTATATCCTTAGACGTTACACAATCTTTATTGTGACGTCTTTACATTTTAATACTGAAAGGTGAGTGAGATAGATGGGTTGGGTTTAACGCCGCTTTAAACAGTACCCCATTTATATCACGGCGTGGCCTGCTTGATGTGGGAAGAAAGCCCGAAGTGACGCAGGTCTCAGACGTTTACCACTTCACGGAAATCCAGGGGTTTGATGCTGACAAACCTAGAAATATAATCGGGGCTAACCAGGATTCGAACCCACGATCCTAGGTTTCTGGCGTGACCCAAGCGACGCAACTTTGTACAGCGAATGATGGCGTCTTAGACTACTGGGTCTCCCGTGTCCGCTAAAACTGTAGTGGAGGTGCGTGGAGGTGCGTTTACAAGGAATAACACATTTCTATTGTCTTTTCACGTGTATACAGTAAACATGACTGTTCCTCTGATTCAATAAATATAACACACAATTCGATGCATTCTCGAGAAACAAGAGTTTACAGGGGGAGCGTACCCTTCACCGCAAGGAAAGGTTTTCAGTTATAAATGTACATGCACACACACACCCCCACACCCCACACCCACCCACCCACCCCTAGCCCCCAAAAATAAATAAAAATAAACATCCTGCTTAATCATTCCAACAACAAGTGCGTAAAAACTACTAAGTATTTGTGTGTTTACTAGTCATGCAACTGTGGGAGCAACAGCCTGGATGCTACAGTCAGGAGCAGCCATCTCAGGATCCAAGAATCCGTTGAGCCACCTGAAACAAAATGCACCACAGAAGGTTACAAACTATTTATAGAATATATTCCATCGACGGTTGTATAATTGTTCAAAGAAAACATAACATGTATTACGGCACTAAATGAAAGCGATAGAGCACTCTTTGAATGACATAAATGCGTGAGTGGTTAATTATGGAAGTAAGCAGACCTGATGAGCAGAGGTCCAAGTGAGATGACATTGACGCTGTGAGGAGATCATCCTTCAACTTGCTGCCGTCACATACAGGGTCAGTTGTTTCCGTCACAGCCTCCAGGCAACGCAACAGCTCCTTCAGAGATCTATACGACGCAGGAAATATTGCCTTCACTGATTCAATGAATATGTCAAGCTATTCAGGCATAGATCTTATATTCTCGTAGAAACCCTCTTCTGACACGTCACCGATATAAATAGTCATGGGAAATAATCGTCATTAATCTGACAAGTAGCTATACAAGTGTCTTAAAAATAGCATTCACGCAGGGTGGTATAAGATGTATAATTCCTGAGTTAGAGTGGTGATCAAGGGTTACGTAGCGGCAAGGGTGATAGAACTGAGCCCATTCTTCCACCCGTCCAGGAATTATAAGGATGGAAGTGGTTATCTGGCAGTTGGAAGACTCCTGACTCCTGCCCCTCAACCTCCAGACTCCCGTCCTTCAACGCAGGGACGCAACACACGGCGAATAGGTTGCCTTCTTTAGTCGACTCTCACGACTACTACTTATAAGGCTAAATTACAACTTAGTACGAACATAATATTCAACATTGTAATATTTTCATTGAAGCTACATTCATCGCCAACATTGGACCGAGTTGTATAACTGAAGCTATTTTAGTATAGAGTGCCAGCTTTTCTTAACTGCTGCTAGTTATTGGTGAGTTGGTTTGGTGTAACGCCGCAAGGAACAGTATGTCAGATGTATCATGGCGTGTCAGGTGATGCACGTCTCACACGTTTACCACTTTGGCGAAACCCTGACAAACCCAGAAACATAATGGTTGCATTTGTGGCTCTGATATACATGCAACAACGGTGAATAGTCGAACCTACATTACTTGTATTTATACTTTATCAATACACTAGTGAAGTCTTTATTCTTTATCAGATAATTTATAACGAGATACATGGGTCACTACACCTTTTAACGTCAAATACTGTAACTTTTAAATTTCAATACGTTGTTAACTCGCGAGCAGCTCGGTAGAAACGATTTCAAATACACTACGACTGTAAAGATATAAATATAATATAACTGGAACTACCATTGTAGTATATCTTCTTTGATTAATTCTAACTACGATTAAATGAATACAAGTGCAATGTATACGTTTTGGGACTGCTGCGCCAAATCACACTGCACTGATATTTCCTCTAAGTACTTAAATATCGAAACCTCAGGGGAGATAAATCTAACTTACTTGCACGTGGTAGATGTATCACTGATATCGGCTTTGTTGAAATTGATCTCACATTGGCATGTGGAAGTAACCGCTGTAATAGAACACAGGCTAGATTACAATAGTGCGTGCGTCACCAGATGAATGCTTTAAGACAACAGATTTACTCTCACTGTCTGTGAATCGAACAAATCGTAAACCTCAACATGAACATAATAATTAACATGAACCAAGTTTTGATAAGTAATTAGTTTTCAGACCACAATGTTTAAAAGCAACGTGTCTATGTTTGTCTGTTGTTCAGTGTTAGAAGTGAACTTGTAAAATAGTTGATACATACTAACGGAAAAAAGTAACTGTGCTTCATATAAAGTTCAATGAAAAAATAATTTAATCTGAAATTATATAATGCAACTTTAAATACATTTTACGAAGACATCTCCTCGACTTTACGTGATTCACAATTTGCACGAGCATGTTTGCGTGTTTGTTGGGATCATGATACTCATGCGCGTATTTTTGTTACTGTCACCAGCACACACCGATTGTTTAGCTATCAGGTGCTCCTAAAACACTTTTGTATAACCGTAACACTTACGCAATTACACGGCTTGCTGAAAAATCATTGTCTACATGCTATGGATATGCTACAGGCAGGAATGGCGCACAACGAAGTCCAGCGACACGCACAGTCTTGCTTCCATGTCACGCCTAGCTTGGTGTAGACAGCAGCTGGTACATACGTCCAGGTTTCACTGTGGCAGCTCTGATGGTCGCGCTTGAATCCAAGAGAATGTTTTAGCGACGCTTGGTATGGGATGGCGTGACAACTCATGGGAGAACACAGCTCATCATAGTTAATGGCAATTTGAATTGCGGCACGAAGGTTTTGTCAATGAGTTATGATAAAACATTGATCCGACAAAAGATCAAATATTATGCTGTTATTTTCAATATATTAACATTTACACCACTTTACATGAAGCACAGTTACATTTTCCCGCCAGTATAGATGGATAGAGATAAAAAACAACAACAATCACCAATGAGATATAACAAATAGTGATGTAGCCCTACTAAAGAAATAAAGAATTGAATGAAATAAAATCAATTCTGCCTGAAAACGAATGCCTCTTGAGCAAATATCTGTGTCTCAATACACTCAATGGCTGCTTGCCTATAGAGCTAAATACTAGACGTGTGTATGTGCATCAAGGTATATGCAAATATTATGAAGTTAATAGCATCTGCTCCGCTTTGGGACCAATGCATGCCTTCCACTGCCCAAGATTCGCTCCGGGCTTGGTCGTCTGTGCGGACCATTCTGAAGTTGTAAACGTCCGCGACCTGCGTTATTGCTGGGCTTTCCTTTACCTGTCATACAGACAGATGCTATGCAGTTATAACAGTAATACGTACGGCAGTCGCTTGGACCAATGTCAGTGAATGTCGACTCTACAATTTTGCCGATGTACGTTTTGGTCGTTGCGGAGCCGCAGCCATTGGCGACAGACGCTAAAAGGCATGAAGTTAGCTTCTTGACCTCACTGGAGAAGAAAGGAAAAAGAGACAAATGTCTGGGTCTCATGACTCGATTATTCATCACCCTGCAACTGGTTTTCCGGTCGATTAACAGCAGAATTTGGACACTGGCAATAAATCCGATTGTTTACTCTATGAGAAATCATATTGAATCTGATTACATGTATTCAAGGCCCTCGTTCACATTTCACAAGGCCCTTGAATTCCTAAGGTGGATTAGACAGAATTTTGTTTGAAAGAATGGATATATTTGAGAAATAATAATAATAATAATAATAATAATAATAATAATAATAGTAATTAATTAATTAATTATCAATTGATAAGTCCATTAATCTCCCATGATAGTACCATGATACATTTAGTACCATGTAATCCTTCGTGCCAACATTTCATTGGTGCGATGATAGCCTTCGTATGAATGATTCCCTTTGTACGACGATATACCTGGTACTATGCTACGCTTCGTACCGCTTTGTACATGATACACTGTGAGACATGATACACTGTGGTACCTGAAACACTGTGAGCCATGATACAATGTGGACCATGATACAGTGTGGGCCAGGATACACTGGGGGCCATGATACACTGTGAGCCATGACACACTGTGAGCCATGATACACTGTGAGCCATGATACACAGTGGATCAGGGTACACAGTGAGCCATGATAAACTGTGAGCCATGATACACAGTGAGCCATGATACACTGTGAGCATGATACACTGTGAGCCATGATACACTGTGAGCATGATACACTGTGAGCATGATACACTGTGAGCCATGATAAACTGTAGGTCAGGGTACACAGTGAGCCATGATACACCGTGAGCCATGATACACTGTGAGCATGATACACTGTGAGCCATGATACACTGTGAGCCATGATACAATGTCAGCCATGATACGCTGTGAGACGATACACTTGGGGCCATGATACACTGTGAGCATGATACACTATGAGCCATGATACACTGTGGGCCATGATACACTGGGGGCCATGAAACACTGTGGGCCATGATACACTGTGAGCATTATACACTGTTAGCCATGATACAGTGTGAGCCATGATACGCTGTGAGACATGATACAGTGTGGGCCATGATACACCGGGGGCCATGATAAAATGTCAGCCATGATACACTGTGAGCATGATACACTGTGGTACCTGATCCATGTGGGCCACGATAGACTCTGGTCCATAATACACTGTTGGCTATGATACACTGGGGGCCATGATGCACTGTGAGCCATGATACACTGTAGGCCATGATACATTGTGGGCCATGATACACTGTGAGCCATGATACACTGTGAGTCATGACACACTGTGGGCCATGATACCGTGTGCCATGTTAAACTGTTGGCCACGATACACTGTGATCCGTGGTACACTGTGGGCCATTATACACCGAGGGACGTGATACACTGTCAGCCTTGATACACTGTCAGTCATGATACACTGTGAGACATGATACACTGTGAGTCATGACACACTGTGGGCCATGATACCGTGTGCCATGTTAAACTGTTGGCCACGATACACTGTGATCCGTGGTACACTGTGGGCCATTATACACCGAGGGACGTGATACACTGTCAGCCTTGATAGACTGTCAGTCATGATACACTGTGAGACATGATACACTGTGAGCCATGATACACTGTGAGTCATGAAACACTGTGAGTCATGATACACTGTGATCCATGATACACTTTGGGCAATGATACACTGTCAACCATGTTAAACTGTTGGCCACCATACACTGTGATCCGTTGTACACTGTGGGCCATGATACACTGTTGGCCGTGATACACTGAGGGCTATGATACACTGTGAGCCATGATACACTGTGAGCCATGATACACTGTAAGATATGATACACCTTGAGTCATGATACACTGTGAGACATGATACACTGTGAGACATGATACACTGTGGGACATGATACACTCTCAGTCATGATTCACTGTGAGTCACGACACACTGTTAGTCATGATACACTGTGAGACATGATACACTGTGAGTCATGATGCACTGTGGTACTTGAAACACAGTGAATTATGATCCACTGTGAGACATGATATACCGTTGGCCATGATACACTGTTGGCCATGATACATTGTGGGCCATGATACACTGTGAGTCATGACATACTGTGAGTAATGAAACACTGTGGGCAATGATACATTGTGGGCCATGATACATTGTGAGTCATGATACATTGTGAGTCATGACATACTGTGAGCCATGTTACCGTGAGCCATGTTAAACTGTTGGCCATGATACACTGTGATCTGTGGTACACTGTGGGCCATGATACACTGTGGGCCATGATACACTGAGGGCCGTGGTACACTGTGGGCCATGATACAATGTGAGCCATGATACACTGTGAGCCATGATACACTGTGAGCCATGATACACTCTGAGTCATGATACACTGTGAGCCATGATACAATGTGAGCCATGATACACTGTGAGACATGATACACTGTGAGTCATGATACACTGTGAGTCATGATACACTGTGAGCCATGATACACTGTGAGCCATGATACACTGTGAGTCATGATACACTGTGAGTCATGATACACTGTGAGCCATGATACACTGTGGGACATGATACACTCTGAGTCATGATACACTGTGAGTCATGATACACTGTGAGCCATGATACAATGTGAGACATGATACACTGTGAGCCATGATACACTGTGAGTCATGATACACTGTGAGTCATGATACACTGTGAGTCATGATACACTGTGAGCCATGATACACTGTGAGTCATGATACACTGTGAGTCATGATACACTGTGAGCCATGATACACTGTGAGTCATGATACACTGTGAGCCATGATACACTGTGAGTCATGATACACTGTGAGTCATGATACACTGTGAGTCATGATACACTGTGAGCCATGATACACTGTGAGTCATGATACACTGTGAGTCATGATACACTGTGAGTCATGATACACTGTGAGCCATGATACACTGTGAGTCATGATACACTGTGAGTCATGATACACTGTGAGCCATGATACACTGTGAGCCATGATACACTGTGAGTCATGATACACTGTGAGTCATGATACACTGTGAGCCATGATACACTGTGGGACATGATACACTCTGAGTCATGATACACTGTGAGTCATGATACACTGTGAGCCATGATACAATGTGAGCCATGATACACTGTGAGACATGATACACTTGGGGCCATGATACACAGGGGACATGATACACTGTGAGCATGATACACTATGAGCCATGATACACTGTGAGCCATGATACACTGGGGGCGATGATACACTGTGGGCCATGATACACTGTCAGCATTATACACTGTTAGCCATGATGCAATGCGAGCCATGATACACTGTTGTTGTACCTGATACAATGTGAGTCATGATGCTGGTAGCCATGATACGCTGTGAGCCATGATACAATGTAGGCCATGATACATTGTGGGCCCTGATACACTGTGAGCCATGATACACTCTGAGTCATGATACACTGTGAGCCATGATACACTGTGAGTCATGATACACTGTGAGCCATGATACAATGTGAGCCATGCTACGCTGTGAGACATGATACACTTTGGGCCATGATACACAGGGGGCCATGATACACTGTGAGCATGATACACTGTGAGCCATGATACACTGTGGGCCATGATACACTGGGGGCCATGATACACTGTGATATTCTTCGATGACACACTGCGTACGACTGATATTTGTTGAACATGATGACTGTCCTTTTGTACCCTCGGTAATTGTTATCATATTTGGATAGATGTACAAGTATGTTATTTGCTAATGCAAGTTTAAAGTGTACATTATACAATGGTTATAGAATTCGGATATTTATGTGGTGAATGTATGTTTAATTACAATGTAGTTACTGTAGAGATGAAGGCAGCTTGGAATACGAACGTGCATTTCTTGGAGTTGTCACTGATATCAGCCGTGATGTAGGCGATCTGACACGCACAGTTGGATTTCCTGGCTGGGTGAAGAGACAGATTATGACTAATTTAGAATAATTGTTATTGGACTTTGTTATTTTCTTACAGAAAATACATAGCATCAAGGCACTGTTGCTCATTGTATAAAGCTGAATGTGCCATGTCATCAAGTGTGGCTGTATCTAACTATTCACCGCAGTTCGTAAAGCGTTGCGATGTAAGACACCGTCAAGAATGGTCAAACCAGTTTGCAGATGATGTTCTTGATATAATTTATTCCAACTGTAATGCTATATATTCTACACAAATATCTGAGCCCTCGATTTCTGTGAAGAGGATGTTGAAACATTCTCCGCGAATGAACGGTTCCTACAGCTAAAGAAAAACAAACATATATTTTGACACAACACACCGACCAATGATGGTCCCAGACATCGTCCTGAATGTTCGTGCTCACACCTTAACATTGTAAGGGGAAGTGAAACGTTAACACACGGACATGCGTACAAACGCGCCAGGCCATGACTTGATTCTGGTGAGCTAAATCTTGTAAAATTGTCTTCTTTTTTTAAAACTTTCAACATTATTGTTACGTTATTGTTACGATGTGTAGAGGATGACATGTTTCATTCTTTCGTATCAAAATGAGACCACAATTTACACATACGACAATCTGTGTCGCCCAACGCTGTCATGCTGGTGTCAATGTTAGACGCAAGCGTGCGCAGGGTTGTACTTCCGTCACATCCGGTTCCGGATGTTCCGATCAGGCAGCCAAGAAAATCCCGAAGAGCTCTGTAGAAGGCCGGCAGGTACAACAGGTAACAATAAAGAAGACAACATCAGCTGAGAGTCCCACCCACACGCGATCATTATCTCCTACTTATAGATGTACTGGAAGGGAAATAACTCTGTCACTTGTTCAAGAGAACACACCAAGTAGCCTTGTTTCATTGAACACAACCATATTTTTAAAGGTAAATTAAAAATAATTAGCAGCTCCAATTGATTGAGAGATATACCTTTACTTGCCTACAACCAGTGCCTCGGTATACATTCTCCCCACATAGCGACAGGAATGTGTGTAAAGTTCCAGGTAATACTTTGTTAAACAGCGGGTCTCGGGCCTGTGTTAAGATACTAGTAGGCTGTGGTCGTGTAATGTTAGCTCGGTACGTGGGGAAGTTGGGTGTGCGTCGCCTTGAACATTGTGCTCTCTAATGAAGTAATTTACGGAAAATAATTTCAGTTTGGGCAGAATGGCATTACATATGTCATTAGGGTGTCAAATATGTTGATAATATCGGATCATCATTAAGTATTTTACGTGTGATTCACCAAATCGCATACGAAAGTTATCTGAAATATTGTCATTCATCACTAGCACTGAAATGAATGGTCAGTGCTAGTACCACTTTTCTGCTTGTCCCGGTGAACACGATATGTGTCACATAGGTAGGTCTGACGTCATCTTATACCCTGCGCTAATTTCAAACACATCCATACACCACCACACCACCACCGCCACACCTCTACGCCCAACAAAAAACTCAGTATGTTGATCAAATATGAAAAGTTAGTAAAATGTGAACTTTGGAAAACGGACAAACTTGAGGAAGTACTTGCAGATTATTGTTTGGAATCAGGCTGGAAATGGTGAACCCAGATTTCATCCATATTCACCTTTCTGACTCAGCTTCAAACAGCATGACAGGCTTGGGTAACTTTGGATGTTGAGCCCCTTTTCTACAATTACTTCATCACTGCACGTTCCTCAAATCTGTCACAGACCTCTGCTTAGTTTGTTGACGTTTCAGCCACAGAGAGAGGTGCTACAACTGCACGCGACGTCGGAACACGCAGGGGACACACCTACATGTAGCGTGAGCAGTCAAAGCCGACCCACGGTGATACTTACGTGCATTTCAGACTTCTGGTGCTGATATCAGCCTTCGTATAGTTCAGTTCACACGCACATGCTGATCCATCCGGGAAACCTGGTGACGAAAGAACACCAAGTTGCGCTGTTTACGGTTGTATTAGAAATAATCCTAGTGTAGTATTAGAAATAATCCTTATTTTAGAAGAAAAGAGAGAGCAGCAGTAGAGTCCATACATACGGAAGCACTTCCCTTCACCATGGAGGAGGTTGCCAGTACACGTGTACTGTTTCACAACAAAATCAAGGATGCTGAATAATAAACGCAAATGCCGTCGGATACGCTGATATCAAACTCTTACGTACGAAGTTGATGACTTTGATCCATCAGCAGTCATTTGTTGAGATTGTGTTCATCAATACACACGTCAGGCGATCATCTGCTGCAATCAGTCTTTACAATGTTCTAATGGCATACTTACTACAGCTAGTGGTTGCCATGGCAGCCTGTGCTGAAGTTGCTAACTGAGCAACACTTGTCATGCCGTCACATCCTGTCTGAGATTTTCCCGCGAGACAGGAGATAAATGCCTTGGTCTCACTGCAAGATCAACATGATATGATAAAGTGAAGATCCTTCTCGGACATCTAGTGTGTCACGTCCTGCTTCCCCTCCCCCCACTCCGACCACGCCCGCAAAGATAACATGGCTGATGTGGAGCTTATAGTGGATCCTCAGCAATGTTTCCGTTGTTACTATATAGTGGTAATTCAGAAGGTCACTCGTACTTAGGTTAGGAGTCTGAGTTTCAGTCATATTTCATTTTTACGAAAGAGTAAATGTAGTATATTTCAAGTGTTTCATGTTGTCCATGAAACCGTTATATTGAACTGACGTATATACGTAAAGGCAGGATTGTGTAATCACTGCCCACGTGAAGGATTGTGCAATCACTGCCCATGTGAAGGATTGTGTAATCACTGCCCTCGTGAAGGATTGTGTAATCACTGCCCACGTGAAGGACTGTGCAATCACTGCCCACGTGAAGGATTGTTCAATCACTGCCCACGTGAAGGACTGTGCAATCACTGCCCACGTGAAGGATTGTTCAATCACTGCCCACGTGAAGGACTGTGCAATCACTGCCCACGTGAATGACTGTGTAATCACTGCCCACGTGAAGGATTGTTCAATCACTGCCCAAGTGAAGGATTGTTCAATCACTGCCCATGTGAAGGATTGTGTAATCACTGCCCACGTGAAGGACTGTGTAATCACTGCCCATGTGAAGGATTGTGTAATCACTGCCCACGTGAAGGATTGTGTAATCACTGCCCACGTGAAGGACTGTGTAATCACTGCCCACGTGAAGGATTGTGTAATCACTGCCCACGTGAAGGACTGTGTAATCACTGCCCATGTGAAGGATTGTGTAATCACTGCCCACGTGAACGACTGTGTAGTCACTGCCCATGTGAAGGATTGTGCAATCACTACCCATGTGAAGGATTGTGCAATCACTGCCCATGTGAAGGATTATGTACGTAATCACTGCCCACGTGAAGGATTGTTCAGTCACTGCCCACGTGAAGGACTGTGTAATCACTGCCCATGTGAAGGCTTGTGTAATCACTACCCATGTGAAGGATTGTTAAATCACTGCCCATGTGAAGGATTGTGTAATCACTGCCCACTTGAATGATTGTGTAATCACTGCCCATGTGAGGGATTCTGTAATCACTACCCACGTGAAGGATTGTTTAATCACTGCCCACTTGAAGGATTGTGTAATCACTGCCCATGTGAAGGATTATGTAATCACTGCGCACGTGAAGAACTGTGTAATCACTGCCCATGTGAAGGATTGTGTAATCACTGCGCACGTGAAGGATTGTGTAATCACTGCCCATGTGAAGGATTGTGTAATCACTGCCCATGTGAAGGATTGTGCAATCACTGCCCACGTGAAGGATTGTGTAATCACTACCCACGTGAAGGATTGTTTAATCACTGCCCACTTGACGGATTGTGTAATCACTGCCCATGTGAAGGATTATGTAATCACTGCGCACGTGAAGGACTGTGTAATCACTGCCCATGTGAAGGATTCTGTAATCACTGCGCACATAAAGGATTGTGTAATCACTGCCCACGTGAAGGACTGTGTAATCACTGCCCATGTGATTGGTTGTGCAATCACTGCCCATGTGAAGGACTGTGTAATCACTGCCCATGTGACTGGTTGTGTAATCACTGCCCATGTGAAGGATTGTGTAATCACTGCCCATGTGAAGGATTGTGTAATCACTGCCAACGTGAAGGATTGTGTAATCACTGCCCATGTGAAGGACTGTGTAATCACTGTCCATGTGAAGGATTGTGCAATTACTGCCCACGTGAAGGTCTGTGCAATCACTGCCCACGTGAAGGACTGTGTAATCACTGCCCATGTGAAGGATTGTGCAATCACTGCCCACGTGAAAGACTGTGCAATCACTGCCCACGTGAAGGATTGTGTAATCACTGCCCATGTGAAGGACTGTGTAATCACTGCCCATGTGAAGGATTGTGTAATCACTGCCCATGTGAAGGATTGTGTAATCACCACCCATGTGAAGGATTGTGTAATCACTGCCCATGTGAAGGCTTGTGTAATCACTGCCCATGTGAAGGATTGTGTAATCACTGCCCATGTGAAGGATTGTGTAATCACTGCCCATGTGAAGGCTTGTGTAGTCACTGCCCATGTGAAGGACTGTGTAATCACTGCCCATGTGAACGATGGTTTAATCACTGCCCTTCTGAAGACGACTGGCTGATTACTGACGACGTACTTGCAAAGTTTATCGCTGTTGCTGACGTCGGCCTTGGCAAAGTCTGTCTCACAGCCACATGGAGTATTTGCCAAACCTGAATGTAGAAATCATAGGAATGGGTTTGAAAACTGCCTTTTAAACATTCTTAAAATAATGACGAAAAACACAAAAAAAGGCTTCATGTTCTACCCACCTCCATTCAACCGTACAATTTTGTTCTGATCGATATCACAAACCAAACTCAAACACTAACCTCTGCTTTTGAAGCAAAGTTCTTTTAAATTAAACTTCCTGTCTATTTATGCAGTGGGGCACAAGCAATTTTAATATTATAAAAAGTATAAAGACAGTGCTATGACTTATGAAATATCGTCAAAAGCATGAGGCTAGGGGTATTGCTTTGAGCATAGGGATTGAGTTGGGCCTCTCACACAGGGTCGAGTCGGACCACCCACCTGAGATAGCATTTGGTGGCAGCAAGTCGGGAATAATGTGTTAAAAACGGAAAAACTGAAGAAAGGAATTATTGGAAAAGAAAGACCAGAAAATATTCTCCTCTTGTATAAACCAGGATATAAACTATAAACACTACTGCAGAGGTCATCTTTAAACTTCACTGGATCCAGGTTTTGGAAAAGAAGAATTTTCAAATCTCAATAAAACTTGGAAGTAGAGCAAGTTGGAAAGAAAGCCTCCAATGAGAAGACAAAAACAATATAGATCAAGTCTGACAGTGACATCTGATAAGCCTCATTGAGAAGAAAGTGTTGACCCCATCAGCGACCTCAAAGACCATTGCAAGATAGCAGGAAAAACAGACAACAGACACCCGATAATGGACAGCCATGGCAGAGCAATTCTCTTGAAGTGACGGGTTCGTTTAGAATACAGTGAACTGTGACGTTATAAAGTGATATTAAGCTAGTGTGAAAGTCCTGAGGAGTACTCCTTTACTCTTATCTGGGGGTCATCAAGGGAGGAATATTTAAAGACAAACTGGACACTGTATCCGGGATGATACATCAGTTCCAGGCCGAGTTTTGCAGTGGCAAGTTACAACATCACAACAACTTCATAGCATTTGGTGGCAGCAAGTCGGGAATAATGTGTTAAAAACGGAAAAACTGAAGAAAGGAATTATTGGAAAAGAAAGACCAGAAAATATTCTCCTCTTGTATAAACCAGGATATAAACTATAAACACTACTGCAGAGGTCATCTTTAAACTTCACTGGATCCAGGTTTTGGAAAAGAAGAATTTTCAAATCTCAATAAAACTTGGAAGTAGAGCAAGTTGGAAAGAAAGCCTCCAATGAGAAGACAAAAACAATATAGATCAAGTCTGACAGTGACATCTGATAAGCCTCATTGAGAAGAAAGTGTTGACCCCATCAGCGACCTCAAAGACCATTGCAAGATAGCAGGAAAAACAGACAACAGACACCCGATAATGGACAGCCATGGCAGAGCAATTCTCTTGAAGTGACGGGTTCGTTTAGAATACAGTGAACTGTGACGTTATAAAGTGATATTAAGCTAGTGTGAAAGTCCTGAGGAGTACTCCTTTACTCTTATCTGGGGGTCATCAAGGGAGGAATATTTAAAGACAAACTGGACACTGTATCCGGGATGATACATCAGTTCCAGGCCGAGTTTTGCAGTGGCAAGTTACAACATCACAACAACTTCATAGCATTTGGTGGCAGCAAGCCGGGATTAATGTGTTAAAAACGAAAGAACTGAAGAAAGGAATTATTGGAAAAGAAAGACCAGAAAATATTCTCCTCTTGTATAAACCAGGATATAAACTATAAACACTACTGCAGAGGTCATCTTTAAACTTCACTGGATCCAGGTTTTGGAAAAGAAGAATTTTCAAATCTCAATAAAACTTGGAAGTAGAGCAAGTTGGAAAGAAAGCCTCCAATGAGAAGACAAAAACAATATAGATCAAGTCTGACAGTGACATCTGATAAGCCTCATTGAGAAGAAAGTGTTGACCCCATCAGCGACCTCAAAGACCATTGCAAGATAGCAGGAAAAATAGATAACAGACACCCGATAATGGACAACCATGGCAGAGCAATTGAATTTTGGCTCTTGTTGATACTGTGTGGATTCCAGTAATTTGTCAACAATACGGAATATAACTTGATATGATGTGATTATTACTGTGCAAAACTATGACTTCCTGTGAGAACAGCACGTGTCTTTAATGATATATTCCACATAAGGACAGACACATTTAGGTTCTATCTTTGACTAATTTCATTTATGTAATTTGTTTCAGTTAATTGCGATTTTTATTGTTTTGTGTAAAATTAAGCAACTATTGGAAGAGCAAGGACTCTGGACATAATAGAACTATTACGATACGTTATTGTTTTGAACATTAGAAATAACTGGTGGGTTTGGCAGCTACTACATTACTGGGGTTAGCGACAGGTGAGCAGGTAAGTACGCAGGATCAGAAGAGTATAGACCCTATTATGCTCAGTTTAACGTTAACTTGATCCATTTAAACAAATAGGCCGAATGAATGGAAACGAAATGGTTATTGTTCATGACACTGGTGCTCCAAACCATTGGTCAAAGAAAGGCAGGCGTACGGTACCTTACTGGCAAGTATTGGCGTCCGCTTTGCAGATGGCAGCCAGGGAAATGTACCCCTTGCGATGGTTCCCCAAGAGAGCCCTCATGCAAAAAGGAACATTTTGTGTAGATTTATTGCCGTTACTTGCAGTAGAGGTTCTCCTTGGCATCTGGAAGCCAAAAAAACAAATCCAAACAGGAGGCTCGGGGGTCAGGAGTACAGCCTAGCCCTGTTATGACAGGCAAAGTCATGTTATCACTGTCAATTAAAGAATAGAACTAGTAAAGGAAATCCTGCATCAGGATCGACTCCCTTGCCAAAAGAGAGCAAGGGATATCCTGGTACACGATTGACTCCCTTGTTGAGAGAAAGCAGGGCAAATCCTGGTACAGGATTGACTCTCTTGTTGATATCATGTCGATAGAAAACAGGGGAAAACATGTTATAGGATCGACTCTCTTGTTTAGAGAAAGCAGGAGGAATCCTGCTACTCCCTTGTTGACAGATTGTGGGAATCTGTTTTCTGGAAATCGATAAATCGTGTTGGGTCCTAGTCGAGGGCCTGAACCAACACGTAATAGAACTAGTCAGGTAACACTGACTAGCGATGAAGTGGGTGAGATGAACCACAGTCAGTTAGAGGGACTGCAGTCCTCTGATTCTAGCCTTGCAAATCCTTAAGAACTTTGTTCAAGGATGTTGCCAGAAGTCTTCAAAGAAAAGATCCAGATCCAGAGACAAGGTTAACCACTTGTCCACTCCCAGGAGCACCCCAGGGGAATAAATACATTCTTACCCTGGTCGATTATGCTCGATATCTAGAGGCAATCACCATTCCCCACATGGAAATAGTAAATATTGCTGACGAGCTTATTGTCATATTTAGTAGAATTGGAATTCTTGAAGAGTTGCTGTCAAATCAATGAACAAACTTTACATCACAGTTTATGCTGGATTTTCGTTTGCTACTGGGAACATCAACGCCTCACCACCAAATGGACTATGCAAACGGTTTAATGTTACACTCAAAGTGATGCTGCGAAAGAATGCTACTGAAGACCCCAAGACATATTATAAGTATGATGTAAGAACAGGCACAGGAAAACCTGAAGGAATCCCAGAGGAAACAGGACTATCATGACTGAGGAGAAAGAGAGTTGAATTGGATGAATAGGTTGGGCCCTGATGCCATCCTCTGAAATCAGGCTGCAGTGGATGGGGCCTTGTCCTGATGAGAATATGCACTGTTGACTATGAAGTTGACAGTGGAAGCACGAGGAAACGATTCAAGGTCTCCCATTTCAACATGCTGAGGAAATACAAGCAAAGGACGTATGCTGCCTGTGTGGCATCAGTGACTGTCAAAAGCCAACAGAAGATGATGTTGGCAAGCAGCCAATGTTTCATTCAGAAACATGGACATATGTCCACATCAATAGCCTTCTTTGGATGAAAAGCAACAGGAACAAGTAAGGTGTCTCAGACTCTGCAGGAGCCTTATAGATTACCAGAATATACGTAGGAGATGTCTGGCCATGTCTGTTCTACTATGTAACTGTTGTTTTTGTTATATCACGAATACAGTGTTGTGGACCCACTGATTGGCTCCTGTATTTGAAGGACAGATATCCAAAACATTTCAGCTGGGAACCCAAAAGAGTGAGTGTCAGCTGGCGTTTGACGCACTGAAATCGAGCCCGATATCTCACCAATCTTCCAGATCCAAGGCTTCAAAAGAGAATTCATCCTCTAAACTGATGCTCGTGATGATGGCATTCCCTCTGGTCTTTCACAAGATTTGGATGGGACTGATCACCACATTTCTTATCACATCCAAAAGCTTCTTATTAGGGAGAAGAATGACTCCACTACTGAGAAAGAATGTCTCGCAATTGTCTGGGGTGTCTAGACTTTACATTGCTACCTTTATGGTAGACAGTTCACCCTTCAGACTGACCATCAGCCTCTGAGATGGTTGGCCAAAAACAAAGGCAAAAATCAGAGACTTCGCTGGAGCCTCCTGATAAGGCCAGGCGCACAAATGTAAGATTGGACCTAAAAGTTAAAAAATAACAACATCTGTTAGGTTTTAGATGCTTTAACCACCCGAGCCTATTTAAGATCAAAGGCTTGATCGTAGAGCGAAAATGACTTGACTTTAACGTACGTTTTAGGTAGATTTAGTTTGGTCTTTTAAAGTAGTGATTGAGAACATGATAAAGACTTTCAACAGTGTCCACCCCTTTATCAAAGCATAGTTTTAACCCTTGCAGTTTCAAGCCTCCTTTTCTTGGCTTGTTCGTGGTGCCAACCCGGGCAGAACACGAGATGTGTCCTTGTGTAGAAAATGGGATATCCAATCAGATCGCTGTTTTTATTTCGAATGGCTTCTCAAAGATGAATACCATAGCAGACGACCTGGTCGTTAAGATAACAATAGCAGACAAACAGACAAATGACAGATTACAACAGTACTGAAACGTATTACAGCCGCATTTTGCTCTTACGGGGGCATACAAGCAACACTGAGATAAGCGTTCGGTGGTTCGAATTAAAACACAATGAAGTTTGCACGCAAAAATTAACTCTGCCGAGTTGATTGAAACTGTCAACCACTTCGAAAACATTTGTTTTCGCTAAAACTTCGGAATACTTTCAACAACAATTTGACAGTTGATGGGTGTGGCCATAGCAGCGATCCCGTTTTCGGAACTCGCTATGTGCGATCGTCCTCTCATATTTTAGCACAGAAAAGTTATATGTGAAATGGCAATGGTGGAAACAAGCCTTTAATGTAGGCTAGTGTACACTCTTGCCTCGGGAAGAACGCATAGAATAACTCACTACAAACTCCACCGGTGATATTGCCCAGAGTTGTTTCGGCCACCGTCACAATCTTATTTATCGATGAACTTCCGTCACATCCAGTTCCGGTTTTACCTTTCAAACAACCGATGTACTTCTTTGTTTCACTATGTCGTAAATGAAAAAAATATAGAATTACAAATATACTGTTCATCAACTGCATAAATATTCTCTCTTGTGGATTTTACATACAACATGAAATTGCTCTGTTGGGGGCGCGGGTAGCTCAGTGGTCTAAGGGGCCGCAATTGCTCTGTAGAGTTGAGTCTCTTGGGCAAGCCAGAAACCTATGATCATGGTGTCAATACCGATAATGTTGTAACCTTTGTCAGCACGTTGTCAGTTCTTTTGAGTTTCCCCAAAGAGGTACACGTCCGATATCTGCATCACATCGGGCCTGCCTCCCACATAAAGCTGACACGCCGTGATATTAGTGGAATACTGTTCAAAGCAGCGTTAAACCAATCTCAATCACGTTATTCTATCACCATTTGAATCAAATATGCCATGTCGATTTGGGGGCGGGGTGGTTAAAACGTTCGCTCGTCACACCGAAGACCCGGGTTCGAATCCCAACATGGGTACAATGTGTGAAGCCCATTTCTGGTTTCCCCCGCCGTGATATTGCTGGAATATTGCTAAAAGCGGCGTAAAACCATACTCACTCACTCACTCCCATGTCGATTTGAGAAATGTGTATTTCGAGATGCGCCGAATTACAAATTACAGAAGTAGAGATATATGCAGAGACTTTCAGAACCATATTACCACATACGATCAGACTGATACACAAGCAAGTCGATTACTTTATTTGAATTATTGTCTTATTTACTTGGGCACGTGTTTGGCTATATACACTCGCTGTGTGACCATGGAATGATTGCACAGTTCTCACACGTATGATCGTATACTTGACGCACGTGCAGAGTTTGGTGTCGTCACTGACGTCGGCCTTGGCATAGGCGATCTCACACGCACATGCTGTTTCGGTTATATCTAAAAAGAAGGACGTTATTCATGATATCATATGTTGCTATTTTAAATGTCTAACCTAATTTTGTTTTAAAATTTGAGGCTATGTGGGGTGATAATATCGTGTTTGATATGTACTGACACAAAGTATGGCAGGTTTTATTATTTACCGTTACGGAAGGGAGATGCTGGATTTTCATAGAAAAAATAATTTGTCCCAGACATTTCTTGAAAAAATGCACCATGCTACAGCCTGTTGTAAAAATGGATATTGTCTTGTTGCGGGGGCTTTCTTAAAAAAATATTCAGGCTGATAGGTCGAATTAAATAAACATCTGGCTTCTGCGGCGGAAGCTAACCCGTTAAAGTATTTCCCCTGTAAATATTATGTATATCCGAATCATGTTGAACATAGACATTCTTTACTGGTATGTACTGACTGTTCCATTCTGTCCACTCAATAGGCAACATAATTTTCAAGACTCACTACACTCAGTCCCGATTCCTTTCAGAATTGTCTCCCCTTCTGTGGCCAGCTTTTCCACAGATACGCTCATGTTACAGCCGCTGTCCGTCTTTCCGGCCAGACACGCTATGAATGCCTTCGTCTCGCTAGAGAGAACAATTGCACATGCAAGACGTCACGTGTCAACTTGTTGAAGACCCAAACACATCTTTTATCACAATGCCATATATACAGAGCATTAAGCAAGAAACTAGATATGTAACAAGCATGGTCATAGATATTCAACATATTGCTATCCTGATTACTTCGTAGTACGGCATGAAAGTGGTTCAATGTCACTGAAATCAGATATAAGTTCTCGTAACCGCTTAACACAGACCTGAGGATACCCCATTGTAGGTCACGTCAGGACGACCTTTCTCGAACTTTGACCGACCATTGAAATGACTATGAAGAAGTCGACCTCAGCCTTTTAGAAAGCAGCTTTCTCAAGGTATGCGGCACTAGTCTCAACTAACGACTTCCATTCCAGACTAGGCTTAGATAAATATCGATTCAAAATTTGAAAACTGAACAAAAGAAAATTCTGGAACTTCTAATCAGACCATAATTTTTTTTTGATGGTTTCTGGTCCAATACATGACTGAGATTGTGTGGCAGTACGTGCCGAGGGCTATGGAAAGTCTCTTCATTTCAAATGTTTATCCCACTGAAAGACAGACGGTAATGTTGACTGCCGTTCGGAATACCCCGTATTAACTATTCCGATGATTCGTGATTAGAAAACACACTGACTGTCACTTTCCAGATCTGGTAAGCGATGCTCTGATTGGTCGCCTAAAAGGTCATTCTGACATGACCCGTAATGGAAGTCCTCAGAGTTTTAGCGGAAGCGAGACGTAAGAAGTGATTTTAATGGGTTTGGAACATGGATATATCTAATGACAAAAACAGCTTCCCTTTCAGTGTATAACTTTATATGTACTGACACTTTTCGTCATGCCTTGAACTAATATTAATACATGATTCATAGAATATTCTTTTATAAATAATTTATCGGATATTACAAACTATCACTCACGTGCACAGGCTGGCCGGGCTGGTGACGTCAGCTTTCGCATATGTTACTTCGCAGCCGCACGCTGTATTGCCTAACTCTGTACACGAAGGGAGTTTGCAGAGTTATAGACTTCAGCCAATAGTCAACATAAATCTCCCCGCGAGACAAATTACACATTGAAACTCAAACAAGAACACAGAGTGTTATTGAAAGTGTTAGGGTCAGTTGTGAATTTACCCCTGCAATTATGTGTCCCCTTTCTTGATACAACGGGATTCCCATACATCTCAGTGAGAACCATCTGGTACCTTTAAACGCTATCCAACAACATGTATAGCTCCAGAAATTATGAGAAGACACGTAATGGACACAAGCGAAATTTTAAGTGTCTCAGTATCATAAATCATGTTGCGACTTTACACCGCTATCCTGTAGTGGTATCAAACGAAAATTCTCTATATTTCTCCAAAAGTCAGGATGTGTATTTCGATAAAATATAAATTTTGAGAAAAGACAGATATAAGGAAGTAACTTTCGGTTGGATATGTTTGTGTCTGGCGTTAAAAGTTGTTACAACAATATTGTGTCAATCATTGACTTGGCAACACAAATACTTGGCCTCAGTGTCTAGTTTTGCTAAATTGTCTTCTCGCAGATGAGCGGATGTGGTTGTTCTGGGTGCAGAAGGGGAAGTATCTCACCACATGCACTGTCAGGGATACCAGTCAATTTTGTCTCGGCTCCCGTGATCAGTTGGACAATCTCAGTCCCAGTACATCCGGTTCCAGTTGTTCCTCGCAGGCATCCAATGAACACTTTGGTTTCACTGTTCACATATGTACTGAGTATGTTAGATTTCATGTTTAGCATGTTTATGAAAACACATAAAACTTTCTCATATAATTCTACATGTCCATAACTATTTCTAACTTCTTACATCGGTATCTTATCAATGATATCATGTACGTCAAACTATTTTGAGGCAATGTAAGCGGCCTAGTATATCCATTAGTTGATATTTCCTAACCAAGACAAAATGACTTCAGAGTTAATTATCTGAGGACTATCATATGTTCTAGAGTTTTAGGTTCATGTTACTATTTACTTCTTGTATATTTTCAAATACATTACAATATTTAGGTTAAGATTATTGTAAGTAAGGAATTCGTCATTTACGAGCACTTCTTGGTGTCGTCCCCGATGTCGGCCTTGGCATAGGCTATCTCACACGCACATGCTGTTTCTTTTACAGCTGTCAAAAGCACATGTCACGGTTCAATACACAATGCATTATTTCATGTTAAATATAGTTATTAATAATGCAACCATTTGTTTGCAGAATTATAGGCCCATGATACATTATGTAGTGTTCAGGTCGACTGGGGGGTTCACTTGTCGTGTTGACAGGACAGGATTTATTTTCAAGACTACAGTCGCGATCAGACTACGCTTAGTCCTTGATCTTCATGTTCCGAACACATTAATGGATGTACGATTTGTGAATCTTGAAGAACATCACGTTCATAAATCGTTATAAGAACCACATGATAAAATATGATACTCATCTTCGACTGCATCGTGGTTACAGAAGAAACATATATCCCGCAATGTACAATTACAGCAAGTATCGACAGTATTATACAATTTAAGTTCTTCTGTGTGTTTTCAAGTCAATTGCATCTTTATTCATTTCATAAACATACCACAGATGTTGCCAGGGATGTTACTGATTGTTGTTTCTGCAGCAACAACCGCCTCTGCCACAGTTATTGTCATACACACCGTCCCAGGAAGCCCTGCTAGACAACTGATGAATTGCTTGGTCTCTCTATAGCACACAATATATATTCTAGTTACGAACAATAATTAACTCTCTGTGTTCAAGCTGCAAAGACTTCCCCACTCTGCGAATCCAATGAGAGGTTACAACTGCATTTCGTTTAGTTGTTTATATGTTTAACATATAAATGTTTGTTATATCAAGATTTACGAGAACGGTTTACAAGTGCATGTGCAATGGCATGATTAAATTGTTTTGACGCCGTGTGTGCACGGATTTACCATCCTACGTGAATATAGCTTCAAACCCAAATTAGAAGTTTCAGTAATTCATGTAAACGGTTTGATCGATATTCGTGTAACATATCAAAATGTACAGGTATATTTCGGATGGAGTGTATACAATTATGACCTTTGACTTCTCTAAATGGATATACTCACGTGCACAACATGCTATCTGAACTGACATCTGCTTTAACGTAGTTCAGTTCACACTCACATGCTGATCCGGCTTCTATGACTACAATTACAAATGTCAGCTCGTTACACGCATGGCATGATTTATAAATACAAGGACGAAAACACAAAAGACGTGTACAGTGGACTGTTGACGGAAATAATCGATAATGATTAGTGAGTTTATAAATATTCCAGCCTATACATGAACCTTTAATTAAGCAGTTAGGTAAAGGCAAAGTTAATAAGTACATGTAACAAAATGTTTCTTATTTGTTATTTTAAGATGCGAGAATCCTCAAATCGTATGTAATAATATAGTATTTATTAATAAATCAAGTATATTTTTATGTATACATAGCTAACTAAACAAAACCCAAGTTTCTGATAGATCCGTGTAGATGCAATGTCAGACAATATGTCGACATTAATGGCATATGGAGCATGGCTACGTTCCGGGGATGAGAGACCAGTCGGCCTTTACCACCTGTTTCACGGTCCAGTTCACGTTGGTCCACAAGGAATTGCGGTTTTGCTCTTATTTGAGCAGACAGATGATGGCAGGTGCACACTCGGCGACAAGTCAGATGACCGTCCAGACTAGGATGGATAGACTGGTATTGTTCGGGACTTTCTGTGCCAGTTTCTGTTGGGTCTGGCGTTCTTGCTGGAATAATGCTTATTCTCCCCCAAACCTTTGACCATTAAAGTGTCACAGACGCTAATTAACCTCACTCTCTTCAGTGCCGATACCTTACCCCACAGGATAGCGCCATCAAGGAGGATCCCGATATACAGACAGAACAGCACACATCTGCCAGGATCAACTTGATATGACAACTGGATCTCTTTAAGCATTATCGTGCATGACATATCCATTGAAAACGCTGCAACAGCCGTGACATCGTTCACCAATTCAGCCTGTTTGCGCTGATGGTGACGTACGCATTTCCAATGAATTCCATAACTAATACCGGTCGCTCTACAATGAGGGGCATGAGCGTTAACATTCGTTGCTGCATGAAATATACACAACTTTATTAAACGTCACACAAGTTGAAGTATTAGATATACATAACATATATTAGCATGTATACGTACTGCAGGTACTGAATGATCCGATGAACGTTTCAGTTGATGTAGCGAGCCCTGCTACTGACGTTGTGTCGTCACAGGCGAGTTCCGTCTTTCCTCTCAAACAGGAGATGCGAGTTTTAGCTGCGCTGAAACGATGAAATCAAACTTTGAACCAATGCCAGATTAAGATCTACATTTAATGATAGGATATTAAACTTGCCTGGGAAAAGACCGTATGGATTTAGATTTATAGTTACGTCAATCCGAATATATATCAAATAAAGTACAAAGACATCAATCAATGTAAGGAGTGTTATACTTGTGCATTACGTTTATGACTATAATGTTCGAATATTAAGAATAGAAAACACTGCTTATGATATCAGGAACAATATTATCATTTACCAAAACAAATTAATCACGATATGACTGAAATACTGCCGTTGTGACGACTAATCTTTACTCGCTCACTGAAAATTAAATAGTCACCAGTTGGAAAACGTTTGAGTTACACCGGAACAGATCTGGGCCGGTCACACTCATTAAGGTTGTAACAAGTAATACTACCGACCGTCACATCTGTAACCATTGTGTTGCTTACTTGCAGTTTGCATTGTCTGTACTTGTGAGATATGTTTCCCAGTAACCCTTCTGGCACACACAGGCATCAGTCAGGGCTGCAACATGATACTGAACGGCTAGCTTCATCCACCCAGTACAAGATGGCACAGAATAGATGTCACAAATAGCAAGTACAAGCGTATTTCCATACTACTTTGCGACACTGTTTATCGGATATACTTGTGACTTGTACATCTTCATACTAGAATATAGCACATTACCTGATGTATTTAATTATTATGTAGGATACTAGAGTTTGATTTTGACTTTTAAATGAGTAATACTAAAGCCTACTTTCAGATATTACTGCGTTATATTTAATCGCCGTATTTTTGTGTACATAACAGTATTTATCATATAATGGGTAGGTTTCTCGGCAGGATAAAGCCAACGGATAAAAACGATATCCGTTGGGGTCATATGCGGATAGAGATGCAAATATCAAAGGTCAAGTAGGGACTACTTTCACTGTTTATAAACAAACATGGCGTCGCCCTCGTCATTCGGCGATCGAGTCAGAATTAACCATCGGGAATCTGGATAAACTACAGGGTTAATTGCTATCATTATCAAAGGAACAGTCTAATATACTTAAAATCAGTGTCTAACTGTGACGTAGCTTAGGCATTTTATAAGTTTTGGCAACTTTGGAGATATAAATTTCGAAACAATTTTGCGAGGGCACTAGGCCTAGCCAAGCGGGATCAGTAGCCATATCTCTGCTTGTAGACCTATTCGGCTTGAAACCTTCTCCACAAATTAAAATAGTTGGATTTGGCCGAAATATGTTTGAATTGTTACCTTGTTTCGTTTTGTCGCTGTGTGTACATCTGACTACACTTCGTAACGTTATGACAGGACAGACCGACTGTCAACAACGTCTGACCGTGGCCGTGACGTCTCATAGACTAGGGTTAGAGTAGCTTCCCTTTGACAAAGGGCAGTTACTCTAGCGTACAGACCGATGGATTGCCGCGAAAGGCAATTAAAAATAATTGTTGTTTTGCGTATATGTTGCTTCGCCACTGTATTAGAAACAGATTTCAGTTGGAACTATATTGGCTACTGTCACTGTCCGACTGGCACATCACTTACCCTGTGAATATTAATGCGCGCATTCCAGGAAAACTCGCAATGTTTCGGTAATGTTTGTGAGAGAGGGAAAGCAATTTTGAAGTATAGAATTAAAGAATGACATTATATGATAAAGAGGTTATCACGCTTGTGTGTTTGGGGATGGTAAATATCCTGTATTAGAAATAAACACTATGTATTTAGCTCGCCAAGGCTCGATAAATACAATGTTTATTCCTAATGCAGGATATTTACCATCCCCAAACACACTCGCGTGATAACCTCTATGTATTCACGCGTGTATTTTGTGGCACTAATACTCACAGCAATTATGACTGATCAAATCGTAGAAGTTACCGATCTCCTCCACCTGGCCACTGCCCTGGGGGCAGTTGTCTGTAGCAGTCTCCAGGCATGTCAGGTAGGCCTTCCAAGACCTGAAAGTGATGAACAGAGACAAATGGTTCAGACAGCAACCTTATTATTTCTGAGGAAGAATAGGCGATTTTCGGATGTCAGTGTGGTAATAGAACCTCGTTGTAGCGAAGATTCATTCTTACATCATGCATGCATATAGGGTGACTACTTCCTTTACAGTTGCCGATGCAATAGAGGCTGCAATAGCTTTGCCAGGCATTTTCGTCTCGTCTGTACGTCATTTTACGCCGTGTTCACGATTGTTGTTTTCTTCTTCACATTATATAACCAATAAACAAAGACAACCCGTCAACACTCACCTGCAACTACCTGGCACATTATTTAAGTCTTTGGCTGAGTTGAACGTGTTTTCACAATCAGAGCATGATGTACATTCGACACTGTCAGCCGCTGAAACAAAACACCAAACGTATTCATGTTTTGGAAATAGCTGATCGCATATTAACCATCCACACAATTATCTCCATTAAGTACTATGCACTGTAAGCTGTAGGTTGTCGCAGGAAAGAGGAACAGTGTTGGCTGTAGCTTGTAGCAGGACAGGGGACAGTGTTGTCTGTAGCTTGTAGCAGGACAGGGGACAGTCTTGTCTGTAGCTTGTAGCAGGACAGGGGACAGTGTTGGCTATAGGTTGCAGCAGGACAGGGGACAGTGTTGGCTATAGGTTGTAGCAGGACAGAGGACAGTGTTGAGTATAGGTTGTAGCAGGACAGAGGACAGTGTTGAGTACAGGTTGTAGCAGCACAGAGGACAGTGTTTGAGTATAGGTTGTGTCAGGACAGAGGACAGTGTTGAGTATAGGTTGTAGCAGGACAGAGGACAGTGTTGGCTATAGGTTGTAGCAGCACAGAGGACAGTGTTGAGTATAGGTTGTAGCAGGACAGAGGACAGTGTTGAGTATAGGTTGTAGCAGCACAGAGGACAGTGTTGAGTATAGGTTGCAGCAGCACAGAGGACAGTGTTGAGTATAGGTTGTAGCAGGACAGAGGACAGTGTTGAGTATAGGTTGTAGCAGGACAGAGGACAGTGTTGAGTATAGGTTGTAGCAGGACAGAGGACAGTGTTGGCTACAGGTTGTAGCAGGACAGAGGACAGTGTTGAGTATAGGTTGTAACAGGACAGAGGATAGTGTTGAGTATAGGTTGCAGCAGGACAGAGGACAGTGTTGGGTATAGGTTTTATCAGGACAGAGGACAGTGTTGGCTACAGGTTGTAGCAGGACAGGGGACAGTGTTGGGTATAGGTTGTAGCAGCACAGAGGACAGTGTTGGCTACAGGTTGTAGCAGGACATGGGACAGTGTTGAGTATAGGTTGTAGCAGGACAGAGGACAGTGTTGAGTATAGGTTGTAGCAGGACAGAGGACAGTGTTGAGTATAGGTTGTAACAGGACAGAGGACAGTGTTGAGTACAGGTTGCAGCAGGACAGGGGACAGTGTTGAGTATAGGTTGTAGCAGCACAGAGGACAGTGTTGAGTATAGGTTGTAGCAGGACAGAGGACAGTGTTGAGTAATGGTTGCAGCAGGACAGGGGACAGTGTTGAGTATAGGTTGTAGCAGGACAGAGGACAGTGTTGAGTATAGGTTGTAACAGGACAGAGGACAGTGTTAGCTACAGGTTGTAGCAGGACAGAGGACAGTGTTGAGTATAGGTTGTAGCAGGACAGGGGACAGTGTTGAGTATAGGTTGTAACAGGACAGAGGACAGTGTTGAGTAATGAGTGCAGCAGGACAGGGGACAGTGTTGAGTATAGGTTGTAGCAGGACAGAGGACAGTGTTGAGTAATGGTTGCAGCAGGGCAGTGGACAGTGTTGGGTATAGGTTGTAGCAGGACAGAGGACAGTGTTGGGTACAGGTTGTAGCAGGACAGAGGACAGTGTTGAGTATAGGTTGTAGCAGGACAGAGGACAGTGTTGAGTATAGGTTGTAACAGGACAGAGGACAGTGTTGAGTAATGAGTGCAGCAGGACAGGGGACAGTGTTGAGTATAGGTTGTAGCAGGACAGAGGACAGTGTTGAGTAATGGTTGCAGCAGGGCAGTGGACAGTGTTGAGTATAGGTTGTAGCAGGACAGAGGACAGTGTTGAGTATAGGTTGTAACAGGACAGAGGACAGTGTTGAGTAATGGTTGCAGCAGGACAGGGGACAGTGTTGAGTATAGGTTGTAGCAGGACAGAGGACAGTGTTGAGTGTAGGTTGTAACAGGACAGAGGACAGTGTTAGCTACAGGTTGTAGCAGGACAGAGGACAGTGTTGAGTATAGGTTGTAGCAGGACAGGGGACAGTGTTGAGTATAGGTTGTAACAGGACAGAGGACAGTGTTGAGTAATGAGTGCAGCAGGACAGGGGACAGTGTTGAGTATAGGTTGTAGCAGGACAGAGGACAGTGTTGAGTAATGGTTGCAGCAGGGCAGTGGACAGTGTTGGGTATAGGTTGTAGCAGGACAGAGGACAGTGTTGAGTATAGGTTGTAGCAGGACAGGGGACAGTGTTGGGTACAGGTTGTAGCAGGACAGAGGACAGTGTTGAGTATAGGTTGTAGCAGGACAGAGGACAGTGTTGAGTATAGGTTGTAACAGGACAGAGGACAGTGTTGAGTAATGAGTGCAGCAGGACAGGGGACAGTGTTGAGTATAGGTTGTAGCAGGACAGAGGACAGTGTTGAGTAATGGTTGCAGCAGGGCAGTGGACAGTGTTTAGTATAGGTTGTAGCAGGACAGAGGACAGTGTTGAGTATAGGTTGTAACAGGACAGAGGACAGTGTTGAGTAATGGTTGCAGCAGGACAGGGGACAGTGTTGGGTATAGGTTTTATCAGGACCGAGGACAGTGTTGGCTACAGGTTGTAGCAGGACAGGGGACAGTGTTGAGTATAGATTGTAGCAGGAAAGAGGACAGTGTTGAGTAATGGTTGCAGCAGGACAGAGGACAGTGTTGAGTATAGGTTGTTGCAGGACAGAGGACAGTGTTGAGTACAGTTTGTAGCAGGACAGAGGACAGTGTTTAGTATAGGTTGTAGAAGGACAGAGGACAGTGTTGAGTACAGGTTGTATCAGGACAGAGGACAGTGTTGAGTACAGGTTGTAGAAGGACAGAGGACAGTGTTGAGTACAGTTTGTAGCAGGACAGAGGACAGTGTTGAGTATAGGTTGTAGAAGGACAGAGGACAGTGTTGAGTACAGGTTGTATCAGGACAGAGGACAGTGTTGAGTACAGGTTGTAGAAGGACAGAGGACAGTGTTGAGTATAGAATGTAGCAGGACAGAGGACATTGTTGGCTTCAGGCTGTAGCAGGACAGAGGACAGTGTTGAGTACAGGTTGTAGCAGGACAGAGGACAGTGTTGAGTACAGTTTGTAGCGGGACAGAGGACAGTGTTGAGTATAGGTTATAGCAGGACAGAGGACAGTGATGGCTACAGGTCGTAGCAAGACAGGAGACAGCGCTGGCTATATAGTACAGTCGTTAACAATAATTCGAAAGATACAGAGCTCTTCTGGAACTTTCGAAAAAATGTAGAATGATAAAAAAATAATCGGATAATTAACAAATATAACTTTACAGACAGATCCAATCAATATGTTAGGTTCCCCTCCAACAGGAACGACGTACAAAATGGAAACTAAAACATTAATTATATATGTAAGAATAACAAGTTAGTTGCAATGAAACCTAATTCTGGGAAGAAAGTGCCAACATTATTCAATGACATCTAAATGAGTTATTATTAAGTGGTAATGGGGAAATACATTATATCCATAACAGGAGCGGAACGTCTAAAACATTTGACTTTGACAGAGGGTAGATCACCACAAGCATAGGGCAGTCAACCAACACCAAAAGCAGAACCGCATAAACGATCTATAGACGTACGTGTTTTGTCCACATGCACGTTTCACCTGACCCAGCGTTATATACGTACAGTGAGGTGTCAGACTCGTCTGTCCCACAGACCCTGAACCATATTATTTCCCTTCCGTCCAACCCTTTCTGTAAAGCAAAAGCCCTGAATGAAACAAGTCTAGATTTTCCTCAGGTTCCGAATCTCACATATCACTGGAGCACCTTTTCAGTTTAAATGGAGTTATCTGAATCCATCAAAAGTATATGCCATTGAAGCGAGAGACAGAGGATGATTTTGAAGGAATCCGTCGTACAGTCCGAAACTGTCGTTTGGAATAACCAATGTTAACCTCTACTAGGTTACATGATACAGTATTCGTCACCACTCGCATGTTTTCGTAACCTACAACAAGGCCCATCCCCGTCTCGAAAGCCGCCATGCGTCGAAACGGCGTAAGCCAATCAGAATGCGCGTCAGGATATGGATACTTCGATCAATATAATCCCGAGTATTTAAATTATATTTGGCAATAAGCGTTTGTTTGAAAAATGTGGAAAAATGTAGATTGTCAGCCCCTCACCGCAGTGTACATGATTACAGATGACAGAAATGTGATATATGTTGATGTGGGTTTTTTTGTAGGGCTATGTTGGGTGATAAATTCAAATGTACACGTACGCTAGTTTACATTTAAGAAATGGTGCCCTTGACTGCGAATCCGTTCATTGCAAACCAGTAAGCAACGATCCACGAGGTCGATGTACGATGGTACGTCATCAACCGAGTTACCGAGTCTGGCCACTTGCGACAGGCATAGGCTACTTGGGAATCCCCGTGGGGTTTGAATATTACTATGTTGATAGTTGTCACCGAATCTACCCTTGTCTCGGTCTAGTGACCGCTCCGGTCCCTCGCTCGGAAAAAGTCGATTTGATACTTACGTCTTCAGTATAAATATAGTAGTTAGTTTGCTATTCGTGTTTTCCCCATGTTTAGAAACAAACGTTGGCTAAGCCCTTCAGACTATTGTATTCCCTGGCTCGCTCGGTTTCGTTAGTAAGTGAATACGGGGCACTTTTGATCTTGCACTGACTGGTTATATTGAGCTAAACTTAGTAACTAGGGTTTGTAATACTCCGTCTGTCTAGTTATCCGCGGATAACCCACCTTCCTGTGATGGTCTTGCTACTCAGTAAACAGGGTTTCCAATACTCAGTTTTTCTCCGAATCCATGGAGAACTGAACCAACCTTCCCGTGATTGTGTAGCTTTTGGAAGAATTTTAGTACTTCCTTCCTCAGTCAAGGTGACTGAATATTTAGTCTGTTAGACTAGTTTGGTATTCAGTTACTTACTTACTTAAATTGGGAATTTAACCTGCGCTTTCGGTCATAAGCGTATTTCGTGCACGGGCCCGCTAGGCCATTTATTGTTTGGTCGAAAAGGGTATGTCCGAAAAGGCAACCTAGGGGAGCTTTTATGGTTGCTTGCTGTGTTTATTTCCCGTTGTTTAACCAAGCCGAGGTTATTCACTCATTAGAGTGTAGAATTAATTAACTCAGGTGTTAATTGGTCGCAGACGACGTAATTGTCTGTCTACGCATCTGGTCGGCATCTTGTCAAAGTGTTGTATTAACTACACTCATTTTATTACTGTAATAAAGTTGTTTTGCATTGCCGCTTGTGTATTTGCTGTGATGTAATTAATATCAGTAGTCTTTGCCAGCGCAGATTGGGCTCATTTGATCACTTTTGTTGTCATCTACTGATATAAATAGCTGTTATTGATAAACCTGTGAACCTATTACCACGTTTTCATTATTACTTTATTCTTGAGTAATGACTTCGCTTATAATTGCAGCGCAGCTCTGTGACATTGGTAAATGTAGAAATACTTCTATGGATATGATATTCCTTCATACGATTACCGTAATTAATGCATATAAGATATGTGTACTATTTGTTAATGCTTTCAATGAAAGTAGATGTTCAGTCATGGAATAAATGAGTATTAGGAAATGTCGTTTTACGGATTGAAAAGACAATGTCAAATTTGTTACATTCAACTGAACATGTCTTAGAAATTCATTATTGAAATAACACAAATCCGAAAACCACCTTCGTCTAGTCAGTTTTTATCTTCTAATTTTAATGTATTTTCTTTAAGATTAATAATTTGTAAATAAAAGAAATACAGCTGAGAAAGAATGAATTGGATCAGAAAGGTTCAATACTTTTACAACAGGAATAAGCGAGCGCGGTTGTAACGCCTACATTAACTTTACCATAAGACACGGGTAGAATTAGAGTTATCGTTCTTGTTTGAAGTAGTTCTCGTGTTCATACACCGCTATAGACACCTTCACGAGGGGCACGAGTCTACATGCGGTTTGGCCTGAACTGGGACGAGATGGTCACGAATGATGATACAGAAAAAGTATTCCGACTGTCACTTTCCCGAACTGGTATGCGATGCTTTCATTGGTCGGATGAACGGTCGTTCTGACGTAATCCGTACTGAAACGTTGCTCATATCTTTGTTAAGCAGTAGCGAGAACTAAATAAGATCTGAACTATGACACTGCCCTCTTTAATCTTGGAAACCCATTTGTCCAGAAATTTCCACGTTATGGCCAGTCTCCGACAAAGGTATTTTACAAAATGCAACATGCCATTTGCAAAAAAAACATTGTTTCGAAAGCTCAAAATTTGTCGAATATTTTCAATTGATCAAAACTTAAGTTTTTGTTTTGCAAATACAGAAAGGTGTATTATGTGTCATGACGCATAATTCAACTCATTTGAACTTAATTCAACTAAATTATTGCGTTTCTTAATTACCTGCCACATGGGCGAAAACGTTTGCTCCTGGGGCTAGGATATTTTCATTTGCTCAAAACTCAAGTTTTTGTTTTGCAAATCCATAAAGGGTTTTTACAAGTATCGTTACGCATAATTCAAGTCATGTTTTACTTTTATTGTTGGTGAACATACAGGTGGTAAGATACTTAACCGTACGTCACACGTGTGTCGTACAAGGTTGACCTTGTTTTATTCGTTTTGATTGGATAACCGTGACCTCTGCCACACCGGGACTACTTTTTTTAAATCATAAAAAATCGCGAGACGTCATTTATTTTGCAACTACAAGGAAGAACTGAAGCAATCTCATGAGAGCGGGAGATATTTACAAACAGTTTATTAAACCAAACAAGATAGTCACACGCATCAAATTCGGTTTGGATTCTATTGCAATAGATCGAGGGTCCCCATGAGCGTGACGCACCAGACCTATTCACAACTTTCAATTTGATTTAACGTTAAAGGATTAGCGTGGTGAAATGAGGTCAGTTTAAACTATCTGGACAGATATCTCAACTTACTTGTGCCATTAGTGTCCCATATTTTGTGGCACTGTTTCGGGATTGTTTTCACGATTGCAGGACCAGATCACACAAAGTGAACACTTCCGATACAAATCAATCGAAAACTCCGTAGAAGTGTGCCTGATTTCTGAGTATGTGGCCCAAAATATTCCAAATGTGAACAATAACATTCCCTATCGCAAGCGTAAAGAGCTGTGGGTAGATCACGGTTGTCTTTTAATCTTCCGGTGGTGACCTTGCCCTTCGTTCCAAGCTGTCACTGACATGCAAGCAGTTTGCAAATTTTCACGTCTTCAGTACAGGGTGGTACAGTTAACATGAATGTCTTTGGCGAGCACTCTGATTTCCCTCTTCCAAATTGGCGCGGACATGATATAAATTCAGCTGATAGATCAAGGAAACCGAACCATTTTGAATGCACAGACGCGACCCCAGCAGTGCGAGTGACCGACTAGCTGTTGGTCCGATATTCAAAGCGCGGCGCTAATGTGACTTTTCAAATTTTCTTATAGGTGCCCTGCGAACTTACAACATGGCGCCTGAATTACCATAAGGTGAAGAAATATTTCCTAAAGGATCTTGAGCGTCGGTCCTGTTATGTTTGCAAACACAACTGCAGGCGCATGTTGTTAATGCCTATGCACAAGCACACTGTTTCTCAATGTTTAGGTGGGCTTTTGCTATGAACCAGGCTGAGTGAGGCTTTCTGGTGGAATGGAATTTCCTGAAATGTTTAAGGTCGTGGTCTAGAGATTCTCGGGTATCCCATTCCTTCTCTTCGTGGTCATGAATGGATTTCTTTACAATTTTCTTCAAGGAACTTTGCACGGGAAATGTACCGCTAACTAAGAAGGATAGAAGCAGATACTTCTCCAGAATGTTCCACAAATCCGGGATGAAGCCATGTGCATTCATAGGACAGTTGTTCTTAAAAGCGAAGAGAAGAGTTCAGAAGAGCTGTCTGGCTAGAAAATGCTTCGGACTGTTGCACAGGTTTCCAAGAAAGAAAAATGTCCTTGCGTTGATATGGGATTCCAAAGAATGCAACCATATTAGTGTATTACAGAATGATGTCAGTCCTACTTGTTCAAGGCAGGCCTTGACACATCTTCAGCCTGAAGCGTTGTGATCTTTCAAGTGAGATTTTTTCACCTTGGTACAAAGTTCACAGCCAAAGAGTGCCCGGGGAAGGCTGGCAGAACGAATCACACTTGCGCTCGTGAGTGGATTAAGACTTTTAGAGTGACAGCCAGACTTACTAAGCATCACCGTTGAAGATTTCATTTTTGAGCAAGCATTTATTGTTCTCTCCCAAGAATTGAAGTTGGAGTTTACTGTTTTGTGTTTCTTGCCATGGGCAAATCCGTTCCATATCATTGTATGTGACATTGGACGTGTTTTTGATTTATGAAATGTGTGTGTGTGTGTGTGTGTGTGTGTGTGTTTAACGTCGCGTCCAAGAGTATTGCACTTATATAGCGATATGTATTCACGTGTGTGTGTGTGTGTGTGTGTATGTGTCTGTGTGTTTGTGTTTGTGTCTGTGTGTTTGTGTCTGTGTGACTCTGTGTCTGTGTCTGTGCACACGAAACGGAAATGTGCAAAACGAATAAATAAGTTGTAAACTACTGGCGCATGGGCCAAACTTTCTATAACCCTATTAATTAATGGAATTATATGGACGTCGCGAGATATAAGATTGTATTTCATCTTCTACCGAATCTCCTCAGTCTTGTGTCTGCAAATACTGATATGACCACCTATTTTACCTTTCCTTCATACTACAATGAGTTTGAGTTTGAACCACTGCTTCAGGAAGCATTGTAACGCGTATCACGTAATTAGACGCTTCTTTTCACTAACAAGGTCACATTCACGTCATAACCTCCCATATAATATGTACATGTAGGATCACACGGTTCTACAACTGTTAATGTTCATATAACAAACGAAACAATTATGTTATAACTTGCATAACATAAATAAGAAAATATTCATTTAATTTAGTAACGCTAAAAAATGTTGAAATGTCTTTGATAATACTTGTAGTCACACATGTTGTTGTCTTTTTGCATTACAAAGAATTGCGTTTGGAGGAAAAGAACATGTTGCTGACCCATTTTGTTTTCACACCTCGGCCAAATTGTTTGGTTTAAGGACGAAATATTTTTAAAACTCAAACAAGTTGAATTATGCTTGCAATAATATTTCAGCATATTTGTGTATTTTTTCATAACCATTGGCCAAATTTTATAATTATCCTACAAACATTTACCCAAAAAATGAGTTTTGAGAAAATGAAACTTCGCTTCCGCATCGGCCAATCTGTTTTCGCAATGGGCAAACTATTTTATAACGCTATAAATTGGTTTTGACTTAAGTTAAAAATTATGTGTCTTGATACTTTTAGGTACTTCTTTATGTATTTGCAAAACGAAAAACATGGTTTTGGAGCCATTGAAACTTTGTTCACCCATCGGCCAAACTGCTTTTGCCCATGATTGGCGAAATATTTTATTAGCGCTATAAATTAGTTGAATTAAGTTAAAAATGAGTTGAATGACGTGTCATGATATTTGTAGACACATCTTTATGTGATTGCAAAACATAAACCTGAGTTTGAGGCAAAGGAACATATTTTCGCACACGGGACAAACTTTTAGTTGAAAAAAATTAAAATGATACTTGTAGACACACCTTTATGTATTTGCAAAACACAAACATGAGTTTTAAGGACAAGAAAATATTCTCACTCTTGCACCAAATGTTTCGCCCATCGGCGAGATGTTTTGAAAACGCTATAAATCAGTTGAATTAAGTTAAATGGGTTGAATTATGTGTCATGATACATTGAACACTGTAGGCCCATGGGTCTACCCATGGTCGACAAAGTTTCAACATAAGCTGTCGAAACAATTATATTTCATTTCTTCTTCTTAACTACATACCCATGAAAACAGCATGTAGAACTACCCTTGTCCGAGTTTCTGGACGAGTGGGTTTCGAGAATTAAAGTGGGACTTGTTGTTTTTCATAGAGATTGATGTTACAATAGCTGTTCAGGACCGGTTCATACGGCTACGTGTTTGCGGAAAAGGTGCGCATCAACACTTTCTCAACGTTTTGGAATCAAATGCACATTGTTTCCGTTTCTGACAACACATTCTACATAATCTTATATCTATTTATGTATGCTTCATTCAAGATTAGATCACATTATCTAAACATTCAAAACACAACGTCGATTCTAAGTTATATAACACAGTCGGTTAAACCTGAACTCTTTTGTGTTGCTTGATAAAATGAGGTGAGTTTAATTATTTAAGTCGGTAGCAGTAGAAGTAATTATCCTTTAAACACATCTAGGTGTCGCTGTATGTTATTCAGTGCTTTGCCGAGTTATTACGGCGGAGAATATCATTAACTCACTATATGTTTTCCTGAACAGAACTCGGAGGTAGTTATCCTAGTGGTTAAAACGTTCGCTCGTCACGCCCAAGACCAAGGTTCGATTCCCCACATAGGTACAATGTGTGAAGCCCATGTCTGGTGTCTCCGCCATGATATTGCTGGAATACTGCTTAAAGTCGCGTAAAACCATACTCATTCACTCAACAGAACTGGATCACGGCGCAAACGCGTTCATGTGTCAGTAGGTGAGTATTATATAACCGATGCACGTTGTTATATGGCAATGTATATTATTGATTAACAATGATTGTAAATTTACTACATTGTTTCTGTTGATTCGGTAGACTCAAATTGCCTTTTGTTTGGGCAGTGATCAGTCGTCAGAAAGTTACTGTAAGTGCAAGTTACACTCTCGGTAACATCGCTGCCGTCAGTGTGGGCGCGGCCATTACAAGAATCTTGAAATTTGCCCTCCAACCCCAAATTTTGTAACGTTTATAGTTTTGTTTATGTCATTGGGAATGCCATCATAATTCATTTTGAAAAGGTTTACGACTAACATTTTTTCACGGATAACTTTTTGTTTTGTCAGATTTGTTCGAAATTGCAGACGAACGGAAAATAACCAATTTGCCCCTTACATTTTCACTACACCAATTTCATGATATACTGAACCGCAAAAGAAACGTCACCGTGGATAGATATATGAGAAACCTTATTTGTCCAAGCACTGTAAACATACTTTGAGACATATCAAAAAGATAAAACTTGCCAAACTGATAATCAAGGTTGTAATTAAAGTGTCAAATGTTCTTAAAGTGAAACTCAAAACTAGTCTCTTAGAAAAATGGCATTATAAGTCAGTATCTCGTGTGTCCGCCATGTGCATTGATGACTGCCGTGAAACGTCGATACATGGAATGGATGAGGTGGTTGATGAAGGCCATAGGCACTTGAGCCCACACTCTGAGGAACGCCTGACGCAGTTCAGCTGCAGTTGTCGGTCTTGGTCGGACATCATTCAGCCGTCTTTGAATCTCGTCTCACAGGTGCTCAATGGGATTTAAATCGGGACTGAGGGCAGTCCACTGCATGCTTCTGAGTGAGTGAGTTTGATTTTACGCCGCTTTTAGCAATATTCCAACAATATCACGGCGGGGGACACCAGAAATGGGCTTCACACATTGTACCCATGTCGGGAATCGAACCCGGGTCTTCGGCGTGACGAGCGAAGCATGCTTCTGATGCCATTCTGCTTGAGGGGGTCTCTTGTTGCTCTCGCAGTGTGGGCACGGGCGTTATCATGCTGAAACTCGTTGTTGCGGCGACGTGCCAAGTGAGATATGGCGTGTGGTCTCAAGACTTGATCAATGTACCGAGCTGCTGTGACACCATTGCCTCTCCCTGGACCGATGTTTCGGAAGACCACAGGGCCGACCCTCTGTGCAAAACCAATTATACCCAACACCATGATGCTCGGACCACCCCACGAGTCTCTCTCAACAACACAAGCATCCAAATAACGTTTCACACGGCGTCGCCAGACTGTCTCTCTGCCATCTGCTGTTGAAATACAGTAACGGCTCTCGTCTGAGAAAAGGACTCTTCTCCACTGCTGGTGGCGCCAATGCTTGTGCTCTGTTGCCTACTGAAGACGGTCCAGCGATGACGAGGTGTCGGAAATGGGTCCTCGGTGTGGCCTGTGACAGTGGAGGTGTCTGCTGGTCAATCGTCGACGCACGGTGTCCGCACAATGTGTCGCTGGTGTGTCCCCATGGTCTGTCGAGCAGTTTCCGCAGCAGTAACAAAGCGATCTTAAAGATGCTGTCGCACAATCTGACGATCCTTGGTCTTCCACTACGTGGTCGGTCATCCATAGTGTTGGTGGCCTGGTACCGTTGCTGGAGCCTGTATATGGTCCTTAAGTGGACTTGAAATGCACTGGCTACTTGCCGGGCGGTTTGTCCAGCTTGCAATCTTCCAAGGGCTTGGTGTCGCTGATTTCTTGTCAATCTTGGCATGTGGTAGCAATTCAATAACGAATGAATGTTATCCGATCTGGGTGGATTTTTATAGGGCAAGAAATGAGGGAACGTGTGTACATTTCAATTTGCACGGAACTCACGTGCATTGGGTTACCATGGCCGTTGCCGTGATGCGTTTTGGCGATCGGTTTTATTGTCATCTGTTTTGGGGGGGGGGGGGGGGGGGGGGCGTTATCATCAAAATTTCATTTTTCCGGACAAAGTAATGTTAAATTTTAGAAACTTTGATGAAAATTACCCACATATTTAGATGACAACTTTTCATGCAATGTTACTTGGGGTGACGTTTCTTTTGCGGTTCAGGGTAGTTGAAATGAAGTAGAAATTCAAATTGACAAACGAATTTGTTTTGGCTGCGCTAAGGGTATTCTTCGTCACGACAGTCATCGCTTGTTTGTAAACATAACGATCAGTCGGTTGCATGGTTGTAGCTATTTATCACAGTGGGGAGCTTTGACTGGTGGCAGCGATAGTAAAGGGGAGCTGTGAGGAGCCTGATTGTGTAAACTTTCGGTCCGGTATACCGCGGACGGTGAATGTATGTTATAGAAACTTCTGTAATGTTCTAGTGCCACTAGACAGGTGAGGGCAATATCTCACGTATATCTCACGCATTTCACCACATCGGAACCAGCTTTCAAGCGAGGATCGCTCATCATCCCTTATTCCCTGCCTAGCCTAACTCGGAAATTTGACCGCTGTCGCCGCTTGGTGAATATATATTATTATCACTGACTTTTGCTATCACTACTGTATTTGTGTATTTGGTACTGACCACTGCCATCATATTATATGTTGTCATTGAATATTGTGCTGCCACTCTATTGTTTACTGCCATTTTAATTGCTGTGTCCTAATTTGTACATCTTCCGGAGGCAAGGGAGTTAACTGACTACTCCAGTTTCCACCCTTGCCGAACTAGGCTGGAATTGTTGTTTACATTCTGGCTGGACTAACGTGTCCATGCATAGCCCAATCAAAGTCGCTTAACACAATTGACATCCGGTTCGTAATCCGCCGTGCAGATTTTGGTCGATTGCAGGATTTGCAAAGCATTCCAACTGCGCCTCAACAGATATGTTCCAAATCTTTTCATGTTTTTTTATTGGGTTCTCAGGGACATACCCGGGAGTTGGGAGACGAGCCTGCCACTTGGCCGGCCGTTTATCTCCCTATCATAGTATTACCAAGTAGTTTACAGCTTTTGTATTTCAAATACAGATATTACATTTTGAATCAAGGTGCTGGCGTGATTGGATGCACTTCTCGAAGTAAGACCAGTTTTATGTCAGTATAGATTTTGATTATCCATCAGATCATCTTGATTGGGCGCCGCAAGTGCAAGTGTTATGATAGGTGCAGTCTGATTCACCAACAGGAGAGTCATAGAAGGGACATAACTCGTATTAGTGGCGCTACGATCGAGTCCAGAAAATCCAGTCTAGTTCGGAAAGGGTGGAAACTTGACTTTTATAGTCAGTGAACTCCTTTGCCTCGAGAAGATGTAATTTGTATAGATTTGTAAACTTAGTGAATTTTGTAATAAAATTGTTAATTGTATACCATTTGTTGGTTTCACACAAGATCCTTTTAGGTACATATTTCTGGGTTAACAAATTGTTTCAATTGAGAATCGACACGCGTGTCTGGTTAAATATTGGGACTTCATGTGATGTAGTGACTTGCCGTGTGTAGTCTTTCGTCGTGTGCGGTATGTTTGTGTAATAAAAAGGCTTACACTTATAACGCGCACACAGTCTTAACAGTCTCACTATTGGGACGCAATACACGTGACAAGTAGAGAACCATCAATGTTTAAACTCTCTGCAATGGTGTTCCTCAAATATAAAATGTTAGTTGTTAGAGGCGTGTTTTTGTGACGTGAAACATTTGATTGAGCCGTACAGTATAGTGTATTACGCTATAAATGTGTTGTTTTTACATCAAAGTATTCACCCGTGAAGATCTTCAGAAACCCATGCTTGCCGTAAAAAGTGACTATGCTTGTCGATAGAGGCGATTGACGGGATCGGGTGGTCAGGCTCGCTGACTTGGTTGATACATGTCATCATATCCCAATTGCGTCTGGTCCAGACTCGATTATTTACAAACCGCCGTCATAAAGCTGGAATATTGCTGAGTGCGGTGTTTAACAGCAAACAAACACACAAACATGAAAGTATCAAAATCTTAATGTCTATTATTTAATGTGATCTTGTTTGCAATATGTTGTTACATATGATTTGTAATATTCGTCATCACAAGAACAATGTTACGAATTTGTTCAATTTGCAGATTTACGACTGTTCCATGTTGAATCTCCTGATATTAAATAAGTAGATTATCGGGGTAAAGGAATATGTATTTTCATATTTGAAGATTTAAGTGAGGTTTGTTATATTAAAACTTAGAGGTCTTTAAATACCCCCAAACTAACATGTCAGAGTTACAACTAAAGAATTTATACCAATTAAACTTAAAGAACTTCATTTGTTTCATCAAACTCAAAATATGGAAAGCGATAGACATAATATTGACAGTTTAGACCATGTTAGTTTCTAAATATCCGGCAATCTAAACTAAACATTAGCAAAATATAAGTATTACAACTATATACACAAAGTAAGTATGAAATAAACAACTTACCAAATAAGACTGTGACGAGAAAAATGTAAAACATGGTTGTTGATTTGCTAGTGGCAGATAAATGTTAGCGAGATTGTACCTTACAATGTTTTGGGGTGCCTGGCAATAACAGCAATAGGTAGCGTTCTGAGGTCCACTCAGGCCCAGCATGACCCCCTTGTACTCCCGAAACAAGTAGACACGGTCTGCAGGTTCCTTTCAAGTATATCCCAAAGTGTATGAATATTGATTTCTTCTTCAGAACGTTGATAATTATTTGGCATCCTACATAGCCGTTTTACTTTTTCAAGGACTTGAATTGAATAAGATAATGAACTTTCTTCAATACAGTTCATAGCACATGTCCGGTATTCGTAGTATATGTGTTCTGTATATATGTATTTCATATCTCAATATCGAGTGTATACAAGTAACCGGAGCACTCATCTAAGGTCTCCATATATGAAGACAGAAATACCCAGGATGCAGTGTTTTATCATCAACGGACATGTGACTAACAGTAATAAAATAAACTGTACATAAATTGTTAAAATATTAAGTATCTATAATCTACCGTTTTATCATTAATATAGGTTGCAAACATGTGTATTTCTTTAAATTGTGTACATTCACAGTCAGCTCTGATAATGGTGGTAATTACCGCACGACTGTGTTTGCGTCAAGTAATACGAGCCATGATAAAGGCTATATCGACAATATGCGAAATACGTTTTATCCCCTAAATGTCATTGTCTTGAACGTCGACTAGTACAAATAGCAACATAAAAAAATTTTGGGAAATTTATAAACAGTGGCTACGTACTCCATGACGGGATAGCCATGACCCTCCCAGCGATCACAACGGGTGGGCGCCATGCACAGAATGACGGTAGTTTGTGGCGGTGTCGGGGTGTGGACAGGCTTGTGGGATAGTTCTACCTTCCAGCCCTGCCTTTGATTGTACCTTTTTGTAACAAAGATAAAAAAAAACAATTGATAGAATTGGTAAACGTCTTCATGCGCAAGTGTCTCTGACATCATTCAATAACAACTTTTTCAAGGCACAGCTGGCGTCTAAACTGCCGAAGCACGCTGCTACAGCGTATGAATGGAGCCTGAAATCGCCAGGGATGCAGTCAGAATCCATCACAGTCTACAACGTAAATACTGTCAGACCATCAATCCGTGAAGATCTCATAAACGCTTATACAACGAGATTTTATGTCATTTCATACAGCGCAAGGATTATTACAGTATAAGCATGCAGGAAGTGCAAGTCGATTGTCACTCTTTCAAATGAACTAGTGAAGTATATTTGAAGACGTTCAGTGTTCACATAAATCTTCCATGTCGCATTCACTGTTTACACAGATTCTATGTCCAACGTTCTTTCGACCGGGGTGGCATATAAATCCGAAATAAGCAAAACCTAATTTTATCTTTGACAAAAGCCATTCGAATATCGTAGCATCTTTTTCATCTATCGATCGTGCCAACGCCGATATTACAACTTAAAGTAATGGAAATTATCTGCCAGTTTATGTGTACAGACACTTCGACTTAATCGAAAAGCGAAATTGCCACCACTTGGGTGTTTTGACTTTGTCAGTAAGCGGGCCATAACTTGACGATAAAGAGGTTGATATGTAAGCGCGTTATTTTTACGCTCCGGTCTAACCAAGGCAATACAAAGTAAAACCCTCTGAATATAAATGAGCGTACAACTGCAGAATATGCGTTCAATTATCTGTTTTGCTGAAAGCAGAATGTCGAAAACTCACAAGATCGTTTGACAACGTGAATATATATGAAAAATTAAAGCGGTATATAAAACTAATTGCATTTATATATGTATGTTCAGAGTAAACCCTGTCGATGTTCAGACAGCCGTATTTGATGGCGTGGTACTATTGGCATAAACTATGATTAGATGAAGTGTGTGAAGATTAAGATTGTTGCTTTTTTTATTCTGAATTCAGATGGTAATTGAAACTGACCGAGTTATTTACTGAAGCAATATATGAAGAGGGGGAGTTGTGTATCGTTCAATAAAGCACAGCAGGGACAATATACTACAAGGGGCGCAGCCTCTGTGTGAATGTTCATAAAATTTACAAACCTTAAACATATTTACCCGTATTTGAATGATAATTATTCCCGTAATACATTCCGATCTCGGCAATGTCAGACAAGTCTATTTATAAACAGGGGGTTAAGACTGCTATTTCCTGAATATTCTCAAAATTCCCACTGTACCTTTTCTCGTACTATCGACTGCCCTATCTCGCCCACTTTTGGATGCAATAGTTTGGCCATTGCGTTTATCTTCATTGTCCAACTTAATCTAAGAGGTACAACTCACTTCTCTCTAAAAATGGCATCGTCCAATTTACGACGTCATCAGGTTGCGAGCGTTTGTTCGAATCTTCAGAGATAACGTCATGATATTGCAATGTTTTATTGTGAAATCACTCTTCGTTCGTCATTGTTCTCGGTGATTTATCGCGTAGCTATTTTGTATAGGTTCATCAAGGTATTAGTATAATACCCGGGGCATGCCCATGATATATATTTTAAGTTCATTTCATTTGGTGCAGAAGTATGGTTGTGTGTTTGACATCCGGTATCCGGTGTGCACATACCCAATGCTGTAAAAATGCATATGATTATTTAGAAAGAAAGCATATATACGTGTATTGGAATTTAATTTAGAATTTATCAAAAATTAAAATCAGTTGTAACATTAAATACCCTTTATTTACCGCATTGCACAAGATGTGTATGCAGATACGCTAAACTGTCCCATATCACTAGAGTCACTGGACACTGGGTTCTCTAATTGTGAAGTATACGTATGTTGACTGTTTTGTGGCCTCTCCGAACTGGGGTCACGGTACACTGGGTTCTCCAATTGTTAAGTACACGTATGTTGACGGTATAATGGCCTCTCCGAGCTGGGGTCTCGGGACAGAAGGTTCTCCGATTGTGAAGTATACGTATGTTGATTGTATAATGGCCTCTCCGAGCTGGAATCACGGGACACTGGGTTCTCCAATTGTTAAGTACACGTATGTTGACAGTATAATGGCCTCTCCGAGCTGGGGTCTCGGGACAGAAGGTTCTCCGATTGTGAAGTATACATATGTTGACTGTATAATGGCCTCTCCGAGCTGGAGTGACAGGACAGTGGGTTCTCCAATTGTGAAGTATACGTATGTTGACTGTTTTGTGGCCTCTCCCAGCCTGAGTCACGGGACAGAGGGTTCTCCAATTGTGAAGTATACGTATGTTGACTGTATAATGGCCACTCCGAGCTGGTGTCACGGGACACAGGGTTCTCCAATTGTGAAGTATACGTATGTTGACTGTTTTGTGGCCTCTCCGAGCTGGAGTCAAGAGACAGTTGGTTCTCCAATTGTGAAGTATTCGTATGTTGACTGTATAGTGGCCTCTCCGAGCTTGAGTCACGAGTCTGTGGGTTCTCCAATTGTGGAGTATACGTATGTTGACTGTATAGTGCCCTCTCCGAGCTGGAGTCAAGGGTCTGTGGGTTCTCCAATCATGAAGTATACATATGTTGACGGTATAATGGCCTCTCCGAGCTGGAGTCACGGGACTGTGAGTTTTCTAATTGTGGAGTATTCGTATGTTGACTGTTTTGTGGCCTCTCCGAACTGGAGTCACGGGACTGTGGGTTCTTCAATTGTGGAGTATACGTATGTTGACTGTATAATGGCCTCTCTGAGCTGGAGTCACGGGACCCTGGGTTCTCCAATTGTGAAGTATACGTATGTTCACTCTTTTGTGGCCTCTCTGAGCTGGAGTCACGGGACAGTGGCTTCTCCATTTGTGAAGTAAACGTATGTTGACTTTTTTGTGGCCTCTCCGAGCTGGAGTCACGGGACAGTGGCTTCTCCATTTGTAAAGTATACGTATGTTGACTCTTTTGTGGCCTCTCTGAGCTGGAGTCACGGGACAGTGGCTTCTCCATTTGTTAAGTATACGTATGTTGACTGTATAATGGCCTTTCCGAGCTGGAGTCACAGGAGAGTGGGTTCTCCAATTGTGGAGTATTCGTATGTTGACTGTATAATGGCCTCTCCGAGCTGGATTCACTGGACAGTGGGTTCTCCAATTGTGGAGTATTCGCATGTTGACTGTATAATGCCCTCTCCGAGCTGGAGTCAAGGGTCTGTGGGTTCTCCAATCATGAAGTATACCTATGTTGACGGTATAATGGCTTCTCCGAGCTGGAGTCACGGAACACTGGGTTCTCCAATTGTGAAGTATACGTATGTTGACTGTATAGTGGCTTTTCCGAGCTGGAGTCACGGGTCTATGGGTTCTCTAATTGTGGAGTATACGTATGTTGACTGTATAGTGCCCTCTCCGAGCTGGAGTCACGGGTCTGTGGGTTCTCCAGTTGTGAAGTATACGTATCTTGCTGGTATAATGGCCTCTCCGAGCTGGAGTCACGGGACTGTGAGTTTTCTAATTGTAAAGTATACGTATGTTGACTGTTTAATGGCCTCTCCGAGCTGGAGTCACGGGACAGTGGGTTCTCCAATTGTTGAGTATTCGTATGTTGACTGTATAATGGCCTTTCCCAGCTGGAGTCACGGGACAGAAGGTTCTCCAATTGTGGAGTATTCGTATGTTGACTGTGTAGGGGCCTCTCCGAGCTGGAGTCACGGGACAGAGGGTTCTCCAGTTGGGGCATATTCGTATGTTGACTGTATAATGGACTCTCCGAGCTGCAGTCACGGGTCTGTAGGTTCTCCAATTGTTAAGTATACGTATGTTGACTCTTTTGTGGCCTCTTCGAGCTGGAGTCACTGGACAGTGGGTTCTCTAATTGTGGAGTATTCGTATGTTGACTGTATAATGGCCTCTCCGAGCTAGAGACAGGGTCTGTGGATTCTACAATTGTGAAGTATACGTATGTTGACTGTATAGTGGCCTTTCCGAGCTGGAGTCACGGGTCTGTGCGTTCACTAATTGTGGAGTATACGTATGTTGACTGTATAGTGCCCTCTCCGAGCTGCAGTCACGGGTCTGTTGGTTCTCCAATTGTGAAGTATACGTATGTTGACTGTATAATGGCCTCTCCGAGCTGGAGTCACGGGACAGAGGGTCCTCCAATTGTGAAGTATACGTATGTTGACTATTTTCTGGCCTCTCCTAGCTGGAGTCACGGAACACTGGGTTCTCCAAAAGTGAAGTATACGTATGTTGACTTTATTTGTGGCCTCTCGAAAATGGAGTCACGGGACAGTGGGTTCTCCAAGTGTGAAACATACGTATGTTGCCTCTTTTGTGGCCTCTCCGAGCTGGAGTCACTGGACAGTGGGTTCTCCAATTTTGGAGTATACGTTTGTTGACTGTATAATGGCCTCTCCGAGCTGGAGTCACGGGTCTCTGAGTTCTCCAATTGTGGTGTATTCGTGTGTTGATTGTAAAATGGACTCTCCGAGCTGCAGTCACGGGTCTGTAGGTCCTCAGTTGTGAAGTATACGTATGTTGACTGTTTTGTGGCCTCTCCGAGCTGGAGTCACTGGACAGTGGGTTCTCCAATTGTGGAGTATTCGTATGTTGACTGTATAATGGCCTCTCGGAGCTTCAGTCACGGGTCTGTGGATTCTACAATTGTGAAGTATACGTATGTTGACTGTATAGTGCCCTCTCCGAGCTGGAGTCACGGGTCTGTGGGTTCTCTTATTGTGGAGTATACGTATGTTGACGGTATAATGGCCTCTCCGAGCTGGAGTCACGGGACAGAGGGTCCTCCAGTTGTGAAGTTTACGTATGTTGACTGTTTTGTGGCCTCTCCAAAATGGAGTCACGGGACAGTGGGTTCTCCAATTGTGAAGTATTCGTATGTTGACTGTTTTGTGGCCTCTCCGAGCTGTAGTCACGGGTCTGTGGGTTCTCCAATTGTGGAGTATACGTATGATGACTGTATAGTGGCCTCTCCGAGCTGGAGTCACGGGTCTGTGGGTTCTCCAATTGTGAATTATACGATAGATAGATAGATCTTCTTTATTTCCTCCGTTTTATGAAGAGTAAAAGGTATACAGTGAAAGGACAACATCTATAGTATAAATGTACATACACACATACATATATATATTACATATATGTCAGAAGTAGTTCATATACAAATGTATCGTATTGATTATTTGTGTTATTAGATGGACAATTGGCATGTGTTATTTATAAATGTACACTTGTTTACAATACATACATTGTTTAGTATAAGCAGCTTCGGATGACTTCATCCCACTTTTTAACTGCACCACCAATATCTATCATGCTCTCTGCCCATACATTGTAGTCTAATTCTACTTCAAGTTGTTCAGGTAAACCGCCAAGCAGAAAAGTCAGAAAGGTGTCATCGTCTGCCCAGATTCTCACAAATATTTTAACATCAAGCAAATCAATGATTTTATCAAATATGATATTTCTTTCTTCTAAATTCTTTTGACATGACATGAAAACGTGTTTCACTATATCATTCGCAACTGTTCCACAAATACATTCCTTTGATTCTACTGGCATTGAACCTAAGCGAACTAGTCTAGCTAAGGAAGTAAAATATTCTGGTCTATCGAGAGCAAGTTTCCATAACCTTTGTTCTCGTCCAGATCGTATTGTTATATATCTTGACAGAGATAATCTGCTCAGAAGCGCATTGTTTAGTAATTGTTTTTCGTGTAGGTGAATCTTTTCCTTCACCAGTTTTGACCATAATCGTTTCTTGATGAAATTTGAACACATTATATAATCATTAACCTCGTCAGATAAATTATATTTGAAGACAAGATGTAGCATGCTAAAGATGGGTGATTTCGTGTCCCACTTGTTCTTATTAACTAGTGTTGTTTTAACTGTCCAAGTCGGGCTAGAAACATTTGTTTGAAAATATACATTAGGTTTGAATTACATAGCTTACCAAGGAGCAAAAGCTTTTGTTGATCAATGTATCCTTGTACTGATATAACACTAATTGTGTCTCTCTCTATTTCTTTGGGCATACGCTTATTAAAACCCTGGATTTTCTAGCAGAAACAGCGTTGTGTGATTTCTAGCATTTCATATTCCTTTAAGGATAGTTTCCCCCACACATTACATCCATATAAGCCACAGGGTAATATCACTCGTTGCCAGATGCGCACGGCGGCTATAGGATTAAGTCCACCAAAGTACAGGCCAGAATCATGGTTTACATTTATCAGTTTTCTCAGTTTTTCACATGCTAACCTCGTTCTTTCTACCAAAGTTTTAGCAGTACTTATGTACAACCCAGAGACAATTGCCTTTTGTACAGGTAATTTTATCTTACCAATGTAAAGATGTTCAGGCGACACTGTTTTTTTACTACATCCAAAAGTTAGGACAGAACTTTTGAACACATTGTATTTTAACTGCCACTTGTTACCATAATTTTCTGCAACGTTTTGGAGCATTTGAAGACCTTTTGTGTTACAGCTGATCAAGGTCGTGTCGTCTGCTAACAGTATTCCTGGCCATCGTCCCCATGGGAGACATAGTCCACAATCGGAATTGCTTAGTTCATGAAGCAAATCGTTTATATAAAGAGTAAAGAGCCATGCTGATATGACACGACCCTGACCTACACCCTGTTTAAGAGGGAAAACATCAGATTTGAAGCCGGCAAAGCTAACACATGAGTACATAGGATTGTAAGATAAACGTAGAATTCTCCATAATTTACCATTGATACCAAATCTATGTAATTTGTAGAAGAGACCTTCAAGCCAAACACGATCAAAGGCTTTCTCGTTATCGAGGAAGGCACAATAAACTGGTGAGTTTCTTTCGTTAAAGTATGAAATGTTTTCTAGAAGAGTGAGAGCCGCCGTTTCAGCACCAGCATTTTTTTCTAAATCCAAACTGTAGTGGGTGAGGGAAGGCTACATCGTCGCTTGTCCATTTTTCGATTCTGTTGAGAAGAATTCTTTAGAAAAGCTTACTTAGGACTGAAGTTAGTGTTATGCCCCTGTAGTTAGATGGATCACCTTTACTTTTTCCTCGTCCCTTATGTATTGGTAAGATTTCGCCAATATGATACATTTTGGGTATATATTCATGTTTAATGATAGCATTGAATAATCCCATAATATGCTTTAATAAAGATCTTTCCGCATACTTAATATGTTCGTTTGTGAGCCCATCAGGTCCTGGAGATTTGTTGTTTTTCAGTCCTTTAACTGTACTTACTACCTCTGCAATGGTGAATGGTCTCTTCAATGGATGGTTAGCAGTTACATCGTTATCAGCATCAGATGTTTCGTTGTTTTCAATATTTTTGACTGAGCATGTTACTTCATCAGCAAAAGAGCATTCAAAATGACTTTCCATGGTTGGGATTGACAAGTCTCGAAAGTATTTACCAAAGATTCCACAAATACCTTCCACGTTACTACTTTGATTACATTTATAAAGAAGTTTGTGTACTTGGCCCTTAGTTTTGTGATATCGTTTTGCAGTTTTAAGTATTCATGTACATCTATTTCAGCTGCCTCATAGAGTTCTTTCAGTCTGCTATCTATGATCGATTGATTGGATCTACGATGCTGTCTTCTAAAACTACGCTTTGCTTCTTTATATTTAACAAAGTTCTCATCGTTCTTAGTATGTGACCTGCCATTCTCTTGCCAATGTCGTCTTTTACTGCGCATTTCATCATGTAATAACTTCAGGTTGTCTTTTTTCAAGTAGGGTTTGAGGTAGGGTTTAAACTTCGTTGATGGGATACTTACTGCAGTAGATGCATGGAGGGCTGCTGTAATGTACTTATTATACGTTTCAATATATTCATTATGAGATGGGAATTAGGACAACTTGTATATGTCTTCACGAAAGTAATTTTCATTTTCATAGCGATACAGCATCAGATCAGTATCAAACGCTTTCTTCCAATTGAGATTATATCCACCATATGTTTTTTTCGGGACAATGGGTTCTCCAATTGTGAAGTATACGTATGTTGACTGTTTTGTGGCCTCTCCGAGCTGGAGTCACTGGACAGTGGGTTTTCCAATTGTGAAGTATACGTATTTTCACTGTTTTGTGGCCTCTCCGAGCTGGAGTCATGGGATAGTTGGTTCTCCAGTTGTGAAGTATACGTATGTTGACTATATAATGGCCTCTCCGAGCTGGAGTCACGGGACAGAGGGTTCTCCAATTGTGAAGTATACGTATGTTGACGGTATAATGGCCTCTCCGATCTGGAGTCACGGGTGTGTGGGTTCTCCAATTGTGAAGTATACGTATGTTGACTGTTTTGTGGCCTCTCCGAGCTGGAGTCACAGGGCAGTTGGTTCTCCAATTGTGAAGTATATATATGTTGATTGTTTTGTGGCCTCTCCGAGTTGTAGTCACAGGACAGTGGGTTCTTCAATTGTGAAGTATACGTATGTTGACTTTTTTGTGGCCTCTCCGAGTTGGATTTACGGGACAGAGGGTTCTCCAATTGTGAAGTATTCGTATGTTGACTGTTTTGTGGCCTCTACGAGCTGGAGTCACTGGACAGTGGGATCTCCAATTGTGAAGTATACGTATGTTGACAGTATAATGGCGTCTCCGATCTGGAGTCACGGGTCTGTGGGTTCTCCAATGTGAAGTATACGTATGTTGACTGTTTTGTGGCCTCTCCGAGCTGGAGTCACGGGACAGTGGTTCCTCCAATTGTGAAGTATACGTATGTTGACTGTTTTGTGGCCTCTCCGAGCTGGAGTCACGGGACAGTGGGTTCTCCAATTGTGAAGTATACGTATGTTGACTATTTTGTGGCCTCTCCGAGCTGGAGTCACGTGTGTCCGGGTCCTTCAATTTCTGAGTATACGTATGTTGACTGTGTAGTGGCCTCTCCAAGCTGGAGAGACTGGACAGAGGTCTGTCCGATTTGGGACTATAGATTGTAAAGCGGGGATTGTAAATTGGCCTCTCCGAGGTAGAAGTATACGCATAGAGACTATGTGGTGGTCTCTCCGAAGTAGAAGCATATGTATGTAGGCTCTGCAGTGGTCTCTCCGAGGTGGAAGCATATGTATGTAAACTGTGTAGTAGTCTCTCCGAATGAAAAGCGTACGTATGTAGACTGTGTAGTGGTCTCTTCGAGTGAATAGTGTACGTATGTAGACTGTGAAGTGGTCTCTCCAAGTGAATAGTGCACGTATGTTGATTGTGAAGTGGTCTCTCCGAGTGAATAGTGTACGTATGTAGACTGTTTAGTGTCTTTACGAGTGAAAAATGTACGTAATGTAGACTGTAGTGTTCCCTCCAAATGAAGAGTGTACGTATGTAGACTGTGTAGTGGTCCCTCCGAGTGAATAGAGTGCGTATTTTGACTGTGTAATGGTCTTTTCGAGCGAATAGTGTATGAATGTAGACTAAGTAGTGGTCTCTCCAAATGAATAGTGTACGTATGTAGACTGTTCAGTGGTCTCTCCGAGAACGTGTACGTATGTAGATTGTGTAGTGGTCTCCCCAAGTCATTAGTGTACGTATGTAGACTGTGTAGTGGTCTCTTCGAGTGAATAATGTACGTATGTAGACTGTGTAGTGGTCTCTCCGAGTGAAAAGCGTACGTATGTAGACTCTGTGGTAGTCTCTCCGAGTAAATAGTGTTCCAATGTAGACTGTGTGTTGGTCTCTTCGAGTGAATAGTGTACGTGTGTAGACTGTGTAGTTTTCCCTCCTAGTGAATAGTGTACGTATGTAGACTGTACAGTGGTCTCTCCGAGTGAGTAGTGTACGTATGTAGACTGTGTAGTCGTCTCTCCAAGTGAGTAGTGTACGTATGTAGACTGTACAGTGGTCTCTCCGAGTGAGTAGTGTACGTATGTAGACTGTGTAGTCGTCTGTCCGAGTGAGTGTACGTATGTAGACTGTGTAGTCGTCTCTCCGAGTAAGTAGTGTACGTATGTAGACTGTACAGTGGTCTCTCCGAGTGAGTAGTGTACGTATGTAGGCTGTGTAGTCGTCTCTCCGAGTGAGTAGTGTACGTATGTAGACTGTGTAGTCGTCTCTCCGAGTGAGTAGAGTACGTATGTAGACTGTGTAGTCGTCTCTCCGAGTGAGTAATGTACGTATGTAGACTGTGTAGTCGTCTCTCTGAGTGAGAAGTGTACGTATGTAGACTGTACAGTGGTCTCTCAGAGTGAGTAGTGTACGTATGTAGACTGTGTAGTCGTCTCTCCGAGTGAGTAGAGTACGTATGTAGACTGTGTAGTCGTCTCTCCGAGTGAGTAATGTACGTATGTAGACTGTGTAGTCGTCTCTCTGAGTGAGAAGTGTACGTATGTAGACTGTACAGTGGTCTCTCAGAGTGAGTAGTGTACGTATGTAGACTGTGTAGTCGTCTCTCCGAGTGAGTGTACGTATGTAGACTGTTCAGTGGTCTCTCCGAGTAAGTAGTGTACGTATGTAGACTGTTCAGTGGTCTCTCCGAGTAAGTGTACGTATGTAGACTGTGTAGTCGTCTCTCCGAGTAGGGTGTACGTATGTAGACTGTGTAGTCGTCTCTCCGAGTGAATAGTGTACGTCAGTAGACTATGTAGTGGCCTCTCCATGTGAATATTGTACGTGTGTGGTCTATGTAGTCGTCTCTCCGAGTAAGTGTACGTATGCATAGGCAATAGATGACCGAACGTTGGGTAGGGCAGCTGGAGAAGATCGACTGACAACTGAATTTATAAAGTTATCAAGTGAATGTATTGTGTCCTGCTTGACAACTGCATAACGATCTGTTCCGAAACGATCTGTTCAAAATCCAAAATCCAAATGATATAACTAGGAAACACGTAAACAAGTTGATATCACTTGTATATCAGTAAACAAGTTGATATCACTTGTATATCGGTAAACAAGTTGATATCACTTGTATATCGGTAAATAAGTTGATATCACTTGTATATCGGTTAATAAGTTGATATCACTTGGATAGAGGTAATGAGTTCATGTCACTTGCATAGTGAGTGAGCGAGTGAGTATGGTTTTACGCGACTTTTAGCCACATTCCAGGATATCACGGCGGGGGGGACCCAGAAATGGGCCTCACACGTTGTACGGGTAATCGACCCTGGGTCTTCGGCGTGACGAGCGAACGCTTTAACCACTAGGCTACCCGACCGCCCCCACTTGCACAGAAGTAAATGAATTGATATCACTTGGGTAGAGGTAAATGAGTTGATATGATATCACATGGATAGAGGTAAGTGTGATGATCTCTAGGACAGAGGTAAATGTGTTTACCACTTGAATAGAGGTAGATGATTTGATGTCACTTGGATAAAGGTAAATGAGTCTATATCACTTGGGTAGAGGTAAATGTGTCTATATCACTTGGATAGACGTAAATGAGTTGATATGAATCCACTGAAAACGTTGAGACTTTGTACTTTATATGATATTTAGGTGTTGCTTAGTTGGCTTCAAATAAGGCCATACTGGCTGTTGTACTTTATATATTTCTAGTCAGATACGAATTGTACAATATTTGTTGAACTTACTAAGGATGGATTGACATAATTACTAGTTTTGTGTGGATATGCTTTCGTGTTGATTTCACAAAAGATAGGTATGAAGAGCTATTTTTGTATTCAATTACACAAAACATTCAAGACATGTATCGACAAAACTGGCATCAGCCGGTTACATCGTAAAATCTTCGTATATTTCAAACAAATATATTTCGTTAGTCTAGAAGAAGAAGAAGGAGAAGAAGAAGAAGAAGAAGAAGAAGAAGAAGAAGGCCAAGAAACAAAACCATTTACACACAGCAAGTGCGAACATTATGCCGTACATAAAAGTAAACACATAAAGACAGTTTTATTTTATCGTAAGCAAATGATAAGTTATGAGCTAAATATATTAATACACGTTCAAAGGGACTTAAGGTTCACAGGTTTATTAAATAAGGTCTAATTGTACTTGTGTTGACAATTACAATTAAATCCACTCTGCGCTCACACAGATCACAAAATAATTTTATCAGCGCAAATAAAAAATTAAGTTTGAGCCAAACAACTGTATTACAGGTATAAAAAAGGAAGGTAGCCAAAACAACACTTGGGCAAGATATGGACCCGGTGCCTCCACTGCCAATTAAGCCGGCTGCGACCAATCAACTCCTGAGACAATTAACTCCACACTCTAATGAGTGAATAACCTCGGCTCAGAAAACAAAGAGGAAATAAACACCAAGAGTTTATCCCAATAATGAGTCACTTTGACTACAAAAATAGACGATTACGTCTGAATAACAACTAGTCAAGTTTCTGTCACTTTGACGGAACAAGGAAATACTAAGTTCCCAAATAGTTAGTTAATCACGGGAAGGTTGGTTATCCATGGATTACTAGAAAAACAGGAGTATTGGAATCACTACTCACTAAGCGCCTAGTCAAACACGGGATGGTTGGTTTTCCAAGTATTGCTAGAAAAACTGAGTACTAGAAACACTAGTTACTAATAGTTTAGAAATCAAGGGAAAGTTGCTTATCCACGGATTATAGCAAAACTCAGTGTTACAAACCATATATAGTAACTACGTTTAGTTCAGTACAACATGAATTGGAGGCAATTCATCATGCGCTCAAACTCATACCGGAACTCCCGGAAGAAAAGGCAGTCGTCCTATCAGACTCGCTAAGTGCACTTCAGGGCATCAGTGGGAGAAACTCAAACTCCAGGCCAAACACAGTCAACAATATTCTATACGAATATACAAAACTATCGGACCAAGGGCAACAGGTGGAGCTGTGTTGGATCCCCTCTCACATAGATATTTCATGGAAATGAAAAAGCAGACTCACTGGCGAAGCTAGCTCTAGACAAAGCGGATATACAGCCTATTCCCTTTAGTAAACTAGAGATAAAAAGCAAAATCAAAGCCTCAATAGCAAAAAGATGGCAAGCCCAATGGGACGCAAGTAAGATCGGCAGATGGCTATACAAAATTCAACCCAAGGTCCAACAAAAGCCAAACTCATACTCAAATGAAAGGAAAATTGAAACTGCTATCTCACGCCTCAGACTTGGTCACAAAAAGCACTATGACAAGGTTTGTTCATCTTGCAATCAGGCTGAAACCATTGACCACCTGTTACTAGAATGTCAAGACCATGCCCCAGCCCGGGCTAGGTTAAAACAAGAATTGCAGTTAGATCCGCTATCTGTCATAGATCTCCTAAAGCCAAGAGATGCAATAGCGAAGGCCAAACTAACTCTATTTCCGAGAGATGGACAGCTGCTCGAACGTATATAAACAGAGCAGCCAAGGATAAAAATGAAATCATATCAATATAAGAAAATAGAAATCATATCAATGCAAAAACAGAAATTATGTGAACACCGAAATCACAATAGATATGTGAACCCTTCTCACACACAGGAGTCCCAAAGAGGGACAGGTCAGCCGAAATTGCCTAGGCAGAAGGCGACCTCTTAAACACCTAATGCAACAACAACATCAGTAAAACAAGCCACAGTCAGAATATAGATCGACATAGCCCCGAACCCACTTACTGACGAAACCTGAGTTTCGAATGTGACCACTCCAGTAGCGAGACAATCGTGAACGTTTTAACGGACTGACTGACTGAGTGAGGGGATTTTACGTGCGCTTTCCGACTGCAAATGTATGTCGCACACGTTATTGTATTTGCAAAATAGTATGATGGAAAGGATTTGTGCAACCCAGGAAGGGGGGTGGGGGTGGGGTGGGTGTGTGTGTGTGTGTGGGGGGGGGGGGGGGGGGGGGGGGGGGGTATTGTAGTGTGGGCAGTGGATGAGTGCATGTTCTGTGGTTTCTTGTTGAGTGCAGTGTGGGCATGTGCCTGTTGCGTGTATGTTTAGTGTTTGAAGGTGGCTGTTTAGTTTGGTGTGACCTGTTTGTAATTTAGTTATGGATTTAACGGAGCCTAGAGGGTAAATATACTAGATTTAGAAAGTCTGAAAATGTATTTGCAGCACACGCGGACGTCGGAGAGACATCCTCTGCTTGAACCCCGGGGAACACAACTGACTGAGGCGACAAGCCAGCGTGTGTTTCTAAACACGGGTTAAACATGAATAGCAAACTAACTATTATATCTACACTGGAGATGTAAGTATCAAAATAAGGGCTGAGTATAGCTATCCAACGGTATCATTAAAGATTCATAACAAGCTACGTACAATTATTGATCAGGAAATATGAATACATGAGATAATATCTGAATGTAGCTTTAAATTCCCCTAATGTTTGCAAAGCACAAATACAAAAAAACATTTTCCATACAAGAATATGGTAGCGGACATACGAGAGACAACATACATCCAGTCATTACATGGTTTGAGAGTGTCATTAGATTACTAGAGAAATAAATAGTTAGGCCACTAATTCAAATGACCCAAATGATCACACACTGTACAATGACGACCGCCAAAGTTTACCGAACAGTGCCGGAAACAAAGTCGAGGAACATAGAGGCACTGGACCATGACATGGGTGAAATTGATCCACGACGACAATTGGTAATATCCGAAACTAACAGACTTTTTACACGTTAGCAGAGGGACGTTTTTCTAGTGTAGCCTATTGTTGGAATCCCCACCCAGCAGCACCATATAATCGAATCGGTTGTACTTGCGTGTGAAACATCTTTTACCGTAGTTGAAAATTGTCAAACTTACTGTTAATTCCTTTAATGGCTAAGTCTGATGAACTATTCCTGATTTTTTAAAAAGTCCTTGAGAATTAAAGACTTAACCAAGATATTTGGTGCTGGGTACGTCTTCAATTAATCTTTTATTATAATGGGAAATATCCTTTTACGAAAGAGTACACATCGGAATGGATTTTGTAGAATTTAATTAGTTCCTTCACTCATTGGCGCTGTCTGATAGTAAAATAAAGTGGTCAGCGAATAACAGTACTAATTCGAATATATCAGGAAATGACTGAAACGATGTTTGCCATAAGAAATAACTTTCTTTAGCAGTTCACATTTTAACAATGAGAAGACTAAAGGCATTTTTGGCGTAAACCATTTGGACAGATAAAATAACGTCTTACATTTGGTTTCAACACATTCATAAATATTTCTTAAAGCGTTCAATATTTTAGCTTTGAGACCATAGGACTTTAAAAGATGCCCAAACTTATCCCGATTTAGTAAATCAAAAACTTTCTTAAAAGCTACAAAAGCCACATGACGTTTGCGTTTCGTTTTGCTTACATTTTCTGTTTCATAGCATATAATGTAAATGTATAGTCAGCAATTGAATGACCCTATATAAGGCAGGCTTTAGGTTCTGGTATTTTATTCCTTCTATTTGACCAGGGCATTAGTCGTTTACATAGCGTAGTGTTGTAGACGTAAGACGCCGAAAAGTGAGATACGACGGTACTTATCTGGAATTACTACGTTAACCATTGTGTGAATAGGGATACAAACAACTCTAGTCGAAACATCAGGAATAACGCCAGACTCAAATAGTCTATTAAATAATGCCTTCATAAAAGCCAACGGTATTATCACATTTTTGACAGAATATTAACCATCTTTTAGTACACATCATTGATCTATCTCATCGACTATGACACATTCACACAAGGATCTGTATCAAACTCATTATAATCATTACACATAGGTAAATCTGTATCTTATGTGTAATCACCAAGGAAAACATTGCAAAAAGAATTAAACCAAGTAGCATTGCTTAAATAGTTTTGTATGGAACAGTGCTTCACTCCCAATTGTCAGACATCCCAATCGTCAGACATCCAATTTGTCAGACATCCCATTTGTCAGACATCCAAATCGTCAGACATCCCATTTGTCAGACATTCCATTTGTCAGATATCCCAATCGTCAGATAGACGAGTCCACCGTGACCTGTGTAACAGCCTGGTGTTACCTACTAATTAGTTTGGCTGCTCCCAACTGTGGGCAGAGTAAGCTGCTCCAACTCGTTAAGTGATACAGATTAATCAGATTATGATTGTGTTTATAAGTTGCTTTTGATCTGTGTCGGGTTGCGTGGGTTTTATTAGCAAAGATGTAGAGAAGTTTTTCCCAATGATATATAAAATAGGAAACTCAATGAAGATTAACAAACAATGTTAAATACAATGTTAGGTTGAATCAGAACACATTAAATAGATCAAACTTCTCCATAACTTGAGTCTAATCTCACATGTACTATAGGTACCATACTATATTACATGACGTCTAAGTCAGTAAGGTAGAAGGGAATATGGCAAATTTAAACTTCATAGACAGCTTCCTGCAAGACAGGCCGCTATCAGTTAAAATAGGGAACAATCAATCTGATCCTATGTCACGCCATATAAATATAGAATATATACACAAACATCTTGGTCGAGCATGCATACATATTTATACAGATTTACTATGGTAGCAATATATGTGCAATTATTGGTATATGGCTGAGTACATGGAGTCTCAGAGAGGAACCTCACAAGTATTCTTTGATGGGTTCACTTACTATAAGGTCACACACTGGAGATGTCTCATCAAGACCTGCCGTGGGAAATGTTCCACTGTTGGGGACTTCCTTAAAGATGTCTCGGGCCACTGCCACCCGCCGGGTGATCAGACTCCTGTCAAGTTTGTCAGTACTTTGAGGAAACGGGCCAGGGAAGAAGTAAGGCCAGTGGGCATGCGCAGAAGACACCTCATGAATTCTTGGATGCTGTTGGACATTTGCTGAAGCCGAGCTGAAACAGACATTGTCCTGAACTGTGAATTCCTCAACATGTGTGTTTTCTGGTCTGTTCCACTTTAACGAAAGGTAAACAGGTAACTATTGGTTGAATGATCTAATAGCCGATGTTCTAGTTCTGACCCCAAGACCTGTTTTTCCCGATACACTGTTATAGTTTAACCCGCGTGGTGGCATGTAAATTCCAAGTAATAGAATGTCCTTATCACAGCTAAATGGTGATTTCGACAGTTTAATGGATATGGTATTATCAGTTATTAAAGGGTATTGTACACAAAAGAATTAGATTGTTTCCTTTACATACATGTACATACCTCCAGAGAATCTCCCAATGTTAACAATTGTACGAGCTTTTGCAAGGAGTATATCGAAATCACAAAGTTGTTTCTTGTAATATAACGATGTGAAATTACTTAACATAATCATTGAAATTACTATCTTCTAATTTTCTATGTAGACCTTCAATATCCGACTGCAGTATAGACAATCTAGCATCACAAGTGTTGTTTGGCCATCACAAGTTTGGATCGAATCATTTCAACAGTTATCAGGCCCTTTAGGCGAGTGAGAGAAGCCCTGATCACGCCACCATCTTTTTCACTTCTGTTGTCTGAAGCGCTCCTAGAATCTCTATATGGCCTGTCATTGATATCACCTTTAATTGAGATCGCTGTGATTAAGTGGCCTCTCTATTGGATTTCTCTTGATGTTGTTTTCGTTGGGCACCTTCATGTCCCCAAATGTGATCCACATGTTTTGTAATTAATTGTCCATTTTTAAAATAGGCAATAACCCATTTCCTCTTATATCTGCAAAAGTAGCTCTGACGCTTCGTCAGATCACTTGCAATGCCAATGTTGTTTGACAGCTCCTGTGTACCTGTGAGAGTTTTATCACATATACAACGGTCGCCGAACGATGTTTCACCGATGCCCCGGCGTGCCACAGATTTTTGTCCACATCTGTCACACAGACAGGCAGACAGACAGATTTTTTATTTAAGTCTCACCTCATCAATGTACATTATAAAATACAGCATCTTATTAAAATTTGAGCCACTCCACATGGCCGTACCATAGCAAACATCATGACTGGACAGTATAAAACATAACTTTTCAATAACAGGTAAAATATCAAAATTTGGACAAGTGTTAAAGCATAGTAACTTGGATCTCTCAACATTGTATAAACGACATTTAAGTAAAACATGGCATTCATCTTCTAAAATATTCTGACATGAAAAACAATATCTCTCATTTAAAACTGTGCCATCGTATCGTCCCGTCTCAATCCTTATAGGGGCTGTTCCACTTCTAAAACTAGCAATTGCTCGTCTATAAAAACGAGGCATAAAATTACTAACATAAAACTCACAATTTGGAAAATACTTAAAATTACAATACATTCTTAATTTGTTTCCTCCCGTACCATTTACACTTTTCCACATCCTCACTCCACTTTGTACGGAATATATCATACATTTTACTCTTGACAGATGTAACTACATATTTGACACAATAATTATTGGCGATATTAGCAAAATGATTTAGGCCAAGATCGGATAGCTTTTTTATTACCCTAAAAACCCAATTTCTTTTATTAAAAAGTGCTTTGTTATAGCCCCATACACATATTTTTGATGTTATCCGATCAGGGTCTATATTACACAAACGTCTATGAAATCTGACAACACCACAACATTGCATAATAAATGTTGGGGTCCAGCCCATATCACAAATTACAGCATTATTTGGTGCATATTTACGTAGACCTAAAAAGAAGCGCATAGCTCTATTTTGTACCGCATTTACACATGAAAACTCATACACATCCCATATACATGACCCATAATCTAGGGCAGACCACACCATTGTGTTATACAACTTTGTAAAAGTATGATAATTCATTCCACCAAGAAGTTTAAACTTCATAATAAGCAAACCAAAAGCTCTACCAGCAGACGCAGCTGCAGCTTTAGCCATACGTTTATAATCTAAATGCTCAGTAAGGAGCAGACAAAGATAGTTATAACTCTCCACAATTTCCATGACATCATCACCACACTTAAAGATACATGTACACTTAGTTGTAGATGGAGGTCGAAAGTGTATGACCTTTGACTTTGATACATTGACGGTCATTTTGTTATTTTCACACCACATATGTAAAACATCCAATTACACTTAAATCATTTTCATTCTCGGCTAAAAGGACGACATCATCATCATAGGCTAAAACACAGATATTGTTATCATCGACATTCACCCCAATTGACAAATTACTAATGGTAACTAACAGATCATTTCTGTACATATAAGATAATAGCGGTTATAGCAAACAGCCTTGTTTTAGACCACATCGCACATCAAACCATGGTGTATGGAGTCCGTTGATTCGCACACAGCATTGAACGTTTTTGTATATGGAGACACGAGCTTGATACATGTCTGTTTCAGTCAAATTTTCCCACAACGGGTTTCTGTCAAGGCTATCAAGCTTTACGGAAGTCAATGAAGGCAGTGTACGTTGACTTTCGATGGGATTTACGGGTTTCTATTACGTGTTCTATCATGTAGTAGATCATTGTCTTCCACATGTTTCGTCAATCTTCGATTTAGAATACCACAGTAGAGTTTATACACACAACTAGTGAGAGTGATGCCTCGATAAGCCAGGGGTCCCTCGGATCACCCCCTGATTTGGGAACAGGAGAGATAATTCCTTTACTCCAACTAGATGGTAGGATTCCAGTTTTAAAACACCTAATTAACAGTTTATGGAGAAAAAGTACACAATTATTACTACAGAGCACTTCAGTTGGGATCTCATCTGGAGCAGGTGATTTACCATTTTTCGTTTTGCTGATGGTTAATTTTTCTTCATCCAAGGAGATGGGCGCATTTAGCTCATCGTGTTCGTCTTCGTTAATATATTAGGAACAGGCACTGGGTTTCCAGTCGAGTGATTATTGAGAAGTTCGTAGTACGATCGTCTCCATTCTTCAAGCATACTGTTCGTTTCATTACTCACAGTCCCATCCTGTAGTAACACCTCCATTGAGATTTCTTTTTTCTCTCCTGTCCAACTCCTATCCGGCCGATTTTCTTCCAGAATTCTCCGGAGTCCGTATCACACAGATTTTCTAGCTCCTGAAGAACAGCATTAGTATGTTGGCGTTTAGTCCGTTGAACAGTTCTGTCAAACAAATTACCCTTAGATCCGACGTTCATACACTTTGGGCCCTCACTCTATGAAGGTTCATACTCCAATGAACTCACACAAAGTGAAAGTCAATTCTTATTTTTTTTTAAATTATCACAATTTCTTACCCCAAAGGATGTAGACCAAGCATTAAACACCATTTTATTTAGTACGTGTGTGACTTCATGTTTACACTGACAGCCATACAACAACCAGCTATATCGCGGAGTAAAATAGTTCCTCAAAAAGAGAGGTGACATGGGCGTATGAATGCACAACTTGCTCTTCAGAAACATCTTACGCAGCACATGTGTTCAAATCATATCCTCATTGGATGAGAAAGGTCTGTAAATAACTACCTCAGTAAGTCAGTCACAAAGACAGCGCGTCGTAATACATTTACATCAAGTACAAGACGTTAAAATGGTCGACACGATAAACGTGACGGGCGAGATTTCTGAAGTTGTTAATGAACCTGTGGCGGTTACATGTGTTAGTCATCATTGATCAACTGGCCGATCATTGGAAGGTGAATAAAGATGCGTCAAACAGACACTAAGGTAAATTCAAAGATTGCTGGAGACGCTCAATGTCAGCCTAGGCACGGATTGAGTCGATACTACGACTGTTTAGATGTGCATTTCTTCGTTTGTTCATTAGGATAGGCCGCAGCGAGGATATTCGTGAACAATCATGCAGTCACGCTCTCTGACATTTCTCGGTGTATACTGAAACGCTGTCACCAAGAATAAAGGTTCTAAATGATCAGAAAGAACGCTTATGTATGTTTTCGTGCTAGGGAATTCCCAGGAGTTTCCCCAGGAATGTGGAAGTAGTCCGTCAGTGTTCACGTCATTTCAAGAGCACGATCTCGTGAAAAACGTATGAACGTCAAATTGTGTCATTCATACACTTATGAACGTCAATTTCGCGTTCATGTGACCGACCTCTCGTGCAATGGAAAAGCCGTATATCGTGTAAACTTCAAATTAAAATAATTATATTCATATACACTTTTGCACTGCTGTTTACCTGGTCCCTGACATTTAGTCCAAGTCCTCTCTGCTGATACCATGTCATTCCAAAGTACAGACAGGTTGTCGTTCCACCATTCTTTCCGAGTTCGTCTCTTCTTATTACTTTTACCGTTGTTAATGACAACAGTACGTGTGGGAAGTGTTTGTTGCATTTCTGATAACAGGCTGTCTGTAAACTCACTATATGCCTCGTCAATATCCCCCTGTTCTTGCTTATTGGAATCCAACTTGTCGATGACGTCATTCAGCAGCTGGTACTTTGATATTTTTCAAAATTATTCGATCTATATTCATCTAGGGCTGACGTGAGGTCCAATTTCACATTCCACGTGAGAAGCGAGTGGTCTAGCTTTAACACAGTTCTAGCGTCATACCCCGAGACACACCCTACCGCGTCAACCAGTGCATTCGGTCGGGTCACATCAAAGTCTGTGATACCGTGTAGGTTGTCATATGGGCATATGCAATCGTCCACCACTGAGCACCCTCTTGATGACACATATGTATAGTCATACCGTTAACAATATCATAATTGGCATTAATTAGAAAATCCGTAAATACATGACCATGGGAGTTGATAGTTGGACATATCTACATAATCTAGTAAATTGCCACAACGACTATTAAAATCACCACAAATAAATGAAACACCTGGTTCAAAGTATCGATGTACCTGCAAAAGAAGGTTATCAAAATAATCATTTGCATCAACATTTCTAGTAGTGTTTTCTGGAGGCAAATAGCAAACACATGCTGTAATATGAGAGTTTACAATGGTTTTATGTGTAAGTCTAATCCAGAATATGCCCTCATTTGAATTTTCTAAAACACACACATTAAAGTCGTTTAAAATAGAGCCTTTTACTAGGAAGCCCACGCCCCCTGATCCATACTTGGAACGTATATGTAGCACAGTTCTATTCTGTCCAAACCAGCTATTGCCGTCAACTATTGTGTGTTGTTCCTTTCGTACACACCACTATGGCGTCTGTGTCGTCTGCTGTTGTGATGTCGACCACGCTGCCACCCTTCGTTGTCGTCTTTAACTTTATGTATCCTATCGCTTGACACTTTCAACTGACCATTTCCAACAGTGTCGACGAGGACCTTCATGTTTGCTTCAATCAGTCTTTGTTGTGGTGACTTGTCGTTCATGATGCAGACATATTTGTAGTTCCTGCTATCTCGTAGTTTCTTCTTTTCTGCCATGATATCTCTCTTGTCATCTACATTACGACACCTAGCTACAATTACCCAAGGGTACCTAGGATTTCTTGACATTTTTCTTTACGCCGATTCAACGATAATATCTCTCAGCTTCAGTCCTTCACATATCAGACTAGCTATTAACTTTGGCACATACATCTTCAGTCTGACACTCCGGGATATTTCTAATGACAGTATTTAGTAGACTAGGAGCTGTTCTTGCTGTATCGGCGTATGTGGAACTGGTCTTTTTCAGTTCACCTACTTCTTTCTGTAACCTGTCGATCTTCTCATCACTTCTGTCTGCTATATTGTTCACTCGCCTATTGACTTTTTCGACACTACTGGATATTTCACCTCTCATAATTGTTATTTCTGATTCTATCGTATCTTTAACTTTATCTAGAAGACGGGATTCAATATGATCAAAGCGTGCATCGAAACGTGTGATCAGCTTGTCAATGGCCGCCATTATTGAAGACACATCTTTCGTGCACTCCGACGTGCAACCGGCAGTGTTTACATCCCCGATAATCTGAGATCGAAAGTTCGTTTGGTTCATCGCTGCTTAGGTGTCGCTTCCTTTCTTCCGAGGGTCGGATCGTCGTATTTTGACTTTGGGACGACATCACTGAATCAACATAGTCCTATGACGATGCAAGATCCATTCCAGTCCTCTTAGTATTAGCATAAATAACACATATTTCAAGCTTCAGAGTAAGGCTTAACACTCACTATTAATATACTGTTAAGTATTTTGTCCGATCGCCACCCAGAACTTGTAATTATTCAAAATTTCAATCAGGTTTGTCACAGTGAAAAAAATGCCCGACTTGTCGCAGTGACCTTGACCTCTCTCTCTCTCTCCATCGGTGCAGTAGTCATGAAACCAAAGATGATCGGCCGGTGGTTAGAGGGTGTCTGAAGGATTTTGGAAAAAATAGTAGGCTTATACCGTCCAGTGACTGACCGGTCATCTGGCGGGAATCGGCCGGTAATCTCCCGATACCCGGACGGTGCCCGTCCAATGTAAACCAAATCGTGCGGTGCCCGGATTCCCGGATGAACACCGCCCGTTCCCTGCTCGCTATAAAAGGAGCCAGCTCAGTTCCCGGCCTCAGACCTCCTTAATCAAGAATCCAAAAACCACAAAAATAATCCTAATACACCCTAAGTGGACTTGCAAGCCCTCCAAAACAAAAATACCCAAAACCGACCTAAATTAATAAATCAAATACTTTAAAGCTCCAACGACCTAACTAAGGCAGGCAAACAAATAACATTCTTATGGATTCCCGTCCACGTAGGAATATACGGTAATGAAAACGCCGATAAAGCAGCTTAACTATCCCTCAAAATCCCAGAAACAAGCTTAAACTTACCCATCTCAAAATAAGAAATTAAAAGTGTAAACAAGCAAAAATCACCAAAAAATGGCATAACCTATATCTAAACTCAAATAGCCAAATAAAAAAGTACTCAGCAAACCACTAACCCAAAGAAAAATTCTCCATCCATCAAAAAAAATCGACAGAGTAATCACTAAACTCCAAACAGGACACACCAACCTAAATAACCATCTAAAAATATTAAAAAAACACACTACACACTGCAAACAACTAGAAACCCCAGAACACGCACTCATGCACTGCACACACTACCTAACACATCGAACCGCATTACAAACCACCCTCAATCTAAAACAGGCTCTCACTCTAGAAGCAATACTAAACCCACAAAATAAAATAGAAAACTTCAAGGCCTTAGGCGTATTCTTAATCAAAACGGAACGGAATCTAAAAACAAAATAATCTACCAAATCAAAATCACATATACAAACAAACATCCACCATACCCAGCTCCCTTAGTTCTCCTCCCCAACCCCATCGCCTTCTATTCCAAATCTCAAAATTCCCAAATTCTATATAAGCAACCCTTGAAGCCCCCTGTTGGTTTGCTCACACCACTTTCGCCCCTTTCGGAAACTCATTAAATGGCCTGGCCGGGCCCTTGTGCGAAATACGCATCAGTCGGAAAGCGCACGTTAAATCTCCAAAGTAAGTAAGTAAGTATGCCCGGCCATACAAGGCCAAACGTGACCACAAACATCTATTGCACATGAACTAAACCAAAGCCTAGTCAAAGTAGCCAAAACCAAAAACTGAAAAACATCTGCGACGAAGTTAGTCACCATGCAGACGCCAGAACGGCCTGGCGCAAAATACACGCCATTAGAGGCATAAAACGTCAGAAAAAAATCCCAACATAAATAAATCAACAAACCCCTCTCAAAAAGCTAACAACCTAGCAAATCACTTTTCGGCAGTAAGCAGCAATAGTTACTTCAGCCCAAAAAATTAAGATCAGATAAAAGCAGAAAGTAAATTCTCCAAATTACCAAAAGACAATAACCTGGAAATAAACCACCCATCTTACCGACTCCCCTGTAATCAATCAATCTGAACGGCCGAACTCATGGGCATGGCCACAGCCCTTCAAAACCCACAAATAAAAACCCAGCATAACATCCTCACAGACTCCCTCAATGGACCCCAAGCCCTAAAAATCGCCCAAACTAATTAATCAACTACTAAAAAGCTCTAATGAACTAACTTAAGCAGGAAAACAGATAGAATTCGTTTGGATACCCGCACATGCAGGAATTTATGGCAATGAACATGCCGACCAAGCAGCCAAACTTTCACTAAAACTCCCAGAAATAAGTCTAAATCTGCCAATTTCCAAATCAAAAATTAAAAGCATAACAAAGCAAAAAATCTTTAAAAATGGCAAACAAACTAAAAAAACGGTCAGCTCAAAAAAGTACTCAAAAAACCCTAACTAAAGCTAACATTCTTCACCCAAAAAATAGACAGGGCAATTACTAAATTACAAACAGGTCACACCAAACTAAACAGCCACCTTCAAACACTAAAAATACATGCAACAGGCACATGCCCACACTGCACTCAACAAGAAACCACAGAACATGCACTCATCCACTGCCCACACTACAAGACACACAGAACAAAGATCCAAAACACACAAAAATCAAACTCTAGTTAACTCTAGAAAATATCTTAAATCCACTAAATAACACATCCAACTTCAAAGCCCTAGGCAAATACCTACTTAAAACAGATCTTATTAACCGAATATAACCCCTAAATAATCAAAACAAAACAAATTATAAAAATAATAATAATTAATTTATAAACCAAACAACTCACACAACACTCACACCTCCCTTAGTTTCTCTCTCTCTCTTCTCTCTCTCTCTCTCTCTCTCTCTCTCTCTCTCTCTCTCTCTCTCTCTCTTTAGTTAGTTTATCCTTGTTGAACGTAGGGGTGTTGGGTTATTACTGATATGGCCTGTCAAAACTAGATCCATGTATCACTTGAATTGATGTGATTTCCCAGTTATTTTGTACCACAAGTGCATTTGATGTCAATAATATAGACCTAAAGACATAAAGATTTTTCAGTTCAGTTATTGTCTGAACCATTGCGATTCCCAGATCGGTATCCGGTATCTTTTCTGATTACGACACACATTAGTTCATGGTCAGATTTAATGAATCAAGTTGAGGTATTATTACATGAGACAAAGAAAGGTCAAGACTCGATCACCTTAAACAGATACGTTTAACACTAACTGAGGAGAGCGGGCTTTTCCAGCAACTGAAGCAAATAGATACCACCCCGTTTTCACACTCTGTGACTAGACGTGTAGAAGTTGTATTTTGAGGATGGTCTGAAGGGTTATAAAAAGTATGTGTTAGAGGAATGTTGATGGAGACAATTCGGAGTAAGGGCCGATAGATCAATCACTCCGAGACTTAAATTACCCTTGGCTGACCAGGCGAGTCGTAGAGTCATGGCTTACCTTGACCATGACGGCGCGGAACGACAATACGTTAGGTAACACTAGTAGTAACTGAAGTCAACCCTAGCACGCAGCATGGGGAAGTCTGGGGGCTTATTTCTTGAACAAAATGTTTAAGAGGATCACATTCTTTGCTTTTTTCTTTTCTTTTCTTTTTTCCGATTTATGGATGAACACAGTCATTTGTTGGTAAAAGCTGGAACAATAAACGATTGTCTGATTAAACAAGGTTTTTTAATATACAATGAACTAATATACCTATTAAACCAATAAGTGTGACTATTACCTTCTCATAAGATTAGAATTACAATGAACTGTACTGCAATTTACCACAATCCACAAATGCTACTGATGGAGATACATACTCCATAAAATTAACCTTGAAAACCCTTCGAACGTATATTTGTTTATACACGTTATCAAATTACTTGACGTGAGTAAATAAGAGATATTTGCTTAGGTGAGTAACATTCAACATTACTATAATTCTAGCAGGGCCCTTGATGCACCAAATAGCAAATGCATACTGACAACTACCACTTTGTCACTGGTATATATACTTCGAAATGAATTCCAAAAGGTAAAGTTAAATCTAAAGGTGGACCCACACAGGTCGGCCCGTCGAACGATGTGCCGAATTCGACCGAGTCTGAGTGATTAATCGAATTCGACAAAAGGGACAATACGGCCGCTCGAACCCGCATCGATAGTGTGGCGAGTGAGTAGAGTCAGTTCCAGCTAATCAGCAAGTTGGATGTAGCGCGGTCAATCAAATTGCGTTTTGATGTCACGTGATATTTGTTTACACACTTGTAAGCGGGACACTTGGCTTCGTCTCCTGCGAAGAAACCACGCCTATACTTTTCAAGAGAGGAAACCGAGCGTTTCGTGGCTCACTATATGAGTCACGAAACCCTGTGGAATGTATCAACCAAAAGAGAAACAATGTACAATGTATAGCCATCGGCATGTCGTTACGACGCGTCAACCCGTGTGATTCGCGCCATGTACCTACAACGCAGTGCGAGCTTTTTAATTGCTAACATTCGAGTTTCGCGCTTTTCGGCAAGTTAGGAACTAAGGGCGTTAACCCACTAAAGAAAGAAAACAATCTCCACATATGAATACAGCGAGCTGGCCCTGAGACACCTACAGACAATCAGCAATCTAAATCTGGTCGATAATCAAGGAAATACACAGATATTTGTTTCGGGACGTATAGTTTGAACAGGTGCAGGGACGTGTATTAGGATGATCGAGGTACAGAAACGTATGTCGTAAAGAATCGTTGCAAAGACTACGCCTGTTTCAGGAAGTAGGGGCAAGTGTTTCAGGAAGTAGGGGCAAGTGTTTCAGGAAGTAGGGGCAAGTGTTTCAGGAAGTAGGCGTGAGTTGGGACAGGTGTAGAGACATGTGTGTACATTCCATTTCCACAGTCTTTGGCAATGAAGACTGTATTAGTCGACTGTGCTCCAAAGCTTCTGACATCTGCTCAAAAACGCACCGGCACAATATTTCTCTTGATAATCCAGTTCTGTCTGAAGCTGATCCTTTAAAGTTTTTGAACGATTTGTCACTATTGAAGACACCATTTCCAAACACCAACCAACACAGTGGAAGCATTTGGCATCATCACCACCAAATGTCCCATCAGCTGGAAAGGTTATGGCCTCAATGTGTATCTTCCAAAAGACGCAAAAATCAGTCATTGTCATGGCGACAATCCACGAGTGTGGCTTTGTCTCCTTCAGCACCCACCTTATTCCCTTGACCTGACTCCCTCAGACTTCCGTCTGCTCCGAAACATGACGAAAGCTCTAACCGTAACCCATTTCGACGTGGACGATGACATCAGAGCAGCGGTGGTGACGGTTTTGGACAACCAACATTGTTGGCAAAAGTGAATCTAAGTGGAAGCAGATTTTGTCAATCACACCTCGTACATTTATAAATATACTTCATCAGTTAGCCTTGTAAAAAACCGCTTACGTACGTTCCTTCTAAATTGCAAGGTATGGATGATATCCGTTTTATGACTGAATTTTTTTTTTTTTGTAAATCCCATGTCCAATGAACCCTTGAAAAGCAAAACAAGAAACACCAGCGTGAACAAAGGCAATGAAATAGTGAATCACAAAATAGCAACGACTAGTTCTTGTTTGATAGGCATTACTTAGAAGTTGACGGATGACAAGATAGACACAATTTTTTAATACTGTAAAAGGCGACGTTTCGGTATAGATCCTTATACCGTTGTCAAGCAAGGTCCAATATCCAGACCATGCCGTGACCATAATGTCAGGATTAGTCTTACAATACCCAGACTATGCTGGGACCATAATGTCATGAGTATTTTTCTGATATCCAGACCATGCAGGGACCATAATGTCATGAGTGTTTTTCCGATATCCAGACCATGCCGTGACCATAATGTCATGAGTGTTTTTCCAATATCCAGACCATGCCGTGACCATAATGTCAGGATTAGTCTTACAATACCCAGACTATGCTGGGACCATAATGTCATGAGTGTTTTTCCGATATCCAGACCATGCCGGGACCATAATGTCATGAATGTTGTTCCTATACCCAGACAATGCCGGGACCATAATGCCATGAGTATTGGTCCAATACCCAGACCATGCCGTGACCATAATGTCAGGATTAGTCTTACAATACCCAGGCCATGCTGGGACCATAATGTTATGAGTGTTGGTCCAATACCCAAACCATGCAGGGACCATATTGTTATGAGTGTTGTTCCAATACCCAGACCATGCCGTGACCATAATGTCAGGATTAGTCTCCCAATACCCAGACCATGCTGGGACCATAATGTTATGAGTGTTGTTCCAATACCCAGACAATGCCGGGACCAAAATACCATGAGTGTTGGTCCAATACCAAGACCATGCCGGGACCATAATGTCAGGATTAGTCTCCCAATACCCAGACCATGCCGGGACCATTATGTCATGAGTGTTGCCCCAATATCAAGACCATGCCGGGACCATTATGTGATGATCAGTGTCCCAATACCCAGACCATGCCGGGACCAAAATGTCATGAGCAGTGTACCAATACCCAGACCATGCCGGGACCAAAATGTCATGAGCAGTGTCCCTATACACAGACAATGCCGGGACCAAAATGTCATGAGCAGTGTCCCAATACACAGACCATGCCTGGACCATAATGTCAGGATTAGTCTCCCAATACCAAGACCATGCCGGGACCATAATGTCATCAGTGTTTCCTCAATACTCAGACCATGCCGGGACCATTATGTGATGATCAGTGTCCCAATACCAAGACCATGCCGGGACCAAAATGTCATGAGCAGTGTCCCAATATCCAGACCATGCCGGGACCATAATGTCATGAGCAGTGTCCCAATACCCAGACATTGCCGGAACCATTCTGTCATGAGTGTTGCCTCAATACCCAGACCATGCCGGGACTATAATGTCATGAGTAGTGTCCCAATAGCCAGACATTGCCTGGACCACAATGTCCTGAGTAGTGTCCCAATATCCAGACCATGCCGGGACTATGATGTCATGAGCAGTGTCCCAATACCCAGACCAAGCCGGGACCTTAATGTCATGAGTAGTGTCCCAATATCCAGACCATGCCGGGACCATAATGTCATGAGTAATCTCCCAATACCCAGACCATGCCGAGACCAAAATGTCATGAGTGTTGCCTCAATACCCAGACCATGCCGGGACCATAATGTCAGGATTAGTCTCCCAATAGCCAGACCATGCCGGGACCAAAATGTCATGAGTAGTGTCCCAATAGCCAGACATTGCCTGGACCACAATGTCCTGAGTGTTGCCCCAATATCAAGACCATGCCGGGGCCATACTGTCATGAGTGTTGCCGAAATATCAACGCCATGCCTGGACCATTATGTGATGAGCAGTGTTCCAATACCAAGACCATGCCGGGACGATAATGTCAGGATTAGTCTCCCAATACCAAGACCATGCCGGGACTATAATGTCATGAGCAGTGTCCCAATACTCAGACCAAGCAGGGACCATAATCTCATGAGTAGTCTCCCAATACCCAGACCATGCCGGGACCAAAATGTCATGAGTAGTGTCCCAATAGCCAGATATTGCCTGGACCACAATGTCCTGAGTGTTGCCGCAATATCAAGACCATGCCGGGGCCATACTGTCATGAGTGTTGCCGAAATATCAACGCCATGCCTGGACCATTATGTGATGAGCAGTGTTCCAATACCAAGACCATGCCGGGACTATAATGTCATGAGCAGTGTCCCAATACTCAGACCAAGCAGGGACCATAATCTCACGAGTAGTCTCCCTATACCCAGACCATGCCGGGACCATAATCTCATGAGTGTTGTTCCAATATCCAGACCATGCCGGCAATGCCGCTTCAATATTTTCAAACTCAATAAATCCTGCATGTAATTCTGTCTTTCCCAAATGTGAGGACCAATATGAGTGACGTTTGTTCAAGCCCTTGTGATTTGCCATTGCATCTCATCTTACAGCCATTAATGTCGATCTATATATTATATCTTCATACCAGCCCTTGTATAATCCTCCTTACTTGATAATCAGGCAGGTTTCTCCATCAACACAACTGAAGTCACTCATGAGAAGGATTACGATTCTCAATCTCATTGGATCATGACGACGGCGACACAGCACGCTAGCCAGGCGCTAAGTGGACCGAGGCATTGATTTGTTTCTGGACTTCATGCTAGGAGAGGGATTTCTAAGTAATATTGCGCGACGTAAAGAGAAATATGAAAATTGTAATGTTGAAGTCATGACAGCTTATAGTTTACATGTGTTAATGGTAGATGAGGGCATCTGTCTGTCAGGGTAAGGTATTTTAATAAAAGCGACAAAACCCTAACAGTTGATTGTACGACTCCAACTGTATCATAGGCATGTGTTTGAATTTGTATGAAATAGTGTGGATATCAGGTGTTCGCGAAAAGGTGAGCGTGTCCAGCTTAACCGCACCCGTCACAAACACATACAAAGGCAAATCAATGGTTCACCTAAAATGAAATGCGCGAACATGGTACAAGTCAAAATAGGGCATCGCATTGGACATCATTTGGTCACTGGTGGGTCTAGTATGGATATGTCTCTCATAAAACCTTTTTGATCCTTACATAGGCCTTGAACATGCTGTAAACCTTATCAACCGACGCTTGAGCAACAGCCTTATGGCGCTCTTTCAAATTTTCGGAGAAAAAGCATGCAGGGATGAACCTCAAGAGTTGTGAGTCTGGAGCTCTTAGCATATTCCTCGACATAAGGGAACGTTGGCTCTTGCAAAGTTGAAGTCATACCTCTTATATTCTCTTATGTGCTTCATGCATAAGTCTACCTATGAAACAGATGAGGTCTGTTTCGTTTCTAGTTTGCGTTGTGAATTCCGATTCCTATGAATACAGAGACAGCACAGCAAGGATGGAAGCACCAATGAAGATGCCTACTTTTTGCCTGAATGTCCTATCCTGAGGTTTCATGTTGATGTTTCTGTGGTTAACACGCTTAGGGTTTTTTTTTGGTTTTGTTTTGTTTTGTTGTCTTTTTGTTGTTCTTTTGGGGTTTTTTTTGTTGTTGAATTTTGTTGTTGTTTTGGTTGTTTTGTGTGTTTTTGTTGTTGTTGTTGTTGTTTGTTTTGGTTTGTTTTGTTTTTTGTTGTTGTTGTTTTGTTTTTGTTTTGTTTTTTTGTTGTTGTTGGTTTTGTTTGTTTTGTTTTTTTTGGGGGGGGGGGGCAAGGATGTGATTTTATTTGACGGATATATTGTGATACTATGCTGTTACCGTTTGATTAATGCAAAACTACAATGCTCTCAATAATGCACCTACCTACTGAAAGTGGTCACCGGAGATGGCTGTGCTACTACTGAATGAAATCTTTAAACTTTTTTCCAGCATCTATTCGTGATTGGCAGAGGAAATTTTAGGTAACACCAAAGACAGGAGTCACCTGGCACGCAGCTGCGGATAGCGTCGGTAGTTATTTTACAGTTTCCAGGAAGTCAGCTATCCTATTTAATGCATCTTTCATATCGGGAAATTGACAGACACATTTTCATGTGCAATCGATAAAACAAAACAGTGCATTGTAAACAAAGCATCAATGACAAGAGTAATTGTTAAATGTACTCAAACATATCCCATTTGATTCACGCTGTCTGGAAGTGTACAGTGCACATGCTGTATATCGTCAATTGCTGCCTACATTTCACAACGTTTGCGTTACAATCGAGCATACTCTTTACACAAAAGTTCAAAAGGCGTCCCTCGACGCTTGAACAAAAGTTTTTTGACCAAGGTCACAAAATTCAAGGGCTAAAGCTGTTCCCGTGTCTGTTCAAACGAACACTTAACTTGTATTTGCGTGTGCTTGTGACGGGTGCTATCATCGGGATCCATTCACCTGCTGTACAGATACAGACACAGGAAAAGTATTCAGTATTTCACGCCATATGCGGCTATTGCTCACTAACTATATTTACTCGAAAATTGTGCACGGAAATTTCGAATTTACAAGCTTTTCTTTTTAATACAATAAGTTCATAGTTCAGTTGGGTATTGTTCAGGCCATAGTTAAAATTTGATACAAGCATAATTAGAAAGACAGTTTGAAGATGTAACCTGCTGATGCCAATTTTGGCGATACGTGTCATTTAGTCTTTGCTAAATTGAATACAAAAATAACACTTCTTGACCAATCTCATTTGAAGTCCCCACGAAAGAATTTGCACACATAAATAGTTTCATCACTGTTTGATAGTGATTCGTAATGAGTACGGGAAAGGTTTTGTTGGATATACAATTACAACAATCGGCAAAAAGCACGCTGTCCGAATTTGAATAGTGTACCAAAAGCAATAAAAGCCTCTGTGGGTAATTAACTGCAGTCCAAATAAAGTAACATAATGAAGAATATACTTCTTTGTCATATCTCAGATCTATAGTCTACCCGTTTCCCAAATTTGGCAAAGGAATTTAACGAACAATAAATCCGTGCTCACGAAGATGTACATGCACTTAGGACCAAATATCTTACTTTGAGTAAAAGACAATTTATATGTGAACATCTTTCAATTTGCAGAGTTTTTCAGTTATATCACGCTAAGGAAATTCCAAATGGGTTTGGTGTTAACAAAACATGAATCATAGTCAGGGCGAATCTGTGATCAGAAATCACGTTGACAGGATCCTGACACACATAAGGGACGAGATTCTACAATGCGAATTGTGGCGTCTTAAACTCATGGCCCACCCGTGTCTCCACGGAAAAGATGAAAAGTTATGAATTAAGACTGTAAACTAAAATACTTATGTTACATTTGGCTTTTGTGCATTTTGAACATACACGTCGATAATTTTTAAAAGTAATCGTGAAGATAAACCTCAATTTTCACATGGATTGAGTTGTTGAAAAAGTTGTAAAATAATTAAAAACAGGACTATACTAGTTCTCCCTGACTATGTGTAGATACACAGCACGTTGTCCGGGAACGGCGTATATTTGAAACCCAAGTCTTACATGTTCAGTGGACTGTGAACCTTCACAAGAAGAGGCAATTAATGTAATGCGGTGTGACAAACGTTTTTGAGACGAACTATGGACTTTGTGGCAATGTGTTTAAGACGCATAGCAGGCTAGTTTTGTTCGCAGACTATCTAACGCAAACGTGCTCCTACACCTCTGGGAGACATCATTAACAGAACACCGGCCTCTTATCTCAGTAGACCCCACCAAGCGCGTTTTGGATTTGGTTGTTGTTTGTGGTAATGGGTTTTCTGCACAGTTAGCCAAGCCAAACGATTTATTTGATACCAGTTATATGAGCGGCGCCGATGCGTGTACAGAAGCAGTGATCAGTCGCCTGTAATACAACTGATGGTGTAATTGGTGTCATTCACGTGTTTATTTTATGTATAGAACGCTACCCCTATCCTGGGCGACCATACACGTAGTCAATCTAGGATATTGTTGTATAAAATTACAACCTACACAAAATATAGCTTATAATCATTTAAGACAGCGACGAATATTCCGTAATCATTACATAGCAAATCTATTGATTTCAGGCATTTCAATATTCATAATATGTGTAAAGTATGCAGCTAAATAACCTACTTTGTCTAAAATACCCTTTGCAAAATATATCTGAACATTCCTTGATTTGCGTTGTAATTGTAAATATAAGACTGTTCATATGACTTTGTTAACGTTAATGGTTTAAGGTTTTTTTTCTGATTTGATTTGATTTTACCGTTATATATTGAATGAAAACTAAGTAAACGTTTGCCGTCGTACCCGGTGTCTCATATTATTAAATTTGGAGGGATATATTAATATTTATTCATTTTCTTTGGCTATCCGCCTTTGATTATGACGTCTTCACCGACACCATTCGCGATCGTGTCGATGTAGCCCTTGAAATACGATAAAGTTTCGAACAGATTATATCATTGCTGCATTAGTTGATTGATTCCAAGACTTCGCCAATTACATCTTGTTGTCAATAGATATAGTACAGTGCCAGGTCGTGTTTAGGAGATCGTCGCTACATCATGGCAACAGGATTACAGGTGCTCTTAACGGACTTACGACGCTCTTAAATGTTACTTTTTTAAGCAGTTTCATATATATTGCGATAATATCGCAATTGTTGTACCAATAAAGTGATATTCCCATCATGTAGAATGCTATCAAGTAGATTCGGCTAGGTCAGTTGTTAGGAGTCAAATAATGACGGACATTACGTTATAAGCGTCCTTCTGATGGCTACCTTTGTCTTTTAACACAAATAATCGTACCGCAAAATATTATCAGAATTATCATTGCTTACTGAATTGAAATCAGATCGCGGTATGATCGTATTAACATCGGGCAATGGGTAATTGCAATATATCGACAGTTAATCCCCTAATCGCCGTGATCAGGCTATTCCATGAAAAGAGCAATACATTACATTTCTGTGTTTACTTTTCATGTTCATGGTTGAAGCGTGTTTGTGAAGGTTGTAATGTGCTAATCATGCATTACAAACCCATATCAGCTAATGTCATGTACATGTATATGTACCGTTCTTATTAATTCACATAATGAGTGATTTTTCTTTTAAAAGCATGTACCCCTATCGGTCGTAAGTGAGTTAAGGACATGCAGAGTACGAGGGCTAGTCAAAACGTTCTAAGCCTTTCTAACTTTCAACTATGGGCCATAACAAAGTGAACTAGTCAATGTAGTACATTGTTTTAGTTGTTCATTACAAGTGTATTTCGTCTGTTGAGGCCAGAGTAGTGACAGTCAGTTGAATGTGATAGGGGTTCAAATGGACACAAAAAAAGAAAGTTGTTAACTTTAGAGAAAAGTACTCCCCAAGAAATCCATGACCGCATGTCACAAGTGTATGGGGATAGGAGCCCTAGCTATTCCACTGTTAAACGTTGGGCAGCTGAGTTTCAAGCTGGAAGAACCTGCCTTGATGATGACCATCGGTCCCTCTCTCAATCAAGGAGATAGAAAATTATTTATATTGTCACATAGACGTATTATCATGGTTAAACTTGAGGAAGACACAGGTCTAAGCCATGGGTCCATTAAAACTATTATTCATCAACATTTACAGATGTATAAGATAACTGCTCGTTGGGTGCCAAACTTTCTAAATTCTGATCTTAAGTAAAAAAGAACTGACATTGCCAGAGACATTTTAGAGCTAATTGAGGGGGATTTTAACAAATTTTAAAAGAGATCAGTAACGGGTGAATATGGGTCTACCACTATGATCCCTAGTCAAAACGTCTATCATGGAATGGCACCATTCCACTTCTCCGGTATCAAAGAAATTCAAGTCTTCAAGATCAGTGGAGAAAGTTATGACGACTGTGATGCAAAGGGTGTGATCCTTGTTGCTTTGCAAAGAAAGTCAAAAGACGATTACCGGTGCCTACTATGCTGATTTGCTTCATGGCCTGAGAGATTCCATAAAAGAAAAGCTGACTGCTGGAGTTCTGCTATTTCAATGACATTACCTCTTCTCACAACTCTCGACTTGCAAAGGCTGTTGTGCGACAAAGTGGATTTGAATAGCTTCCTCACCCTCCATAATCGTCATACCTTGTACCAAGTGATTTCCGATTGTTTCCTAAAATGAAAGATTACCCTCGTGGAAAGCGCTATGATGACAACGGTGACCTCAAAGCTTCCGTGAATGGGTTTGTCAGGGTGGCTTCAGAAAACTTCTTCCTGACTGGAATTAGAAAGCATCACTATCGATATGAGAAGCGTATTGAAAAGCAGGGAGATTATGTTGAAAAATAAAATTAGAAACACTTTCACAATTGTTGGTTTTGCTTGTCAGGCTTAGAACCTTTTCCCCAGCCCTTGTATAGCCACCTTCGTCAGGGATGTAATGGGAATTCCCGTGGAAGCAGTAACAATCCATACAACTGTGGATCACAACATCATCATCGAATATATTTTTAAATGCTATGCCCTTTTGTACTTTTGATAAAAACTACTCGCTGAAGAAATAATGTCCTGCTGGGAGAAGTTAATTATTCTGCTTTTTGTAACGTGTTTATAATGAAATAATATGTCACAAACTTTGCCTTAACTGTGTGGAGCTTAGCTTCCTATTTACACCCAGAAACAGAAACAGATACATTTTATGCGTTGCTAAAAACACGTTCAACATTGTACTCAAATGAAACCTATTGAAGAATATGGCGGCTAGATTTGAATCGGCTGCTACCTCCCACCAGTAACAGGTAATACAATTGGTCACGTTACCTTTGATTATATAGAAATTTTTCGTTATATTCTGAACTGACTAAAAATCTACCTGTATATAGTCGATTATGTTGAAACACAATACGAGGATCGAGTTCGGCAAAGAAATAGGAGAAACTCGCAACGCCCATATTGATATGTATGTAGTTGACGAAACACGTCGTACCTATTTGATCGTGGTGGTCGGTGCATGACGTATATTGCCATGTTGAAATCCATTGCTCATCCATGATGAGACGACATCATGTGTAATCAACCCCTTTTCGCTGCCTACGTCAATGTCTACGTCATTGTTTTATTCAATGTGTATCAGTTTCACTTCCAGCATGTGCACATTAAAGCAGTGTCAGACGTGTGAACATTAAAGCAGTGTCAGACGTGTGAACATTAAAGCAGTATCAGACGTGTGAACATTAAAGCAGTGTCAAACGTGTGAACATTAAAGGTGTATCAGACGTGTCAGATGTGTGAACATTAAAGGAGTATCAGACGTGTGCACATTAAAGCAGTGTCAGATGTGTGAACATTAAAGTAGTGTCAGACGCGTGCACATTAAAGCAGTGTCAGATGTGTGAACATTAAAGCAGTGTCAGATGTGTGAACATTAAAGTAGTGTCAGACGTGTGAACATTAAAGCAGTGTCAGATGTGTGAACATTAAAGCAGTATCAGACGTATGCACATTAAAGCAGTGTCAGACGTGTGAACATTAAAGTAGTGTCAGACGTGTGCACTTTAAAGCAGTGTCAGATGTGTGAACATTAAAGCAGTATCAGACGTATGCACATTAAAGCAGTGTCAGACGTGTGAACATTAAAGCAGTGTCAGACGTGTGCACATTAAAGCAGTGTCAGACACATTCAAGTATTGTCAAATGTTTGAACATTTCTGTAGTGTCAGGTTATGAACCTTCAAATAGTGTCAGATAAGTGAACCTTCCTGTAGTGTCAGATGTCTGGATCTTCCAGTAGTGTCAGCTGCCTGGACCTTCCTATAAGATCAGGTGTGTGGACCTCCTAGTAGTGCCAGGTGTCTGGACCTTCCAGTAGTATCAGGTGTCTGGACCTTCCTGTAGTATCAGGTGTCTGGACCTTCCCGTAGTATCAGGTGTCTGGACCTTCCAGTAGTATCAGGTGTCTGGACCTTCCAGTAGTATCAGATGTCTGGACCTTCCAGTAGTATCAGGTGTCTAGACCTTCCTCTAGTATCAGATGTCTGGACCTTCCAGTAGTATCAGGTGTCTAGACCTTCCTCTAGTATCAGATGTCTGGACCTTCCAGTAGTATCAGGTGTCTGGACCTTCTAGTAGTATCAGATGTCTGGACCTTCCAGTAGTATCAGATGTCTGGACCTTCCAGTAGTATCAGGTGTCTGGACCTTCCCGTAGTATCAGGTGTCTGGATCTTCTAGTAGTATCAGATGTCTGGACATTCCCGTAGTATCAGGTGTCTGGACCTTCCCGTAGTATCAGGTGTCTGGACCTTCCCGTAGTATCAGATGTCTGGACCTTCCAGTAGTGTCAGATGTCTGGACCTTCCAGTAGTGTCAGATGTCTGGACCTTCCAGTAGTGTCAGATGTCTGGACCTTCCAGTAGTGTCAGTTGTCTGGACCTTCCAGTAGTATCAGATTCTGGCTCTTCCAGTAGTATCAGGTGTCTGGACCATCCAGTAGTATCAGGTGTCTGGACCTTCCTGTAGTATCAGATGTCTGGACCTTCCAGTAGTATCAGATGTCTGGACCTTCTAGTAGTATCAGGTGTCTGGACCTTCCCGTAGTATCAGGTGTCTGGATCTTCCAGTAGTGTCAGATGTCTGGACCTTCCAGTAGTGTCAGTTGTCTGGCTCTTCCAGTAGTATCAGATTCTGGCTCTTCCAGTAGTATCAGGTGTCTGGACCATCCAGTAGTATCAGGTGTCTGGACCTTCCTGTAGTATCAGATGTCTGGACCTTCCAGTAGTATCAGATGTCTGGACCTTCTAGTAGTATCAGGTGTCTGGATCTTCCCGTAGTATCAAGTGTCTGGACCTTCCCGTAGTATCAGATGTCTGGACCTTCCAGTAGTGTCAGATGTCTGGACCTTCCAGTAGTGTCAGATGTCTGGACCTTCCAGTAGTGTCAGATGTCTGGACCTTCCAGTAGTGTCAGTTGTCTGGCTCTTCCAGTAGTATCAGATTCTGGCTCTTCCAGTAGTATCAGGTGTCTGGACCATCCAGTAGTATCAGGTGTCTGGACCTTCCTGTAGTATCAGATGTCTGGACCTTCCAGTAGTATCAGATGTCTGGACCTTCTAGTAGTATCAGGTGTCTGGATCTTCCCGTAGTATCAAGTGTCTGGACCTTCCCGTAGTATCAGATGTCTGGACCTTCCAGTAGTGTCAGATGTCTGGACCTTCCAGTAGTGTCAGATGTCTGGACCTTCCAGTAGTGTCAGATGTCTGGACCTTCCAGTAGTGTCAGTTGTCTGGACCTTCCAGTAGTATCAGATTCTGGCTCTTCCAGTAGTATCAGGTGTCTGTACCATCCAGTAGTATCAGGTGTCTGGACCTTCCTGTAGTATCAGATGTCTGGACCTTCCAGTAGTATCAGATGTCTGGACCTTCTAGTAGTATCAGGTGTCTGGACCTTCCCGTAGTATCAGGTGTCTGGATCTTCCAGTAGTGTCAGATGTCTGGACCTTCCAGTAGTGTCAGTTGTCTGGCTCTTCCAGTAGTATCAGATTCTGGCTCTTCCAGGAGTATCAGGTGTCTGGACCATCCAGTAGTATCAGGTGTCTGGACCTTCCTGTAGTATCAGATGTCTGGACCTTCCAGTAGTATCAGATGTCTGGACCTTCTAGTAGTATCAGGTGTCTGGATCTTCCCGTAGTATCAAGTGTCTGGATCTTCCAGTAGTATCAGATGTCTGGACCTTCCAGTAGTATCAGGTGTCTGGACCTTCCAGTAGTATCAGATGTCTGGACCTTCTAGTAGTATCAGGTGTCTGGATCTTCCCGTAGTATCAAGTGTCTGGATCTTCCAGTAGTATCAGATGTCTGGACCTTCCAGTAGTATCAGGTGTCTGGACCTTCCAGTAGTATCAGGTGTCTGGACCTTCCAGTAGTATCAGATGTCTTGACCTTCCAGTAGTATCAGGTGTCTGGACCTTCCAGTAGTATCGGGTGTCTGGACCTTCCAGTAGTATCAGATGTCTGGACCTTCCAGTAGTATCAGATGTCTGGACCTTCCAGTAGTATCAGGTGTCTGGACCTTCCAGTAGTATCAGATGCCTGGACCTTCCAGTAGTATCAGATGTCTGGACCTTCCAGGAGTATCAGATGTCTGGACCTTCCAGTAGTATCAGATGCCTGCACCTTCCAGTAGTATCAGATGTCTGGACCTTCCAGGAGTATCAGATGTCTGGATCTTCCAGTCGTATCAGATGTCTGGACCTTCATGTAGTGTGTATACCTGACCCTCCCTTCCAGAAGTACCAGATGTCTGCACCTTTAAATGGTGTCAGATGTCTGGTCCTTCCAGTGGCGTGGTGTACCTGACCTTTCCTTGAGTGTCAGATAGCTGGACCTTCAAGTGTCAGATGTCTGGATCTCCCAATAGTGTCAGATGTCTGCATTTCCCTGTCGTGTCAGGTGCCTGGACCTTCCTGTAGTGTCAGATGCCTGGACCTCTCTTTAGTATCAGATGCCTGGATCGTCCAGTAGTGTAAGATGTCTGGACCTTCCAGTAGTGCCAAACACCTAGACCGTCAAGTATCAGATGGAAGGACCTTAAAGTAGTGTCAGATGTCTGGACCTTCCAGTAGTGTTGGATGTCTGGACCTTGAAGTAGTATCAGATGTCTGGACCTTCCAGTAGTGTAAGATGTCAGGACCATTCAGGAGTATCAGATGTCTGGACCCTCCAGTAGTATTAGATGTCTGGACCTTGAAGTAGTGTCAGATGTCTGGACCTTCCAGTAGTGTTAGATGTCAGGACCTTGAAGTAGTATCAGATGTCTGGACCCTCCAGTAGTGTTAGATGTCTGGACCTTTCAGAAGTATCAGATGTCTGGACCCTCTAGTAGTTTTAGATGTCTGGACCTTGAAGTAGTGTCAGATGTCTGAAGTTTCCTGTTGTGTCAGGCGTCTTGACCTGAAAGTAGTGTCAGATGTCTGGACCTTCCTGAGGTGCCAGATACCTGGACCTTCAAGTGTCAGATGTCTGGACCTTCAAGTGTCAGATGTCTGGACCTTCCTGTAGTATCATGTGTCTGGACCTTTTGGTAGCGTCAGATATCTGGATCCTCCAGTAGTGTCAGATTTCTGGACCTTCCAGTGGTGTCAGATGTCTGGACATTGAAGTATTGTCAGATACCTGAACCTTCCATTAGTACCAGCTGTGCCCTCGTGTCATATAAGCGCATTTTGAATACTGAAAATTGAAAAGCTTTGTACTTCGCGTGTGAAATGCAAAGATGTTGTTTGATTATAATAGTTCAACTAAAGATATATTAATTATACTGGTGTTTAGTTCAGACTAGTGTATATTTCCGCAACAGACGGACCTCATACGGCTTTTAGGTTATAATATTTAAATACATAAATCTAAACAAACAGGAAATGTATTAACGGAGGATAATATACTCGTGGCCAAGTAGATGTTTAACGTCCATATATCCAGTCATTATGAAGGTTAGAACTCATTGCAACACGACATAGAACTATAAATAACCCACAAAGACATGCTTCAGGAAATACGAAAGAGGGAACAATGAAATAGTTTTAGTTTTGTTATATGTGTTATATTAATTTAGAAATAAATCAAAGATTTGTCTTATTCGTTGAATATTTGGAATTTACAAAGAAAATATAAAATGAAAAATAGCTGATAACTTTGTTCACGACAGTTGTATGGATACTTGTTGATGTGCCATTAGCAAACACTAAAATGCCGTCTCCGCGACCATCTCGTCGCGCATCACGACTGCATATTTGTAGTGTCTCATTACGTTTTCGCTGTGTATGACACAAATGACGGTTTGTAGCTTTGCCACGTCGATAGCGATGTCTATCCATCTTCTGTGATTTTATCTACTCAGATCGTGTTCCCTCATGATCCCTGACAGTACTATAACAGCATAGCCCCTGTTTTATAAATATACCTATTGATGTTGATTGTTTTGGAAATAACAGATCACTTTCCAGGGACTTAAAGTAGATTTGAACCATCCCATACATGTTGCATAGAGCAGGGACGCTTTTCCGGCGTTCGTTTGCCAATATATTTTAATGTCCAGGCTCGACTATAATTATAACATATTTAGAGAGTAACTTATAATTACCAGCTACGAGGAATTACTGGTTATGTCCCGAGTGAAAATATCGTTTACAGTCCCGAGCCCGAATACATTTAACGTTAATTTCCAGAGAGGAAAAAAATCCGTTATTGCCTGTGTCGAGTAGGTTGAATTTATTGTTACCCAGATTCATTATTTGTGGTCATCTCCTACAAATCGTTTCAGTTTTCGTCAACTTGTAAGAGTGACGACCCTTTGGCAATTGGAAGAATCCTTCCGCTTGCCTTGTTCCGAGGCCGTAATGTTATCGCAAATAAACGAAACACAGACATGCAAATAGTTATGTTAGACCATACAATAACCAAACGCATGAGGATTATCTATAACAAATCACCATGTCGTTGTATCAGTAAAACTAAAAGTAACACGAATCCTCGACGGTTAAGGAAACAAAAGGGTTGATATTGAACAGGCTGCTTGCTTTATATGACATTTAATGAGTCTGACGTTAAAGCAGTGAGAGATCTCCGACCTTGTTAATGGCCTTGTGGCGATTACATGTGTTATTCATCATTAGTCAATTGGCCGATCATTGAAAGGTGGTTATAAAGATAACTGGACAACTGTTTTTTATGTAAGATGTGTTCATTTCAGAGACTAGATGTTAGTCTAATTGAAAGGTGGTTATGAAGATGTGTAATATAGATACTGAGATAAATTCATTGATTGCTGCAGAATGCCTCTGTCCGTCTAGACATGGAAGGCCTTTCAATGATACTGCAGATATAGTTTGGTCTTAGTAAAGAACATCTGAAACACAATGCCGATTATAAACTACTTTATATCAATCCTTAACGGGTTGTCTGACATAACTTGTCATACAAAAAGGCGTTTATATGTAGTATTTTTATAACCGCCTGGCGTTCAACACTAAGGGGCTAACACAAGGACTGTTCGGCTTGGCTTGTACTGTGTCTGAGTGGGGTATCCACTGCGGTATGGTATCTCAGCAGGCTGGCACTATAAAACCGACATTAATCCGGACTAGAACAAGCGGCCACAGACTCGCTCTATAACTGCAGTGACCTTGAACGCGACGTTAAACCCCATGTCACCTCAACTATAATAACTTCTTATTTAACAAATATCAAACAACAACATAATCGAGTGTGGTTGGTATAGCTGACTTGATCCAAGACACAATAACAACGTGTTGCAGTTTGCAGTGCCTTTTGACTATATTCACTGCTATAACTTTTTACAGGTAAGAGTCTATTGAATTACCGATATTGTGATTGTTGAAAACACTCAGTGTTACATACATATCCAATTGTGCAAACTGATATACACCTATGTAACATTAAACTCTGATTTTCAGGGGCGGTCGGGTAGCCTGGTGGTTAAAGCGTTCGCTCGTCACGCCGAAGACCCGGGTTCGATTCCCGACATGGGTACAATGTGTGAAGCCCATTTCTGGTGTCCCCAGCCGTGATATTGCTGGAATATTGCTAAAAGCGGCGTAAAATCAAACTCACTCACTCACTCACTCTGATTTTCATTCTATTCATAATAATTGGTTGATATTCATTTAAAGAATCCTTGACAACTGTGGCTTAACATGTGCTATAAACAATGCGCCAAATTGTGAATGCCAATGGCTTATATAATGGCTCTTTCTATAGAGACATTGAAATAGTTCAAAAGATTTATACTAATATGTCCTTAAAACATACCCTCTTTTGAGGGATAGCTTTTGCTTTGATTCGAACATCTACTCCGTATGTTCCTGCAGATACCGGCTGTCAGATTGGTGTACCACATAAACGGTATACCCTCTCTGTGACCCATTGTCTTATTCAACACCTTTGTAGATATAGATATATTGCATCTTATTATTATAAATGTCCTTACCTTCATAAAGAAAAGAAACTGTTGTGTACTAGAATGTTTCCATGATAAACACCTCTTCAGATGTATTGTAATTAAACATCGCACTATCAGAACTAAATGTAATACTAAGCGCCACTGTGATCATGTTATGTGTTGCTTTATAAGTGTTATAACTGTATGCTCTTGTACCACCGGTGGTGTCTTGAGAATAAAGAATAACTGAATAACTGAATTGACAATGACACCGGTTGCTTGTATCCACCCCACCACATCTTGCCCATACTGGAAACAACTCATTAGTGCCTTCTATAGGCCATTAATATATGACATCGCAACATGAACCATTTGAATCTCCAGGGATGAACAATATGAATAACCGTGAAACCTGATGGACATGTAGCCAGGCCCGACTTAACGTGGAACTACGTCCAAGATATGGCACAGATAGATAACAATGAGCACAACGTACTGGAGCAAGGAGACGTGATGCAAAACATACACACACAACGCATACACACAATTATCGTAATCACTATAAACAAAGATTTCTTTAAAAGACGGAAGCCTATGAACGGTGACAAGCCACGAGCACAAGAAACTCTTCAAGCGAATTTCTGCACTTTAAGAATCAATTATAATCGTTTTTATGTAACGGGTGTACATGTTTGCTGTCTTGCGGAAAACCGAACACCCGATACTTGTTTTGGGTTGACCATCTGAAAGAGGTATGACATAACTTTATAGAGCAACCAACACATATTGAGGATAAGGACCATAGTCACATCGAACTGTGTTGCTTGGTGTTGACTTGCTTGCACTAGCAGCATGACTCGAGCTGGTCGCAATCCTTTATATCTTTATGCTTAAAAGAGTTGTTGGCTATTCGATTAGGGTACTGAGTATGTCCGATTATCGCATTCCCAATAAATGTTATTATATGATGCCCAAATCAAATTAATTGGGTCTCAAGATGTAATTTTTTATTATTCAGCTTGGGGTTGGGCTCTTTTGGGGAATGCTAGTGTATTAGTCATCATTAATCTTTTTTGTCTCGTCTGAAAATTAGTCATGAACACGAGAGCCATAGTCTTCTGGAAAAGGGTCGTTCATCTGTAACGTGTTCTCTAGTCAAGGCAGCATTTGATACATAGCTATATCCTTGTCAATATATGTAAAGTTGCACTTATTTGTGCCAACAGCTATGTGTTGAAACTGGGAGAAAATCCATGGGGCAGAGAATGATGTTGTGTGTGTAAATGCTGAGTATATGCAGGGCCAGTACCAGTTTCTGTTAGCCTACTTTGGTTGTAACACGCTACTGTTGGATTGTTAGCAAAGACATAGTGTGTGCATCCGACCAAACATACATCGTAAATGAATATAAGTCATTAAAAAATCTTGCTATTGAAATTTTAACCGATGACACGTCGACGTACATTATTGTCAGTAGAATAGTATCTGTGTACATCACGCAAATGTCATCGTGAGCCCATGGGTATATCCATACAAACGACAAACTGAATGCATCTTAGACGACGGAGGCGGTCTCATCTGTTTTAGAACAACATAAAACTGTGTATATTGTTTAACATTTCTTTGTATCTAGGATAGATGACTCGCTATTTTTATCACATACATGTGTCACAGAAAATCAGAGACGAAAACAATCAATATTTAATTATTTTACATCCCTGTTTTGGTGGCTTGATTGATTATATCTATGAACACATAGTTGAACACGTCGCCTTTAAAAAACTTTTATAATTATTCCTTTATTCTCGGTAAGAAGAATATTTTCAATGGAGTTTTTAACCTACGGGAAGAAAACATGCAAACAACAAAATAAGTGACAACCCACACACCAACCCACCCCCACCCCAACCCCCACCCCACCCCCCACCCCCGCCCCTCCCTGTGATAAGAAGGTGTTTATTTAATTCATATCGTTTTGAAGAAATTAGACGGCTTTACGGTGTTCAAGTATAATATAATATTGTCATTATTCTGCAGATAATAATATTTACGTGAATAAATCATCGGGTTTTGTGATAGCATAGTTGCTCAATTCCAAGAGTAACGCGTCAGTGAGTGGAACTCGCCTAAACAGATGCTTGTGTTAAGGGTTGAAGTAAAGACTCATTTGTGTGGACAAAGTATCACCATGGAAGCAATAACACGTGATTTGGGTACATGCGTCTGCACAGGACTGTCAGAATACCACGTGACTAGTTTCAGATAATAAAAGACCGGTCACCCGCGCATCCCGCCGCCGTGCGGAACAATCATGAAGCTAGAACTAGGACTTGTCGTGATTGCAGGTGGGTGAAAAGTACATCTCTACTTCATTTTAGTTCTTTGAAATTATTCATTTATGTTGAGCATTCGTTTTCAAGGACGAGTACTATTCCCGAAACCAAGTATAATAATTTAAAATGTAAATTTATAGTTGTAACGGAAATAGAAAGGACATGCATGAATTTGTCAATATGTAAATGTCGTTGTTTCCTTTTTTTATAGAATCCGCGATATTACTTGTACGTCTATGAGGACGTATAAACGCCTGTTAGGTATAGCTTTAAGTACAATAATTACCATTGTTCAACGTGTTACTTTCTTATTACTTTTTTAATTCTCTTTCAAAGCATTTCCCTGCGTAATGTCATCAGCAAGTGGTACGAGAAGTACTACCCGTATTCTTCCTAGCTTCATTGCTCCAGAGGCTTAACGTGATAGGTTAACTTTAAAGTTCATGAAGTTGTCACGGTAGGGTTTCAGATAAAGATAAGAATTTCTTGTGCGTGGATAATGTCTGTATTATCTAGAAGTTATTTCGAAAGATAGTTGTATTTGCTGTTTTAGGGAAATATTTAAGTAAAGAATTTAGCCTTACTAAGTATTATAAGTATATCACTACATATAAGGACATATACCGTATTCGATGCATTTCTCGCCCACAAGATATCTTTTGAAAGATAACATATAGAAATTCCAACCCCGGCTATAGTATTGATCATATTTATTTCGTGATCAAACAAACAGAACCATAAATCGAGTATGATTATGCAGTCTTTTGATAAGCTTTTGTTATGTTTGCATAACCTTGTATGCTACCTGCTTGCTTGATCGAATTCAACTGACGATGACCGTTTAGTAAGTGCTGTATTGTGTCATGTAATAAAACACCGAACAGGGGAACCGTTTACACATGGCCTTTTGGGGGTAATATAGAAGTGATATGGTAGAATGAAGACCTCACATGATCCAAGTTGAAGTAAAGGTAGTATGGATATGGTAGAATTAAGACCTCGCATGATCCAAGTTGTAGTGAAGGTAGAACTGATATGGTAGAATGAAGACCTCACATGATCCAAGTTGTAGTGAAGGTAGCAATGATATGGTAGAATGAAGACCTCACATGATCCAAGTTATAGTGAAGGTAGTACTGCTATGGTAGAATGATGACCTCACATGATCCAAGTTGTAGTGAAGGTAGTACTGCTATGGTAGAATGAAGACCTCACATGATCCAAGTTATAGTGAAGGTAGTACTGCTATGGTAGAATGGACCTCACATGATCCAAGTTGTAGTGAAGGTAGTACTGATATAATAGAATGAAGACCTATTATGATCCAAGTTATTGTGAAGGTAGCACTGATGTGGTAGAATGAAGACCTCACATGATCCAAGTTGAAGTGAAGGTAGTACTGATATGGTAGAATGTAGACCTCACATAATCCAAGTTGCAGTGAAGGTAGTACTGATATGGTAGAATGGACCTCAGATGATCCAAGTTCTAGTTAAGGTAGTACTGCTATAGTAGAATGAAGACCTCACATGATCCAAGTTGTAGTGAAGGTAGTACTGATATGGTAGAATGAAGACCTCACATGATCCAAGTTGTAGTGAAGGTAGTACTGCTATGGTAGAATGAAGACCTCACATGACCCAAGTTGCAGTGAAGGTAGTACTGATATGGTAGAATGAAGACCTCACATGATCCAAGTTGTAGTGAAGGTAGTACTGATAGGGTAGAATGAAGACATCACATGATCCAAGTTGTAGTGAAGGTAGTACTGATATGGTAGAACGAAAACCTCACATGATCCAAGTTGTAGTGAAGGTAGTACTGATATGGTAGAATGAAGACCTCACATGATCCAAGTTGTAGTGAAGGTAGTACTGATAGGGTAGAATGAAGACTTCACATGATCCAAGTTGTAGTGAAGGTAGTACTGACAGGGTAGAATGAAGACTTCACATGATCCAAGTTGTAATGAAGGTAGTACTGATATGGTAGAATAAAGACCTCACATGATCCAAGTTGTAGTGAAGGTAGCACGGATATTGTAGAATGAAGACCTCACATGATCCAAGTGGTAGGGAAGGTAGAACTGATATGGTAGAATGAAGACCTCACATGATCCAAGTTGTAGTGAAGGTAGCAAGGACATGGCAGAATAAAGACCTCTCATGACCCAAGTTGTAGTGAAGGTAGTACTGATATGGTAGAACGAAGACCTCACATGATCCAAGTTGTAGTGAAGGTAGCACTGATAACGTAGAATGAAGACCTCACATGATCCAAGTTGTAGTGAAGGTAGTACTGATATGGTAGATTGAAGACCTCACATGAACCAAGTTGTAATGAAGGTAGTACTTCTCTGGTAGATTGAAGACCTCACATGATCCAAGTTGTAGTGAAGGTAGCACGGATATGGCAGAATGAAGACCTCACATGATCCAAGTTGTAGTGAAGGTAGCACGGATATGGTAGAATGATGACCTCACATGATCCAAGTGGTAGTGAAGGTAGTACTGATATGGTAGAATAAAGACCTCACTTGTCAAGGTCCAGATGTTGTAATGGTGTTATGTGGGAACTTGTCAAGGTCTATATATTGTAATGGTGTTGTGTTGGAATTTGTCAAGGTCCAGATGTTGTAATGGTGTTATGTGGGAACTTGTCAAGGTCTGTATATTGTAATGGTGTTGTGTTGGAATTTGTCAAGGTCTAGATGTTGTAATGGTGTTATGTGGGAACTTGCCAAGGTCTATATGTTGTAATGGTATTGTGTGGGAACTTGTCAATGTTCAGATGTTGTAATGAGTGTAATGTGGGAACTTGTCAAGGTCTAGGTGTTCTAATTGTGTTATGTGGGAAGTTGTCAGTGTCGAGATGTTGTAATGGTGTTATGTGGGAACTTGTCAAGGTCCAGATGTTGTAATGGTGTTGTGTGGGTACTTGTCAAGGTCTATATGTTGTAATGGTGTTATGTGGGAACTTGTCAAGGTCCAGATGTTGTAATGGTGTTGTGTGGGAACTTGTCAATGTCCAGATGTTCTAACTGTGTTATGTGGGAAATTGTCAAGGTCCAGATGTTGTAATGGCGTTATGTGGGAACTTGTCAAAGTCCAGATGTTGTAATGGTGTTGTGTGGGTACTTGTCAAGGTCCAGATGTTGTAATGGTGCTATGTTGGAACTTGTCAATGTCCAGATGTTGTAATGGTGTTATGTGGGAACTTGTCAATGTCCAGATGTTGTAATGGTGTTGTGTGGGAACTTGTTAAGGTCTAGATGTTGTAATGGTGTTGTGTGGGGAACTTGTCAAGGTCCAGATGTTGTAATGGTGTTATGTGGGTACTTGTCAAGGTCTATATATTGTAATGGTGTTGTGTTGGAACTTGTCAAGGTCGAGATGTTCTAATGGTGTTATGTGGGAACTTGTCAATGTCTGTGTGTTGTAATGGTGCTATGTTGGAACTTGTCAATGTCCAGATGTTGCAATTGTGTTATGTGGGAACTTGTCAAGGTCTATATATTGTTATGGTGTTATGTGGGAACTTGTCAATGTCCAGATGTTGTAATGGTGTTGTGTGGGAACTTGTTAAGGTCCAGATGTTGTAATGGTGTTATGTGGGAGGTTGTCAAGGTCTATTTATTGTAATGGTGTTATGTGGGAACTTGTCAAGGTCCAGATGTTGTTTTGGTGTGATGTGGGAACTTGTCAAGGTCCAGATGTTGTAATGGTGTTGCGTAGGAACTTGTCAATGTCCAGATGTTGTAATGGTGTTATGTGGGAGGTTGTCAAGGTCTATATATTGTAATGGTGTTATGTGGGAACATGTCAATGTCCAGATGTTGCAATTGTGTTATGTGGGAACTTGTCAAGGTCTATATATTGTTATGGTGTTATGTGGGAACTTGTCAATGTCCAGATGTTGTAATGGTGTTGTGTGGGAACTTGTTAAGGTCCAGATGTTGTAATGGTGTTATGTGGGAGGTTGTCAAGGTCTGTATATTGTAATGGTGTTATGTGGGAACTTGTCAAGGTCCAGATGTTGTTTTGGTGTGATGTGGGAACTTGTCAAGGTCCAGATGTTGTAATGGTGTTGTGTAGGAACTTGTCAAGGTCCAAATGTTGTAATGGTGTTATGTGGGAACTTGTCAAGGTCTATATATTGTAATGGTGTTGTGTTGGAAGTTGTCAAGGTCTAGATGTTGTAATGGTGTTAAGTGGGAACTTGTCAAGGTCTATATATTGTTATGGTGTTATGTGGGAACTTGTCAAGGTCCAGATGTTGTAATGGTGTTGTGTGGGAACTTGTTAAGGTCAAGATGTTGTAATGGTGTTATGTGGGAACTTGTCAAGGTCTATATTATGTAATGGTGTTCTGTGGGAACTTGTCAAGGTCCAGATGTTGTTTTAGTGTGATGTGGGAACTTGTCAATGTCCAGATGTTGTAATGGTGTTGTGTAGGAACTTGTCAAGGTCTATATGTTGTAATGTTGTTATGTGGGAACTTGTCAAGGTCCAGGTGTTGTAATGGTGTTATGTGGGAACTTATCAAGGTCCAGATGTTGTAATGGTGCTGTGTGGGAACTTGTCAAGGTCTATATGTTGTAATGGTGTTATGTGGGAACTTGTCAATGTCTATATGTTGTAATGGTGTTATGTGGGAACTTGTCAAGGTCTATATTATGTAATGGTGTTATGTGGGAACTTGTCAAGGTCCAGATGTTGTTTTAGTGTGATGTGGGAACTTGTCAATGTCCAGATGTTGTAATGGTGTTGTGTAGGAACTTGTCAAGGTCTATATGTTGTAATGTTGTTATGTGGGAACTTGTCAAGGTCCAGGTGTTGTAATGGTGTTATGTGGGAACTTATCAAGGTCCAGATGTTGTAATGGTGCTGTGTGGGAACTTGTCAAGGTCTATATGTTGTAATGGTGTTATGTGGGAACTTGTCAATGTCCATATGTTGTAATGGTGTGATGTGGGAACTTGTCAAGGTCTATATATTGTTATGGTGTTATGTGGGAACTTGTCAAGGTCCAGATGTTGTAATGGTGTTGTGTGGGAACTTGTCAAGGTCCAGATGTTGTAATGGTGTTATATGGGAGGTTGTCAAGGTCTATATATTGTAATGGTGTTATGTGGGAACTTGTCAAGGTCCAGATGTTGTTTTGGTGTGATGTGGGAACTTGTCAAGGTCCAGATGTTGTAATGGTGTTGTGTAGGAACTTGTCAAGGTCCAGATGTTGTAATGGTGTTGTGTGGGAACTTGTCAAAGTCCAGATGTTGTAATGGTGTTATGTGGGAACTTGTCAAGGTCTATATGTTGCAATGGTGTTGTGTGGGAACTTGTCAAGGTCCAGATGTTGTAATGGTGTTATGTGGGAACTTGTCAAGGTCCAGATGTTGTAATGGTGTTATGTGGGAACTTGTCAAGGTTTAGGTGTTGTAATGGTGTTATGTGGGAACATGTCAAGGTCTATATGTTGTATTGATGTTATGTGGGAACTTGTCAAGGTCTATATATGTTGTAATGAGTGTATTGTCGGAACTTGTCAAGGTCTATATGTTGTAATGATTGTAATGTGGGAACTTGTCAATGTCTATATGTTGTAATGAGTGTTATGTGGGAAATTGTCAAGGTCTAGATGTTGTGATGGTGGAAACTGAGTCATCGTCAGTGTCTAATTGAGATAAACGCCCACTACCAGATTGACCCACACTGTACAATATGATTTATGTGTCACACAAAGTTTCTTACGACTTCAGTACAAAAATATAGGAATCCTAATTGATAGGCACCTTTTCCCTGGTCAAAGATTTAAGTTGTAAATGTGTTATTGGCCTGTTCTGTGTCAAAAGGAAAATATACCATGACGTCTTTTTTTTTTCGCCAGGGCTTTTCGCATACAATAACGCCGACACGTGTGTGGTATGCGAGTCAACATACACAAATGGTCTTAGTTCAGCAGCCGATGACACTGCAAAATGCACGTAAGTTGATATCATCACGAATTCTAGTTACAAATGTAACAAGTTGAAATGTAACATATTTACATGTAACGCTGTATTTTGTTTTTTAAATTTTGCATGCTAAGTGTACAAAATATATGATAAGATTTCTCACAACCTTATTTCTGCTTGATTTTAGTAAACGACATGTCTTAAAATTATTTTGCTCAATGTATTTCTGTCTTTCATACAATAAAAGTGAGCAAAATGCGAAATAATTTTGTAGAACAATTTTCAAAAGTTTATGCCAGAAAGATATAACACATGTACATATTTTCCTATATAGAGGCTCTTGGAACTGGTTGTTCTTCTTCAGGTCAATTCATAGTTACGATTAGCTATCAACGATCCTATAGTAAACGATTTTCATCAAATAAAAGATTATATGTCTGGACTTTGAGATGGGACCTCCAAAAGGATTATTTGTATTTTACTCATGTTGTCATTTAGTTTCGAATTAATACAATAATTGTAAAGAATATTTTTGCAATTCTTAAAAAAATAGAACAGATTGAGCCAGGTTCGATGATAAATGAGATGACAGGTTTTCTTCCTGTTTGACATCAGTTAGGCAAGGGAAGTAGTCACAGACGACACATTATTTGCTGGCATCGGTGATTTTATGTTGTTAAATATATTTTAACCAATGTTAGAAATTTACCTCTAATGCACTTTCTGCCGTTTATACCTGGCTCGGGCTCCAAACAGTGTTGTCAAACGCCGAAGTAAAATCGATAAATTGCACAAATCATTTTTCCGTGATAGTTTTACAACCTGCATAAGCATGTTTAGAACGAGAATGTTATTTGAATTATATATATTTGTCATAAAATGGTTTTGAAAGTCCGCCTGATCTGACGATCAGGTTTCTGTGGTTTCCTATCTTGGAAATTTGTTTGGCGAGTGTTTAATACACAATTTTCCCAAAACAGCTGAATACTGTAATTGTTCTATGGAGGATATACTTAATTTTCATAAATTGTCTTTATCCTGCCTGTCAGACGTCCAAAAGAAACTTTACCAACTGAAAATATAAATTTCAGACAAAGTATAATTTTGTTTTCGATGAAGTCTATCTAAAACACAAAACCTAAATACAACAATAGTGTATGCAGAAAATGTAAATCGTCTGTTACATGTTTGCGAGATAACACGCGAAAAAGTGAAAAACACGTGCACCACGGACAACTGCAAATGCACGTGCGGGTAAGGGTATAAAACGATTGCAACGGCAAGTCAGACATCCACAGTGATAAAAAAACACAAAAGAAATGCCACGACCCACAGTCGAACAACGTGAACGAGCCTTGGGTATGGTACAGATGGGAGCCACCCACGCCCATATTGCACGAACCTTCGGTTGCTCCCGTGTTGCCGTTACCAACTTGATGCAACGTTACAGACAGACAGGGCGGACCGCTGACAGGCCAAGAACAGGCTGACCCAGGGTGACTATGCCCCATGATGACCGGTACTTGCGTACCTTGCAGTGACGTCATCGGGGACAAATGCCATAGGCCTGCACGCTAACCCGACATGTCCCCCATAGAACACCTCTGGGACTTCATGGATCGTCGTGTTCTCTCCAGCCAACCGGCAAAAACTGATCTTGGTCCTCCAAGACGAATGGCGTCAAATCCCACGTGACCTCATCAGACGACTGACTTTTTCTGTGCGTCGAAGAGGTTTTGCGTGTATTTAGGCATTTGGTGGTCACACATGCTACTAATGACTTCTTATTGAACGTGAGCGATTGTTTATGTACTCTGCTTATTGTCCATGATTCTGAAAGCTAGAGTTTTGTACCACACCCAACTTTGGGGGGCTCTGACGTCATTCTCGGTCGCGGTATGATTGTCATTTTCAGTCTTGATTATGTTGATATATTGATCTTCTCAATACACTTCTTTTGGACGTCAGTTAATTTCAAGCACTGTCCCAGAGGTGAAAATTAAGTTACAAATTCAGTGCATATATATAGGAGATAATAGTTTCCATGATGTACTAATTTTCAACAGGTTTTATTCCCGAACCCGTTTTCATTTTACGTGCCTTTGCGGCTTGATTTATTTCGCTTATTATGAGTATGCAAACGCATATTTGACAATCGTGTGCTTGTGCACCTTTCGCAGTATCTATTGAATATTCGTTTAGTCAGAAACATGTTCTCCTCCCTCATTTAACGCGTCACAAAACTTTTAGACAGCGTCAATACCCGATGTAAGCTGCCGAAATCTAGCTCCTTCAGAGTATACCCGGGTAAATTCTGGGAGCTACCCCAAAATCTATCCTCCTTTCCCAGAAACTACCCCCAAGGGATATAATCCTAGAGTTTCCAGAATCTACCCCGGTGTAGATAATGATGAATTGTTCAAAAATTCAAAATGTTGTTTTATACAAGCAAGGAAGAAATAAATATTATTTATACTAATAATAAAGTATCTTACAAATCACTCAGACTTTAACTCATTGTAGTCATCATCAATTTATAAGTTCGAAAGTTGGTGTTGAGAATTGTGTGAGGAAATGTCTTAATAAATTATGCTTAGTGAATAGACCTAACTGCTTTTGATTGCATATAAAATCATTTTGAAACCAAATATAAGTATGCGCTTGTGTCTGTAAGTACCTTTGTTTGGGGAGGCATGTATCAAAGTTTCAGTAATGTCTTCTGACTATAGACGACATCACATCATTAAAAGCATCTAATCATTTGTCCATTTACATTCTTATTCCTCTAAATATAGTCAGATGGGTGTAGTAAATTTCACGGTGCAATTGTCACTATCTTAGTCAGAGTTTTTTATATCATTATCAATAACAAATAGAGAAAACTAACATAAAATATAAAGCAATTTTATTCTGAAAACCAATATCCAATTATTACATGAATCAAAACGTCGTTATAAACTTGATCATCCATAATTAAAAGTGGATAACATCAGTATCTTTGCATTTATATATGTATGTGTATAACCTATTCAAATGAGTCACATTCTCATCTCACATGTGAGATTTCTTTAATTATGATTACTGTGTGGAAAAACTGGTGCTCCCACCTTTGTCTTCTCAAATTAAATGGATATGAAGGTTTTAAAACTAATTGTGTACTGAATAGGCATTTATGTAAAACTTAATCAGATGACAATGTTGTTACAGCAACTGACCAGAAGAGATCAAGGCCGAGTTAGATGCATCCCAAAAGAGAAAACTTCACGTACATTCATGAAATATCTTTTTAATCAAACAGGGCTGGAGTAGATTCTGGGAGCTCCTAGGTTATACCCTGGGGTAGATTCTGGGAACCCCCAGAGTATACCCCTGGGGGTTGATTCTGGGAAAGGGGGGTCAGATTCTGTGAACTCCCAGAATCTACCCAGGTAGACTTTGAAGGGGGAGGGGGTATACTTTCAGACTTTACACCGGCACTCGAGTAACTGACTGTGCATTGTATTTATTAAAACCCTTTCAGAATTATCATGTAGATAGGTTTTCGCTCAGTATACACGTAAGTAATTCAAAGAAATTTGACATTTTCAACAGCCTCTTGAAGGGCTATCTTACCTGTCTGGAAACTGGAACAAGCCCCGGTTGCCCGCTGACCACTGCTCAAGCTGCCAAAATACTCAGCGATTTCTTATCCTTCACAGGCTGCAGTATGTATTAAACTGATGTCCATCAAAATACATATCACTATTTTAACTGATGTTATACAAAGAAAGGGAACTTAACATGCCATATGGATAATGACGTAGATCATACTATTTCATTTGCGTATTGCAAGCATTGAGGTAGAAGGAATATCCTCAACCCAGTCTGAGTGGTATAGTATGTCGCATACCATACCAGTCGACAGAAGAGAGGAAAATCTTCAGCTCCAACATCAGTTACATGTTCATCTTGTCCACAGTCAATCTAGTCAGTTTATGGGATTTCAACATCTAGCCAATCACATTTCTAAAATAATGAATCGTACTTTTTATTTGCTCATCAGCACTGACCGACTCTTGTACATGTCAGAAGGATTATTGGGGCACCGATTCAAGTTCAAGTCCAGGCGACTGCACGTAAGTAGAAATGCGGTTTTACAGCAATATGATAATGTCAGCCATAATGATAAGTGGACATCCTTGTACGCACGACCTATAATCGGGATCATGATATATCAGGTGGAAACTGTATGTGGCCTTGTGCAAACGCAATTCTAGATGGAACTCTAGGTCTTATTATACAAGAACTTGATATAGTGATTGAATGCGTTTAATCATATAAGATAATCCTCCATGCCAGAACATACAACTCACCCCATGTGTATGGTCACTTACACGATATATTATCTATAAATTCTTATACATTCTATGAATAAAGTTGTCTGTTTACTTTTCATAAAGTACGTACCTGTCGTTACCAAAGTTTTCACCATATGAAATTATCCAGTTCATCATACATTCATGAGCAAAAGACGTGTTTTGATACTATATTTGTATATATCAGCGCTGGAAAGCTTCGGGCATCCTGCCTCAAAACTAAAGAGGCCGTAGGATGTGATGGATCGACAACGGTGGTAGCCTTAGCCACAACTACAGAAACAATAATCACCAACTTGGCAGGCTGCAGTAAGTGTGTCGACATTATTCCTGCAAAATCCGTACCACAATTGTACGTTCATTTAATGTTGTGTGTTGCGTGTGTGATTTATCTATATATCAGCACCATAGCCTAAATCGCATCTTGGCCTAACGCATGACAACATCATGTCTTCCAAACACCATGGTTTTGTTTTACAGCTGTGACAAATACTGCCTGTGGTTGCGAGCTAGCCTATGCCAAAGCTGACATAAGTACCAATGCCCTGAAGTGCTCGTAAGTTTGATTTTTACATAAACCTTATTCGTTAACATTTAATTGATTTTGGTTGATAAATTCAGAAGATGAGGCATCTAAAACCCCGTGAGTGTTGAACAGAGGTCAGAGGAACGAAGGAACGTAAGAGTAAACAAATGCAAAATTCTGAATATTATTTTGAAGCCCACATCTCAAACATTGTTCAATCAGTTTACAAATGTGCTGGTGTTACACGTAAATATGATCCATGTAGTCTATATTTTTCAAAGAACTAGCATACTTATAATGATGGCTATGATGTATTTTTGTTATGTTCCCTCACACCCAGCATACAACCAGATTTGTTTTAAACCATGGAAGCCCTGCCCACAAGGGCCATGGTGATATATATACTCTTCAAAAAAAGAAACTTGACATAGATGTAAAACCACTTTTTGCCAAATATCTAAAATAATAATATTAAATGAGAACCAAATAAGTCGAACAGAAAGATGATGTGTCTATAATTCGCGAAAACACATGCAAAGCACATAAACGTAGCGTTTTGGGATCAATTTTACAGTTTCATCCAAACGCAACCGCCTGTAAAAAAACGTGCAGCACAGGATCCTGCATTTAGGCATGCAGGCCCCCCTGCTGAATGGGTATAAAAATCCACATCAACGGCTGTTCATACAGTCCTTATAACGGCAGTAGAGGCGGTGACAGAATGCCAAGACTGAATGCAGCTCAACGGAACAACGCCATTGGGAGATTACAAGCTGGAGCAACTCAGCAAGAAGTGGCCAGGCACTTTGGCGTATCCAGACAGACAATCTCCGCACTGTGGACCCGATACAACAACACCAACAGAGTTGACGACAGACCAAGGTCAAGAAGACCAAGAAAGACAACCCAAGCACAAAATCGATACATCCGGCTGCGACACCCCCGAGACCGCACTACCACAGCCAAGTCTGCAACCACACAGATCCCTGGGGTACGCAGAATATCAGATCAAACGGTGCGAAACAGACTGAGGGAGGATGGACTTTTTGCACGAAGACCTGTTCGACGTCATGTATTGACCCCACGTCATCTGGTGGACCGTCTGCTTTGGTGCCAATAGAGGGTTAGAGGTTTACTGACGAGTCCCGTTTCCTACTCACACGTGCTGATGGGCGCGCATGTGTCTACAGACGTCGGGGTGAATGTTACGCCCCCAACTGTGTGCAGCAGGTTGTCCCATTTGGCGGCGGGAGTGTCATGGTATGGGCCGGAATTCATCACGGTGGTAGGACGCCTCTCGTGCATGTGACAGGTGCATTGACAGGTGTGCGTTACAGAGACTTGATCCTACAGTGTTACGTTCTTCCTCACGTCAACTTTCATGGCGGACAGTTCCAGCAGGACAACGCTCGACCGCATATTGCACGTGTTTGTCAGGACTTCTTACAGCACAACAACATCCAGATATTACCTAGGCCAGCCCGGTCACCAGATTTTTCCCCGATTGAGCATCTGTGGGGCGAGTTGGATCGACGCGTTCGCAGAAGGAATCCACCGCCCCAGACACTTCCGGCGCTTCTTGATGCACTTCAGCATGAGTGAGTGTGTCACATCGGCAATATTGCAGCCATATAGTGACTAAATCAAGTTATACAGTAATAATACATTCACATAGATATTAAAATCTGTCGACAAAGGACAGTAAAAGCACTAGTCTATCACAGATATAGATTTAAAACTAGCATGTTATCATAAAAATGTGACTACTACTTCAGCATGAATGGCAGCACATCCAACAGTGTGTTATTGACAACATGATTGCATCTATGGGTCGTTGGTGTCAAGCGGTGATTGATGCACGTGGTGGGCACAATCGATACTGACATTTTCTGTACCCCTGTGACATTAACTGTATCGTGTACGTGTGTCTGTCTAGGTGACACGATTAATGTTTTGAACATTGTGTACATTGATCTCCAAACAGTGTTTCAATTATTGTTTCTCTGTCCTATTTTGAAACAATCGCATTATATTACATTTTGAAAATCAGTGTCAAGTTTCTTATTTTGAAGAGTATATATTGGCTTGTGCTATATTTGGTACTGGTGTAGACAATGACTGCGACGATGTTTATTGTGTTGTTATCATCTCCATCTTATTCCCTCTGTGTAGTGAAGCTAAGACGTACATCGGCTGTTTGAAGGATAAGACAGGCACTGGATGTGACAGCACTTCGACCGTGTCTGCCTTGATCACCGCCGCTGAAGGAACCATTACTGGTCTTACTACATCTGTGTGCAGTGAGTTGCCTTCTTTCACAATCATGTTCGACTTCAGTCACTCTCCTTGCCCATAAGTCATATTTTATGGATATAGAAAAAGGTGCTTATCTTTAAGCGTTTTACTTGTGTATGTGCACCTGATGCATTTGTTAAGTATGCTTTCTTCAAATGACCCAGAATAATTATTGTTCACTCCATATCATTGAAGACCGCCTCCGTGGTCTAGTGGTAGAGCGTCCGCCCGGAGAGCGAAAGGTCCGGGGTTCGGTCCCCGGCCGCGTCATACCAAAATACCTTAAAAGATGGTACTTGTTGTTACCCTGTCTGGCGCTCGGCATTGAGGGGTGAAACAAGGACTGTAGGAGTCAGTATACTGTGTCTGCGCGGGGCTTTCGTGTTACACAAAACACAAAACACAACACATGTGCATGCACATCGCCATATAAATGCAATAATCTTTGATGCGACGTCAACCCCATTTCACCTCACCTCCTGTATTGCATGCCATTCCATATTCAAAACGTGTGTTATTCATCATTGGTCAATTGGCCGATCATTGAAAGGTAGTCTGTCTTACAGACCCTGATACAAATATATATCAAATACAGCCCATGCAAGTCTATAATATTTGGCAAGTCTAGATCACTGCAGTATCTGAAAATGAAGAGAGTCACTGGGCTCCTTTTTATTATATTTTTATTAAGATAACTGGACAACTGTTTTTTTATGTAAGATGTGTTCATTTCAGAGACTAGATGTTAGTCTAATTGAAAGGTGGTTATGAAGATGTGTAATATAGATACTGAGATAAATTCATTGATTGCTGCAGTATGTCTCTGTCTGTCTAGACAAGGATGGCCTTTCAATGATACTGCGGATATATTTTGGTCTTAGTAAAGAACATCTGAAACACAATGCCGATTACAAACTAATTTATATCAATCCTTAACGGGTTGTCTGACATAACTTGTCATACAAAAAGGCGTTTATATGTAGTATTTTTATAACCGCCTGGCGTCCAACATTAAGGGGCTAACACAAGGACTGTTCGGCTTGGCTTGTACTGTGTCTGAGTGGGGTATCCACTGCGGTATGGTATCTCAGCAGGCTAGCACTGTCAATTCGTCATCAGTCCGTATCAGTACAAGCAGACACACACACACACACACACACACACACACACACACACACACACACACACACTCGAACATTGTCGGGTAATCTTGTGGCTGATACGATCACTGGTCAAATTCATTATAAGCAAGATTAGTATCTCAACTTATGTACAGTACAGTAAGAGTCAAAGATGCCTGTGGTGGCTAAATCATTGCAATAGTCCTATTCACACACTTTGGTACTATGCTCGTAGGGTTAATGCAATACATAACAGATCAGTTGCATTTTCAATGTGCTGCATGTGTTCTTACTGTGGATAAGTAGCAAGTGATGAAGAAGGCTATGTTAATAATAATTCTAAAAACACTTTCTTACTATCTACAGGTGCTATTGTCGGCACCCCTTGTGGGTGTGAATCAACGTTTGGCAAGGCGGACAGAAGCGACAACACCAAGTTATGCGCGTATGTACAATACGTCTAGATCTCATGGTATGGTATGTATTACGCATAAGGTTAAAAGATTGCTAAAACTGAAATTCTTGTCAATCGATCAATCGATTGTTTGATTTGTTTACAGGCCGTCGTCACATGGCAGGTGTACGTACTGCTGTGCGGCGTCAGGCAAAACTACTCATTTTTTATGCAATTTGTGTGATGGCGGTTCTACCGGTAGGACAGGACATACTTACCCTTTCCGCGAATCTGGTGTCGTCACTGATATTCAGTGGTCCAATTATTTAATTTTCACAGCTCTTTTGTTCACTTGTATTCACTTACAATGACGTCTTACATCAACAATAACCTGTTGGAATGCATCAGTAACGAATGACAAAAGCAGAACCACCAATCCATCTTGTACAAACATTTGAAATAAGTACTGACTGTAATCCATCAACTCTTTAGATCTCTATGTTTTCTGTTTATCCTCTATTCTCCCCTGTCTAGAGAAACTAAGAAACTTGGCGGCTGCTTAAAGACGCTAACGGGTACGGCATGTGCGGGCGCAACAGTTACTTCTCTGGTTACAGGCATTGAAAGCAGCATTACATCTATTTCCGGATGCGCTGGTACGTCAAACAGCTGTATGGAATCTCCGTATTGCTAAATACTTTCAACAAATAAAGTCAATGTAATTGATAACGACAACAGAACCTTATGTATAATAACATAATAATATGTCTACCAAACAGTTAAGCTGGACACCGTGGTTTTGTTTTACAGCTGTGACAAATACTGCCTGTGGTTGCGAGCTAGCCTATGCCAAAGCTGACATAAGTACCAATGCCCTGAAGTGCTCGTAAGTTTGATTTTTACATAAACCTTATTCGTTAACATTTAATTGATTTTGGCTGATAAATTCAGAAGATGAGGCATCTAAAACCCCGTGAGTGTTGAACAGAGGTCAGAGGAACGAAGGAACGTAAGAGTATACAAATGCAAAATTCTGAATATTATTTTGAAAGCCCACATCTCAAACATTGTTCTTTCAGTTTACACATGTGCAGGTGTTACACGTAAATATGACCGATGTAGTGTACATCTTTACAAAGAACTAGCATACTTCTAATGATGGCTTTAATGTTTTTTTTGTTATGTTCTACAACCATATTTGTTTTAAACCATGGAAGCCCTAACCATATTGGCCATGGTGCTATGTATATAGGCTTGTGCTATATTTGGTACTGGTGTAGACAATGACTGCGACGATGTTTATTGTGTTGTTATCATCTCCATCTTATTCCCTCTGTGTAGTGAAGCTAAGACGTACATCGGCTGTTTGAAGGATAAGACAGACACTGGATGTGACAGCACTTCGACCGTGTCTGCCTTGATCACCGCCGCTGAAGGAACCATTACTGGTCTTACTACATCTGTGTGCAGTGAGTTGCCTTCTTTCGTAATCATATCATTTTCGACTTCATTCACACTTCTTACTCATACGTCATATTTTATGGATATAGAAACGGGTGCTTATCTTCAAGGGTAATAAGTATGCAGGAGTACTTATTGCACTCGTTAAGTGTGCTTTCTTCCCCCCAGAATAATGACCCCCCAGAATAATGTACTGTCCATGAAGTTAAAACGTCACTTAGAATGACCCTTTCCCCATGGATCTCCTTAGCAAACACAATACCTGCTATGAGTTCCAAACAGCCTATTAAGAACGTTCAACGTTGCCGATGCGATCACTGGTCACAAGCAAGATTCGCTTCTCAACTTATGTGCAGTAAAAGACAAAGATGCGTTTAATGGCTTCATCATTGCAATAGTCCTACTCACACACTTCGGCAGTATGTTAATGAAATACATAACAGGTCACTTTTTTCACGTGCTGCACGACTTCTCGCTGTGAATAAGTTGCAAGTGATGAAGAAGAATATATTTATGATAACTTTCAAAACACTTTCTTACTATCTACAGGTGCTATTGTCGGCACCCCTTGTGGGTGTGAATCAACGTTTGGCAAGGCGGACAGAAGCGACAACACCAAGTTATGCGCGTATGTACATTACTTACACTTTTCCAGGCACATAATGTATTACACATACAAGAAAATAGATTGATAACTATAATCTATTGTACTGCATAAGTTACAAATGATAAAAGCAGAACCACCAAGCAATCATGCACAAACATTTGCAATAAGTATAGAATGTAATTCATCAAGATCGCTAGGTTTTCCCCTACTCTTGCTTCTCTAGAGAAACCAAGAAACTTGGCAGTTGCCTGAAGACGCTAACGGGTACGGCATGTGCGGGCGTAACAGTTACAGCTCTTGTTTCAAGTATTGAAAGCAGCATTACATCTATTTCCGGATGCACTGGTACGTTGAACAGCTTTATTGAGTAAATCTTAAGACAAATAATGTCCATAATTGATAACGACAACAGGACATTATGTATAATAATATATCTTCCAAACAGTTCAGATGAACACCGTGGTTTTGTTTTACAGCTGTGACAAATACTGCCTGTGGTTGCGAGCTAGCCTATGCCAAAGCTGACATCAGTACCGATGCCCTGAAGTGCTCGTAAGTTATATTCTTCGGTCAAACCAAAGTCATATGGTCATTCGGTCATTTCATATTTCTCGTCACTAGCGCCATGAATGGTGTTTCAATGTAAACCAGACTCATATGCAGGACATATTAGACATAAGCTTATATTTTCTGTTGGTATACTTTTATATCCATCTTGATAAAATGATTTTGTTTCAATATTTGAACGTTCCTGTCACAAGCCTGGAGCAGACGAAACGGAACGGACGTATAGAGACTAAGACTTCTAAAATAATCAAACTTTGTATTATTATATTTATCAATTTTAATTATATACATGAAGATATCACAATTAGGAATAGTTTTATCTCTGTAATATAACAACATTTACCCAAGTCGACCCAATTGTGTTACCGTTATTTATTCAAGGTTACCAGCGTATAGCTATCAAGGATAACCGATTTGTGATTCCGGAATATACTTTTTAGCAAGAATTTGGTGAATGATTCCGTTTTGGAAATTAACAACTGGGATGAATGGAAGCTATGGTCGCACCCATATTCCTCTTCTTTATGTTTCTGACGGTATTTTAACGTAAGCGGTATTAAATAAACATAAACATTTGAATATAATTATGACAATACGTGTTTCTGCAGAATTAAAATACTCCGATTGACTCTCAATCATATAGCGTACATTGTGTAATTGGAACATGTGTTGTAACACTAATGATTTTACCTGTGTAGTGGACCCGTGAAGATCCGGATTAGAATAGGTCTTCAGCAACCCATGCTTTCCGTAAAAGGTGACTATGCTTGTCGTAAAAGGCGACTAACGGGATCGGGTGGTCAGGCTCGCTGACTTGGCTGATGCATGTCATCGATCCCAATTGTGTGGATCGATGCTCAATTGGTCATGATGTCAATCACTGGATTATCTGGTCCAGACTCGATTATTTACAGAACGCCGTCATGTAGCTGGACTATTGCTGAGTACAGCATTAAACAACCAACCAACCTGTGTAGTGTTTCTTATCAACCGTCCATATTTATTATCGTCAAAAGAGTTACAGGCTCCGACTTTGATTAAGAAACCAACCTCAGTTGCATCTCTACCACACGAAAGCTCTGCAAACTAGCTCTTATGTTTCTGCACATGTATGTCTCCCCCAATGTCGAACCTAATTCGAGGGACAGGGCTGTGGTGTTTCTTGATGTGATGGGAAACATTCACTCTGATCATGTCTGTGCAGTGAAGCCAAGAAGTATATAGGCTGTTTAAAAGATAAGAGTGGAACTGGATGCGACAGCACTTCGACCGTGTCTGCCTTGATCACTGCCGCTGAAGGAACCATCACTGGTCTTACTACAGCTGTGTGCAGTGAGTTACCTTCTTTCACAATCATATCATATTTGACTTCATTCACACTCTTGCTCATAAGTTATATTTTATCAATAAGGACAATATAGACTTAAGCAATGTGTAATTTGTGTCAGATGCTGTATTTCAAATGACCCCATACTATTGACTCTTGATTGTATGTCATTGCGTGTCACTTCACTTCACTTCATATATGCCAGACACCAACAGAGATGAGTACTTCTTAAACGTATACATATAAGTACACTTGAAACATGTAAACAATGACACCTATAATTAAAGCACCAATATATATAATGATCACGGTTACCCAAATACAATTCACTCACTCATCCTAAACATTATCCTTCGGATTTGAAGTGGTGGATGTAAAAATGAGATCCCAGTTCTTCTTCGACAGGTGCCATAACAAGTACGGCATGTGAATGTGAAGCGACTTATGGCAAGGCTGACAGAAGCAGTGATGTCACCAAATGCACGTGTGTACCATTTTACACTTACATACGGCAACATTCAAGGGCATGGCATTTTGACCCCTTTCATCGAATTAGTGAGCACTCTCAATTCAGCTCAAGATGCCAAAATGGCTTGTATTCACTTTACTATTAGGCATTCATTATTTGCTTAATTAACAGAGGGTTATGTCTAATGTCATGTCTTCACCTAGGAAATCTGAGGAGACAGGCTTGCCGAGCGCGGTGCCAGTTTTTGAACGTACAACTGGCTGGATATTGTTATTTGTACAGACTTCCTGAAGCAAACAACCAGAAAGTAGAGTGTATCACCACTTTAACTGAAACCATTTGCTTTTCTGTTATTACTTGACTGTTTACAAACATATAAAATTGGGAATATAAAGACGCTTGATAATTTCAATAAGGTATTAAATTATGATTACGGCGTTGAATGACAGTTCCGATTGATTCTACCATAAATATTTTGAATCCTGAATTCTGATTGGTCCGCCATCAGCATAGAATCAACATTTGACCATGATTTTGATGCGAACTGATTACCACGAAAGAAAATATTTATTTGGAAACACTTCTTTCACAAACAAATCGTTTGGCAATAACTTCCTTTATTATGTTGCCAAATAACATGTCGTGGTTCCTAATTATTTACAGCAAATGTCGCAATACATTTCAGGTGCAACACTTGACGAACAAATACATGTATTGTAAGATCGATTAACATCAACACGGATTTACTTTCGGCACTACTTTATCGCGTAGTGTGAGGCCATTGCTACAGCGCCGCAATGCTTAGATTTCCCATCTGTACAACTTTATTCATAATAGTTGTGTGTACAATAGAACAAAACGTTACAAATATCTCTTCATTCTTTCTTGCGATATCAGCTTGAGTGTTGCTTGCAGGTGATCTGCGAACTGAATATAGTATGTCTCGTTGAAGTGGTTCAAGTATTGTAATGAAATGTATGGTTTCGGCACATCAAGCAAACATGTATGCATGTTAAATCCGATCCTCCACAGATCCCTTAATTCGACCTTTCAATACTTAAACTATTAGGTTTAGCCGAGGCCACATCCGCTGTGACCAAAGAGTTTGCGTTAGTTTCGTCATTGTGTCATGGCGGAATGGAGATACACCTAGTGTATTTATCAATGTCGAGGTTTCGAACTTCAACTCGAATGAAATGTATGGGCATTGCACCTACCTTCTAAACCTTCACATTGAAAACACACTAGGAATATCCTAACTACTAGCTTTTGCTATCATCATGCTTACGTTTATTTATGAAAATTCAATACAAAAAGCAGAGAAGGACTATCTTACAATAATAGTACCGTGAGTACTAATTTACCTTATACTTGAAACGTACTTGTGGACCTGATTCCCAATTTGCAGAGAAACAAAGGCGTACGTGAATTGTCTGAAGGACAAGACAGGGACTGGTTGTGACGCGACAACAACAGTGGCGGCCCTCGCAACAGCAGCAGAGAGCACTATTAATGCAATCACTGGAACTCCATGCAGTACGTAAAACATTGGTCACCCGACTTTCGACATGTCAGTCAGCAGTAGACTAGTGACTGCTCGCTTGCTCATACTCGTTTGATTTGTGACCACGACCTTCAGATCATGCATTTTTTTATTCATATGATCAATAACTATCGGGTAACGGGAACAAGTCATTACGTCTCTATGGCATTGTTGAAGATACAGTAGTGTACTTCAAAGAGTTACTGATCACTTTTCAAACCAAATTCCGGATTCACTTCAAAAGAGAGATTTAAAACCCTTTTTTAAACATGAACTGTTTACATTGTTTCAGCCCTTGTTAACACGACATGCTACTGTGACGTACAATATGCAAAGTCAGACATCAGCGATAATACCAAGAAGTGCACGTAAGTGTCGAGTGTTAACATAAACATATCATATTAAAACCATTGTTCTTTTGGTCATAGCAACTAGAGAGAAACAGTTGTTTCGCTTCGGTAAACACTGTCACAGGCTACATCACAACGGCTTGCATTTTTGTGAATCACTGATGCTTAAGACAGACGAACACATGATACATGTAGATAAACAGCCACACCCATATTTTTTATTGGCTCTTACAAAAAGCTTTGGACACTATCGATAAAGAACATATGCATACTATATTATTCTAAAAGCTTGCAAGACTAATGTTCGATACCACATATGGATATTTTATTCGGAGCCGATGTTTATCTCCATCGGGGGATATTGCTGCTGTTACAGAAGCTACGAAAATCACTTACCCGATGGTTATGAAATAACACCGGGATAAGGGTATAGCTGACTGCTTTATAATTATGCCACATATCTACTTTATACATGTGTAAATATGTGTATATTATAACGGCTTCCTTTTCTCCAGGGCGCTGAAGAACCTTGCCAGTTGCCTTCTGGGTAAAACTGGAACCGGATGTGACGGATCTACTACTCTTCGCAGTTTGGCCTCCGCAACTAGTTCATCTATTACAACCCTTGGTGCAACCGTTTGTCGTATGTATAACAGAGTATCCCTCAATAATATACACACAGATAGGGTCATTCATGGTTTCGATGAAGATATCGCCCCAAATTGCCATCAATGTATGCTCCTTTTCGGGTTATCCTTAGTGAAGCTTCATGAATTGTATAGCGCTTCCTTGATTTTTTTTTGGATTTTTTTAAAATAAGCAATGTATCCTTTTGTGGTATATTGTAAGAAGCTATATATCATATTGTTCATTTAAATGGAATGTCATCTTTATTTCAACGTAGCCAAGACTAGCAACTGTGACTGCGAGATCGCCTATGTTATGGCCGACATCAGTGATAACACCAAAAAGTGCACGTAAGTACACTGCATTCACTGATGTTCATATTTAATTACGAAGTCGGTTGGGACAGGACAATATTCACATTGTTTCTAATATAATCAATTTCTATATACATTAGAAAGCGATAATCCTAAAAAAAGCTTTACTAAAAGCAGATCATTGTACATCTCATATCATGAGCATGTGTTTATGAATCACCATTAAATAGTGATGATAGCAGGTTTTCCCCACCTGTAACAGTCGTCACAAACACATGCAAAGTCAAGTCAACTGTTTATCTGACAGAAACGTGGTAACATATGGCATACATCATCATAGGGAATTGCATGGATTTCATTTTTGTCACTTCAAATTTGAAAAATATCCTCCAACTGTATACCACAAAACTTTGTAAAAAAATTGCTCAGGGCTTGGATGTTGTAACCGTCATCAACATTTGAGCAATATGATGCTCTTGGAAAGAGCTTGTTCGATTATAAAATGTAGACATTAAAGGCTAGAGTGCTACAAGATTGCTTGCCATAAAGGGAAAGTTGATGATTGGAAAGTTAAAGTCATCAGTCTTGCCATACGGTCGTGTGGAGAGTTTTTTGTCACTCCGAATCTTAAAAGGACAGATTTAAATGTGAAACAGATGAGGCAGTTCCCTGGTTCTAGTTCAGGAGGGTAAATCAGTGGAATTGAATTGGCTATTTGACCGTTGTTGAACGATATCAGATCCTCGATATATAAGACTCTTTATAAACTTAACAGTAAGAAGTGTGCCTATGGGGATGCCTACTTCCTGCCTAAATGTCTTACCTCTATATATCACGTAGATGTTATCAATGAAGAAGTCCAGCATTTTACACATGGTTTGATCAATAGTTGTTTTGTGACATTTACATTCATATTGACAAATTGCCTGATCGTCTGCAGACAGAGATGTAACTATATATATGGTAACCACGCTTAGTAACATTTTCACCATCTGCATTGTCCAGTGAGACAAAGACTCTGAGCACATGCATTGACGAATCTTTGAACGATGGCTGTGGAACCATGGCAACACGAGCAAGTATTGGCAGCAAGGCACAGGAAGCGTTCACAGACATTGGATCGACAGCATGTCGTAAGTATAGCTGACAAACGTGGAAAGTTCTCATTGAAGGGACTCTTGTCAATCTTGAAAGCTAAAATTGATTTTGATGCCACAGAGTGGCAAAATTGAGGTCCAAATATTCTTATTAATTCATGTTGCTCCCTTGGTTCCCGTGCTTGTGTAACGTGATATGTAAAGAAGACTTTGTTTTAGAATTCTTTCTGAAATGCTTTGTTTGCGACAGAAATATTACAAGAAATGTGAGTACATTGATATGTTCAAATATAATTTTTTAAATATCTTTGCTTTTTATAATGCATGATTCATCTTCTCTCATCAGCTATCACCGATGCCTGTCAGTGTCAGATCAATTTCAACAAAGCCGATGTCAGTACTAACACCAACAAGTGCAGGTAATGAAGACAAAGATATATTTTCGTAAATGCACCTACAAATCGATTCAACAAAATAACGCAACACAATAAGAACCTTACAAACACAACGGTTATTGTCGTACGTAGTTTTCTGACAAGCTGACTGGCAAACTTGTGGCTGATGAATCGGGAAGTTTTGTGTTTTTTCACTCATCGACAAAATGGTATCAGCAACTTTCTATATTTTGTTTATGTTTATGGGTAGTCGCTTTAAATTAAATAAACTTAATCCTTTTAAATTGCTGTACGAACAGTAAGCAGGTTTTTATGCCGAAGGAAATGCCCCTGTGCTGCCAATGACAGCTAGGTGTTGTCAGTACAGCAACAGTTTCTACAACGTTGCATGGAGGCAGGATAGGAGATTGTCCGAAATAAACCTGAAAAGATAATTTCTTAAAACCTATTTGTGAAAAAGGACATTTTGCTTGACACAGATAAGGAATCTTTAGTGTATCAGGTTTGTCAGGACCATAACGATTTTCCTTCAGCTTACATGTGAAATGTGTTTGACTGGAACATAACACTTTCTGTTTTCTCCCCTGGGACTATAGTGCAGCCAATGCTCTCTCCACCTGTGTAGGGGCCATCACTGCAACTACTCAGGCCGCCTGTGATGGAACCACCCTCAAGGAGGTGTTGAAGACGAACGTGTCTGCCCCTTTCATAACCTCTTTCTGTTCCACAGGTGAGTTCTGGATTTGTGAGTTGATATTATCCTGACTCCACCCTCTTACTGATTACCCAATCTGTTGACGTATTTTTACAACACCATTAACCACTTGCATACATGGTAATTGGAATAATTCGGCACAAAACATTCAAAGCCGTCTCAAATATTGCAGCATTAAAGGAGTATATATTCATTTGCACAATAAAACAGTTTCTGGTTAACTTTAATGTTTTAAATGCACGTACTTTCCTGCAGGCGTCAGAGTAGATAGTTCCTCCATGGCCTCGCTGCTGCTGCTGGTGTTGCTGCTGCCCCTGGTTACTGCCTTCTTCTAAAGGCTCACAATTGACATTATCTCTCATATATTACCGAAAATGCAAAATGTCGAATATATAAAACATATGTATTCAACACGTCAGGTATCTGCTCTACCTTTACATAAGCAGGAAGGAATATGTCCTCATCCTTTTGTTTGTGGTTTGCTGTGATCTGAAAGTGCCAAAGAATATTTAAGAATATAGTTTCTCTGTTATATGCAACATTTACCATCCTCCGTCCATTTGTATTGTTACATCCCTGCTGTCAGTATCACATATATAAACTCAGATTATTGAAACTTATATCAGTCTGTTTTCAAATGGTTGTTTTTTCTTGCTAATTACCTTTTAAAAATTGGTGGGAAAGCGCAAATTGGATTTTTTAAAATTGTTTTGTTGTAACACTGATTACTGATTGGTTTTTGCTAATGAAAGCGGAACGTTCCGTCTGAAGATCACATTGACCAATGAGAAATGAGGGATATCGAAAGATCAGAAATTCATTGAGGCATGTATTTCCATTTGGAAAGTGGTATTAAAAAGTTAAATTAATGTTTGGGTTTTTCCACTCTCATGGTGACAATTTGATGATGCATTGAGTGTCCCTGTTGTCCCTTTCCGTAGCAGGATTGCGCTCTGTTGAAATAAAGCTACACCATGAAATCATTTTGTCTAGTGTTTTCATTGTCTTCGTTTAGGTACTGGTAATCGACAGAGAGTAGATGACACTGCTTCAACCAGATACCACTGTCGGGTATTTCCGCGCTTCGTACATTAATCTTACAGCTAAATGTCATGTGCATGTCAAGATTCTAAAATGAAGCGTGTGCTACAGTGTATGAGTGAGCGAAAAGGTTGCGTTAATTATGGTTTATGGTCGTCACCCCAAGTTACGCACAGACTGTGCTCTGGTATTAACAAACGATCATTATTTTGATATTCGAACCCACTGTCAACGGATCCGGGAATCAAGGCCTCTGCGCAACGTTTAGTGTCATGTCGTATAATGCCGCAAACAGCCAGCTGATCTCACTTTGCAACCACATGGTACATGTGTTAGTAGGACAAGTTCAGTGAGGCCAAGGTGGTGTCTCCACTGGAGTACTTTAACATGATACACTCGGAATTTCCTAAGGGAGCATCCATTTGTTTTCTATCGGTGTGGGTGGGAAGTTTTTTAAATGAATATTTTCTCCAGAAATATGTCCCATATAAATAGTTTGTTGGCAGTGGTGAAAAAAAACATGAATAGTTTGTTTTGTGGAAAGTACTCGAACGTCAAAGTTTTGGTGTTAATAGTGAAAATGAATAGATTGTTTGATTGTACTCATTAAATTGTTTAATACAGCTGGGAAAAATGTATTGTTTTAAACAAAATACAAATCAAATGAATGGTTCCTTAACGAGTGGAGGACTTATGGCAGCAGTATTGCAGCTTCCCCACGACTATCAATGTTCCCGTCTGGGAGCATGATTTCCGTACTGGAGTGCTCCGGACTCGCGGGATTTAACACTGCTTCCGCTTTTTGATTACTTTCGTCACTAAGAATGAATGTCACTTCCTGTTTATGTAGGTGACCTGTAAAGTGAGTGGCTGCTGTGTATGTAGCCATAAAAACACCAGTTATAGTAAGAAAATGTGAAATTTAGAGACTCCGATGGATTATCCAACCTATATATGCACGTTCACCATTCATGCTGTACACTGATGATTACTAGCAGGGACCTGATGCACATCCAACATACCCCTGGCTGGTTTGCTTCCTTTCTTAAATATGATTTGATGACATTCTAGGTCAAGGTCACTCAGTATGAACAGACGTTAAAGTTTGTGTACACCGCAACTTGAGTATTTTTAATTGGAATTTGATGCAATTAGGTAGACATTATCGCTAGAACAGGGCTTCGATGGCCTCATGTTTTGGGTGATCTCCGTGTAGGGTCAAGATCCCTAGAGTGAGTGAGTGAGTGAGTGAGTTGGGTTTAACGCCGCTTTTAACATTATTCCAGTTATATCACAGCGTGTCAGCTTAATGTGGGAGGAAAGCCCGAAGTGATGCAGGTCTCAGACGTTTACCACTTCGGGGAAACCAAGGAGCACGGGTATGGTGCTGACAAACCTAGAAACATAATCGGGGCGAACCGGGATTCGAACCCACAATCATAGGTTTCTGGCGTGCCCAAGGGACGCAACTCTGCATAGCGAATCGCGGCGCCTTAGGCGACTGGGCCACCCGTGCCCCCCAAGATCCCTAGAGATCAAATTATGAACATGGCTTAAACTTCTTGACTTTCGAAGCATTTTCCGATCATTTATGACCGACTCTAAGTAACTAATTAAACACCTATTATATGTCACATAAAGTAATCACAGTTGATTGTATGACAATGAAGGTAAAGCTCACTCTATGTGAATTAGGGAAATAACTTGTTAACGCGTTTACCCTTTTCGCAAACAGGTGGTGTCATCAGTGATTTTCCGTGGTCATTCCTTTAATTGTAACAGCAATTTCACCCTATACGTCAGACGGAATCTGTTTCGATGGATAATCGAGACTGGTTATTCTCTTGCATTAACAATATATTTTACCTGTAGATTGAACCGTGATAAATTGATTTTGTAACCAAAGCTCAGCGTGAGCTTTCAACTTGTTAATTTATTGCCTTGATATCTACAGATTGCCTTGATATCTACAGACAGATTGCCTTGATATCTACAGATTACCTAGTTCCACGTGGAATATCTCCACCCTACCATGAGTAAGCAAAATGCGAATTCTATGGGGTCAGCAAATATTTTCAGTACAACAGCCTGGGTTCAGTTCAATGTTTCATTTCCATCGTACCCGTGAAGATCCGGGTCAGAATAGGTCTTCAGCAACCCATGTGACCACGCTTGTCGTAAGAGGCGAATAGAGGGATCAGGTGGTCAGGCTCGCTGACTTGGTTGATGCATGTCATCGTATCCCAATTCCGTGGATCGATGCTCATGATGTCAATCACTGGATTGTCTGGTCCAGACTCAATTATTTACAGTCCGTCATGAGTGAGTGAGTGAGTGAGTATGGTTTTACGCCGCTTGTAGCAATATTCCAGCAATATTACGGCGGGGGACACCAGAAATGGGCTTCACACATTGTACCCATGTCGGGAATAGAACCCGGGTCTTCGGCGTGGCGAGCGAACGCTTTAACCACTAGGCTACCCGACCGCCCCTACAGTCCGTCATGATATAGCTGGAATATTGCTGAGTATGGCCTTAAAGAACAAACAAACAATTTCCATTGTGTTTTCTGCCCAAACTTGTTTTGCCACACATCCTTTTAATATCGTAATAACCGCAAATTTGCATTTTCTAACGTATAATAGTACATATTTTCATACTTATTTAAAATCCTTGCCGATTATGACTGAACAAGAAGTTCTATTCTTTAGATATTAGTTTCCGTGGTGATGCGGACGTCAGATCGGCTGTTTCAGCATAGGTGGTTAATAGTGATTTTGATACACCTCTGACTGACCAATCGGAATCATGTAATTTCAAAATTAGTGTTAGAATTTGGTTTAGCACCTAATATCCATACAACTGAAGTTTCTAAACTACCATCCTTTCTTTATATGTCATCTGCTTTATGATGGTACCGAAACGAAAGGAGTTTTTGGCTACCGACCTTTCACACCCTGAGCAGACACTATCCGCTGGACCAAAGAGGCGGTGACAATGCAGTGGAAACAGACATATTATTCCAACAATTATGTGACCATCTCGGAGCGTGTATTATAATATTGAAATCAGCACGTACGTACCTCTGGTGGTGTGCACTACAACTTCAGTCCATTGTGCTACTAACAAGTGAACAAAATTTCTTCTGGGGTTCTGTTTTATGCATTAGCAGAGAAAACACATTGCTGATGGATTACCATGTTAAAATTCCCTTTCGTGTCTCCCTTGTGTTCACTAAATGTATTGAGGAAAGTTACCTTTGTAAATCGGCTTTATGAGCATTTGGGATAATATCTTTATCAGACCACGTGACTGGCATTGGGCATCGATTACAGTTGCCACTTATATTTTTCCCACAATTACAATCCATAAATGTCCGAATTTGGGATGCCTCATCCTTCCCAAGTGCAAGAGTAAGGCAGTTGTCCAACTGGCGCGGGATGTTTCACCGTCAAACCACAGGCGGATCCAGTGGAGGTTCTACGAGATCCACGGGGTCTACGGGTCCGCCCTTGAAAACATGTTATATAAAAAATAGTCCAGTTAGAGTTGGAGTCATATAGTTCTGACGGCCCTTGAGTCCTATTTGATTTCAAGCATTTAAACAAGCATGTATTTCTTACTCTGTGAATGGTCGGTTTAGATTATTTACGTTGTTGGAATGTTCTGTCAAATGGGAATCCAAATTATTGTCGAGCATAGTCGAATAATCGAATACAGTGCCACAGACATACAAAAGATTTTAAATGTTTACACCACTGTTCCACTGAACTACTGTGTCAGACTCTCGTCTTTACTTTCAATACTCCACAAGGCGGCTTGTAAACGTAGTAAACGCTGTACCTATTGCACGTGCTGTATTTGGTGCTTAAGCATCATTGTTTATACGCGATTGGGGCTGTACTTAGTAACCCTTATGAAGAAAATAAATTATACATGCGCATGCCTTTTCGTGCAGTTGCAGACATGTGCTTTTGAACGTTTGGACAACTGGGTCGGCCGTGGATACCGAGGAGTAGTCGGAAGACTTTCCAACGCAAAATCGAGAGTTCTTTAGCGTCACAGTTCGAATTGGACGATAAAGAAGATTTTAAACTTACAAATTAGCACGAAAATATCCGTTTTGGTGAGTTAGTCACTGAGCATGAACCTCGACAATGTCAACGAACGCAGATCCCGAAAAACGTGTCAGTGAATATTCGGTGGTGTGGGAACCTCTTCGATAGTTGGGCGTGTGCAAGAAATACCACTGTAAACAGTTATGAACAAATGTATACATTCCCGCACTCTCAATGAATATAACGGGTGCAGTGTTATATTTCTGGATGTGTAGATTCGTATGTGAAGTACGAGGTCATTGAATAATACATGTGTCGGAATATGGAGATATCTTCATAATGAATATTAACGTTACGACTTAAACCTTTCTGACCAAGAAGTAGCTACGCCTGTCCATTTCTGATCTACACATATATCGCCACAATGAAGAAACTGAATTCTGATGGGGTGGGTATCGTGAAGAAAGAAGCGGAGCGAGTTTCGCCTTAGCAGGATGAAAACTGTAGGATACAGGAATGCACAGTCACTATATGACGCAGTATATTTTTGGATTACGAGCCACGGCTGAACATTCTAATCTGCAGATTGATAATTTGCACTTTGGATCCGCTATGCAGGGAGAGAATATGGGTTTCAAAAAGGGAACCTGTAAGAATAATCAAGGACTGAAACAAGGTGGCAACATTGCATTAGGGTAGATTATTATTTAAATGTTTTATTTGGTAGATCACAGTTTGCAGGTATGAAAATATCTAGTTTGTAAATATTTCATTACTGTTAAGATATTGTCATTTGTGGACTGGTATGAGACAACCTGGTGATATACACCTGTTTCACAGTTTCGCTGAAAAAATAGGAATTGTTATACTACAGCCAGGATGTCGGTGAAGTATGTCAAAAATATATATTTCGAAACTTCCTGGGAGCCCCTATCAGAGCGCAGGTCCGTCAAAAATTTATATTTCGAAACTTCCTGGGAGCCCTTATCAGAGCGCAGGTCCGTCAAAAATTTATATTTCGAAACTTCCTGGGAGCCCCAATCAGAGCGCAGGTCCGTCAAAAAATTATATTTCGAAACTTCCTGGGAGCCCCAATCAGAGCGCAGGAGAAAACGTTAATTGTGTTTATTCTATAAAATGTATAACAATATGACACCTTCATACCTTAAAGATCTTGTACCTCACTCTGTCGGGACAAACGTAACATACAACCTTAGAACCGCTCACAATATAACTACGTCTCTATTACGTACTAAGTTATATGAATCCTCATTTATACCATCCGCGATCAAATTGTGGAATACATTACCTATTCAGCAAAGGAATATTGAAACATTCCCTCGATTTAAATCCAGTTTAAGAACAGATAGTCCTACAGTTCTATCTCTCTCCTTTCCTTTCTGTCATTTGATTTATTAACTGTAAATAAGCATACATGTAAATCTATGGGAGAGGGCGTTCTAAGTTGTGATAACTTGTGCCCAATCCTTTTCATGAGAATAAAATATGTATAAACTAAGTATGTCAAATGTCAAATCTGTTGAATCTGCAGAGCCGAAAATCTTGACGAGAAATTTCCGGTCGAGTCCAATCCCGGGAGCTCAAGCTGATGTGGATCCGTCCTCTTCTGCCAAGAAACGCGTCATTATTAAATAATTTCATACTTTGAGGTTTACACTGTTTCTTTCATGCTGATTGGCTGAAGGGGTAGTCACGTAATCTGATATTTGGAGTTCACACACCTGGGAACGGACAGAAAAGGTTCACACGATGTGAACAATTTTTTGTGAAATTGATCGTGTGAACTTTTGCCTGAACTTCTTTCCGGGGTTTCGCCGAATTCTCGATCGTTGTTTACGATCAACTCGATTTTCCATTTTCTTTTTAATACCTGCATTTATCAGCAATATTAGTATTTTAGTATTTTTGCCTGGTATTGTAACATTTCAGCGGACTTATAAATAAATAAATGCTTTGGTTCTGGTGATTGATTTCGCCTAGCTGCTACATTTAACAAAATGGATTCTCCTTTCAATACTAACAACGCAAGTAAAGAAAATTATTTCTGTAAAATTACTGATCATGAGGTGAACGAAATTGATTTATTGAGCGATTTTGACTTTGATGCCTTAAGAATTGTTTTCGGAAACGACAGGAATCTAGTAACAATGAAAACAATGTCGTATCCTGCTCAGATGTGGCCGCTGACAGAGCAAACGCGACTGCTCGTGATCAATCCCAAACTAAAACCCGATTTACTATCGTATCGGGAAAAACATCTAAGATTTTAAGAAAACATAATACATAAACATAAATTTTTATAAACAAAACAAAAACCTTGGCTATCTGTTTTACTGATTGGTCATCGGGGACGAGAAAATACCCCTAAACGGAATTAGAAATCTACTATTCCGGCTTCTGAGTTGGCCGACCTTCTCCGTGCATTCTAGGCCGAGAAGCGGCGGGAGAATGTCATGAGGAGAGACGGGGCACAGAAATGAAACGGGTATCAGGTCATACAGTAGGTCCATCTCGGGTGACAAGAAACACCAGCTAAGCAAAGTATTTCAGCACACTCGTCAAATCCCAAACTCCAAATATAACATACCCTGACATTGAAAATTATCACAAAACACACAAGTTTCAGAGCACTCGGTTCAATCCCCACCAGTCCATTCCGCGTCGTCCGAATTGGTTTGCGATTATCCAAACACATGCAACACATTCACAAATCGGTGATATTCCCAATTTGCTCGTGTCATGAGAGGGTTCATGCGTCGGGGTGTTTTCCATAACTGCTCCATAAACGTCATTTTCAACAGCAGTAATTATAAATTTCATCCTCATGCTCCCGTTCGACTCGAAATGCACCGCTTTACAAACTTATGTGACGTCATATATAAACCGCGCTTGAAGGTTGACCTCGCCTCGGTGCATATGTTTGTTCAACTTCCTGTAACCTATTTTTAAGATTTGATTTATCCCAAATATTGTTTGTAAATTTGTTCAGAGAATGAAATTATGTTGACATATTTCAAGATTATGTTGTATATATTCAAAGAACTATTTTTCTATGCGTAACTGAGTATGAGTGGGGAAACGTATGTGACCGGGAGCCGGCAAATACCGACAAAATAACATTGTTGCAATGTTCTTCGGCGAAACCAGAGGACTTCAAATTTAACCATACATTGTAACGATATTATTCGGCGAGACCAGTAAACTACAAAGTATGAAATTATAAGAAAACGTCAGTTTGGATGGGTTCATTGAAGTGTGAACGATTTAAAGGCGCTGGTTAAACTTCGAAGGTTCACACAGTTTTACCAGCGCCTTTAATCGTTCACACTTCAATGAACCCATCCAAACTGACGTTCAATTCTTAAATATTCAAATGTAACTGATGATTCACTCGATGTCCTTATAAGTCTGTGGCATTACAATTCGTCTGTGTTGTTTGTTGTTCTGTTTTTATTGTCTTGTTGCTGTGATGTCTGAACCTAATAAGTTCCTGCTGTAACTGTCTATTTGTAGTTAGACGTGTAGATGTATCATTGATACACGTACACCTTTCACTGAAATCGACAAGTGAACCGGGCAGTACACTCACACTTTTAACAAAGAAACCCATGGCAACGAGACCGGGAGAAGGGTAGAAACATGGTGATTTTACGACTGTTTCTCCCTCTCTCATACTAGTAATAATGTTGATACACTGTGTTACGTGTCGACTTCCAAATTTATAAAACGTTACCAAGAAATCGATAGGTAAAGGAATTCAGTGTGAATCCAACAAACATCATTAGATTGTGTTCATGAATGACTATCAAATTGTGATGATACCTGGGCCTACTTGCACAAAGCGATCTTAGCGCTAAGATGATCGTAACTCCCATCCTTTAACATACTAGGCTTAAGGTAATCTTAGCGCTTATATCGATTTGTGCAGGTGGCCCCAGATGTTCGCGTAAAGGCGAGAGGATCCTGCCCCACTGGTGGTACCCGTCACAAACACATGCAAAAGGCAAGTCAATTGTTCACCTGAAAAAGAAACACTGGTACATATGGTACAAGTCTAAATAGGAAATTGCATCGGACATCATTGTCACTGACACGTTACTATTATCCTGTACATATGGAGTGGTTGCAATGTGCGATCTGACCACCTAATGTCTATATCAATGCAACCATGACGATGTAGGTCGTAATATCAACCATTGGTTTGCCGCGTTCAGAAAACGTACAAGATGGCTTCCCTCTATTCTACCATGAAGTGAAGCCGTCCCTGATGAAATGATATAACTTCCTACACAAGGAAATTGATGGATTCAGCACAGTGTGGAAGGAACTTGTCAAAATCATAACAACACCAATATCCAACCAACATAAACATTTGTGTTGTGATAAGACTTGTTTTTTATTCAAGACTTCAAGTTCAGAATTTATTCAAGCCATGTTGAAAAGGATATTGTGATAGACGTATTTTAAACTGGTTATACTTTCCTGATTGCCCCCCACACAAGGAGTAAGCGCGTGATCTATTATCAGACATCGTTGTTTATAGTCACATTACCCACTTGGTACGAGTGATACATGTAATAACGCTGTAAAATGTGATAAACTGCGATGAATTGTAACAACACTATGGTAAAGAGTAAATTTCCGACGAAATACAATTGTGGTAAACTGTAATTATTGTAATGTGTTGAATGGTAATAAAATGCATTCAAACTCTCACAACTGCGGTATGTAATAACCGCTCACATAAATTGTAATTGAATATTATCATTCATATAATAGTGTTATAATGGTATTTCCAAATATATACACAAAGGTTAACTCCACAATCGATAGGGACCGAATTAAATTGTAAAATTAGTAATTGACCACACAAGATCAGTGAATAATCAATATGTTACATTGATTCAAACAAGACAATACGATGGGTCCAATAACCTAACCACAGCAATAAGGAACAGGCCCTGTAATTAAGTATATGCCCAGAGTTTTGTCACTGTCGACTGGCTTGAAACAGGTCTGTCTTCGTTCTTGAAGCCGGAATAGTGTTGTTGGAAAATGTTTTTCAAATGTCAAATCCGCACAAGCCTTGCAGATAAGACGCAAGTCCTGTTTTAAAAGGCCTCGATTTAGTCCTCATGTCGCTCTTATAGAGGTTCAGCCAACATTCTAGAATCTTTCACAGTTAGAAACTTCTCAATCTCATTAAAATCAGGTCTTAGTTCTCGCTATCACTAAACAAAGATCTGAGGACATCCCATTGCGGTTTACGTCAGAACGACCTTTCATCCGACCAATCAAAGTGTCGTTTACCAGATCATGAAAGTGACAGTCGAAATGTGTTTTCTAATCAGGCAACCTCGAAAACGTTAACATGGGATATTCCGAACGAAAGTTACGGCCCGTACGACTGATTCCGTCAAACTTATCGTCTATCTGTCGCATCCGTGGGATAAACATTTGAACGGAGTGGGCGTTGCGCAGTATGTGGGAAGCACTGCTATACAATCTCAACCATATGTAAGACATTCCTGAATGTTCGTTTGTTCAGTTTTCAAAATTTAAATAGAGAACTGTCAACATATCTTTCAAGCGTAGTCTGAAATGGAAGTCGCCAGCTCGAGAAAGATACTTTCTACTTGGCTGATGTCGACTTCTGGTTAGTCATTTCAGTGGTCGGTCAAAGTTCGCGAAAGGTCGTTCTGACGTGACCCGTAATGGGATGTCCTCCGATCTTTGTTTAGCGACGCCCTTCGAAATCTCCGCAGAAAGAGTGTTCAATTTTACATGTGCATGAAGTACGATCACGAAGAGCAAACCATTTTCAATCGCTACATGATGGTGGTAATGACACTGGCTACATTATCCTATTATAGTGTGATATTTATGTGACAAGGAACAGAAAAACTGTATCAAGGTTTTTGTCTGGGCCTACGTGGGAAGGAAAGGGTTCGAGGGAGAACATATTTTCTCTCATACACGGTACAATAACCATATATAAATTTAAGACGTTACTATCCACTATCGTGCTATTTTGTTTCCCCTCAAACTACTATTTTCAGATTTAGGGGTAGGCATGTCTGCTACCGGTGGACTGCCTGCGGACATATCAGACCAGCAATGGCCAAAATTATGCTGATCTGTTTAGGTACGAGCGTGAAAATATCACGGCTAAATACACCTGTGGACAAGTCTGTTGTCACCATGACTGCAATGCACAGCTGTGACTTTGAACTCCTTGGACACCCGAATTCACGGGATTTGTCAGAGTCCAGATTTCCACCTCTTCCCAAACTTGAAGAAAGAACTGTCAAACAAGCGTTTTGCAAATGATTATAGTGTAATTTCTACTATAGAGGACAACCGGGAAAAATACATGCACTCCAGCATCGTTGTCAGAAATGAGTCGAGGGGGTTATGTTGAGAAATTGACAACCAACTACATCAGCGTAGTCCATCATAGTTCTGCTCAGAAGTTTTCAGCCACTGCGATTCAATAGGGTTGGCGGACTCCGAAGCAGCCAGTGTTTTTAACTATGAAGAGCTACAAACATACCGTCTATATTTAACCGCTTGCTGCTATCTGACTTAAATTTTGGGTCGCATTCCTACGCACTAATTGAGCATTTGTATCACTTAACAAAATATATCATTTGTAACAGGTGTAAGCCATTCAGAGGCTCCCCAGTGCTTCGTATCAAAGGAAAAAATGTGTTTCATGCAACCAGTATTGTTATGTTATCACATGGTGCCCTGAAGCGGGGTAATGAAACTGAACAGGAGGGTACCTCAGCAAGCAATAAACATTCCGTATGTTTTACCACCCATGTTGTGTGTAATTGTACAAACATACACTGTTAAATAAAGTTATGTAAGTCATTAAAAGGGAGTCCATGGACTCAGACGATTTATTGGTGAAATGGGGTCAAACAAATGTTTGAACGATTAGTCACCGAGTACCGGCTCGTCTAATATACACAAAGAAAAACGTCAAGCACACCCCTATTTCTGAACCATGACAAATGGCAAAAGTCATGGCATGGGATGACTGACCACAGGAGCTGGGCGATACCAGTGTCATCGGATAGAACAAACATTTGACAACAAATAAAGATGATATTGGTGCGTTGTGATTGAAATTTACTGACAAAAACATCATGGTAACCCAGGTACTGTTTTTGTTCTCAGAAAATACCTAAAAAAAGCATGGAGTTGCAGGATTAAGTAAACGAGTTACGTTTGATGTTTCATGTGAAAATGTTCCTTAAAGTCTCTACTTGAAATGACACGTGAAACAGATCAGTAGCGGGTATAACCGCCACGTGCCCGGATGACACATTCCACTCTACGTCTCATGCCTCCATTCAGACGTTGAATCTGTTGATGGGTCAACAACAACCACTCCTGATGCAATGCTGCTTCCATTTGGCGTACATCTTGTACAGGAAGATCTCGTGCCTGTATGCGCTACCCCAAACATGTACAAGGGGTTCAAATCTGGGTTGTTGCATTGGCCCTCGTGTAATCCACGACTGCTTGCGAACGAAGAGGCTTGGTATTGGCATCCATGTACTGAGGTCGAGTAGCAAGAGGGTGGTTGTCAAAATGAGGAACGACGTCTGGCCTATAAACGTCCCGGATGTACTGATCCCCTGTTAAGTTGCCCGTTATGGTGACCAAATCCAACCTGCAATCATAAGAGATACAACCCCAAACCATGTCGTATGCAACAGTCGGTTTAATGTTCCTGGGGGTGTAGGCCGTGTTCCGGTGCCTCCAAACTCTCGTTCTTCCATCAGTGACGTGGAGCAGAAAACTACTTTCGTCTGACCATTGGATCCGTCTCCAAGTTCTCAGATTCCAGTTCTGTCGCGCAATACACCATGCTAAACGAGCATCTTTGTGGTCCTGTATATCACCGGTCTGAGCATGTTTTTCGACTAAACGGCTTACGATAGTGTGACGATACCACAAATTCCAACCAATGGCATTAAAAGACATTCCTGTGGCCTTTGATAATCGCCTTCGTGCCATGGTCACACAATGTCATGGAATAACTGTTTAATACGAAGCCTAGCAAAGCAATTTGAACGTTTGGATATACTGCTTTTAGAGATACTCAAGGGGAGCATGCTGCACGGGCTTACCATGCATGGCAGGTGAGCTTTCGTCACGCATGACTAATTACATCATCTCGAGGAAAAATCATTTTTCACGTAATTATATCTTTCATGACTGTTACAAATATTGGGACCAAACAATAATGAAATATATTAGGGTGTGCTTAACTTCTTCCTTTGTGTATATTAGATGACCAATTCTTATCAAATGACAGAAGTACACAAGGCGAAAATGATGAATAACGTTGATGTTAAGCTCATTGATAAGTGCACACATTTATATCTATTTAACTGTAATGGTCGTTGGGAAAAGACAACAATATTGGTAAAGCAACTTGTTAAGATCAATCATTAGCTGATTATGTTATTACATCACCACTGTCCTTGAAACTCACATATTTTAAAATTATGAATTACCCTGATGATCACTGTCCAGTTAACGTATCTGTCAAAATGCATCACCAGAAACCCGATGTAGAAACTAAGCCTCTTAGTAATCCATCCGTTGGTACAATTAAGAGTAAGAAACACAAGCCGTATGACGCAATTGGATCCACCGTTTATTGCTCAAAATATCAACGGGGACACAGGTGGCCCAGTCGTGTAAGACACCGCGATTCGCTGTGCAGAGTTGCGTCCCTTGGGCACGCCAGAAACCTATGTTTGTGGGTTCGAATCCCCGTTCGCCCGATTATGTTTCTAGGTTTGTCAGCACCATACCCGTGCTCGTGGGTTTCACCGAAGTGGTAAACGTCTGAAACCTGCATCACTTCGGGCTTTCCTGCCACATTAAGCTGTCGCGCCGCGATGTAACTGGAATACTGTTAAAAGCGGCGTTAAACTCAACTCACTCAATCTATCAACAGGGATATCATAAGTGAACTGACTGAGCGAGAATGTGTAGCTCGTGCGACGCAGGTTGATGCGGGAGTGATCAACGGCATGGCCCGTGTTTGGTGTTAGGAACAAACATCTATATACCATAAAAAGAAACGAGACAAAGAATGTAGAATCAAGCGTAAAAAGTTTTTAAAAAGCTAAAACTAAAATTTGAAAAAAAAGAAATCATGTGAAGCTTTTAGTCTCGTGCGAGGAATTGTGACATTTTCCGAATTTTCTAAGTTTCGATATTTTTGGAAGATATCGAATTTTGTATAATATCATTGAAAGTACGATGGGGATAAGTTGTGATATATTTTATATAATAAACAGATTTGTCGGTCCCAAAAGGTTTAGAAGTATATTGTGATCGCGGTGTGTATTTTGCTTGCCCCGTAATGACCCTGGCCGCTTCCAATTGCAATCGTTCAAGTCTGTCACCCTGATCTATTATACATGCTTCTCAAAACTCGCATGCGTATTTAGAAATTGGCCAAATGAACATCTTATAAATTTTATCGAGAGTGACTCGGATTAACAATGTCATAAACTTAGTTTTCTTAATGAGTATATCTTTTTGAGGTTGTTTTAACGATATTGTTTACACGAAAAGACCACTTGCTTGTTGACTCGAACGTAAAGACTTATGTATGTGGCTTTTAACTGCAGTAATTTCCTTCCCATCAAACAGTAGTTTAATCATATCTATATCTTCCTTAAGTGAAAATTTAACAGCTTCCGTTTTATCAGGGCTGTATGAAATCAGACAGCTTTTGGTCCATTCATTTAATAAAGCTAAATTTCTGTTCAGGTTAATTTGAATCATTGAGCTACATATCGAAGAATCCCCAAGTGATGTGGCATCAGGAAATAGTCTTTTAATACAAACTTTAAGACAGACCCTTGAGGGCCCCAGCCGTCAAATATATTGGCTGTGATTTGTCTATTCACTAACACACACTGCCTACGATTAGTTATGTAACTTAAAAGCCATTCCGGCCATGGTCCTTACCACACCTTCCCAGCTTGCAATGAGCCCTTGAAGTTACACGCGGTCAAAGGCTTTAGGTACGTAGCAAAATACCATACAAAGGTTTTCTCTATTGTCTAATGATGTACATATATATTTGATGGTACAGTTCGATCAGTTGATGGACAGTCGAGTGTTCAACCGGACTGATACTTGTACAATACGTTGTCCGTATTCTTTCAAACAGTTTCCCAACACAACTAATAAGCTATATCGGCCTATAGTACGATACAATAGTATGGTCAACTTTATGAACAATGGAATTACATCTCCCTTTTCCCACTCTTTGCTCTAATAATGAGCTGAACAATTAACATAGTGACACATAAATGCAATTAACCGTCTTCTTAAGTAGCCTATGACTGATTCTATCTGTAGCCTCCAAATTTCAGACATCCCAATTTTCAGACAGCTTATACCAGAATTAGTCAAGGTTGGTTAGTCTAGGAATAGTTACCTGTTTACCTTTCATTTAAGTGGAACAGACCAGAAATCACACATGTTGAGGAAATTGCAGGATAGGTTTATAATAGACTTTTTATCATCAAATGACACCAGAATTCACACTTTTTGAAATATTTATTACATTATTGCAAAAGACACTTGCCACCTCAGGCATCCAGCTCTGCACCCTGGGATCTTCCTTGTACTGGACAGCTAAGCCAAGGCCTTGAATCTTCCTCCATGTTGCCTGGGTATAGTCGAATAAACATCCCTTGACGTCTGCTGTAAGGAATTCACATTCGATCGCTCGAATGGCCGCCATCTCAAAGTCTGTCTGTATGGTAGCTGGTGAGAAGGGTCTGTTGAGAGTCTGCTGTACCTCTGTTTTCAGCAAAGTGAAGAATCTGGAGTCTGGCGGCCTACTTCTGCACTGTAGATAGACTGGACCGGTGTTGCTTCTTCCCTGGCCCGTTTTGTCAAAGTACTGGGAAACCTGACAGGAGGATCTCTAGGTGGATGGCGGTGGCCCGAGACATCTTTAAGGAAGCCCCTAACAGTGGAACATTTCCTACGGCCGGTCTTGATGATACATCTCCAGTGTGTGGTCTGGCCTCTGGTTCGATTCTTAGAGTAAGAGATCCCATGAAGGAATACTTGTTGGGTTCCGCTCTGAGACCCATGTACTCAACTCTGTGTATACCATCCATGCGAGGAGCACATTAGTTAGTAGGTAAGACCAGGCAGTTACACTGGCCACACTTGACTGGTCTGTCTGACGATTGGGTCGTCTGATTAATGGGATATCTGACAATTGGGAGTGAACCGTCAAATTTACCAAAAAGCGACAACGCGATATTTTGACCCTTTGTCGCATTGTCGCAATGTTGCCCCTTGAAAAGTAATATTTTTTAGCTTTTGTCAACAATGGCACAACGCCACATTTTCCACGGTCACAGTGTGTCGCATTATCACCCTATCAAATGTGTGTAAAAAAGTTTTAATGTTCGCGACAAACCGGCAATGTGACATTTTAATAATATTGCAATTATGTTACCTTGCATTAAGATACTCGTTTCTCATTGGTTGCTGAACGGACACGTATTTTCCATAAACCCCGCTCACAGATAAGGTACATATTTACCGGCTCGGGGTACGTAGCCTCGCACACAGGGTACATCACAGCCTCTTCCCCTCGAGACCTGACGACAACTAACAATACACACAAGTGTACAATCACATCTGGTTCACATGTCCGTGTGATTACAGATGTACGTAGTGCATGGGTTTACTACAAGAAAGCATGTAGAGAATGTCACATGAACTAGCCAGGTGTTTAGTATTAAAAGCATTTTTCTGTGAGGATTGCCATTACACACGTACATTTTAATATACTTGATCTTGTTATTCACAGTTAAATATCCACGTGATATACGGATATACGACTAGCAGAATCAGTGGGGGTATATTATACGTTGCAGCAGAATCAGTGGGGGTACATTATACGTTGCAGCAGAATCAGTGGGGGTACATTATACGTTGCAGCAGAATCAGTCGGGGTACATTATACGTTGCAGCAGAATCAGTCGGGGTACATTATACGTTGCAGCAGAATCAATCGGGGTACATTATACGTTGCAGCAGAATCAGTGGGGGTACATTATACGTTGCAGCAGAATCAGTCGGGGTACATTATACGTTGTAGCAGAATCAGTCGGGGTACATTATACGTTGTAGCAGAATCAGTCGGGGTACATTATACGTTGTAGCAGAATCAGTCGGGGTACATTATACGTTGTAGCAGAATCAGTGGGGGTACATTATACGTTGTTGCAGAATCAGTCGGGGTACATTATACGTTGTAGCAGAATCAGTCGGGGTACATTATACGTTGTAGCAGAATCAGTCGGGGTACATTATACGTTGTAGCAGAATCAGTCGGGATACATTATACGTTGCAGCAGAATCAGTCGGGGTACATTATACGTTGTAGCAGAATCAGTCGGGGTACATTATACGTTGTAGCAGAATCAGTCGGGGTACATTATACGTTGTAGCAGAATCAGTCAGGGTACATTATACGTTGCAGCAGTCCCTCATTAGGTTGGCTCGTGGTATAAAATCACATGCTCCGCAATCGAAACTGGATCCGCACTAAAAGCATTAAAATGGCTCAAAACTTACTACAAAAATCTCTAAATAAAATACAAAAATGGGCTGACAAATGGGGCTTCTCCCTAAACTCAGAAAAAACCACAGGAATAGTATTTAAACACAAAAATATGCAACCCGCCACCCTAAACCTCCAACTAAACAACAAACCAATCAAATTCCAAAAACAAACCAAATTCTTAGGATTAATCTTCGATGAACATCTCACCTGGGATGCTCACATTAAAAACCTTGTAACCAGATGCAGCAAAGACCTAAACACGTTAAGATGCCAAACCGGCTCCAACTGGGGGGCCTCTAAAAACACCCTCCTCTCACTATATATATCACTAATTAGGTCCAAACTAGACTATGGCAGTGCCATTTACGACACCTTAAATAACTCTCTCATTAAAAAACTAGACTCAATCCAGTATCAGGCCCTAAAACTAATCACACGAACTCAACATGGCACCTCTTCCACCTCACTCCAGGCCTTAACAGGAGAAATGCCACTTAAACTACGTAGGGAACAACTTACCCTAAACTTCTGGGCCGCGTCCCAATCAAACCCACTAATCGAAAACTTAATAAAACAAAATATTAGCCCTAGAAACCAAGCCCTAGCCCGGAAACATCCACTACTTACTCCAATTTCCCAAAGAATAACCAATTACCTAAACGAACACAAAATAAATAATCTTAAACAAAACAATAAATCATCCAATATCTTCACTCCAAAACTTAAAATACCAAAAATAGACACAACACTAGCCGATACACTAAATAAACAGACCGATCCTAACATCGCTAAAACCACCACACTAGCATACATACATGAAAATTGGCCAAATTGGTGTCACATATACAAAGACGGATCATCAGATCCGATCTCAAAACACACAGGTTTCGGAGTCCACATCGCACAACCAACCAAAGACACACAAACTTACCGACTCCCAAACAACCAATCCATATTCACGGCCGAACTAATGGGCATGGCCTCAGCACTACACAATCAGCAATCTAAAAAACACCAAAAAATCCTCATCCTAACCGACTCCCTCAGTGGACTACAAGCCCTCAAAAATAAAAACACTAAAAACCGCCCCAAACTAATAAATCAAATACTCAATAGCTCAAACAACTTAACTAAGGTAGGTAAACAAATAGAGTTCATTTGGATCCCCGCCCATGTAGGAATCTTTGGAAATGAAAAGGCAGATAAAGCAGCAAAATTATCCCTTAAACTCCCAGAAATAAGCTTAAACTTACCCAGCTCAAAATCAGAAATCAAAAGTGTCACTAAACAAAAAATTAACAAAAAATGGCAAAATATATACCAAAACTCAAATAGCCAAATCAGGAAAGTACTCAAAAAACCCCTAAATAAACCCAAAATACTACACCCATCCAAAAAAATCGACAGAATAATTACCAAACTACAAACAGGCCACACCAAACTAAATAATCACCGTAAAATAGCTAAACTACACACAACAGGAAACTGCCCACATTGCAAACAACAAGAAACACCAGAACACGTACTCATTCACTGCACACACTACCAAACACACCGAACAACACTACAGACCACCCTAAATCTTAAAACCGGACTTACACTAGAATCAATCCTAAATCCACAAAATAAATTAGAAAAATTCAAAGCCTTAGGCATATACCTAATAAAAACAGGACTAATTAGTCGCATTTAAACCCCAAATAAAATATTAAAACCAAAACTACCTTATTTGATAACCACCCAACACACACAGCTCCCTTAGTACGTCCCCCACCCACTCTTGGCATTCTTTCCAAATCTCAAAATTTCAAAAGTACTATATAAGTAACCCCTAAAGCCCCCTCCTGGGTTGCACAAACTCACTTTTCCCCTTTTTGGAAACACATTAAATGGCCTGGCCGGGCCCGTGTGCGACATACGCTTGCAGTCGGAAAGCGCACGTTAAATCTCCAATATAAGTAAGTAAGTAAGTAATCGAAACTGGTACATCGAAATTATCTAACCTTATGTCTTTATCTGCCAAGAATTCAAACAAATTCAAAATGGATAGAAAACATCCTATTTTATGAAGATCACGTGAAACAATCAGATCTCATCATTCTGACATAGAGGTATGACAGGTATTTATTCGTCCCGCATTAGGTTTTATACCACGAGCCGGACCCATTAAATCACATATGCCCCGAGTGATACTGCTACAACGAATTTATTTTGCCGACATGTTAAAAGAATAAAAACGAATTGAAAACTGATAGAAAACATTTGTTCGCGATTAAGCTGAGGTTTAATCGCTGCGTGCTGCGTCACGTGACTTTTATTGACTCGAAAGTAACATGCAGCATTTTGCTTGGTAGCGGGATGTATTCTCCCGCTCAGAAACAAGAGCCTGTTTTCTTTGTGGCGGGGTACAAGAGTTATATACTCCCGCTCAGAAACGTATATCCTTCCCAGGTGGGATACATTGTATTTTATCAAGATCATGTGACCAATCAGATCTCAACATCCTGACATTAAGGAAAGATATACAGTTAGATACCCCGTGACATACGGCTATATGCCCTCGTGATACACGCTTTTTTTATGCCTCAAAAGTGAGATTGACCAATCAGAGAGCAGAACTATTGACCACACATGAACCCGTATACCGTCAGTAAAAATCCAGGATGGTTGCAACTGACCTAATATGAGACGTATACCGTCAGTAACTGCCACATATTTCACATGAAAATACTGGTACCGAAATAAAGATTATAGTTAAAATTGTCAACAAGGTTTGGCCTCTAAGGTTTGAAGAGTACGGTTGTAAGTCTCAAGTGTTCATTTTGACATAACACGCGCGATATGGATACCAGAGTGTAAACTTTTCGGCATAATATATTTGTTATGGTGTTTTTAGTTGCCGTATACGGTGTCAACCGTATTTTGTCAGAACGATATATTTACTTTTATTAGGTTAGCAGAAGAAATATGTTTTTCTGCTAACCAATATGACACCGTATACGGCAACTAAAGACACCATAACTAATAATATGCCCTCGAACTATACGGTTATATACGCTCATGATATATGATTGACCGCCTCCGTGGTCTAGTGGTAGAGCGTTCGCCCGCGTCATACCAAAAGACATTAAAAGATGGTACTTGTTGTTACCCTGTCTGGCGCTCGGCATTAAGGGGCTGAAACAAGGACTGGTCAGTAAACTGTGTCTGAGGGGGGTATTCATGTTAAACTGCGGCATGGTATCTCAGTGAGCTAGCACTATAAATCGGCATCAGTCCGGACTTGTACAAGCAGCCACACAAATACACACACGTACATGCACGTCGCTATATAAGTGCAATAATCTTGGACGCGACGTTAAACCCAATTTCACCTCACCTCACCATGGATTTTTGGGTTTCCAAAGGAATCTTACAGAAACACCAGACCATTAATATTATAGTATTACTAATCTGCTTTGGCACGTGCACTTAATCTCACTTAGGGTGTGTTTTCTCAGGACAACACACCTGTGTACATGTCTGTTGTCGCCATGACTGCAATTCATGACTGTGGCTTTGAACTTATTGGTAATCCTTCGTATTACATCAGATTTGGTTCCGTCTGAATCCCCCCACACCCACACCCACACCCACACCCACATTCCTTACTTTGGAGAAAGAACTGTCTGACAAGCATTATGCAAATGATGATGACGTTATTTCTGCTGTAGTGAACCGTTTATAGCGCCGTGATGAATCCTTTTGCACCAGTGGGTTCCAGGCACTTCACTTTCGTGGGCAGAAGTGTGTGGACTCGGGTTTTTTTAACACTGAAACCAATGACTAATGTCAAAGAAAACCAATAACATGAAACTTTAATGCTTATGGACAAAAGACAAGTCAATGTTAAATATATTGTTATGTGTCTATTCCCAAATTGAAACAATATGTTAACCCAGAAATCTATACGTTAAAGAATGACCAACAAACAACCAACACATGTTATACAAACAACATTTGCATTACACAATTAACTAGGTTTACAAATCAATACGTATTACTGCACAACAACCACTCAATATACTATAGAGTGGTAGTGCAATATTCAATCGCAGTATCAAATATAAATATGATGGCAATGGTGATATCAAAACGTTCAGTGATAATAATACTCACCTATTCGCAACAGTGGTCAAGCTTCTGCGACACACCTAGGCTGGGATTCCGGGGTGATAAGTGATCTTCACACAAAAGCTGGTCTTGATGTAATGTCAAATGAAATGTGAGATGAGATGCACCCGCTCCAGTTATATAGTCTACCCAGCTTCTAGCACTTTCCACACAGTGCTAGACCAGTTCAGTGTCACTAGAACATAACAGAATATTCCATATGATTCTGTAACGCTTGGCATCCATCCCTGCTATTCCGGAAGTTTACCGGTAATTCGAGGATCTAAGTATAATAACTTCCTCACTACTGTTTACATTGAATAGTACAATGTTCCTGACAACCAATCAATGTCCAAATACAATGCAAAGAACTTCTACTGAATTTCACAGACACAATGAAATACAGTCATTATTTACAATAAACTACACTGCCATATAACAATATTCATATTTTATAGCCGTTTTATAGTTTAGTTAATGCCCTAGCAAGTTACGAGTTATCTGTCACGCTGTTCTACATCAGTCAGTGTGGTGTCACGCGGTTCTACATCTGTGAGTGTGGTGACACGCTGACATTCATCTGTCCGTGTGATTTTCACGCTGTTCTCATTTGTCGATGTGGTGTGAGTTACTGTTCACATCTGTTGATATGGTAAGAAACATAGTGCTCAGTTACTCGGTGCTGTTCACATCTGGCTATATGGCGTAGCGCTGTTCTCTCTGCGGCACGGTACTGTTCAGATCTTAGCTCTGTGATGCGTTTCTGCACACATCCTGCTCTGGGATGCGGTTCTGTACACATCTTGCTCTGGGATGCGGTACTGTTCACATCTTTTTCTGCAGTGGGGTAATATTCACATCTTGTTCTGCGGTGTAGTAATGTTCACATCTTGTTCTGCGGTGTGGTAATGGTCACGCCTTGTTCTGTGGTGCGGTAATATTCACATCTTGTCCTGGAGTGTGGTAATGTTCTGCGGTGTGATAAGATTCACATCCTGTTCTGCGGCGTGGTAATGTTCACATCTTGTTCTGAGGTGTGATAATGTTTACATCTTCTTCTGTGGTGAGATAATGTTCACATCATATTCTACGGTTTGGTATTGTTCACATCTTGTTCTGCGGTGTGATAATGTTCTGCGGTGTGATAATATTAACATCCTTTTCTGTGGCGTGGTAATGTTCACATCTTGTTCTGCGGTGTGATAATATTCACATCCTTTTCTGCGGCTTTGTAATATTCTGCGGTGTGATAAGATTCACATCCTTTTCTGCGGCGTGGTAATGTTCTATGGTGTGATAAGATTCACATGCTGTTCTGCGGTGTGGTAATATTCACATCTTGTTCTACGGTGTGGTAATGTTCACGTCTTGTTCTACGGTGTGATAATGTTCACATCTTGTTCTGCGGTGTGATAATGTTCACATCTTGTTTTGCGGTGTGATAATATTCACATCTTGTTTTGTGGTGTGGTAATATTCAGATCTTATCCTGCAGTGTGGTAATGTTCACATCTTGTTCTGCGGTGTGATAATATTGACACATTGTTCTGTGGTTTGTTATGTCTCGTTCTGCAGTGTGGTACTGTTTACATCTCGTTCTGCAGTGTGGTACTGTTTACATCTCGTTCTGCAGTGTGGTACTGTTTACATCTCGTTCTGCAGTGTGGTACTGTTTACATCTCGTTCTGCAGTGTGGTTATGTTTACATCTCGTTCTGCAGTGTGGTACTGTTTACATCTCGTTCTGCAGTGTGGTACTGTTTACACCTCGTTCTGCAGTGTTGTACTGTTTACATCTCGCTCTGCAGTGTGGTACTGTTTACATCTCGTTCTGCAGTGTGGTACTGTTTACATCTCGTTCTGCAGTGTGGTACTGTTTACATCTCGTTCTGCAGTGTGGTACTGTTTACATCTCGTTCTGCAGTGTGGTACTGTTTACATCTCGCTCTGCAGTGTGGTACTGTTTACATCTCGTTCTGCAGTGTGGTACTGTTTACATCTCGTACTGCAGTGTGGTATTGTTTACATCTTGTTCTGCAGTGTGGTACTGTTAACATCTTCCTCTGCGGTGTGGTTTAGTCTTGTTATGCGTTGTGGTAATGTTCGCATCTTGCGGGCGAGTATGTCATCGGAAAAAAATACAAACTGTTAGAAATTACTTATCTTCTCTTTTTACAAAATATTGTAAACAAGTAAAACAGTTCAGTTTTGACAAAGAAAAATAGAGATCGTTCAACCTAGATAGTGCTGAAATGACTAGGTTACCTGACTAAGGATGGTACTGGAAACTATTCTTCAAGTTCTGCAGCAAATACATCTTCCCCATGCCTTATGGCTGGCGCTGAGAAAGCGCTGATCCTGGTTATCACGATGTCGGGTGTGTACTGATATCTTCTACATATATACACGTACATAAATGGAATGGGTAGGTTTCTCGGCAGGATAAAGCCAACGGATAAAAACGATATCCGTTGGGGTCATATGCGGATAGAGATGCAAATATCAAAGGTCAAGTAGGGACTACTTTCAGTGTTTATAAACAAACATGGCGTCGCACTTGTCATTCGGCGATCGAGTCAGAATTAACCATCGGGAATCTGGATAAACTACAGGGATAATCGCTACAATTATCAAAAGAACAGTCTAATATGCTGAAAATCAGTGTCGAACTTCGGTATTTTATAAGTTTTGGCAATTTTGGAGTTATAAATTTCGACACAATTTTGCGAGGGCACGAGGCCTAGCCAAGCGGGATCAGTAGCCATATCTGTGCTTGTAGACCTGTGATGCCGATTTATAGAGCTAGCTCACTTAGATACCATGCCGCAGTTTAACATGAATACCCCCCTCAGACACAGTTTACTGACCAGTCCTTGTTTTAGCCCCTTAATGCCGAGCGCCAGACAGGGTTACAACAAGTACCATGTTTTAACGTCTTTTGGTATGACGCGGCCGTGGATCGAACCCCGTACCTTCCGCTCTCCGGGCGAACGCTCTACCACTAGACCACGGAGGAGGTCCCCCAAACATCCGAAGCCTTTTACTCTCTGAGACGTTAGATGTTTCCACGGCTTTGATCGTTATTTCGTATCTGGATGATAGTGCTGAACACACGACTCATCCATGGTTACAAATTGCTCAACAAAATCAGCTGGGTCTGCTCAAGACAACGTTAATTATCACGAAAGATGATGAACCTGGAGCGTTTCTGTTTATGAGTCTTGGAAGACTTGGAAACCAGAGTGCTGAAACCTTTGTCATGTCCAGCTCATTCCTCAAACTTGTTTTGAATTCTCTCACGAGAGATACCTCCTATATCAGTTTAGTGACATGTAGTCGTCTTTCATACATAATCATATCATGTATCTTATCAACATTTTGCTTAGTGTTGGTTTAAGGTCTTCCTGAGCTTGGATAATCTTCGAGGCTACAGTACTAGTATCTCTTCCCGCCGTAACTCGGCTGTCCACCTCTTGACACTGACAACATAAGGAGCCTCATGCCCTACTGTTGACACCAGGTCCGCGTGAATGGCGGTTGCACTTTCAGTTGGAGATACCTGTTGATAGCCCGCCTAGTTTCTCAATTTTGAACTTTGATGCCTGCTGAGGTTGTATGCCTGGTTTTGTATTTGATTCAAATGCAACCCGTAAACATGGAACGAATTGTATTAAACACGTGCAAATTGTTGAGGGTGTACCTTACAGACTTCGTAGTAAGGCTCAGAACGTTCCAGCCATCATTCGTATGTCACAAGAAATGACACTTTTCAACGTTAACCATATGTGTGTGTGACGTTATCTCAGTTTGTTAACTCCAGCTGAACAGTTCGAAATATGATGTAAAAGGGACAATAGAACTTCCCCATTTAGATAACACAGAGTACGAGGAACACATCATGTGTTTACTTCGAGACGCGAGTAGCATATTTTGTTCTATTTAACAGTTAACAGTTGCATGTTTTGCAGGTTTTCACGAAGCGTGTGTTTTCTGATATAATCAGAGATTGCAGACATACAAATGAAAAGAGCCCAGCTGTCAGTGGTATAGACTTGTCAGAAAACAAGACACTTTAATTAAACAAAAAGGTTCAATGTTTATATTTGTATTTAGAGGAAGAAATCATAATCTAACACGTGATCTCTATCTCCGATCATTTCTTTACGGGGATCACACAGTCAATCTGCGACATCCTGAAAGCGCTACGTCATGAGGGTGTGAACTCCACGCTGTGATGGTGACTACAGTCGATAACCTTGGGGTCAGATCCCTGTCAAGGACAAACCTGCAAACATCTGTAACTGTGGCGAAGCCAACACAGTAGTCACGATGTTGTAACACGGTGTTCACATGGCCTGGGGCGGACCAAACTCAAACAAACAAATAATTATGCACTGCGTGGTGAAGCTCAAATGGTTTCTTTTAAAGCATTAAACTTAATATTTAATGAGGACTTAAAATCTTTGTCGATAGTAGTTGTACAAGTAATTGACTATTACACTAAGTTTGATGCATGTCTCAAGTAGACTAAGTGTTATTTTTTAGAAATGCTTCTACGCGAGAAGTAATAAATCTGTAACATATCTTTATTTAATAAAGATTTTGAATTCAAGGAGAATTCAAGGATATGCGTCGTATAGCTGGAATGTTGCTGAGTGCGGCGTTAAACAACAAACAGACAAAACGGTTATAGAGAAGATGAATGTTAGTATTGATGATAAAATATATACAATAATTAAGTTATTGTTACACAATGCTTCAAGGTGGGGTGTAATAAATCTGTAACATATCTTTATTTAATAACGATTTTGAATTCAAGTGAATTCAAAGATATGCGTCGTATAGCTGGAATGTTGCAGAGTGCGGTTATAGAAACAAACGGTTATAGAGAAGATGAAGGTAACTTTGTGGCACTTGCTGTTAGTATGGATGATAAAATATATACAATAATTAAGTTATTGTTACACAATGCTTCAAGACGAGGAGTAACATATCTGCTTTTTACATTTATTCTGCATGTTTTGGAAATAATTCTTAATCATTTTTGTATTTTTCTGATGTCATCGGCTGCATCTCCTTATTTCTGCTCACTTTGGCTTTCTATACTTATTTCCGTCTTGTATCTGCCATGTTTATATACCCATTGTTACCCGACAACACAGTTGTATTTATCATACTTAACAGCTGCTGGATGTATATTAAGCAGTTTGTGAAGGCAGGAACGCAGTTGGTCAATTTATCCGGTCACAAACAAAATTAGATTGTTTGCCAGCTGGATAGCCTGAAGTGTTTGGCTTATCTGTATCTTGTTTATATTGTTCACTTGTTTATTAAACGCTTCACGCTCGGCTGACGGTAATCCCGTTTCATTCCACTGCACAGGATCGGATCATGAAACTTTGATCAACTTGTTGATAGAGAAACCTGTTTGTGACGTCATGGTTCTGCGATCGATTGAGTATAAATATGACTGTATATTCATGTTATAACCATTCATCCAAGATGCGAGTGTTGCTGCAGCTAGCTATAGTATGTTTGTCCGTGGGGGTGGGGGAAAGTGCCTGTCCCCACCTAGAGGCTGGGCTGGAGAACTGGGGGGACACAACGTCCTGGACATCGGGGGTACTGCCTGTAGAAGATGACCAAGTTGTTATTCCATCAGGTAAACAGATTTTACATACATTACAGCAGTACATATGTCTATCTTTCTCAAACTCATGTCAAATATTTTGTCGCAGGTCGAATCCTTCACACCTTTCCATAACTAAAGTCAGTGTGATCCAGTGTACATATATCTCCTGATGGAAAGAGTGAGTGACTATGGTTTTACGCCGCTTTTAGCAATATTCCAGCAATATCACGGCGAGGGACGCCTGAAATGGGCTTCACACATTGTACCCTTGTCGGGAATCAAACCCGGGTCTTCGGCGTGACGAGCGAACGCTTTAACCACTAGGCTACCCGTCATCACGACACGGTGTGGCTTGGTGACTAGTTGATTCAAGGCCGGGATTGAGTGACACTGCATACACACCCTGTGTCTGATGTTGTCATGAAACATCTTCAAACATCTCAGCTTTGTACTTATTTATGACATAACATATAATCTACCACTTACTGTGAAAGATAATAATAGTACCTAGCCTAAAAGTTCTGTTTATTATTATGTATGTAAGATCTCTAGTCAAATTAATGACCGAGGCCTCACCACTTTCATGCGCAATGATCTAAACGCTCCCTATGGACGACTTTGTTCAATTTACGTCAAACGTGGACATCACTTTCCAAGAGGATGATTACTTTAAGGCAATATGTTACCATCAGACATAACATGCACTGCAAACATTCTCAGTGTGACGTGGCAATGGCAGTTGGAAACTCCCTTTTTAGTAATTCTATACCATTGCACTTGGGTAACGAGTATGACAAACCATTCACATAAATAGTGATATTAATTTGTAAATCATTTTCCATGGGACCTTATGACTTTGAACATTCCGCTGTAACTTCGTGGCACACACTATCTTAGTGATGCCTCAGTTACATCATCTAAAAAACAGTCAGCGAAAGTTTATCTGGTGCAACATTTTCCAATTAATAAATATCTTTTGTTTTACAGTTCACGTGTTAACAGAGAAAACTGATTGTTTAAACTATAACGATATCATTATTCAATCTGCTATCTCATTGCGGTGAATTAGATAACTTGCACGCAACTATAGTAATGTTTCAAGTCATTTTAGGGGCGGTGGGGGTAGTCTAGTAGTTAAAGCATTCGTTCGTCACGCCGAGGACTCCGGATCGATTTCCCACAAGGGTACAATGTGTGAAGCCCATTTCTGGTGCCCCCGGCCGTGATATTGCTGGAATGTTGCTAAATGCGCGTAAAACCATACTCACTCACTCACTCGCTCACTCACTCACTCACTCACTCACTCACTCAAAAAACTTATGAAAGTTTTGTCTTTTGTGTTGAATGTGTGTTTGTCTTATTTATTTTGACCATTGGGCATGTCAGGATACATACAGGGCGATATATCAAACCTCTTTTGTTTTACCGAAATGTATCGGGGGGAAAAGCGGCGTGCTTTGCACAAGTTAAATCACCCAGAGTTTTTTGTAAACAGTTATGCATTTGGTTCCAGGTAAGAAGCTCCTCCTGAACGTGTCCCCGCCCTGTCTGTCCTCCATCACCATCGAAGCAGGGGCAGCGTTAGTCTGGGGCGACGTGGACAACCTCAACGTCTGTGTCAGCTACATCCTCATCAGAGGCCGCCTCCAGATCGGCAGCGAGGACTGCAGGTTCACCAAGAAAACTCACATCAGACTTACAGGTCGGTTTTTTGCCGTAATAGTTGTTTATTATCTTTCAGGCATATGCTGTGAGGCACATTATACTTATAATCAACCCGTGAATCGATCGCGACCAGGGAACAAACCTTTTGCACAACGGTCGTTATCGTGTAGATTTTCGTCAGGTGTCTGCATGTTAAAACACACATCCAAGATTGTGAGAGCAATGTGTTTGCGACCTGTCTCTGATCGAGGAGACGTTTCTACTTTAGAGTTCTATGAACGTAGATAGGAAGAATTGTGTACATACCCTTCACACCAGTTTAACTCTATTTCTCGTGTAATGTTAGTAAACCCCTTGCTCTTATTTGTCAATGACAGTACAGACAAAGTACACAAGGTTCTAGTGAGCCACGGGAATACTAACAGGAGCTTTGTCCGCTAGTCATACAGCGTTTGCTGTTTGTGAAGCTTGGTACCTGTAAGCACATTTTGACAAGTTCTCGAACACCTGGACTCTCTTCTCATATGAGAGGATATGCCCAGGATTGTAACGTTGGAGAAGCGTCAGTGTGTTAGGGAAGTTAAGTCTTAGTCCGCCGGCTCTTATCTCGAGGATACAATCCCAAGCCCATCCAAAAGGATTTCCGCATGGTATAGATACCGACACATAAAGATCAAATATGTAAGGATATATAATATATAGCAAATGTCGAATATAAACATGACTGGTTTGCCCCCTAGCCTCCCCCCCCCCCCCCTCCACCCCATACAGAAGTAGAATCTCACGTTTTTTTAATTATCAAAGGTTGCTTCCTGTTACTAATTATCTCTATGTAACACAGCATGTCATTGCTCAAAGGCCATGTGGAATACAGCATGTCATTGTTATCCCTCCATATGGAATACAGCATGTCATTATTATCCCACCATATTGAATACAGCATGTCATTATTATCCCGCTTTCTAGAATACAGCATATGAATGTTATCCCGCCATATGGAATACAGCATGTCATTATTATCCCACCATAATGAATACATGCATGTCATTATTATCCCACCATAATGAATACAGCATGTCATTATTATCCCGCCTTCTGGAATACAGCATGTCATTGTTATCCCACCATATTGATTACAGCATGTCATTGTTATCCCTCCATATGAAATACAGCATATACTTGTTATCCCTCCATATTGAATACAGCATGTCATTGTTATCCCACCATACTGATTACAGCATGTCATTGTTATCCCACCATACTGATTACAGCATGTCATTGTTATCCCACCATATTGAATACAGCATGTCATTGTTATCCCACCATACTGATTACAGCATGTCATTGTTATCCCACCATATTGAATACAGCATGTCATTATTAACCCACCATATTGAATACAGCATGTCATTGTTATCCCACCATATTGAATACAACATGTCATTGTTATCCCTCCATATGGAATACATCATATAATTGTTATCCCACCATATTGAATACAGCATGTCATTGTTATCCCACCATACTGATTACAGCATGTCATTGTTATCCCACCATATTGAATACAGCATGTCATTGTTATCCCACCATACTGATTACAGCATGTCATTGTTATCCCACCATACTGATTACAGCATGTCATTGTTATCCCACCATATTGAATACAGCATGTCATTGTTATCCCACCATACTGATTACAGCATGTCATTGTTATCCCACCATATTGAATACAGCATGTCATTATTAACCCACCATATTGAATACAACATGTCATTGTTATCCCTCCATATGGAATACATCATATAATTGTTATCCCACCATATTGAATACAGCATGTCATTGTTATCCCACCATACTGGATACAGCATGTCATTGTTATCCACCATATTGAATACATCATGTCATTGTTATCCCTCGGTATTGAATACAGCATATAATTATTATCCCACCATACTGATTACAGCATGTCTTTGTTATCCCTCCATATTGAATACAGCATGTCATTATTATTCTGCTTTCTAGAATACAGCATATAATTGTTATCCCACCATATTGAATACAGCATGTCATTGTTATCCCACCATATTGAATACAGCATGTCATTATCATCCCACCATATTGAATACAACATGTCATTGTTATCCCTCCATATGGAATACAGCATGTCATTGCTATTCCACCATACTGAATACAGCATGTCATTGTTATCCCACCATACTGATTACAGCATGTCATTGTTATCCCACCATACTGATTACAGCATGTCATTGTTATCCCACCATATTGAATACAACATGTCATTGTTATCCCTCCATATGGAATACAGCATGTCATTGCTATTCCACCATACTGAATACAGCATGTCATTATTAACCCGCCTTCTGGAATACAGCATGTCATTGTTATCCCGCCATACATAGTGCCGATATCTACAACACAATAAGGCGGTCAATGCAAATGTATCGATGCATATCAATGGGAATGGATCGTGGGATGACTTCAAGAAAGAATTCTGAGATCTGCAACATTTCCCTTCCTCAGGCGAAAGTAACTCCACGCTGTCTGTTTCTGGCTTTGGGAGGAAGTTTATTGGCGTGGCTGCAGGAGGCACGATTGAGGTGCACGGAGAAGAGAAACCATCGTGGACGAAGTTGATCCAGACAGCTAAACCCGGCGCCTGTGACAGCCTCTTTGATTTCCAGGTGAGTTGGTGTTGTGTTCAGATACTTTCACACGGTGGTCACTGTTGAGATACCGATGACAGCCCCTTTAACTTACAGATGAGTCGATGTAGTGTTGAGATACCGGTGACAGCCCCTTTAACTTACAGGTGAGTCGATGTAGTGTTGAGATACCGGTGACAGCCCCTTTAACTTACAGGTGAGTCGATGTAGTGTTGAGATACCGGTGACAGCCCCTTTAACTTACAGGTGAGTCGATGTAGGGCTGAGATACCGATGGGAGCCCCTCCAACTTACAGGTGAGTCGATGTAGTGTTGAGATACCGGTGATGGCCCCTTTAACTTACAGTCGACTCAATGCAGTGTTGAGATACCGGTGACAGGCCCTTTAACTTACAGGTGAGTCGATGTAGTGCTGAGATACCGGTGACAGCCCCTTTAACTTACAGGTGAGTAGATTTAGTGCTAAGATACCCGTGACCGCCCTTTCAACTTACTTGTGAGTCGATGTTGTGCTGAGATACCCGTGACCGCCCTTTCAACTTACTTGTGAGTCGATGTTGTGCTGAGATAACCGTGACCACCCTTTCAACTTACTTGTGAGTCGATGTAGTGCTGAGATACCTGTGACCGCCCTTTCAACTTACTGGTGAGTCGATGTAGTGCTGAGATACCCGTGACCGCCCTTTCAACTTACTTGTGAGTCGATGTTGTGCTGAGATAACCGTGACCACCCTTTAAACTTACTTGTGAGTCGATGTAGTGCTGAGATACCCGTGACCGCCCTTTCAACTTACTTGTGAGTCGATGTAGTGCTGAGATACCCGTGACCGCCCTTTCAACTTACCTGTGAGTCGATGTAGTGCTGAGATACCCGTGACCGCCCTTTCAACTTACTTGTGAGGCGATGTAGAGCTGAGATACCCATGACAGCCCCCTTAGCTTACTGGTGAGTCGATGTAGTGCTTAGATACCCATGACAGCCCCCTTAGCTTACTGGTGAGTCGATGTAGTGCTGAGATACCTATGACAACCTCTTTAACTTACACGTGAGTTTTACGTTCCGTTCAGATACCTATGACAGCATATTTAACGTCAATCGATTTTGTGTTCCAATATCCAATACCGGTGACAGCCCCTTTAACTTACAGGTGAGTCGATGTAGTGCTGAGATACCCGTTTCACCGCCTTTACATTCCCCAAACAATACAGTTTTCAACAGTACCTAGTAATAAGGTTTTGAACAGACCCCATGGAAATACATTATCTGCAGTGGACCTTAATCTCGTTCACGATTGCAAAGTGTGTAGGATGTTGATTTGAGATTCCATTTATACCAATACCGTATCAGCAACAGATGGTTCACTCCGCTTTTGGCAGTCCCGGACATGCCTGCCAAATTGTTTCACGAAAAAGAATGCATAATATATCATTGACAGGAAGCACTTAACTCAATAATGATAACACTTGTTGCAACACAATGATCATAGATGTATGGGTCTATGGTTGGTATTATGGTATTGATATTACATGTACATTTCATTGAAAGTTTAATGCAGCCTCAGTTGAATTCCTTGAAGTATCTCTAGTGATTCGTCAAGACCTGTGTATGTCTCAGGTGGAATATAAAATTGGTAATATTTAAGAAAGAATAAAAAATATTTCCACTGTTACACATGGACATTGCTCTGTTGAGGTCATCGTGTATCGTGACGCTATCGCTGGCATTAATTCCAAAGATAACTACTATTCTTTATAATCATTCATCTTTTCATGTGATACTCATGTAACCTGATTGCACTTCAACACATTTGAAATAGTCATTGAAATATGAAGACCACTCTTACGGCGCAACGGCATATCTCCTTCTTAGTTCAGTAATGTTATCTTACAGAAAAGCGTGTTCCAGGCGGAGTCTGCCCGAGGCCTGTACGTGTCTGTGTTTAATGAGGACAGCTCTCTGTGGGACTTTGCCGTGTTCAGGACCGGGGAGGACATCGCTGACGAGGACCTCAAGTTCCAGGAATTTGTAGAAAGTCAGTTAATCAAGGATCATTATGATACGTTGTTGTTATAAGAGGTTGTTTAGAGCTGGGGGGGGGGGGGGGGGGGGGGGGGGGGTAGATGTAGATCTATACATAAAGATTCAGAGTGATAAAACACATTACTTAAAGCCTCTATGAGGAAGGGAATGACTTTAACTTTCCCTTCATGTCGAGCAATATTTCTGCGCTCTACCTTTGGTATCTACAATTTACAACATTTGAGGTGCAAATGAGGTTGCTCTTTCCACCAAGATTTGAAAGAGCGTCATACGACTTTTGCTCAGAAGTTGTTTGATCAAGGTTAAACCTAATGCCTCTGTAAAGCTTTTATAAAAAAATATTATGGTAGACATGTGGAGGACATTTCCAAATTTGACTCATCAGTGGCAAACATGATTCCCTATTTTATTCCTATTTCAACTTGTGCCCCATGTTCCCGTGTTTTATCAGGTGAACTTGTGACTTGTTTTTGCATGTGTTTGTGACGGGTGCCCCCGTGGTACAGGATACGCTTACCTTTTCGCAAACAACTGGTGTCGTCACTATTTGATGGTGATTCATGGACGCATGGCTATGATATAGTCGGAATTTCACCATCGACTCCGCTTTTGGCAGGGATTTTTTGTTATGTATATGGAAAGGATTTTGTCGATTTATACGACTTACATGTATTTACTGCTAGAACAAGTGATGTTTCCATATCAGACGTGATCCTAACTTGGTTTCGTTATCTATATTTATGACGAGTTGTCATGTTGTGATATGATTTCATAATACGAATTAGTTCTGCTTATTTTGCACTCACAGGTATTCCCCAAGACAAGATCCTGGCAGTCGCTCTTCAAGGTGAACTTGGTAGTGGGGACATGGCCGCTGTGTACGAAACACTGGAGACTGCTGGGGGTCTGACGTCATCAGCCATCAGGAACGTCACAGGCAGACAGGCTTACGCCTTTATCACAAGAACAGGTGATTCACAATTCATTGCTATTTCAGAAATGTTTGGAATACCGGATTACGAGTTACAAACACGCCATGTTTATCGCGTGGGCACATTAACATGTGCAGTGTGTGGTAAGTCTGACAGTGTTCCACAGTGATCCGAACGCGTGGATCAGTGCTCATGTTATCAACCACTGCTTTGTCTCGTTCAGATGATCTATATACTGCTGAGATATAGCTTGCATAATTCTGGGATAGTGCTGACATGTAGCTGGCATATTCCTATAATATAACTGAAATATAGCTGAGATATTGCTAGGATGTTGCTGAGATATAGCTGAGATATTCCTGGGATAAAGCTGGGATGTAGTTGATATATTGATTTGATATAGCTGACCAATAACTGGGATATAGCTGGGATATACCGGTAATATTGCTGGGATGCAGTCTTGGATATTGTTGGGATATTACTTGGATATTGCTAGATGTAAATGGGACGTTGCTTGGATATTGCTAGAAATTGCTGATATAGCTGGCATATTGCTGGGATATTGCTGGCTCTGGTGTAAAACACACTTACACTTACAAGGACTTGAAACACATACATGTTTATTCTTCGCCAGGCAATATTGGCACAACAGTCGAAAAATATGTTCCTAATCCCCGCGACAAGGACTTCGTAGAAACGGGCTACCTAGCCGTTGATTACAGTGGGTTCCAGTTCAGAGTCAACAGCAAGGTGTTCTCCAATCCGAAAATGAAGAGAGGTGTCAACTTTAAGGTCCTAACACACGAAGCTGCGTACCCTTGTCTCAAGCTCAACGCAGACGTTTCCAAGTGGAGTGCGGGGTAAATATTCTTCTCGTACATTTCCCGTGGCTCATTAAGCATCTTTTGTTTACCAAACATTTCAATTTCATTCAACACTTGTTCATATAATGACGGGGCAACGTGCATTCTATTTCTGTCTAAAAGCTGAGTAATAACATTGCTGGTGTATTGTCTAGGCGACAAGATCGTCATAGCATCCACCGACTTCGACTGGAGACAGGCTGAAGAAATGACCATCAAGAGTTGTCCTTCTTGTGCGGTCAACGAGATCTGTCTGACAGGTATGTAGAGCTGGGGGATTTGGGTTGCTGTCAATGTTTCCGTAGATCAACACGTTTCCTGTATTCAAAATCAACGAAAGACAATTACTTTCCTGAACATCTGTATAGAAATATGAACAGGATGTTATGTCCATACAATTATATGTTTTTTTATGTCCAAGTTTTATATCCACTAATTCTCCAACAGAGCCACTGAAATACATGCACTATGGGGAGGTAACTCTTGGTGTTGACGAGAGGGCGGAAGTGGGGCTGCTGAGTCGGAACATCCTCATAGAGGGCGTGATACCGGAAGACGGGTGCAGTGTCAACGAGCCGGAAGATCAGTACTTCTGTGACCTGTTTGGATTTGACACATTTGGAGGTCATATCAAGGTGAAAAAAACTTAAGTTAAATCATAAATCCTCCTTAGTAACGATATGAATAATGAAGTATGAGTATCGGACTGGATCCACAAATACTTAAGAATGTGCGTTGCCTTTACATGTGTGTCCACATTGAGTGAGACACCAGTTTGAGCAGTTGTCAGGGTAATGTGGAAGGGACGACCAAAAGAAACCCATGAGCAAGGATGTGGTGCTGAAAAACCAAGTGTTACAACAAGGACGAATCGGAGATTTAAATCCATGACCAGCATCACCAACTGCCACAAGTCATGTCATACCATACATGGTCACCCCAGGGTCCCTTGGTTCAGAGTCCATGTCCCCAATTTAACTATAGGTTAACGCTGTCTTACTGCTTCATGGTTAAATCTTCTGCTGCTTAACCAACACTTATGGAATATCACAACCTCAAAGAGTGACCTTCAGAAAATGTTGTGACCTTTATGCTATTATACTCATATGTAACCATGAACAGTATTTTGTGACGTCATATAACTCTTCGTTTTTTATTAAGGTTGTCAGAGGCTTCACAGCTGCTCACATCCAGGGCGTTGAACTCTACCACATGGGGCAGCAGCGATTTGTCGGTGAGTTGCAACAGGAGATTGGAAAATATGTTAGTTTTGAATTCGATGTTAACAGGATGTCTTAGCATAACTAAATTCTCTTCCTCAGGCACCTACCCACTCCACTTCCACATGTGCGACGACGTGGACGGCAACTGGTTCCGTCACAACTCCATCCACCACTCTCTGACGAGATGCGTCACTGTCCACGGCTCAGATGGAGCTGAGGTTAGTGAAGTGTTGAGCTATCTGTATTCACTGCGTCTGCTGATCTTGTCTTCTGGAAAACATTAGGTTTCTCCCCTAACACCGAAGTGTACTCATTTATGACGGTGTGGCAGAATGCTCTATGACACTGACTCAGGCTATTCTGGAACATGACAGTGAAAGGAAGATTGATAAGATTACTTTGATATTTACCAAATTTCACTTTCATTTGTGTCAAGTACCACAGTGATAATTATATAATAACTCTTACAGTTGCACTGACCTTGAGTTGATTCAAACGTAAGACACCTTGGTCTAATCATTATGCCGGTTAATCCCAACTATCCGTTATGAGGAGTTTGTATCTCATTTATAAGTTTAGCGTATTTTCTTCTGACAGATATACATTCATATAGAAACACGTTTACACCATGTGTCTAACTTTATTGTAACACCAGGTGTCTCAAAAAACGGGGGCAGGACAATTGCCACCCAACAACTGCCACCCAGACAAATGCCAACCGGGTAATTGCAACCTTGGACAATTGCCACTAGGACTATTACCATCCATCAAAACAATTTCAACATGTTTATGATTCCTTTATTCGGTTAATTATACCAAAAAACCTTAACAATGGAGGTCAAATATTCCAGTAAAACTTCAACTGTCACAAGTACAACAGATATACTAATATGGTCTTACACACCAACGTTACAGATGGCTAATTCATAATCGAGCATGAGAGTCTCGGGGACACAATCACGGAGTTGTTTCATTTGATAGAACAATTCTCTCTTGCTGGGCTTCTTGCTTGTTTGTCATCAGAACACAGGGGTTAAGGCAGGAGGTGGTGAATAGTCGGTAGTAGAGATAGTGGATAGTCTTGAATGTGCCATCCGCAAACCAGTGGGGTCACCTCGCCAAGAGATCATTAATATAAACAAAATAATTTTGATTGGAAAAGTCCTACTAGTTAGCAGTTTACTGGATGGAAGTTGGTTGCAGGTGGCAATTGTCTGGGTGGCAATTGTCCTCTGTGCCAACTGTCCGGGTGCGTGGCGGCAATTGTCTGGGTGGCAATTGTACTCTGTGCCAACTGTCCAGGTGGGTGGCGGCAATTGTCTGGGTGGCAATTGTCCTAGACCCATCAGAACGTATTCGCACTACATGTCGTACCATGTGGTGTCTCCAAGAGAGTCAGGTTTTAACTTTCTTAATACCAGGTGTCTCACAATGTGTGCTACCTCCACCGCGGGCACGGCTTCTTCCTGGAGGACAGCGCGGAGCAGAGGAACGTCTTCGACAGCAACCTGTGTATCGGCACCATGCATGGCACCCACATCATGTCCGACATGAAGAAGGAATGGTGCAATTCTACCATGAAGGAATTCTGCGAGTAAGAATAACCCCCCACGCCTTGATAGTTCAAGTGCAATCAATTGCAATATACTAGTACATTTATAACTGCCACATTGTCTTTGTTGTTTATATTTTGCGGAAAGGAGACAATGATATCATTTCCAGCATTTTGCCAATCATAGAATTATTGCGAGGTAAACTGATACACTGACTGTGTTCCCAGTGCTCTCTCCTCCTACTGGATCACACACCCCAACAACACCTTCATCAACAACGTGGCCGCCGGCTCAGATGTAAGTGGACAAGCGTTACTATAATTACAGAATCAATGAAACGTCATGTTTATGTCAACTTCTATGTTTCTGGGCTGTTCAAATCATCTCTATACGGTTTGATTGTTAGTTCTGTGTGAGGGAGTCGGCTCCATGAGGGTGGAGACCTCGATTTAACGCAGGTCGTTAACCTTCAGTACATTTCCGCTGTCAGAGCATGAATCAGCACGAGTCTGAGGATCGAAACCACGACCGGCAAATGTCTGCCCGGACACGGGATGTTATTCTTCAGTCAGTTGCAGTGCCTTCGAGTACTGGAACAACGATTTAGTAGTCATTACTTTGTCTCATGACTTATTAATTTCAACTTCTTTCTTTTGTTAATGCGACGTCTTAGTACAGTTTGGAGCAAGTAAAGGATAAAAAAAAAGTTGAAATCTATATAGTCAATAAGGTCTTGATTGATACTACAGATTCGAAAATGTCACTTGTCACCTTGTGGTTATGCTCACATCGGATTTTTGTCGACTTGCATCCATTTCTAGAAAGCCGCGCCCAAGATGTTTGAATCACACACTCAGTGATACAGATAATATAACTTTTTGATTTCCAGAATGTAGGATTCTGGATACTAGCATCTAAATTCCCCCTTGGTCCCTCCCGACAACGCCAGGCAGAGAGAGGGCTAGTGCCCATGTTGCATGCCATGCAGACAAAGGTCAAGGAATTCAGAAACAACACGGCTCACTCTAACGCCCAGGTTAGTGGCACCTCTACATAGTGTACCGTGGGAGAGTGCTATACTAGTATTTATTACTAACAAGTGTGTTAATCTGTTGAATATGACTTATGCTAGCGAATGCGTTTATATGGCCTAAGTGTCGTGCTGTGTATACTACATGTTACATGCACTTGAATGTGGCGCATATTACATGTAACAAGTACCCAATAATGTTACATGTAGTCAGACATGGATCCGATTAAGGGGCGGAACTTAGTCAACTGGGCCACCCGTGCCGCCTGTCATGACTAGATAGGGCTAAAACTATATGCACACCTTGTTAAAGGTGTCGTTGCCATTGGAAGAGAAACGAATATCAATGTGTTTATAGAACTGGGCGTTTCTTAAGGTTTTATAATGTGAAGAACGTGTATATTCAAAATGCACTAAATGTTTAAGACTGCTAAGGGGTTAACTATGATATGCTGTTTAGTTCAATTGATTGACAAGTTGCCACCCCACGGAAACTGTAAAATTATTTTATATGGCGTGGTAATAACCTGACATGCCATCTGTTCAACAGAGATCACTACGAATCGATCACCGTATTTCTCACGGAGAGAAAAAAGACGGTGTTTTTGTCCCCGAGAATGGAGTATTCGGTGCCACAATATCACACACGCCAAGGGATCCCCCAACAGCGACCAAAGGATCACTTGACAAATCCTATCTCTTTGGGTGAGAGTTATTGCCTTCTTAGTCAACCGTTATGCGCGTGGTTGTGAATGGCATGATATTTCCCTTAATGTTTTCAGTATAACATGCCAACACAGTCATTACACATCTTTGAAGACCTCCTGTTGAATAAAGGAAAGTAATATGCAAAATGCATCATGTTATCCAGATGGAATTCATCTCCATATTAACACTATATGTATATATAGTTCACATAAATAATAGTTATATGATATCGTGGATAAATGATTTGAGAAAAGAATGACCGATGCTTAATAATAATCGCAAATGTATTCAGCTAGTTTAAATAATGACATATTATTTTGTCTGTTTCTACAGGTTCACAGCATACAAAAACAACGGCCTGAATGTCTGGACGAAAGCTGGAATCGTCATCATGAGTAACTTCACGTAAGTATGAACACAACTGACTCCTTGATCAGAGTGAGTGAGTATGGTTTTACGCCGCTTTTAGCAATATTCCAGCAATATCACGGCGGGGGACACCAGAAATGGGCTTCACACATTGTACCCATGTCGGGAATCGAACCCGGGTCTTCGGCGTGACGAGCGGACGCTTTAACCACTAGGCTACCCGACCGCCCCCTCCTTGATTAGAATACCCATCACAATATATAGAGAATTTAGTAATCTGCATTGAATACGTATACATATCATACAAGTTTAAGCTTCCTTGTCGATTTGAAGGAACATTCTTTCCATTTTTATGACAGGCTAAACAACAGGCTATGTGTGTTTTGAGCAATCACATTTCAGTCAAAATTAACACTATTTTAATATTTGTCTCATTGTTTCGTCATACATCAGAGCCTGATAAACAGGCAACAGTCGTGTTCTTTATGTTGGAAATCGTGTCCAAAAGGATATCCACATGACGTCAACATGACGTCAACTGTGATGTCATGACACATAACGTCAACTAGGATATCTGTTTTACGTGAACAAAGATATCTGCTTTACGTCAAAAAGGATATGTGCTTTACATTTACAAGGATATCTGCTTTACAGTTCAAGGATACCTGCTTTACATTAACAAGGGTATCTGCTTTACAGTACAAGGATACCTGTTTTACACTAGCAAGGATATCTGCCTTGCATTAACAAGGATACCTGACTTGCATTAACAAGGATATCTGCTTTACATTAACAAGGATATCTGCTTTGCATTAACAAGGATATCTGCTTTGCATTAACAAGGATATCTGCTTTATGTTAAGAAGATAATCACCTCTACATTAACAAAGATATCTGCTTTATGTTGACAAGGATATCTGCTTTATGTTAAGAAGATAATCACCTCCTCATGAACAAGGATATCTGCTTTACATTAACAAGGATATCTGCTTAACATAAACAAGGATATCTGCTTTGCATTAACAAGGATATCTGCTTTGCATTAACAAGGATATATGCTTGACATTAACAATGATATCTGCTGTACATTAACAAGGATATCTGCTTTGCATTAACAAGGATATCTGCTTTACATTAACAAGGATATCTGTTTTATGTTAACAAGGATATCTGCTTTATGTTAACAAGGAAGAAGAGGATGTCTATACAATTAGAGTCTTCAGCATTTCAGTTGCATTATCTTTCACACCTTTAACGGTCTTTGTGTTTAGTGCATGTTCACATATATTTCCACAGCCTGGCAGATGCTACGAGAGGCATCACTATGGCTGCAGGGACGTTTGAGACATACGCTGAGATAACCAACTCCCTGTTTGTTGGGGAGACGGACAACCTGGGACTGCCACAGGAACCCTTTGGGCGGTCAAGATCAGGAGCCGCGTATGTCATCGTCATTTTTTGCAGTCCAGGATTTATGTATATTTATATTCTCTATACGCCGGTTATATTTTGCTTGCTCCAAGCTTGAAAAAAATAATAACAAGAATCCCTCGATATCAGTCATCGTGTGTTAAGAATTAAGATTTCATTTATGGGCAATTTTGGAATGACCCCCTGTTGACGAAAGTCAGAAAGATCAACAACACTCTTTTTATAAAAGCTTGTTCTTCTCCAGCGATGAACCTCTCCAAGGGGTGTTGTTCTACCAGGGCCCAGGACACGTGACTAATACCTTCTTTGACAAGTATGAGACGATTACATCAGATCAGATCACCAGATACGCGGGGGCCATCAGTGTGAAGCGCAGCAACCCCTACCCCCCTAAAGCCAGCAGCCATGTTGAGGGGATCAAGTTCGGTTTCTGCGATGTGGTATGTATTTGTCATGTGTTACCTGTCTATCAAGGCCCAGTCCAAAATTAAACCATTTTCACCAGATTGTACAACGAAACAGATGACGAGCATCATTGCTCATGTACGACGTCTATCTGCGTCGTTGTGTACTGACGTAAAGATCCAGTGTTGTCTTGTTTGCAATACTGTGATGTGAATCGTGCAGTAAAATAGTACTGTGTATTAAATTGTATTAATGAACTATCCATCATTCAGACTGAGGGCAACTGGGCCTTTAAGGGTGATCCATCTGTCCCCACCCTTAAGAACAGAGACGGCAACAGACAGATCACCTTCAGGGACATCGACGGCAGCGTGTCGGGGATGGCAGGGACCCAGTTCGTGCCGAACACACGTTTCCACACCACCAACCAGTGTGACTACAGACCTGTGTCTAACTTTGCTGTGTGCCCTCATGACTACGCTAAGGTAGGAATGAAGTACTTGGTGAAAGATATTGAAAGATTCACTCACTCACTCGTTATTGTTTACCTTCCAATTGTATACCTGAACAGCAACATAAAGCATTCTAATGTTAGGACCATAGTGAAGGTGGGGGGTGGGGTAGCCTAGTGGTTAAAGCGTTCGCTTTTCACGCAGCAGGCCCGGGTTCGATTGTGAAGCCCATGTCTGGTGTCCCCCGTTGTACTTTTGCTGGAATGTTGCTAAAAGCGGAGTAAAACCATACTCATTCACCCTTAGAGATGGTAACAGGTGTGCCGCTAACGATCAGTTACCGTGTATCCCTTAACGTGTCTACAGGTCTGGTGTGGGTGTGTCGGGTTGGCTGGGTTTAATTTATATTTCAAAGTGACCTTATATTTTCATTATTATATCTGTAATGATTTCTTTAAAACTGTCCCACATGTTTATTCTTTCCCAAACAATCGATAATGAGCACTTACACATGACCACAACATCGTCATTGGGTTGACTCATAAATTTTCATTTGAAATCACTCATCGAAATTATTGCGTACCTTGAAAGTATATTGGTTACATGTCGGGTACGGGTTGGGCATACCATTATTATACCAGGAGTTACTTTGGTGATGATACTGTATTATTGCTGACTTCAGAGATATATGTTATTCCATGTGACGGCGTGTCTATATCAGTGAAGGTTGATACTGTTGAGTGCAACCGACTTTCATCGCTTTTCTGATTGCAAAGTCTCCAAATACTTTACTCACATTCCAGGCTGTCTTTAAGGGAGACGGAGCTCTTAAAACATTGGAGGAGAACTACCCAATGTACATGCGCCGGGACGACAGACCTGATGATCCCTTTGCCTTGCAAGGTATCTTTTATATCTATCCAGGGATGTTTCGCATGTACATGTTTCCTTATGTCATGTCTCAGACGTCGATGACGTGCTTTACTTCAACGCATAATAAAAAAATTGGCATATTTAAATGTTTTAATGTTGTGAGCAGTAATATGCTTCACGTTGTCGATAGTTGGGATCAAATAAAATCATCAACTTTTCCATTCGGTTTTATCAAACTACATCCAGAACAGACACATAAGTATCCGAGATATATCCTTCGCCTGATGGATATAGGAGGTACATGTATGGAGCTTCGTAATCATGTCAAATAACGCACGGATCGGCTCTTCAATGGTGTTTGTGTGAAAAGCAAGTTTTGTCCTTTCTTACAGGCACCAAGGGAAATATATACCTGGTAATCAAGAAGAAATCCTACACGGTGTATTTCAACGGTACAGCTCCGACGAAGCTAACGGTATCTGCAGAAAATCTGGAAAGGTAAGTTCTTTATACAAGTGAACGATGTCGTTAATGCTAGTGTAGCGTGTGCAGCGGGCAAGTGTATGTCCTGTGTCATACCCAGTTCATTGTGTCGTTATGCAGCTATTCGTAATATGCATATTGGTTAATCTAGTCAGTGTTATCCCTCAGCAAAGCATCGGCTCAGATTGCACACACTTCCATTTGTTTGTCTATCTTTGTGTTAGCTTCAACATCTCCTTTCATATGTGGGATGATAGCAGACGTAATGATCAGCTACAAAAGACATAACATAACGGTCAGAAATTATGACAGCATAGTACACTTCATAAAACCGATTTTATATCCCTGCGTGTGAGTGTGTGCAAATATGTCTATGCCAGTAACTCCACGTTTCAGTAATAACAAAATGTATCTATTGCTGCTTCAGTGGGGACTATGTCAGACTCGGCCTGTGTTACCCGAAAGACGTGACAAGCTTCAGCTTCTCCAGTGGACTTCCCAGGATAGGGTCAGCTACTCCGGCAATCAGCGTCAGTAGCATCAGCGACCTGGACCGCGACACCACGGGGAGGGCCTACTTCTGGGACAAGTCCACAGGGTGGGTATAGGTACAGCAGAGTATGGAAGGGCCAAGACATAGTGGTGTTTACAGGGTGGGTATAGGTAGAGCAGAGTATGGAAGGGCCAAGTCATAGTGGTGTTTACAGGGTGGGTATAGGTACAGCAGAGTATGGAAGGGCCAAGTCATAGTGGTGTTTACAGGGTGGGTATAGGTACAGCAGAGTATGGAAGGGCCAAGACATAGTGGTGTTTACAGGGTGGGTATAGGTACAGCAGAGTATGGAAGGGCCAAGTCATAGTGGTGTTTACAGGGTGGGTATAGGTACAGCAGAGTATGGAAGGGCCAAGTCATAGTGGTGTTTACAGGGTGGGTATAGGTACAGCAGAGTATGGAAGGGCCAAGACATAGTGGTGTTTACAGGGTGGGTATAGGTACAGCAGAGTATGGAAGGGCCAAGTCATAGTGGTGTTTACAGGGTGGGTATAGGTAGAGCAGAGTATGGAAGGGCCAAGACATAGTGGTGTTTACAGGGTGGGTATAGGTACAGCAGAGTATGGAAGGGCCAAGACATAGTGGTGTTTACAGGGGGGGGGGGGGGTATAGGTACAGCAGAGTATGGAAGGGCCAAGACATAGTGGTGTTTACAGGGTGGCTATAGGTGCTGCAGAGGATGGAAGGGCCAAGACATAGTGGTGTTTACAGGGTGGGTATAGGTGCTGCAGAGTATGGAAGGGCCAAGACATAGTGGTGTTTACAGGGTGGGTATAGGTACAACAGAGTATGGAAGGGCCAAGACATAGTGGTGTTTACAGGGTGGGTATAGGTACAGCAGAGTATGGAAGGGCCAAGTCATAGTGGTGTTTACAGGGTGGGTATAGGTACAGCAGAGTATGGAAGGGCCAAGACATAGTGGTGTTTACAGGGTGGGTATAGGTACAGCAGAGTATGGAAGGGCCAAGTCATAGTGGTGTTTACAGGGTGGGTATAGGTACAGCAGAGTATGGAAGGGCCAAGTCATAGTGGTGTTTACAGGGTGGGTATAGGTACAGCAGAGTATGGAAAGGCCAAGACATAGTGGTGTTTACAGGGTGGGTATAGGTACAGCAGAGTATGGAAGGGCCAAGACATAGTGGTGTTTACAGGGTGGGTATAGGTACAGCAGAGTATGGAAGGGCCAAGTCATAGTGGTGTTTACAGGGTGGGTATAGGTACAGCAGTGTATGGAAGGGCCAAGTCATAGTGGTGTTTCCAGGGTGGGTATAGGTACAGCAGAGTATGGAAGGGCCAAGACATAGTGGTGTTTACAGGGTGGGTATAGGTACAGCAGAGTATGGAAGGGCCAAGACATAGTGGTGTTTACAGGGTGGGTATAGGTACAGCAGAGTATGGAAGGGCCAAGACATAGTGTTGTTTACAGGGTGGGTATAGGTACAGCAGAGTATGGAAGGGCCAAGACATAGTGGTGTTTACAGGGTGGGTATAGGTACAGCAGAGTATGGAAGGGCCAAGTCATAGTGGTGTTTACAGGGTGGGTATAGGTGCTGCAGAGGATGGAAGGGCCAAGACATAGTGGTGTTTACAGGGTGGGTATAGGTACAGCAGAGTATGGAAGGGCCAAGACATAGTGGTGTTTACAGGGTGGGTATAGGTAGAGCTGAGTATAGAAGGGCCAAGACATAGTGGTGTTTACAGGGTGGGTATAGGTACAGCAGAGTATGGAAGGGCCAAGACATAGTGGTGTTTACAGGGTGGGTATAGGTACAGCAGAGTATGGAAGGGCCAAGACATAGTGGTGTTTACAGGGTGGGTATAGGTACAGCAGAGTATGGAAGGGCCAAGTCATAGTGGTGTTTACAGGGTGGGTATAGGTGCTGCAGAGGATGGAAGGGCCAAGACATAGTGGTGTTTACAGGGTGGGTATAGGTACAGCAGAGTATGGAAGGGTCAAGACATAGTGGTGTTTACAGGGTGGGTATAGGTACAGCAGAGTAAGGAAGGGTCCAGTCTCAGCGAGGAGAAGGTGTTTACAGGGAGGGTAAAGGTGCTGCAGAGTAAGGAAGGGTCCAGTCTCAGCGAGGGGAAGGGGTTCACATGGAGGATATAGGTGCTGCAGAGTAAGGAAGGGTTCAGTCTCAGCGAGGAGAAGGTGTTTACAGGGAGGGTAAAGGTGCTGCAGAGTAAGGAAGGGTCCAGTCTCAGCGAGGAGAAGGTGTTTACAGGGAGGGTAAAGGTGCTGCAGAGTAAGGAATGGTCCAGTCTCAGCGAGGAGAAGGTGTTTACAGGGAGGGTAAAGGTGCTGCAGAGTAAGGAAGGGTCCAGTCTCACTGAGGAGAAGGGGTTCACATGGAGGGTATAGGTGCTGCAGAGTAAGGAAGGGTCCAGTCTCACTGAGGAGAAGGTGTTTACAGGGAGGGTAAAGGTGCTGCAGAGTAAGGAAGGGTCCAGTCTCAGCGAGGAGAAGGTGTTTACAGGGAGGGTAAAGGTGCTGCAGAGTAAGGAAGGGTCCAGTCTCAGCGAGGAGAAGGTGTTTACAGGGAGGGTAAAGGTGCTGCAGAGTAAGGAAGGGTCCAGTCTCACTGAGGAGAAGGGGTTCACATGGAGGGTATAGGTACAGCAGAGTATGGAAGGGCCAAGACATAGTGGTGTTTACAGGGTGGGTATAGGTACAGCAGAGTATGGAAGGGCCAAGACATAGTGGTGTTTACAGGGTGGGTATAGGTACAGCAGAGTATGGAAGGGCCAAGTCATAGTGGTGTTTACAGGGTGGGTATAGGTACAGCAGAGTATGGAAGGGCCAAGACATAGTGGTGTTTACAGGGTGGGTATAGGTACAGCAGAGTATGGAAGGGCCAAGTCATAGTGGTGTTTACAGGGTGGGTATAGGTACAGCAGAGTATGGAAGGGCCAAGTCATAGTGGTGTTTACAGGGTGGGTATAGGTACAGCAGAGTATGGAAGGGCCAAGACATAGTGGTGTTTACAGGGTGGGTATAGGTACAGCAGAGTATGGAAGGGCCAAGACATAGTGGTGTTTACAGGGTGGGTAAAGGTGCTGCAGAGTATGGAAGGGCCAAGTCATAGTGGTGTTTACAGGGTGGGTATAGGTACAGCAGTGTATGGAAGGGCCAAGTCATAGTGGTGTTTCCAGGGTGGGTATAGGTACAGCAGAGTATGGAAGGGCCAAGACATAGTGGTGTTTACAGGGTGGGTATAGGTACAGCAGAGTATGGAAGGGCCAAGACATAGTGGTGTTTACAGGGTGGGTATAGGTACAGCAGAGTATGGAAGGGCCAAGACATAGTGTTGTTTACAGGGTGGGTATAGGTACAGCAGAGTATGGAAGGGCCAAGACATAGTGGTGTTTACAGGGTGGGTATAGGTACAGCAGAGTATGGAAGGGCCAAGTCATAGTGGTGTTTACAGGGTGGGTATAGGTGCTGCAGAGGATGGAAGGGCCAAGACATAGTGGTGTTTACAGGGTGGGTATAGGTACAGCAGAGTATGGAAGGGCCAAGACATAGTGGTGTTTACAGGGTGGGTATAGGTAGAGCTGAGTATAGAAGGGCCAAGACATAGTGGTGTTTACAGGGTGGGTATAGGTACAGCAGAGTATGGAAGGGCCAAGACATAGTGGTGTTTACAGGGTGGGTATAGGTACAGCAGAGTATGGAAGGGCCAAGATATAGTGGTGTTTACAGGGTGGGTATAGGTACAGCAGAGTATGGAAGGGCCAAGTCATAGTGGTGTTTACAGGGTGGGTATAGGTGCTGCAGAGGATGGAAGGGCCAAGACATAGTGGTGTTTACAGGGTGGGTATAGGTACAGCAGAGTATGGAAGGGTCAAGACATAGTGGTGTTTACAGGGTGGGTATAGGTACAGCAGAGTAAGGAAGGGTCCAGTCTCAGCGAGGAGAAGGTGTTTACAGGGAGGGTAAAGGTGCTGCAGAGTAAGGAAGGGTCCAGTCTCAGCGAGGGGAAGGGGTTCACATGGAGGATATAGGTGCTGCAGAGTAAGGAAGGGTTCAGTCTCAGCGAGGAGAAGGTGTTTACAGGGAGGGTAAAGGTGCTGCAGAGTAAGGAAGGGTCCAGTCTCAGCGAGGAGAAGGTGTTTACAGGGAGGGTAAAGGTGCTGCAGAGTAAGGAATGGTCCAGTCTCAGCGAGGAGAAGGTGTTTACAGGGAGGGTAAAGGTGCTGCAGAGTAAGGAAGGGTTCCAGTCTCACTGAGGAGAAGGGGTTCACATGGAGGGTATAGGTGCTGCAGAGTAAGGAAGGGTCCAGTCTCACTGAGGAGAAGGTGTTTACAGGGAGGGTAAAGGTGCTGCAGAGTAAGGAAGGGTCCAGTCTCAGCGAGGAGAAGGTGTTTACAGGGAGGGTAAAGGTGCTGCAGAGTAAGGAAGGGTCCAGTCTCAGCGAGGAGAAGGTGTTTACAGGGAGGGTAAAGGTGCTGCAGAGTAAGGAAGGGTCCAGTCTCACTGAGGAGAAGGGGTTCACATGGAGGGTATAGGTGCTGCAGAGTAAGGAAGGGTCCAGTCTCACTGAGGAGAAGGTGTTTACAGGGAGGGTAATGGTGCTGCACAGTATATCCAGTTTCCCCGAGGAGAAGGTTCGGTGTCTTGCATTCACTCTGGAATCCCAATATATTTCAGTTACCTTCTCATGCTTTACAGGTTGTTATTCATCAAGATATACTCCAGTGTTGATCGCGTTGATGGCGAGAAATGTCCAGGGTACCGATGCCCGTCACTTACCATCACCAGAACAGGTGGCAGCGATGACCTCGTCGACTGTTACAACGACGCATACGATGGAACCTACAACTTAGCTGAAGATGTAAGTTTTACTGCCTTAGAAAACGCAAAAAAATACTTTACCTTCAAAGAAGAGGTTTTCGTGTATAAGTTCAAACATAACTATCCACATCAAATATTTCAGGATGCAGTGAACATACCCACGGCTAAGCCTTGTACCAAGACAACATCAGAGGTGAGTTGACATACCCCGCCCCACCCCCTCACTCACATCACATGCTGCTAGGTCTTCTGCACACCCAGTTGCTCATGAAACTAAATGCGTTAACTGAGTGATTTGGTGTACTGGGAATTGTTTGTTCATATAATAACGTGTCATCATTTGTGTGAAAATTACTCAATGTCATACAAGTCGTTGGTTAAACTCAAGAGCACGAGGTATTAACACAGTATGAAACATGGTCCACACCGATACATATCTGAGTTGTGTGTAACAAGGCCGCGAATTATATATCACTCGAGCTTCTACTTCTTGTCAAGTTGACTGTCAACAATTCAAGCAAACAGTGCCAAACATAACAGATTTTTCTTCTAGCAGTATCCTTCAAGTATCAGCCCTACCTTTTTCCATCAATGTACATAGGTGCATAAACTTCATACCTACCTGATATGAGCCATGTCAATTTACATGTCTTGACTACCAGTTGTCGGACTTGTGAAAGCCACGGTACCTGAATGGGTTAGATGACTGACTTTGTGAGTTGACGATTAGGTGCCTCACTCTGACTGTGGGTTCGAATCCCGGATCGGACTCAACCCTAAAACGTACTAGAAACTGTACTTTACTTAGACAGTGTTATCCCAAATATATCAGTTATTATACCTGATTCAGACACTTCACTGAGGAGGAGGAACTTAAGCTCGACATGATGCTAGTATTATTGCACTCAGTGCCATGAACTGCAGCCCTACCTGATTTTATTAATATTCTCATCCAGGGATTTGGTGCCGAGGTGGAGGCGAATTTCTTCAGTGCTACAGCTTCTACTCCTGTGTGTCCCTCTGACCCTGTACATCAAGGTTAGTACTCTACTCCATGTGTCCCTCTGACCCTGTACATCAAGGTTAGTACTCTACTCCATGTGTCCTTCTAGCCCTGTACATCAAGGTTAGTACTCTACTCCATGTGTCCTTCTGGCCCTCTACATCAAGGTTAGTACTCTACTCCATGTGTCCTTCTAGCCCTCTACATCAAGGTTAGTACTCTACTCCATGTGTCCTTCTGACCCTGTACATCAAGGTTAGTACTCTACTCCATGTGTCCTTCTGGCCCTGTACATCAAGGTTAGTACTCTACTCCATGTGTCCTTCTAGCCCTGTACATCAAGGTTAGTACTCTACTCCATGTGTCCTTCTGACCCTGTACATCAAGGTTAGTACTCTAATCCATGTGTCCTTCTGACCCTGTACATCAAGGTTAGTACTCTACTCCATGTGTCCTTCTGGCCCTCTACATCAAGGTAAGTACACTATTCCAGTGTGTCCATCTGATGTATAGCAGTGCTGATTAAGATCTCCCCTTTTTTGGTAGCCAGCCATATTCACGACCAGGAAGCCCTTTTCCCATGCGTTGCGACTGAACCTTTCTCATTGTGACCATAGGTCGATCAACACCCGAAATGAAAGGTTGCTACAAAGACAGCTTCAACTTCAGAGATGTCCCCCATTACTTCATTAAGCTGACGATGTCCATGACTGTCAGCTCCTGTGTAGAAAGGTAGGTGGACAACATGTGGTGTTAATTCACGGATACTTATAACATGAAATTGACAGGCCAAGTTTCAAGTGATTGTAAATTTGTTTTCAAGAAAGAAACAAGTAAAGAAATATTGTTCTATCTTGATGTGTTATTCAGATGCTACTACCGGGGCTATGTGTACGCTGCTCTACAGAACGGTAACGAATGCCGATGTGGGAATATGTACGGAGGCTTTGGAAACAGCACCATGTGCTCCAAGTCCTGTTCTGGCGACAACACCGTCAACTGTGGAGGTTCCCTGGCTAACGCTGTCTACACCACCGGCAACGGTATGCGTCTATGACTGATAACACAATAGGTAACATCATCAAGCAGCGTTAAATAAATGCGTCTGGGTTGTACCGAATGAACGAAACCCTACCTTGCGTATTACTTTGGTAATGCCAACTGTGACCTCCATAAAGTAAAACTGATGAAGACAAGATAAATAGTAATGATCTGATTATTGTTTCAGCTGCACTTTCGGCAATGGCCAAGTGTAGGACAACAGGCGCAGTGATTGACGGGAAGTGTTATTACCTCACTTCCGGTACCTATTCGTATGTTGAAGCTCAGGCACAGTGCGTCAAACTTGGCGGGAACTTGGCCACCATCAACTCACAAAGTGTACAGGTAATTCAGATATAGAGGGAGTAAAGACGACGTGACTACATGAAATTGTTTAATATATTGATAACAACTTCTATATTCTTTGTAGTGACGTTTCAGGGTTACTTCTGCCCCCTTCATCAGACATCATAAAAAAGTGTCATGTATTCATTTTCCTCCAACCGCCATGCTGGTGATGTAGATAATGATCACTTTCAGTCTGAAGTGGAACGCTACATGAGACCCTTCAAGACTGACGCCTGGTTTGGTCTGAACGACGTTGCCAGGGATGGCACCTACGTCTTCATCGATGGTACACCACTTGGCAGTTACAACAATGTTATGCCTGGTCAGGGCATGTCATCAAAAGAAGATTACGGAGGTTGGTACATTATGAATTCTTCTAGATGGTAAGTTCTAAATATTTCGAATTATAATGAATTGAAGAACTGTCCATTGCTGTGTGTTGAGCATGTGTGTGTTTCAACCAATACCCTGCAACTCATCGAAAGTAGTTACGGAGGATAAAATTGTATCATGTACTTAGAATATGTTGTGCGCCGTCAAGGAGATTACATTGTTTTGGGTATTATATTTACAGTTATACGAGCAAAAAGCCTTTACGGCTGGGATGACAGTGGAACAGGAGGGAGTCACCGAGCATTGTGTCAGCTACCCCTCAGTGGAAGCCCTCCTTCACCAGGTACGTGTTGTGTCAGTGCAAGCCCTCCTTCGCCAGGTACGTGTTGTGACAGCTACCACTCAGTGGAAGCCCTCCTTCACCAGGTACATGTTGTGTCAGCTACCCCTCAGTGGAAGCCCTCCTTCACCAGGTACGTGTTGTGTCAGTGCAAGCCCTCCTTCGCCAGGTACATGTTGTGTCAGCTACCCCTCAGTGGAAGCCCTCCTTCACCAGGTACGTGTTGTGTCAGTGCAAGCCCTCCTTCACCAGGTACGTGTTGTGTCAGTGCAAGCCCTCCTTCACCAGGTACGTGTTGTGTCAGTGCAAGCCCTCCTTCACCAGGTACGTGTTGTCTCAGCTACCACTCAGTGCAAGCCCCCCTTCACCAGGTACATGTTGTCTCAGCTACCCCTCAGTGCAAGCCCTCCTTCACCAGGTACGTGTTGTGTCAGCTACCACTCAGTGGAAGCCCCCCTTCACCAGGTACGTGCTGGGTCAGCTACCACTCAGTGGAAGCCCCCCTTCACCAGGTACGTGCTGGGTCAGCTACCGCTCAGTGGAAGCCCTCCTTCACCAGGTACGTGTTGTGACAGCTACCGCTCAGTGGAAGCCCTCCTTCACCAGGTACGTGTTGTGTCAGCTACCACTCAGTGGAAGCCCTCCTTCACCAGGTACATGTTGTGTCAGCTACCACTCAGTGGAAGCCCCCCTTCACCAGGTACGTGCTGGGTCAGCTACCACTCAGTGGAAGCCCTCCTTCACCAGGTACGTGTTGTGTCAGCTACCACTCAGTGGAAGCCCTCCTTCACCAGGTACGTGCTGGGTCAGCTACCACTCAGTGGAAGCCCTCCTTCACCAGGTACGTGTTGTGACAGCTACCACTCAGTGGAAGCCCTCCTTCACCAGGTACGTGTTGTGACAGCTACCGCTCAGTGGAAGCCCTCCTTCACCAGGTACGTGTTGTGTCAGCTACCACTCAGTGGAAGCCCTCCTTCACCAGGTACGTGTTGTGACAGCTACCGCTCAGTGGAAGCCCTCCTTCACCAGGTACGTGTTGTGACAGCTACCACTCAGTGGAAGCCCTCCTTCACCAGGTACGTGTTGTGTCAGCTACCACTCAGTGGAAGCCCTCCTTCACCAGGTACGTGCTGGGTCAGCTACCACTCAGTGGAAGCCCTCCTTCACCAGGTACGTGTTGTGACAGCTACCACTCAGTGGAAGCCCTCCTTCACCAGGTACGTGTTGTGACAGCTACCACTCAGTGGAAGCCCTCCTTCACCAGGTACGTGTTGTGTCAGCTACCACTCAGTGGAAGCCCCCCTTCACCAGGTACGTGTTGTGACAGCTACCACTCAGTGCAAGCCCTCCTTCACCAGGTACGTGCTGGGTCAGCTACCACTCAGTGGAAGCCCTCCTTCACCAGGTACGTGTTGTGACAGCTACCACTCAGTGGAAGCCCTCCTTCACCAGGTACGTGTTGTGACAGCTACCACTCAGTGGAAGCCCTCCTTCACCAGGTACGTGTTGTGTCAGCTACCACTCAGTGGAAGCCCTCCTTCACCAGGTACATGTTGTGTCAGCTACCACTCAGTGGAAGCCCTCCTTCACCAGGTACATGTTGTGTCAGCTACCACTCAGTGGAAGCCCCCCTTCACCAGGTACGTGCTGGGTCAGCTACCGCTCAGTGCAAGCCCTCTTTCACCAGGTACGTGTTGTGACAGCTACCACTCAGTGGAAGCCCTCCTTCACCAGGTACGTGTTGTGACAGCTACCACTCAGTGGAAGCCCTCCTTCACCAGGTACGTGTTGTGACAGCTACCGCTCAGTGGAAGCCCTCCTTCACCAGGTACGTGTTGTGACAGCTACCACTCAGTGGAAGCCCTCCTTCACCAGGTACGTGTTGTGTCAGCTACCACTCAGTGGAAGCCCTCCTTCACCAGGTACATGTTGTGTCAGCTACCACTCAGTGGAAGCCCCCCTTCACCAGGTACGTGCTGGGTCAGCTACCGCTCAGTGCAAGCCCTCTTTCACCAGGTACGTTTTGGGTCGGCTACCCTTCATTTGAAACCAACCACTCTACCCCAACCCAATCTAAACCAAACCTACCCTCCGCCGCTAGTCAACAAGACATACTGCGATTAATGTAAATACAGAGGCAAAGAGAGGTGTGATCTCGATGGTCTAACTCAGCTGTATGACATGCTACATGTGAATAACTTGTTTCATTTTTCACCTTCGCTCTGTGAACATGTATAGGAAGATTTCATGTTCGGGCTGTACTTCAACTTTACATTCAAAACAGTACATGTGTACATGAGGACATACGAAATGTACAAGCTTTGTCCATACGACCTTCTCCTTCATTCCAGTAAGTTGTGGTCACAACAATTACGGACAACAATTGAATGTCGGCGACTGTTACCTCGTCATCAACACAGCCCAGAACTACAACAGCGCTAAGCACGCCTGCTACACTAGACGCGGCACTCTGGCTGATGTATCCAACGCTCAGACATGGGTAGGTACTCTCAACCATTACCAAAGATGTTATCCCATCACAAGAACTGCAGAAGTTACCCAGTAACCGGAACTGCAGAAGTTACCCTGTTACCTGAACTGCAGAAGCTATCCCATCACAAGAACTACAGAAGTTACCCCGTAACCAAAACAGCAGAGGTTACCCCACAAGCAGAACTGCATAAGTTACCCCATAACCAGAACTGCAGAAGTTATTCCGTAGTCATTACCACAGACGTTACCCCGTAACCAGAACTGCAGAAGTTACCCCGTAGTCATTACCACAGACGTTATCCCGTAACCAGACCTGCAGAGGTTATCCCGTTACCAGAACTGCAGAAGTTATCCCATCACAAGAACTGCAGAAGTTACCCCGTAACAAAAACAGAAGAAGTTACCCCGTAGTCATTACCACAGACGTTACCCCGTAACCAGAACTGCAGAAGTTACCCCGTAAACATTACTTCAGAAGACACTCAGTAACGATTACTACATAAGCTATCCCGTAACCATTACTACAGACGTTACCCTGTAACCATTGCTACAGAAGTTACCCCATAACTATTTCCACAGAAGTTATCCCACAACCATTGCTACAGAAGTTACCCCATAACCATTTCTAGAGAAACCAGAACTGCAGGTATCCCGTTACTACTACTACTACAGATGGTACCAAGTCACTACATGTATTTACTAGAAATATATATATGGAAGGTAGCCCGTCACCAGAACAATGGGAGGTACCTTGTCTGAACGAGTACAGAATATACCCATAGCCATAGGTACAGCAGGGATATATTAACTAGAACGGAATGTTCCCATTTGTCACCAGAGCAAAAGCAGGTACCTAGTAACCATAGCTACTGAAGGGACCTACTTACCGTACATACAGTACATCATATTATACCTAGACAATGTACCTGGTAACCATCAATACAGTGAGTGTCTGGTAACTATAACTACAGAAAATGTCTGGTAACTATAGCTACAGAACATATCTGTTAACTATAACTACAGAACATATCTGGTAAACATCAATACAGTGGGTGTCTGTTAACTATAACTACAGAACATATCTGGTAACTATAACTACAGAACATATCTGGTAACTATAACTACAGAACATATCTGGTAACTATAACTACAGAACATATCTGGTAACTATAATAATAGAACATATCTGATAACTATAACAACAGAACATATCTGGTAACTATAACTATTAAACATATCTGGTAACTATAACTACAGAACATATCTGGTAACCATCAATACAGTGGGTGTCTGTTAACTATAACTACAGAACATATCTGGTAACTATAACAACAGAACATATCTGGTAACTATAACCATTAAACATATCTGGTAACTATAACCACAGAACATATCTGGTAACTATAACTACAGAACATATCTGGTAACTATAACTACAGAACATATCTGGTAACTATAACTAGAGATAATATCTGGTAACTATAACTACAGAACATATCTGGTAACTATAACTAGAGAACATATCTGGTAACTATAACTACAGAACATATTTGGTAACTATAACTAGAGAACATATCTGGTAACTATAACTACAGAACATATCTGGTAAACATCAATACAGTGGGTGTCTGTTAACTATAACTACAGAACATATCTGGTAACTATAACTACAGAACATATCTGGTAACTATAACTACAGAACATATCTGGTAACTATAACTACAGAACATATCTGGTAACTATAATAATAGAACATATCTGATAACTATAACAACAGAACATATCTGGTAACTATAACTATTAAACATATCTGGTAACTATAACTACAGAACATATCTGGTAACCATCAATACAGTGGGTGTCTGTTAACTATAACTACAGAACATATCTGGTAACTATAACAACAGAACATATCTGGTAACTATAACCATTAAACATATCTGGTAACTATAACCACAGAACATATCTGGTAACTATAACTACAGAACATATCTGGTAACTATAACTACATAACATATCTGGTAACTATAACTAGAGATAATATCTGGTAACTATAACTACAGAACATATCTGGTAACTATAACTAGAGAACATATCTGGTAACTATAACTACAGAACATATTTGGTAACTATAACTAGAGAACATATCTGGTAACTATAACTACAGAACATATCTGGTAACTATAACTACAGAACATATTTGGTAACTATAACTACAGAACATATCTGGCAGGGTGCATTAGTTCAGGGACGCAAACAGAGTACATTTTCTAAATATGTATTTTCACTAGAAATACAAATGCACACAAATCATGAATTTTTTTCATCAGCATGAATCGTCTTATACTACAACATCTGCAGTTGAATTATGATTGAAACCTGGATACCATTCCTTCAGGTGATTTCTAATACAGTCTCACTCTCTCTACAGGCAACCGTCAAGGAACACATCTACCGCTTTGGACAGTCCATGGACTACTGGGTTGAACAGGAAGAAGGGGTGTTTATCGGTGAGTAGGTGGCAGTATTCAGGTATTATTTAACTAAATGTTTACATGGAGATGACAGCAGCATTGGGAATTGATCTGTATTTGGATTGTGGCAAAATGTTGTTGGCAAGTATCCTTGTAATGTTCAAATTCAAATGTAAAATGATATTCAACTTTGCGTATTCAGGATTGGAGGACACAAGGCTGTTCAGTAAGAAAGTGGTTAGGACGGGAAACCTGCTCGGTGTCGTCTGCAAGATCGGTGAGTTAATATATCTTCCTGAAACAAAGGTAAAATAATTATTCACTTAATATCCAGAAAACCTTTGTGTTCAAGTTAATATTTGCTGCAGTCGTCTGTACATCAGCATCTGCCTAACCAGTCGTATCAGCTATTCAGCCTGTTTTCCGTCATTTTCAGAAACTCTGTCAGCTGCAAAGCCGTGCTCAACAGGTATGTTCTGATTTTCTACGTGCTTGTCATACTTAGAGGTCGCTTGGTAATCCACACAACGTAATTCCAATATAAATCTTAATCTAGATCTAGATAGAACAGATTACCAACACTGCTTCGCACTACGCTCTCTGTACTTATTAGTTAGGTCCGCTATGACCTCATTGTGGCTAAAGCACAACACGTGAGTGGCGAGCGCATTGTAAATATGTCCCGGAAACAATCTTGCAATGCAACATACTCTACCTTTTGCCAAAATACATCTTCCTTCCTGAATTGTGCTACTGTGTCTAATGTATCTTGATGATTGGTCGGTAATCAGTAACACAAAGTCTTGCTTACGTGTGTATCCCAAGAATGGGTGTAGCAAACTTAATACCATGTAAAGTTTAAAACTGTGTACAACAATAATCACATCATGATTCCACACTGCTTAAGGCTGGGTTCACAACGGCGACAGCTGTTACCTCTACACAGGAGTGCGCGCCACGTACGCCGCCACCAGGGGATTCTGTAACCAGTGAGTAGTATTATCTTGTAAACATCTTGTCTAGTGATCAGTATGTCCCATTGAGTGGCGGGCATTCTGCTGGCCAGACTATCCTGGTGATCAGTAGCCAGTCTAGTGACCAGGCTGTCCTTGTGAGTGGCGGGCATTCTGCTGGCCAGACTCTCCTGGTGATCAGTAGCCAGTCTAGTGACCAGGCTGTCCTTGTGAGTGGCGGGCATTCTGCTGGCCAGACTATCCTGGTGATCAGTAGCCAGTCTAGTGACCAGGCTGTCCTTGTGAGTGGCGGGCATTCTGCTGGCCAGACTCTCCTGGTGATCAGTAGCCAGTCTAGTGACCAGGCTGTCCTTGTGAGTGGCGGGCATTCTGCTGGCCAGACTATCCCGGTGATCAGTAGCCAGTCTAGTGACCAGACTGTCCTTATTCCAGCTATATGACGGCGGTCTGAACAAAAAATCGGGTCTGGACCAGACAATCCAGTGATTGATATCATAAGCGAAGCTGACCACTCGAACCCGTTAGTCGCCTCTTGACCTATTCTACCCCGGATCTTCAAGGGTCGAATGTTCTTTTGAATGCTGAAAGTATATTGACTATAATGCCATTGTGTGTTGAAACTCGTTCAGACGTGACCCGTAATGAGATGACCTCAGATCTTTGTTTAGCGGCAGCGAGAACCTAGATCTGATTTTAATGAGATTGCTGGAGATATTTAATTTCTTTCAATGAGACAGAGTATAGTCTTGTACTTACTTTTGTGCAGTCCCAATTGTTCGTGAAGAAGACGCAACAAATCGTCCAAATGAATGGTATAAATTTGGCCTTCGTCTTTTCTTGTGACCTTGGCTGCGTCGACGTCAATGGGATGTCAAAACTCACTACATTGATGTTGGCTAACGTTTTTTATCTTGCTATTACATCAATGTGTTTTTAAGTACATTATGTGTGGTACAAGAGGGCTGTTTAAGATACATACTAATTAATAATAGCCATTAAACATTTCATAGAATGAACTGTCTGGTGAGGTACTGCGAGTCGTAACCTTTTCATTCTTTCAGTTTGTGTTCTCTAGCATCTATCTCAGAGATGACTTACGATTCCTGGAAGTATGAACGTTTCTTAAAAGATGTTTTCAATATGTGTTTTCTTTTATCTTCTTGAATGATGTTTTTGGTGGGGAGCTAACTTCGTACTGTTTGTATTACAGGGGTGACAGCCAGGTTCTCACGGTTCTCAGTGACGCAGAAAATACCTTCGTGGGAGACACTGTGAAGACAGAGACGCTCAATCCTCTAGTCTACATTGGTAAGTAGACTTCTTATGTTGCTCGGGTACAGGCGCCAGTAGTCTGCAGCACCGACATTGAATGTGGAGATTGTGTTCCTTTTGGTCTATCAGTATCATTACCAGCTTCATATCAAACATCATACCCATTAACATACCCTGCATCGTACCCACCAACGTACCCAACACAGAGCCCTGCATCATACCCAGCCATGTACCCAACACAGTGGCCTGCATCGTACCCAGCAACGTACCCAGCATCGTACCCTGCATCGTACCCAGCAACGTACCCAGCATCATATCCAGCATCGTACCCTGCATCATACACAGCATCATACCTAGCAATGTACCCAGCAATGTACGAAGCATCATACACAGCAACATCACCTGCATCGTACCCTGCATCATACACTGCATCATACCCAGCAACGTACCAAGCAACGTGCCCAGCATCGTACCCAGCACAGTACCCAGCATCGTACCCAGCATCGTACCCTGCATCGTACCCAGCAACGTACACAGCATCATATCCAGCATCGTACCCTGCATCATACACTGCATCATACCCAGCAACGTACCAAGCAACGTGCCCAGCATCGTACCCAGCACAGTACCCAGCATCGTACCCAGCATCGTACCCTGCATCGTACCCAGCAACGTACCCAGCATCGTACCCTGCATCGTACCCAGCAACGTACCCAGCATGATATCCAGCATCGTACCCTGCATCGTACACAGCATCATACCCAGCAACGTACCAAGCAACGTGCCCAGCATCATACCCAGCACAGTACCCAGCATCGTACCCAGCATCGTACCCTGCATCATACCCAGCAACATACCCAGCATCGTACACAGCAACGTACCCAGCAACATACCCAGCATCATGCCCTGCAACATATCAAGCACAGTACCCAGCATCGTACCCAGCAACATACCAAGCATCGTACACAGCGTCATACCCAGCATCATACCAAGCATCATACCCAGCAACGTACCCAGCAACAGGAGTTTCACAGCAGTGCTCCGAACAAACTGAACTACTGCTGAAATACTCACTCACTCATTCTCTCTCTCTCTTCAAACGTATCTTCTTCGTCAGTGTTTCCGTCTGTTATTGCGTGTAACAGGTATACATCATACCCAGCAACATGTACACTGTTGTGTAGGCACGTTGTTGTACAATATTTAGGGTCAAACATAAGTCTTGGTTTCACGAACAATCCGATCTGCTATATAACTTTCAGAGATTTCATCCATTGGGTCATTCAATTACTGAAAGTGTTTGGATCAAATAAATCTGTATTTGTCTACAATTAGAAATAAATAATAATGTGAATGCAACAGTCCTGTAAATGAGGACATTGTCGAATGTGATGGTTTGGTTTGGTTGGTTGGTTGTTAAACGCCACAATATTCCAGCATAGTAGCCTTAAACGGCAAGCATGGGTTGCTGAAGACCTTTTCTACCCCGGATCTTCACGGGTCTCGAATGTGAAAGTCTGCAGAAACAGAAGGGATTAATTGCCCTGTGAGACTTAGTATTTACGGTCATTAAAGTGCATTCATCTGTGAAAAATCGTTCAAGACTTTGGTATAAAGTATGATGCATTATGTGTGCAGGGTACGTCTACAATAATGCTGCCGACGCCTATGAGTGGGAAGACGGGTCTTCATCAGCCTACACCAACTGGAACAGGAATCATGGGGAGGACAACGTGGTCAATGGAGAATGCGCTAGACTGCTGTCACAAAACTACAAATGGAAGAATACTAAATGCAAATCGAGAAATAGTGTAATGTGCAAAGCGCCCACTGGGCCGTGATTTTGAATAGTTAGCACTATTTCAATTATGATATCTCGCAGGTAATAATTTATTTCATGGAAATTCACAAAGTGTAGATATAAAATCATGACATATCTATGTATGCTTTGGATCTAGAAATTTTGTATTAAGGAAATGTAAACAAAAATACTACACTTTGTAACACATTGTCACAAATCTAAGTTTACTTTTGGAATCTAAACACCTTATTATTTCGGAAACTGAGCTGAAAGATGTCACTGATTGTCTTCTGTTCTTTCCGTTAATGATTAAAAAAGCAATCTGTGCATGAATTCTGTTTGTGTTGATTTATTTATTTGTAAGAATTCATTTTTATATGTTTTTGCTTTTACGTGTGCGCCAAAAATGTTTGGAGTGATTGCTTAAGACACTGGTCTGCACTACTACCAGAAAGGCTCTACAATGTAAAATGGTACAATTATTTTATACAACGGGACGGCAGTGAGAAGTTGATCGATCTCTTTTTTATTTCCCGTGCAATAAATGTATACGGAAAGTCTTGAAAACAGTATATGAAAATAAACAAACAAAATGAAAATATTCCATTTCCAACACATTCCAAAATAATTCGCAAGAAATTCTAATAATTTGTTGCGATGGAATCCTAGAGGGATCATTGTCGAGTTGTCGCCCTTGCAAAAACAAGCAAAAAGAGTCATAATTAACCAACAATTTGTGGCACTGTCACGCTTGGAATATTAAAATTGCTTTACTGTCAATTCAAGTTGTTTCAAGATCAAAATATGTCGCGTTGACACATTGTCGCCCCATCTGAAGTATGTAAAGAAAGGCTTTAAAAGGCTTGACAAGGCAACAATGCTATATATGTTTATAACATCGCAATTATGTTACCTTGCATTACGCTACTCGTTTCTCATTGGTTAGTGAACGGACACGTATTTCCCATAAACCCCGCTCACAGATAAGGTACATATTTACCGGCTCGGGGTACGTAGCCTCGCACACAGGGTACATCACAGCCTCTTCCCCTCGAGACTTGTCGACAACTGACAATAGACACATCTGGTTCAGATTGGCTATGTGACTACAGATGTACCGAGTGCATGGGTTTACTACAAGAAAGGTTCAGGTCATTAGGAGATATCAGTTTGGAGAGTTATGAAATTAAAGCTGGTGATATGAGATCAATGTATTCGCTGTGTGTGCCATAATAGTCACTTTAAATTGTCAATATATACAGGTCATCATTGGCCCTTAAATTACACACGATTTAGGGGTAGGACATGTTTTAGTTTTTGACATTTAGATCTAACCAGTCAATAGCTTTACCTTAAAACAGATCTTTTGAATTTAAACTTCAGTTACTCTGACAGCCTCTAAATATAGTGTTCGTTTTTCGTACTCACTTTCGCAGTGATTCTATGTGAGCAATAGAAATGAAAGGCTGGTTCAAGCAAGGGGTCTATCTACGCACATGGTCAATGTGGTGTGATATAACATGGGAGTTGTGTTACCTTTAGAATACAGCAGTGTTCAATTAAATCAAGATAGAGCGGTATCCTTTCATATTAAAGCATTCAAACCGAAGACTAAACACGCATCTGAACTTAACATGATATACGGTTATATACCCAGGAGTAGTATATGCTATGGGGGCTCTGGACCAGGCCCCAGGCCCCATCAAAGCGACAAAAAGCTTCAAATTATTATTTTTTTAAATGAGATACTCTGGCCAGGTCCAGAGCCCCCATAGCTTATACTACTCCTGGGTATATAACCGTATATCATGTTAATGAGGATATAGGGTCCCCATTGTTTAGACTACTTTTATATATACACATTAAATGTTTAGATTAGATATGAAAAAATATGTATACATAGCTTCAATGAATCAAAATGTCATGATGCCAGACTTTGATTCTGCACAGGCACAGACAGACAAAGCCACTAAATCACAGGATAAAGAATTGAAATTGAGAGAGCTTCCACTAGGACTATGTTATACCAACGAACGAGTGACATTATATACTATGATAGGTTTGTCTTGTATCTTATCTTTAATTGACAAAGACTGAACTTCATGTAAGGTATGGGCACCAACTAGTACCTCTCCAACATTTGTTTATTCTGTTTATAAACCAAAATTTTGTTCTTAATGAAGAACCATTTTTTTTTTAAATTGTGTACATCAAGTTGGATCAAGTTTACTATAGTCCTAGATTATGTTTGAAAGTTATTATAACCATCCTTTTAGTTGTAAAACAAGTTTACATATTTTTTTACCAATCACGGCGTTTTGTTAAATATATATGTGCATAATATTCAAGTTAGTGATGCCAGTTTTTGGTACCTAGGATAATATAATTAAATTTCAAATATAGTAATATTTACGTTGGTGATCCACTCATTATCAGTAGTGGGGAATCCATGCGTCTAGTACTAAATTGAATTGTTTTCACATATAATTATTATGTTTCATCAAGGTTCGATCCTATAAGATAAAAAGATAAGATCCTTTAAGATAAAAATGCTTTGGTATGGAATTCTTAGGGGCCTGTCCAACCGGGTTTAGTAGACTTTGTTCGGATCTCTTGTTTAATTGTTTTGTATTTTTTTTAGTTCAGATAGTACTAAACATAACTCTCCCTCAGACATCTTACCATCGGCATGCTTCAGCACTTTTTTTGTAAACTACAAGAAAATATTGACATACCTGTGGCTTTGAAAGGAATACATTAAACTTGTATAGTTGAGAGATTACTGGTATGATGTAAACGATCGTTGAAATGAATATACTCTGAATGGCAGAGAATGATAACAGAAGGTACATTTGTGGGGCGAAAAGGTCAAGTTGTGGATGGACGAGGCGGTAACCACTCGTAAAGGGAGATAACTCCCGTGTTGTTAGTATAGTGCAGCTGACAAATAAATCAGCTCTCTGATTTACCCTAAGCAGGCGAGCTAACCATGATCTGCAGGCTAGATAAATGGGCCCCACTGTGAAGCAGGGAACCAGCATAATAGCGATACCATTGTGGGATTTGCCCGACGATATGGATCATGCCGCCCGCACCACACCACCAGTGCTAGTATAGCGCCCCAATCCAAAGCATAGGTTGGTCTCCCGTTTGGCATTAACTTTGAGCCCGCCCTGTGCTCAAATTATACACTTCCTGCATTAATATGTATAAACTTGGCTGATGTCCCTTATGAAGATGATGTGTGTGCTTGCACTAAGGTGCACGTGGTCTCTGAGGTACATACTATCAGCATGTGCATCAACGTGGTCGTGCCTGTCCAATAGGGCTTTGAGCTCTTTAACGCAATTGTCAATCCGACAATAAAGGTTCTTTCTTACTGTTTCTACCTTGCACACGTTGTTTGCCCCTTGCATTACCCAGCGTGGAAGCAGTCAGGACCATATCAGTATGCAGTGAGGGAGGTGAAGGCAAGTCTATAATAAGTCCCTCAGAATATCGTCATACAGATGGTGTCCAGCTTTGACACACAAGTCGTTGGAGCCTAGGTGTATTGTTAGCCTTCTTGGGTGTTGCTTGGTGCTGTTTAGGAGACTGTCGAGGGTTGATCAGTATTTGCAATGACTACCCCCTTTCCAACTAGTAGGACCATGATCTGTAAGGGCTGTGGACATCTCCTTTTCGGCTCGAGCTGTCACGACGATTGCCATCAGTCATATTGCTGGATTCTTTGTTGATCAGCCCCATTCATTGCTGCCAATGTAGCGCCTATTCAAAAGGAATGAGATGTATACTTGTGGGAGTCAAACCCTAGAAAAGAAACGACTTTTCTGCGAAGGGACTGATATTGATATCTGGTTAGAACACTACAATCGAAATGGATGAACAGCTGCTGATATCCAGTAGGTCGATCCAACACGTAGCGAAACATTGCATTTACTGGACACATTGGTGAGTGTGGAATGGATGATCCTGTGTTTGCTGTGACATACCTGAGAGACTTATTTAAGAGAAAATGGTTGGTACAATCGAACAGATTATTTCACTTGTGCCATGTTGATACTGCTGAAATGTAAGATCTGGCAGTGCGTTGAGGCCTACCTCCAAGTGACAAAGCTGCCGTATACCACATGAGATGGTCCAATTAAGGGGCGGGCCAGATTGGGGACAAATGTCTACTCACCCTGAACTGGTAAAAAGACTGCATAGCATTATTGTATGGACGACATTTGTTGTTCGACAAGGAAAGATTGGTTAACTTATCGCACTGTTGGCTTATACCATCCAAATATCTGTAGGTAGGGGCGTCGCCAGGGTGTCCGCATTTGGTGTCATCTGCCGAACTCTTTGCTCTGAAATCTCGAAATGGCATCAGCTATCACATTGTGGTGGGTGCTAATGTACCGGGCATGAACGATAACGTTATTGCGTAAGAAAATGCTTACAAGAGGCCTGACAAATGACATTACCTGCTTGTTCTTGATTGATAACGCATACGGCCCCCAGAGTCGCAAAGCCACGAGAACAGGCAATAGTTCAAGTAATGTCATGTCTTTTGTAAAACCCTTTTGTACCCAAGATGGTGGCCACTTACCATATGTCCATCTGCCCTAAAAGTGAGCCCCAAAGCCATTGCTCCTTGAAGCATCCGTGTATAACTCTAGCTGTTGACCAGACACCCATTCTGCATCATGGAACACTGAAACACCATTAAAGTGATTCAAATATGTAAGCCATACCTTCAAGTCTTCCTTGATCCCTTGTGTAAGTCTTATCCTATGGGTAGGGTTTCAGTCTCTTCCAAGGGCATCGTCCAACCGTCTGTTTCAGCCCTAGATCCACGGAGAGCCATACTGAAAAAACTGCAGCTTGCCAAGTTGTGATTGTACTGTACGAAATGTAACCTTGTGTCTGTGGGATTGCAGTATGTTTGTTATTTCAATAACCATATGCATAGCCTCGATCTTTTCCTTTGGAATCTGTATGTCCATAGCCACTGTATCAATTGATAGCCCAAGAGAGGTTATCTTTGTGGTTGGTCCAACCGTCTTTTCAGGGGTAATGGGTACACCGAATGTATGACACAGGTTTTGTACTTGTGACGTAGCGGTCTTTTTGGGGTGACGTAGCTTGTCTTTTGGGTGTACTACTTAATTGGGGGAATTAGTCGGTAGCAGCGGTCACGACTGGCTATCACCTTGAATGACAGAGAAGGCTGTTGAGTTGGTGACGTTTATTGGTGGAAGCAGAGTGAATTTACATAGAAGTACATTTAATTGTAATGGCATGATAATATATATAAGAGGTTGAGTCATATTCATCTAATTGCATACATATGATTAAAACAATTCAATACGTGTACAACACGTACGATCATAATAATACAATCGGCATACAACCGATAATAACATGACTGTAAAGATGTACAATATATTTGTTTAACGGATGGTTATTAAAAGGCATTAATTACGTGAAAATATGTCTGGTAGAAAACAGTAGAAAAACAGTAACGCATGGATAGACAATATAAATACATGTTGGCCGACTCAGTTTTCAATGTTACTAAGTTGCAGGCAAATCATTGCTATGAGTATGTGTCACTGAATGTAGGAACGTACAAGTTATTGACATTGGTACACATACTCATATTGGGATGTTGCCGTGCAACTAGTATACTAAAATACTAATATATGTTCGCGAGAGGAAGTATTGTCTGGATATTAAGTCCATGATAATTTTCACAACGCTACGATATAGTCGAAATAGATCTAACCTACCTCTAACGTATTAAGATCGTAGCTGACAAAATAAGTTAACAGTTAAGTAAATAGTGACTTACCTTGAATGACAGAGAAGGCTGTTGAGTTGGTGACGTTTATTGGTGGAAGCAGAGTGAAGTTTGCTACCACCGACCGCCGTATATATACAACTCAGGCCTTCATTATGTTACATAACTAAAGATCACAACATCCCAGGTGTCCGCGGTTGATCGGCTGTACAATGGGTGGGTGTGTCATTATTTACGGATTTATTCAAGTAGGTTGTTGTATTGCCTAACTGACCCTTACATCACTGTCGGACTGACCATGTGTGCCGGCCCTGTGACGTGAAGTTAACTCATTAATCACTGGTTCTGATAGAGAGTGACCCTTTGTGTCGGCCTGGCTGGGCAGATTTGCATAATGAGCCACTGTCTCACAGCTGGAGTGACCGTGAGTTTAGCCGCATATGTGAAACATAAAATATCTTATATGCGGCGGTCAGTTAGTGCATTCGCTATACTGAATTTACTTTAAGAATAGTCAGATTAGTTTACCGATATAGGTTGATTGATATATATTTTCTAATAGGAATTTGGTGTTAGAAGAAAGCTATGACAATACCCCTCTGCGACAGGAAGCTTTTGTCCTCAAAAGCAAAAATAGAATTGACATAATTAGGTAAGGATAAACGTTGATACAGACATGGTAATACAATGCAAAAAAACAATAGATGTGTTACAGACATGGTAATACAATGCAAAAAACAATAGATAACATTACATTTGATTAATGTTCATCAACGATAATGGTCATAATCATTTCTGGTACAAAATGGATTATCATCATTATTATTTGTTATTATTAATAGTTTTTGTTGTTGCGATGTTCAAGACATATATGAGAAAACATAAAGACCGAATAGTTGGGCAAGAGCACTTGGTGATGAGGAAGTTTGGAAACAAGGGCTTGTGTGGCCCTACGAAATTCGAAGCATACCTACGATAGAGATGGCAAATGCTGTAAAGAAAATTAGGGTAAGAAAGTGAAGCAATGATGGGATCAGTATCATTGAGTTACTTTGGTTAACCCTTCATTTCACCACAATGTTGACATGATTCTCACGTAGATATATTGGCTGGACATGGGAGTTTATGATTTACGAAAATTTTATGGTTACGTTTTCTACCTGTCTGGGTGATGAGGTTACGATTGGCTTGATCGTGGCAGTTCGGTTGGCTGAGGTCCTTGCGGGAAGGTTGACCTAGTGACATTAGAGCATTTTGGGATCTGTGCAACATCATCCGATATGGATGTTAGAAGATCACGGCCCTGCTCAGGAGTCGATTGTTGGAACTACTGAGATGCCTGGTGCTTGACTTGTTTTGAGGCGTTTGGTTTGACTGGTGCCTGACTTGTTTTGAGGCGTTTGGTTTGACTGGTGCCTGACTTGTTTTGAGGCGTTTGGTTTGACTGGTGCCTGACTTGTTTTGAGGCGTTTGGTTTGACTGGTGCCTGACTTGTTTTGAGGCGTTTGGTTTGACTGGTGCCTGACTCGTTTTGAGGCGATTGGTTTGTTTGTCACCTGACTTTTGCAGCTCTTCTCTGTGATTCTTCGGTGTTCTGCCAGTCGTTGACCTGGTCCAAGAAAGGATCCTCTCACCAGTTGACGTAGCGGTCTTTTTGGGGTGACGTAGCTTGTCTTTTGGGTGTACTACTTAATTGGGGGAATTAGTCGGTAGCAGCGGTCACGACTGGCTATCACCTTGAATGACAGAGAAGGCTGTTGAGTTGGTGACGTTTATTGGTGGAAGCAGAGTGAATTTACATAGAAGTACATTTAATTGTAATGGCATGATAATATATATAAGAGGTTGAGTCATATTCATCTAATTGCATACATATGATTAAAACAATTCAATACGTGTACAACACGTACGATCATAATAATACAATCGGCATACAACCGATAATAACATGACTGTAAAGATGTACAATATATTTGTTTAACGGATGGTTATTAAAAGGCATTAATTACGTGAAAATATGTCTGGTAGAAAACAGTAGAAAAACAGTAACGCATGGATAGACAATATAAATACATGTTGGCCGACTCAGTTTTCAATGTTACTAAGTTGCAGGCAAATCATTGCTATGAGTATGTGTCACTGAATGTAGGAACGTACAAGTTATTGACATTGGTACACATACTCATATTGGGATGTTGCCGTGCAACTAGTATACTAAAATACTAATATATGTTCGCGAGAGGAAGTATTGTCTGGATATTAAGTCCATGATAATTTTCACAACGCTACGATATAGTCGAAATAGATCTAACCTACCTCTAACGTATTAAGATCGTAGCTGACAAAATAAGTTAACAGTTAAGTAAATAGTGACTTACCTTGAATGACAGAGAAGGCTGTTGAGTTGGTGACGTTTATTGGTGGAAGCAGAGTGAAGTTTGCTACCACCGACCGCCGTATATATACAACTCAGGCCTTCATTATGTTACATAACTAAAGATCACAACATCCCAGGTGTCCGCGGTTGATCGGCTGTAACCATGGGTGGGTGTGTCATTATTTACGGATTTATTCAAGTAGGTTGTTGTATTGCCTAACTGACCCTTACATCACTGTCGGACTGACCATGTGTGCCGGCCCTGTGACGTGAAGTTAACTCATTAATCACTGGTTCTGATAGAGAGTGACCCTTTGTGTCGGCCTGGCTGGGCAGATTTGCATAATGAGCCACTGTCTCACAGCTGGAGTGACCGTGAGTTTAGCCGCATATGTGAAACATAAAATATCTTATATGCGGCGGTCAGTTAGTGCATTCGCTATACTGAATTTACTTTAAGAATAGTCAGATTAGTTTACCGATATAGGTTGATTGATATATATTTTCTAATAGGAATTTGGTGTTAGAAGAAAGCTATGACAATACCCCTCTGCGACAGGAAGCTTTTGTCCTCAAAAGCAAAAATAGAATTGACATAATTAGGTAAGGATAAACGTTGATACAGACATGGTAATACAATGCAAAAAAACAATAGATGTGTTACAGACATGGTAATACAATGCAAAAAACAATAGATAACATTACATTTGATTAATGTTCATCAACGATAATGGTCATAATCATTTCTGGTACAAAATGGATTATCATCATTATTATTTGTTATTATTAATAGTTTTTGTTGTTGCGATGTTCAAGACATATATGAGAAAACATAAAGACCGAATAGTTGGGCAAGAGCACTTGGTGATGAGGAAGTTTGGAAACAAGGGCTTGTGTGGCCCTACGAAATTCGAAGCATACCTACGATAGAGATGGCAAATGCTGTAAAGAAAATTAGGGTAAGAAAGTGAAGCAATGATGGGATCAGTATCATTGAGTTACTTTGGTTAACCCTTCATTTCACCACAATGTTGACATGATTCTCACGTAGATATATTGGCTGGACATGGGAGTTTATGATTTACGAAAATTTTATGGTTACGTTTTCTACCTGTCTGGGTGATGAGGTTACGATTGGCTTGATCGTGGCAGTTCGGTTGGCTGAGGTCCTTGCGGGAAGGTTGACCTAGTGACATTAGAGCATTTTGGGATCTGTGCAACATCATCCGATATGGATGTTAGAAGATCACGGCCCTGCTCAGGAGTCGATTGTTGGAACTACTGAGATGCCTGGTGCTTGACTTGTTTTGAGGCGTTTGGTTTGACTGGTGCCTGACTTGTTTTGAGGCGTTTGGTTTGACTGGTGCCTGACTTGTTTTGAGGCGTTTGGTTTGACTGGTGCCTGACTTGTTTTGAGGCGTTTGGTTTGACTGGTGCCTGACTTGTTTTGAGGCGTTTGGTTTGACTGGTGCCTGACTCGTTTTGAGGCGATTGGTTTGTTTGTCACCTGACTTTTGCAGCTCTTCTCTGTGATTCTTCGGTGTTCTGCCAGTCGTTGACCTGGTCCAAGAAAGGATCCTCTCACCAGTTGACGTAGCGGTCTTTTTGGGGTGACGTAGCTTGTCTTTTGGGTGTACTACTTAATTGGGGGAATTAGTCGGTAGCAGCGGTCACGACTGGCTATCACCTTGAATGACAGAGAAGGCTGTTGAGTTGGTGACGTTTATTGGTGGAAGCAGAGTGAATTTACATAGAAGTACATTTAATTGTAATGGCATGATAATATATATAAGAGGTTGAGTCATATTCATCTAATTGCATACATATGATTAAAACAATTCAATACGTGTACAACACGTACGATCATAATAATACAATCGGCATACAACCGATAATAACATGACTGTAAAGATGTACAATATATTTGTTTAACGGATGGTTATTAAAAGGCATTAATTACGTGAAAATATGTCTGGTAGAAAACAGTAGAAAAACAGTAACGCATGGATAGACAATATAAATACATGTTGGCCGACTCAGTTTTCAATGTTACTAAGTTGCAGGCAAATCATTGCTATGAGTATGTGTCACTGAATGTAGGAACGTACAAGTTATTGACATTGGTACACATACTCATATTGGGATGTTGCCGTGCAACTAGTATACTAAAATACTAATATATGTTCGCGAGAGGAAGTATTGTCTGGATATTAAGTCCATGATAATTTTCACAACGCTACGATATAGTCGAAATAGATCTAACCTACCTCTAACGTATTAAGATCGTAGCTGACAAAATAAGTTAACAGTTAAGTAAATAGTGACTTACCTTGAATGACAGAGAAGGCTGTTGAGTTGGTGACGTTTATTGGTGGAAGCAGAGTGAAGTTTGCTACCACCGACCGCCGTATATATACAACTCAGGCCTTCATTATGTTACATAACTAAAGATCACAACATCCCAGGTGTCCGCGGTTGATCGGCTGTACAATGGGTGGGTGTGTCATTATTTACGGATTTATTCAAGTAGGTTGTTGTATTGCCTAACTGACCCTTACATCACTGTCGGACTGACCATGTGTGCCGGCCCTGTGACGTGAAGTTAACTCATTAATCACTGGTTCTGATAGAGAGTGACCCTTTGTGTCGGCCTGGCTGGGCAGATTTGCATAATGAGCCACTGTCTCACAGCTGGAGTGACCGTGAGTTTAGCCGCATATGTGAAACATAAAATATCTTATATGCGGCGGTCAGTTAGTGCATTCGCTATACTGAATTTACTTTAAGAATAGTCAGATTAGTTTACCGATATAGGTTGATTGATATATATTTTCTAATAGGAATTTGGTGTTAGAAGAAAGCTATGACAATACCCCTCTGCGACAGGAAGCTTTTGTCCTCAAAAGCAAAAATAGAATTGACATAATTAGGTAAGGATAAACGTTGATACAGACATGGTAATACAATGCAAAAAAACAATAGATGTGTTACAGACATGGTAATACAATGCAAAAAACAATAGATAACATTACATTTGATTAATGTTCATCAACGATAATGGTCATAATCATTTCTGGTACAAAATGGATTATCATCATTATTATTTGTTATTATTAATAGTTTTTGTTGTTGCGATGTTCAAGACATATATGAGAAAACATAAAGACCGAATAGTTGGGCAAGAGCACTTGGTGATGAGGAAGTTTGGAAACAAGGGCTTGTGTGGCCCTACGAAATTCGAAGCATACCTACGATAGAGATGGCAAATGCTGTAAAGAAAATTAGGGTAAGAAAGTGAAGCAATGATGGGATCAGTATCATTGAGTTACTTTGGTTAACCCTTCATTTCACCACAATGTTGACATGATTCTCACGTAGATATATTGGCTGGACATGGGAGTTTATGATTTACGAAAATTTTATGGTTACGTTTTCTACCTGTCTGGGTGATGAGGTTACGATTGGCTTGATCGTGGCAGTTCGGTTGGCTGAGGTCCTTGCGGGAAGGTTGACCTAGTGACATTAGAGCATTTTGGGATCTGTGCAACATCATCCGATATGGATGTTAGAAGATCACGGCCCTGCTCAGGAGTCGATTGTTGGAACTACTGAGATGCCTGGTGCTTGACTTGTTTTGAGGCGTTTGGTTTGACTGGTGCCTGACTTGTTTTGAGGCGTTTGGTTTGACTGGTGCCTGACTTGTTTTGAGGCGTTTGGTTTGACTGGTGCCTGACTTGTTTTGAGGCGTTTGGTTTGACTGGTGCCTGACTTGTTTTGAGGCGTTTGGTTTGACTGGTGCCTGACTCGTTTTGAGGCGATTGGTTTGTTTGTCACCTGACTTTTGCAGCTCTTCTCTGTGATTCTTCGGTGTTCTGCCAGTCGTTGACCTGGTCCAAGAAAGGATCCTCTCACCAGTTGACGTAGCGGTCTTTTTGGGGTGACGTAGCTTGTCTTTTGGGTGTACTACTTAATTGGGGGAATTAGTCGGTAGCAGCGGTCACGACTGGCTATCACCTTGAATGACAGAGAAGGCTGTTGAGTTGGTGACGTTTATTGGTGGAAGCAGAGTGAATTTACATAGAAGTACATTTAATTGTAATGGCATGATAATATATATAAGAGGTTGAGTCATATTCATCTAATTGCATACATATGATTAAAACAATTCAATACGTGTACAACACGTACGATCATAATAATACAATCGGCATACAACCGATAATAACATGACTGTAAAGATGTACAATATATTTGTTTAACGGATGGTTATTAAAAGGCATTAATTACGTGAAAATATGTCTGGTAGAAAACAGTAGAAAAACAGTAACGCATGGATAGACAATATAAATACATGTTGGCCGACTCAGTTTTCAATGTTACTAAGTTGCAGGCAAATCATTGCTATGAGTATGTGTCACTGAATGTAGGAACGTACAAGTTATTGACATTGGTACACATACTCATATTGGGATGTTGCCGTGCAACTAGTATACTAAAATACTAATATATGTTCGCGAGAGGAAGTATTGTCTGGATATTAAGTCCATGATAATTTTCACAACGCTACGATATAGTCGAAATAGATCTAACCTACCTCTAACGTATTAAGATCGTAGCTGACAAAATAAGTTAACAGTTAAGTAAATAGTGACTTACCTTGAATGACAGAGAAGGCTGTTGAGTTGGTGACGTTTATTGGTGGAAGCAGAGTGAAGTTTGCTACCACCGACCGCCGTATATATACAACTCAGGCCTTCATTATGTTACATAACTAAAGATCACAACATCCCAGGTGTCCGCGGTTGATCGGCTGTACAATGGGTGGGTGTGTCATTATTTACGGATTTATTCAAGTAGGTTGTTGTATTGCCTAACTGACCCTTACATCACTGTCGGACTGACCATGTGTGCCGGCCCTGTGACGTGAAGTTAACTCATTAATCACTGGTTCTGATAGAGAGTGACCCTTTGTGTCGGCCTGGCTGGGCAGATTTGCATAATGAGCCACTGTCTCACAGCTGGAGTGACCGTGAGTTTAGCCGCATATGTGAAACATAAAATATCTTATATGCGGCGGTCAGTTAGTGCATTCGCTATACTGAATTTACTTTAAGAATAGTCAGATTAGTTTACCGATATAGGTTGATTGATATATATTTTCTAATAGGAATTTGGTGTTAGAAGAAAGCTATGACACTTGCATCAATAGTTGACTGCGCTGTTCACACTTACCTCCAAGCAGGATATCATCAAAATAGTGCATGACCTGGCTGGATTGTGATTTGGTTGTGATACACCATTCTAGGAAAGAACTGAATTTCTCAAATAATGCAAAAGAAATAGAGTATCCAAAAGGAAGACATTTGCCAACATAGAACATTTCCCTGAAGTACATACCTAGCAGATTAAAATCTGGGGGTCTGGCCGGAAGCAGCCTTAATGCAGGTTTGATGTCCAGTTTAGCTAGAAGAGTTCCTTGTCCGAGATTCTGGATGATAGTGACTGCTTGGTGAAACTTAGCATACTGAACAGAACAAAATGCATCATCATTGTGATCATTGACAGAGGAGCCTTGGGAATAAGAGAGGTGACGAATAAGCCTGAAATCTTATGAAAACTTACCATTGTGGCATGATACTGTCGTCTTTTTGTCTTTTTTTAACTAAACCAATGGATGATACGTTGAGCCTCTTAGTAGGACGTGTAGAAAAGGGACCTGCTACCCTACCTAAGAGTATTTCTTTTTGCAGTTTCCTGCTGACAACCTCGGGAAGTAGTACTGTTGTTCTGTACAGAAATGCAAAGTGCAATGTGATTTATTTAAATCCCCAGGTAAAATGATCCTGATTACCTCTCGCCTGTTTGGCGAACGTGTTACCTGACTTACCAGTATTTTGACCCCATCGACCCTGCTTGGCTGGAGATCACCATCAATGATCCCCCAGTTATTTTGTAGGGTTCTTGCCATCTTTTGACGAACGTCCAGCGTCGTGTGTTGCAATCTGGCTCCTTATCCGACTGTAACAGAGAAGCAAAGTCGACATACTCACCATTCCAAGTCGTTTGCCTTATTGCGTCTCTGGCGTGCACTGTCAGCGTATCTGCCTGGTACGTCAGTTGGGTGAGAAGTTGGGCAGCCGGGTTATTACTAACTTGGCATGTATTGCTGGCAATAGACGATAACCATGCCAAAGTAGGCTGTATTTCTGATGCTGGGGTATGGACAAGGCAATGTGTTTTGTGCTCTGTGATCGGATGACACTGTATTCGGCCGGTTTGCAATTAGATCATGTGTGTAAACTTTTGGGAATGAATTGATATTGCTATCAGGGGGTGCCGAAGTGGTAAACGTCTGAGACCTGCATCACTTCGAGCTTTACTTCCATATGAAGCTGATATAACTGGAATACCGTTAAAAGCGGTGTTACACAACTCATTCACTCACTATCAGGGGGTATTATATCCCGGGGGTCTATATGAACCCCAGACGATGTGTCTATACCCGAACCAAGACTAATCATATTCATACCTGATACGTCTGGAGCTCGAACGGTGGCTACCATGTTGATGTTGGGTCCCTCGGTAGTTCAGCCGGTCCGTGCTGATCGGGTAGTCGGGGTTTTTAAGAGCGCTCTTTCGTCCGCGACTGCTAAGTCTGAGGCTGAGACTTTACAAATCTGTGATTTAGGATTGCTTTCCTTTTAAAAGACACGTTCGAAAGAAAAGGCCGAACAAGAATGTGAAAAAGCGTTGATTTAAAACAGCTTGTAGCCAACATGGTAGCGGAAGACGAGATATAGTGCGAGGTGAAGAGATTTGACGTCGTGAGGGCTATGACGTGGTGGTGACATCACAAACGCGTGGCGGTTGGCGGGGTTAGAATGTAAACATGGACATGTTGCAGAATAAATTTTATCGTTAAAGAATTGGTGTTGACATGTCAATAATGTCATTTAGCTGTTTAGGGCTAACTGTAATTAATTAATAAGCAATTCCTGTCAGTCCAGAAATTTCAGCAGCTTCTTCCCTTCCAATCACAGTAGGTGCCACAATTATTGTTGGCAATAAGGCTACACCAGCGTCGCCAACCCCCATGCTAGTTGCTACACGCCAAGTGTCCACTCCATCCAAAGCATTCACAGCTCTGTGGTACCTATTATAAAGCCCCATTCGAGCATCACGTTCATTCTCCAGTAGATGCTGTATTTCACTAATTTGGTTTAATCAGAATCCGGTAACAGTGTTCAATGTTTAAGTAGGCGAAGGAAAAGGCTTCATTATTATATAGTCATGTCTCGAATGTGAACATATAAGATGTATATTTTATGGTAGAAATATATTTGCATTCCAGGACCTCCAGAGTCAACCATTAATTCGAATATGCAATGTCACACTCAAATATTCTATATTTATAGGTAGATGTTTTGTGTCCAAAAATGAAATCGTAACCTCTGAAATGACCCCCTGTCTGTTCTACCACTTTTGTATTTCTCTCCTTCCGCGTGAACAGTTCTAAGTACAGTTGAGTGAAAGTTGTCTTGGATATTATGGGTTGTACTAACATGATTAAGGTGGACACACAGTTCTTTGTAGGATAACTAAGATAGGTAATATATCTTCAACCCTTGTATTCCCTGCTGCCAAATCGATTGCCCTTGAACACCTATATGTTTCTTCTAATCCGGAGTAAAGTTGTACATATTGTTTACCAGCTGTTGATTTCAGTTGTCTATTTGCTGGATTTTGCGTGAGACTACCTCGAAGAGGTTTAAGAAGCTCATCATTTATGTGCACATACACTATAATACCCATCTGGTAAATGTAGATTCCTTGAATTATTACTGATGTTTGGGTGATGTGTCCCTTTGAGCTATTCACAGCAGTGTAATATACATATTGAATATCTAAAAATATAATATCTAATATATCTAATATGTCTCATTAAGCATTCAGTTATATTTCATACCCGACATGGGTACGATGTGTGAAGCCCTTTTCTGGTTTCCCTGGGCGTGATATTGCTGGAATATTGCGAAATAACGGCGTAAAGCCTTACTCACTCACTCACTCACTCACTCACTCTATCACTCACTCTATCACTCACTCACTCACTCACTCACTCACTCACTCTATCACTCACTCTATCACTCACTCACTCACTCACTCACTCACTAAATCACTCACAAACACAAGCGGAGTATAAGGTTGGTGCAAGACAAATCACTCCCGCTAAACTGGTAACAACAGCATTCATCCAAATTGGTGGCAGATGTCAATACGAGTACTGTGTTCTTTGTGGCTACGTTCCCCTGTAATTACAGAATAGATAATGTGACTAGTGTAAAGACAGATGATGCCAGTGTCAATACAACTTTGTTATATGATGTGCCATTACTGGTTGTGAAATAATGTTCATATTACCAATGCACGGGTTCCCGTGAAATCTCTCAATATCTAGGATGTATGCTGCGTGTTTCGGTGAAAGCTTTCACAGATTAGTGCACCATTTCCATCTGATCGAGCATGGAGTCCATACAATAATACTTATGATCGTCGGGCACAGTGTTCACCACAATCTGATTGGAGAATACACCAACAATGGATTAGTTTGTTTGTTTGTGTGTTGTTTAAAGCCGCACTTAGCAATATTCAAGCTATATGACGGCGTTCTTAAATAATCGAGCCTGGACCAGACAATCCAGTGACAGACATCATGAGCATCGATCGCCGCAATTTGGATACGATGACATGCATCAACCAAGCCTGCGAGCCTGACCACCCGATCCCGTTAGTCGCCTCTTTCGACAAGCATGAGTGCCTTTTATGGCAAGCATGGGTTGCTGAAGACTTATTCTCTTCACGGGTCAGATCCAAGTAATTAGAGGAATTTCTGGTTTTAAAGTAACTGGGGAGCTGTTTACTTTTATTATGGAAGCGCCTGAGAGTTGAGATTTGAATAAATGGATTTTATTGAAAAAAAATACGTTTTAATCGGTAAAGGCATGTATTAATACACAGTCTGGTAAAACACAGTGCTTTTTAACATGGTGTATGCCGGGGATGTATATTTCTTCATTAATGAGCCCGTCACAGAAATATAATTATAATGCATATCATTATGGTGTGTCTGTTACCTAGGTTATTATAATGTAATGTTACTTCTCTTTGCTGGTGATAGTTTCATGTTTTCAAACTCTGTCAATGGTCTACAGAAACAACTGTATGTATAATATATTTGTTTGCAACAAATGGGGTTTGGAATGAATTTGTCAAAAACAAATGTTAAAGTATGAAAATAGAAATCAAAATTAAAAATTGTAATTTTTTATACATGTTTAGGCTTGAAGATTTTATCTAAATTATCATGTCTGTGGCGTGCAAAGAGTTAGCATCGCAAGTATCAAAAGCAGATATACCTATTTATATTTTTTTCAAACAAAATGTACCTGCATATTTCTCTACAGCTTGTAATATACTAGTATTTGACGGCAAAATTATGCAAGTCTTGTCACAAGGGGCAAAAATATGGGGCGCAAAACATAATCTTGAAAAATAAATCTTGCATTTTAATGGCTAGAAAATCTAATGAAGTTATTTTAGATGAAACTGGTCGCTATCCTATAAAAATATTAAGACAACTTCGAATGACAAAATATGGGATTAAATTATCGAGGAAAGATTCGCAAAGTAAAGTTACCCACATCAATGTAATGAGCTACTGAAAGCTCTTAATGACAATGGTGAAACGAATTGGGTGTCAAATGTCAAATATTTATTAAGTTCATGCGGTTCTTCTTTCGTGTAGATTTCCCAAGATGTAGGATATACATTTGTTCTTATGCTCTTTTCAGCAAAGGTTACAGGGTATTTACAGTAAAAATTGGTATAATCTTCGTCATGTTTCCTAAGCCATTACAATGATATTAAGTCTACAGAAAAGTATAAACGTAGGTCAGATGACACACACTTATTAGATATTTGTGTAATGACTTCAATGTAAGTGTTAGACATAGATTTAAAAAAAAAGAGAAGCTGAAATGAATATCTGTAACAACTGTCAATGAGGGGAGATTGAGGATGAATTTCATGTTTTATTAGTATGTGAGAAGTATGAACATTTTAGAGAAAAGTATATTCCGAAGTTTTACAATATGCTTAAAAAACTTGTTAATTATCAGTCTTATAAAATACAACAGCTCTGATGTTATACGTTCACTAGCCATGTTGTTGAAAACATATATTCTCTGTCAGATAGTTTGATGTTGGCATTGCGTTTCAGCGTGGTGCGTGTGTCATCTTCATTGAAAATAGCATCGAGCATGTCATTATAATAATTTAGTGTATAAAGTGCTGGAAACAAATACAATTACGATTGATGATTTGCCATTTATGATTATTCGAGGTCATATATAGCATTTAAACATCGTTTATGTACCTCGATTAATATTCGTGTTTGTAGGAGTTGTTGTCAGGTTCTAATCACCATTTGCTCCTAACTAAGAAGGGCGAGTGTCCATCCCTCATCCTAAACTACAGCCTTGTTTAGCGTGAGGCGTGTAGCATCGACAACACCTCAGTCAAATCGAGAGAATGCTTTATACATACATCATTTATAGAATAACATAAGATGTGATAATAGCAACATAGCGAAACACAAAACCAGGATAACGGCAATGTAGTAGACTATACAATGATGATATCATCCGTGTAGTAAACAACAAAACTATGATAACAGCAATGAAGCGGGCGACACAACCATGATAACAGCAATGAAGCGGGCGACACAACCATGATAACAGCAATGTAGCGGGCGACACAACCATGACAACAGCAATGTAGCAGGCGACTCAACCATGATAACAGCAATGTAGCGGGCGACACAACCATGACAACAGCAATGTAGCGGGACACAAGTATGATAGCAGTATTGTACCGATATACACAACTATGATAACAGCAATGTAGCTGAATACATAACTATGATAGCAACAATGTTGTGGACTACACAACCATGATAACAGCAATGTAGCGGAGTACACAACCATGATAACAATAATGTAGGGGAGTTAAGAACTATGGTAAAAGTACTTTAGTGGACTGCACAACCATGATAAGAGCAATGTCGTTAACTACACAACCATCCATGATAACAGCAATGTAGCGGGCTCGTGATAAAAGTCCCCCCCCCCCCCCCCCCCCCAGCCCCTCCATTAAGCTCATAAACTGTTCAAAGTGACGTATATTAAAAGATATTTTCATATATGCGGTCACAGCGACATGGATAATCAAGAAGCTATTTGAGTGCAGAACATGTGTGGCCATGGCGTCCAGGTCCAGGTCCACACCTGGCTTTGATGACTTCATCACGCTTCTTCCGTCAACGTATTTTAACCGTTGTAATATACAGGCGATCAGATTGAGTTCATGTGCCGAGAACTGTTGCCAGGTGATCACAATAAACTGTGGACGCACCAGATGCACCACTCATATGGACTCAATACATGTATAACATGTGTATGTGTGTATACAAAGAAAACATAGCACTTTTTTCTATGCATTGTGACAATTTACTTCAATAATCAGGCACGTATAAAATATGGTAATTGCGATCAATTATATCTTTAGACAAACAATGCATTGTCAGTAGCAAAGTGTAATTAGTCACAAAAATGACTGCAGACACAGACACTGCAGATTAGTTCAAACAAATTATAGTGTTCAGAAATAAATTGCTCTGTTACGAGCCAAATATGAAATACAATTATTTCCCTCGTTACAGGCAAGTAACATAAAAGGCAATGGGGGGGGGGGGGGGGTAACTGACACATGTTTTCATCGCAATTTAGCGGGGTACAAAACGATGATTACAACAATGTAGCAGGCGACACAACTAAGATAGCAGCAACTTAGCGGGGTACACAAGTATGATAACAGCAATGTAGCGGGGTACACAACTATGATAACAGCAATGTAGCAGGCGACACAACTATGATAGCAGCAACTTAGCGGGGTACACAAGTATGATAACAGCAATGTAGCGGGCGACACAACTATGATAGCAACAATGTTGTGGACTACACAACCATGATAACAGCAATCTAGCGCCCCCCCCCCCCCCCTCCCCCCTCTCCTCCTCACACCCCCCTCCCTCCCATCCGCCGAACACAGCGGTTATGAGTTTAAATCCTTAAAAAAGAGCCCAGGAAGTCTGTTCTTAATAAAATAAAAAAATAAATAAACTCCAGCAAAGTTGAAATCGTAAATCATGAATCAGATACTGGTAACGCTTTCACTCCGCAAACATTTCTTTTTGTATCAAAGCATCAAACAATCAAACAATACCAATCCTAGTTCATCTCGGTACCCCTGAGCATCCCCCCCCCCCCCCCGCCCCCCTCCCTCCCCCAGGACCTTGTTTACCACACAGTAGAGCGCTATACTGGTAATATACTGCGTCAGATACTGTCTGTGATATTTGTTTATGTGGCCATTCAAGTGAAAAATATGTTCCAAGTTAACCCTGTGACTGGAAGGAAGGAGAGGAACTTGTTCATGTGTAATCTTCATTCTAAACAACGCCAGTGCCGGTTGTGGTTGGCTGTTTACCCGAAGTACACCCCACCTCGCTGAAGGTTATCTTGACCCTTCAAAGCTTCACGGAGTTTAAGTATATGATCGAACCTGGAGTAGATACATCATTTATTGATAGGCAAAGTTGTCTGTCTGACCAACTATACTAAGCTAACCTATCTGTACATGTATATTTCACTGATGTAGATAGCCTGAGGCATGAGTACTGCAGTGGTACAGGCAGATTGTAGGTTAATCAACGTCTATGCTTTGCACCACATCTGTTCTGTTTGACTGTCAACCCAACTCACACTTGCATGCGTACAAAAAACATAATGACACAACTGATGTAGAAATAATAACTGTAATTGATAAGAACAGTTCATTTATACAACTCTGCCATTATTATCGCGCAAGGACACGTGTCATTTGATCACTCAACTTACCCCTATACCTCGACGTCGAATATACACAGATGTCGACTTTCAAATATATCAGACAACCCAGTGAAAGATCCCCAGGTACCCATTTACTGTGATGAATGTAACTAGTACCATTTCAAACTCTTAAAGCCAATCTTTAGTCGAGCCTCGTTGTGTCGAACTCGTGGGGACTTCGGGGTTCGAGATATCATGGGGATTTTATGCTTAATTTGGATACTTGGGACTCCGAATAAGTTCGAAACATCAGCGAATTCGGCACATCCAAGTTCGACACAACGATAAGGAAGTTAAGTTAGATATTCATCAATATTAGTTCATTCATGTTTATACAAGATGAATGTATCCGGTCGCATATCCCGCTTGCATTCTGACATAGGTGCTGCTGTTGAGGAAACAGTTGTAAACACTCGCTTGCACTGGCACACCATACGGGATGGTATGTGTCGCACACCCTGCTCCACAATGTTGCATGTCTACTGCATAGGACAGGGGAAGTGCGTCACGCCTCCCTTCCATTGACCTTAATCTTACTCAACCCGGATCTGATTGGATTAGAGGCTTGCACTAGGCTGCACCTGTTGAACAGATTATTAATGACGTCATAATTGAACTTGCCAAAAGTTTTGAGTATAAATATGCCAGTTGTACTGATGGGCACTTATTAAAATGCGTTTCTTCTTGCAGGTAGTTATGGTATGTTTGTACGTGGGGGTGGGGGAAAGTGCCTGTCCCCACCTAGAGGCTGGGCTGGAGAACTGGGGGGATACAACGTCCTGGACATCGGGGGTACTGCCGAAAGAAGGGGACAAACTCTTTATCCAATCAGGTAAATTTTGAATAGTTTCGTGACCATTCCACTCTTTCGTAGTCAGAGGTTCTGTAAAGTCGTGACCGCGGATACAGGTGTACGACATGATGTTAACACGATCAAAACAAGCAAAAGTTGCCTCTAAAATTGACTAAGCGTCATCACCTCTGTTTGACAAACAAATAAATACACCTTTATAGTAACAATTTGTCTTAAATACTGCCGATGTGACTTTTAGACTTAGAAGTATATTCAAAAGTGTTTGTTCATGTGGCCAGTCCCGTCTAGATGAAAACTTCACGGTGAAGGTCACTGTCAGCAGAGCATCATCAAGTACTAGATACCCTAAGAAATATACAATTTCATATTCAACACTATCTATATGTTATCCTGATTCAATTTACTCAAAACTATTTACGGTTGAAGTTGAACAATTGAAGTCAAGTAGTCAAACTGTTTCATTGTTAAGCACGGTCTGCCGGCTACAGCACTTCAAGTGCGTTGCCTTTAACCTTTACGGTAATTGTCTAAATACTCGAAATAATTACATCAAGTGAGGGAAGTAATTTTAGAATGTTTCATAAAAGCAAATTCATGATGTCATCCATTTACTCGTGAACACTTTTGGCATTTTACTATCATAATAATAGCCACTACTTACTGGAAAACGCAATCTGGTAATTTTAAACAGCAACATTATATGTCATATATTTCGTGTCTTCTATCTTAATATTTGCAAAATAATTAATCGTTATGCTTCGCTCATTTTGGATTAAATAAACCTATATTGTATGTATTAAAACAATGTGTCATAAAAGTATGGCCTCTCTAAATAATGACTCTTCATAAATGTCTACCTATGTGGCATATTGATTTAAGAGCGGTTTCAAAGTTCACTCGGAATTAATCTGATCTGAGAGTCACAGATACAACGCACCAATGCCCATTGTTAGACGTTCGAACTAACATCTACGAAAACCACTTTTTTCAATGAAAGCATCTAAAATCGTAGGACACACCGCGACCGAAAAAGTCCCCGGTCCATTTAGGACATTCGTAACATAGTTTGAGCTTAAGTTTCATTCCAGGCAAGAAGCTCCTCCTGAACGTGTCCCCGCCCTGTCTGTCCTCCATCACCATCGAAGCAGGGGCAGCGTTAGTCTGGGGCGACGTGGACAACCTCAACGTCTGTGTCAGCTACATCCTCATCAGAGGCCGCCTCCAGATCGGCAGCGAAGACTGCAGGTTCACCAGGAAAACTCACATCAGACTTATAGGTAGGACATAAGATTTATTAAGAGTCAGATATATCGTTGTGTCTGAATGCCTGGTGGATACAGAAACTATGAAACCACAAAGGGGCATATGGATCATGCGAAGTGTATATAGAACATATTTAAACAACATAACAGTGAAGTAAATGCAATGGGAAATTTTGTAGGTATTGTTTTACTTTCTTCATAGAAATGTTCCCCATTTACCAAGAGCCGTTGGACCCTAGGGACCTTATGGTTAGTACATACTTCAGTGGTCAATGCCAATGTATCGATGAAGACAATCTGCCTAAATAAATACCCATCATCTCTGCTCTGTATACCATGAAACACGTGCATATCAATGCAAATGAATCGTGGGATGACTTTAAGAAAGAATTCTGAGATCTGCAACATTTCCCTTCCCCAGGCGAAAGTAACTCCACACTGTCTGTTTCTGGCTTTGGGAGGAAGTTTATTGGCGTGGCTGCAGGAGGCACGATTGAGGTGCACGGAGAAGAGAAACCATCATGGACGAAGTTGATCCAGACAGCTAAACCCGGCTCCTGTGACAGCCTCTTTGATTTCCAGGTGAGTTGGTGTTGTGTTCAGATACTTTCACACAGTGGTCGCTGTTGAGAAATCGATGACAGCTCCTTCAACTTACAGCCAGTCGATGTAGTGCTGAGATACCGATGACAGCCCCTTTAACTTACAGGTGAGTCGATGTGGTGCTGAGATACCCGTGACAAGCTCTTTAACTTACAGATGATCATGAGTCAGTGTAGTGTTCAGTTAGCCGTGACATACACTTCCAGCTGAGTCAAGGTAGTGTTCAGTTACCCGTGACATACACTTTCAGCTGAGTCAAGGTCGTATTCAGTTACCCGTGACATACACTTTCAGCTGAGTCAAGGTCGTTTTCAGTTACCCGTGACATACACTTTCAGCTGAGTCAAGATCGTAATCAGTTACCCGTGACATACACCTTCAGCTGAGTCAAGGTCGTGTTCAGATAGCCGTGACATACACTTTCAGCTGAGTCAAAGTCGTGTTCATATAGCCGTGACCTCTTCTTCTAGCTAAGTCAAGGTCGTGAACAGACAGTCGTGACAACCACTTCCAGCTAAGTCACGGTCGTGTTCAGTAAAACCGTGACAGCCACTTCCATCTGGGTCAAGGTTGTGTTCATTTAACCGTAACAACCACTTCCAGCTGAGTCAAGGTCGTGTTCAGTTAAGCGTGACAACCACTTCCAGCTGAGTCAAGGTTGTGTTAAGATAGACGTGATAACCACTTTCAGCTGAGTCAAGGTCGTGTTCAGTTACCCGTGACATACACTTCCAGCTGAGTCAAGGTCGTGTTCAGTTAACCGTGACAACCAGTTTCAGCTGAGTCAAGGCCGTGTTCAGTTAAGCGAAACAAACCACTTCCAGCTGAGTCAAGGTCGTGTTCAGTTAACCGTGACAACCACTTTCAGCTGAGTCAAGGTCGTGTTCAGTTAAGCGTGACATACACTTCCAGCTGAGTCAAGGTCGTGTTCAGTTAACCGTGACAACCACTTTCAGCTGAGTCAAGGTCGTGTTCAGTTAAGCGTGACAACCACTTCCAGCTGAGTCAAGGTCGTGTTCAGTTAACTGTGACAACCACTTTCAGCTGAGTCAAGGTCGTGTTCAGTTAAGCGTGACATACACTTCCAGCTGAGTCAAGGTCGTGTTCAGTTAACTGTGACAACCACGTTCAGCTGAGTCAAGGTCGTGTTCAGTTAAGCGTGACATACACTTCCAGCTGAGTCAAGGTCGTGTTCAGTTAACCGTGACAACCACTTTCAGCTGAGTCAAGGTCGTGTTCAGTTAAGCGTGACAACCACTTCCACCAAATCAAGGTTGTGTTCAGATAGTCGTGACAGCCACTTCCAGCTAAGTCATTTTAAGGTCGTGTTCATTTAACCGTGACAACCACTTCCAGCTGAGTCGAGGTCGTGTTTAGATAGCCGTGACAGTCACTTCCAGCTGAGTCAAGGTCGTGTCCAGTTACCCGTGACAACCTCTTTAACTCATAGGTGATCATGAGGCAGTGTAGTGTTCAGTTACCCGTGACAAACACTCCCAAGTGGCAAAAACAAATTAAGAACAAATGTTGATGATTAATAACCTTCAGTCAACAAAATATACTGGAGTTCTCTAGGTGCGATATCTTAGGTTTTCATTATCTAGTATTAACTAAATATGGGATACTGAGATACACGAGGAATATATATTAGAAAAGACGAATAATTGTGTGCTATCTTACAGAAGAGCGTGTTCCAGGCGGAGTCTGCCCGAGGCCTGTACGTGTCTGTGTTTAATGAGGACAGCTCTCTGTGGGACTTTGCCGTGTTCAGGACCGGGGAGGACATCGCTGACGAGGACCTCCAGTTCCAGGAATTTGTAGAAAGTGAGTTAATCAAGAAAGCGATTTCATTATAGTTTTTGTAAAAAGAGGTTATTTTGCTTTTTTGCTTGGCATTGGTTGTATTATTATGCCACTCACATACATTGACGACTTGTCCGAACATCAAAGGTTCTGCTTCATTTTGCTTCACCCTACTAGGTGTGGCGTGCATTTGTTAATTTACAACAATATGCCATCCCGTCGATATTTGTATTGGTGGCACAAGTACATGTATTTACTGTTAGAACAAGTCACGGTTCCATTTCAGGAGTGATCCAAAATTGGATTCGCAATTTAAACTCATGACGAAACGTAGTCATCTTGTGGTATGATTTGAAAAGCGACACTTTTAAATTAGTATTGCTTGTGTTGCACTCACAGGTATTCCCCAAGACAAGATCCTGGCAGTCGCTCTTCAAGGTGAACTTGGTAGTGGGGACATGGCCGCTGTGTACGAAACACTGGAGACAGCTGGGGGTCTGACGTCATCAGCCATCAGGAACGTCACAGGCAGACAGGCTTACGCCTTTATCACAAGAACAGGTGAGAATTAATTGTATTCACCCGACATCGACGAAAACCGATTGTTTCATTTTAACATTGTGTGTAGGATTTCATCCCCAGCAATATCTGCTTGTCAACTGCTGAAATTATTTGACCTTCAATAAACTAATTGTCGCTTTCAATCGATTTCAATTAATCATGAGTCCATAAACATTACATATAAACCCCTATGTCAATGTAATAGTGTACATTCTATCAGGTCACAGTGATACTACAGCCGAGAGACATGTCCTCAACCCACGTCACAAAGAAGTTGCTGAAACGGGCTATCTGGCTGTCGATGTCAAAGGATTCCAGTTCAGTGTGAACAGCAAAGTTTTTTCAAATACGAATATAAGGAAAGGTGTGGACTTCCGGGTTCTTCCAGCAGAAACAGCTTACCCATGCCTGAAGCTGAATGCCGAAGTCTCAACCTGGAGGCCGGGTGTGTGAATAAACTAGAATTCTAAACCACGTACACATATGAAGAATGTGTGCGCAGCGGAATCTATTTAACACAACCTTCTGCAACATCTACATATTTACAAACCGCGTCAATCCGGAAATGTGTTTAACTTAAAGTGAGACGTTGCTCGGCCAAATTGTCAGTCCTGGCAAGTAAGTTCCAGGTCAGAGACCACTTAATGCGTCAATCAATTTAACACATACATAAACACAATGTCTGAAGTTCGTTCAAACTATAGGATCTAGATTAGGGCATGTACAGCAGACCGCGGAGCACACTCCCCCTTTAACCATGTTAGTGTGGTTTCACTGTACAGTTTGTGCGTCTCAGGACATACGTACATCGGTCTACAAACTGTATCGAACCACCAAATGCTAGGGTGGATTCGAAATAGTCCACGTCCACGGCGAAGCTAAGTGCAACTTTATACGCGTGTTAATTGTAGATTTGCTTATTGTGTTGTATATGCAAGTGCTTGTGAAAATATAACTTGGAACTGGGTTACTGTTAAACATATGAATGGTGTTTGAATCCGTTTGATTTTATGATCATAAAATGAAAATGAACGACAGTCCATCGACTTCGCACCACATATCCAACTACATTTAATCAGTTCAAAACGTCTCCCATTAGTCTAATACATCTCCAACTACAAAACACCTCCTACCGGTCCCGTAACACCAAGTACCGTTAGTTCAAAACGTATCCCATAACACATAGTACCATAAGTTTATCACCTCTTCAATGAACAGGTTTTACTTTGTGTACATGAAGAAGTTGTTCAATGAAGAAAAGGCCAAACAGAGGGCACACTGGGCCCAGTCGCCTCAGGAAATTCTCTGTGCAGAGTTGTCTTCATTTGGAGTTACACACTCCAATCATCGTGGTCTAGAACCCCATATTCAGATTCTGGGTTTGTCAGAACCCTACCCGTTTACGATGGTTTTCACCAACTTGTAAAATCTTTTCGAGTTTTCCTCAACATTCAGCTGCCACGACTGAAATAATGTTCAAAGCGGCTTTAAACCCAACTCAATCCCAGTAGGACAGTGTCATGACAATTACATTCATCACACTGACCAGACAGCTGTTCCCGCCCAGAGGCTGTAGGGATCAGGTAACAGCAATCCAACAGTTTTATTTGATAATGCAAATGGTATGGAAAAAAAACTTATGTTTCGCATTGCGCATCAGGTGACAAGATCGTCATAGCATCCACCGACTTCGACTGGAGACAGGCTGAAGAAATGACCATCAAGAGTTGTCCTTCTTGTGCGGTCAACGAGATCTGTCTGACAGGTATGTAGAGCTGGGGGATCTGGGTTGCTGTCAATGTTTCCGTAGATCAACACGTTTCCTGTATTCAAAGTCAACAAACAGTCTATTACTTTCCCTAAACATATGTCAGATGTATAAAAACATGAACAGGACATTAAGCTCATACATGTAATATTTTGTACAATTTAATAACTTTTATGACCAGGTTTTATATCCATTTATTCTACAACAGAGCCACTGGAATACATGCACTATGGGGAGGTAACTCTTGGTGTAGACGAGAGGGCGGAAGTGGGGCTGCTGAGTCGGAACATCCTCATAGAGGGCGTGATACCGGAAGACGGGTGCAGTGTCAACGAGCCGGAAGATCAGTACCTCTGTGACCTGTTTGGATTTGACACATTTGGAGGTCATATCAAGGTGAATAAACATAGTTTTCACTCTTGCTCAGAAGTCACGAAATATTTGTCTGAAACCAACATTTAAACAGGGAGTACAGCAGAGTTGCATCAACCAGTTGTACACCACAGTTAATCTAATTCCAACATCCTCACATTTCAGACTTGCAGACAAAGTGTACATAGTTGTACATTTTGGAAAAAAACAACATTTGTTAATTCTTAGAAAGACAAATAATATGTTTTGATGTTTGATAATGATTTGCTCTGGTTTAGGTTTTGAGAGGTTTCACAGCTGCTCACATCCAGGGCGTTGAACTCTACCACATGGGGCAGCAGCGATTTGTCGGTGAGTTCCTAATGTCAGCTTGGAGGGTTAATGTCATGATTGTGTTTTGATTAGAGAGGACATGGTTGGCAAGTGATGTTAACTGCAGCTGGTTGATGTGCGTAGCCACCAGCTGTGCCATGATCCGCGAGTCCTGGGTTTGATTCCCATATCATTCACCCCGATTGTAAATGTCCATACTCATAGGTGTTCGTCTTCGGACTGCGTCACTTTATGTTTTTCTCTACTTGAATCTGGTACATCGTTATATAACTGGTACTGCTCTTCCAAGCAGCGTTAAACACTCGCTCAGTAGAAATTTGGTGTTCACGTGAAATATAAAAAGCATATTCTCTTCCTCAGGCACCTACCCACTTCACTTCCACATGTGCGACGACGTGGACGGCAACTGGTTCCGTCACAACTCCATCCACCACTCTCTGACGAGATGCGTCACTGTCCACGGCTCAGATGGAGCTGAGGTTCGTGAAGTGTTGAGCTATCTGTATTCACTGCGTCTGCTGATCTTGTCTTCTGGTGACATAAGTACATTGCTTTTAAACTACTATCTGTTTGCGGTCTCCCTATTTGTTTAGCATGGTACGTGGGTTATCTGTATCTCATAGAACGTGTCACACATTACCTTCTACCTGAAATACACTGTAGGTTTGCTATATACATGTACGTCTCCTGACATATACGCATACATCTATGTTCACACCATATTGGCTGGTGCGCGTCATTTGTACAAAACAAGGTCGTCTTACAGCTTGTCGTTAATGATATTTTGGAACACCAAAAGTAGGGTTTATATGAAGGCACGTGACACCAAATATCTCGCAACGTATGATTTCTTTACATTTCTGACAGAAAGTCATTGCTATATTTTTCTCAACACCAGGTGTCTGACAATGTGTGCTACCTCCATCACGGGCACGGCTTCTTCCTGGAGGACAGCGCGGAGCAGAGGAACGTCTTCAACAGCAACCTGTGTATCGGCACCATGCATGGCACCCACATCATGTCCGACATGAAGAAGGAATGGTGCAATGCTACCATGAAGGAATTCTGCGAGTAAGGAGGATGGGTTTTTAGTAGGGCCCTGTGTTGGGGTGGGGGTGGGGTGGGGGCTTCGGGGGTGGGTGGCTGTGATTGAAAGAGATATTTGATCGTTAATCATTCAAGACAAATATTATTGGTGTTATTCTTTGAGCGTGGGTTTTGTTATTCACGTGTTTGGGGTTAATTTTACCCCTTGTGCTTGCAGCGCCGTATCCTCCTACTGGATCACACACCCAAACAACACCTTCATCAACAACGTGGCCGCCGGCTCAGATGTAAGTTACCTGTACAGTATAATTAAACTTAAAATAAAGCTAAAGGCCGGACTCTAATATGGAGGATCTCTTCGCATTGTTTTACACGAGAGAATGAATAACATATCTGGGTCTATGTTTTCGTATAGCGAAAGTAGAATACAATAACCAGGAATTACATGAGTAATTGTTCATGCGTTTTGTAAGACGATGGCAAATCATCGATGCGTCCGTGGTGTGCATGTATCAATAGTAATAGTGAATGTTTGCTTCAAACATGGAGTTAATGGATTGATGGATTATAGGTAATTTAACATTCCTTAACTATTTATCAGCATGCAGGATTCTGGATCCTTGCGTCTCGTCTCCCCCTCGGCCCCTCCCGACAACGCCAGCGACAGAGGGGGCTGGTGCCCGAGTTCCATGCCATGCAGACCAAGGTCAAAGAATTCAGAAACAACACGGCTCACTCTAATATGAATGTACGTTCCAAACCGTTTCATATTTCCTAAAGTTTATTGACTTAATTGTTCTTATTTCGATGTAAAATGTGTGAGAAAATCCCGAAAGGGTGCAGGTTGTAGACTCTTGCCACTTAGCTACGAGCAATGATATGGTACTGCCGAACCTAGTGAACCATGTGGGATTCGAACTGAGCATCAGCGGATTTGGACGGGTATAGGACCTCAACTCTGTCTAACGAATTGCGACACCTTAGACAGAACACTTGGTACTTCGTGGCCGCACGGTCCACGTGTAAGGTGTCCATTGTTTTCTCAGTACTTACTTTATAAACAGCACAGTCGCACGGTGCGGAGGTTAATCATAGCATTCATGGCACTACAATTTAGATTGACTCTGTCTCAACAGAGAGGTCTTCGAATTGACAGACGTATTTCGCACGGAGAATACAGAGACAAAGTATACATCCCCGAGAATGGCGTTCTTGGTGCCCAAGTGTCTCACACACCCATGACTACCCCAACAGACACCGGAGGACCGTTTGATAAGTCCTACCTATATGAGTAAGTGTTACTTAATCATGTAATACATTCTATGCCGATAAGCAATTTATATAGAGTTGTGTGTGGTAAATATATATTGTTATTTGATAGTATTCTGTATCCAATAAAGCGACAAAACGCCTTTCATAATTATAAGAAATCTCTGCTAAAAGTCCATTGTGTCATTTCGACTACAGCAAAGCACGCGTTCACGAAAACATGTAATACTTCTGCTGTGCATGAGGTCATTCAATCATTACAAATATGTGAACTGTTGTTTTATTAAGTTAAATGTGACATGAAAGACTTATGCACTTGCCGTGAGTAGTTTCCTTGAAATACAGATTTACAGCATACAAAAACAGAGGCCACAATGTTTGGACTAAAGCTGGAATCGTCATTATGAGTAATTTCACGTAAGTATTTTCTGAATATCTGAAATGGTGTTATCTCTGTTCCAGGACATACATTCCTCTATAACCACAGTGTGTCCCCTTGATTTACTCCGGTCCGTTCCAGTACATACATTCCTCTATAACTAAAGTGTATCCCCTTGAAGTACTCCAGTCCGTTCCAGGACATACATTCCTCTATAACCAAAGTGTATCCCCATGGAGTACTCCAGTCCGTTCCAGTACATACATTCCTCTATAACCAAAGTGTATCCACTTGAAGTACTCCAGTCCGTTCCAGTACATACATTCCTCTATAACCAAAGTGTATCCCCTGGAAGTACTCCAGTCCGTTCCAGTACATACATTCCTCTATAACCAAAGTGTATCCACTTGAAGTACTCCAGTCCGTTCCAGGACATACATTCCTCTATAACCAAAGTGTATCCCCTTGAAATACTCCAGTCCGTTCCAGTACATACATTCCTCTATAACCAAAGTGTATCCCCTTGAAGTACTCCAGTCCGTTCCAGTACATACATTCCTCTATAACCAAAGTGTATCCCCTTGAAGTGCTCCAGTCCATTCCAGTACATACATTCCTCTATAACCAAAGTGTATCCACTTGAAGTACTCCAGTCCGTTCCAGTACATACATTCCTCTATAACCAAAGTGTATCCCCTGGAAGTACTCCAGTCCGTTCCAGTACATACATTCCTCTATAACTAAAGTGTATCCACTTGAAGTACTCCAGTCCGTTCCAGGACATACATTCCTCTATAACCAAAGTGTATCCCATGGAGTACTCCAGTGTGTTACAGTTCATACATTGCTCTATAACCAAAGTGTATCCCCATGGAGTAATCCAGTCTGTTACAGTCTTAAAGCGATGTCGTATTACGACTACTTTCCAAACATATTTATTTATCAATATATGTACTGAACGTGAAACTAGTCTTGCAATCGGGGATAAACATTTAATACATAGGACACTAAAATGTTCGTTTGAGTATATTCTATGAATATTTCATAAGATGAGAATAGTGTACTATGATAGAGTACTGTGATATCTAAGTTGCAATACGCGACAGAGACGCATAACTGTTCCATCTGCATTAATGGTGCGCAATCCGACTGCATCCTCAGCCTGGCGGATGCTGCGCAGGGTATCACTATGGCCGCGGCTTCAACAGGGACGTACGCCAAGCTGACCAACTCCATGCTGGTGGGCGAGACAGATAACCTAGGTCTATCCCAAGAACCATTCGGACGTTCCAGATCTGGAATAGCGTATGTTGTTTCCTGGACATTATTTCTCTAACTGTGCGACTCAATGTACTTCAGTTTGTTCAACAAATCAAATCTTAGCACAACGTATCGTCTTTAACATATGAATGAAAGTACTAATATGTCTTTCTTCATTATGTGCATGTAGCATTTATTTAAGTTGTTGGTGTCGTAAGAGGCTGCCTTCAGCTGCCCCTGTGTTGACGCCTCGGAAACCCAGTGTTGGCCTGCTGATTGTCACTCACTCACTCTCGACCCTGGATTTCAGGGTGGAATTGGTCCGAAGAAACTAATGCTTGTCGACAAGGACGACTAAAGTGGCTCGGTGACTTAACTGCGTGTCACGGCTCATTCTTTCATTCACCTGTTTGCCTATTATATACCTTATTATTATTATCATTAGGCTTGGGAGAGAATCAAAGTGTCAGTGAACTTTGTCTTCAGAGATGAACCTCTACAAGGGGTGGTCTTCTACCAGGGTCCAGGTCATGTGATTAATACCTTCTTTGACAAGTATGAGACGATTACATCAAATCAGAATATCACCAGATACGCGGGGGCCATCAGTGTGAAGCGCAGCAACCCCTACCCCCCTAAAGCCAGCAGCCATGTTGAGGGGATCAAGTTCGGTTTCTGCGATGTGGTGCGTTCTCTGCTTACAATGTTCGATCTTCTGAACATTAGGGAAACAATGTTGTGCTTTGCTAGTGTTCTGGTCTGTTATATATAAGCACCTGGGTTTATAAAGGAGACTTAATCTATAATGTGGCACATACCCTACAGGCTTATGACGGGATCTGGTCGGTGGGACCTACTTACTATTGTGCAATCTGTGGGATGTGGGACCATCATGTAATGTGGAACTGATCTCTGGTATGTGGAACCATGTCATATAGAGCTATTCCGCGGCATATGGGCCTGTTCTGTGGTATGTAGGGCGCTGTCATCATATAGAATTGTTCTGTGTTATGAAGGACCCTGTCATCATATAGAACTGTTCTGTGTTATGCAGGACCCTGTCATGATATAGAACTGTTCTGTGGTATGTACGACCTTGTCATCATATAGAACTGTTCTGTGGTATGCAGGGCCCTGTCATCATATAGAATTGTTCTGTGTTATGTACGACCTTGTCATCATATAGAACTGTTCTGTGTTATGTACGACCTTGTCATCATATAGAACTGTTCTGTGTTATGTACGACCTTGTCATCATATAGAACTGTTCTGTGGTATGCAGGGCCCTGTCATCATATAGAATTGTTCTGTGTTATGTACGACCTTGTCATCATATAGAACTGTTCTGTGTTATGTAAGCCGCTGTCATCATATAGAACTGTTCTTTGGTATGTACGACCTTGTCATCATATAGAACTGTTCTGTGGTATGCAGGGCCCTGTCATCATATGGAATTGTTCTGTGTTATGTACGACCTTGGCATCATATTAAACTGTTCTGTGGTATGTAGGGCCCTGTCATCATATGGAATTGTTCTGTGTTATGTACGACCTTGTCATCATATAAAACTGTTCTGTGTTATGTACGACCTTGTCATCATATAGAACTGTTCTGTGTTATGTACGACCTTGTCATCATATAGAACTGTTCTGTGTTATGTACGACCTTGTCATCATATAGAACTGTTCTGTGTTATGTACGACTTTGTCATCATATAGAACTGTTCTGTGTTATGTACGACTTTGTCATCATATTGAACTGCTCTGTGGTGTGTACGACCTTGTCATCAAATAGAACTTTTCTGTGTTATGCAGGACCCTGTCATCATATAAAACTATTCTGTGTTATATAGGAACCTGTCATGACGAAGAACTGTTATATAGAAATGCTCTGTCTTATGTAGGACTCTGTCATCATAGAATTGTTTTTTTATATGTAGAACTGTGTAATGGTATAGAACTGTTCTGTGGTATGTAGGACTGTGTCATGATATAGAACTGTTCTTCGCCTTGTTCCAGATTGAGGGGAACTGGGCTTATAAGGGAGACCCATCTGTTCCGCTGATGAGAAACAGGGACGGCAACAGACAGATCACCTTCAGGGACATCGACGGCAGCGTGTCGGGGATGGCAGGGACCCAGTTCGTGCCGAACACACGTTTCCACACCACCAACCAGTGTGACTACAGACCTGTGTCTAACTTTGCTGTGTGCCCTCATGACTACGCTAAGGTATCACATTTTTACAAAATCTCTTATTTTTATTCGCACGCTCTGTCTTTGTCTCTTGAGCCTGTTCAAACAATCCCGTATTGCTGTATTCAGAAACGTATCCATTATTAGATGACTAAATGTTTATACTACATGTTGTAGCGGTATTGACATCCAGCCTTTTTACCGAGTTAAATACGAGAGCCTTTTTCTGTTTCAAGAGAACGCGCTCATTTATTTAAATGTACCTTGATTGGTCAATGTACTTACCAAATGTGTATCTACAGACCGATCAGCGCCACTTCCGACTCACGATTCCATATGCTATATTCCAGGCTGTCTTTAGTGGAGACGGAGCTCTTAAAACATTGAAGGAGAAGTACCCCATGTACATGCGCCGGGACGACAGACCTGATGATCCCTTTGCCTTGCAAGGTAGTTGAGTATGCTTTTTGTATCTAAATACTATCACCTTGAAGGCTATATTTGGTGTCCCCTTCTAACTGACTGAATATTTTAAAGGCGGCCGTGAAGATCCGGATTTTTAATTGGTCTTCAGCAACCCGTGCTTGTCATAAGAGGCGATTGACGGGATCGGGTAGTAAGACTCGCTGACTTGGTTGATGCATGTCATGGTATCCCATTTGCGTGTATCGATGCTCATTATATCAATCACTGGATTGTCTGGTCCAGACTCGTTTATTTAAAGACCGCCGTCATGTAGCTGGAATATTGCTGAGTTCGGCGTGAAACAACAAACAAACAAACTAACAAAAGGCGGCATAAAAGCACATTAAGTGGGAACTAAAGTGATTCAAATGTACGTTTCTGTCATCATATTTCAGCTTTCCGTCAGTCAGTGGAGACAGAAACATGCGTCTGTTGATGATGACGTTGTCTAAGTGCATGCAGTAAATGTATTCCATTATGAAACTGTATATTCCAAATTTAGGCACAAAGGGAAATGCCTACCTGGTGATCAAGAAGAAATCATACACGGTATATTTCAACGGAACAGCTCCAACTAAACTAAAGGTCGCAGGACAGAACTTAGAAAGGTAGGTGGACATAAAAAGGTCTAAAACGTCTTCAGTTCGGGGACGATCATAAACTATAACAGTTCTGTTTACACATAGCTAATACTTGTCTATGATGGGGTAGCCTAGTGCTTAACGCGTTCGCTCGGCACGCCGAAGACCCGGGTTTGATTCCCCGCATGGGTAAAATGTGTGAAGCCTTTTTCTGTTGTCCCCCGCCGTGATATTGCTGGAATATTGCTAAAAGAGGCGTTTAAACCATACTCACTCACTCACTTAACTATGATAGCGAAATGCTTAGTATGTTGGCGTTACAACGAGCGTCATTGAAACTGTTCAAGCTTTTGGGGTGGCCTGCAGAAAAACTATAAATAATTGGGAATGTTATAACTAAAGAAAGCTGGTGTCTCCTTGAATAAGACATGTTGCAGTGTTGCAGGCCGAACACATCTGTTTAATCTGTTACGACTGTTCTATGTTTCAGGGGGGACTATGTCAGACTCGGCCTGTGTTACCCGAAAGACGTGACAAGCTTCAGCTTCTCCAGTGGACTTCCCAAGATAGGGTCAGCTACTCCTGCAATCAGCGTCAGCAGCATCAGCGACCTGGACCGCGACACCACGGGGAGGGCCTACTTCTGGGATACGTCCACAGGGTGGGTATAGGTACAGCAGAGTATGGAAGGGCCAAGACATAGTGGTGTTCACAGGGTGGGTATAGGTACAGCAGAGTATGGAAGGGCCAAGACATAGTGGTGTTCACAGGGTGGGTATAGGTACAGCAGAGTATGGAAAGGCCAAGACATAGTGGTGTTTACAGGGGGGGTATAGGTACAGCAGAGTATGGAAAGGCCAAGACATAGTGGTGTTTACAGGGTGGGTATAGGTACAGCAGAGTATGGAAGGGCCAAGACATAGTGGTGTTCACAGGGGGGGGGGGGGGGGTATAGGTACAGCAGAGTATGGAAGGGCCAAGACATAGTGGTGTTTACAGGGTGGGTATAGGTACAGCAGAGGATGGAAGGGCCAAGACATAGTGGTGTTTACAGGGTGGGTATAGGTGCTGCAGAGTATGGAAGGGCCAAGACATAGTGGTGTTTACAGGGGGGGTATAGGTACAGCAGAGTATGGAAGGGCCAAGACATAGTGGTGTTTACAGGGTGGCTATAGGTGCTGCAGAGGATGGAAGGGCCAAGACATAGTGGTGTTTACAGGGTGGGTATAGGTACAGCAGAGTATGGAAGGGCCAAGACATAGTGGTGTTCACAGGGTGGGTATAGGTACAGCAGAGGATGGAAGGGCCAAGACATAGTGGTGTTTACAGGGTGGGTATAGGTACAGCAGAGTATGGAAGGGCCAAGACATAGTGGTGTTCACAGGGTGGGTATAGGTACAGCAGAGGATGGAAGGGCCAAGACATAGTGGTGTTCACAGGGTGGGTATAGGTACAGCAGAGTATGGAAGGGCCAAGACATAGTGGTGTTCACAGGGTGGGTATAGGTACAGCAGAGTATGGAAGGGCCAAGACATAGTGGTGTTCACAGGGTGGGTATAGGTACAGCAGAGTATGGAAGGGCCAAGACATAGTGGTGTTTACAGGGTGGGTATAGGTACAGCAGAGTATGGAAAGGCCAAGACATAGTGGTGTTTACAGGGGGGGTATAGGTACAGCAGAGTATGGAAAGGCCAAGACATAGTGGTGTTTACAGGGTGGGTATAGGTACAGCAGAGTATGGAAGGGCCAAGACATAGTGGTGTTTACAGGGTGGGTATAGGTACAGCAGAGTATGGAAGGGCCAAGACATAGTGGTGTTCACAGGGGGGGGGGGGGGGTATAGGTACAGCAGAGTATGGAAGGGCCAAGACATAGTGGTGTTTACAGGGTGGGTATAGGTACAGCAGAGGATGGAAGGGCCAAGACATAGTGGTGTTTACAGGGTGGGTATAGGTGCTGCAGAGTATGGAAGGGCCAAGACATAGTGGTGTTTACAGGGGGGGTATAGGTACAGCAGAGTATGGAAGGGCCAAGACATAGTGGTGTTTACAGGGTGGCTATAGGTGCTGCAGAGGATGGAAGGGCCAAGACATAGTGGTGTTTACAGGGTGGGTATAGGTACAGCAGAGTATGGAAGGGCCAAGACATAGTGGTGTTCACAGGGTGGGTATAGGTACAGCAGGGGATGGAAGGGCCAAGACATAGTGGTGTTTACAGGGTGGGTATAGGTACAGCAGAGTATGGAAGGGCCAAGACATAGTGGTGTTCACAGGGTGGGTATAGGTACAGCAGAGGATGGAAGGGCCAAGACATAGTGGTGTTCACAGGGTGGGTATAGGTACAGCAGAGTATGGAAGGGCCAAGACATAGTGGTGTTCACAGGGTGGGTATAGGTACAGCAGAGTATGGAAGGGCCAAGACATAGTGGTGTTCACAGGGTGGGTATAGGTACAGCAGAGGATGGAAAGGCCAAGACATAGTGGTGTTCACAGGGTGGGTATAGGTACAGCAGAGTATGGAAGGGCCAAGACATAGTGGTGTTCACAGGGTGGGTATAGGTACAGCAGAGGATGGAAAGGCCAAGACATAGTGGTGTTTACAGGGTGGGTATAGGTACAGCAGAGGATGGAAAGGCCAAGACATAGTGGTGTTTACAGGGTGGGTATAGGTACAGCAGAGTATGGAAGGGCCAAGACATAGTGGTGTTCACAGGGTGGGTATAGGTACAGCAGAGTATGGAAGGGCCAAGACATAGTGGTGTTCACAGGGTGGGTATAGGTACAGCAGAGTATGGAAGGGCCAAGACATAGTGGTGTTTACAGGGTGGGTATAGGTACAGCAAAGGATGGAAAGGCCAAGACATAGTGGTGTTTACAGGGTGGGTATAGGTACAGCAGAGTATGGAAGGGCCAAGACATAGTGGTGTTCACAGGGTGGGTATAGGTACAGCAGAGTATGGAAGGGCCAAGACATAGTGGTGTTCACAGGGTGGGTATAGGTACAGCAGAGTATGGAAGGGCCAAGACATAGTGGTGTTCACAGGGTGGGTATAGGTACAGCAGAGTATGGAAGGGCCAAAACATAGTGGTGTTTACAGGGTGGCTATAGGTGCTGCAGAGGATGGAAGGGCCAAGACATAGTGGTGTTTACAGGGTGGGTATAGATACAGCAGAGTATGGAAGGGCCAAGACATAGTGGTGTTTACAGGGTGGGTATAGGTACAGCAGAGTATGGAAGGGCCAAGACATATTGGTGTTTACAGGGTGTGTATAGGTACAGCAGAGTGTGGAAGGGCCAAGACATAGTGGTGTTTACAGGGTGGGTATAGGTACAGCAGAGTATGGAAGGGCCAAGACATAGTGGTGTTTACAGGGTGGCTATAGGTGCTGCAGAGGATGGAAGGGCCAAGACATAGTGGTGTTTACAGGGGGGGTATAGGTACAGCAGAGTATGGAAGGGCCAAGACATAGTGGTGTTTACAGGGTGGCTATAGGTGCTGCAGAGGATGGAAGGGCCAAGACATAGTGGTGTTTACAGGGTGGGTATAGGTGCTGCAGAGACTGGAAAGGCCAAGACATAGTGGTGTTTACAGGGTGGGTATAGGTGCTGCAGAGACTGGAAAGGCCAAGACATAGTGGTGTTTACAGGGTGGGTATAGGTACAGCAGAGTATGGAAGGGCCAAGACATAGTGGTGTTTACAGGGTGGCTATAGGTGCTGCAGAGGATGGAAGGGCCAAGACATAGTGGTGTTTACAGGGTGGGTATAGGTACAGCAGAGTATGGAAGGGCCAAGACATAGTGGTGTTTACAGGGGGGGTATAGGTACAGCAGAGGATGGAAGGGCCAAGACATAGTGGTGTTTACAGGGTGGGTATAGGTACAGCAGAGTATGGAAGGGCCAAGACATAGTGGTGTTTACAGGGGGGGGGTATAGGTACAGCAGAGTATGGAAGGGCCAAGACATAGTGGTGTTTACAGGGTGGGTATAGGTACAGCAGAGGATGGAAAGGCCAAGACATAGTGGTGTTTACAGGGTGGGTATAGGTACAGCAGAGTATGGAAGGGCCAAGACATAGTGGTGTTCACAGGGTGGGTATAGGTACAGCAGAGTATGGAAGGGCCAAGACATAGTGGTGTTCACAGGGTGGGTATAGGTACAGCAGAGTATGGAAGGGCCAAGACATAGTGGTGTTCACAGGGTGGGTATAGGTACAGCAGAGTATGGAAGGGCCAAGACATAGTGGTGTTTACAGGGTGGCTATAGGTGCTGCAGAGGATGGAAGGGCCAAGACATAGTGGTGTTTACAGGGTGGGTATAGGTACAGCAGAGTATGGAAGGGCCAAGACATAGTGGTGTTTACAGGGTGGCTATAGGTACAGCAGAGTATGGAAGGGCCAAGACATATTGGTGTTTACAGGGTGTGTATAGGTGCTGCAGAGTATGGAAGGGCCAAGACATAGTGGTGTTTACAGGGTGGGTATAGGTACAGCAGAGTATGGAAGGGCCAAGACATAGTGGTGTTTACAGGGTGGCTATAGGTGCTGCAGAGGATGGAAGGGCCAAGACATAGTGGTGTTTACAGGGGGGGTATAGGTACAGCAGAGTATGGAAGGGCCAAGACATAGTGGTGTTTACAGGATGGCTATAGGTGCTGCAGAGGATGGAAGGGCCAAGACATAGTGGTGTTTACAGGGTGGGTATAGGTGCTGCAGAGACTGGAAAGGCCAAGACATAGTGGTGTTTACAGGGTGGGTATAGGTAAAGCAGAGTATGGAAGGGCCAAGACATAGTGGTGTTTACAGGGTGGCTATAGGTGCTGCAGAGGATGGAAGGGCCAAGACATAGTGGTGTTTACAGGGTGGGTATAGGTACAGCAGAGTATGGAAGGGCCAAGACATAGTGGTGTTTACAGGGGGGGTATAGGTACAGCAGAGGATGGAAGGGCCAAGACATAGTGGTGTTTACAGGGTGGGTATAGGTACAGCAGAGTATGGAAGGGCCAAGACATAGTGGTGTTTACAGGGGGGGGTATAGGTACAGCAGAGTATGGAAGGGCCAAGACATAGTGGTGTTTACAGGGGGGTATAGGTACAGCAGAGTATGGAAGGGCCAAGACATAGTGGTGTTTACAGGGGAGGGTATAGGTACAGCAGAGTATGGAAGGGCCAAGACATAGTGGTGTTTACAGGGTGGGTATAGGTACAGCAGAGTATGGAAGGGCCAAGACATAGTGGTGTTTACAGGGTGGGTATAGGTACAGCAGAGTATGGAAGGGCCAAGACATAGTGGTGTTTACAGGGTGGGTATAGGTACAGCAGAGTATGGAAGGGCCAAGACATAGTGGTGTTTACAGGGTGGGTATAGGTACAGCAGAGACTGGAAAGGCCAAGACATAGTGGTGTTTACAGGGTGGGTATAGGTACAGCAGAGACTGGAAAGGCCAAGACATAGTGGTGTTTACAGGGTGGGTATAGGTACAGCAGAGACTGGAAAGGCCAAGACATAGTGGTGTTTACAGGGTGGCTATAGGTGCTGCAGAATATGAAGGGCCACATCACAGTGAGTAGAGAGCGTCCACAGGCAGGCTATAGATGCTGCAGAATATGAAGGGTTAAATCACAGTCAGGAGAAAGTGTCACAGAGAGGTGTTTAAATTGTGTTCGTAGTATGTTGTTATTATATTCAAGCTGATGCATTCATCTCTGAAACCGACAGTCGACTTGCCGCATAAATCTGATTCGACCTGTGTTGAGTGGGTTAGCTGGTCAAGCCCACTGGCGCTGAATACGCAGGTTCCATACCCTACATGCATAATGTTTGATGCCCATTCGTGTCGCCTCATTTGTGTTCCTAATACCTACTCATTTAGACAATGCATTGGGTTCGACTCAGGTACCTTGCGAAATCATTTTTCCGACAGGAAAGCAACACACATGGTTACGATATGAGTTAAGTAAACTTATATTTACTTCATATGACCCTTGATGCATATACAGGAAATATATATTGACATTAGGCAGTATTCACAAGAGTGAGGCAGTGTTCGTTTTTACGAACGGGTGCGAACTACATTTGGAACATACCAATTAAGAGATGTCACATATATCCTCTTGAGTGGAATATTGCATGCACGAAGTTTGATATTGCAGTTATGTCTTGATTTAAGTAATGATACTGATACACTAATACTCGCCAATACTATTGGTGATTATTACAAACTAGTCTAATCTCTTATTTGAAATACATATAAATATCTTACTTACGATATTTCACAACGTTATGCCTCTGTAGCTGTAAGGATAATTACCGCTACCCTTCTAAAACAATTGGATGCTCAAACCAATAGGGTTTAACCACGTACATTATATCTGATTAAATAAAATGATTAAATTGGGAACTAGACAATACTCTGCTGGAATACCTTCACCTGGTTTTAGCTTACTATTACCTTCTGAAAGTTCTGATTCACTAAGGTCACCAAAATGTAAAATTATTGCAGCTTACCAAATATATTCCCATACGATTTGAGCAGGGATATTTTTATCAACTGTTATTTGTAAATGTCTTTATTAACCCCCAAACTGTTTAACAGTCCCCTATTGCAGCTGTGGATAAATCAGAAACTTTAGGCTGGAATTAGGGCTTCTTTAACTCGCATGGTTGTTGAAACATTCTTCTAGCCTCTTTTAAAAAACAAAAGACAAAACATTATAATGAGTAGAACATCTACGGTATACGTTTAACTTTCCGTATTCTGCCCTTTTGGAAAATTTACATTCCAAATCAAACCTTTAGTAAATATACCGTCTCATAGTGAGCCACAAACATTGAATATATCAACCATTTCATAAACGACAGAGCGAATACACGTTTACCTTAAAGGTCTTTGATATTTCCTGTACGATTGGTCTTTATAAACTTTCACCTTCTTTCCATATATATTGTATCCAACATAGCAAACTTCCATTTTAGTGCTTGGGGTCACAACATTCTGAAATGGTCAAAACATTCTCGACATCGAGATGCACGGGACATCACCGCCAATTGTTTAACATATTCAAAAAGGGACACGCATGTGTAATCTGGGGTACTCTTTCCATTATGCCTAGTATTATTATAATCAGTGGAAATATCCGGAAATCGTCCATTACAAATATGAATATCAACCATTTACCTAGTTTTAAAATAATAACTTACATCGCGGTCTTAACACTCAACGTCTGCATCTTGCATAATCTTGGATGAATGTATTTTTTCAGCCTACTTTTCATCAAGATATATTCGAATGTCGACCGTGTTGATGGAGAGAGATGTCCAGGGTACAGATGTCCGTCCATCATCATCACTAGAACCGGTGGCAGTAACGACCTTGCAGACTGCTATCACGACGCGTACGATGGGACGTACAACCAGCCTGAAGATGTATGTTGTCAAGCACAGTTCTGCCGTGCAACATTTCTTCATGTCCAGAATTAACAACCAATCCTTGCTACAGAAATCGACCATAAAGAAACTCGCCAGATAGTATCAGTATTTAACATGCTGAAAACTAACCGACAATACGTGCATAGCGGTGGTGGCATATTCAACCAATCCACATCTTCTTTGTGAAGACACACAAAGTGTCTAATGTGATTTTAGACGATAAAGAACAGGAATTAAACAATATAAAAACAGTATATATCTTTTAAAGGCTGAATCACTGTCGGTGTGATGTGCACATTGTTCTCACTATTGTCTGCATGAGTGTACGTTGTCCCTCCAGAAAATAGATTGATGAGTGAATGAGTTAGTTAGGTTCCAGGACTATTTTACCATCATTCATGTCATATCATGGATGAGGACACCGAGATTGAGCTTCACACACACCTTTTTGCCAACTATTTAACTGTAAGATTACTCTACTGCACACATTAGTATGTAACACACCAAGTACACCATGTGTGACAAGCTTCCACGCAGTCGTGTTCGTGTGCTCACGTTTATCATGTTTAACCCTGATGTTGTTGTAATTGCAGAATGCAGTGAATATCCCTAAAGCTAAGCCTTGTGTCAAGACTAAATCAAAGGTGAGTTGTAACGGCAACCTTCCCCATTCTTGTCGGTCAGACCCCTTCAGTGCGTGTCATCATTATAACAGTGATTCGCGTGTTCAGGTTCTTGTCGCTTCCTTGTCGCTACCTTAACGGTAGCTCTATCACAATACTTTCATCGCTTGTCTTCATTGTCTTCTATTTAATCTAAATCAGTATATTTCTCTTTAAGGCATTTGGTGCCGAGGTGGAGCCGAACTTCTTCAGTGCTAGACCTTCTACCCCAGTGTGTCCCTCTGACCCTGTACATCAAGGTATATACTCTACCCCAGTGTGTCCTTCTGAACCTGTACATCAAGGTAAGTAGTCTACACCAGTCTGTCCCTCTCACCCTGTTCATCAAGGTAAATACTCCACACCAGTATGTCCCTCTGACCCTGTACATCAAGGTAAGTACTCCACACCAGTGTGTCCTTCTGACCCTGTACATCAAGGTTAGTACTCCACACCAGTATGTCCTTCTGACCCTGTACATCAAGGTAAATACTCCACACCAGTATGTCCTTCTGACCCTGTACATCAAGGTAAATACTCCACACCAGTATGTCCTTCTGACCCTGTACATCAAGGTTAGTACTCCACACCAGTGTGTCCCTCTGAACCTGTACATCAAGGTACGTACTCCACACCAGTATGTCCCTCTGACCCTGTACATCAAGGTACGTACTCCACACCAGTGTGTCCCTCTGATCCTGTACATCAAGGTAAGTACTCCACACCAGTATGTCCCTCTGACCCTGTACATCAAGGTAAGTACTCCACACCAGTATGTCCCTCTGAACCTGTACATCAAGGTACGTACTCCACACCAGTATGTCCCTCTGATCCTGTACATCAAGGTACGTACTCCACACCAGAGTGTCCCTCTGAACCTGTACATCAAGGTTAGTACTCCACACCAGTATGTCCCTCTGACCCTGTACATCAAGGTTAGTACTCCACACCAGTGTGTCCCTCTGACCCTGTACATCAAGGTAAGTACTCCACACCAGTATGTCCTTCTGAACCTGTACATCAAGGTTAGTACTCTACTTCTGTGTGTCCCTCGTGTATCAGGTTTCATGTATCTTTCCACGTCGTGCATTATTTAGAATTCTTGTTTGTTGGCATGTGTTTTTAATCTGTACTACTCCATGGATATTGTTATGCTCCCTTGCCATTGCCAGGTCGATCCAACCCAGAATCGAAGGGCTGTTTCAAAGACTCCCCATACAGAGATCTCCCCTACGCCCTTCTCGAACTACCACTGTCAATGACAGTGAGTTTCTGTGTTGAAAGGTATTTACAAAACTGACGTAATGAAATTGACGTTAATGGACGATAACGATCATAACTGTTGTGGAGAAACGCCAAGGGATACTCATATCATGAAACATACAGGCCAAAACCAAAGGATCAAAATCAGTATGAATCTGGGATTCGAACCGACGATCAGCGGATTCTGGAGCGACAAAAACGTCATCATAATTGTCTGGGCCAAAGTTGTTCATACCACAAACTAAGCATTTTTCTGACATCTAGATAACTGGATGCACAGAACCTCCTAGGTGTAAACGAGCAGGAACACAAACACAAATATTGTAATATGCTTAGTGTTAAAGAATGGTCAAACATGTGGAAAACTGAAATGTGGTCAAATATGAAGGAAAGTATATTTTTCAGATGCTACTACCGGGGCTATGTGTACGCTGCTCTACAGAACGGTAACGAATGCCGATGTGGGAATATGTACGGAGGCTTTGGAAACAGCACCATGTGCTCCAAGTCCTGCTCTGGCGACAACACCGTCAACTGTGGGGGTTCTCTGGCTAACGCTGTCTACACCACCGGCAACCGTGAGCATCTATATCTGATAAAACAATAGGTAACATCATCCAGCAGGATTAAACGTGCCTGGGTTGTACCGAAATAACAACATTGTGTGTGTGTGTGTGTGGGGGGGGGGGGCATGACACTCGACATATATGTTACCAGATATCAATATATATAGGTGAATGTATTTTGTGAGAGTGTACATGAAAGGACCATATGAATCTTTGATCATGTCTTTTTCAGCTGTAAGTCCGGCCATGATCACGTGTGGACCTGGCGACAATGGCACAGTGATTGACGGGAAGTGTTATTACCTCACTTCCGGAAGTTACTCTTACGTGGAAGCTCAAAGGCAGTGTGTCCAACATGGAGGTGACCTGGCGACCATCATCTCGGGAACTGTCCAGGTTCCATGTGTCGTCTCATATAGAGTGGCATTTAAGACATAAATTGTCTGTTTTCTGTATTTGAAAGCATAACTATTTCTCCCTTCTTTACATGGTTTAAGTAACATTTCGTAAATTCGAAATGTTTATAAAGTGGGGTAATTGGTGAGATGAAATGCGAAAGAATTACATTTTTTACGAGGCAAAGGTTACAGGAAATTGATAAAGTAAAAAGAGTCGTAGCCTGCCCCAGTGGTTGCACCCGTCACTAGCACATGCAAAGGCAAGTCAATTGTTCACCTGAGAAGCCAGGGGAGCATATGGTGCAAGTCAAAATAGGAAATTGCATTGTACATCATATGTTTTACTGATGCGTCAACGAGTGTATGCGTAGTCCAATCTAAATGGCGTAACGAAATCAACATCAGGTTCATAAACTGTCGTGCATCATTTGGTCGATTGCAGGATTTATAATGCATGTATACCGTCAACTTAGCGCCGACAGATATTCAAATCGTTTCATGTTTTTAATCGAATTGCTCACGTGATTTGATGCACCTCGCGATGTAAGACCCGTTTTCTTACAATATAAATATTGATTATGAACCAGATTCTCTTCACTGAAGGCCGCCATTTTGTTTGAAGCAAATACAAGTGATGTCAGAGGTGGAATCTGATTGGTCGCTAGGAGGAACATAGAAGGGACAACACTCGTATTGGCCACTAGTGGCGCTACGTACGATCGAGCCCAGAGTTCCCATATCGTGGGTTTTTTCTTTTCAGTTTGAAGTGGAGCGCTACATGAGACCCTTCAAGACTGATGCCTGGTTTGGTCTGAACGACGTTGCCAGGGATGGCACCTACGTCTTCATCGATGGGACTACACTTGGCAGTTACAGCAACTTCATTAAAAAAAAAGCCATGTCATCAAACCCTGACTTTGGAGGTTGGTATACATCAGCCTGTGCTAGTGTTGTTGTTTTTTTATTATGGGTTATAGAGGACATATGGCTGTCGGGGGGTATACTAACTAAGGATAAGATGTATTGATGAACAACTTCTCTATTACAATTAAGAGTTATAACTTCAACTTGTAAATGTCTCTCAAAGAACTAGACCTACCCCAGCCGAGATATACAAAAAGAAAGAGATATTTAGCTACACTAGAGTCCTTGGGGGGCCTGCGAACTGCAAGGCTAGACCCCCGGGTGGTTGTCTCCGGGGAGCGATTGACTGTAATGAAGTATTCTGGTATAGGATTGTAGGGAATAAAATACCTCGATGTTTCTCTTTCAGTGCTGAAAGCAAATAGCCTGTACCGTTGGGGCGTTAGAGAAGACGGGAGTTATCCCGCTTTGTGTCAACTCCCCGTCCTTGTCACAACGCCAGGTATGAGTCAGTGAAAGGTTACCGTCACACAATATACAGTTGTCGAGTTGCTAAACGTCTCTTGAAAGCTTCCTATTTACGTCGATCAAAATATTCGGAACTTATTTCGAGAACTTAATTTCATAAGGCGCAATTTGAAATATTGCAATGCATGGTAACGAAGAAATAATACTCTTTCAGTACGTTGTGGCCAGAATAATCACGGTCAGCAACTGCAAGGCGGCGACTGTTACCTTGTCATCAACACAGCCCTTGACTACACCATGGCTCGCTACGCCTGCCACACCAGACGGGGAACACTGGCGGATGTCTCGACTCCCCGCGAGCTGGTAGGCACAATGTAGCTCCATACCGTGTCTATCGGCACCCCATAGATAGTTGCCATGTGTGTCGGTGATTTGTAGCTACTTCCCATGTGAGAGCGGTAATTTGGTGGCCCGATACCATGGCCATGCAATTCCAAAAGACGTTAAAAGATATGATAGTTATTGTTACCCTGCCTAGCGATGGGGATTTGGGGATAAAACAAACACACAGTGGGTCATCACCTGCATGCACATAGCTAAAGGAAAATATTTTTGAATTTCACCTCACCCTCACCTGACTTGCTGTGTGTATCGGTTACCGCGTATCTACTTGCATGCACACCACTCAAAAGACGTTTAGGGTCACTCGATTTTTTTCTTATTGCTACAGTTACTTATTCGTATATTCTTCAGTACCTCGGAGCTACTTGTCATGTATATAGGTACCCCGTAGCTTCTCTGTCTCGGTTTAACGGTTTAACGGTTTAATGTTTCACAACAATGACATAGTGTGTGGCAAACATGCTTGCTGCATGCATGACCCGAGGTCACTTCACCATCCAGCCCGATGAATAGGGGATGTCTTAAAGACTTAATTTTAAATGAGTTATGAGATGGATTTAGATACCTGTAGTACTTAATATATGAAAAACTGATGATATACATAGACACGCTGATTCCGTGCTCTTCATTCAAGATTTTATGTTCTCTTTTTGAAACAACCGAGAGATGTCGAGATTGAGTCTCTCTATATATATAACACTAAACGAATAATATCACGGACATACGGTGACATCATCTCCAGGTTACACAAGATTTCTCGCCTATACCGATACTGCTGTTACAAACAGAGGTGTTAGGTGACCTTGGGTCATGCATGCAGGAAGCATATCTGACATACATTGCGTCCTTGTTGTGAGACGTTAAACCGTCTGTATTTAACCCAAACTACAGCACCATGTCAAATGTCACCAAACCACATGATAATAGATAAGGAGGTGTTTATATTCGGAAATGAAATATTACAAAACTGGTATGTCTAGTTAGGTCAATAATAATTATTAAAAAATAACCATCTTTTGTCACGTGATTTTGGTGTTAATGGAAAATAATTGAGACTAACCTGGTGGCAATATGATCGTTGGCGGACTATACTGTGTGTTCCAACTGAACCTGTGTGTGCCGTTTTAACCACAGGCCGCGGTGACGGAACACATCTTCAGGTTCGGTGGGGCAATGGACTACTGGATAGCTGAAGAAGGAGGCGACATTATTGGTGAGTTGTTTTCGTGTCTTTGTACTGTACTACGGGCATTTGTTTTCTTACACATTGATACCAACGACTGATTTAGTGGCGTCTTCTACGTTGGTAGCCAGTCAGGCGTTCTGGGAGAAACGTTTAACCTTGAAACTAAAGTAGCCTTATACCGTTCCCCCGTGTCGAGCTTCTATCAAACGCATTTCCACTTTGTATCGAGTGTTCAGGTAGCCACATTCACTGTATTATGTCTTGGTCAGTCAAATTATTTCGGTCTCGGGGAACATATACAGTTAACTGACATGAATAAAATATGTTACATGGTAAACTGTTTACATCGGGACATGGGGCGCGCAGCATTGCTTTGCTGTAAGAAATTGTCTATTTTCACTTAGTCATCGTTCGTTATACAGACGGATAGTATTAACTTCACTACTGTCTTCAAATTACGTGCCCCGTGAAGATCCGGATTAGACTAGGTCTTCAGCAACCCATGCTTGCCATAAGAGGCAACTAACGGGATCGGGTGGTTCAGGCTCGCTGACTTGGTTGATACATGTCATGATATCCCAATTGCGTATATCGATGCGCCTGATGTCAATCACTGGATTGTCTGGTCCAGAATCGATTTTTTACAGACAACCGTCATATACCTGGAATATTGCTGAGTACAGCGTTTAACAACAAACAAACAAAAACAAATCAAAGTACGAGGGGTCACGTCCCGGACCCTTAAGGCGTCGTAATATGTGGTGAACGTCACTATGGGCTTTCCCCCACATTAGTTATGTAACCCAAACTCACTCACTCACACATTTCAGAGTTGGACCACGCCCTGATTTACAATAAGAAGAAGGGGAACGAGGGGACCAAGAACGGTGTCGTGTGCAGCATTGGTGAGCATATGCAGGGACATCAACTACCGTGAATACTGTAACGAGTGTATGATCTATAGCATCATTGTATCCCGACAAAAGAACGGCCTTCTATAGTATATGACATGTTAGGTACTCGTGTATGCTGATTGTACGCTCTCCTACATTTCCAGAATCCCTGTCTGCTGCAAGGCCGTGTTCAACCGGTAGGTTATTTTATAGTATAAGACTACAACAGTTTACGATCTTTTTGTTTTATTCATCTAAAGTGAGGATAGTGTTTTTAGACGACCAATTGATAGTATTATGTTCTCTTGTATAAGCGCCAGTTAGTCAATGATTTAGTTAGTTATTGATTTTGAATCCATTTTCCTTCAGTTGAGTATTACGGTATTTGCTTTTGACCCTATATATTAATGCAAAATTGGGAATTAATGGGCAAACTATTGCGACCTCAAGAATTATCAATCAAATCACTATACAAAATTTGAAGTCGATGGTCTGAGGTGAGGTGAGGTGAAATTGGGTTTTAACGTAATGGGGTTTTAAGTGTTGCACTTAAAAAGCGACGTGCACGCACGTGTGTGAGTGTGTGTGTCTGCTAATCCGGACAAATGCCGAGTTTATAGTGCTAGGCCACTGAGATACAATGCCGCAGTTTAACAAGAATACCCCTACCACTAGACCACGGAGGCGATACCTCAAGGTTCTGAAGCTTATTGGTTGTTAAAAATACATACGAAAATCATTTAGTAATACTCTAACAATCGGATACCGTGTCTATTTGTCGCAAGGTGTTTGAGATATCGAGAGTCGAACTGACTCTTGCATGAGGAATGTTTGGTCACGCGCACACTGTCAGTTGCGGAAATAACGATGTCCGCTCCAGTGCAAACTGCTTACTACGGCTGCAAGTGTCCAGTAGTTGTGTATATGGCACACGTGATTAACGCATTTGGCAGACAACTAACTGATATGAAATGTGACAGGGATTGTGACCTCTATCCTTCAGACTGGCTCCACAACGATGGCAAGTGTTACCTGTACAGCGGGGACCGCGGCGACTACGACAAGACCAAGCTGTTCTGTAACCAGTGAGTGTTGCGGTCATGGTCAGTGTGTAGCAGGGTTGACTGGCTGTGATTGTAATGAGTGGTACTTTAATCTCAGTTTTCATTATTCATCAATGTCGTACTGTTTCTGTTGAACGTTTCTTACACAATGTTTTCAATATGTCTTTTCATTTATCATTTTGAATAGCTTCGGGCAGCTACTATGGCACTGTTTGTATTACAGGGGTGACAGCCAGGTTCTCACGGTTCTCAGTGACGCTGAAAACACCTTCGTGGGAGACACTGTGAAGACAGAGACGCTCAATCCACAAGTCCATATCGGTGAGTATACTTGCGTCAGAAATGCACCATTGCCTCATTTCCGATTAGCTCTCAATGCCTCCTCCATGGAGATATGGAAATTATCATTCTGTTCATAGATTCAATATCAAGCACAATTAAATCGTCCCGTTGGTCTACGGCGCCGGGTCTTCTTGTGCGAAACCGGGTACCTCAGTCGAGCCAAGGCTCAATAGTTGTATGTTCGAATCCCACATGTACACAACTATGTTCCTTCAACATAGCCATGGTCGTAGACTCTACTAACTAATGTAAGCCTCCTTGTCTCTACCCCGCTGCAGGGTATGTCTACAAGAATGCCACCAGTGCCTATGAGTGGGAGGACGGGTCTTACTCAGCCTACACCAAGTGGGACAACATGCAGGGGGAGGACAACGTGGCCAAAGGAAGCTGCGTTGTACTAAAATCTCACAACTCCAAATGGCGGAACACCAAGTGCAGCAAGATCGGCGCCATTATGTGTAAGTCGCGGGCCGCGCAATGAGAAATGCATTGCTGGGGTACAGCCTGTGGGTCTGGTGTTTACAGATGTCTACCCTGATATTATAGTGAATAAGTTTATGTTTCAAAATGAACATTATCGCTTTACAAAATGTCACTCATGACAATATGACCTTCCCTATACTGTAATGCAGACCCTGAAACAAATATATTCGATACAGCCCATACAAGTCTATAATAGTTGGCAAGTCTAGATTACTACAGTCTGAAAATGAAGAGCGTCTCTGGGCTCCTTTTTGATATATTTTAGATAAATTTAACAACTGTTTTTGTGTAAACTATTTCCATTTCAGAGACTAGATGTTAGTGTAGACCCTCTCTTTAAGATCGGTGTCTGGTGTTTGGATTTCATTTATAAACCATTAAAATGTAATGGTCCATTTCTAACGTAGACTTCCTCACTAATATTAATACGTCATTATGTCATGTCATTACCAACACGAGAGCAGGACAATGTTCTGTTATGTAAACTGTTTCATGACGTTCTGTCATAATTGTATTGTTTATTATGTGTTTTTTATGTGTTGGACTCGTGCAATAGTAGAACTGCATCTGATGTCGGTCATGTCCACATGTCTATTGTATGCTGTGACAAACATTTTGACTTCCTCACATTATCATGTTATTTATAGTTAAACCCGTTACTGGATGTTGTCTTCCATGACTTTAATGTTTGTGATTCACGTGTTATTATCGTATTGTTTGAATAAATCATAATTGGTATAAATCTTTGTTAAATATTTGACTTGGAAGCGAATCAGCAGTTATACGAGGTAAGTATCATGCAAAAACGTGCCTTATATGTTACCAATGTACTTGGGCTTTGATTATGGAAACCTCCAGTAAATCTGCCCCTTGTAGACAGGTCAAAAACAAATCTGTGACTTTCTGTATATACACGACACGAAACCCTATTTTCATTTCACGCTGGCGGACCTGGTTTCAGTAGCATATTCCAGAGACCTAACACCGCAATGTTTGTTTGTTTGTTTCTTGTTTAAAGCCGCACTCAGCAATATTCAAGCTATATGAAGGCGGTCTTTAAATAACTGAGTCAATCCAGTGATTGACATCATGAGCATCTATCTACGCAAACGGGATGCCATAACATGCATCAAAGAAGTCTGACCACCTGATCGCGTTCGTCGCCACTTAAGACAAGCATGGGTTGCTGAAGACCTATCTTAACCCGGTATACCGATTTGGCATGATGAAGCTTATTATTAACATTAGTTCCATCGTTATCCTCATTGCGTAGAAATGGCACAATACATTCTATATATAACAACATGAGCAGATGAACATGAAGAGGATGCAGATGCATACCAGGGCGGATGACGCGGAAAAAAAGGGCGGGCGACTTCTGGGTAGGTCCGAGCCCGATACTTCCGGTCCCCTTGTCAGAGCCTGAAGTGTTCGAGCCGACTGCAATTTTAAATAACGAAACGTAACACCAATATATTTATGAATAATTTTGTCGAACAAATCTATTCTTTCTCGTCCTGTAGCAAATGGATGCGATTCTTCATGAATCCCATTGCAGATTGTCCATTAAACCTTAATTCATGGCTACAGCTTAATATCAGATAAGGTACAAAGGTACCTGTAAAACGGCTATGTAATGGACAGAAGTACTATTGTCAGTGACCCCATTGTTTGATCTATCCAGTAAACCATGACTAAATTTCACTGTATTCAAAAGTCGAATGTGCAAAGGGGAAAAAATAAAAAGGTTGCAAAGATGCATACTCATTGCTGAGCTATACCTGCATAAGTGCGTAAATGGCTTTCCGGGATATGCAAATTGCCACTTATGACTCAACATAACATTCACTCAACATTCAGAGTGTGTCTGAATGCGACGTCTGTGTGGCTCAGTGCTCACGATGTCGGCCACATGTTTCCACGTTGGCGATCTAGTCACACAAGAAGCTGCTCAGAAGTGGCTGTGCCATTGATGGATACATTAAACGTATATTAGTCAACGGAGTCAAGCGTGTTTCTTTACTCACCGAATACCCATGCAGCTACTTCTCCGGAACCATTCACAACCATGGCAACACTATATGTGATTGGCAGTCGTTTAAGTGCTACCTTCTCGGTGCCACTCCCGACTCCGAACACGTACTCTCCTTCGTCCCAGCTCACACACAGATGATCGAGGCTGGAGCACATCTCGATGATGGGCATGGCCACTTTTATGGAGTCAGTTTCACATTGATCATTGCATGTTAGGAAGGCGAAGTGAGTTCCGGATTCGGGATGTTGAAGGTGACGCTGTGGTTCCTAGTCCAGTTGGCGTAAGTACGAAGCCGGTGCCACACGTAGTAATCCTGAAGGGCAGAAATGTTCTTGAGGTCACGCTAATACCGGTTGAGAACAGGAAGGCTATAGCCTCCACAGCTGTCTCCAAAGAAGTCATGCACGAACAGGGTGTGGATGCTAAGGTAAGAGAACAATGTATTATCCGGTATTGGCATTTACCTGACCGCCTCCGTGATCTAGTGGGTAGAGCGTCTGCCCGGAGAGCGTAAGGTCGTGGGTTCGATCCCCGGACGCGTCATACAAAAAGACATTAAACATGGTACTAGTTGTTACCCTGTCTGTTTCTCGGCATTAAGGGGCTAAGGACTCGTCGGCTCGGAGTCAGTGTACTCCCCACGTGGCATCGTCACGAGGCAAGGGAGTTAACTGACTCTAAAAGTCCAGTTTCCACGTGAAAACTAGACTTTTACTTGCCTCGTGGTGATACCCCCATGGGGACAATCTGTGAAACAACATAGGTATTTCTAATCATCATGTTACGTATGTAACATGCACTCAAGATTTCATTATAAGGATTGCTTAATGGTTTACAAACTGTTAATGTTCATTTTGTTTACTTGCTGAGTCAGCATGAACAGTGTTGAGGGAGAATTGACTCTCTGCATACTGGGATGAACTTCGCAGAGACAAAATGATGCCACTTTAAAGCATACGTCATATTCGCTCCGCCTTCCTGTGAACGCTAAGTCTACATGTACCCACCTCTAAGAATCCCTGACAGGATGAATGCAATCTATAGCTATCAGAGCCTTGGCTGTCGAACGTCTGTCATGGTGTTACTACAGATTACCTTGCCATCAAAAAGATCTGATGTTATTGCAAGTCATTTTAATGCCCAATCTGACTGTGCATTGCATGGCTATCTAAGATTTCATATGTTGTCCTCATAAACTCTTTGATATGTTCTGGCTGTGTCCTTGAGCTATACCTGTGACGCACCTCTGTAATGAAAGCGATGCATTGACAGGCAGCACGCACCCATTCACATTATCGTTCATGTAAGATCCGAGTGAGTTGAGCCGGATTTGAACAGTTGTCCGTTTGTTGTTTAACACCCCACTCAGCAATATGACGACGGTATGTAAATAATCTAGTCTGGACCAGACAATCATTCTACCATGAGCACCGATCCACGTAATTGGGATACGATGACATGCAGCAACCAAGTCAGCGTGAGCCTGACCACCCGATCTCGTTAGTCGCCTCTTACTACAAGTATAGTCGCCTAGGCGGTAAGCATGGGTTCATAAAACCTATTCTAACCCGGATCTTCACGGTTACCACGTTAAACAGTATGTCAATTCTATCACGCATTCATGACCTGCTCGTCCCATTCCGAAACAAGCTGAACGTAGACTCGGGCCCCTCTCGAAGGTTTCCATTTGGGCGTATGAACAGGACTATACTTCAAACAAGAACGATAACTCTTATTCTACCCGCGCCTCAGTAAAATTGATGTAGGCGTTACAGCAACGCTCGCTTATCAAATCCCGTTGTAAAAATATTGAACCTCTCTGATATCAATACTAGAATATTCTTTTGTACAATAGTATATTTCGCAAGCCATTCAACTCATTCATTCTCAGCTGTTCAACTTTTGTTTGCAAATTATTAATTTATGAATAACATTAAAATTAGATGAAGAAAACAGACAAGACGAAGGCGATTTTCGGATTTAAATTATTTCAACAATAATTTTTTCAGACATATTCAGTTAAGCGTGGCAAATTTGTCGTTGTCTTTCCAATGCTTGAAACACATTATAAAAAAAACTCCTTTATTTCATGTCTGAATCTGTCCTTTCATGGACAGCGTTAACAAATAGTACACAGATTCTATATGAATTAATTAAATAAAAATTATGAAGAACAGCTATATCCGTCATGTCTAAGAGATGTATAGAAATATTTCTTAACATATACCAACAACATTGTGAGACCATGTTAATATTCAAACCCCGTGGGATTTCCCAAGTAGCGCCATGCCTGACTTAATGGATGGGGTGATCAGACTCGGGAACGTGGTTGACTGGTGCCGTCGTATCTCGACCGCTTGAATCGCTGCTTACAATGAAGTGAAGTCTCGATTATGTAGGAGCAGCCGTCATATAGGTGGGCTATAATGTGGCGTTAAACAACAAACAAGCTTTGTATATTCAAAGCTTGTCCAAATTTCAAATTTTAGGAAAAAAGGAAGAATTACAATCTTATCAACTTATGTAAAGACATGTTGGTGAGTACAAACTATACGGGCTAGGTATAACATTAATAGCTCTAACTGATTAAATTGTGTTGGAGTAACGCACTAAACTAAAGGGCAAAAGAAACTCCACCAAACAATTTTCTGAAAACAGGCGCAATATTTAGTATGTTTTATTATAAAAATATAATTATTCAAAAGCGGTATTTGAAAATGACAAAAAAACATGGGTCATGGTTTGTTTTTTGTTTTTTTTTAAATGTACTTAGAATTCTGCAGACACGTTTATCATGCTGGGTGCACTGTCCAGTATTCGATCACACCCGCAGAATCGATGTCGATCTCTTTTAAAGTCCCGTGCTAGACACATGGCTCAGTATCAGATGTGACCCCCTCCAGCAACGATGCAGGCCCTAACACGACGTCGAACTGATTACGCGAGTCTCCTGACATCCTGATTAGGTATCCTATGTCATTTGTCCTGCATGGCAATTGCCAAGGCATCCCTCGTCAATGGCGGCTGTGGACGTTTCCGAATCCTGCGTCCAAGTTGGTCCCAGATGTGCTCTATGAGCGACAGGTCTGGTGATCTGGCTGGCCAGTGTAATACGGTCACGTTGTTAGTGTTAAGAAAGTCGCTAGTGACTCGAGCTGTGTGAGGGGTGGCGTTGTCCTGCTGAAACAGCGTCCGTGGGTGTCGGTCAGGAAGGCAGAACATAGGCCGCAATGGGATGTCCTCAGATTAGTTTGGTTGGTTTAGCGGCAGCGAGAACGTAGGTCTGATTTGAGTGAGGTTGGTAGACAGGTGGCTATCTGGACCATTACCGCTGTCACTACAAGTGTTTCAGTAGAAGAGTATAATGATCAATGAACGAAATGTTGGCAAAGAGGCAAAACACGTTTTTTAAAGAAAACACTTTAAAATAGAAAAAAAGAGTTGGGATTCATTACTGTACAGTTGCACATATATACAGAAATTCACACAATAATGACAATGACACAACATGATTTGTTCACCAACATGTCTCAACGATATGTTCTATATATGTATATTTATACTGTTATTATTCGCGGGGTATACACAGTCGTTTGACGTATTTGTCAAATGAGTGGTAATCAGACCATGAATGTCAACAAACTACACCCTATTATATAAATGAAAGACAGGTGTAGCCATGCGGGGAACTGAACAAATTAAACAAAATATCATGAAGTCACAGTATCTGTCCACCCCTACTGTTGACCGTTATATTTTTTATTTATACCTGTGACACAGCAGTTCTACAAAGTGTACTAATTAGAAAATAAATATCATAAATACTAGTAATCTTCTTGCATACCTATTGACAGAAACCAATAATTCCTCCTGGAATGACTACGGATAAAACTTGCTCATAATATAACTCCAAATAGCATATTGCTAATCATAGCTTGGTTTGACCAATCTTTTCTTTCCCGGTGCGTTCCTGTGACCACACAGTTCAGGGGCCAGTCGTCTGGCAGGTGGCATCCATACACTGGTGGAGTCTACATTCTCATTCCAGCCAAATGACTTCTCCTAAAATATTCTGATTTGCACAAATGATACACGTTTATGGTGAAATACATACATTACATTATTGAAAGATTCTACATAGGCAGTGTCCATTTTGAAGTGCAATAACATTTTTTTCTGCTTTCGCATCATTTATGATAATCTATGATGATTCATAATGTTTCTCTCTTCTACACCTGGATTGCATCACACTCATGCTGTATTGTGTAATGATTTCCAATATTAACTACCGAAGATTTAAATTTGATTTCATACCCCTCTGAATGCCTCATAGCATAATTAATGTGTGTTCTAATTGAAGAAATGTTGTCAACCCTCATGCCCGGTAACACCATGCCTGTGCTGGGATTCACTGGAAGGTTTCCTTAGCTCACTCTCCACAGGGCCGCCTCCGTGGTCGAGTGGTAGAGTGGGGAATTCATGTAGTATCTCAGTCAGCTAGCACTATAAATCGGCATCAGTACAAGCAGCCACACACACACACTCACACACACACACACACACACACACACACACACACACACACACACACACACGTGCATGCACGTCAGTGCAGTAATCTCGGACCCAATTTCACCTCACCTCACCTCTTTCCACAGCCTTCAAGGCATGCCAGGTATCATTCTGGTTGAGAGTGAGATGCAGCGGCGTATGAATGTACTTGTTAAAAGTCATGCTTCTATCATGGGCATGTACTCTCACAGATACAGGTCCATCTGGGTGAGTCCAGATGGGTAAGGATACTCTCTGTACCCAGTCGTTCATGGCGCTGTGAAACTGAATCATCTTCCGTGGTTACGATTTCGTCTCTGAGAACTTTGTGGCTCTTAATTCCGATGCACACAACATTGTGTTGACATTTCTTACGCCATCCATGTCGCTCTTCTGTCATGATGTCAGTTCCTGCCTCAGCACCCTGATCTGACATGAATGTAATATCGATCTCTTCTCTCAAAGCATTGTCACAGCTGTCTTGATATTCCACTGCCACACAGTTGTTATAGACAGTTTCATCACCTTGCATATTCTCTCGCATATACCCAAGAGATACATGTCCAGTATTGGCAGCTTGGCACATGCTCGTACTGCACATGGAGCATTCCACTACAGAAGTATCCATGGGCCATTCTATAGTTCACGAAAAACTGTTTATTTGGGAGGTATGGTGACGATGCCCGTGGGGGGAGAGGTGTTTTGCAAGTCTCACAGGATATGTCCAAAACCGCTGCATGTCCACGACAGTACTTTTTGACTGCAGAGAACATTTCTGCAGGTTTGTACATGAACAGCAGTGTATCCAGGACATAAATATGCACTGGTTGACACCCCCCAGTAGGTGGTGCTGTAGTTGGTTGACATCCCCCAGTCGGTGGTGCTGTAGTTTGGTTGACATCCCCCTATCGGTGGTGCTGTAGTTGGTTGACACCCCCCTGTAGGTGGTGCTGTAGTTGGTTGACACCCCCCTGTAGGTGGTGATGTAGTTGGTTGACATCCCCCCTGTCGGTGATGTTGTAGTTTGAGTGACATCCCCCTGTCGGTGATGTTGTAGTTTGAGTGACATCCCCCTGTCGGTGGTGCTGTAGTTTGGTTGACATCCCCTGTCGGTGGTGCTGTAGTTTGGTTGACATCCCCCTGTAGATGGTGCTACAGTTTGGTTGACATCCCCGATGTCGGTGGTGCTGTAGTTTGGTTGACATCCCCCTGTCGGTGGTGCTGTAGTTTGGTTGACATCCCCCTGTCGGTGATTTTGAAGTTTGATTGATATTCCCCTGTCGGTGATGTTGTAGTTTGGTTGACATTCCCCTTTCGGTGGTGCTGTAGTTTGGTTGACATCCCCCTGTAGGTGGTGCTGTAGTTTGGTTGACATCCCCCTGTAGGTGGTGCTGTTGACATCCCCCAGTCGGTGGTGCTGTAGTTTGGTTGACATCCCCCTGTCGGTGGCGCTGTAGTTTGGTTGACATCCCCCTGTCGGTGGTGTTGTAGTTTGGTTGACATCCCCCTGTCGGTAGTGCTGTAGTTTGAGTAACATCCCCCAGTCGGTGGTGCTGTAGTTTGGTTGACATCCCCCAGTCGGTGGTGCTGTAGTTTGGTTGACATCCCCCTGTCGGTGGTGCTGTAGTTTGGTAGACATCCCCTTGTCGGTGGCGCTGTAGTTTGGTTGACATCCCCCTGTCGGTGGTGTTGTAGTTTGAGTGACATCCCCCTGTCGGTAGTGCTGTAGTTTGAGTAACATCCCCCTGTCGGCGGTGCTGTAGTTTGGTTGACATCCCCCAGTCGGTGGTGCTGTAGTTTGGTTGACATCCCCCTGTCGGTGGTGTTGTAGTTTGAGTGACATCCCCCTGTCGGTAGTGCTGTAGTTTGAGTAACATCCCCCTGTCGGCGGTGCTGTAGTTTGGTTGACATCCCCCAGTCGGTGGTGCTGTAGTTTGGTTGACATCCCCCTGTCGGTGGCGCTGTAGTTTGGTTGACATCCCCCTGTCGGTGGTGTTGTAGTTTGAGTGACATCCCCCTGTCGGTAGTGCTGTAGTTTGAGTAACATCCCCCTGTCGGTGGTGCTGTAGTTTGGTTGACATCCCCCAGTCGGTGGTGCTGTAGTTTGGTTGACATCCCCCAGTCGGTGGTGCTGTAGTTTGGTTGACATCCCTCTGTCGGTGGTGCTGTAGTTTGATTGACATCCCCCAGTCGGTGGTGCTGTAGTTTGGTTGACATCCCCCAGTCGGTGGTGCTGTAGTTTTGTTGACATCCCCCTGTCGGTGGTGTTGTAGTTTGGTTGACATCCCCCTGTCGGTGGCGCTGTAGTTTGGTTGACATCCCCCTGTCGGTGATGTTGTAGTTTGAGTAACATCCCCCTGTCGGTGGTGCTGTAGTTTGGTTGGCATCCCCCAGTCGGTGGTGCTGTAGTTTGGTTGACATCCCCCTGTAGGTGGTGCTGTAGTTTGGTTGACATCCCCCAGTCGGTGATGTTGTAGTTTGAGTAACATCCCCCTGTCGGCGGTGCTGTAGTTTGATTGACATCCCCTTGTCGGTGGTGCTGTAGTTTGAGTAACATCCCCCTGTCGGTGGTGTTGTAGTTTGAGTAACATCCCCCTGTCGGTGGTGCTGTAGTTTGGTTGACCTCCCCCTGTCGGTGGTGCTGTAGTTTGGTTGACATCCCCCTGTCGGTGGTGCTGTAGTTTGGTTGACATCCCCCTGTCGGTGGTGCTGTAGTGTGTTGTTCCCTTACGTGCAGGAGTCTACATCTCTGTAAATTATGACTTCTGTTGGAAAGCTTCTGCGGAAACATGTGCAGACACCGACAAAGGCGTTTGACCGCACGTCGCGGGAAGCTGATACAGTAGTGGGTTGGGGGAGGGAGAGATACGAGTCTTTCTTACATTTACACTATGTTAAACAAACTCCTAAACATGGTCAGATCCTTCAAAACGTCACAATAGATGACATTAAAGATATTGGCATTACCATGACATGAATGGTGACATCTTTCATGAATCTATTTCCGGTTCGGAAGATGTCAATTCCAGTTCTGACGTCACTTCACATACTTAATCTCACCAGTCATCTTAATTTCAAAGGGTTTCTTTTCATAATTAACATAGCTACCAGTTAGTGTGGACTGTGGGACATCAGGCATTAGGACATCAAACAGGAAAAACACTTCTTTCATTCAGGGAGCTAGTGGGGTATCCGGGTGAAGACCTGGTTGAAGATGACATCTGGGTTTCCCTGTGTGCTATATGCCATGTGGCATGAGAAGATGGGCACTCTGCAGCTTTGACATTCAAAACAATCAGGAATGTAAGTGAAACAATTGGGAACAAATCGTCATATTTGTTTGAGCGCCATTGCCTATTTTCAATGATTATATTCATTGTCTTTGGGCAGGGTTATCAAGTTAGGACTGTTACATTCACAGAAAGAGTTTGAAGCAAGTCAAATTAATACTACGTCCATTCACAAAAAAATATAGTATTGGCTTGACTTTTCGCAATCACAGTTTAATTCTGTCAAAACATTTGATTTTTCAACCGGAGCATGAGGCTATGTTTTTATACATGGTGACCATAGATATAGTTACATCTCCCTCCTCAGACGTTCAGGACAACTTGTCAAACATGAAAGCAAATGTCATTTACTAAGAAAACAGTATGCCAAATGCTGGACATCCTCATTGATAACATCTATGTAACATTGGGGGGTAAGGCATTAAGTAGGCATTAAGAAGTAGGCATCCCCATGGACACTCATTGTGCTCCCCTCCGGACTAATCTGTTTCTTTATGCACATTCATCAGAATTTCTGATCGGATTGGCAAAATCAAAACAAGGTAATTGTCATGAATTTACAATGTAGTTCAATAATGGTCAAATAACTAACTCCTTTCCACTGATTTACCCACCGAACTAGAAATGGAAACCAGTGAGACTGCTTCATCTGTTTCATATTTAGATTTATGCATAAAAATTCAGAGTGACAAAAAAAACTCTCCACAAGACTCATGCCAAGAATGATGACTTCAACTATCAAATTGTCAACTTTCCCTTCATGTTGAACAATATTCCAGCAGCACCAAACTTTTGGTGTCGCCATTGCACAGTACAATCAAGCATGCTCTTTCATTGAAGATTAAAAAAAGCGTCACACAACTCTTGCTAATAAGTAAATTGATCAAGGTTACAACATTCAGAGCCTCAGGAGAGCTTTCAAACTGTTTTATGCTTTACATGTGGAGAACATTTCCAGATTTGACGCATCATGGACTAAAATGATGTCAGATTCTATTACCTATTTTTACTCATTCCATATGTTCTCGTGTTTTTTCAGGTGTACATTTGACTTGCCTGTGCATGTGTTTGTGATCGGGGCAAAATATGCTCAATATTTGGCATTCAACTGGTATTATCATCATTTCATAGTGATTCCTTTACACATGCTCATTATATACTGGAATCGTACAACTGACAATCTTATGAATATTTTCATTACTGAACAACAAAAGTTCCTGTGACATTGAATAAGATTTAATGCAAAGTTATGATTTTTACCAAATCTGAAACAATTTCGGTTGGCAACATATAAATGACTCCTCTAAGTGTTCAAATGGTTTAATTTGCCATACTGACTTCAGAAAATGCGTGATTTCATAAAGAACCATGAACATGCCAAAATGTCAATTTGCAAGTCAATAGCGTGTGTGTCCTACTCTGGTTGCGCTGCAAGCAACACATCTCCGTCTCATGGAATGGATCAGACGTCTCACAAAGTTCTGTGGGATATCTGTCCATATCTGCTGGAGCATGTTTCGAAGTTCCTGAAGTGTCTGTGGTGAGAGATCAAGGGAACGAGCCGGCCATCGGACGACATTCACGTTATTTTGTTGAAGAGAATCCTGAACAAGTCGAGCAATAAGAGGCCGGGCGTTGTCATGTTGAAAGGTAATGCCTGGGCCATGACGACGCAAAAACGGTAGAACAACAGGGCCGATGATCTCGTCGCGGTAGCGCTGTCCATTAAGATTTCCCTCTACCACTATCAAACGGGTCCCCTGTTTGGCTGTAATCCCACCCCATACCATAACGCTGCCGCCCACGAACCAATCTTCTTCCATGACACAATTATTGACGTTACAGTCACTTCGACGTCGGTACACTCGAATCCGTCCGTCCCTGTGGCTGAGGTGAAAACGAGACTCGTCAGTGAATAGAACTTGTCCCCACTGCATGGCCGTCCAGCGTAGACGCTGTCTGCACCACTGTAGACGTGCTTGACGGTGGTTTCCTATCAAAATGGGACGTCTGGCGACAATCCCTGTACATCTGAGGCGACGACGTACGGTTTGTGAAGATATTCGTCGAAGGCTTCTTGCAGTCACTGTTGGTGGCTGGAATCGATTTCGTAGGTGTGTTGTTCGAATCCAGTTGTCTTGTCGATTATTGGTTACGCGTGGCCTGCCACTCCGAGGATGGTCTCTGCTGTATTCGTCTGTTGCCAACGTTGCCATAAACACCAAGTTGTGTTTCTGTGGACGTTAAATTGTCTTGCAACATCACGTTGACTCGATCCTGCTTCAAGCATACCAGTGGCTCGCTGACGCGTGGCATTTCGTTATGTTGAATAATTGCGTAACTCTGTTGTTTTTCTGAGCGGTTGTTGTCAGCACTATGCTAAACAATGCATTTGGAATCCCGTTAACGTCCCTATTTTTATACCCATTCTTGGGTATTGAAATGATTGTGGCTTGCATAAAAGTCAACTTTTGCATGGAATGCATGCTTTTCTGTAGCAGCTGCATTTTTGTGACTTGATTCCATTCATGTTCTACAATACTGAAAACCAAACTTTTACTTGTTTGAAAAATGCACTAAAATATTGGTGTCACAGGAACGTTTGTTGTTGAGTATATATTCTCATGGTCACCAGGTTAGTCTTCAGGAACCCATGTTTGCCGTAAAAAGCGACTATGCTTGAAATATTAGGCGGCTAACATGATCGGGTGGTCAGGCTTGCTGACTTGGTAGATGCATCTCATGGTATCCCATTAGTGTGGATTGATGCTCATGATGTCAGTAACTGGATTGTGTGGTCCAAAATTGATTATTTACTGACCGCCATCATATAGCAAGAATATTGCTGAGTGAAGCGTTAAATGACAAACAAACAAATTCTCATGTTACTTCAACAAAGAAACCCAGTCAACTATTAACCAATCTGTGACTTAATATGGGAGGATAGAATTTTTAGCCAACTTATCTGCATGTACCATTAAACAGACGTTGAAGTTTATACCTGAAGGCCATCTTGTGACACTACTTCAGACAAGCTTACAATGCACTGATTATCAAGAACCATGCTGAGTCACAATTCTCTATTACTTGTAGACACGGAAAAGGTTTACAATGCTTGCAGAAACAAGGCCACCACATATATATTCATATCAGTTTATTTTTAGATCCACATATGCATCAAACATTAATCAGTGTAGAAAGTAGGCTATCAGTACAACTACTTCATCAGTAAAATCTGGATATCAGACAGCATTTCATTTCTTGCTCTAAAGCAAAAACATAATTTTGACAAAAAAGTGACATACATTTCAGACTAAAGAAGTGGCTGTGTGGCTGCATAATTTTAGAAAATCATGCTGCCTTAAAATCAATATTCCCCAAAACCTCATTTCCATGGTTGCAGATATTTTTCTCATGTTTGTGAAAGCTTGTACAAACAAAACATGGGACATTGACATTGCTATATTCTTTAAAAGTACTTGGTAACAATATTATTCACTTAACAGAAGTGTATGCTATCACAAATGTACAAAAGTACTACCTAATTTGTAAGAGAAAACAGTGAAAGTTAGTAATCTAAGTATGATATCATATTATTTAAGACTCACTCACTCTTGCAATTAATCAATACACACAAAGTATGGAGTCTAGTTGTGAACAGATGATGTGTCACTGAAAGTAAGCCACTAAACATGTAAGACTAGCCCTCCTTGTAACTGTGTCGTCAGTAAGGCAGGAACACGTCCACAGTCACAGGCACATTTTGGGGTTGCAGGTTGTAACCCATTTATGTCTTTACACTCACATCAGCATGATCAGTGCCACATTTCACTAAGTTGTGAAGCTACAAAACATACTCCTGGATCTCAAGCTCTCCAATAATGCCACTGCACTGTACTTCACATGGATATGTAGTCCAGTTTCAAATGTCAGCTAAGACAAATAATTATTTTCTGCATACATTAAATAACAAACATGAAACAAGAAATTTCATGAACATTTCTTTTTCTGTCAAAACGAATTCCACATGGCATAATGTAAAGCATCACATACGCAACACTAAGTGGCCTTTTGTGCCAGTGAGGATTGTTCTTTCCGGTCACTACATTATTTTTACTTGTTTCACAAACCATAAACTCTTACATTTGATGCCTTTTGCTAAACTAAATCTCAATATTTCAGTCCCCAGCATCTTAGAAAAAGGTTCAGAAACTAAGCATTTCTGTATTACATAGATGCAGACCCATCACATCCTTTCCCCATGATGCACTGAGCACACTTGACTCTACATACAGCCATGATCATTCACAATAACAACTTCCTTATCTCGGACTTTTGAGAAGATGTTTTAAGTTTTCATGGAATTTCATTTTATTTTCATATTATTAATAAAAGAACAAATGCCAACAATTGGAAGAAACTATGCTGTCATAATTAAGAACAAACATGCATGTCAAACTGTAATTTCATCAGAGAAAATATATTTGCAGAGGCCATAATGTACTTGGGGATAACTTAAGGCTTCTGTTGAGTGTGAGTGAGTGAGTTTGGTTTTACGTCGCTTTTAGCAATATTCCAGCAATATCACGGCGGGGGACACCAGAAATGGGCTTCACACATTGTACCCATGTCGGGAATCGAACCCAGATCTTCGGCCTGACAAGCGAACGCTTTAACCACTAGGCTACCCGACCGCCCCTGGCTTCTGTTGAAGTTATTCCAAATAACTAAACTACTAAGCATATATGATGTGCCCCAAATAAAACTATCAATACATACCTAGAGTTAAACTTTTTAAATCTGAGGTGGCCTAATTAGCAGGAACAAACATTCCAAGTTTCAGTTTCAAGGGTCCTGAAGTTTTTGAGAAGGTGAAGTTTCCATGTGCCAGTGCTACCAACGGTTGCCAGACAACTAGACCATAGCAGATGCTCTTACAGTCGGATGAGCTAAGAAGTTTACACCTTAGGAGTACAAGTTTTATACAGTGAAAAAGAAGCCTTGATAACTAATTGCCTGAGAACCAATTATGTCTTTGATCCAGCCTAGAAGGAAAGAAGATTCTCTGCTGGTTGGGCTGGTTGGATCTCAACATGAGGCAGGGCTGACTATACCACAGCATGTCAGATAACACACATATCATTCACTCCTATGTTAGAAATCAACAATGACATATATACAATAGGTTTCACAGCATGCATAGATTAAAATTACACTTGCTATGTGCAAATGAGAACAAAAAGCTAGGTGTTTTGATCAACCTCAAACTTCTTTGATTGATAAGCATTTGCTAAGTGCAATACAAATGGAAGTAGAAACATTAGACAATGTACATATTCTACATATAATTATGATAAATTCAGTAAAATACAGGTGGCTATCACAAGGTTTGAAAGACGTGAAAATGAATTAAATTATACATGTATGAACAATATGAATCTTTGCTGTTATTCTGCTTAATAGGCCTTATTCACAAAGAGCAAGCATGATTATCAACATTGGTTTTGATACCTTCACTTCAAAATGTCTGCAAGGAAAGATATACATTTAGGTTTCCGAAAGTTTAAATGATAGAGATCTGTCCTCAGTCTTGTAGGAAGTTGCTGGTATTAAATGGTTTGCAAGCATCTTTACTTTCAGGCAAGTTAATATTTATATTAATTAATCCTTACTGTTTCTGCTTACAGTTAAATGACAATTCCCTTGGCTAATGTTTAATGAATATCCTGACTAGAGCATATCAATTGTTACCATGCCAACCAGTTCACAGTACCAGACAGCAATGCTCATGACAAGAACACCAGTGTGTGGTCATAGACTATGTGATCAGCTTCAAGGATGAGAGAGTCGGTGATATTCCCGCATCAGCAATTTCCCGTCTGGGTCTACCCTCGGTATGTTGTCAGTTTTTTTTCCTCCTCATCAGACTCAGACAAGAATAATTACATCAGAAGAAGGGGTCCAAAACAGTGCTGTACGTCCATGGTCTGAGCAATAAGTTAAATAGCAAAACCACTGTATCTAGTAAACTGAACACCATTCTTTCATTTCTTGAGGTCTCCTATCTGCTCATATAATAGTATTGGTCACTATATGGCTGAAATATTGCTGATGTGACGTTAAACTTTAACTCACTCACTATAATAGTATTGATTAATCTTAATTAATTACTATTTAAAATATGTTGCAAATCCTTGAACCAAACAGGACAAATCAAACAGAATTCACTAACATAAAAGTATAGAATAACATAACTTCACTTGAACATAACTATACCTATCGGTATTCAGTATAGCATAACATGACTTATTACAGAAAATGACAGCATTTCATTGAGAAACCCCAGGAACATCAACTTTCACTATCAGTAGCTTACATCAACAACTGACTCTTATGTCTATCATCGCCCTTGTGGGTCAAAAGGTCATTATGATACTTTCAAACTTTATGCAGCTGAAAGAAAATTGAAAATATGCGCATAAAAGGAATACCTGCCATTTTCATTGGCAATCGAAAGAAGGCATGCACAATTTGGAAGGTGCATGCTCACTACATTGAAAGTATACGGCGAGAGACCATCACAATTTTCAATTATGCTGTGTGGTGATACAGAACAACACTTATATACTTGGTAAATACAACTTGGAACTATTCTGGCCATGATCACGGCTGACTGATATCCCCCGGTAATATGACAGGCTATTTTGTGTAGCATCCATGCACTGTGTTCATCACTGGCCCATGTTTGACTTTTCTCTACAAAAATAAGGTAGTCATCACAGACTTGATAGACATTTTGAATCTATATACATGTAAAATTACAACTCAGGAAGAGTGGGTGAGATGTTCTTAATGCTGTTTGGAACAGTAATCCCAATACGTCACCCCATTTCAGCTGAACCACCTGCACAAAACCCACCAGCACATTCAGCACAGAGAAACATTTGTACAATATGTAGTTGTGTTCTGAGATATAAAAATAGATATTATTTCAAAGGTTTAAGACACACATCAAACTTCAAATCAGTCCTCTTTTGTCCTGCATTCCATGGCCAGGGGATAATCACAGTCTTACAAGACAACAGAGCTGGTGACCGGCATGCAGGAGTAGATTATACCAGTACTCCGGTGAGCCATGCCATACTTCATCAAACATCATTTCTTATTATAGATGCCCCACAAGTGGAATCAACAAATATCTCCCCAAGTTTTTGCATAAAATGTATGATACTTGTATCATTCAACAACATAATTTGTCAAGTGTTAACGTGTAAAATTGGAGACTCCCATGATCCCATTATGCAACAGCAATTGTTCTTCACTTCACATATTTCCAAGTCCAGTCATTAACAATTCTTGGAAATGTTTAATCACTCATCACAAATAAAAGCACTTGTAACTGCCCTGTCCCTTTGGTCATTTATGTCATCCTTTGCTTTTATAAGCAATACAAACAACTGGAACTTATACAACTTTCTGTCCTCAGATGACAAGTCTTCGATTGGCTGTGTGAATATGTAGCATGAAGCCTACAAATGACAAGTTTAGTTCTGAACAATCTTTCTGTTCATTTGTATAAAGACCAATCTAATTCCTAAATAGCTTTTTCTGTTCAGAAGTTCTTGTAGATAAATCCGCAGAATGTCCGACACATTCAAAGGATCAAAACAACCTGAAGGAATAATCAATTCATTTCTCCAGTACATACGCTCACTTGAGTCCCGTGGTAATGTTACAACATCACTGTCACAGATTCTCCCTGCACTTCCTGCAATCAACTTGTGCACCAATGTGCCATCACGTTTACAACTCGGCTTAACATACACATTTGTCTCCAATGTTAGTATGATGGCTACTGAGTACAATGTCCTAACACCATCTTCCAGACACATACAGCTGGCCTTGTTCCAGTCAACTGTCACTCAAGACACTAATGACCAGTTACACATCTCTGGCTGACAGGTCCACTGGGCATAGAATCTTTGCCGAAAGCAGTGCATCCTCGTACCATCAATATATATGCTCTTCACCAAACTGTTACTCCTTGTACTCTGGTCCACTCATTTGCATAATTACATATTATGCTTCATCAAATTTGGCTAGAGTTGACTCTAGCTTCTGTGTTATCTGAAAATGAATAGACAAATGTGTCACATGAGGTGTTCAATGCCACATTGAACTGTGTTATATTATATCACTGTGTGTCAGCTGGCAGGAGAGCCTGAAGAGATGCAGATCTGACGGTCCACAAGGATAGGGACAAATCTGGATCCTAAACCACTGACAAGTCAGCAGACACTGACAGCTGAGGGGTCAGCAGTGCAGCAGCTCTTTACAACACTAGGCCACTCATGCATGTTTCACGTATACATCCATCCATCACAAAATAGTTGATGTAGTTACAACAATAATTGTGGTGGGATACAAAGGCATAACTTTGCAACAAGTTATCACTGGAGTATTTATAGGACACATCCTCATCTTATCTCATTATTATTACAAAATGTATACAATATGAAGACATTGAGTTACCGTTTTAAAGAATTTGATTTGTTCCTGCAGAAAGCTCTTGGTCATTTTCTTGTAGTCATTGACCCTTTCCTTCTGGAAGTGGTTCATCTCGGCCAATGTCCCATAGGAGATGATGTCCGACTTCTGCATGACCTCCTGCACTTCTTTATCTGTCATCTTCCCCTCATCTTGCAGCTTCTGACACTCCTTTGCCTTCCCAATAGCTCCCTAGTGGAAGAAAATACACAAAATAAAACAAACGTAGGGTCTAACACCAGTATCAGAGACAAGTAAGCTCTGCAAATGCACTACAAGAGTCATGTCACAGCTGCCTGTAGTGGGCAATATTAGTAATACAGTCATACCACAGCTGTCTGTAGTGGGCAATATTAGTAATACAGTCATACCACAGCTGCCTGTAGTGGGCAATATTAGTAATACAGTCATACCACAGCTGCCTGTTGTGGGCAATATTAGTAATTGTCATACCACAGCTGCCTGTAGTGGGCAATATCAGTAATACACTCATACCACAGCTGCCTGTACTTGGCAATATTAGTAATACAGTCATACCACATCTGCCTGTAGTGGGCAATATTAGTAATACAGTCATACCATATCTGTCTGTAGTGGGCAATATTAGTAATACAGTCATACCACAGCTGCCTGTTGTGGGCAATATTAGTAATACAGTCATACCACAGCTGCCTGTACTGGGCAATCAATAATACAGTCATACCATTGCTGTCTGAAGTTGGCAATATTAGTAATACAGTCATACCACAGCTGTCTGTACTGGGCAATATTAGTAATACAGTCATACCACAGCTGCCTGTAGTGGGCAATATCAGTAACACAGTCATACCATAGCTGTCTGTACTGGGCAATATTAGTAATACAGTCATACTATAGCTGTCTGTACTGGGCAATATCAGTAATACAGTCATACCAAGGCTGTCTGTACTGGGCAATATTAGTAATACAGTCATACTATTGCTGTCTGTACTGGGAAATATTAGTAATACAGTCATACTATAGCTGTCTGTACTGGGCATTATTAGTAATACAGTCATACCATAGCTGTCTGTACTGGGCAATATTAGTAATACAGTCATACCACAGCTGCCTGTACTGGGCAATATTAGTAATACAGTCATACCATTGCTGTCTGAAGTTGGCAATATTAGTAATACAGTCATACCACAGCTGTCTGTAGTGGGCAATATTAGTAATACAGTCATACCACAGCTGCCTGTAGTGGGCAATATCAGTAACACAGTCATACCATAGCTGTCTGTACTGGGCAATATTAGTAATACAGTCATACCATTGCTGTCTGTAGTGGGCAATATTAGTAATACAGTCATACTATAGCTGTCTGTACTGGGCAATATTAGTAATACAGTCATACTATAGCTGTCTGTACTGGGCATTATTAGTAATACAGTCATACCATAGCTGTCTGTACTGGGCAATATTAGTAATACAGTCATACTATAGCTGTCTGTACTGGGCAATATCAGTAATACAGTCATACCAAAGCTGTCTGAAGTGGGCAATATTAGTAATAGTCATACCATAGCTGTCTGTAGTGGGCAATATCAGTAATACAGTCATACCATAGCTGAATGAAGTTGATGATTTCAGTCATTTCACTGCTACCTGTAGCAATATGTATTATACAATATCACATCACCTAATCACTTTGTTCTGTAGTAGGCAATATCACAGATATTCGTATATCATAGTCATATTTCAGCTCTTTTGTCTGTCTGCTGTTTATGCTGCATGTATGATAGAGGTCTGTAAATAATTGAGTATGGACCCGGCAATCCAGGCATTGATATGATGAACAACAATTCAGGCCATCGGGGTATGGTGACCAGCTATCAACCGATTCACCAGCCTGATTTTCTGATTCATTCGGTTGCCTCGTATGACCAGCATTAGCTGCTTTGGACCAATTCTCACCCGTGGGGTTCATACCTGTAGAAGTAATTGACAATGATATAACCATGTTTTACAAAGCCCTGCTAGCTACCTCACAGTAACCTTGAGCTCGGACATATTTTTACCAAAACCTTTTTAAAGGCTTATCCCAATCTCGGGAAGGAACATTTCAAATTTGAAGATAAATGTATTAATACCTTTTGGGAAAGGGAATTAAGAAACATTTTTGTGAGTTGTTTTTCCTATCTGGCTCCCATTACCTATAATATATCATGTCAATAATCTTTTAGCTTTCACATTTTCAGGGTCATGTGTTGTTGTTTAATGCCGCACTCAGCAATATTCCAGCTATATGACGGCGGTCTGTAAATAATTGAGTCTGGACCAGACAATCCAGTGATTGACATCATGAGCATCGGTCTATGCAATTGGGATAGGACGACATGCAACAACCAAGTCAGTGAGCCTGACAACCTGATCCTGTTAGTCACCTCTTACGACAAGCATAGCTTGCTGAAGACCTATCTAACCCCAATCTTCATCGGTATCAGGGCTACTAAATATATACCATTTGCAAAAGACATGACTAATACATGTATTGTCCACTACAGGCAGTGAGTGTTGAGTGTAGGCAATACAAAAGAGCACCTGGTACAAGCTTCCCACATAACATCCTTGTGGGGAACTGACCATAGGCCTTGGCATTGATGATCTGGACAAGCCAATCACCTCTAAATGACCAGTTAATTAATTATGTGCCTGAACAATTTTCATTTTGGAAATCGATATCAGTTTTTGTTCACATTTTCTTTCTCTCAATAAATGATTAACATAACAATCCTCTGCAGGTCACCTATTCTGAAGGGGAAAAGAGGTAAAAAGTGTGAGTGGGCCTGAACTAGCTACAACAGATACCATTGTCAGGCTGAGAGAGGTTGAATAGCGTACCACTAATACTGACCTCATGAACTTTGACGACATCAGGGTACACATGGAGAATACCCTTGTACTCCCCCACAGACTCAAACAGTGGCCAGGTATCATTAGATGGCTGAAAGGGGAAACTTGCATATACTAATACATAGATTTTAGTAGAGATTTCTTATGATTATTGGAATGATTTTTGATGCTTTATATCTTAAACAAATGTTAAAGCTTCAGAAAATATGCATTGGTATACAAAATGATTTACATAAACATACTTTCGACCTCTGCAGGCTAAAGTACATGCTACACTACCTTGTCTAACACAAAGGTCAGTTCACAATCTCAGTAGAACAACACAACAATGGCGACACTGACAGGGCACATAAATGTGCTGGTTCTCATCACACACATTCCTCAAAATCACGTTGAACTATAGATAATAAATAGTGCCATTGTACTGTAGTTCACCTCAAAATGTTATCAGAGATGTCACTTTTAACAAAAGTTGATGTCTGGTTTGATATTCAAAAATGTGTTTAAACCTTAAACTCTTAATGATTTGAACAAAATATTACGTCATCAAAAGGAGAAACTTAGTAAAATCTAAATATTTTTTACATTTGTATACTTATCCTGCATTACTCCGTATTGCATTTACTGCTGTCTTTGACAGAGTGACGAACTGTGTGAGATCCAGCTGCTGAAGAAAGTTGTCCCAACCAGCTCAGGAGGCAGCGCCCTCTCACAGTCGGCACGTGACCCGGAAGTCATGACGTCACACAAAAACACATAACTGCTTTAAACATAACATCTGAAACTTCGTGGGGAGGTAGCGTAGCGAAAGGGAGGGCACTTAGACTTCGTAATGCAGGATAAGTATACAAATGTAAAAAATATTTAGATTTTACTAAATTTTTTAACTTATCCTGCATTACTCCGTATTGCATCTTTATCAGACGGCATGGCCGGTGGGCATACCTGCAGATGTGAACCATATTAAACCCTCGTCAAGGTCCGATGAATCCGCACCGCATACAAGTGATGACCGGAACATCTACGACCATTCCTGTCTTCAGGAAACAAGAGTCGATGCAAAAACGAAACGCCCGAATAGGTAACCGAAATACAATGAGGCGTGTTGCCAAAATATATAACTTACCGAAGAGCGAAAGCGAAACGCAGTAGAGCCCTCTAATCTGAGGCGATAAACACCAGAGAGATTGACGGGCCCCGCTCGGGGAATCGAAGAATCAGCGGCGGCGGCGGCAAAATCTACGACCAATCCCAAGAGCGAATGCGAAACGCAGGATAGCCCTCTAGGCTGGAGGCAAGGAACACCGGTGAGGTCGACGGGCACCGCTCAGGTATCAGAGAAGCAGCGGCGTTGGCGTCGGCGTCCACATCTACTACCATTCCTGTCGTCAGGAAACGAGAGTTGATGCAAAAAGTAAAACCCGGATAGGTGACAGCAATAGAATGAGTCGGGTAACCCAAAACTAAAACTGACCTAAGAGCGAATGCGGAACGCAAGAGATCCGTCTCGTCTGGGGTGATAAACACCAGAGAGGTCGACGGGCCCCGCTCAGGGTATCGGAGAATCAGTGGCGTCGGAGATAGATGACCTGTTGGGCTACAACCAGGGACCAAAACTGTGAACGCCGGCGACAACTTTCAAGGCTACATCACGGAAGTAGTGGTTGGTGAAGGCGGTGTCCGATCGCCACGAACAGGCTTCCCTGAACGACTGGATGGAACAGTATACCTTGAAGAACCAGTGTAAATACGATCGCCCTGATCTCATTTTATTTCAGGTGATAGCCTTTGGGGGGAGGGTCCAATCCGGCGGCTCGTAAGCTTTAAGGATGACCGTCCGGAGCCACAGGGAAAAGTATTCCGGCTGACCAACGACTGCGACGAAGGGGAGACCGGCAGAAAAAGGTGTTTCCTAGACTTGCGGCAGTCTTTAGATCGTAGAATAACCTTCAGTGCCCTTACTGGGCATAATGACGCTCATCCTCATCCTCGGCACCCACACTGGACGAGGGGGGAGGGGACAAGGAATGATCTATCAGGCTGTCCTGGGAGTTGAGTCTTTACGCTGACGTCCCAGTACGGTCCATGATGAACGGCGCCCTGGGTACCGCATTCGAACCGGGCACGGGAGACGTCGAGGGCGTGCTGTACATGGACTCGAGCGGCAGTAGTCAAAACCAGTAGAAACACCCGTCTTCTACTTAAGGTCGTAGAAGGAAGACGAGGGGAGTGGTTCGAAGGGCGTTGAAGACCACCTTCAGATCCAACGCAGGCGGTCCGAACTTGGCCTTCAGGTCTTCAAGACTGAACGAGCGCAGCCAGGCCCGTAGGTCGGGAATTTTCGTCTTTCTCCGATCGTCCGGGATGGCCAGAACGGAGTAGATGGCGACCAGGTGTGTGGGGGTGGTAAGCCCTTCAACCGACGGGTGCTACGCAAGTACAGAAGGAACTGATCCAGGATCTGCGGTGACGCTGTCATCGGATCCTGGTGTTTGTCAGAACAAAATGCCTGGAACAAGCATCATTTATCAGCAAACAGTCCCCCTGTAGATGGACGGTGGGCTGAAGCAATAGCCTTGGTCGCTCTAGCCGAATAGCCCTTGGCTTTCTGCAGGTGTGTCAGGCGTGCAGCCGATAACATGCGGGTATGAGGGTGTGGCAACAGACCGTGTGGATGGAGCAGAAGGTTGGACCACACCGGAAGTTCCAGGGGTTGTCTCTGGGTATGTTTCGGAGGTCGATAACCCAACTTCTGGCTGACCAATAAGGCGAGACCAAAGTCAATGGCAGGGGTCGAGTGGCCTGGATCTCTGAAGAACCATGGGAGGGAGAACCGGAGTCGGAAAAGCGTACACGCGTAATCCTTCTCAGGAACGATGGAAGGCTTCGACTGCCACAGCGGTCGTATCCGGCACAGGTGGAATGGAAGACGACAGCTGGCCACATTCAGATATGAGGCAAACAGATCTAGGGTTGGGGTGTCGACCGTTTGACATATTCTGGCCCGAGGCGCCGGAGAGCGTGAGGCGTCGGAGAGCTTGAGGCGCCTGGAACGCCGAAGATGGTGATTCTCGGGGGCGCCGGTCGAGTTTGTAGCGCCGGGAGAGGGGCGAGTACTCTGGGTCCGCAAACACCACACTACGGTGACGTCGGCAGTGGACACGATCAACAGGGCGTGACCGAGAAAGCACTGTCAGCAAGCGACGTCCTGGATAAGCCTTTATCTCGAGGCTGTTGCTGTGCCAATGGTGTTGATCTCTGGATCACAGGTGGTCACAATGTGGGCTGGTGTGGGCCACTAGCCACTGACAAGGTGGCAGGGGAGGTAGTCAGCAACAGGGGTCTGCGATTGCGTACCGTCGGTACGATTCCGAAAAAGGTGTGATCGCCTGCGAGCCAACCTCAAGTAGACGAAGTAAACCAGCTTCACAATCGACCGCCGGGGCATCGACGTAACCGAGTAGTAGGAAGTCGAGGCAATATGGCCATTGCACGAAGTAATTAGATCGTTTTCATCCCTGAAGCGGCGTATAAGTACTCCTGTTCTTATATCGAGGTGACGATGGAGGACGACAACACGATACGAGGCAGGTATGCAACAGGGGTCAGTGGGACAGCCGAGGGACTTTAAGTATCAAATCGACACTGTGTCCGGTAGTCAAGGCGGAAGATAGGAAGGTGTCGTAGTCGAAAAGATCAAACCGGACGAAGGAAGGCGATCTTTTCCATCCCTTGAACGCCTATAGGCGCTATCGTTCTTACAGCGAAGGGTTGATGAAACAAGGTTCCTCGTGACAGCCGTGTTGGTAGAGGAGGTCTATTGTTTCCAACATCCGTGCATGGATGGACTGCGACAGGCGCCTGGTTGAGTGGTAGCACCAAGCGTACAGGTAGACATGGAAACCAATCTGTAGAAATACATGGCACCCCTTGCCATGGTAAGTTGACCTAATTCCGGTCGGAGTTGTTGACAGTCCGAGTACTTGACACGTGACATGTAAATCACACTGCGCAGTAGCCGAGAAAACCGCCTTGGAGTCGGAACTGAGGTGCAAACTCCACACACAGACAATCCTCAATGAACTGCGTGAGAGACGATCAAGTGGTGTACCCGAGTTTTGCGATAAAACACGGAACCCCATGGGCGTCGTGGAAAACCCGGTGAGCGCCGAGGAAGAGTCTCTTTCAGGAACGCTGGCGCTAGGGTAGGGTAGAACAGCGTTGGTGTCGGCGATGTCGACGAAGTAAACTCTTTGTAAGTGGATGTCGTCGTCGAATCTGATACAGACGCTGTTCACATGACGCTCTGTTTCGATGGAAACCCGCAGGTCATCTCTCCGGAATCATAGCGCTTTAAACGACGGGATTATGGATAACGTCTCAGTGGGCAAGTTGAATCAGACCAACTGTCTATTGGTTGAAAAGATTCCACCCAGGAACGAAGTAGAACGATAGTCACGATCCCGAAGACCGACGGGAGAGTAGCGACAGGAGCGGCGACAGTTGTTTCACCATGCTTCTCCGTGTGACGAGTTATGAGACGGCAGCAAGAGAAGAGGGCAGCAAGAGAAGAGGGCAGTGGCGCCGGGGAGGCGATTGCCGATGGTGCCCCTTAAGCCGCAGTAGAAGATCGGATAGTCGGCTCGTTGATCTGAGCTTGATAAAGCTTGTTGATCTGGGCGCCGGAGGTCATCTTAGGCGCCGGATATATCATAGGCGCTTCTTCCGTAACTCTTGAGGCGCCGGAGTAGTCAGAGGCGCCAGAGACATTAGAGGCGTCGAGGATCATGAGATCAAAGACCTTAGAGGCGCCGGGAGCGCCGAAGACATCAGAGGATGCGGAGGCGCCGGAGCGCGGAGACATCAGAGGCGCCGGGAATGCACGAGGCGCCGAGACATCAGAGGCGCCGGGAGCGCCGGGACATCAGAGGCGCCGAGACATCGGAGGCGCCGGGAGCGCCGAGACATCAGAGGCGCCGGGAGCGCACGAGGCGCCGAGACATCGGAGGCGCCGGGAGCGCCGGAGGCGCCGAGACATCAGAGGCGCCGGAGGCGCCGGGAGCGCACGAGGCGCCGGGAGCGCACGAGGCGCGGAGACATCGGGAGCGCCGGGAGCGCATGAGGCGCCGAGACATCAGAGGCACCGGGAGCGCACGAGGCGCCGAGACATCAGAGGCGCCGGGAGCGCACGAGGCGCCGAGACATCGGAGGCGCCGGGAGCGCCGGGACATCAGAGGCGCCGGGAGCGCACGAGGCGCCGAGACATCGGAGGCGCCGGGAGCGCCGGGACATCGGAGGCGCCGGGAGCGCCGGGACATCGGAGGCGCCGGGAGCGCCGGGACATCAGAGGCGCCGGAGGCGCCGGGGGCGCCGGGGGCGCCGGAGACATCAGCGTTGATGTGGTGGTGTTGGAGACCGTGAACGGTCGTATGTCGTGCCAGGGGAGGCAGACTCTACGTTGGGAGCGCTGGAGCCGCCGGTGGAGTAGGAGACCGTGAACGGTCGTATGTCGTGCCATGGGAGGCAGACTCTACGTTGGGAGCCGCCGTTGGTGCTGGGAGCACTGCGAAGCTCCGCTGAGCGCTGCTGCCGTCAACGTAGGTGGGGGTCGACGAGCACGTTGAGCGAGGTGTGTCCTGGATACTCGCATGAGCTGAAGGATCACAGCGACGAATGACTGCAACATCGGCACTGCCTTGTGAAAGTACAGGGCGTCTTTCAATCACGGCAGAAAGGGGCGGCCCCGACCAGATTTGTTCCCGCGGCAACAAGTGCAGCGAGGCAGAAAATCTGGAATTTAAGCAAAACATAACTATGTGGCAAAGCCACAAAGTGCGGGAAGCATAATGTGATTCAGAAACTTTGTATTTCAATGAAGTATATGAGATCAAACAATGACGCTAAAAGGTAGCGAAAACGCATAGCTTTAAGCAAACACATAACCATGTGGCCAATCACAAAGTATGGGAAGCATAATGTGATTCAGAAACTTTGTATTTCAATGAAGTTTATGAGATCAAACAATGACGCTAAAAGGTAGCGAAAAAGCATAGCTTTAAGCAAACACATAACCATGTGCAAACACGTAACCATGTGGCAAAACCACAGAGTACGGGAGACATAATGTAACTCAAAAACTTCGTATTATATTGAAGTTTATGAGAAGAAACAATTACGCTGAGAGGTAGCGAAAAGGCAAGGCTTTAAGCACACCAAAACAACATACATAAATGTAATGTATTACCCAAGCCAAAGAGAGAATTCAAAACGCAGAACACGACATTACGTGGCCACGTGGTGAATGGCCAAAATGGCGGGAAAGAAAACAAAATGGCGGGAACAACATTGCGCCCGTAAATTACTGTGACGTGAGCCACAGACGAGCGATAAACGTTACAATTTACGAATGGGAAGACCCTAAGGTCACGGCCCATAACAGGTAACAATGTAGCAGCATATAATGAATGTAGAAACACGCAAAATATAAAAAACAAATAATAAGCTTTAATTTCCACAAGGGATACACAGTACGTCCGTCCGTGGAGGTGACAAAGCAGTTATGTGTTTTTGTGTGACGTCATGACTTCCGGGTCACGTGCCGACTGTGAGAGGGCGCTGCCTCCTGAGCTGGTTGGGACAACTTTCTTCAGCAGCTGGATCTCACACAGTTCGTCACTCTGTCAAAGACAGCAGTAAATGCAATACGGAGTAATGCAGGATAAGTTAAAAAATATAAAAGTTCAACATCAAAATTAAAAATACCCCTAAAAGTAAAAACAATGTGCATGTTGAGCCACACTATTTCAATACACTATCAAGGGAAAGACTTATGGCCATAAGAAGTTTCAGCTTTAAGTATGGCTTAGATGCAAAGGTCAAATCAGGGTCAAAATTAAACATATCGCAAAACACCAACATGTACACATGTATGTCGAGCCACACTACTAACAAAACAAATACCAACTTTCATTAGATTTTGAATGAATATGGCTTGCAATAGCCATATGCAGGTTTTTCAGTATGGCTGCTGTGGGAGAACCACTTCAACAAATCGGTGTGTCATCACTGGCGTGAACAAGCATGTGTGGTTTCCGCTATATTGGTCCAGTGGTTTCTGTGGAGGAGATGTTTACACGACACACGACACACGACACACGCCAGACAAACAGACCACAACACAATCTCAGTTGACTTTCAATGGACAAAGTCCTGTGAGTGGTGATGTGTTAGTGGTGTCGACTAACCTGTTCTCCATACAGGTCTCCGATTTCCTTGTATGTATCCCCAGTATAGTCCATAGCTGCAGTCAGACTCTGGGAATCTGCAAACACAAGAACACATACTGACTACCACCTATACAGATATATCTTACACTGACTACCACCTACCCCCTATACAGATATATCTTACAATGACTACCACCTACCCCCTATACATATATATCTTACACTGACTACCACCTCCCCCTATACAGATATAGCTTACACTGACAACCACCTATACAGATATATCTTACACTAACTACCACCTACACACTACAAGGATATATCTTACACTAACTACCACCTACACACTACAAGGATATATCTTACACTGACTACCACCTACACATTACAAGGATATACAGTTTGTTTGACTCCAAATGAGAACGATGAATTGCAAAATAACTCGAAATCCAGAAAAGTGTATGAAACATCAATACCGTACTTGACCATGAATACCCTGTACCCAACAAAATCTGCAATCAACAGGAATGTCACTGACATACTTTTACAAATATATGGAAACGTCATGGAACAAACCAGATGACGTCACTATTCAACGTGACATCACCTATTCTTATCCCCTGACGTCACCTAACAAAGGGCGTGATAATGTCTCGTCTTCAAGCAATATGAGGGCATTATCAAGATACAGTGGCCCGGCTCATTTCTGATAACATGTGAGCGCTTTAATGATAATTCTATCCATTTTAGCTATAAATCCTTGTAGTGTATAGGTGGTAGTCAGTGTAAGATATATCCTTGTAGTGTATAGGTGGTAGTCAGTGTAAGATATATCCTTGTAGTGTGTAGGTGGTAGTCAGTGTAAGATATATCCTTGTAGTGTATAGGTGGTAGTCAGTGTAAGATATATCCTTGTAGTGTGTAGGTGGTAGTCAGTGTAAGATATATCCTTGTAATGTGTAGGTGGTAGTCAGTGTAAGATATATCCTTGTAGTGTGTAGGTGGTAGTCAGTGTAAGATATATCCTTGTAATGTGTAGGTGGTAGTCAGTGTAAGATATATCCTTGTAGTGTATAGGTGGTAGTCAGTGTAAGATATATCCTTGTAGTGTGTAGGTGGTAGTCAGTGTAAGATATATCCTTGTAGTGTATAGGTGGTAGTCAGTGTAAGATATATCCTTGTAGTGTGTAGGTGGTAGTCAGTGTAAGATATATCCTTGTAATGTGTAGGTGGTAGTCAGTGTAAGATATATCCTTGTAGTGTGTAGGTGGTAGTCAGTGTAAGCTACAGTCCGTTTGACTCCAAATGAGAACGATGAATTGCAAAATAACTCGAAATCCAGAAAAGTGTATGAAACATCAATACGGTACTTGACCATGAATACCCTGTACCCAACAAAATCTGAATTTTGTTTATTTTAAGACCCATGACGGATGAAGTTCTTTAAGAAACTATCATGTAATTTTGTATAGAAATGTGTACATGACACGTAGGGGGGACAAACTGTGGAAGGCACAGCGCAAGCATGCATGCACTGCACGGTCTGTGGTAGGGGAAATGACAGAGTTAGAGGGGCCGTCTCATGATAATTTCAGTCACAATCTGACTCGCTCATGCTATAGATCTCGTCGTTGGAACTGCTGGTGCCTGAACCGACTGCCACTATTATAGGTTGGACTGTTGCTGGCCGTAGTCCATCTCGTGACCAATAACGTGGCTCTATCTCGTCAACGACTGTGGCCACACAACGCCTCCATGTTTCTACTGTTACCCGACCAGGGGATTCCTTTACCAGTTGTTCAACGTCTCGTAATTTGAATGTTGTGTTCGATCGTCAAACGTCACCCTTGACGATGCCCCATACAAACTCAGTGATAAGGTGGCAGTCGTAATACAGGGTGACCCTGACCCTTGATGTAACTGTCAACTTTATACGTGGGGTCAGGTTTCATAGTTTTGATGATTTCATAGAGCTGTGGTTTCGTCGCTCGAGAAGGAAAGGTAATGTTCCTCCGTTGCAGCCAAGTAACCATGTCTCCTTTATGGTTATTAGAGGTTGGAGTCTTGCTTTCTGGATCCTGCACACTATGATACGGTGCATTGTCCATGACAATGAGAGACTTGGTAGGCAAAGCAGGGACTAATTTATCTTTCAACCCATCCAGAAATACATTTCCGTTCATTTCTGTGTGGTAGTCCCTGTTGTCTTTGGCCTTGGCTCTAAAGACGAGGTCACAGTCTGGGAGAAAACCCTGACTAGCAGAACCAGCATGGAGAACTATGAGTCTTTCACCCTTTCCCATTGGTAACTACCAGACTCCTTACAGTCACCACTGGGTACCCACTGACTGCTGGCTGTGTGTGATGCATTTACCCATGTCTCATCTCAGAAGACGGGCTGATATCCTTCTTCACGTTTCTGTTTGATGGTACGAAGGTAATGATTTCGGATACGAACAATGTCAGACCGTTTACACAACACAGCCCTATTTTCTCCAGTTATCGTTTTGTATTTGTAACCAAATGTATGCAACAGCTGCCATAGTTTGTACTTTGTAACACGTAAATCATGGTCAGTTTCAAAGTGTTTCTTCAAAATTCTTACGGACAGGTACTTATTTTCTGAGTGCAGTTTAACAATTGCACGTCTGACTTGATCCCTCTGAAAACTGTCTAATTTATCAACCTTGCGTGGTTTTGACATGTTCCCCACCTCCTTGGCCTGACTATTTGTATCTCGTCGACTAACAACATTTTTAAGTTTCTTAGGGGACATACCAAGAGCTTTTGAAGCTCGTTTCAAGAATTTATTAACTGCATAAAAAGGCTTTGCTCTTTCTGCTTCACTTCTAAGGAAATCATACACATTCAACATCAACTGTTTAACATCTTTTGAGTAGCGCATCTTGTCACTGAATGAACACGGTCACTGTGAAGCATGTGCAGACCGTGCTTGCGCTGTTCCCTCCACGGTTTGTCCCCCTACGTGTCATGTACACATTTCTATACAAAATTACATGATAGTTTCTTAAAGAACTTCATCCGTCATGGGTCTTAAATAAAACAAAATTCAGATTTTGTTGGGTACAGGGTATTCATGGTCAAGTACCGTATTGATGTTTCATACACTTTTCTGGATTTCGAGTTATTTTGCAATTCATCGTTCTCATTTGGAGTCAAACGGACTGTAGCTTACACTGACTACCACCTACACATTACAAGGATATATCTTACACTGACTACCACCTACACACTACAAGGATATATCTTACACTGACTACCACCTATACACTACAAGGATATATCTTACACTGACTACCACCTATACACTACAAGGATTTATAGCTAAAATGGATAGAATTATCATTAAAGCGCTCACATGTTATCAGAAATGAGCCGGGCCACTGTATCTTGATAATGCCCTCATATTGCTTGAAGACGGGACATTATCACGCCCTTTGTTAGGTGACGTCATAGGATAGGAATAGGTGATGTCACGTTGAATAGTGACGTCATCTGGTTTGTTCCATGACGTTTCCATATATTTGTAAAAGTATGTCAGTGACATTCCTGTTGATTGCAGTAAATGTTTCAAAACTGATATTGTTTACTTGATAACAAATTCCTTCCATCTTAGCTATAATAACAGTAACACTATTTTTCAGGACACCATTTGCAGACGCCCTCGGTCTTTTCAACTGCACTCCTTCGTCGGGCAATTAATGGAAGACCTCGTGCTTCTGCAAATGATAACTTCCACCTTGAATGCAAGGATGTACCATACATTTGTGTATTGTTTGATGCTGCACTCAGCAATAGTCCAGCTGTATGATGGTGGTCTGGAAATAACGAAGTATGTTCCAGACATACCAGTGGTTGATATAATGCTCTCGGCACCACACCCAACCCCACTCCACCCACTCCGCTGTGTACAATGACAGTTAGTCAGGAGAGGGGAGGTGTCCACTAACACGAGGTCCTCTAAAGCTGATACAAGTATTACTATTGCTACTCACACTCTCCTCTGTCCAGGTTAAATGAAGCTGCGAGCTGTTTGAATCCCGTCCCTATCTTATGGTACTGGCCTTTGAATCCTGAATCCAGAGAACAAACAAGATTAGTCAATGCTTTTATGCAGAATTAAAGTCTAGAATTTCATCAATTGAAGACATATTCGTTGACACATTATCATGATTATAGGTATATGTACAGGTATTACACTATATATAAAAGAAATTTCTATACAATATTTATCTGTGTACAGAGCAATCTATATTCAATGTTTAGTCATATTTTTTTGAGCTTCTCTTCAAGGTGTAGTTTGTGATACAATCAACTAATAATCAACCCAGACAACATAACATGAAAAACAAACGATAATGTGGTCTGAAATTTATGCAATTCCTACAGTATATGTGATTCTTGGACAGATAAGACACATCAACGTAGCAAGTTATGTTACATCACATATCTCATGATCATAATTCATTTTCACCAGAATTCATTTATTTCTTATATGAGGTTTCAACATAATGTACAGCCTCTTTAAGGGTATTAAGTAAATATACAAGCTTTAAACACATTTACCTGTAAATAATGATGATGACTCCCTGAATACGATCAGACCTTGTCAATGTCGGACAAGTCTATTTTATGAACAAGGGGGGTAAGTTTGGTATTTATCGGATGTTCTCACAATTGTCAAGTTGATTATCTGTACCTTTTTTCCCAATAGCGATTGTCATATCTCTTCTATTTTGGGGTTCGGTCGTTTGACCACTGCATTTACCTATGTTGCCCAAATACCTCTATGGGGAACAACTCACTAGACACTTCCCTATCAAAAATAACAATTTTCGATGGTAGCGAGGGCATGTTTGAAATGTTTTCGTGAGAAATATACCACACTTTGTTCTTCATTGTTCTTGGCTATTCATGGCGTAGCTATGTTATATAGCAGTATAACCAATGCCCCCCTCCCCAGCATGTGTACGGTGTACACTGTTATCTTGTACACAAGGAGTGATGAGGCTGTCGCCATCAGCTGGGCCACACCACACAGATGTCCGTCCACTTACCACCTGATTGCTTCTTTGTGTGTTCATGTAGCACATTCATGAAGGATTTTGTACTCTCCGTCATACTCATCACAAACTTGCAGAAGTTCTCCATCTTAAGTTCTCTGTAACCAGCAAATAGGAAAGTTCAATCAGTGAGTTGTGTCGAACATCACAGTTACTGGTATTGTAGTGAGTGAGTGAGTATGGGTTTACGCCGCTTTTAGCAATATTCCAGCAATATCACAGCGGGGGACACCAGAAATGGGCTTCACACATTGTGCCCATGTCGGGAATCGAACCCGGGTCTTCAGCGTGACGAGCGAACGCTTTTAACCACTAGGCTACCCAACCGCCCCTACTGGTATTGTAACTTATTGTGTTAAATGTATTGATAGTTTCCTCCACATCGGAGAGATGATGTCTACAGATACTGGCATTGTGTCAAGGACCATAGAAGTAACGATATTCAGAAAATCAGTTTGATATACTCACACTTCTCGTAAATCAAGTGGATGGGGTGGGGTTTGTAATAACAGAAAAAATTTTCCTCCCAAAAATTCATCCTTTTCAGCTTTTCGTTTCCCAGCTTTCCATCTCTGAAATTCACATTACAAATACAGTTTGAATATGCACTAATATATAGCGTTAATGGACTTCTATCAATTTCTTTTAACAGTTCTGATGTATCAGATGGTACAAAATGTATTCATGATATTTATTAGATAGGTCGTGGGAATGTTATTTAAGTAGAGCTACAGATTAGCTGCTTATTTGCATAAAATAACCCTCAAAACTATTCAAAACCCAATTACCTTCAATTAACTTACATACAGAAACGCATGCATTAAATGAAAAACTCAATTGTTGGGAAAAAGCACGCGTAAATACCCAAAGAAGCTTTTTCAGCATGCGTACAATGGTGTTAATTTCTGAAACTCAATTACTGGCTAATTCACTTTCCGAGTCAGGACTCATTTAGAACCATCATATACATCTAAAACATTATTTCATTTTTTTTAAATCTCAAAATGCTTACTCATTTTGGGAAAACCCCAATAGAGTGATGAATAGATGAGTGAAAAAATATTGGTTACCCAATGAAAATTGTAATAACCCAATTAAAATAGAAACCTTCGAGTAAAAACTCAATTGTTCAAAAAGTTATCTGGAGCTCTGTTTAAGCCTTCAGTCCATAATGTATAGGCCTACACAACAACTAAACATACCTGCTAGGCCTTTTTACATACATTAACTGTGCTCTGAAAAATGACATAATTCATGCCATACATTAATTCATATTGAGATGACCCATCCCCCAAAAGAGATTAAGTCAATATGTTACAAAGACATCGTGAACAAAGTGCCCTGGCTCCTGGACTTCCCTGTGAGTGTTTTGCTGCACCATCCAGGGGTAAGGAAGCTTGTACAAGAAACACCTACCTTTTCATCTGTACAGGTGAGGAAGTGAGAGAAGACATCCGACTGGGACACTATGGGGTGACGGGCCATCCTGTCCACCCACATCTGAAGCTGCCTCATCCTCTCGTTCACAAAGTCATCCTCATAGCGACCTGTAGATAGATGCTTGTCATTGATAGTTTTACCATGGTTACTAGGACATTAGCTCCTGTCCAAGGGCTCACTCTCTGTCTTATGTGAATGGCAGTTCCGCAAAACTACAAAATTAGCAAAATCTAAATATTTTTTACATTTGTATACTTGTCCTGCATTACTCCTTGAATGTATTCACTGCTTACCTTACGACAACAAAGACAGCGCTCTTTTCCATTTTCAATTCCTTCGTTTTGCATTAGACCATCGCCGCTGTCATATAACCTTGATGACAAGTCACCTTCCTCATATCACTGCCTGTCACCCAGGCTTAAAAAACAATTATTCACACCAAAAAACAACCTACTGTGTCACTGAGCCAAACCTTGACTAAAATAAAGCTGGTCATCATTTCACCCACTGGGTTATCTCATACGACCTGCGCTGGAAGTAGACTAGCTCTGTATAGGGCGAGTTCATTATTTGCATCAAAGGTTAGTTACCTGCTGGGCTACTACCAGAGGGCCAAAACTGTGCACGCCTTTGACGTCTTCGAATGCCACATCGCGAAAGATAATGACGAGCGAAAACTCCGTTACATGTTACTACATGAGGATTAATCGCTCTTTGCGGATCAAGTTTGGCGATCTGGTAAGCCTTAAAGGATGACTGCGCGTAACCAGAGAGATATGGTATTGCGACTAACTTCAGTCTTGGACGTAAGGAATACAGGTATGAATAACCGTTTCGTCGAACCACGCCTAGTTAGGAGCGGCGGATGCAAACTCATAGTGTGCGCACCGGACACCAGAGGAGTTTACCTTCATCTTCAACTCCCATAATCGTAGAAATTGATGGTATAGTGAAAGAACGATTAGGTTGCCTAGTGGTTGATTTTTTGCTATAAAATCCCAGCACAACCCAAGATGCACCATGCTCAAAACGGACCCAGGTGATGTTGATCATATGTAATTCGCTCACCCACAGTGGCTAATGCCATGAAAAATATTGTTTTCTTGGTGAGGCCATAAAATGAGGATGCTTTGAGTACTCAAAGTACCACATTCAAATCCCACGCAGGGGAACGGAAATTGGTATTCTGATCCCCTAGCCTAAAGTAGGGCCGGTATTTTGGGGGTCTTCGTCATGTTACGATTTCCCAGAACGGCCAACACTGAATTAAACGCTACCAATTACATTGTACGCTTCAAATGTCTTTGATACGCAAGTGTAGGAGGTATTCAGCTAGGAATTGGAGTGATGTGTGATCTTGATCCTTTACCTTATCAAAAAAAAGTTAGAAATGGTCGCCACTTGTCATCGCATAACCCTCTGGTAGAGGGACGATGTGTCAAAATAATGTCCTTAGCTGTCCGCTCCGAATAATAATAGGTGAGCTAGTTTGTCATGAGGGTGGATGAGTAGGTTGGACCACTCTGGGAGTTTATTTTCTGCAAGTTTATTTTTAGGTTAACAAACCACCTCCTCATCGTCCACCAAGGCATGATCAAAGTCAGAGCAATGCTTTTGTAACTTTGATCCTTAGTATCAACCTGGGAAGTAATGCAAGAGGGAAAAAAAGCGTATGCTTTTAGCCCTTACAGAGGACGCTGAATGCTTCGAAAACCCTAGCCAGCAGATCTGGGAGCAGGTGGTGGTTCTCGTGCATCACAAACAGGTCAGTGTTTGATTGCCCAATCATCAGTTGCCCCTGAGTGAAGTTTCTACTCTCTGGGAACCACCCTGTCTGAACAGAAAGGTCATCATCGGTCAGGATGTTTCGACGCCGGGGGATGTACTGGACTCTGAAGTATAGTCTCATGCAATCCACTAGATGAAAGAACCTGAACGTCTGTTGCAGAATGGAGTGCTTGTGTTAATTATCTCTTGATTGCGTAGGCACCACACCACTGTGCTGTTGTCGGTGGACATTGTGAGTGGGGTGGACTGTACATGCTCCTGCCAATGTGAGATGCCCAGAATGAGCGCTTCCAGACTCTGCCAAATCTGACACTAACATGCCAAATCTGTTGTGCGCATGACCACAACCCTGAGGCTGTCTGGCCCTGTAACAGAGCACCCCTGCCGGGAAACATTTACAAACAGATGTAAAATCGGGGCTAGCCCGAATAAGGAGACGCTCGACTATCAACCACCAGTTGAGAATGTCCTCAGTTGAGACGGTAGATTGATAGCTGAATACAGGTCTTGGCACCTGCAACACTTGCCATTGACAAGAGTGTATGTGGCTGTTGAATAATGGGTAGCAAATTGTTGTCTACAAGTTTTTGTAAAAGTTAAAAAAATCAACTATGAGAGCGCTTCTAGTTGTGTCAGCGATTTGTTCAATGAACAGGATGCTAGTTGATCAAGGTTGACGTACATACCCCGAAAATCCTCGTCCAGTGCCCTAACCATATCCGTCAACATCGGATCCACCGGAATTGAGGTGTGATGTGACCATATAATATCCTTCTTATCAACCCCATTACCAGGGGAAGGCGCAACTGACACAGTCTGATACCCACTCAGGTATTTGTGCTAAGCTAAGATGAGTATTCCACTCAACAGAGGAATCTCCATCCTAGCAATTTGATAAGTCCAAAGAATTGGAACAATGGTGACGCACTCTCCCATCTTCTCCTACGGTGCTCAACCCTTCCTCTATCAAATTTTACCTGGTGATAAGGGCTGGTGCGACGATACCCACGTACAAGCTGGAGTATTGGCACTAACCAAGGGTGTATGGTTTGAACAGAATACACATCAGGTGTTTGGTAAATGTTAGATGCCGGTGTAGACGCTGACACATGCGTAAGAGTTCTAGCTGACGCTGGCGTCTGGTACATAGGTGCAGGTGTTGGGTACAATTGTGCCATAGACTGCTGCCACATGATTGTATAAAATAGTACTACTGTTGCGCTGCTGGATAAGTAAGTGGAATAGCACTAAGCTGATCATGTGTTTCTGACATAATGAGGTATGCTGACAGCCCTGAGGCTAATGTAATCGTAGACGTGCCCTTGGGGGTAGGAAGGCGCTGCATTCAACTCAGCCCTTGAGAAGTGACGCCCATCAGTGTCGACTGGATCGTGGCTTGTGTCTGCCCTCCCCCAACAAAAGTGTCATAAGCGGCCTTTGCAATGGAAGTCCTAGTCACCTGATAATAAGAAGCAGGTATGATAATCACAGGAGCCTCCAACATTGTTGAAATTGGAGGAGGGTGAATGTCTGCAGTCACTATTACGGAAGCCATATTACCATGATTACCAACCGAAGATAACGGTTGCATAGTTATGACAGAAGAATGTCCGTTGCTCGCATCCTGCGACTGAGACATTTTCCTCACAACACGACGGGACTTCTGCAAAATATGTTTGTGTTTGACCTGTCCATAAATAGCAAAACACGATGGAGAGAGAGGTGAACAAACATCACACTTAAAGTTCAGAGAGCAAATTTGCATGCAAGCCAAACAACGTGGATGAGGATCTTTGAAAGATTTTTAACCACGACAAATGGTACACCGAGCAAGCATATGTTACATAAATAGGGAGTTGTTGGTTGATACAGAGTTGAAGAATTGCCATAGAATTTTACAAATATCTATCAGCAAATATTTTACGAGTTGAAAGTGTATACAATGAAATGATACACAAACTCTATGTAATGCCCCAAAGTACCAGTATCTTGATACACATAAACATGTTATAAACATGTAGCTACAAATTGAATGGCAGAAAACAACAAGCCACGTGGCGGGAAAAAAGACAAAGTCTTTGTACACCAAAATCACCCACATATTGATACACAAAATAGTGAAAGAAATATGAATAGAATACATCACCCATCGCAGACATAAATTAGAGTAATAGCCCATGGAATGGAACCTAATAGCCGGTCTAAAAATATCCAATTTGAAGAGCTCAGCTGAGAGTGTCCCTGCTGTTACACTACAGGCAGTGATGTTAGGAAGGTGGCTTGTCATCAAGGTGACATGACAGCAGGGATGGTCCATGCAAAAAGTAGGAGTTGAAAATGGAAACATTATCTTTTTTTTCACCCAAGACCATCGCTGAGCGCTGTCTTTGTTGTCGTAAGGTAAGCAGTGAATGCTTTAAGGAGTAATGCAGGATAAGTAAAAAATTTACAAACTTAATAATAAAATGTACTGCATCGTATGTGACAATTTGTCAAGCCTGTCTCTAGACGTTGATTTAGATGTTGAAATTCAAGTTTCATTAATGACTGTATACAATAATGATGTATGATGAAAATAAGCTGGGCAGAAGATTCAAAACAATAAATTATATTACCACAGAATCAAATCAGATGTTACATGATATCTGATACTATTACCATGATTACTGGTTACTAAAATTCATTTTGGTCCAAATCACTAGATTGGACATTTGTGATAAAAGGCAAATTTAACATCAATAGATGACAAAATCCTTGGACTTTCATCAAAGTATTAACATAATCAATTCAACAAAATAATCAGCATTTGTTCAAAATTAAGAACAGATCATTGTGGCTGAGTTCAAATGTGCCTCTGTTTACCCAGCAGGGAATGGATAACCGATATGTGAGATGGATGTAAAAACTCCCCAGGGAGTTGAGAAAGATAACCGGAATGCATACAGGTCCACTGGTGGGGAATAATCAGCTGCATTTGAGCAGATACAAGTAGCGGGATATGAGTGAGTGAGTGAGTGAGTGAGTGAGTGAGTGAATGAGTTAGTGAGTGTGGTTTTACGCTGCTTTTAGCAATATTCTAGCAATACCGCGGATTGGATAATATACTCATTTTTGTACTTATTCTCTAATGTTAAAAAAATTATGATTTAAAAAACATAAAACTATCAATGACCTTTTAATTTCTTTCTCTGATAACGCTAGACTATGACTAATAAAAACAGATTATTGTTTTCCATTAACCTTGTTCAAGTTGTGCTAGGATGGCGGTAGATGGAGGATAGACACACATCTGTACAGGTTCTCCTCCATTCAACATGACACAACTCATGTCAATTCCTATGATGTGTGCAGATACCGGTAGGGAGTAAGAATAGTACAAGGAAAGTAATGTCACATGGGGGTGGGGTCAAACTGGTGGTAAAAATCAAACCTGTAATTGAACTGAAAACTGGAACTGGAAATAATAAGACGAAGATACATAACTTTGGAAAGGCCCAAGGGCTGATCGAGAGAAGTATGTATTAGGATGAGGTCTCGTATCGATATTAAACAATATGTACCAGCAAGACTGAGAATCGTCGTGACCTGGGCCCAGTTGCATCAAACTGTAACATGTTTGATGATGCATGAATGTGTCATTACATCTCCATCAAGTGATATGCCATTAAATTCAGTTGGAACAAAGTGGAAATGACACCATCCATACACAAGAGGCCATCAACTTCATGGATGTTTGGGAGTTCCATTAACCGGTAACATAACCAAACGTGTCTGATAATATAGCTATAAACATCTGTAGTAAAAGAAAATTATCAGTATGAATTCTCGATTAAAAAATAGAAAGAAAAAAGAAAAAAGAGATTAATGTATGACGTAGGCTGGGAAATATTTCTAAAACCCTCATTTATTTATTGTCTATACAATATTGATGTAAAATATAGACAAAACAATTAGAATTAAGATGTAGAACTGCATCTGTTTTACTATATATATTCCTTCAAATATTTAAATGTGATGTATAATGTATATTTTATGAATATCAATGTTACAATTAATTTTAAAATGATATCTCAATCACACATAATCTATTTAGTTCTTTTATCATTACTCAAAGGGGAATAACTCAAAATTGCATGAGGTAAGAGAGAATGTCAGGCAAGGTAGCATCATCAATGGATCATGGTATTTATGATTTCTTGGTGTGTGTTTATATTTACACAGGCTTTTCGTAACATGTCACAGCTGGATACACATATCACTTCAGCTAGTGTCCAGCACAAATCACATCACAGCTGGGGCCACATGAAGTCAATAATGTCACCATGTGCACTGACTTATTCCAATAAGGCCTTATTCACATTAATTCAAATTCTAATATGTTTCTTAGGTTACCATGAATTCAAATACAGAGCTTAGATTTCCAATTCATAGTAATTTCTGATCTGGTAATAGTGGTGTACTTAAGAACAATAGGTTGCTTCATTTTCTTGAGGGAGGTCAGTTTGAATATTTGAATATTTCAAGGTATCTGCCTACTATGGCTAAATAACAATAGGTTTATCTTCTGAATGGAACCTTAAAGAATCATTAGGGTTTAATGTAGCAGTTACTTAGTGAGGGTCAGATACAACTTGGTCTTGATTATCAAGGGAATCTGGGATTTAAGCCCATGATCCGAAGTTGGGCATGACAGACATGACTCTACACAAGCTGTACAATGTAAACTACTGGACAACGAAGCAACTCTCACTGTACACAGATGTTATTTCATGGAAACCATTCCAGTAGGAGCTGGAGGGGCAGGGGCTATGGGTGTCGGTCGGTACTCACCAGATATTGCCTTGTCTGGGAGGGGAGGGATAGGGATGCAAGGAAACTTTTCTTCCAGTCTTTCGTGCAGCCAGTCAAAATGTTTGTACCTTCGACTGACCTGAATACCATTGAACTTAAAAAAGAAAGGTTTATTACATGAATTTATTAGAATGAATCAAGAACAAAACTACAACAAGAAAACAGTGTTCAAATTATCCCCCGCCATTGGGCACATTAGAGTTTTGTTTGTTCATATAGTAGTCAACAAAAACAAGAGTCCTATAAAGCCTTAAGAAGAGACAGGCACTAGGTTTGCTTTGTTTACACACAAAAGGCCCATTCCCTGGAAAAAATAATTAATGGCACCAATTCTCGAACTCAGTCATAACAAGTATCACTTGGATAAGAATGCAAACTTTCATTCATGTAAAAAACTTGAGAAAACTTGTCCCCAGTGCAGACACTACACACTAAGGTTGAAAAGCATAGATCAAAGGCCATAACTCTGTAAAAAGAATTAACGGCACCATATTTCATACTCAGTCTTGACAAGTATCTTTCAGCTAAGTATGCAAACTTTCATTCACATAACTTCACTAGTTACTGAGAAAACTTGTCCTCGCTGTAGACACTGTGCACAAAGATGAAAAGTATGGATCCAGGGACACAACTTGGAAGAATTATTCTCAACGATAATTTGATATGCTAACCCTAATTGTTTTCAATTATGTAGTATCATGAACAAAGTTTTGCTATACATTTCATATCAGACTTCAGTGTAGAATTTCAGCTCAAGTAGATAAGAGGGAAGAAATCTTCACACATTACCTTCCTTCACTAAGAAAAGAATGTTGACATGGAGGTCATTTTCAAATGTCTCGTATTAATGTTATCTATACAATATCATAATAATATCAAATCAGCTTAAAACTGAAACAAATGTAATTACAAAGTAACACAAAATTCCTGATAAACGTTAGTTGGTATCTATTCAAGGAAAGAGAATGGACGTGCGTTGGCCTGCACTACTCACTGATGGAGTTATCTGGTATGCAATAAAACTTTTGAGTCCCTTCATTTTGCTCTCCTTCTTTGGCGATGCCACCTCACATGTGTACTGGCTCTGTATGGGGGTCCACTCCGGCCCATCAATTGTTTCCTGGAAATACAAGCAAAGGTTCCAACACCCCACCATCTTTGCTTTGAAGAACTGAATCCTACCTATTTTACTAAGTTTCCTGTTTATTACAGTGACCCTGTCTGTTTCTGTTAGGCACAGTTACATATATACAAGAGACTTTAAGTAACTAGGATTCCTTAAACATGTTGAACCAGCAACTGTTTAACAAAAATGATTCTACTTAATCTATCTGTTAGGATGATTGTCCATTCTTGGGCTCCACACATCCAGTGTCCTCCACAACACTCACATGAAGTTAAAGAGTAGGAATTAGTGCCTACAAATGATTCCGAAAGTCAAGCATATGGAAGCTACAATTGGTTGCAGTGCTGTCTTACAATCATCCTGATGAGGTCACTCTCAGCTACTCGTGTGTTCCCTGTGTTCTGGCCCATCATGAAGGCCTCGCCACCAGACTTGGCAAAGTGAGACCATCTGCAACAGCAGTATCAGAAAGCTGATTTCATTTTGCCTTTTATAATAATCTTGCAATAGTTTCATAAAGAGATCAACAAGCAATAATCATAATAAAGTGTTAAATGAAAGTAAGCAACTTGTAACTCAACCAACTGACAACTAGACTACCCCACACGCAGTCATCCTGAAGAACCCACAGAAACACTGAACTTTCAAACTGAGTTCCCCCAGGAAAGATAATCTGCATTTTCTCATAGCATGAACCATAAATTCTGTTACTCTCACCTATTAAAGCTGCTCTTAATGGTACCATATTTGGACATTTCAGAGGTGGGGGAGTGGGCCTTGTGTTCCCTCTTTGGCACTGACAGACCAAATGATCCTGATCCTTGGAGGTCCTACAACAAAACAGTCATCTGATGTCTGAAGCTGAAGCTTAGGCAAGTCTGTATGACGGTTGTATTCTGACTTTAAAGAATCCCCAAGAACTGCATAATAGTGTGACAAACAAACCGCACACCCTAGGCAGCAAAAACAGCTTCAATAATCTGCTGTGGATGAGTGTAAGGTGAGCATGGCCAGGAGATTTGATCACCTTCCTCAACTCAATCTGGGTGATAGAACAATATGTCTGTAAGTGCAAGGGGAGGGCATGTTTTACATGTCATCACGCCATTGCTGCATCCATTTGTGCCATATTTGTATGGGTAAAAGGTTTCTGCACACACTTACCATGCATACAGATGTAATAAATACAAACATAATACTTCTCCAGATTCACCCTTTACCATGAAGATTGTTTAGCTATACAGTAACATAAGATTTTATATATTAATAATTAATTATAATGTGTGTACTTATTTTGTGCCAGGGTGCATGCTCAAGGCACTTACATTACCCCGGTCTATGGATCAGTGTGCACTTGCTTTTCATTCTCAGCTGCCTGGGGAGTATACAACCCAAGCTGCCAGTGAGGCGCCAGAAGATTAACTGTCACATTACAATCTCATCCTACCAGGTATCCATTCACGGCTGGGAGAACAGAGGGACATTTCGAACAAAGTCACTTGCATTATAGAGTGTAAAAGAGCATGACAATTTGTGAAATCAGCTTAACTGTTTTCTATGTTTATAACAGTGTTTTAGTTGTCACTGTATGATAGCATAGTATGGTATGGGAGGAACGCCCAAAGTGACTTTAAGGAAATCCATGAGTGTGGTGCTGACAAACCACTGGCTACTGCCGCACCCCCAATTCACACATCCAAACCCCTACCCAAGTAACCATGTGTACTGATGGTACCTGATTTGCCCCTCCAGTGGTGCTATTGCTGGACTGATCATCTTCATCGTCATCCCAGTCTTCGTCCCATTCATCATAGCTCTGCTGCTGCTGCTGCTGCATGGCACCGTGCTGGCCATTCTGGTTGTACGCTCCCCCCCACCCATTGGCAGCTGGGGTTAGGTCTGCTGGACGGGTGGCTGGGACGGCTGTTGGGATGGTAGAGGGGATAGTAGCTGGGAAGGGCACTGGTGGAGGTGGGAACTCAGGCTCGGGTATTGACACCACCTGAAACATTAATATTGATCAAGAATATTTGTGCTACCAATCATTCTTAGAGGAAAATCATCAGTCTACCTGAGGGCTTCTTTCCTTGAATTTAGTAGTGGGTCTGTCATGTTTCATGGATTACCTCCCCTAAATTCTCTCTGCACAATTTACCTCAACTCAACACTGATGGCATTTCCATTGACTTGTTCATTGACCTCCTGCACCTCACTGATGGTAGCATGTGTATACATAGAGTAAGAAAATCCACCCAAGAAGAAAATAAATGGCTCTTGCCTAATCATATTACAACAGTCAATCGCTTTTAGAACTATGATGATTCCAAGGAACCCTCAACTCATAAACCCCACTTGGCATATCCAACTTCATTAATCACAGGAACCCTCAACTCATAAACCCCACTTGGCATATCCAACTTCATTAATCACAGGAACCCTCAACTCATAAACCCCACTTGGCATATCCAACTTCATTAATCACAGGAACCCTCAACTCATAAACCCCACTTGGCATATCCAACTTCGATAATCACAGGAACCCTCAACTCAAAAACCCCACTTGGCATATCCAACTTCGTTAATCACAGGAACCCTCAACTCAAAAACCCCACTTGGCATATCCAACTTCGTTAATCACAGGAACCCTCAACTCAAAAACCCCACTTGGCATATCCAACTTCATGAATCACAGGCAAAGGTACTGAGTTGGTCACTCGGAACTCCCCGCCACATGACTGCCTCAGGACTTCACTATGTCCAGAGTTGACTATTACAGCATTTGAAATGCTTAGATGTGTACATTTGTACAGTTTTCTTATTCATCATTTCTTTCTTTTCTTTTCTGCAATGATCTTAATAATTAAGGTTCAAACATTATCATATTTAAGCCAAATTCCATGCATTTTTATCCAAATCTGAAATTGTCAACAGATTTTGTTTGCAATTTTAAAGTTTCATGTACATTTTCTTGAGGATAGTGCGCACTTTTTTTTCCAAAAAACACAGCTGTGTAGAGGGGTGTGTGCACATTATACACGAAATAATGAGTTTTGATGTCCCCCCCCCCCCCCATGGAAAGACATTACCATGAGCACGTAACACCGCAAATACCATGTCAACAAATCCATACTGAAGTAAGCAAATTAATCATGTAATTACACTGTCTGGCTATAAAAAAGTGTTCTTTGGATATCTGGACTTATCTTTGTAACTTATTTCATTTATTTTATTCAAAATTACTTTTAATATTGTTTTAATTAATTTCTGCAAAATCGTGTGTGAAGCGATCAGGTGATTGCGCAACTCACTTTGATTATACAGCAACCACGGTCAGATTACCGCTATTGATGCCTTGAAACAAACTTTAGTTGACAGAGAATGGATACATGTATCATAAATGCCAACACTTAGTTCTCGCGACGCGATCACGTGCGTGGGTGCCTTGACGGTGACTGGTCAGACTGGTTCCATGTGAAAAATAATAACCGGCAATAGCGATCAGCTGATTCGCTTAGGGTTATTATTATTTAAAATATGTTTAGTAAAAGCTGCAACTTAATTAACAAGATATTGGAATATTTTATTCCTGATAAAAAAATAGTTTCAGATACAATTTTTGCCGATCCTTGCATTAAAATCCTGTAAAGTTATATATCATTGGGTATGTCTTGACCCAATCACCGGTAGATTCCAAGAAAACGTGTGTACAGCTGATTGCTGTTTTGGGCTTAGTTTACGAGAAAATACAGAAGGTAATCTTAATCCCTGGATGGAAAACAATGCCTAGCAGAAGAAAAAATACAATTTAAACGGTAAATCAACATGTCTGGTGATTTTTTATCTCAAATTTCGAATTTGTACTGACCAAGTTTCTCATCACCCGTTCGTTTACCGGACTTTGCTGAAGGGTACAGTGTAATATTTTTTTGATAAGCGAAATTTTTTTAGCGGGGGGTGCGCATTATACATGGGTGCGCACTATACTCAAAAATTGAAAACACTTAAAAGAGTATCGTCTACACAGATGATCAGTAATGCATATAAAGCCACCATGAACATAGTGCAAGGTTAATCTTGTGTAGTGCAGTGACTGGTACAAGCAGTGGCTTACATTACAGCCTCTACTGATCATCACCACACGTTCTTCTATACAAGCAATGCCATGACTACTGGGACTCACCTCCAGGTACGACTCTGGCACAAGACCTTGATCCCCTCGGGAATTCTTGGCCTCCCACCATCCTTCTCCTATGTCCTACAACAACAAAGGTGGTTTCTAACACCTATTGCCGAACACCTCAGCAGGCACCTAAGTGCCCCCTTAACTACTCCTCTTACCCAAACAGTCAGTGCAAATGCATCCTGGCGGGCTCTTGAGCAAATGATATTTTGAAAGTGATCAGCATTCCTGTTTACTTAATGGTTAAGAACTCATATGAATAATGGTAATAATTATTCTAAAAACACATAGAGAAATTATTTGCAATTTACTGTTTAGCGTCTTGCTGTCTGTTTAACTGACTGGGGCTGTGCCCAGACACCTACCTGTCTCAACACATAGATTGTCTCCCCTGCGGCCAGGTTCAGTTCTCCATTCTGTGTGTCCCCATCGAAGTCGTATAGGGCAGTCGCCTGTAAATAGGACCAACATGAAAATTAAGATATCTTCAACCGTTTTTGTTTTTTATTTTAAATGTCAAATTGTTACACATTTCTCAGAGATTTGAAGTCCTTTGCTATAAATGAAAAATATTAGATGTGAATGTCTCCACCCCCCAGTGAGGTCCTAGATGCCATTAATCACAACAGGTAGAACGGAGGGATAAGTCTGCCAGAGTAAGCTGTTGTGCCTGCAGCCCAGAGCTTCAGATTGATGGCAACATATGTGTATATGGGTCAAATAGGGGACCACACGACTCATTCTGCTCATCAATGAATGGTCATTTGCCTTCCAGTTATCTCAAGCACAGTAAGCACTTATCATACTTATACAAAGAGAAAACATAAAGTTAAGTAAATGGTACACCATGTCATACATGCAACACTATAATGCCAATTTAATAAACATAAACATTTCCAATACGAGAGGCATGGATGCCGACATGAGGCAGGTGTGTAATGCTGGATACATCAGGACCAGTGTGTAGTCCTACAGGGGGAAATGTCAGTGCTGGCCAGGCTGGGTGAGGTTACAGACATGGGGTATTCAGGCATTCAGACAGTAAACAGTCTGGCAGTGTGGGGAGATGTAGGATAATTCCATTTATCTTATGAATCACACAGGAAGAGTCCATTCATCAGGCATGCTGCAAGCACATGGGCAGCAATATAGCACAACTACCGGATTGATTCCAATAAGAACACCATTCATAAATAAACAAACAAAACAAAATTTGAAAAGGTTTTTTAACTTTAAAAAAAACTGACTGCCAATCTTACTTGGCATAAAAAATATTTCTGAGCACATTCCAAAATATAATGTTAATGGTGTTAGTGCAGTGGCTGGTATACAGGACAGTGACGTCACTCACTATCCAGGAGCAGTTATACTTTGACATGATGAACACTTCAAAACTGGTAACAAACTGAATATTCAAACAACATGGTTTTAAAATGTGTTTTCCATCTCTTATGATCAGAAGATACATTTATTTCTAAGCTAAAGACAATTACATTATTTCCAAATAATTTCTAAATGTTAATCATGATATTGCCTAACATTTATTTCACCTGTTCCAACTACCGGTAAACATGTTACGAGCATAACTATGGTAAGCATGGTAAGTTTGCTGTCCGATCTGCTTCCTGCCATTTAGTATGATCAAGTGCTATCATTCAATCATGTGGTCACCAAATGGCCTAGTTTATGTATTTGTAAGCAGAGAACTAGGGCAATGTTGTGACGCAAGGGGTACAATGTGGTACTGAGGGTGGCTAAAAAGTGAACAGGCAAGGTCTATAACACCGGATTTCCTTTCACTTTCAATAATAAAAATAGCAATAATCACGACAGGTTCCTGTTCATCAACATAAATCAGGATATGTTTAGAGACCATTCTCTGACCTTTCTCCAATGTTCTTATTTCTGCCTATTAGTGTATATCATACATTCATCACCTTTCAAAGCTGCAAAGCTGCACAATATGGAAAATAACAGGCTTAGACCATTGTCAACCATATCAAAGATAAACAATACATTGCACCATTTGACTTTGATGTTGCAACTGATTAATTCCACAATATATAAAATGTAATGCCACAAAGGCATGCATGGTGACAGGTTGAGTGCGGCCTGGGCAGCAAATGTTCTAAATGAGAGTTTAATTGTTTGTCAATAGAGCAGAATTATCATCTAAGTTTTATAACCATATTTCCACAAACTCCCCATGAAAACACATTACTGAACAATGATATTGATTATGACTATTGCTGATTATGCATGTTTGATTTTCAATTTACCCTGAGTATACCCATTAAGGAGTTGAGATGAATTTGAACAATAAGACAACAACAGAAACTAGCACCTTGAGTTTATCAACAGTAATTGATTCCATAATACAGTGAGGTTGCAACTCATGCAAGGGCACTGTGGCACAGTTCATTCAACAAGGAACACTCTACTGGAGATAATGTAGATAAGCACGACAGGCCTAAGATAAGTTAGCTGACATGAGACCCAAACAAATAAATGACATTCTTGCAATTATGTACAAGACCCTACTTACTTATCATGCTATTATAATGATGATTATGTCTTGAACATGTTGAACACTGCTTGTGCAAACATTTACAGAAGAAAACATAACCATTTTATATCATAACTTTGGAATTGATTTAAACATTAAACAAGAAAACAGTGTTATCACTATCCCCTGCCATCAGGCACATTAGAATTGAAGCTGATTTTCTAAATGCATGCACTGGAAGCAGGAAGCACAAATTCTAAAGCATGGAGAATGGTTGTGCAACTATGAAAATAATAATAATTAAGGCATCATTTTTTCATCTGTGTGTCTTAGACAAGCATGCAAAGTTTCATGCATGAAACTTCAGTAGTTTCTGAAAAACCTTTTGGCCACTATGCACTTAGTAAAACAAGGAAACAAATAATATTTTGTCTAGAAATACCAAAACATCCAAAGGCACCAGTTCACCATGTGTCTGATACATATGCAATGTTTCATAATAAAATAAGCAGCGGTTTCGATCTATGCTCCGGAAATGGATGCTACATGTATTTGAGTCTCAGTCCAGCTTGTTGCCAAGGAAACAAAATTATGTAAAAAAAAATTACAGCTCCAGTTAAGCATGTGTTTCAAACATATGCAAAGTTTTATAATAAAATATTTAACGGTTTCCGAGTTATGCTCTTGAAACGAAACGTGACAGAAAGACAGACATTCCTATATACCCCTCCCCCTTCGTGGCGTGGGACAATAATACAAAGTCATACAACACATGCATAAATGTACACATGCATGCTGACTTACTGTTCATTTATCCGTGGGGTGTTGATAATATGTGTACATTCAAAGCACATGGCCTACAGATCACATTAATAAACACAGCATTAGTACTGTTGTACTGTTGTAACTATTGAGTCTTACCACAGCTAACTCAGCAAACAAGCATATCATCTTCAGAGATATTAACACTAGTATCTTATATTACTTGGTGAAAGGATCTACCAATCCAATTAGACAAATGTGGCGGAATAATTTAACTTTCAGAATTTTTTTTTGATCTGCCAATCCTACACACATGCTATTTTGTAAACCAAGTGATAAAGAACATGTTTTACAATAGAATGATGCAATGTAAGTATGACATGAGTAATGGATATTATCTTCCTGGGGAAACATCACCCGTGCTGATGTCACTTGATATAACCTGATCTCATTAAACTCAATATGTACACATTTATCATGCTGTATACTTGCCAATACTTGGACACAAGTGCAGGTGCTTTGCCCAAATGATATGGAGCTAGTGTTTGGTAAAGGGCTATGCACATTGGTACAGATGTACATCACTAGCACTTGTACAAGACTGGCAACATTACTTGTCACACATGTTACAATATTTGACAAACATCTGTATCAGGTGACACCAGTAACTGCTGCTGCCAAGTGAGTGCATGAGTTGGCTTAACACAACTAGGAACTAGGGCTGGCTAAGAAGATCGATTAGCAGAATTATTGTTGATGTGAAGAAGTATTTAGATTATCAATATAAAAAATGTGTCATTGATAATAATCTTCCATGAGCTATTGTGAGGAAATAAAATTTTAATTTACCCAAACAGACTTTTTATTGTCACTTCGGAAGATGGATAGCAACTGTTTTGGTTATATCTCAAATGTCCAGAAAGTAATCCACCATTCACCAGGAACATAAAATATGTTGTTTTCTTTTGTAGCCTGTTGCATATTTCCTCTACAATTTACTTAACAATTAAGGGGGGGGGGGGAGGCAAGGCACATTGGGCATTACATAGTTTTTGTGATTAGATTGAATAAAGAATAAACATGCCACATTGAATAAGAAAAAAGAAACTATAATGAAATATTTAAGACACTTCAAGTTCATTAAATCAAGAGTAAAAACAAACAAATCTAGAATATGAAATCAACACACGTTTTCACAACAACATTACCATGATTACTGATTATCATACAGACTGAATGGCACAAGAAAAACAAGAAATGCCATATTATCCTGATGACTGTCAACACAACAAGCAAGGAGAGGGAGGGAGGGAGGGCATGGGGACTGGAGGAAATCACTCCGATCCTTGTAAATCAGATGTGGCTTCACAGCTGCACAGGCCATGCAAGGAACTCTTGTGGGTCTGGGTCACAAAGGGAGACAACTTCAAGTACATCACCTCAAACATAACAGGCAAGTCGTCCTCATCCTGGCAGCATTGAAATGGAGAACACAAGTCAATAATGTCGAAATTGTTGACACAAGACAAAGCTAATATGACATTCAATGAATTGCCCTAGTCCTCATCAAACAACTTAATTCACTGTCTCAGACCAGGCTTAATATGACTGAACAATGGCAGTCTTCTATGTGATCAACGGGCTTGTGTGATCAGCTGATTTGAGGAGTTTACCTGCCCCTAATGTACATGAAATGCAACATAGCATAATCAACAATACACTGATTACCTATCAGGAGAATGTATATGTACACAATTGACCTCTGAAAATTAAATATGTTTTATCATGATTATCCTAATATGTCCCTGCCATGATATCCATGATAAAGATCATGGTCATAATGCCAACCGAAGGCTTTTCAAATATCATGCATGTCAAGGCAAATCTGTAAATGTTCTGGAGGAGGACTAGTCATATGAAAATCATAGTCATGAAACCAGTTGAGTAAATAATACAGTTCATCTTTGGTCTTTTGTCTTTTCTATATACATTAAAAACACTTATATGCACTTTATTTAATCATGAGTCCTTGTGATAGTGTCCTACAGTCACCTTCACTACTGACCAATTTTGTCTTTAAGGCAGTGGGACATCTCCATTCCTGGTTCCTTTGTTGACATTTTGCAAATTTAAAATGGTATTGTTATGTCTGAATTCCACCCTTTAAACATGATCTAAATTCTAATTGTATACATATCCATTATCACCAAAGAGGCTTATGCATGTATATATATTTAAGAATTGACCTTCGCTTTGTGTGAGTTCATTGGAAGCTCTGACTTTCATACAGTTTGGCCCTCACTCTATGAAGGTTCATACTCCAATGAACTAACACAAAGTGAAAGTCAATTTTTATAAAAAAAATTATCACAATTTCTTATCTCAAAGGATGTAGGCCAAGATCTAAACACAATCTTATTTAGTATGTGTGTCCACAACAAGGCCGGGGCCACAAAGCAGGATAAAACCTGTGAGAGAGATGGGCCTGGCTCTATTAATACAGGGTTGTCATGGTTAATTGATCCCTTACTGCTCAGATGCTCAGGGACATATCATACTTTAGGTCATGGCCCATGGTGATCTGACCCACTGAATATCTGGTATCTTCAGTAAGTAGAGGAGATATTTAATGGCACAATTGGAGATTCCATATCCAAGTGGAACTCAGATTTTTTGTTAAAAATAAATAAAGAACAATCTCATTAAAATCAGACCTTAGTTCTCGCTACCGCTAAACAAAGATCTGAAGACATCCTATTAGGGGTCACGTCAGAACGATTTCATCCGAATAATCAGAGCATGGCTTACCAGATCAGGAATTGACAGTCGGAATGTGATTTCTGATCATACAACCTCATTGGTCAAAATATTTTGCGAAGCAAGGTCGACAATTTGAAATTACATGTAGTGCCGTAAAGCACAAGAAGACTGCCCTCTGATTGGACATTCCATTGGTCAGTCAAAGTTCGCGCAATGTCGGTCTGATGTGACCCGTAATGGGATGTCCTCAGATCTTTGTTTAGCGGTAGCAAGAACTAAGATCTGATTCAATATATCTGGGTCTGAGCCAACATGTAAGTCAGACCACAGCACAATACATCTGGGTCTGAGCCAACATGCTAAGTCAGGCAACACAGCACAATACATCTGGGTCTGAGCCAACATGTAAGTCAGACCACAGCACAATACATCTGGGTCTGAGCCAACATGTAAGTCAGACCACAGCACAATACATCTGGGTCTGAGCCAACATGTAAGTCAGACCACAGCACAATACATCTGGGTCTGAGCCAACATGCTAAGTCATACCACAGCACAATACATCTTGGTCTGAGCCAACATGCTAAGTCATACCACAGCACAATACATCTGGGTCTGAGCCAACATGCTAAGTCAGACCACAGCACAATACATCTGGGTCTGAGCAAACATGCTAAGTCAGACCACAGCACAATACATCTGGGTCTGAGCCAACATGCTAAGTCAGACCACAGCACAATACATCTGGGTCTGAGCCAACATGCTAAGTCATACCACAGCACAATACATCTGGGTCTGAGCCAACATGCTAAGTCAGACCACAGCACAATACATCTGGGTCTGAGCAAACATGTTAAGTCAGACCACAGCACAATACATCTGGGTCTGAGCAAACATGCTAAGTCAGACCACAGCACAATACATCTGGGTCTGAGCCAACATGCTAAGTCAGACCACAGCACAATACATCTGGGTCTGAGCAAACATGCTAAGTCAGACCACAGCACAATACATCTGGGTCTGAGCCAACATGCTAAGTCAGACCACAGCACAATACATCTGGGTCTGAGCCAACATGCTAAGTCAGACCACGGCACAATACATCTGGGTCTGAGCCAACATGCTAAGTCAGACCACAGCACAATACATCTGGGTCTGAGCCAACATGCTAAGTCAGATCACAGCCCAATACATCTGGGTCTGAGCCAACATGCTAAGTCAGACCACAGCACAATACATCTGGGTCTGAGCCAACATGCTAAGTCAGACCACAGCACAATACATCTGGGTCTGAGCCAACATGCTAAGTCAGATCACAGCCCAATACATCTGGGTCTGAGCCAACATGCTAAGTCAGACCACAGCACAATACATCTGGGTCTGAGCCAACATGCTAAGTCAGACCACAGCACAATACATCTGGGTCTGAGCCAACATGCTAAGTCAGACCACAGCACAATACATCTGGGTCTGAGCCAACATGTAAGTCAGACCACAGCACCATACATCTGGGTCTGAGCCAACATGCTAAGTCAGATCACAGCACAATACATCTGGGTCTGAGCCAACATGCTAAGTCAGATCACAGCACAATACATCTGGGTCTGAGCCAACATGATTTACCAACAAGCATTTTCAACATACTTCCTTCATTGCCAAACAAAGCTTGTTCCCATGCCTTACACTAAATAACCTGGTCCAGACTGAACACAAAGCAATACTTTCAGCAGGTTCAAAGAGCCTACACAGTACATTGTGTCATAATTACTCTTTATTTAGCCATGATAGCTATTTATGCATGCACAGACCATCACAGTATATTTCTTATAAGACAACACTTAAAAACATCATAAACAACTAATAAACAAACACGTTTTCATGAGTATATCGCAAATCAGGTATAAAAATAGATGTATTTAGGTAAAAAGCATGCAGTATATGGTAGGTTACCTTGGCATCCATCATAAACAATTAAGAAATTCTTTCCTCAAATCATTAATCTGTTTTTCCTGTGAAGATAGAACAATGGAACTGAGTCGGCCACTGTGGCCCTACTCGGGAGAGACTGGAGCCTACACACACTGTGTCCTGACTACATGTGACTAGTGATCCTAGGGATATGACAGCAAACAGTTGCTGAAGATCAGGTTGGACACGGATACTGATAAATGTTCGTTACTGATAAATGATGACCTTGAACACCTGCCACACATAATTGGACTCCATACCAAACATCCACACTCTGCATCTTGTACATGGTGTAGAAAGCATGGTGAGACCATAAAATTAACTAATTGTGTTTCCATTAACTATATTAACGTAACCTACCCATTATTTCACTTGCAACCACCTAGATTTGTATATAGTTGTCAAGGAAACTCATCAGGACTACTGACCTACTGTCCCATGTTTGTCATGGGCATGTAACCTGAAACACAAGTGTCATTATCTGAGGCCAAACTCTTGACATGCAGTCTGGGTCAACAAGAGTGAGTCCACAGGGCCAACTGTAGGAATTTTATCAACAATCAGTTTGTTCCCCCAAATCAAAAATCAATTATTATCTGAAGCTAAGTGTGTATTAAACAGAATGTAAAAAACAATTTTCAACATGGTTTGGAAATTTCACAAACATGACGAACATTAAATGTAAATGAAAATACATTTTTCTTAACAATGACACTTACTCAAACTGTATCATTACATCCGTTGATGGTAACCATCCTTTCATCACTGGTTACCTTAAATAAAGACTATGAACATACCCACTAAAAAAAAACTGTTGTGAATTTGGTCAGGACTGAAATAGGCTCAACTGCAAAAAAAGAAGTCACAAAACATTTGTCAACGTCAGGAATTAGGGAATCAATGATAGTATTGATACCACCACTGTCCATCGATCATGAATATGGGTAACTGGGTATAGTTGTCCTTTTGTCGCAACAAAGCTTTTGGAAGAAGAGGTTTAAAATAAACATACTTAACAAGTTTTAATGAAATCTTACTTTAATTTCATTCCATTTTTCTTCACAATCAGAAATAGATTCATCAACAATACAATTAGCTAAATTCATGGACTAGATATGTATATTAATAGAATTAACCAAATCTCAGACATCTAATCTGCAAACATTCAATAAAATATCCAAAACATCCCATTGGGAAATATCCCTGGCACACATGCATGATGACAGAATCAGCCTGAGTGAGTGACCTGGGTAAAACAACTTCAAACAGTAGTTCATATACATGTCAGCTTAATCATGTTAATGAGATCAGAAAACATTCATAAAGTGAAACAGTGACACATATAGTAGATACCACTTATATCAGTGACTGTATGCTCCACCTCATACAATAAACCGTGCACTCCAAACAATCCCTGCTGCTCCCCTTATCGACCATGTTGAAAATCTAATTCCAATCTAATTACCTTTGTGCACGTCTGGCAATCTCTAGGATGAGTTATTGGATTGTGTGGCAACTACCAGCAATGATCAGCTATGAGGAAGAACGCCTATCCATACAACAGAAAATATCAACAAAAAGGAAGATATCAAAACCAGAGCCTTTGTCATAAGCCATGTGTAGTTATACCAGTTAGATCTCAGTGCACTGAATGCAAGACAAATGTTGAATTGGAAACCTCATTATCATTGTAAAAAAAACCTCATTGTTAATCAGTTGGGTATTGTCACAAACATGACAAGTGACTTGTAAAACTGTCCGTAAATGTTCAACAGAATAAACACAATAATACTGGAGACATGTTGGACAAAAAAATAAGCACGCATGCACACAAGCACACACACACAAACGAAAAAATATTTCCAAAAGCTACCTTCCATACAAATACTTAGACCCATGAAGATCTGGGTTAAAATACGCCTTCAGTGGTCGTCAGGCTTGCTGACTTGGTTGATGCATATCATTGTATCCCAATAGCGTGGACTGATGCTCATGATATCAATCACTGGATTGTCTGGTCCAGACTCGATTATTTACAGGCCGCCTTCATATAGCTGGAATATTGCTGATTGCAGCATTAAACAACAAAACAACAAACAAATAAAACAAACACTTGACTCCGAAGCACACTTCATCTTGTACATGTATAGACAATGGATAATTGGATTACCGAACATGCCAAGGACCAGATACGGCCAGTGGTCTGCTTAACTAAGCCTGAGACGAGTGAAAGTCTGGAAAGCCGAAACATTTGCCAAATGTTTTCCTGAAAACCTCTATGTAACATTCTAAGTTATATGATCCAATAGAGACATAACTTGGCCACTGACCAATTAGAGATAACTCATGGCGTCTACACACAATCCTGCATGATACTACAAACACCAGAGAATGTTCTTATCAATACTAATTTCACACACAGGAAATAACATAAATTAAGTTTGGGGCCTCAACATCAACCAGTATTAGGTGCTTCCTCTTAGCCAAGCTGAAATTGAGGGTGAGTGGAATTGTTTAAGTTCAAGTGCTGAGCTGCATACTGTCCTGATACAGTAATGAAGGACGTGAGAGGGATCTATCTACCTGGATCTCAGTCCCTCCAGGGTTCTACAGCAGTCACAACAGCACAACCAACACAACAATAATGCTGAAACATGCCCTTAAACCAGCATCTTTCATACGCTATAGTCACATTGTTCTTAATATTATGAAGGTTGTGTCCATAGCTTAGTTTTCTAATTCTGATACATTTTTTGAAAATTAAGAAAAAAGCTGGCATTAGTCTTTTGATCTGAAATACCAATCACTAAGTTTTAACATTAACCTCATTGAATTGCTACCAAGTAGCTGAAGGGGTTATTAGCAAGTGATGTGTAAACATGTATAGTATATGCTACAGGAAAATACTTTAAACACTGATCTGGAAGTTAATTACCACTGATTACTTACACACATATAGTAGCACACCTAATCGTGAGACTATGGATGCTCATACCATGATGAACATGATGAAACAGGCACATCGACAAAGTGTGTTCCTCATTGAAAGGGAGATAGTGACACATTGTCATGGAAAACAATCTCCCCATTTACACTGTTAGAACCATGGGAATCTCGGGGATCCTTGAGGATTATAGTAAATTGTTTGAATCTAAGAGTGACAATGGACCCCTAAATCTCTCATTTAAACATGCAGGAAAAAAACACTTGCTTTAATAGCACTACTACATTGCAATCTGATAATAGCTGTGTTCATGCAGTCTGCACTGTGCCTAAATGTTTCATGAACCATCTAAGCCATACACCACACCATAACTTGACGACAAAAAACAGCAGAAAGTTTCAGATTTTAAAATAAAGATTTAGTAAATCCATAAAATTCCACATTTCGCTTTGAAATTTATTCAGAAAACCTTTAATAATGTTAATGCAAGCAGAAGACATGCAACATTAACTTATATTGTAACAATATATCTAATTTTCATTTAATTTAAATAACACTTCAAACTAACATTTCAATAGCCTCCAAAGAGTAACTAGGAAGAGTAACCAGGAAGACTATGGTTGATAACATTTACCGTTAAACATCTGGAAGTACAAGGAAGTCAAAAAAGATTATTGATGATTGAGTGTTACTTTAGACTGTATGTTTTTATTGATTGGATCAACATTGGATCAACATTGGATCAACATTAATAGCCTTATAGCCTCATAAGTCCAATGATTTAGAAAGTGTTCAACAAAAGCAGTTCCTCTAACCACTAGTCCAAAGCATGAGTGTAGTTAAAGAGAATTTAAACGACTGGCAGTTGTTCATCGCACAATAAAACACTGCAGGCAGGCAATGAGTATGAGTCGTTTTGTTTCGTATATATATGAGATATCAACATTATGTACAGCCTCTTCAAGGATGTTAAAAAAATGAACAAGCTTTGAAAATATTTATCTGTATTTAAATCAAGATGACCCCCTGAATACAATTTGATCTCCGCAATGTCAGACAAGTCCATTTTATGAACAGGGGAGTGAAGTTTGGTATTTCCTGGATATTCTCACAATTGTCACAGCGATAATCTGTACCTTTTCTCCCTGTACTGATTGTCTTATCTCACCTACTTTTGGATGCAATCGTTCAGCCATTACGTTTATCTGCGTTGCCCAGCTACATCTATGGGGAACAACTAGACACTAGATCCTTCCCTCTCAAAAATTTCTCTCTCTCCAATTTACGATGTGTTGCTAGCTGCTAAGCATATGTTAGAATCTCATTATAGAACAATGTTTTATCGTGAAATAAACCACTTAGTTCTTCACTGTTCTTTGCAATCTATTGTGTAGCTATCTTAGATAAGGTAATAGTCTTTATACACACTAAAACTACTGAAACTGATACACAGCACAGATCAAGTACAATGAGAACTGGTAGACTTTGTTCACAAAAATGAGTGAGTGAGTGAGTGAGTGTGGTTTTATGCCGCTTTTAGCAATATTCCAGCAATATCACGGCGGGGGACACCAGAAATGGGCTTCACACATTGTACCCATGTCGGGAATCGAAGCTGGGTCTTCGGCGTGACGAGCGAACGCTTTTACCACTAGGCTACCCGACCGCCCCTCACAAAAATGAGAAGATCATGTCAACATGGTCAACAGGTCAAGGTAAAAATGAAATCCTGAAAAACTAATCATGCTAATGTGAGTTTCAACATAAACATATTCTACTTGCACAAAAACATCACAAGACATGACAAAATCCTATCTTCATTTGCGGTAGAATGGTTTGTTTATCTGACATGTTTATCTAACATGTTTCAGAAGGAAAAGTCCAAGTGTTAAAAACAATCAAATATTGTTTTCACAAAGGTCAATCTTACAGCAAGCCTGATTAAAACCCAATTAGTAAAAACAGGAGTAGGAATGACATTAACTGTAATCCTGCTCAAGATTCCCATGTTCAAAATAGAATTTGACTTTTATAAGCATCATCACCCAAAATTGGTGCTTAATATATTTATAATATGGGAATATTATACTGAACAAAATAAGTAAGGGATCATGAATATTTTGGGGGATATGTTTTTGAAGTGAAGACTGAACACATAAATTCATAAAAATATCCCCCAGAATATTCATGAGCCCGAAACATGTTTGTTCAGTATGTTTTAGTTTTTCTCAGCACCCTGAATAATGACAGCATATTGACAAGGCATATAATAAGTTATTATTATAAGAAGTTTGCCTTAACATGCTAAATGATACCTTTAATTCTCTTTCTGGTGAGTGGATGAATTGTATTCAAACTAGAACTATAGCGTACAAAAAATTATTTTCTTCGATACTGGTATTTCTCTCATGACAAAGCAATGTTAAAATAATTATAATATTTCAAAGTTCTTAATGACCTTCTCCCTTGCTTTGATTTACACTTGAACACCCACAATCATGATAAGAAGAAAGCTTGCTACCGTCATCAACTGTGACCAGCTCTCATGTATTGTACTGATGCCTTTGTGCAGGAGACACACTGACGTGTCGGCAACATGGGTGTAGTTGTGTGTGACTGTATCGTTGTCGTGTACTTCCTCAAAGTGTCAGTACGTCCCACCTACCGGAGTGCTGATTTCCTCTGGCGGATCAGGTAGCGGTAACTCTCTCTCCACATTTGGTTCCAGCGGATGAAGCGTGTATGACCCTCGTGAGTTGCGGCGACGTCGGATATTAGCTATGCTAAATGTGTGAAGCAACATTTTCCCAGGCATTTTTCTTATTATGTGTTTATTTCTTGTATCACTAAGTATGATTGCAGGCTGTGATGATTAGAGTCATCAGTCCACTGTCGAGCACCATCCATGTATCAAGTCACAAAAACAAACTTGAGAAGTTGAAGAAGCAATGATAACCAGAACAAAAGTGATCCATGTCTTCAGGAAAGAAGATGCCAAATTGTTCAAAAAAATAATTGTCAGGCAAAAGCGTACAGAGTTTAACAGCCTTTATTTGCTTGTTTTAATTATCTGTAGGTCTAGTCTCCTTTTTAACCCTCACAAACCACTTGTGTCTAACAAGTTCTTGGTCTTTGTTTGTCACCTGCAGAAATGACAAGCTTGGGTGACCTTAACCATGTACATGTTGACAGGAACTGGTATGCACGGAGACCTAATGTTAAGGTCAACAGATCATCAAGGTCATGGCACAACCAAATTAACAGAGTATCTGTGAGAACAATTAATCCTTGAAACAATGCCTTCACAACCTGACACACATATCAGGCCAAGGGCAACACAATTCCTTCACCTTGCTGACCATGCTGTTTCCATGTCAACCTAAATGTTAGTATGAATCATAACAATATATGACAGAGGTAGTCAACAAGTCAGACACATTCCATGACATCAATGGGTCACCCTGTTCACAACAGCTGACTATCTCCAGCAATCTCCATGGTGGAGCTGTAGGTGCAGATATCCAGTACAGGGTAGAAGGGATCAGTGTGACTTTTCTGTGGATTATAGCTATATAACATTACCTCGTGATGTGCAACAGCTCCGGTATTACTTCACAACTGATATTCTGATTACCCAGAGTCACCCACTGTTAACATGGTCATAAGCTCTCGTCTACATGCATCTCAATATGCAACTGTGATTTTATTCATCCACTGGACATCACATGTCATTGTTCACAACATCAAGAGGAAAATGCTGATAAAATCTGGTTCATGTCCCTCTAATGGAGCATTTTTATCCTTGACAATCTTCCAGTTATTCTTTCTGACGAGTCGATAGCGACTCCGCTAGCTGTCCTGTGATGACTTAAGCACAAGACCACTAATTAAAGCTTCTCGTCTGTCTGCCACAGGACTGCCAAGGTCATCACAACCCTGTAGAACATCATCAGAGATAAAACAGACACAAACAATCAAATTAAGGCACATGGCACCAGTTCTGATATAATCCTATCTGGCTCCCATTAAGTGTACATGAGTTGTGTGCAGGTGTGTGCTGAGTGAGAGGTGTATCCATGGAGGCCCAGGCCCTGGGGACTTGATGAACAAGTATGTGGTGATAAGTGATGAGTAGCTGTCCACACCCCCAGGCAGAGTCTTGACACCAAGCATACAGCTGATAAATGCCTAGTAGTGATCCTCATCAAAATGCAAATACTTTCTACAATTCATATTTCCCTTCACCATAAAAAAGAAACTTTTATGAAGGTTGTCTTTCAGTTGACATTATCATTAGGCCAGACGAAATGGGTTTTTTTTATAGAAAACAATATCATGACAATGGACAAACCTAGCTTTTCAAAAGTAAAAGAACAAACAAATAAATAAAATGTTGCATCAGCTTTTATCTTCGATTCTTTATTGTTCAACCTTGTTCAAAACATGCTTAAAGTTAGGTTTTGTTCAGAAAATTAATTTGAGTCTAACCATGTAACACTGACAATATTTTATTTAAGTTGTGTGTTAGCACAGGAAAATCTGTAACACAAGAGGGTTGGTCCGGCCTTATGAAGCTGGAAACAGATGTCAATTAGACCCACTGGCAGTAGCTTCCTTCTTTAGTTCATATTAATTGTCTTTCCTTCCGAACCAAAGTGTTGACAGTATAACTGAGTGAGTGAGTAGGTGAAGATGAAAAATGAAGCATGTTTATTTCGTTACACAATTTTAAGATTTGAAAATATATGTTCACTAAAGAAAATGACAATCAGAATTATCGTTAATGGGTAGAAACAATTAGCGATATAAAAATTGTGTTATTGATAATATCTTACATGAACAATTGTGATGAAATAAAGTTTAAATTTACCAAACAGACTTGTTATTATCAATCATGTCAATTGCCAAAGACGGAAAGCAACTGTTTTTTCCATAGAGTAATCCATTAATTGTGTCACCACTCACCAATGGCATGAAATATGTTGATTTCTTTTGGACTTTTTTTGCATATTTGCTCAAAGTTATTTCTCCAATATTTATCGATATTGATTGATATTTAGGTAACGATTATCAATCTCCATGATCTGCATTGATAGCCAGCCCTAATCATGCTAATGTTCGCAACTTGATCACGTCATATATTGAATGTTATTATGAAAGGGAAGTGTCTTGCGAGTTGTTCCACTTAAATGTAGTTGGGCAACGCAGATATATACAGTGACCAAACGATCGCCTCCAGAAGAGGGAGATATGAAAATTGGTATTGGTAACAGGTACTGATAATCAATGTGAGGGTTGTGAGAATATGCAGGAAATACCAAACTTAATCCCCTGTTCTGAGGTTGGATTCTATTCAGGGAGTCATCATTATTTCAAAACGGGTAAATCTTTAAAGCATGTATATTTTATCAAAATCCTTAAAGAGGCTGTACATTATGTTGACATCGCATAAGAAATAAGCAATAGTCCAGCAATATCACGAGGGACATCAGTGAGGAATCAAACCCAGCCAATAGGTTACTCCAAGGTCTCTAGCCACTAGTCATCATGGACACCTCAGTTTGCTTGATATATCATCTGACATGTCAAAAGCAAAGTACCGTAACTGTTTAACTTTATGGTCCGGCCTCTTCCATTGTCTGACACTCACACTCGGCAAGTATCAAATTGCTCAAATTACAGATAAAATGATATATATATATATATATAATACATGCTTGGATTTGTTATGAGTTGGTATACAAAATGTTTGGCAAAATATTCAATGTAGTTGGTTGAAAAACACAATAAGAAACTATTTCAACTTCCAAACTTACATACTCTTTCTTAATAAATCATTTAATCAAAAACAAACAAGTTTGACTTGGGAGGGCATCATGATATGGGAGTAGATCATGATATCTCTTCAAGTTAAGGATATCAACCTGCATCAGCCAAGACTTTGATTGTAATCTCTAAAATAGTTTCAGTAGCCTATCAGTTCAATTTTTTTTAATTCTAATTTCAGTTTCTTGTTAACCAACTACAAAAAAAAGCCACAATAATTAATTCTTACGTCATGTCTTCAGGAGCTTATTTTGAAAAAGAGTCTCTTTAAAGTTTTTGTTATTAATGGTATACAGAGTTGGTCTGGATCTGTCCAGATTGTCAGTTGACTATCTCAACCATGTTATCTATGATGAGAATGTGCATGAGCTGCTGCTGTCATGACTGTGTTGGCAGAAATATGACAGCTGCCATGAAAATAAATCATCGTTACCTGTGACACCAATCAATGAGCATGATGAGGGTACTTTGCGAACAACTTAAGGTATTTCTAAAATGATAAAAATCCACATAATTCATCAAATGTCTATGTGTTCTGGCACCTAACTAATATTGTGGCTTACCATGTGCCCTAATTAGTCCTGTTTACAGATCAGTTGACATGTCAGCTGTGTGACTGTTGTAGAATATATACATGTTATAGGGACATCTTTGTCAGCATTGGTGAGTAATCAGCATTTTAGTCATTAATCACGTAATGAACATGTCATGATGATATATGAATGATGCATGCATTTTGGATTACTGAATAAGTATCATTACATACCAAACATAGTAAGCTATGACACCTAGGATTCAATCAAGAGCTGTTAGTCATGCTTGTACAAGCATTTGATAATAACTGTAATAATATCTATACTCACATGAATACTGTTATAGCCAATTTTAACGATATAGAAGTTATTCTTACAAGCTTTATTACAGTTTATATCAGTGTATAAACTGATCGTGGTCAAAACTGTTTAACTAAATTGTATTTTATTCATATTGCCTAAGATTCGTCGCTTACATCCAAAGTACATATTGCAACCATTTATTTCAAATGCCAAATATAGGCAATAACTAAGTCAGTATTAAATCAGCACTGGTCTCACATGTAAAACTGGTCAGCAGATATGTGGTAAACCGGATCACAAGTTTAGCTGTACAGTTTGAAAACACAATCACCATGATCATAGTATCTTAACACTGAGCTGTAGCAGTGGTACTTGAAAGGCCATGGCATGATTAAATGTGTTAAGTCATAAATCTTTTAAATATACAGTTCATAAATATAAACATGTTTAATTAATCAACTATAACAACTACCTGGTTAGGGTTCTCATTTTTTAACACAGCCTATAGCAAAAACTAGAAGTTCCCAGTTAGCCATTGGCCAAAACGTTCACACATGAAAGATGAAGTGATTGATAAGTCCTAAAAGTGGGTCATTCCCTCCCGAGAGTTTGCTGAAGTGTTCCGCTAGTGCTATGGTGAATCAGGGAGATCATGCAAGGTAGGAACTTCTTCACTGATTAAATTACAAACTTTGGCAGCAGAAAGTACTCACTGAAATAACAACAACAACATTGGAAGCAGCTTTGGAATGCAAGTAAATCCAATCATGTGAATAAAATGTTGAAGTAATAACAAGCTTAATGCTTGCAGGCTGGAGAAGACTTGACAATGCAACGATTTCAAGCTTTATCTCTGAATACCACACTGTACATAACTTGGTTAATTGAATAGTAATGAATGCCATTTACATTCTCAGAATAACTAGTGAAAGTAGTATACCTCACATTCCGTCACTCAGTAGCCGACATTTTCTATCACATACTTTCAGGTTGGCCCTGTGTCTACTTCTAACATGTCTAACCCCAAGTCAAGCTCTGTACATGCTGCACACTTCAGATTAAACTAAAATGTTGAATGCCATGTCAAATCCCATCCATCCCTTCTTCACAATAACATTTTGGTTGCCATACCATCTCCCTACCTTTGAAAGCACTACCACCCAAATATACCCACAACAGTTTTCAATGTTAAACATGGTTAAAAGAGCGCTTTGTTGAACACTCAGCTGATATCATAAACCCTGTTCCCATGATTCCATTTGACTGCCATCGGCTACTTCTTTTATAAATATTTATGTTTCTAGACGTTCATAAGCATTAAATAGCAGCTCATTACACTTTTGAAGAAAACATTTGTCTGGTTTCAGCTGTTTTCAAAACCCCTTATCTCAACATACTGATGTTGTAGTTGTAGAAGAAATCTGATGATTGGAGATGATCCATGTCCAAATGTTCCCCGTCTATACCAGATGAGTTTACTATACAACTGTTACACATTCAGCCTCCTGTTTGTCCCTGATATCAGATCCCAAATAATCAGAAAACCATCATATTACTTTGTTTACTCTCCTCTCTCAGGCTGACTGCACAAACAAATACTTCAAGCCACATCAGCCTCAAGCTAAACTTCACATAAGAAATGTCCCGGTTAAGCTGGAAAGAAGGTCCAGCTCAATGGCCTAAAGTAGCACTCTGGGGTTAATTGTTTACATATTGTGATAAAAGCCGATCAAAAAGGGCGTAACGTGACTAAGAAAACAATCTAATCACAGCTAATTCCAACCCAAACGGGACAAACAGTGCAAGGCGAACGAACATCGAGATGTCTAAATACCCATCATTCCTCAAATACAACACATACCTTTACCTGGTGCATGATGGCCGACCAAGTTGCAAAGGTAAATCCAACGAAATGAAGACCCCAATGTTCGAGCAGAGGGACCGACCACAGGTTAAAATATTCTCACATCCAGACGATGTTGAATGTTGCGAGCTGACAATTGGAAGACGTAAACAATGACTGAGTCTCTGATGTAATGTTCTTTTGACTGCAGTCACACACAATGGGCCGTGAGTAGTGAGGTCAACCGTGACTCATTAGTCGTGGTAACTGTGTCGGCAGTCCCCAGCATAAGTCAGGCTAGTTCAGGGGAAATGACATTACGATGCAGTAGTGTGGTGGAAATGTCAGCAGCATCAGGCCTGGGTCTACAGCATGCATGAGTGTGTACACTGTCAAGTGGGTGTGTTGACACTGCTGGAACTTAAGTACACAGTGCTGACTGGTTAACACTTCATAACACACACCTCTATCATAGACCTTGTCCCACCTTACTGTCTCTCTGAGAGCTGTCTCACCTTCCCTATTCTGTGTGGGCATAATGTTGTGGCAAGGGGCTAAACGTGCCCTTGATCATCATGTTTGTGTTTGTGTTGAAGTCAGGGAGGACAATCATGATGAACCTGATGAGAAGCCCGTATCAATGTCTACTTCTTCAGTGACCAAGTAAATGTGGGTTCCATATACGTGCTGTTTGGCCAATCACTTGACCTGGGTAACTGTCAGCAGGTGATGTGTGCCATGCAGCAGTGTGAAGCCATGTCATGCATCACTTGTCATCATGGTCATGGTTCTTGAATAAACCAACACTTCACAGTGCTGACTCAAACAGCACACACCTACCTGCATAAAACAAGAACATACATACATGCAATCCTGACAACACAAGTATATCACATAATCACTGAACTGTGTCACAGTACTGAACCTAAAGCACTGCATTGGTTTTACTAGATGTGAGGCATGTAGACCTGCCAGTAATGAGTCACAGAAGTTTAACACACACGATCACAACCCCATGTCTTCAACACCATGAACACAGGAACAAACTGCTGCATTAATAAACACAGATGTTACGTCATGTACATGGATGCAATCAATGACGCTCCTCCTGCAGTAAGCCCTGTGACCTAATTGTGGACCAATTATTGCAAGCAAGCATATAATCTGATAATATGATGGTAGACATGTATTTCTGGCCGCATCAAAATGCTCCATTCAAAAACATGCAGGAAAGGACGAAGCCTAATACCTGAAAGTTTTTATATGATAAAATCAGGTGAACATACAATACTAGATCAACATAATGTCAAACATGTCAATTACGATTTCAATAAAGCTTTAAAACTGCTACACTAGTTAATGTTATCTACACACTGGTCAACTAGACAACACAGACACTAGTCACTGTTATCTACACACTGGTCCACTAGACAACACAGACACTAGTCACTGTTATCTACACACTGGTCAACTAGACAACACAGACACTAGTCACTGTTATCTACACACTAGCACTAGTCCACTAGACAACACAGACACTAGTCACTGTTATCTACACACTAGCACTAGTCCACTGGACAACACAGACACTAGTCACTGTTATCTACACACTAGCACTAGTCCACTAGACAACACAGACACTAGTCACTGTTATCTACACACTAGCACTAGTCCACTGGACAACACAGACACTAGTCACTGTTATCTACACACTAGCACTAGTCCACTGGACAACACAGACACTAGTCACTGTTATCTACACACTAGCACTAGTCCACTAGACAACACAGACACTAGTCACTGTTATCTACACACTAGCACTAGTCCACTAGACAACACAGACACTAGTCACTGTTATCTACACACTAGCACTAGTCCACTGGACAACACAGACACTAGTCACTGTTATCTACACACTAGCACTAGTCCACTGGACAACACAGACACTAGTCACTGTTATCTACACACTGGTCAACTAGACAACACAGACACAAGTCACTGTTATCTACACACTAGCACTAGTCCACTAGACAACACAGACACTAGTCACTGTTATCTACACACTAGCACTAGTCCACTAGACAACACAGACACTAGTCACTGTTATCTACACACTAGCACTAGTCCACTGGACAACACAGACACTAATCACTGTTATCTACACACTAGCACTAGTCCACTGGACAACACAGACACTATTCACTGTTATCTACTCACTGGTCCACTAGACAACACAGACACTAGTCACTGTTATCTACACACTAGCACTAGTCCACTGGACAACACAGACACTAGTCACTGCTACCTACACACTGGTCCACTAGACAACACAGACACTAGTCACTGTTACCTACACACTGGTCAACTAGACAACACAGACACTAGTCACTGTTACCTACACACTGGTCCACTAGACAAATATAATAAATATAATAAATATAATAAATATACATGTCGATTTATTTAATACAATAAGCTGCAGTTTCTTAAATGAGGTCTGAAAAGTTTAGTCAGGTCCTGACAGCAGCCCCAGGCAATGGCAGGCATTATTTTATCTTCAAACACTAGTGTGAGGCATCACTGGAATTGTTAAATACAAATCTATTTGCTTTATGTAAACTTTATGTATCAAACCATGTCAAGTTGTTTGAAACTGTTGGCTGACTTTGACATACATAGGTGTGTCAAACCAAAGGTCAAACACTAACGTGCACCTACTGAGTGACTAGGCGAGACACACTAGGCTATCAACAACAGACACACACTGCATCACAGTCCACCCATCCGACAACAGCCCATGTCAGGTGAGCCAGCCAACAGAGGGAAGTGATTGGGACAAATACAAATGACATCATATGGTGATCATGATCATAATCATCATTATCATCATCATCTTCATCTTCATCATCACCACAGCAATGTTCTACACAGCTAACGGTCAAGGTTTCTAAAGAGTACCTCAAGCCAGGAGTATAGCTAATTATTCATATGCCCATTTAGGCTTGTTGATGAAATCTGAAAGTGTCAATGATAGCGATTGATTATATCATTTATCAATTAATCGATTGACTGTATATTGAACATGTTGAATCGATAACATAATAATAGAATAGATAATATACTTTAATAGCATAGCTTCCTCAAGAAAAATCATTCTTATCTAACATGATAAATCAATGTTTGTCATTGTCTCATTAAATAAGCCAGAAAATAGCAATCAGCGGGTCCACATTATCTCCCATGATCTAAGGGTGATTCAGTTAAAAATACCAAATTAACAGCTGATATTGCAATACATAAAAATATAAATATAAAAATATATATAAATTATAGTACTAAGTTAGGCATATTCAACCTGATATCAGAATGGAGTCATTGTTGAGATAAGGTGAGGTGAAATGGGGTTTAACATCACGTCCAAGATTATTGCGCTTAAATAGCGACATGCATGCACGTGAGTATGTTTGTGTGTGTGTGTGTGTGTGTGCGTGTGGCTGCTTGTACTAGTCTGGGCTGATGTCAGTTTTATAGTGCTAGCCCACCGAGAAACTATGTCACAGTTTAACATGTATACACCATAATGCCTAGTGCCGGACAAGGTAACAAGAAGTACCATCTTTTAACGTCTTCTGTTAGGACACAGCTGGGGTCAAACCCCGGAACTTCCGCTCTCAGGGTGGATGCTCTACCACTAGACCACGGAGGTGGTCCTCGTTGAGATAAATAAGTCACTGATCACGATATGAAAGCACCCTACATTTACAATAGTCAAATAACAACAAAAACCATACACCAGTCAAAGTATGGTTTCATGAATTATTTATCCTTTTGCTGGCGTCAATAGTGGGAATCTGATTGTTGTCGGTGTAAACAACAGTGAGTTAGCACTACCTACCAACCAGTCCACACATGACTTCACCAAATTAATGTTTTTTATATGACTAAATTGTGTAATAACAGGACTAACCTGCAAAAGAGAGCCAAGGTAAATGAACATGGAAACAAATCCTAAGATTGTTGTGAAATTCAAGATTTTCAACATTCACTGTCAATAAATTGTTGGCTATTGATCCATGTATGAAGTTGATTATCGACCACAAATTTCGGGGTAGATTCACAACACCAGTCAATAACAAGTTGTAGAGAAGAAAGTCTGTTGATCATGTTGAGTATTGAATGTTCACAGGATATTTTCACCACTATTCTATTTTTTACACAATATATCACATGTAATAATAACTGGCATTCTCAATCCCTAATTATCTTCTTACTTATAGTCGAAAGGTCACCGAATTTCAAATCTTGGTTTAAAAACAGGTTTAACAAAATTGCAGGAAATACAAAGTGAGTGAGTGAGTGAGTATGGTTTTACGCTGCTTTTAGCAATATTACAGCAATATCACGGCGGGGGACACCAGAAATGGGCTTCACACATTGTACCCATGTCGGGAATCGAACCCTGGTCTTCGGCGTGACGAGCGAACGCTTTAACCACTAGGCTACCCGACAACCCTGCAGGAAATACAAAGCATGTGTATCGTCAACTTAGCGTCAACAGATATTTTCCAAATCTTTTCATGTTTTTAATCAAGGTACTCATATGATTTGATTTTACAGACTCATTTTACCACAATATTGATCTTTATTATCGAGCAGATCATCTTCACTGGGCGCCAACATTTTGTTTTAAGCAAATGCAAGTGATATAAGAGGTGAAATCTGATTGGTCAATAGGCGGGACATAGAAGGGACATAACTCGTAATAGCCACTGGTGGTGCTACGATGGAACCCAGAAATTCCGTCCTTGTTCGGTAAGGGTGGAAACTGGACTTTTAGTAAGTTTTACAGTCTGTTAACTTCTTTGCCTAGGAAAGATGGGGCTGGGATGGATCAAAAGTTATTACCCGGCCACACACACCAGACCAGACCTGGCCACTTGTTACCGTGATCTTGATTTGTTTATTGAGGCGTTTCCCATAAGCCGCTTTTAAGTTATTATCATGATTATATTATTTCATCTTTAGTATATTACGTCACTGGGGGTCCACTGGAGCCCTAGTTTTGCAAGTCAAGGGTAAAACCCTAAAACCCTGGGTGTTTATTAAATGAATCACTGGTAGATCATGGGAGCAATATGTTCAGCTCAAAGACTAATGATGGGCAAGATCACAAAAAAGGGAAACATCTGGAGTCAAAACCAAGAAGAATGGGATATCACGTTTGGTCAGTTAAGTAGAACCCAAGGTCTCTATTAACTGCATAAACATTTGCATCTTTGCCGAAGATGACTTGAACCATGAATCACTACTCCACTACATGCATGAAATAACTAATACTAATAGCATTAAAGGTTTTGTCTTTGTCATAAAATTAAATCTAGCTAAACAGAAGACGAACACAAACTTGTTATAAATGGTTTCTTCAACAGTCTCATGTTCACTGGGCTAGGTAATGAATTTAATACACAGGTGACAGCATGACCCTACACAAACTTGGGTAATCCTGGCCCTAAAGAACCCCCGCTAATTTCCAACAAAGCTGCATGGCTCAAAGAATAAAAGCAATTCTTTTCTGGACTGGAATGTACCAGTACAACAGTACATCAACCAAACATGCTCCATTGTTTTCCATCTTTGTTCAACATGTTAAACACATGGGGAACAAATTTAGTAATTACAAGAATTACAGTATCAACAAAGGAAACCATGGCAATTTCCAACATGAATAAAAACAACCTCTGCATTCTGAAAGGCTTGAATGAAGTCTGCTGGCCTGAAAAGTGAAACAGAAGGCTTTCTGTTTGCTGCTCAGGACTAGTCACTTCCCACTCAAAACCGTCAATGTGTGATTTTGCCTCAAAAAGTGAATATGAAATGTAGCATGATGTAGATGTAGCATGATGTAGATGTAGCATGATGTAGATCATGCAATGAATTTAATGAGACTGTCCAACACATTGTCAGTGGCAACATGATCATGATGATGGAATGGCTCGATCTTCGCAATGCTTGTGGTTTTGACACCGAGGTCCATCCATGGTACGACCCGGAATATGTAGAGGGCGTCATGGAAAATGATTAATACAAAATTCTTTGGAATAGGCCTGTATACATGGTATACAGCCACAGAAGTATCCAGGCCAACAAACCTGATCTTGTCCATTTTGATAAATCCAATGAAATCATTTATATCATTGAATTTTCTGTTCCTTTTGACACTAATGTGATTGACAAGTTTGAGGAAAAACATGGTAAATATGCGGAAATCGCTTTCGAAATGTCACGCTTGCATCCCAAGTACCAAGTTGTCAGACTCCCCATAGATCTTGGTGCCTTAGGTTTGGTACCTCCCAATATGCTAACTGACATTGGGAGAGTGTTGCAGTGTTGGGGATCTTCACATTCTCCGAAAAGTTCTGGGTGGGTTTGACTAGGCAGTGCTTTCTGGAAGATGTCCCATTCGCTGTCTGGGCTGCTCGTAGAGGAAGGAGAAGGACCTGAGCTGATGATGAGCCTAACCAACCTGACTGTGCCAGGATCACACAAACCGTCTTTGCTGCATTTTTTAATAATTTTAATCTGTACACAATAAAAATGATGATGATGATGATGATAAAGTAAATAATTAATTGTGTTTATTGTCGTAGTCAGTATGGTCATCAATATTTCACAATGACCCATATATAATATTAGCGAAACAGTGACCAATTGTGACTGCAACCATGAGTAACAATCAGGATACGATGACACTCTATTAGCTGAGTCAGTAAGTCTGACAATGTGATCCAAATTTTATTTGACTCTTACAAGGATGGAGCAATGCTCAAAGTGATGGGCATCATAAGCATCTATCCCCGCAATTGGGATGAGATGACCTGCATCAAGCAAGTCAGTGAGCCTGATCTCCTGATCTCGATAGTGGCTTCTTACGACAAACACAGTCGCTGAAGACTAATTCTAACATGGATCTTCATGGGTGTACTGGAGCTTCAATACCCACACATCATAATGCTAAATGTCAGGTTTGGGACACAGGCCTCAATTACTCTGGGGTGGGGTAGAGGTTGTGTGTGGAGAGCTTTTTAACTATTGCAAGAGTTACAAGAAGTTAACTTGGCTAATATTCAGCCCTGTACATATCCAGAGTATATAGCAGAGCTCCAGATAAGCTGCGTATCTGCGTAAAATATGCATAAAAAATATGCAGAAATATGCATTAAAAAAAATCCAAGCGTATCAAATACGCAACGGACATTACAGATTCGCTACAAAAATAAAACTTTTGCATATCATCAAAATATTGTGAAGTAATCCTGCATATTTGATTAGCAAATCAGCAACTTATTTTGAAATTATAAACGGACATTCAGTCAACCTTGCCAAACTCCACGATGACAGTTACATCATGATCATTTGCCATCACACTTTCTTGTGGCAGTATCGTGGTATTTTTTAGTCCTATAAAGCTCTCAAACCCACACGACACCAGTTTGCAGGGACTGGATGAATAGTGTTTTTAAATATTTAACTTTAATACCCACATGTGTAAAAAACTAGTGAGTAACAAATTTGAATACCCAGATAGAATTACTGATACCCAATGATTTTAAAATGCATGGGTAAAATACCCACAACACCAAAAGCTTATCTGGAGCTTTGATATAGTAATATTGACAAAATAAGTTTTCCACCATTATGAACAATATCACTTTACAGTATGAGCATGTATGAACATTATTGAATAAACTATGGACAACCCATTGTCTCAAGTTGTGACAAAAGTATCCTGAAAGGTTTTCTTAAGGTGTGCCTATGCAACCTGTGACAACTGACATGCCAGGCTTATGTCTACCCAATAACCCTTGATAATCCCCAGAGATCAGTGACACACTGAAAATAGTGAAATACACTAACACTAACCATGCTAGCAGAGATAAATCTGGGTGTAACAAAAGTCTTGACAAATGTAAATAGGTCAATAACCATTGTAAAGTTTTTTTCACTCAACGTTCAACACTTGTGAGGATTAAAATGTTTTCCCCATGGATGCCTTGAAATCTGCAATCCATTTTCCTTGTCTTCAGCAAATAATTTGATCAAGTGACAGGGAACATTAACTAATTTCCTGACATGAGTACTCAAAAATGTCAGATTTCAATGCTACATTATTCAGTTACTGGAAATGATGACTTGATAGCAAACCATATGCCAGTTATATCAAGACACAGTGTTGTCAAACTGAAACATACACTTATATTCTGAATGCCAATTACAACAAATCACCTGATTAGCAGATTATTTTAGTAGTTGTATTCATCAATATTCCAGCTATAACACAGTGACCTGTATATTATTCAGTCTAGGACAGGCAGACCAGTGGTTGATATTATCACCAATGTCCCAAGCCTTCAGGGTAGAACACAAAATCAACCAAGTTATTAAGTCTGACCACCTCATCCATTATCTCATGATAAGAATAGATAACTTTGCACCAAATCTACCAAAGTTTCCCGACAGGGATGTTTGCTTTCAAAAAATATAGTATCCCCCTAAACATGTCAGTCATGTCCAGCAATTAGGAACCTGATGTCCAATGTGACAAGGTTCATACAGATATAGAACACTAAATTTCAAGGCCTTATCAAAAATTTTCAAGGCTACCAATTTTCGTGCGGCTTTTTAGGTTGGGTTATTAGCCCTAGTCTGTCAATATTTTATTAAATCCAGCTTACGATATATTAGTTGTAAGACCTAAAAAGCAATATGATCATTACACAAGTTTTAAGTTTCGCAAAAAAAAATAAAGTAAGTCTGTCATGAATTGTTCAGGGTCTTTGGCACACAAATCTATCACTCTGAGAAATCTCACTTTAACATCTTTCGTACATATTTTTTGTACAATTTCAAGGCTTTTCAAGCTAATTTGGTGCTTTCAAGAGAGACCTTAAAACTCAAGGTTTTTTTTAAGCCTGAACAAACCCTGTGTGATGATGTTGTATTGATATTTGAGGTCTGATTCTTCATCCCACCAATTCCCTCTACTCGCACACGGATATCTTTTTGTTATAATCTTGCTGCTTAATCACAGCTATGTACTGATCCACTATAGATATTCAACATTGATTTGGTAGCTAAAGCCTTTACAAATCGCTCCTACAGAACTTTCTTATAAGAGTCAGATGCTGATTGTGCTAAGTTGGATCATTCATGAATAAATGTAGTAGGAAGTTTAATACCCTAGTTCTCCAATCATTTATCTATAGAGCAAAGCACAATGAAAAAATGTCAAGTTCTACCACTTTTCTAGAACACATCAACAGGGACAAACATTTGACACATTCTTAGACAAAACGCAATTTCAATGGAAACATATAGTAAAAGGTTTGGGAAATAGGAGAACATAAATGTTTTTTTAAGGGTGGTGTAAATATCATCATTGGACTATCAGCACAAGAACCTTACCAACAGGCATAAACATACATCAACTGAAGGAATACCTTATACATAATCTTCATAACCATCTTGCATAGGTATCTAGATTTATCAATAAGATCACGGTCATACTTGAAAGTTGAATGTACATCATGTTCAGTAGACTGCCACACTGCTGCATACATGGAACTATCTAGAGACAGACAATCTGTGACAGAGATCTGCTGGTACATAGGACTAAAAAAGACTAGATTCGTTGATGCTGAAATGTGAATGGTCTATATTTCGGGGATCTGCATCTACAAACCTCCAACTGCGACTGTTGAATTTCACCCACTAGAGTGGGCATCTTCCTTCTTTTAAAATATTAAGTAATAATCTTAAATTTCGAAACAACAGTAGGCCTAGTTTGACTTCAGTTTGACAAGTTTTTCTTTTCGATAGCCTATTTCCCCACCACGTGAACTTTGGATTGAATGAAATTATAACTTTTTTTGTGAGTTCTTGACACAATATGAACTCATCACCCGGATAATTTGTGAGTCAATATTAGTGAATTGCGACATGTGTTCTGTCAAACTGTAGTTGAGCAATGCCGTCACTGGGGCCAGTGGGGGCGTAGAAACCAAACTGTCACTGTCAGAATCTGATGTATTTTGGATTTCCGCACTACCTAACTACACTACACGCTGTCAGCTAGGCATGAATTGGTCATGTTGTGCAGAATACATGTCAAATTACGCGCTGCAGCATATAATAACAAATTACAGACAAACACTAAATTCCATACTCGATGACTAACCTGTATCTCCGCCATGTTTATTACTAGGTCAGCTGACTGGAGCTGCCACCTGTTTCTGATGAAAGGTAGATAACTCTTCCGGGTCTGACAAGAGAGAATATGGATTCTTCCCGGCAACAGACGGAACACGAAGAACTAACCATCGAATGGATGCAAACTTTCTGTTTTAAGTTAGCGCCATTTATTTATGAGTCTGTTGCTTGCCAAGTGATGGCCATTTTGATGTGTACGTGTTCACGAATCAATTAACAAAATACTTTCGATGAAGAGGTGAACAAACGACTTGGCAGAATCTGTCAGTAGGGAAAAGAAATGAGATTTTGGTTTCAACACTGCACAAAGAACTCGGACACATTCATACAAACAAAACCTGTGAAATTTCCTTCTTTTCAGAAAACGATACGGAAGGCCCGGTCAAAGACTGAGTTCCTACAAACCCGGTAAATGTAAAGTTATGCGACTTTTCAAAGTTTGATTATTTCTACTTCATGTGGTTCGCATATCACTTAGTGAAACTAATGTGGTCGAATGTATATATACTGTCTACACAAAATCAACAATCTTTAAGTTCAGTAATAAGCCATAAGCTAAGCAATTCTTTAAAAAAAAACTTAACGATGTAGATGTGTTGAACACTAAGAACTATCGACCACCTGTGTCTGTCAGAAGAGGTATTTCACCTATGTCAAGTGAGAGCGAGATGAGGTGGGGTGTAACTTTTTTCACTCTCATAGCGACCGTGTATGTGTGGCTGCTTATACTGAGCAACCATGGCGCAGATTAACATGGATTCCTCCCATTAGTAGGTTATGGGCCGGGAAGGCGAAAATCAATCCCTCAGAGTTAGAAATTACGTTCGCCTTCCCGGTCATCACAAAAATTCTTATTATGGCAGATGATCGCCTTCCCGGTACTTGTTAATTACAAATAAAACACCAATGAAATGAGGACACTATTTAATCTGGGCAACAAAGTCAATATATAACAAGTATAGTACAACTTATCATATATCATGCATGTATTTGAAGATGTATATAGACATACATTTTATCATTTATGTAATAATTCAGTTCATTCCCAGTGCAGTAGATCTGCCACATCGTCAGTTTAGTCCATTGTTGTCGTCAATTGGTTCAACAGATCTTCTAGAGTCAATCACTCGGTATTTTCTCTTCCGAGCAGGTGCTCATGGGTGAGCGCCTAGCTGCTCAACCCTCACTTCTGTTAGAGATTGTTCACGTTTCAGAAGATTCCCGCGTGTTGTTATATCTTCATCGTTTCTTTACTAGATTACTTAATCTGAGTTCAATGGAAGTTAGTAATCACATTCTCTGAGTTCAATTCTAACAATTTTAGTAGATTATCTCTTTCTTTATTTTTCCGTCTCACGAGTTCAATGGAAGTTAGTAATCACATTCTCTGAGTTCAATTTTTTTTTTATCTCTTTCTTCACTTTTCCGTCTCACAACACCCCAGTGTCCTCAATGTATAAGTGTCCGTTGTATACATAACGAGGGTACACATCACTGATCTTTTCATTCGCCTTCCCGGTCCCCAGTCCCTTACCCCTCCATTCGCCTTTCCGGTACTACTGGTAAATAGATTTTCGACTTCCCGGCCCGACACCCATTAGTAAGACAGCCCAGTTGTGAGACACCTTAAAACAACAATGTCATACCTGGTTGCACATGATAATGAGGTAATTAACCCCTATCATGAAAATGGACTTGTCTTATTATAGACAAAAGAAATGACTCAAGATGCTTGATACCCTCTTTTACATTATTTCATTCAACATTTTAATTCATCCATCCCTTAAATCCATTGTTTTAACATATTCGCCACTTAGAGTTCAGTTAAAGTTAATATCACAGTTAACATCACAGTTCACATCGAGGTTGTCACACTGACACAACCTTAATCCATCTTCAGAAGTTTGCCAACAGCATCCAAGAACTGGAGTGGTGTCTTGACACCCTGGGATAGCTGATAGTTCAGTCTGGAAAGTCGATTGTCAATCTCCTTGTACACACGCTTTCTTGCTGGTGGAGCTGCACCTAGGTCTAACTGAGATAGCTTGGTCTTCTCAGATTTCTCAATCTTCTTGATGATCTCGATGAACCTGTAGAGATTAGGATGACGATGATTCAGTGATGCATTGAGGCGACTGTGGAAACCCTCCAGGTTGTTGTTGGTCCTTGGGCCGAATGTCTAGTGATGGTTCCACAGCAAAAGAGGGAATCTGGCTTCATAATCCACCCAGTTTGTGACTATGTAGTCGTTGAATTCGTCAGCATTCGGTACATCGGGAGACTGGTTCATGGAGTCAATCCATGCACCCTGAACCTGTTGAAGAGGCAGCAGAGTCAAGGCAGCAGCTCGTCGGATCCACTGGAAGAAACACCCCGAAACACGCCGACTGAGCTGAAGGAGGGAAATATAGCTGCAGCCTCCGGATCATGTCTCAAGACCTCGTCGTTGTAGAGGGCTAGCGCAGGAGTGGTTGGTTCTTCTCTTGCTCTCTTCCTTAAGCTGCCAAGGAACTGCAATGGATTCTGCTGGTGTCTTCTGGTGGGTGGTTGTGTACAGTGAAATTTCTAACAAAATTTCCAACTGTTGTACATTTGCCAATGCAGGTCTTAACGGTACATCGCCAATGAGTACCAGTTTGTCTTACTTTGTTCTTGTAGTAAGACGAATTCTATGGATAGAACTCGTCTTACTTCATCACACCAACTTCTAAATGCCACTGAAAGAAGTTTGTTCTTGTAGTGGAGATTTCCCTGAAAGAGGACCTGGAGAGTACCTCTTTGACTGCTAATGAACTCAACCTGCGGCAAACCTGCCATGATTGTGCATGAATTGTTCATTACTTACTTACTTTGGAGATTTAACGTGCGCTTTCCGATTGATGCGTATTTCGCACACGGGCCCGGCCAGGCCATTTAATGCGTTTCCGAACTGTTCACTTACTTAATTACTTACTTTGGAGATTTAATGTGCGCTTTCCGACTGGTGCGTATTTCGCACACGGGCCCGGCCAGGCCATTTAATGTGTCCGAAAGGGGCGAAAGTGGTCTGTGCAACCCAAGAGGGGGGTTTTAGGGGTTGCTTATATAGAATTTGGGAATTTTGAGATTTGGAATAGATGCCGATGGGATTGGAGAGGAGAACTAAGAGAGCTGGGTATGGTGGATGTTTGTTTGTTTATGTGATTTTGATTTGGTAGGTTATTGTGTTTTTAGATGCGTTTTATTAGTTCCGTTTTTATTAAGAATACGCCTAAGGCCTTCAAGTTTTCTAGTTTATTTTGTGGGTTTAGTATTGCTTCTAGAGTTAGAGCCTTGTTTAGATTGAGGGTGGTTTGCAATGCGGTTCGATGTGTTAGGTAGTGTGTGCAGTGGATGAGTGCGTGTTCTGGGGTTTCTGGTTGTTTGCAGTGTGGGCAGTTACCTGTAGTGTGTTTTTTAATTTTTTTAGGTGGTTATTTAGGTTGGTGTGTCCTGTTTGGAGTTTAGTGATTACTCTGTCGATTTTGTTTTGATGGATGGAGAATTTTTGGTTTGGTTAGTGGTTTGCTGAGCACTTTTTTGATTTGGCTATTTGAGTTTAGATATAGGTTATGCCATTTTTTTTTTACACTTTTAACGTGTCTCCGAATTGTTCACTTACTTACTTACTTTGTAGATTTAACGTGCGCTTTCCGACTGATGCGTATTTCGCACACGGGCCCGGCCAGGCCATTTAATGTGTTTCCGAAAGGGGCGAAAGTGGTGTGTGCAACCCAAGAGGGGGCTTTAGGGGTTGCTTATATAGAATTTGGGAATTTTGAGATTTGGAATAGATGCCGATGGGGTAAGGGAGGAGAACTAAGGGAGCTGGGTATGGTGGATTTTTGTGTGTTTATGTAATTTTGATTTGGTGGATTATAGTGTTTTTAGATGCGTTTTATTAGTTCCGTTTTGATTAAGAATACGCCTAAGGCCTTGAAGTTTTCTAGTTTATTTTGTGGGTTTAGTATTGCTTCTAGAGTGAGAGCCTGGTTTAGATTGAGGGTGGTTTGTAATGCGGTTCGATGTGTTAGGTAGTGTGTGCAGTAGATGAGTGCGTGTTCTGGGGTTTCTAGTTGTTTGCAGTGTGGGCAGTTACCTGTAGTATGTTTTTTTATTTTTTTTAGGTGGTTATTTAGGTTGGTGTGTCCTGTTTGGAGTTTAGTGATTACTCTGTCGATTTTTTTTGATGGATGGTGAATTTTTGGTTTGGTTAGTGGTTTGCTGAGTACTTTTTTGATTTGGCTATTTGAGTTTAGATATAGGTTATGCCATTTTTTGGTGATTTTTTGCTTATTTACACTTTTAATTTCTGATTTTGAGATGGGTAAGTTTAAGCTTATTTCTGGGATTTTGAGGGATAGTTTAGCTGCCTTATCGGCGTTTTCATTACCGTATATTCCTACGTGGGCGGGTATCCACAAGAAAGTTATTTGTTTGCCTGCGTTAGTTAGGTCGTTGGAGCTTTTAAGTATTAGATTTATTAATTTAGGTCGGTTTTTGGTATTTTTGTTTTTGAGGGCTTGCAGTCCACTTAGGGAGTCGGTAAGTATTAGGATTTTATTGTGGTTTTTGGATTCTTGACTATGGAGGGCTGAGGCCATGCCCATTAGTTCTGCCGTGAATATTGATTGGTTGTTTGGGAGTCGGAAGGATTGTGTAGTTTTAGTTGGTTGTGTGGTATGGACTCCGAAACCTGTGTGTTTGGAGGTCGGATCTGAAGATCCGTCCGTGTAAATGTGACACCAATTTGGCCAATTTTCGTGTATGTATGCTAGTGTGGTGGTTTTAGCTATGTTTGGGTCGGTTTGTTTATTTATTTGGCTAGCTAGTGTTGTGTCTATTTTGGGTATTTTAAGTTTAGGGGTGAAGATATTTGATTGTTTGCAGTTTTGTTTAAGATTTTTAATTTGGTGTTCATTTAGGTAGTTTGTTATTCTTTGAGATATTGGGGTAAGTAAGGGGTGTTTACGAGCTAGAGCTTGGTTTTTGGGGCTGATATTTTGGTTTATTAGGTTTTGGATGAGAGGGTTTGATTGGGATGCGGCCCAGAAATTTAAGCTTAGCTGTTCCCTGCGTAGACTTAGTGGCATTTCTCCTGTTAAGGCCTGGAGTGAAGTGTAGGAGGTGCCATGTTGGGTGCGTGTAATTAGTTTGAGAGCCTGATATTGTATTGAGTCAAGTTTTTTAGATAGAGAGTTGTTTAGGGTGTTGTATATGGCGCAGCCGTAGTCTAGTTTTGATCTAATTAGTGATATGTAGAGTGAGAGGAGGGTATCTTTGGAGGCTCCCCAGTTTGAGCCAGTGAGGCATCTTAGGGTGTTTAGGTCTTTACTGCATTTAGTTGTTAGGTTTTGGATGTGAGCATCCCAGGTGAGATGTTGATCGAAGATAAGTCCTAAGAATTTGGTTTGTTTTTGAAATTTGATTGTTTGATTGTTTAGCTGGAGAATTGGGGAGGCGGGTTTCATGTTTTTATGTTTGAATACTATTCCTGTTGTTTTTTCTGAGTTAAGGGAGAAGCCCCATTTGTCAGCCCATTGTTGTATTTTATTAAGAGATTTTTGGAGTAAATTTTGGGCCATATTAATACTTTTTGTGCGGATCCAGAGGGCTCCATCATCCGCGAATTTGGATGTGTTTACTTTAGGGGATAGGCCCTCGAAGAGATCGTTTATCATTATATTAAAGAGTGTGGGGCTGAGGATACTGCCCTGGGGAGTGCCATTTTCTAGGGGACACTGGTCCGATAGAGTATGGTCTATCCCCACTGTTATTTTACGTTCGTTTAGAAAGTCCTGAATGTAGTTTATTATTTGTCCTTTTAGTCCTATTTTTTTAAGTTTTTGTATTAGCCCGTTGTGCCAAACCATGTCGAATGCTTTGGAGAAATCCAGAAAGATGCCTGTTGTGTATTGTTTGTTGAGTTGTCCCGTCTTTATGTCCTGTTCTAGTCGGGCGAGATTATCTAAGGTTGAGCGGCCAGGAGTGAAACCGCTTTGATCTGTGTTTATGATGTTATTTTGAGTTAAGTAGTGTTGTAGTCTATTTTTGGCCATAGATTCCATTACTTTACATAGGTTTGAGGTTAGGGATATTGGTCTATAAGAATTTGCCTGGTTAGTTGGTTTATCGGGTTTAGGGATAGGGATGACTAGTGCCTGTTTCCAGGGAGTTGGTACCTGTCCGTTTTGATAGATTAGGTTATATAGTTTAAGTAGTGCCTGGAGTAGGTTGGGGGGGAGTTTTTTGATTATTTGGTAGGATGTTAGGTCTAGTCCTGGGGCAGTTCCCTTTTTCCTATTTTGGAGTACGTACTGGAGTTCTTCCATTGAGTAAGGTTGGTTTATTTCGAGGTTATCATTATTTGGTTCTTTAGTAGGTTTGGCTTCTGCTTTAAGTTTTTGTTGGAATTTTTCGCTGAAGTTATTGTTGCTGCTTATGGCCGAGAAGTGGTTTGCTAGGTTATTTGCCTTTTCGGTAGGGTTGGTTGAATTGTTTATGTTGGGTGTTTTTTTGTGACGTTTTAAGCCTCTAATGGCGTGGATTTTTCGCCAGACACTTCTGGCATCTGTGCGATTATTTACTCCTTCACAAAATAATTTCCAATCTTTGGTTTTAGCTATTTTGACTAGTTTTTGGACCTTGTGGTTTAGTTCGTGAGCTACCGTTATATGGTTATGGTCGCGTTTGGCTCTATTGAAGGCTGTTTTACGTTTGCGTCTAGTTTGTTCTATTTCCTCGTTCCACCATGGTACCGAGGGTTTGCCTACGTTATTTGTTTTATAAGGTATTGATGCTTTGGCTGCGTTAATTATGTAGTCTGTTAGGTTTTTGCAGTAGATTTCTGGGTCCTTATTTTCTAGTTTGGTTAGGTTGGCTTGGTTGCAGATATCCTGAAATTTGTCCCAGTTAGCTTCTGTTTGGGTAGGAACGTTTGTATTGCCTATGGTAATGTTTATAGGGAAGTGGTCACTACCTAGTGGGGCGTCGTGAACTTCCCATTGAGTACTTTGGGCCAGATCTGGGGTGCATATGGTTAGGTCGATAGCCGACATTTTATGGTTTTTCTTATCGTATCTAGTTGGTTGGTTATTGTTTAGGAGTACAAGGTTATTTGTTTCTATCCATTCAGAGATTAGTTTGCCATGATTATCTATTTTTTCATCTATGCTCCAGGTGGGGTGGTGAGCGTTAAAGTCTCCTAGGAATATAGTTGATTTATTGCTTATTTGCAGTAATTTGTTTAGGTCCTCAGCTTGAATTTTTTGTTCTGCCCAGTGGTATACGTTAATGATGTTTATTTTTTGGTTTTTGAGAGTTATTTGGATGCCGTTTGCTTCTAGGTTTGGTGTGTTTATTTTGATTTCTTCATAGTTAATGTCTTCTCTGATTAGTATTATTAATCCTCCTGCGGCTCTAGCGGTTTTAGGTTTGGCTCGGTCTGTTCTAACTGAGTTGTAGTTTGGTAGAGTAAATTTAGATTTTTTTGAGAATTTGGTTTCTTGGATACAGGCAATGTGCGGACCCTTATCTTGTTTAAATTTTGCTTTTAGTTCGTGGCCGTGGGAATTTAGTCCATTGGCATTCCACTGAAATATGTTTAGGCCTTCCATTATTTGGGCTTTTAGTGTTTGGAGGTTAGGTTTTGATTTAGGCTAGGGGTTTTTACTTGGTTGAGGTAGGGCTAACTAATTCGAGGCCTATGCTGAAGAATTCGAAGGTAAGGGTTGTCAGTTTAAGCTTATTTGCTACGGTATAGAAAGCTTTAGTGCTAGCGTTTGGGTTTATTTCCTTTAGCATGTATGCGAGAAGGATGGTTAAGTTGTTTAGTTTGTTGTTTGACATTTGCTGAGGCCTGTGTTTAAAGGTTTTGGTTTTTTGGGGGGTTGAGAGAGTTATTTCGTTTATGTCTGTTTATGTCATATTCTTCTGTGTTGTTAAGTTTAGTTTCCTCACATTCCATGGGGGTGGTTTGCGTGCGTGCTTGTGTTTGTGGTCTGGATGTGGTTTCCTTACTGTCTAGGTTTTCGGGTTGTGATTGCTTGGGATCGGTTGTTGTTGCCATAGCGGCTGTGGTTTGTATGGTGCCGGGTTGGGTTGTGGCGGGCGTATTGTTGCTTGTTTTGCGTGCAGGTGTGGATGTTGTGAATGTGCTAGTGGAGGGTTGTGGGATGGACGTGTGGTGGATGTGTGTTTTGGGTGCTGGATGTACTCTTTGCAGGATGCCATCCCATGCCGAGTTTAAGTGTGGGGTGTTGTTTGGTTGTGGTGTGGGTAACAGAGGTTGTTTTGTATGCTGTGCTTGTCTTTTTGTTTGGAGTTTGGCCGTGTCGATATTGATGTGTTTGTTGGCCTGTTGTGTGAGGGTGTGTCTATGAGGGCAGTGGTTGGATAGTGAGGAATGTTGTATGCTTTTACAGTGTATGCACCAGGGTGTGCATGTCCCTGGGCAGTCAGTTTGGGCGCATTTCCTGCATTTAGTTTTTTGGAATTTACATTCATTGGCTGTGTGGTTGTATTGGAGACAGTTAGAGTATGGTTTGACTTCTAATTTAGTGGTTGCTCCGAAGGAGATAAATTTAGGTGCTTCTGGATATTTAGCTGATTTTTGGAAATTGATTATGACTATTGGTGTGTTTGAGATTTTACCGTTTCTATTTGAAGTTATTCTTCGGGTGCTAGTTATTTTAGGTTGGGGTACATATCTTGGTTATCGTTAGCGTCTTGTGCGTACATGTCTAAGTCTTCGTTGTTTTCTTTAGGATTTACTCTGATTACGCCCCTAGTGAATAGCTGCCAGTTTGGGGTTTGATGAGTTACTGTGTATTGGAAGATTTGGGTGATTTTTTTGGCTGCGTTTAGGGAGTCCTGGTCTGGGAAAATTATTTGGAAACCTTTGTTAGCCTCTTTAATTTTGTCGAAGTGAATTTTGTGCTGTTTGAACCAGATTCCTACTTTATTGGCTGTGAGACATTTAGAAAGGACGTTTATGGGGCCTGTAGCGCAAAAGTAAAGGGCGAATGTGGTGATGATGGATGCGGGCGACATGTTTGGTGGTGGTTGTGTGTTGGAACTGTCCAGCTTCCTTTTTTTGGTGTTTGTTGTGGGGATCGGCGATACGGCTGTTTTGGTGGGTGAAGCTACTGGTGATTTGGAGCCGAAACCGTCAGGTATGAGTGGGAGGGATGTCCTCCCGGAAGTGTTGTGGGCTTCCGAAGGTGTGGGTGATTCTGTTTGGTGGATGTCTGCCTGGGTAGTGTTGCGGGAGTCGGACATGTTTTGCGGCTAGTGGGGTGAGGTGAGTGGATGTGTTGAGTGGGTTTGTGTGGAGTGAGTTGGTAGTGAGAGTGTGTTTTTAGGGAGTAGGTGGTGGGTACTGGTTGAGCAGGTTTGTTGAGATGTGTTTAGGTTTTTGAGATTGTTATTTAGGGGTTGTGGATTATCCTATTGTTTACCTATGAGGATTTTTAGTGTTTTTGTGGATTTGCGGGCTTGGGTGTGAGTAGATTTAAGAGAGAATGTGGGTGGGTGTTTTGATAATTACCTCCTCTGCTGGCTATCAGTGAAACTGTGCTGGCTTGGGAGGCTTTGCTGGGTAAGGTTGGCTTGGTGGCTGGTTGGCTTGGGTGGCTTGGTAGGCTGGAGAGGTGTTGCTAGCTTGGAGTACAAACTGCGACTGGGGGAATTGTTCACAGACTAGGGGGAATTTATATGTGTAATAAGTAAGTTTTAACAAAACATGCATCTCAACTTTTTGAGTAAGCTCCAACAAGCTCCTAACTCATTTATTTCCTGAGAATATTCAAACAGAATTAATGGCCTACTCTTATTAATTAATCCGCTAATCATGGGCTGTGACCATTGTTAAATGGGTAGACTGGCTGTGTTTGTTTAATTAATCCCACCTACTCCACTCTCTTACAATGGGTGTCTCACTGGTTACAGGCCGGCAAAGCCACATTTCGAAAATAGATAGCCCAAATTGATGTGGCTCTCGCGGCAATGGTTATGGTTGCGTGATTGTATAATGTGGCTCTCGCGGCTATGCTGTCAAAACATGCTTTGTGATTCTAACAGGTTACCGTATATAACAAAACAAGTCTTGTTTTCTCATTTTCTATTCAACAAGGATAACATATTCATCAAAACTTTACATTCATGAATATGAATAGCATATGAATATCATAATGCAGATGAAGGAGGTCGCCCACATGGTCAGCATATTCCATCTCACTCAGGTGTGGGTTCAGGAGCTGGATCTTGAGGGACGCAATACGTGCATCGATTGCCTTGTACTTCTTTCTTCGTGAAGGTTCTGATCACTGGTGTGAGAGTCTAAGGACTGCAACCTCTTTGAGTGACTGCTCTCGCTGAAATAGCTTCACTACCTCGTAGATGTTCGGGTGGCACTTCTTGGCAAGTTTCTTTATCTTGTTGTGCAACCCTTCCAGGTGATTGTTGGTACGGTGGCCTTGGTTTTCGAAATGGTTGGCATGAAGGCCCCTCCTTGAACCCAACAGGTTGTCACGTAGTCCATGAAGGCAGTCACTTTAGGGCCAGCAGGAGAGTCAGCAATGGCATCAAGCCACACATCATCTACTTTGTCACGAGGTACTAGAGGGAGGGCAGCAGCTCTTGTCACCAGCTTCTTCACCTCCTCATCTTCCTTATAGTCCAACACCAGACCTTCTTTCTGCACCCTCTTCCAGATACATTGGGTGAAGTGAAAGAAACACCCTCTAACTAATGTCCCAGGAAATACCTCAGTCACGGCATTGTGAGCTGCACGTTCAAAGTCCAACTGAATTGTAAGTGGGGCAAACTCTAGACCTCCTCTACTAGCAAAATCGCATAGGTACTGAAACATGTTGACATAACTTTTGTTCGATTGGACAACAAACAGTAAACTAATGGAAACATATGGCCAAACACCTCAGCATGTAAACAATAAATCTGATCAAACATCTTGGGACAGGCATAAAATGTACCATCACAAAATACAATGTCTGCAGTACACAAATGTTCAATGTTCTTGTCTGTAGTGAAGATGATGATGTCGTCACTAACACGGTGTAGGAACTGGTCGCCTCCCTCAGTCTTGGAGTACCGCGCTTAGTAATTTAAATGTGGGACACTCATATAAAGGTATCGGTAATCGGATTTATTAATTACCTGCTAGAATAGGCGAAATGCACTCAGCTGAAAATGTGGCTTTACCGGCGATAGCCATTTCTGAAATGGGTTACATGCCGGCAAAGCCACATTTCGAAAATAGATAGCCCAAATTGATGTGGCTCTCGCGGCAATGGTTATGGTTGCGTGATTGTATAATGTGGCTCTCGCGGCTATGCTGTCAAAACATGCTTTGTGATTCTAACAGGTTACCGTATATAACAAAACAAGTCTTGTTTTCTCATTTTCTATTCAACAAGGATAACATATTCATCAAAACTTTACATTCATGAATATGAATAGCATATGAATATCATAATGCAGATGAAGGAGGTCGCCCACGTGGTCAGCATATTCCATCTCACTCAGGTGTGGGTTCAGGAGCTGGATCTTGAGGGACGCAATACGTGCATCGATTGCCTTGTACTTCTTTCTTCGTGAAGGTTCTGATCACTGGTGTGAGAGTCTAAGGACTGCAACCTCTTTGAGTGACTGCTCTCGCTGAAATAGCTTCACTACCTCGTAGATGTTCGGGTGGCACTTCTTGGCAAGTTTCTTTATCTTGTTGTGCAACCCTTCCAGGTGATTGTTGGTACGGTGGCCTTGGTTTTCGAAATGGTTGGCATGAAGGCCCCTCCTTGAACCCAACAGGTTGTCACGTAGTCCATGAAGGCAGTCACTTTAGGGCCAGCAGGAGAGTCAGCAATGGCATCAAGCCACACATCATCTACTTTGTCACGAGGTACTAGAGGGAGGGCAGCAGCTCTTGTCACCAGCTTCTTCACCTCCTCATCTTCCTTATAGTCCAACACCAGACCTTCTTTCTGCACCCTCTTCCAGATACATTGGGTGAAGTGAAAGAAACACCCTCTAACTAATGTCCCAGGAAATACCTCAGTCACGGCATTGTGAGCTGCACGTTCAAAGTCCAACTGAATTGTAAGTGGGGCAAACTCTAGACCTCCTCTACTAGCAAAATCGCATAGGTACTGAAACATGTTGACATAACTTTTGTTCGATTGGACAACAAACAGTAAACTAATGGAAACATATGGCCAAACACCTCAGCATGTAAACAATAAATCTGATCAAACATCTTGGGACAGGCATAAAATGTACCATCACAAAATACAATGTCTGCAGTACACAAATGTTCAATGTTCTTGTCTGTAGTGAAGATGATGATGTCGTCACTAACACGGTGTAGGAACTGGTCGCCTCCCTCAGTCTTGGAGTACCGCGCTTAGTAATTTAAATGTGGGACACTCATATAAAGGTATCGGTAATCGGATTTATTAATTACCTGCTAGAATAGGCGAAATGCACTCAGCTGAAAATGTGGCTTTACCGGCGATAGCCATTTCTGAAATGGGTTACATGCCGGCAAAGCCACATTTCGAAAATAGATAGCCCAAATTGATGTGGCTCTCGCGGCAATGGTTATGGTTGCGTGATTGTATAATGTGGCTCTCGCGGCTATGCTGTCAAAACATGCTTTGTGATTCTAACAGGTTACCGTATATAACAAAACAAGTCTTGTTTTCTCATTTTCTATTCAACAAGGATAACATATTCATCAAAACTTTACATTCATGAATATGAATAGCATATGAATATCATAATGCAGATGAAGGAGGTCGCCCACGTGGTCAGCATATTCCATCTCACTCAGGTGTGGGTTCAGGAGCTGGATCTTGAGGGACGCAATACGTGCATCGATTGCCTTGTACTTCTTTCTTCGTGAAGGTTCTGATCACTGGTGTGAGAGTCTAAGGACTGCAACCTCTTTGAGTGACTGCTCTCGCTGAAATAGCTTCACTACCTCGTAGATGTTCGGGTGGCACTTCTTGGCAAGTTTCTTTATCTTGTTGTGCAACCCTTCCAGGTGATTGTTGGTACGGTGGCCTTGGTTTTCGAAATGGTTGGCATGAAGGCCCCTCCTTGAACCCAACAGGTTGTCACGTAGTCCATGAAGGCAGTCACTTTAGGGCCAGCAGGAGAGTCAGCAATGGCATCAAGCCACACATCATCTACTTTGTCACGAGGTACTAGAGGGAGGGCAGCAGCTCTTGTCACCAGCTTCTTCACCTCCTCATCTTCCTTATAGTCCAACACCAGACCTTCTTTCTGCACCCTCTTCCAGATACATTGGGTGAAGTGAAAGAAACACCCTCTAACTAATGTCCCAGGAAATACCTCAGTCACGGCATTGTGAGCTGCACGTTCAAAGTCCAACTGAATTGTAAGTGGGGCAAACTCTAGACCTCCTCTACTAGCAAAATCGCATAGGTACTGAAACATGTTGACATAACTTTTGTTCGATTGGACAACAAACAGTAAACTAATGGAAACATATGGCCAAACACCTCAGCATGTAAACAATAAATCTGATCAAACATCTTGGGACAGGCATAAAATGTACCATCACAAAATACAATGTCTGCAGTACACAAATGTTCAATGTTCTTGTCTGTAGTGAAGATGATGATGTCGTCACTAACACGGTGTAGGAACTGGTCGCCTCCCTCAGTCTTGGAGTACCGCGCTTAGTAATTTAAATGTGGGACACTCATATAAAGGTATCGGTAATCGGATTTATTAATTACCTGCTAGAATAGGCGAAATGCACTCAGCTGAAAATGTGGCTTTACCGGCGATAGCCATTTCTGAAATGGGTTACATGCCGGCAAAGCCACATTTCGAAAATAGATAGCCCAAATTGATGTGGCTCTCGCGGCAATGGTTATGGTTGCGTGATTGTATAATGTGGCTCTCGCGGCTATGCTGTCAAAACATGCTTTGTGATTCTAACAGGTTACCGTATATAACAAAACAAGTCTTGTTTTCTCATTTTCTATTCAACAAGGATAACATATTCATCAAAACTTTACATTCATGAATATGAATAGCATATGAATATCATAATGCAGATGAAGGAGGTCGCCCACGTGGTCAGCATATTCCATCTCACTCAGGTGTGGGTTCAGGAGCTGGATCTTGAGGGACGCAATACGTGCATCGATTGCCTTGTACTTCTTTCTTCGTGAAGGTTCTGATCACTGGTGTGAGAGTCTAAGGACTGCAACCTCTTTGAGTGACTGCTCTCGCTGAAATAGCTTCACTACCTCGTAGATGTTCGGGTGGCACTTCTTGGCAAGTTTCTTTATCTTGTTGTGCAACCCTTCCAGGTGATTGTTGGTACGGTGGCCTTGGTTTTCGAAATGGTTGGCATGAAGGCCCCTCCTTGAACCCAACAGGTTGTCACGTAGTCCATGAAGGCAGTCACTTTAGGGCCAGCAGGAGAGTCAGCAATGGCATCAAGCCACACATCATCTACTTTGTCACGAGGTACTAGAGGGAGGGCAGCAGCTCTTGTCACCAGCTTCTTCACCTCCTCATCTTCCTTATAGTCCAACACCAGACCTTCTTTCTGCACCCTCTTCCAGATACATTGGGTGAAGTGAAAGAAACACCCTCTAACTAATGTCCCAGGAAATACCTCAGTCACGGCATTGTGAGCTGCACGTTCAAAGTCCAACTGAATTGTAAGTGGGGCAAACTCTAGACCTCCTCTACTAGCAAAATCGCATAGGTACTGAAACATGTTGACATAACTTTTGTTCGATTGGACAACAAACAGTAAACTAATGGAAACATATGGCCAAACACCTCAGCATGTAAACAATAAATCTGATCAAACATCTTGGGACAGGCATAAAATGTACCATCACAAAATACAATGTCTGCAGTACACAAATGTTCAATGTTCTTGTCTGTAGTGAAGATGATGATGTCGTCACTAACACGGTGTAGGAACTGGTCGCCTCCCTCAGTCTTGGAGTACCGCGCTTAGTAATTTAAATGTGGGACACTCATATAAAGGTATCGGTAATCGGATTTATTAATTACCTGCTAGAATAGGCGAAATGCACTCAGCTGAAAATGTGGCTTTACCGGCAATAGCCATTTCTGAAATGTGGCTCTCCCGGCTAGACACCCTGAAATGTGGCTCTCCCGGCTAGACACCGTCTCACTAATGGGATGTCTTACTAATGGGATGTAGTGACCCCGACCCGGCCAGTTCTTGCTTTATCCCTTCAATGGTGAGCAGTTGTAACGAGTACCATCGTTCAACGCCTCTTGGTGTGAAACGGCCAGGAGATCTAAACACTCAGAGTGTGAGTGAGTGAGTGCCTGCGTGAGTGCGTGTGGGTGTTATTTTATTGTACACTTCGCAATATATTACATTATAACGGACTACATCAGGTAAGCCATATCAGTGATAATTGTGTGAAGCAGTATGTGTGGATGTGGCTGGGATATTGCTAAAAGTGGATTGAAACCGTCACTGCACTCTGGTGTGCCTGATCCCATTTCATTGACTTCCAGTGATAAAGTGTTGCACAGCTTTTAGCAATATTCCTGCCATAGCATGGTGGACACTTGAAATATGCTTCACACATAGTGAGTGAGTGAGTTGGGTCTAATGCTATCGTATCATGGCGTGTCAGTTTAATGTAGGAAGAAAGCCCGAAGTGATGCAGGTCTCAGTCGTTAGCACCTTGGTTAAATCCACGAGCATGGGTATGGTGCTGCCAAACCTAGAAACATAATCGGTGAAAAGCGGGATTCGAAGTCCTATATAATGAAAGGTTTCTGGCAAGCCCTTAGGACGCAACTCTCCACAGCGAATTGCGGCGCCATAGACGATTAGGCCACCCGTTATCACACATAGTACCCACATGGGCAAACAAAACCAATGTGGCCTTGACTATACCCCACAGACCCTCAAAGAGAAACAGGCTGATAAGTATGCTGTAATATTAATGATTACGGTATAAAGCTACAATCAATTATTCGCTGAAAGTAACAAAACAGGGAAATGTGTACTCTACAAAACGCACGGAGTCACTGCCCCATGACTACAAAAACAACCAATTCATTAAAATTATTCATTGTTTACCATGTTTACAGTAATCATACAATTATGCATATTGTTTAGATTAGAGGTTAACATCGAGTGAGATATTTTCTTGGCTGCGTCAGATGGGGGTAGCCAATGTGATAACATGGCAACACTCGTTTCAAACACAACTGAACATATTCGATCACCTGATAAAAACAACTATAACAAAGTGCAGAAATATCAAAACACTCGACCACCCAACAACATAAATCCTATGATTTGACCTCATAACAACCAGAATGAATCTGGCACTAAAACGGCACGGTGAATGAGTGAGTAAGTATGGTTTTGGACCGCTTTTAGCAAATGACGGCGGGGAGTGACCAGGGAACGCTTTAACCGCTCGGCTACCCCGCCACCCTGACCAGGATGGTGGGACTCTCAGGGCTGCTGTATTACATGAAGTCATCACCAAGCATACCAGGGGGCACGAGTGGCCCAGTCGTCTAAGGCGCCGCGATTCGCTGTGCAGAGTTGCGTCCCTTGGGCATGCCAGAAACCTATGATTGTGGGTTCGAATCCTGGTTCGCCCCGATTATGTTTCTAGGTTTGTCAGCACCATACCCGTGCTCGTGGGTTTCACCGAAGTGGTAAACGTCTGAGACCTGCATCACTTCGGGCTTTCCTCCCACATTAAGCTGACACGCCGCGATATAACTGGAATACTGTTAAAAGCGGCGTTAAACCAAACTCACTCACTCACTCCAAGCATACCAAGATGACTCAAGTGCAAACCTTCCTTGCACCAGTGTCCAGCTCAACAAATTGAGTGAGCGAATGTTCCTGCTATATCCAAACAAGTCTGGACCAGGCAAACCAGATTTTGAAAACATGAGAAAGGATGACACAGCATAACCAGAGATCCGCATCTTCGCAGGCTCGAACAAGGTACTGGGTCGACAAAGGGATTACAGCAGCATGATTACCATTGCTAAGGTATTGCTACAATCATAGCGCTAAGATGGCTTTATAAAATCTCAAGAGATCCAGCGGGAACTGATTTACCGCAATGAAAATTCCATTTGCATCGTAAGAAAATGAAGGCCAACAAAGCATATAATTCAACAGTATTGGCACTATTTCCTCAATGACACTAATCTATTTTTCCACAACGTAGTCCATAGTATATAGCAGTTTTGTTCATAAAATGTCAATCAGATCAGTTTGTCATGTCTTGTCTGGACCAGAATTTGCCATCAGTTAGAGGCTGATATAAGTGTGTTCATTCATCCTTGCGAGTTTTGGCACTAGCATCCCGCACAAGTGCTGGCTGAAACTCGGCATCCTGTCTGTTGTGGAATCCAGGCATCCCTGATCACAGACTGACGGCTTCATCTACACGACGGTGTGTTGTGCTGGAGGCCAAGGTCACGTTGTGTGAACTGTGACCTTGATGTGAGTGAGTCTGTGTTTTGGGCAAGTCTGCATGGGGTCACTACAGTTTTCCCGAGTTCACAAGACTACCTTAAGCGAAAGAATTTTATCTACAAGAAAAATATTCTTCAAAGAAATCTCTCTGGGATTGCAGTTTCTATCACACTCTAGGGCAAATGTTAACGCAGCGGATTTCTGACCGTTTCCAGTGAAATACTCCAGATTACCAAAGTTCCAGGTTAATGATACATGGGTACGTAGTAATTCTCATGGGTTTCCGGATAAACTTAGGTTCACTGTTCTTCTCATCCTATTTTTAAGAACCATAGACCATACACACATTGATATATGTTTCCACAGTTACGCACAACGTCTTCAGATAACTTATTTACAAATATGCGCACCAGTAATGTAATACGTACCTTTTATGAAAATATATTAAATATGTTTAGATATATATCGATAATGTGAAAATCTCTGACGAAATATCCAAATGACATTGTCGTGTGTACTCTCGCTATCATTTATTTGTATTTGTTGTTTCTATTCGTTCCTTAGTTGGAGATAAATACCTGTCTAAGGTAATAATCACATCGTTCATGCCTTTATTCTTGCGTGACTTAAAATACAGTACCAATATTGCACCTAAATGCATTTTTGGGGTGTGAAAACGGACCGGCCTATTTGAACCCCTTTTCTAGGCAAATCTGACTGGCGAAATATTTAACTTAAACTTGTGTTTTCTGGTTTTTAATACGCATAATATAATAATATCTAACGTTTATTTAGTTTTTAGCGGTTTTGAAAAGGGAGATACTTTTTTATAACTTTAAGAGTAGGCTCCCTTCTAAGAATAATATTTAGGTAAGGTAAGTTTTCTATGTTTAACATCTGTATTTTCGGGGAATTAACTTTGTTGTCATACTAAATATTTCATTCATTCAAATGTCCTCCTTTATAGGTCCACTTTGTAATGAGTAAATGTCCACATATATCCTCAACAGTAATTGACAGGCCATAAGGCCGCCCGGGTTTATAACACTATCTCTATACCAGGGGGCTCGAATCGACATGACAGCGTTAGAAATTGGCACTGGTCCTATAGGCCAAACTGCCCAATAGTATCATAAGGACAAGAAGAAATTTGCCTTTTGTGGTTTTGCTATTACGTTTTCTAATAAGGATGTGGTCTGTGTTTCTAACGCTGCATGATAGAACAGTATTCAAAGAGACATTCAGTAATCCCGATTGCATATAAGAAAATCCCTGTTTGTATGTATCGTAACCTTCTTAGGGAAGAATTATATGTGTAATGCAATGTAATGCAATCTCTCTCTCTCTCTCTCTCTCTCTCTCTCTCTCACACACACACACACACAAACACACGCACGCACGCACGCACGCACGCACACACACACCGCACACAGATTGTGGTTATAATTTTGTCATTCACGTAACTCTTTATCTCTCATGCCAGCCCATGTTTTATAATGTATTTATCACTCTTAATGAACACAAGCACTGGTTAGTTTATCATTTGTAGACAAACCCTGACAAACGACAGTGTAAGAATGAGGCCCCTTTTAAAGGCTTTGGGTCACAATAAATCAATTATATGATTACAAATCCAGTGATGTACACATTACGTCAGCGTTGCCTGGCCTTGGTTTGTTGAAGGTACAGTAGTGACAATTTTTCACGGGTTAAGGTTCCTGTGTACCTCAATGTATGTGTCCTATTTTGGGGTACAACACTAAAACATGTTGGTGGATAGCCTGAGATGATTTTGTCCCAAATCTCCATGTTCTTATTGAACATCAGGTACCCATGGTTTATTCATTCGCTGATTAATTTATTCATTGTATGTATTATACTTACAGATTTCTCTTGTGAGATTCAAGTCTGGAGTAGAGTGCTCTACTAATCTTGAGTTGGTGCAAGAGAGGTAACTTAAGTGATTTAGGCATTTGTATGAAACATTGTCCTTATTAAAACTTCAAAAGCGTAGCCAAAACGAAAAGTATTATGTTATAATACATGTATCTTGATTTTTCTTGTAAATTATACTTAGAACATAAAATTGATCCCCAACACATTTCCGGACCACAAGATGTTGTGTCCCAATGAGAGTTGGGTGAGCCTGGATGACTTTCAGCCTCGCTGTACCTGTCTCTACCCCCACACAACTTGGACTGATCATGCCATTCCCCCCCCCCCCCCCCCCCCCCCCCCCCCCCCCCCCCCCCCCCATCGCCACTAGAAGGTCCCTCAGCCCTACTAATTCTACCCGTAGATCACCCATGTTTGGCAGTAACGACCCCAACAGCACCATCAGCATGTTTCTAGAAATCCACGAGTCCTTCCTTTTTCCCGAATGTCCCAGATTTACTTCATTTCTTGACACCTATGATCTAACAACATTTCTATCAGCTGCTCCATATATTTGGTCTGTCAGTCCAAGTGATGAGTCTCTCCCAGCCAGCACCAGCTCCAGCCTGACCAGCTTGAGTACCATCAGTCTTACTGACCCCATCCCCAGCTCTTCTACCCTTTTCAAGAATTCTGAGGAATTCCACAATGATCTTCTTCCCTCCCCATCTTCCAGCACCACCTGCTTGAACTCGGGACCCAAACCTAGCAGTTCCCCGGAATCAGTCATGTCAGGTTTGCCAGATGGCATCCCCCTCTCAGCTACAGTTTACAAAGACTTCTGGTTCTGTAACATCTCTGACCCTTTACAGTATGGACCAAGACTGACCTCAATCACCACATCTCTCCCTGTCAGCCCAGTGAGCAGCTTCACCAACCTGAGCCAGTGTGATGTGTCCTGCAGTCTGACCAGCCTAAGCCACCAAGGAGTGCCACTTCCAGTCTCCAGCAGGAGACCTGGACCCCTGAACAAGATGGTGGACAGGAAGAGAAAGAGAGATGAGGATGGTGAGGCAGAGGTGTAAGAGGGCCAGCCTATAAGTATGGTAGGTATGGTCAGAATTACAGTGGTAATGTATGTCGGACTCTGAAGCAGCTTTTTCAGTAGAACTAAAGGCTAACTTTTCAGTTTTCTATATTTATCTCTGAATGGAATACTTTCTGCCATTATATACTGTAATACTGTAATACTTGGTTACACTACATTTTATTGTCCTATCTATGTTACATCTCTATATAATTTCTCTGAATAGTTTAATGTTTCCTCTATTATTGCCAATGTGAATGTAAGTCACTACTATTAGTTTGTAATAGCTTAAGGCCTTACTCTTATCACTGTCTTGTAATTGTGTCCCGGTCAGCTATTGCCTCCTCTCAGTGTTATTCTTCAGGTCATCAACAGTCCTGCCGTTTCTTCTACTGTTCACTCATAACACAACCAACACTGCTTTTATGTAGTATCTGGTAAGGTGAATCTGGCATTTGTTTCAAGTTAGAACTATATGTAAAGGCAACAGAAAGGTGAATACATAATTTGTTGTCCAAAATTGACAAAATTGACTAAGTGTAAACTTTTGTTTTAAAACCAATCTGTGCATTGAAAAAAGGCTCATTTCCATTGGGCTGTTGGAAATCAGATACTATTTTCTATCATTCATTCATTAGATGTAATGTTAAAGTCCTAGCTAGTACAGGTGGTGCGTGCGTGGCTAGAAGGGGAGGTGGAGGCCACTGTTTGGTTAGGCTAGTAGTTTCTATACAGTGTGTAAATAAGCTGAAATGATGTGTTTTTCTTATGATTTTGAATGCAATAATAATTGTTTGTTTCTGTTTATTCATGCATTAAAAATATAAATCCTAATATGTTAAATCTGTGTCTTTTGTTGTCATTCATACCCAAGGCAATATCTGGGCGGCTTACACCAGAAACGGGCTTCACACTTGGTACCCATGTCCTTGGCGTGAGGAGCAATACTTTACCCACCAGGCCACACCCACCGCCCCCACCCAAGGCAGTTGTGGGCCGAGTCAGTGTGCTCTGAAAGTGAGGTTTATTACTCCCTTTGACCATATACTAGTATTCACAAAAACTGATGTTTGTCGTTTGTTTGTTTGTTTGGTGTATAACGCTGCACTATGTGGCCACTGGATCAGTCCAGCAATTTCATTCTTGCCTGAAAATAATTGAGTCGGGGCCAGACAATCGAGTGATTGATGTTGTGAGCAAAGATGTATGCGATACTGTAATGTAGATGTATCAACTCAATTAGAATATCTCCAGCTAGAAGCTGCCAGAATAGTTACTGGGCTCCCAAAGTATGCTCCCACAAACATCTGTATTATGAAACGGGATGGTAAACGTTAATAGAACGGAGGGAGCGTATGCAATGTTAGTTCTACAAAATACAAAGTAATATTGCCTCAGCGTATCTTAAAGACACTGCACAAACCAATGTAGGATCAAATGTAAGATATATTTTAAGAAATTCAGACAATACTGTGGTTCAAACTACTAGACGAAAACACTCAACCTGTTCTTTTATTCAATCAACTGTAAGATTATGGAACACTTTTCCTGTTCAAGTCATACATGCAGAAAGAGCAATGTGTTGCACCTCCATATTTTCCCTATGGTGTTAGGAAGCTGAATATTTATCATATTCGATTAAGATACATAACAAGCTAGTCATCTAAAATATACAGAATAGAGATAAAATGTGATCTGAAATGTAAATGTGGTGGTCCATGTAACATATCATATCATTTCAATATTTATCAGAGTGTCCATATTGTAACCACCAAGGAAAATCTATGTTAATAATGCGGGACATTTACAGAACGACGTGAACACAAATGTTGAATTACATTTGTAAGTTTGATGTTAAACAGACATGAATGTTTATCCACAATCGAAAGATCAACATGTCTTAAAACCAGTGCAAATGTTTATAACTCCTGCAAAGAGATTTGGGTAACTCATAAATGTAAATACTAGTGTTTCTAGGGTACATTCCTATTACAGCTAAACACTTATCTGTCCCTGTATATGATTTACTGTACAAGCTTTGTAAATACCATGGACAGGGAGTCCTAAGTTGGATAACTTGTTCCCAATCCTTTTCAATCTAAATAAAATATGTTTAAAACAAAACAGACGGTCGGGGAAGGATGTCACTCAATAAACATAATACTCAAAGTAAAGTCACGGAATCTGACCATTCGTGACCAACTCGTGTTATTCCGGGACAAGTCGAATAGCCCCTCTCCATTCGTGACCAACTCGTGTTATTCCGGGACAAGTCGAATAGCCCCTCTCCATTCGTGACCAACTCGTGTTATTCCGGGGCAAGTCGAATAGCCCCTCTCGTGACCATTGTTGCGACCAGGTTCCGTCTAAGCGCAAAGGGGCATAGCTTAAAGTATTGTCTACTTGTTGCGTAATGATTCACAAATATTTCCCCATATATTATAAACATATCAGAAAGATTAATCGAGATGGAAAAATTGAGTTACCGAGACTATTTTCACTGTGAGTCTTTGCTGTACATGCTAAGCATTATACCCACCTCAGATAATGATATCACCATTCATAAACATTCTAGGCGTTTAATAGAATGCCAGGCGGGACTACAATGCGGCGTTTTGCCATTGAGTGGGGCTGTTTTTATCGAGAACGATTTTGTTCTATTGTTTCCATATTTGGTGGATTTTACAAGCTTTCACTGCAGTGGACATGACACTTGGTATTTCACTGCAGTGAGCATGACACTTGGTATTTCACTGCTGTGGACATGACACTTGGTATTTCACTGCAGTGAACATTACACTTGATATTTCACTGCAGGGAACATAACACTTGGTATTTCACTGCAGTGGACATGACACTTGGTATTTCACTGCAGTGAACATAACACTTGATATTTCACTGCAGTGAACATTACACTTGATATTTCACTGCAGGGAACATAACACTTGGTATTTCACTGCAGTGGACATGACACTTGGTATTTCACTGCAGTGGACATGACACTTGGTATTTCACTGCAGTGGACATGACACTTGGTATTTCACTGCAGTGAACATGACACTTGGTATTTCACTGCAGTGAACATGACACTTGGTATTTCACTGCAGTGAACATAACACTTGATATTTCACTGCAGTGATCATGACACTTGGTATTTCACTGCAGTGGACATGACACTTGGTATTTCACTGCAGTGAGCATGACACTTGGTATTTCACTGCAGTGAACATGACACTTGGTATTTCACTGCAGTGGACATGACACTTGGTATTTCACTGCAGCGGGCATGACACTTGGTATTTCACTAAGGTTAACATTCGACTTGGTATATCACTGCTGTGGACATGACACATGATATTTCACTGCAGTGGACAAAACACTTCGATGAATCTAGTCTTTCAAGAGTTGCCTCCCCACCGATTATCTCCCTTTATCGTAAGTGTCTCGCTCGTACGCAAACTGTTGATGTCCTATTTACGTTACCACATGGACATGGCAAAATAATGACAGATGGTCATTTAATGAGTAAATATCGCTTCTTGTGGTTTTTTATTCTCTTGAAAATGTTTCGTTATAAACAGTAAGTTTCTCATTTAATTCGTCAATCGAGACTGTTTGTTGCACAAAGCCCCATTTTTGTTTGATCAGCGTGTTTTCTTTCGCTTCCATTACAAGGGACGGTGAAACGTCCCTGCGTGTCGGGTACGAAGAATTTACGTTTCAATGTTTTACATTTGTAATGGAATAAAACATTGAAACGTAAATTCTCCATACCCGACACGTAGGGACGTCACAATGTTTTAGATTTGTAATGAAATAGACTCGTGAAGATCCGGGGTAGAATAGGTCTTCAGCAACCCATGCTTGCCGTAAAAGGCGACTATGCTTGTCGTAAAAGGCGACTAAGGGGATCGGGTGGTCAGACTCGCTGACTTGGTTGGTGCATGTCATCGATCCCAATTGCGTGGATCGATGCCCATGATGTCAATCACTGGATTGTCTGGTCCAGACTCGATTATTTACAGACCGCCGTCATATAGCTTGAATATTGCTGAGTGCGGCGTTAAACAACAAACAAACCAAAAATTTAATGAAATAATTCATATTTTCGGTAACAGCTTCACACAAAGTATGTTATAAATAGGATATTCCATGTGTAGAGTGAAATATCATGTTTCTCTCATTTTGGTCGAATTGCATCAGGTCGAATTGTTTGGGCCAGCATGTTGCCTAGATTACCCCAGCATATACAAGCAATTTCGATACAAACACTTCAAAACAGGTTTCATCAGTCACACACAGATCTAAAGACGAGGAGCACGATTATGCATGTGGCCACCTAGAGCTGTTTTTCAGGACAAGAGCTACCTCACAGCTCCTTCTAGTTTGAGGAAATAGCTGCCGATTGCAGTAATGTTGAAAAGTCCCACTCCTAGTGCTTACCTTAAGAGAAAGACATATTCACTTCCGATTAAACAAACATAAACCAAATACGATGTCCCTATGTGGAATAAAATAACGAACCAATTGCATACGGTACCCCCGTAAAATAGGCCAGCACGATCTACAGCTGTTACCATTCAGGTTCTCTTCACTTGTCATACTACCATACATAGGGATTCAAGTCACATACCACAATCATATAATCATTTCATTCTTGACTATGTCCTTATCCTGACATGGGCTACTTTATTAAACAATTAACAACAATATTTACGTGTTGTAAAAACAATGAATATGTACGACGGCTGAAATGTTCTGAGGCTAACTATGATGGACTACGTTGATGGAATTATATTTTAACGCATCCCCCTCGAGGTCCACACACTTCGGCCAACGATGCTCTATAGTGCCTGGTTCCCGCTGATGTAGAAGACTTCCTCCCAGTGATGTAAAGTATCCCCAACAGCAGAAATGACGTCATGCTTGCCCTAGTGCTTGACTAGTTTGGGACAAGATGGAAATCTGATGGTGTCAAATCTGGTTCAAAGCCACAGTCATGCATTGCTGCCATGACAACAGCAGCTTTGTGCACAGGAGCATTGTCCTGGTGGATCAACAGGCCTTAAGTGAGTTTTCCACGACCGTTCACCTTGATATTCTTCACGCAGTTGCCTAAGCAGATCAGTATAATTATTCGTACCTACCTTCGTCGGAGGAAGAGACATTCAGTGTTTCCACTGCTTGTACTGTTGGTGAACCCAACATGGTTACAAATCGCTCAACACAATCAGCTGGGTCATCTTCAAAACGCAGTATATTTTAACGAAAGAACAGGAACCTGGAGCGTTCCCTATCAGGAGTCAGACGTCTTAATAGGAACTCAGCATGGGAACCTTTGTCGTGCTCTGGTGTTTCCTCAGAAAACTCTCATGAGAGATGCCTACTGTATTCATGAGTCATCCCAAATCGCATCATGTACATGCATATTATCAGCCTGTCCCTTAGTGGTGGCAGTTGAAGGTCTTTCTGATCACCCCCGAGGCTCTCTGTTCACCTCTTGTCCATGTCGGCATGGGTGACTGGAAGTTATTCATTTCAGTTGCATAAACTCGGAAGACAGAGCCTTGGCCAGTTGTGTCCATGTTCGTCAACAGAGAATGCCTAGTACTTGGTGCTTGCGAAGTGTCTGGGGATATGCCTTTGCTGGATAATTAAATTGGATGTTCAAGGATGGTATTTGTCCCAGGCTTGCTGCTCTGAAGTTGTACGAGATTTGAAAATTCGTATTGGGAAATTACCCGGTTCATCTAATTGGTTAAATGCACGCTATTAGCATAGAAAGTATTGTACTTAATACATACAAAATATCAAGCGTATATTATACACCCTTCGCAGTCAAGCTTAGAACATTTCAGCCACCCTCGTACCCCAATAATGGTTTGTGAAGAACAGTGTCAGATTCGGGTATGGTGTTGACAAATCAAAAATCATAATTAGGAATCTGGGAATCGAAGCCTCGGTCAGCAGATCCCTGAATTGCAGCGGCGCCGTGTTTGGGCCTCCGCGACTTTCCTCTATGACTGGAAAAGTTTCTGTGCACAGCAGGCATTTATTGGTATCAGCCGGTATTGCATAATGCGAACATAAAGCGGAAGATTGGCGTGAGTATTGTTTTACGCCGCCTTTATCAATATTCCAGCAATATCACGCCAGGGGACACCAGAAATGGGCTTCACACGTTGTACCCATGTCGGGAATCGAACCCGGGTTTCCGGCGTGACAAGCAAACGCTGTAACCACTAGGCTACCCAACTTCCCTAAAGCGGAAGATAAAACTTGAGTCTCCAAAACAATGGTTTCACAATCCGATGACATAGTTACGTTGCGGTTCATATATATTGTATCAAATTGAACATCTGCTTTCAAAGTCAGAAGTAATGTTCTCTTTCTGCAAGATAAGCTACACAGGATTTTAACTGTTTTCATTTATTTTACATAATAATATGAGCTTGGTATGCACTATAAGCAAATATGAATCTCTTCACTTTGATGTAGTCTTTGATAGGCAATAAGAAGTTAGAAGAACATGAATAAATAACACTCTTTATGGATAACAACTTCTTTTATTTTTGGTATTAGCTCTGAAGCTATTACAAGAAGCTATTATCCATAAAGAGTGTCATGTGGTTGGTTTTCTGTTCATATTATGAGTGTTTCAGTCAATTTGACATTAAATATTTCTGACTGATGCCGTGCCGTCATGTTGTCATTTTGTGAAGGTTAATATTAAATAAAAGGAATTTATTTGGGTCGGTCTTACATACATAAGAAATCTGACGAGGTCGAATTACATATACAGTAAACTGCGGTTATAACGAACCCAAATAGACCACCAATTTCAGTTTGTTATAACCGCTGTTCGTTTATTAGCATATATACATCTAATGGGCGAGACCAAAAAATGAGTTCGTAATATCCGTCAGTTCGTTATAAGCGTGTTCTTTATAAACACTCTTTACTGTCTATATACGAAACGATACACATCACTGAAATACTTTCTGAAAATGAAGACGATGCACAGCTTTATTTCAGTTACTGATATACTTAATGGCTGTGTCGAGTATGTCATGTGTGACTGGTCTCATGGAAGGATTCCCTTTGGCTTGGACATTCAGAAACTGGCAGCACAACATGGAGTTGGTCACTGGAATCCTGGGGATCCACCCACACCTTCTAAAACTGCTCGCTGGTTCCTCCTTAAGCCAGGATTGTTATGAACTCAATTCCATGGTTAAGAAGAATACGAGTCCAAACATAGTGAGAGATATTCAGAGGATTTTATACAAGAACGCTAGACTTTGCATGCATCTACTGACGCCTCCAAAGATTCTTCCATGGTTCGTACTGCTGGGGCTTTCTGGATCCCTGATTATTCTATCTCCGACGTGTTCATTATTCATGATTACATTTTGCATTTGCAGCAGAACTTACGGCACTTCTGCAAGCATTTACATGGGTGGATAAATATGACAATGAAGCAATCATTTTACTGATTCATTGGCAGCCATTAAGGCTATGAAGTCTGGAGTTATAGGGTCTAGAAATGATATTGTTAGCGAAATTTTGAAACTGGACACATTTTTTAATACTGAATATATATCCTGTGTTATTGTATGGGTTCCAGCTCGTGCTGGCCTGAAGAGTAATGATAATGATGCTGGGCAGGATTGCTAAAGGATGAGGTTGATAATTCTGAATTCAGGCCTAGCTGAAGAGATTTCAATATACTATTGCGAAGTCGGCCTCCATAAAATGGCAACATTTGACGGATGTTGATTCTACTTGACGACATTTGCAAAGACTATGCTCATCAGTTACACCACATTTACAACTTGCCGTCCCAAGAGACGTGATGAAGTCGTTTTGACGAGACTTCGTCCTGCATGGTCACTGTGCACTGAACGCCTACACAAGTGTTGATAAGGAGGTATCCCCTCTGTGAGGCCAATGTAGTGAACATACACCTGAAGCAAGTGCAACATTATCTGTTAGAATGTCTTCGCTATGACAACATAAGACAAAATCTTAGAAGTATGGTTCCTATTCTTTACAATATACCTTTCGTCTAGGTATGTTCCTATTGCTTTTACAAGTTTCTATTCCTTTGACTTGACGTGTTCGTCTGCTGTTGACTGGATGATCCTATTCTTCTTACATGTTATATGACAAGATGTGTTCCGATTTTTTCCCTATAAATGTTCCTCCTCTTTTGACTAGATGTGTCTGTCCGCTTTGACAAGATGTGCATATTCTCTTGACTTGGTGCTTTTCTCTTCTTTTTACTAGATGTGCTCCTATACTCTTTTGATTAAATGTGTTCCTTACTTTAAATTTGATGTATTCGAGTAACAGGCGACTAATGGGATAGTTTGTTATTTAGACTACAGGGCAATATGAGATAACCGGAATATTGCTGACTGTGGCCTCAAACAACAATCATCTGGATAATCTCTGTGACAGATTGTTCCTGGTATAGACACTAGTTTTGTATCCAATAACATTATGAGCCGAGGCCTTTGAACACTACCCTACCCTTTGTGTGCCCATGGTTTAAGTAAGTGTCAGATCTAGGGCATATTTCCCATCTAGGGTTGATCTTACACAAGAATGAAAACAAACATTTGAATATAAAGAAGCTAGATTTTGTAAAAATATCCTCATCTTACCGGGATTGCCCGTATGCCCCTGGCCTATGGACAGAAAATAGCGCTTTCTCATTTAAAATGTTATCAGAAATTTAAGAAGCTAACGCTTTCTTACCTAAACAGGGGACAACCATTACTGAAAAAATAAGAAACTGTTCAATTGATTTTACTCATAAAACATGAATTTTAACTTTGAACCGGACTTACTGTTGAATGCACAATGCACTGGTGTAGTGCATCGCCACGTATTAACTTTCGAAGGGAGTAAGTTATTAATTCAAGGAAGATCACTCAAAAATAAATATCTGCATTTAAGATCATGGGCCTAAATACGAAATTATTTACGTTTTTTTGGCCCATGAACATAATAACGCGTAATAACATATCTCGAATGTGTGGTTGGTTTCTCATGTGTGATTTAAGTTCTAATTATATGCAAAACAATTGCTCTTTCTTGATTACTGCATATCCATGCTCTTTCCATGCTCTTGACATGGCCACAGTGATATAACTTTGTAGTACCAAATTTATATAAAGAGTAAGAGACATTATGCTGACAGATACCATTAGAGGGAGGAATCCTGCATGTAACGTACCAGTGCCGACTGAGAAGTTATATTGACAAGGCACCATTGGTGGGAAGAATCCTGCATGTAAGGTACCAGTGTCAACTGAGAAATTATATTGACAAGGCACCATTGGTGGGAGGAATCCTGCATGTAAGGTACAAGTGTCAACTGAGATGTTTTATTGACAAGGCACCTTTGGTGGGAGGAATCCTGCATGTAAAGTACCAGTGTCAACTGAGATGTTATATTGACAAGGCACCATTGGTGGGAGGAATCCTGCATGTCATGCGTCGGTGTCAACTAAGATGTTATATTGACAAGGCACCATCGGTGGGAGGAATCCTGCATGTAACGTACCAGTGTCAACTGAGATGTTATATTGACAAGGCACCATTGGTGGGAGGAATCCTGCATGTAGCGTTCCAGTGTCAACTGAGATTTTATATTGACAAGGCACCATTGGTGGGGAGAATCCTGCATGTAACATACCAGTGTCAACTGAGATTTTATATTGACAAGGCACCATTGGTGGGAAGAATCCTGCATGTAAGGTACCAGTGTCAACTGAGATGTTATATTGACAAGGCACCATTGGTGGGAGGAATCCTGCATGTAACGTACCAGTGTCAACTGAGATGTTATATTGACAAGGCACCATCGGTGGGAGGAATGCTGCATGTCATGCGTTGCACCATATACTTCTTCATCTGTACCATGGGTTACATACACAATAACATTTTATTAGCAGAATACAACAACAGTATATGCGTAATAGATATAGTATCTTGGCATTTGGAACTAATAATGTTGTATATGCATAAAATGTGCCTTGATCAACTAGCGATTCTCAAATAACAATGTCCGCAGGATGTCATGAATGGCCGATGTCCGCTTGAATTTTCTCGAGCAGGTAGTGTATTTGATGTTTCATAACTGGCTGGCCCTTGTGCGTCTTCTTACACAACATGAGGTGTTTCTTCTTCCTCTTGCTGTTATACTGACCAACAGCTTTCTTCTGTTCTTCCAGCCTCAAGAGGTTTTCCTGTAATGAACAGAAAGCATTTAAATATTAGAGACCCAGTAAGACAGGCCACTGGGACCAAGGTTCATACAGACATGGAACACTCAAAATCAAAGCCTTTACAAGGCTGTCAACTGTCATTTTCAAGGCATTTTTGGCACTATTACATAATTCCATAAAAGCAGTATGACCATCACACATTTTCCAACAAGATCTATTTTCACGTCCAACAAAGGACAATAAGTTTGTGATTATTTCTTCATGGTCTTAGTCACACAAATCAATCACTGTGATAAATCTTACTTGAACATCCTTGGTACATATTTTTGCATGCTTTGATACTTTTATTAACAAGTAAATGCCATTTTGTACAAATTCAAGGCTTTTCAAGCTATGTTGGTGATTTTGACACTAAAAGTCAAGGCTTTTCAAGAGGAACCCTAAAATTCAAGGCCTTTCAAGCCTGTATGAACCCTGGTGACTAACTATATTCAATGTCAGTTTCTCCTATGACTAGTTGGGATACAAGGTATCTCACTTGACTGACCACGTCTTGTCGTGATGCAAAGCGGGTAGGCTGTGCTTGCATCATCTCTCAACTCTATCCACCCAATCCTTCATAAAATAGAGGCATTCTGCATTAAAAAAATAAATGCAGAATTCCTCTGGCATACTTTATGAACATATTCTGTGTTCAAAAGACCGCCATTTGTGACAATAAAGCCCCTTGTAACAATAAAAATTCTACCACTTACAACACGGACAATTGTCATGGGAGGCTATTCATGTTCGGCCTTGAGTTTGAGATCAACAAAGATCAATTATGTATCTCTTTACGAGCTTACAACGGTAACTTCATATGTTTTTTATCAAAAGGTGATGATAACAAATAAAATAACTGACTACGCAGCTATCGGGGGGTGGGAATATGGAAATCTTGATGATTTTTTTTTACATTTTCTCAAAAATTAGAGTCGGAGGGTCCGTAATCCGAAAAATATAAAATGCCTGGCTTAACACACATTTCACCCCACTTCAAACATGGATTTAGATTAAAAAATTACCCCAGACACAAGAAATGCCAAATAGGAAACCATTAGGTAATCTGTGTGGTGCTACCACTAATTATACCTGTAAGAAATTGAGCATCAAGTGAATGATGACAAAGACACAGGTGTAGGGTTTTTCCAGAAAACATGGATGACTACAAGGGAGTAGCAATCATATTATCCACGCAATCCGAAGTCCGAAAATACTTTCACTGCTGGGATACTTTTTAAAAATTGTAAATTTTCTAATAAATTGTATATTTGTATAATACTTATCCTATCTCACACTATGCATTTCCTCTTATTCTTCGATCCTGATGTGGAAACGTCCTAGAACAAAGTTTCCAGCTTCAAAAACATCAATCACCCCAACATATCCCACGCATCACCAAATCACCACTGAGATCATGGGTCATGCACCACTGCAATCCCGTGCGGCACGACCCCAGCGATCTGATCACCTGACATATCCAGCACCCTCATTCTCATTCTAGAGCGTACAGGCTGGTGTAACTGTGATGCGGGGATGGTTGGGTGGGCATTTAGCGTGTGAGATAGGATAAGAATACAAATATGCAATTTATTAGAAAATTTACTAATTTTTAAACTTATCCTATCTCACACTATGCATTTATCCCACGGTTGGATGGTGGGGCGCAGATACCCTAGCCTGTAAGGACTTCAACCGTGAGACGCACACGAGGAAACTGGAACTAATCAGGAAAATTCAAAGGATTTCACAAGGATTAGTGATAAACTCGTGTAAGGGTTGCTTCAAAAAAACCTCTTTGTGCTACCAAGAGATATACATCATGACAGCAGGGAATCATGTGTTCCATGGTTTCACACAGGACGCCGTTTCAAGAATGACCGCATAACCATGCGTCAGGCAACACCTACTCGGTCACGACTTAACCTCACCCCAGATAGGAAGAGGTGTTTTGTTTCAAACACCCAGTCCCCGGCGCAGGTTCTACAAGACAGACCTCACACATACGCTCCCAAGGACGTAAGGCGGACCAGCTTGGCATCTCTTTTATCGCTTTGTCAACCTATCAAATTCACGTAGAGATTGAATAAGCTAAGAACGAGAAGAGGAACGATTGACAATACCCGTTTATCACACAGGTCTTCAATCAACTATTGAGACATCACATGCACAAAGACAGAGGTGAGCAGGTAGAAGATCGAGACACCATTTAAACAAATGGCCACACCGGATGGTGACTTCTGTTGATGTACACCCGTTTATCACACAGGTCGTCAATCAACTACTGAGACATCACATGCACAAACACAGAGGTGAGCAGGTAGAAGATCGAGACACCATTTAAACAAATGGCCACACTGGATGGTGACTTCTGTTGCTGTACACCCGTTTATCACACAGGTCGTCAATCAACTACTGAGACATCACATGCACAAACACAGAGGTGAGCGAGTAGAAGATCGAGACACCATTTAAACAATTGCCGCACCGGATGGTGACTTCTGTTGCTGTAGACCCGTTTATCACACAGGTCGTCAATCAACTACTGAGACATCACATGCACAAAGACAGAGGTGAGCAGGTAGAAGATCGAGACACCATTTTAACAATTGCCGCACTGGATGGTGACTTCTGTTGCTGTAGACCCGTTTATCACACAGGTCGTCAATCAACTACTGAGACATCACATGCACAAAGACAGAGGTGAGCAGGTAGAAGATCGAGACACCATTTTAACAATTGCCGCACTGGATGGTGACTTCTGTTGCTGTAGACCCGTTTATCACACAGGTCGTCAATCAACTACTGAGACATCACATGCACAAAGACAGAGGTGAGCAGGTAGAAGATCGGGACACCATTTAAACAATTGCCGCACCGGATGGTGGCTTCTATTGACATAGACCGAAGTCCCAACAGACCTCTGGGAGCTCGTCTGGGAAACCCGATTAAACATAAAAATTTGAAATCATGTAAAGACTTTATTGCATGATATACAGGAGACCAAACGCGGTACTTGTAGTACGCTGGGTATCCTCATCTGCGCTGTGAGGCTGCTGTAAGCTGTTGTGCCAACACAAGAGGGCCAAAGTGATGAAGACCTTGGACATCGGCGACAGAGACATCCCGAAGGTAGTGGGAGGCAAAGACCGTATCAAAACACCAGAAACATCCCTCCATGATTGTCGAGAGTGAGCAATTACTGAGCAGCGCCAAGGTGGAAGCCACTGCCCTTGTCTCATGAGGATTGGAGACAACTGGGGTTGGTAGTCCCGCAAGGTGTAGGCCCTGAGGATAAGAGAACGCAGCCAAAAGGAGATGGTGGTTCCTGATACCTCTGACGTAGCAGCCGATGATAACGGGATGAACAGACGCTTGCGAAAGCGACGGGAGGTCTGGGATGCCTTCAACAAGATCTTTAAGGCTCGGACTTGGCAAAGTGAGAGGTTTTTCCATGTCATCAGGTCCCAATATTGATGAGAGGGGTGGAAGGGATGTCCTGGGAGTTCATTTTCAGCAATGAAGTCCCAGCGCAATCCCAGGAAGACTTTACCAAGTTGATGACGTTCAAAATTGGCTCTGGCAACGTCTAATGCATGAATCTCACTAAAACGAGCTGCCGTAGCCAGTGCGAGGAGGAAGACTGTCTTGAACGTAATGAGTTCGAAAGTCTTCTTTGGAAGTGGTTCATACTCGTCCGAAGACAAGTGACGTAGAATGATGTTGAGATCCCATGCTGGAGGTCTGAAACGGGATGATTGGCCCACAAGGCGGTAAGATCGAATCAACGCCTGAAGCTCAGCAACAGTGGAAACCCGGGAACCAGTTGTCGTGGCAACGACTGAAATAATAGCAGCCAAGTAAGTAGATAAAGTAGAACCTTTCAACTTCCTAGTAGACATAGATGTTGGAGGTATTCAGCTATTATCTGAGAAGACGCAGTAGTAGGAGATGAAATATCCCTACTGAGCAGTAACTTTCAAACGCTTTCCACTTGTGGTCGTATAAGGCTTTAGTAGATGTGCGATGTGCCACTGTAATAGTTCTCGCCACCTTCCGAGAATAACTCTTGGCTACAAGAGATCTCTGGAGATGCGCCAAACGCAAAGATGGAGAGTGTCTGGTGACGGGTGTAGTATGTCCGAGTGCGGTTGTAGGAGGAGGTCTGGTCGCTGAGGAAGAGGATGGTAACCTCGATCTGCGACATCGACTTCTCACTGGCCAAAAGGGCACCACCAAAAGAAGTAGAAGACGTTTGGTGTTCTTTACCTTCTGTAGGATCCGAGGAAGGAGGCCTGTCGGAGGGTATGCCTAAGACCTTCCCACGATATGGCTAGGGCATCGTGATCCCATGCTAGTGGAACTGGTATGGGAGATATGAATCTCGCCAGCTGATTGTTGAAGCGGGTTGCAAAGAGGTCTAGGTCTGGTGTTTGAAAGAGGTGGCAGATCCAGCAGAAGAGTCGCGGTTAGAGTCGCCATTCTGTCGGGGATGGTTGATCGGGTCGGGATAATGCATCCGCTATCACATTCTTGATCCCAGGAATGTGTCTGGCCCGAACTTGTATGTGAAGGGAGTCTACGAGGGTAGAGAACTGGAGCGCCATCCTGAGGAGGGAAACAGACTTCGTCGACACCATCTTGTTGATGTATTAGACGGTGGCTGCATTGTCTGATTGGATCATGACCGACGAAGATCGTAGAAGATCCGCCCAATGAGTGACGGCGAGAAAGACCGCTTTGAATTCGAGATTGTTGAGTATAATATTTTTTCAGCACTTGACCATCGCCCTGCCGTCTGTAGGTCGTGAAGATGAGCGCCCCAACCGACTGTGGAGGCGTCGACGAAGAGGTGGTGTATCGGTTTAAACAGCGGCAAAGAGACTCCGGCGCAGACATTCGACTCCTGAAGCCACCAGCGAAGGTGATCATGGAGGTTCAGTGGGAGCCGAATCTGGATCTCGCAATCGTCCTTCTGAAGGAAGGGCCGGAAGAAGCACTGTAGAGGGCGTAGGTGTAATTGACCTAGCAAAAGGGGAGGGCTTGTGCCGACGTTGGAAGTCCGAGGAGTTTATGCCACTGCCGGAGAAGTAACGGTTGTCTGAGGGCCAATGGAACATGTCTCTGTATCTTTGCCCACCTGTCTGGGGGAACAAACATCTTTCCCACCTGAGTGTCGAAAAGGGCTCCGATGAATTGGAGATGCTGAGTCGGGATCGTCTCCGACTTGGATACATTGATCAACCATCCTAGTTGATGAAGTAGCTTTCTTGTAAATTCCAGATGAGTCACCAGTATCGCTGAACTGGCATGAGCCTGGATACAGTCGTCTATGAAGGCCTCGAAAACAATGCCTCGGCAACGCAGGTACTGTGTCACCGGTTTCGTGAGACGGGTAGTGCATTCCATTGAAGAAGAAGCGGAGGTATCGGCGATGATCTCTGTGAATGGGGACGTGAAGATCGGCCTCCTGAAGGTCGAGACTGATCATGAAGTCGCCTTGATGAATGATTGTGCGTAGTAACGCGATTGAGATCATTCTGAAGTGTGGTGGAGGGTCTAGGTATCGTGCGTTGAAGGTCTTCATGTTGAAAATCAACCACATTTTGTCGCTGTTCTTCTTTGGAACGATGAACATCGGGGAGTAAAATCCTGGAACAAAAGGAACGGGACCAAGACATTTTATTGCATGTTTTGTGATCAATGTACCTATGACCTCTGTGATGGTTGACAGTTGGTGGGCAGCGTAGACCTTTTGCCTGGGATGAAGAGTGACTGGAGGCAGAGTTGTTAACGGGAGTCTGTACCCTTCTGTCAAAATCCTTGTTACAAAGGGGTCGCCCAGTAGAGTCCAGTTGGCTGCATAAAAAGAAAGTCTTCCGCCTACAGGAGTGTGGAACAAGGGGACGGCTGGGGATGGAAGTACCCAGTCGTGCCGCTCCGGAACAAAGTCACTTATGGGAAGAGTCAACCGGCTTGGTTGACTCACCTGAGGCAGATCCAGTAGTGAAGGACACGGTTCCTGAGGGGGTGGCTCTTGTCCCACAGTTGCCACGTCCACGAAAGCCCTTGCCGCGTAAGGAACCACGTCGATTGCTGTAGGTTTCTCTGCTATGATGACGATCGTATGGTTGGGAGAGCTGTAACTGTATCACGATCGTGCATGGAGTGACGAAGAGACGAATCCCTCGTGGGTTGGGGGGAAGGGCACCCCTCTGCTGGATGTTTAGACTTTACCAACGTTTTCGAACGAAGGGGGGAAGGCTCAGACAACAGTACGGTCAGGTGGTCAGTTGATAGTGGGATGACTGTAGGAGACAGCGAACTGTCACGTGCAGGGGGCGTGGTCTGTTTACCAGCGGGAATGTCAGCATTAAAAAAACGAGTCGGGACAGTAAATCTTCCTCCACGGAAAGCGAAGTAACTGTTGCCGAATTAGTAGATTTATTCCCTTTCTTGCAAGACGATGAAGGCATATTCACCAGAGATATTACTTGTCGCTTGGGTTTCTTCGCGGAGGAAGGCCTGTGCTCCTTCGAATCCTTTGATGCTTTTGATCTAAAATCAGCTGATCGTTTGGGGCACTTGCGTAGGTAAGTTTTGAAGTCCTATTCCGATAAGTTTGCACACTGCATACATCATGTTGCATACATACCCCACGACAATCACAACAACTGAGGTGTGGAGGGATCGAGAGGGGGAAACAGACTATGGCAGTCGGAGCAGAGGGGGCGTGATGGCTCCATATCGTTTATTTGATTACTTGTGAAAAAAAAAATAACAACAAAATTTCTCTGTTCAAGTGACTTCTTAACATTCAGGCGATAGAATTGAGAATGAGGGTGCTGGATATGTCAGGTGATCAGATCGCTGGGGTCGTGCCGCACTGGATTGCAGTGGTGCATGACCCATGATCTCAGTGGTGATTTGATGATGCGTGGGATATGTTGGGGTGATTGATGTTTTTGAAGCTGGAAACTTTGTTCTAGGACGTTTCCACATCAGGATCGAAGAATAAGAAGAAATGCATAGTGTGAGATAGGATAAGTTTAAAAATTTAAACTATAACCATTGGGGGTATTTCTAAATAACGACATCTAATGAGCTTCCACCGTACTTTTTGTCTGTTTGTTTAGGCTGTAGAAATTAACTTGGGCCTTTTTGTCGAAATCTTCATAGATCACGGGTAACCAATCAGTGTTCAAACATGAGTAAAACAGATATTGCCTCAAAGTTTAATTAGCTGTCCTTACAGACGGTAGCCAAGTCTCTTGTCACGCTCAGTTACGCGAGCAAATATATTCATGGCAGCTAGTGAGCCCTTGCAGGCAGTATTAGACAGCTGAGAAGAAGCCAGAGATTGGTGCCCCTTTGATGCTTTTCTTGATTTGATGTAAATAGCAGTTTTTGCTAGATATCTGGAGAAAGACAATTACAGTAATCCAAGCCACTTCCCTTGATTCTCACTCTTTAAACTGGGATCAACTAGTAACCATGTAGATAACCCATTTTGGAAAGATGTCTTGGATGTACCAATAAGATTAATTGGTTAATATATAAGACAACCAGCTTCTGCACAATATTCCTGAATCTTGGCATCATTAGATTAAAACCTTAAATCAATATCCAAATCTTTGACTTCAGTAAGAAGTTGGGATGTATTCTCTGCTTTACAAAGGGTTCTAAGGGTCTTTACAACAAGTTTGTATAATTCAAAAGTTTCCCCTTACAATAAAGAAATGGGAACAAACAATTGAGGTAAACACCCCCTGGAAAAATATTTTTATGCAATCTAGAAATTGTACAAAAGATACAAAATGGATAAATTTTCAGTATAGATTTATTCACCATATTATTTTCACAGTCAGCACTGCTCAAAACCTTCCGCAACCTCATACCAGATAAACGAGGAGCCTAAAGACATTTCCAATCTAATGACACCCTTCATGTTTCGAAAAACACGTCTCATGCAAGTCCAGCAAAGTAGGGGGTCACTTTGGCAAGGAGACGTTTTGGTCTGCACGCTATGAAAATACAAGACTTTCCTTACCTGTTTTTGTTTTTCCTGATTTTCTTTCTTCTCATGAAAACGCTTCTGAGCCTCAGAAAAAATATGCTGTTTACCCTCATGCCTGTCTCGTACTCGGAAACTCCTGCAAATACCCACATGAACATATAAATGAATGCAAACTAATAACAAGGACATCATAAAAGACATGACAGAACACACCTGAAATCTAACTTCACAAATACTACTTGTACACTTTTGGTGAGAAAGAGTCAGAAAGATAAACGTAGATGCAGAGTAACACTTCTTCTGTAGGAGTAAACTCACGAGGAGTTGAAGCCTCGCTTCATGTTGAGGAATGAGTCAAATTCTGTAAATATTTTTTAAATTTTTTTAAAAATAAAAATCATTTTAACACTCCGCGTCTTGAAAACACGTCCAAAGCAGTGAAACGCAACAATACTTAAAAACAATGCGATCCAATATAACGTGTAGTTACATCCCTTTACATATGCACTGCTTTACTGCGCATCTCATGTTATAGTTACTGCGCATCTCATGTTATAGTTATGGTGGCAAAAGGAGTTTGTGTGCTTGTTTTGCCTTTTGCAAATTTAGTCAATGATAACATGAAATTTACGATAAAACATCATTAGACATGATGATATACAAATTCAGTGTTTTTTGTGTACTGAATGCCGGACAATGTTTCATACGCAGAGGTTAACATGACATGTGTATTTGTCTAAAAAAATAAGCTGGTAATAGCAATCAGCTGTTCACCCATTTTCTTCCCTATCTTCCCTATCTATCATGATCTGTGGGCGATTTTGTTTAAAACATTCTTAATATCATGGCCAATATCATCATGATCATAACTGAAAAGAAATTTCAATACAGTGATAGGAAGAGAAAAGACTTTGTATCTACTATTGACTAATGTTCCTTTCAAGGTGAGTTCATGGTGAGTTGATGTGATTTGCTTATCGGTTCATTCACGATTTCGACGAAATTTATGTAAATAAAACTGTATGAAATCTTGGACAAAAGTAGTACGATGGATTTCAAACGGAAGTCCAGATACACAGAGAAGACGTTTACAGCCAGATGTGTAAAAAAAGGAAAAACTTGCATACTTCAGTACAGATTTGTTGAAATGTTTCTTCCGGTGTTGTGTGCTCACAATAACAATTTCACTTTGTGAAATAAAATCAAAGCTCATTGTATTATGCACACACTAGTAGTCAAACGGTAGTCAAATACTGTATTCTACTCATCAAGGAATACATTTATGTAGGCAGGCCGTTTCCTAGGTTGATTGTACACAACTGTTTATTTGGTTACATACCAGTTTGAACAACCAAAAACAAAAAATGAAATCCCACCCTCCCTCACTATTTTTTCAAAAGCCATTGGCTGAGAACCAATTCTTTTATGTTGTGAAGCCTTATCAAAATATATTTTATTTTACCTGATTGTAAAAGACATTTATGGAGCAATTAAACACATAAAATGGGTCTGGAGTGTTTGGAGTGTTTAGTTCTAATCCTGCTTATCTCATCCTTCGTTTTCTGTTAACGAGATGACACTTGAACAAATTTGGTAAACCGTGAAGATCCGGGTTAAAATATGTCTTCAGCAACCCATGCTTGTCATAAGAAGCGACAAACAGGGTTTGATGTATCCAAATTGTGTGGATCGATGCTCATGATATCAATCTATTGATGATCTGATCCAGACTTGTTTATTTACCAATCTCCATCATAGAGTTGGAATGTTGCGGGGTGTGGCGTTAAACAAACAAACAAACATTTGGTACACATAGAACAAATGACACACTTTGTTCAGTTTATAAAGCTTTTGACTTGCAAAGACAATACCTTTGAGAAAGCGTGTCAACAGAATATGAGCTATATCTGTACTCACGTCTTTATACACAATACTGGGGCACATAGGGAGAAAAAGTATACCTTGTAACCATCATGTGATGAGGAATTGGTCAGTGAAGCAATATGTACAAACTCCAAATTATTCAGTTTGAGTGAGTATGGCTTTACGCCGCTTTTAGCAATATTCCAGCAATATCACGGCGGGGGACACCAGAAATAGGCTTCACACATTGTACCCATGTCGGGAATTGAACCTGGGTCTTCGGGGTGACAAGTGTACGCTTTAACCAGTAGGTTGGTTGGTTGGTATGTTGTTTAACGCCGCACTCAGCAATATTCCTGCTATATGACAGCGGTCTGTAAATAATCGAGTCTGGACCAGACAATCCAGTGATTGATATCATGAGCATTGATCAACGCAATTGGGATAAATGACATGCATCGACCAAGTCAGCGAGCCTGACCACCCGATCCCATTAGTCGCCTTTTACGACAAGCATAGGCTACCCGACCACCCCCCAATCATTCAAGACAGAAAAAGTCACCTGTGCTTTTACAATTAAGTGTGTATCTGCAAACTATCTAAAATGACCTGAAGGTTATGATATATTGGTATGTTTCACTAACAAACAACAGAAAGGAAAATGCTTTCAATGACCTTGAAAATGAGCTCACGGACATTATTTTTATGACCTTGAAAACAAGGTCATGGTAACATTATCAACTGGGTCTGCAAATGACATTGATACACCTTAAATGTCACCAAATTTGAACAGAATCAAATACCCCAAAGAAACTTTGGCACCAAACCTAAACTAAATCAATACATACCTTTCAGGCGTAACTCGCTCTCAACAACAAAGGAATGAAGGTACAGTAAACTATGGTTGTAACGAACTCAAAGGGACCACTAAGTTTAGTTTGTTATAAATGTAGTTCGTTAAAAGCATATACACCATGTACACAGCATAACTACAGCAATAGTCAGGACAAACAAGAAAGTTTGTTATAGCCGTCAGTTTGTTATAAGCCTGTCCATTATAAACATAATTTACTGTAATTAAAAACTGGTCAACTGGCAGATCAACAAACCTTGGTTTAGCCATGTCAGCGTCAATCACATTCCCCACCACCTCATCAGGTCCACTTGAATTAGTAATATTTCTTTGTGATTCAGCATTTTTTTGCCTCTTCTCTTTCTTCAAAAGCTTCATGTACTCATAACGCATCTTCTTCTTCCGTTTCTCTGCAAACCCCTCACCTGAAACATTTCAAATTTCCGACCTAACCTTAATCAAATCAAACAACAGTACCTTGATTGGTATGCAAAGGTGTCAACAAACTTGAAGGCAGATGACAAGACAAAGGCTGTATACATGTATCTGAGGAGTGTGATGAAACCTATCGGTGCGTGCTGGGTCATGTTGGCCTTTGGCGAAGTGTTTCGTGGGTGGACTGCTGGAGTGGTCAATGATGCCTAGTTTGACACGAGTGGGTAGAACTCGTGACCCCAGAAGTGATAACTCACCAGATGTCTATTGTGTAATAAATATTATTTGAATAATATTGTTATATAGTTGTTATATACTGCTGCTCAAATAAACTGTGTTTGTGTATATATTCAAGTTGGTATTTCCGCTATCCAAGTGTGCAGTGAAACGGTCTTATTGTTGATAGTCATTTTCGTACATAAATGCAAAGTTTCATTAATGCGAACATTTAATAAACGCTCGCGTTAATTTCAAGATTTGCTGTACATGATGACAAAATGATTTTGATACCTTTGACTGGAAAGTGCAGCTGATAATAATCAGATATAATTAGGAATTCAAACTCTCAAACAGCACTGCTCTCAGGAATATTCCATCTGTATCAAGTTGGCCCTTAAACAATCAAGTCTGGACTAGACAAACCAGTGGTTGATATAATGAACAATGCCCAATACCATCCTGATATGATGACATGCAATCAACCAGTCCACTCAATTCATTAAATGTCAAAAATGTCAAAACCAACATGGAGAAAAAGTCAAAATGGTAAACTAAACATCAATTTATCACATTTGTCTTATCATTTTACATGATGAGTGGAACACAAGGAATTCCAAACACTACACAAAATACTAGTTGCTTCTAAAATAGACACACAAAAGCAACAGCCATGGAAAATCAAAGTCAAAATGGCCATAAAGAAATTAGTGAGTGAGTGAGTATGGTTTTACGCCGTTTTTAGCAATATTCCAGCAATATCACGGCGGGGGACACCAGAAATAGGCTTCACACATTGTACCCATGTCGGGAATCGAATCCGTGTCTTCGGCATGACAACCGAACGCTTTAACCACTGGGCTACCCGACCGCCCCATATATAGAAATTAAATGTCCATGGAATAATTATAATTCCCCAATATACTTATACTGTATTTAAAGGAATGTAGAAAACAAACAATGAAGATGTTTTGTTGTTTAACACAGCACACAGCAATATTCCAGCTGTAAGACAGTGGTCTGTAAGTAATCGAGGCTGGACCAGACAATCCAGTGATTGATATGAGCATTGATCCATGCAATTGGGATATGGTGACATGCATCAACCAAGTCAGCAAGCCTGACTACCCGATCCCATTAGTCGCTCTTATATCAAGCATAGTCGCCTCTTACGACAAGCATGGGCTGATGAAAATCCATTCTCTATCCGGATCTTCACTGGTTATTGTATAGTATTTGAAGGAATATTCCAGCTATATGATATCTCTCTGGAAAAGAGTATGCAGTGACTGATTGCAGTGAATTGCTTGTTGTTTTACAGGGATGTATTTACTGTGTGTCGAGGATAGTTTTATGTCTGCCAACCTATATTCCAACGATAATAGTGTCTCATAAACGAATATCTTAGATAGAAATACGAAATCGGGTTCCGAAGTTTCTTATTTTCCGGGTTACGAATTTGTTTATGTAACGTTATTACCAACAGTAATTTATTTTGGTTGGGATACATTTTAGGAGGCTCGGATGTGTACCCTCACAATTTTGAGTTCACACCTTCTTGTTTACTTCCGTTGAATTGTTTCTGTGGATTTATCCTTTTTTTGGAAGTGTGATATTGTGTATAACTCTTTCCCTTCCCCTCTGGGTGGTGACTGTGAGATTTTGCTTCCTTTTTTTCCATATTTGAAGATATCAGACTTCGTAATGGTCCAAATTCATCGGTTCACAAAAATCGAATCCACATGTGTTTACTTCCATTAGTGACCTTCACCTTTGCTTTAGTGCGGAATTGCAATTTTAGTATGAAATGTAAACAAAGTATATTTTATATATCGGAGAAATGAAATAATAATATCAACCTCTAATAACGTTGATGGTATGATTTTTGTATTTTTCATAACTCTTATTTTAAGTTTATTTTAATAGTATTAACTCCGTAAAGAAATGACGTCATTTCACAAGACGCCATTTACAGGAGAGGTAAACAAGGGCTCACTAGACTTCATATATTTATAAATACATGTGCCATCTTTCGTCTGTCACTGTAAGCGGTACTTTTATATTAGTTTGAAGTCATAACTACGTAATCGTGTTGAAAGAGTGTAACGTTTTGTCAAATAGTTATCTTTTGAAAAAAGACATCTACTAGGGTAGCTTTGTCGAATAATCACCAAAAACGTCACCGAATGAGGATGAGTGAATATGGCATAGTTTAGTTCGAGCTTAATTATGTATTCCGGGAAAAGAGGTGTGACATTTGAAAAAAAATATAGCTGATATCTTTCAACAAGCAGGTAATGTTGAAACTTCAGCAAATAATAAGCAGCAAAGGGTCATTTGATATTGTACAAACAGCTTTGTCAATGAATGATAAATGAAAAGTAGTTAATGAAAAGTAGTAAATAAAGTAATCCCTTAACTTCCGATAGGTTTCATATTGTTTTACAGCACCTTTTTGTTCAATTAGATCCTGGTGATCACCATTAAAATTAAATCACTGTTATGTGTTTCTTTTGTAAAATATTGTATTATTAGCTATGGTTTCCAAAGATACAGCTGTGATGATGATGGTGAAAAGTAATCATGGTGACTTTGATTCACTCTATGTGTTGAGATTGTCATGCCATAACCCACAGCCTCAAAACATAAAAAATGAAACGTGTATTTTTTCTGTCAATATACACTACCATGTGCCAATTAAATAATCACTTGACAGAAATTTTTATCTTCCTTTGAATCCAATTGAGAGCTTGGTCATTCTCTCATACCACATTTGTCATCTTTACTCACAGAAGTCAGATTGTTCTTCCCAGATAGTTGATAGTTAATTGATTCTAACTTTCTGAAAGGGAATAATGTTTAGACAGGCAAGTTATTAATGACGTGAACAGGATAAAATTGGCTCTGGGAGTAAACACAGTGCAGTGAAGAACCAAATATGGTATTGAAACCATGGCTGTACATGTAAATTAATTACTTTAATGATATATTAAATATAATGACGCTGTTATCATGGTTGTGAATTAAGGGTTAGATTTTCTGGCTGGAACATATTAAAAACATTGTTTAAGGGGAGTTCTGTGAGTATTCGGTTAGGTATGGGAAATAGATGGTAAGGGTCACACCAGCCTGATCAGCAGCTGTGCCATGTGAAGCGTGACACATTTCCAGGATCAAGACCAGAGGATATGTTATGGTCCTGTTTCTTAAAGCAACTGTGCTGTAAGGAAAGGACCAGTGAGTCCATTTATCATTTTCAAGGTAAGAATAAAATTATTTCTTTTCCTGACAGTGACACAGCATGTTGCATTTTCCTTCTTCTCCTCAATCATTTAACACAGAACCAAAACATGCCTCTTCTGTTGGCCTTTGTAACCAATCAGTCATCTCTTCTAGCTCCCTCACTTTCCTTTCCATTGCACAGCGATATACACGTGTGCTTGCTTTTGAAATCCTTTTTTGTTGTGCTTATTATGTGTTCAGGCGAACAAGACATCTGAGATAACTTTCTAGGAGGTTCTTACATTATGGTATGTGGGAATGTTTCATCTCACATTATGTAAACATGGTAGTGATAGAATTTTTTCCTTGTGCAAACATTTTCTGTCCACATATCCAGTTGAGAATTCATTTTAGACGTGAAAAAAACAACAACCTCAAAATCTGGGCCTCAAAGAAAACCTGATGGACCATTGCTGATAATATACCTGAAATTGATAAAATTGTATGAAATGGTGATTTACAATTTCAGTTGTATTTCCTGTTATCCTAGGCTTATGTATACAGTCAAGTCCCGTTAATCCGACATCCATGGTTGCATATGATTATGTCGGATTAACAAGTAAACGATATTTAGTAGTATCAACGTTCATGATCGAAAATCGGACAACTACACGGTAGAAAAGGATTCAAACACGTAATAAAAAATATAAAATAAATATTCATATTGTTATGTTACATTGTTGGCAGAATATGTTTTCTTATCATGCAACCTATAAAGTTTAACACAAAACAACTGTTACGGACTGTACAACTGATTCAAAATACTTTAAAAAGCATAGTCTGGAATGGAAGTCGCAACTTTGAAACTGGTACCCAAAGCTTAAGAAAGCTGCTTTCTAAGTGGCCAACATCGACTTCCTATTGGTCATTTCATTGGCAGGTCATAGTTCGCGAAAGGTTGTTCGGATGTGACCTGTAATGGGATGTCCTCGTCGATAGCGAGAACTTGTATCTGATTTTAATAAGATTGAGGTAATCTAAGCATGTGATTTATCCTGTTTTCCTTATTTAAAGCATTAATTGTTTATTGTTAAGCAAGTTTATCTCTGCAGCCGTTGTAATATGCAACTACCAGCCGATTAGTCTGGCATCAAAACGCGGGCTGTGTACTCTCGGGCAGATGACCACGGAGTACGCTGATCACTGTGTCGGATTAACGAGACTGATTAATGAGTGATTTCGGTAATTTGTTGCAAATTAGGTGTGTCGGAGTCAGAGTGCGAGACTGTCGGATTAACGGGTCTAAATAGAACTGATTTAATCGGTTCCCATCATTAGTATCTGATAAAGCCGATTGTCGGATTAACGAGTGTCAGATTAACGAGACTTGACTGTATATGCAGAGATTAAGATTTTCACACGTAATTGTCTTAAGCCGGGATCATGATGCTCCAGCCATGTTTTGGGAAAACCTCCATGTATAGACAATCCTGCCACTAGCTGAAGTTGAGGGAGACCAGGGAGAATCAACTGCTTTTGGTACCGCCTTTCGGGCTCTTTCTGTTATTTGATGCAACTTGAAATTTTGGTCCTCTGGACATATGACGCATTGCATGTTAGAGTAAGGATATGACAGGTAATACAGGATTAGTGTAGGGAATGCTTGCTGAGCATAGCGTAAACCTCTGTGGGATAAGCTTTGCAATGTGTTGTGTCAGATAAAAATTATTTTACATGAATTTGGATGAAAATTGGTGTAGTTTCCCAGACACAAGTCTCAGGCCAGCCTGTCAGTTCCCTGTTAGGTATCAAGTTACATGCTGACGAGAACGAGAACGCAGTGAGGCAGCAGGGACAAATACTGCAGACTCTGATTGGTAACCAACGACATTGGGTGGCCCGAGTGTAGAAGAGGCACATTTTGAGTTCTTTGTTATATGTTTTGAAGAGATGGAGGAAATTGCAGTATCATGAACATGATGAATATGTTGTGTCAGGATAAGTATGCTTATATCATGAATAAGTTTATGTAATATGCCATACATACCGTGCATAATTAATGTTAAGATTAATGTTAACATGGTTAAAAACATATTAATGTTTATTCATCATTATGGTCATGGTATGTTGATTTATATATGTTAAGTTTTCACATAATGTTAGATGTAGCAGCTCTAGTAAATGAATAACCATGATAAATTATAATGTGATCATAGTAATTGCAAAACTTGTAATTAGTTTCTTTTGTCCTTGTTGACAATGATGAACTTTTTATTGCCCAAGTGTAGTTATTATGTTCCTTTCAATTGCAGATTGCTGGCCATCTTCTGATATGGATATGGATTTGTGATACACATTAGAATACTTCCAAATTTTGGAATTAACCTTCTCGAGTTCTTGAGACTTCTGTTGTGCTGAACAACTACTTAGATAAAATGACAAGACAAACATGTGTTTTGTTTGATGAGACTACTTTGTGCTTGGATAGTCTGGTGCATCTGACATTTGGATTACAGACAGTCCTGATAATCTAGGTCATGTCTAGGTCAGGGTTGGACTGAGACTGAACTATCACCAAATGTTCACACTGAAGCTTGCCAACATCAAGTGGAGAAGGATCAATGTTTGGTTTTGATTTTTAAAAAAATTAAAAAGGGATTCCGAAAAAAAATATGTTTAAAAAGAATGTGTAATAAGGTTATTTCTTCAGGATCAAAGACAGGATGGCACAAACTGGAGATGATTGCTACTTCTTCTACTACTCTGCATGTACAAAGGTAATAATAAACATGATAAGTCAACATGCTAGTTGCTTTTTCATCACTGATCATACATGTGGTTTATTTACCATTATGCATAGGGTTGAGTACTGCAAGGATAAGAACATGGTAATATCATGATAATATTGGTAAATGATGTGATCAGTAGTGACTCGTGTACTGCTGTAGGAACTCAGGGTTCATAATAGTGACTGCAACCTGGCAACATGAATATAGATATTGCATACAATAGTGTCTAAACATCTGACTTCAGTTGACTTGTTTCCAGTCTCAGAGCTTATGGAGAGTTGTTAGCAGTTATGATGATTATGATGTATTTTTCAGGGAGTTAGTTGCCCATTCCGTCATGTGGAGGCTGCTCTAGGATGTGAGGTGATGTGCACCCACTGGCAGGCAGGGAACTGTATAAGGCCGGGATGCAAGTTCAGACATATGGAAATCAAGGTGTGATGCAATGCTTTCTTTGTTTTGTTTCATCTTCCTCTTAACAGGTTAACATGGTTAATATCAGAGGCACATAAGAAATAATAAGTAAAGTAATGATCATCAATGCCCATTAAGTGATTGACATGATTAACCTGGTAACAGTAGAAATGAGTCCCAACAACTGTTTGATTAGATTAACATCAGTAAGGTAAGGTTGATTTAGGTCAGGTTAAGGTAGGGATTCTCCTGTAAACCTCACAAAAGCCATTTTCTCTGTGTATACTAGTAATTACACTGGGGGGAGGGTGTGTGTGTTCAATGGGGAGTTGCATTCATATTGAGTCACATTTTTGGCTGGGGGCCAGCAGTCGCATTCATCCTGTTCATTTGGAGATACATTCATTTCAAGATTTAGAGTATTTAAGAAATATGTGGGATGACGTCGGAACTCTTGATAGCTTACCACTTTCCACTAACTAAATGGTATATTGTTCGTTGGATTTCGTTTCAGGTTGACAGAAGCAACATACCATGCTACTGGGAGTCTCAGCCCACAGGATGTACCAAGGCACATTGTGCTTTCAAACATTTCAAGACTAAGGATCTGGACACAGTAATTTCTACATGTTCAACAGGTAATACTGTAAGATGCTAAACGTCTTTCTTAGAGACCCATTTTTATTTTAACATATACTGGTCCAGTGCTCCATAACCTCAGTACAAATGGTAGCCCAGATATCACAAATTTAGTGACATGGGTCAATAACACCAGCAGTCAGTCATGCATTCCCTCATTTTGTCAAGCGTGTTAATATCATGATTATGTTCCCTGAATACTTCTTTTGAGAGGCATTTAAAAGTTGGAGTACCACGTAAGGATAAGATTTATGAATGAACAACTTCATTACAATTAGGAGCGACGTTTCAGTGTAGGTTCTAACAAGGTCACTTGTTTGATAACGATGTTAGAACCTACACCGAAATGTCGCTCCAATTTGTAATATAGAAGTGGTTCATCCATAAATCTTATCCTTACTTCCCTGAATACCTTGATTAAATTAGACAACAAATATTTTGAAAAGACTGTTGAGTGGTATACACAGAGTATATTAGCAATCATGATTATGATATTTGTTGCTCATATTTTAAGCCAGAAGAAACTATACATTTTTTTAAACTTATCCTATCTCACATTATGCATGTTCGATCTTAGTGTTGAAACAATCCTTGAACAAAGTTTCCAGGTTAATGAAACACCTCACTTCAACACATCCCATTTACCACTACACCGACATAGCTTATCCCGCTGCAATCCTGTGCAACCCTACCCCACGCGATCTGATCACCCGACATTTGCTGCACCCGCATTCTCATGGCGCAAATGTGAGAATGTTCTAGAACACAGAATATATTTTTTTTGTAAGATAAGTCGTATCTGTCTCTGTATTTACAACAGCTACACACATTTCACTTGTGTTATGGAGCCGATATGCTTATCTTACTGAGAATGCAAGCGTGTTCCTTCTGACCCCCACACAATTTGTTGAGACTGCTGTGGATTGTGTACTCTCACTGACCGTCGTCTGCTCTGCCGCCATCTTAATGAGACATGTTTTAAAGTTTATCTGCGAAAGTGCCAAGGCTTCATTGAACATTGGCACACCCACTTCCAAGGAACCTAAGCGGACAGTTATCACCGATATCAGGACGCCAACTTTTGCCGTTCTATGTTGCTACATACAATGTTTCTACTTCCCTCCGTGCATTGGAGTCTCCCTGTCGACTTTTACAGGAAGACCAGTATATCAACACATTCTCCCGAATACCTTGGCTCATCGTTCAAATTCATCTAACTTTACTGACTGTAACTTCCCGACTTTAGTCCAAGCCATGTCCACTGCATTCGGTAAACATTCCAAACTATGATCAAACCTGGACCATGCCTTCTACCTGTTACACGATTACAAGGACAAACTCAGGCCCCGCATCTCTTTTCTCTTGACAGTAGCACACATGGTATGTCCTCTCTTACCTGCTTTCCGGACAATATTCACGTAGTCAACCCAAAGTCCCATTCATCCATCGTGAATGATTGGCATCTGGCCCATTTGCACTCACCATCCAATGTATGCTTCCTCTGTTATTTACCGTCTTCTCAACCACAGAATTGGTTGCCATGTCTGTAGCGCACTGCTGTTTGTCTGAGGAGGCAGACATCCAGCGCGCCATCGCCATAGTTAACGACAAGTTTTCCGGGGTTATGGATCTTGTTACTCCCTTCATTGGAGCTGTCACAACTCATGGCATCGGGATCACCCAGTAAATTTATGACACAGCTATACCAACTGCCATGTTCCTCCCCATACCTGTTTACTAACAGAATACATGAAGTGGCGCAGGAGGTAGCTAATGACACCCATCTGTGGATCACCTTAAGCAGTAACGATCTAGGGAGTGGTTCCAATATCTTCAGGCCCAGCAGGACATTAGAGGAGCCTACATCTATCAAGGTAGTTCCTCTTGGGGGAGGGAAAGGGTATTAAGGAGAAGGTTCCAAGGAATCTAAATCCACAACAGCCCCATCCATGTCTTCTACACCAGGACCTGCTTCATGAGGGTCAACCAAACCTGTTAACTTCTCACCCTAGTGACTCCAGACCCCATGGGCAGAAGAGTTCATTATTTTGCAGCCAACTGGGCTATCCTGGGTGACCCCTTTGTGATAAAGCTCCTGATAAGGATACAGCCTTCCGCTTGTGGCTCCTGCTCCCGTCACTGCCTACCATTTGCAACAAGACTATCCTGCTAATCAACTGCCAGCCTTCAGAGAAACAATAGGTACCATTGATAATGAAACATTCATGCAAATGATTCTTCATCCCTTTATCGATGACTGCAAGTTCTGAAGTGTCTCATACTACTGTCTCCTTTGGCTGAGGTCAGTGATATTGCAGCCGTACAACTTTACAAGAAAACCACCATGGCCTCCATCCATCATGAGACTAGGGCAGTTGCCTTTACCATGGCCCTACACATTTCTATTCAGGGAATGTAAGGGTAAGGGTAAGGGAAGGGTAAGGGTAAGGGTAATAAGGGCAAAGGTCCCGCGTCTTCATCTTCGGTCTCCAGTAATAAGGAGCCTAAGAAGTCAGGGTATCCGGCAAGTAGGCTTCCCGTAGATCAGTCACCCACACCTGCACCTTCTGTCAATCTGGCTGATATTTCTTCCATCTTGAGGTCGCAGATGACATCCATTTTCAAGGGGATCAAGTCCCAGCTCCGCGAGGAGTTACGGACAGGGCTTCACGAATATCGGGTGTCGGACACGGCCTCGGAGCCTTGTGGAATGCCCTGTGTCGGCCGTGGTAGGCCGCTTGGGCTTAGGCTCGGGATTGAGATCGCTCTCCAGCGGAGGGGTGGCGGGCGCCGGCCCGTTCACTTCCTCCGCGCCTGTTTCCCAGGCGGAGCCGGAGGCCGAGGCTTCGACCTGTGGTTCCGTGCTCAGTGGTCAGGTGGTTCTTTCGAACCCCCAGCACCTCGGGACCGGGATTCAGCTTCGGGCCAGGGACAGCCGGGGGAACGGAGGCCGCAGGCCTTCGAGCGTCTGCTCCTGATACCGTCTACTTCTTCCCAGGTCGAGGAGTCGGAGTTAACCTTCGGCTCGGAGACTATGGATGAGGAGTCGATGGAGGAGAGAGAGGAAGGCTCGGAGACCCCTGCAGGATTTTCCTTCGCTTCCTCTCTGCGACACGTACGGGACAAAATTTTCCAGGTACTGCCGCAGGTGGCTGCCCCGCTCCCGAGTCGGACCTGTCTGATATCCGCCTTCCGGAGTACGCGTTTGCGCCTTGCAAGCCGCCCAAGGTGCGACTCCGTATTCTGTCATCGTTGGCGCACGAGGTCATCGATCCTCTGTTGTCGGGTAACCGAAAAAAGTTTGACCTCCCCGAACTTGGTAAACGGTACGCTATGGCAGAGGACAGGGATTTCGAGGTGCCTTCAGTCGACGAATGCGTCTGGACCTTGGTGACCCTGTGGGGTCTTCGACCCCCACTTTGGCTGAGGCCAAGCAGGGCCGGCGATTGCGGTACAGAGGGAGCTGGTGGGAGCTCAGCAACCCAAGCCTTCCAGCCTTTTCGAGGAGCAGGGAACCCACAGGGTTCCCAGTAACCCTCCAGGCGCCCCGGGTGAACCCACAAAGACCAGTCGCAGAACTGTCTACTGTCGGGATTCACTCCCTCAAGCCAGAAGTCCCCCTACTCGGCCGCCTTACTCTCTTCCTGTCGGAATGGGAGAAGGTAACATCCAACCCCTGGGTCATGTCCACACTCAGTGAGGGCCACTTGCCTCAATGGAGACTTCCTCCGCCACCCTTCTCCGGGATAAGACACACCCCAGTGCCCGCTACCCGAGAGAAGGCAGAAATGCTAAGGGCCAAGGTCGTAGCACTTCTACAGAAGGCAGCTTTAGAACCAGTACCCTTGGGACAGGAAAACGAGGGTTATTACTCGACGTACTTCCTCGTCACCAAAAAAGGCAGAGGGTTCAGGCCCATTCTCAACTTGAGACGGCTGAACAAAGTAATAGAGGTACCGTCCTTCAAGATGGAGACACTGCGTGCAGTGATCGAAAGGGCGGTTATGTCACCTGTACCTCGACAAATGGTTACTACGAGCACTATCTCACCACATGAGCCAGATTGCTACACAAGATTGCCCAACATGGGTACAATGTGTGAAGCCCATTTCTGGTGTCCCCCGCCGTGAAATTGCTGGAATATTGCTAAAAGCGGCGTAAAACCATACTCACTCACTCACTTGGCTCCAGTTGCTAGGCAACATGGCGGCGACAGTGGATGTGGTTTGGCGAGCTCGCTTAAGAATGCGACCCATTCAACAAGCGTTGCGCCAGCTATGGGCGAACTCGGAGGACCTCGAGACAATACTCGAGACCCCGACATGGCTCATTACACACCTTCAGTGGTGGACTGAGGACGAGAATCTGTCCCAGGGGCTCCCCCTTGACACTCCCGTTCCGTCTCTCACAGTTCAAACAGACGCGTCACTCTCCGGATGGGGAGGCATTCTGAACGATCACACTGCATCGGGACTATGGTCCCAGCAAGAGATCACACTACACCTCAATGTGCTCGAACTGAGAGCGGTCAGGTTGGTGTTCCAACGCTTCCAGGATATGCTTCGGAGCCATGTGGTTCGTCTAGAGATGGACAACCAAACGGCGATGACAGGGGGGAAGGGTGTCTACGTCACTCCTCCAAGAGACGTGGCAGTTCCTCCTGTGGTGCGATACCCACGACATCAGGGTGATACCTGTTTATCTCTTGGGGGTAGACAACGTCCGCGCGGACGCTCTGTCTCGCCGGATCCTCGCTCCTCATGAGTGGAGGCTCGACCCGGGGATATTCGGGGTTATCGCCTGGTTGTACGGGTCGTTCCAGGTGGATCTGTTTGCGTTTGGCGAATCACCAGATACCAACATTCTGCTCCCGAGTCCTCAACCCGAGGTCGGTGGCACCGGACGCCTTCCAGCTAGATTGGACAGACGGAGCTCTGTGGACCTTCCCACCAGTTACTCTGATTTCCAGGGTCCTATCTCAGCTAGCCACTGAGCCTGTGCGACTACTTGTGCTACTTGCACCTCTTTGATCGGCGCAGAGTTGGTTTCCCGTAATTCTCAGGTTTCTGGCTCAGCCTCCTGTTCTATTACCTTTACGACCGAACCTCTTATCCCAGAACAGGGCCCTCCACCCGAAACCCAGGATTCAGTGGGTGGCTTGGCCACTGTCAGGAATCGCCTCCAGAACAGCGGTATTCCTGCACGAGTTGCAGACACAATACTGGCTTCGAGGAGGGATTTGACAAACGTTCAGTATGAGGATAGATGGGCCGGCTATGCGCGATTGTGTGTCGATAGGGGGGTTGCAGATCCCTTTTCTGCAGATCTAGTAGCTGTCCCGGAGTTCCTCCAGTTGCGACTGGATGACGGCTTGGCCGCATCGACAGCCAGGGGGTACTCCACGGCTATTGCAGCCTTTCACGTACCTATTGACGGGGCACTTCTGGGTGCTGAAGGCTGATTCGGTTAGAGCAGTGGCAAAGTCCAAAGCGTACGCCGCGGCTCTGCCCATTGAGGAGATCTGCTCTGCTCATTTGGAGCCGGCCGATCACGTTCATCAAACATTACCAATTCGACAAACACTCTAAGGAACGTGCTCGGTTCGGTCAAGCAGTACTCCGCACTGGACAGAGCTCTACGTCTCTAGCCGATTGAGTCTTCGTGATCGTAAAGTTCTCTGTCATAATGATAAGTTTGGCTCAACGAAGCCTTTTTTTTATACGAAACTGGCGATCTATGATGTCATCTCTAAACAATCTGCACTCGTTTCCAAAAGCACTCTTCGATACTATTGGGACCCTCTAGTCTGACTAAGGGATTCTCTATAGATTTTGAAGTCCCCGTAAAATTCACCCGTATACGGTGAAGAAAAAGGTGGGGGGGGGTGTGTTCTCAATATTCACCCACAGAGGGTGTATAATTATGGTTACGACTAGAGGGTCCCTGTAGTATCGAACGAGTGCTTTTGGAAACGAGTGCAGATTGTTTAGAGATGACATCATAGACCGCATTACTACGTCTAAGTACCCACCCGTCGCAGACTTGCCTCCGCACTTTGGCTTCAGAAACCTCAAAAGACCTTTTTAAGCTTGGGCGCCAGGCAGTGATGTGAGGAAGGTGACTTGTCATCAAGATCACATGAGAGCGGCGATGGTCCATGCAGAAAGTAAAAGTTGAAAATGGAAACATCTTTTTTTCACCCAAGACCATCGCTGAGTGCTGTCTTTGTTGTTGTAAGGTAAGCAGTGAATGCATTAAGGAGTAATACAGGATAAGAATACAAATGTAAAAAATATTTAGATTTTACTAATTTCTGCATTACAGACATAGCTGCACCTAGGGAAAGCAAGACAGTGTCGTTACATACTGGCCTCCCTGATACTGAAGTGGGGACACTACGGACCACTGCATCTCAGCAGAACAGAGCTAGTCCTAAGATTGAACCAGTTGTTGTCAACCCATTTGAAGATGGTGAGATTAGCAATAGTATTGGTATCTTTTGCCTTTTGGAATCCTTTTCGCCAGGTAGTTTTGACCATGTAGCTTTTGACGGTGGATTGCTTATTTGTTCTACTTAACAATGTTTTAATTGGTTTGAAAACAAAATGATGTTTGTGTTTGATCAAATGCTGTTCATCTTCAGATTCTGATGTGGAGAGCACTTCTGGGTCTCCTCAGAAGAAGGCTCTTCTGCTCAAGAAAAATGTTGTTAGAGTATCAGCCCCAGTAACGAGCAAGGCCTCTGTGAAGGTGACATGCAAACCAGTTGCTGCTTCGGTACTAATGACAAAACCAACAGGGTTGAAGAGGAAGATTAAATTGATTGGTGAGGACGTAATACTGGAGTGGTGTTACAAACAGAGTAATTTCACATTTTGTGAAATCAGCTGGAATGAATTTCAAATGGTTCTTTGACATCTTTAAGAACATTTTCATGTTGCAATGCCCATTCACTTGACCATGGTTTTTGTTTTGAAATGTAAACATGAATGTCCACTCAGACAATGTTCTTTAATATCACAAATTTGATTTCTTGTGAAACTATATTTTGACAGATGCTGTTTTTTTATATCCACAGAGAAAGATGTTACTCCTGTTGATAGTGATGGACAAAACGATACAAGGCATTCAGTCTCCGACAGTGGTAACTAGTTTTGTTGTCATCATTAATTGCAGTTGGCTCAAGCAACCCAATGATCTCATGCACCACAGTTTGTTGTATAGAGTTATATGTCTCAAGCTCCTTCCCAGCATGTGATACCTTCGTACCACTCTCGGTAATATCGCTACCACCAGTGTGGGCAGCCATTACAAGAATCTAACCCCAAATATAGTAACGTTTATACTTTTGTTTATGTCTTTGGGAATGCTATCATTGTTCATTTTGAAAAGGTTTATGACTAACCATATTACCCAGATAATTTTAACTTTTTGTTTGTTTGATCAGACTGGTTTCGAGATTGCCCCCTTACCATACTTACATTCTTACTTTACATAATGATTGAAATGAAATAGAAATTTAAATTGACAAAGAAAGAAAATAATTAAGCAAGGGTAAGAGTATTCGGCGTCACGGCAGTCATCACTTGTTTGTAAACATAACAGTCAGTCGGTTGTGAGTTCAACTCCATGCATGGTTGGAGCCACCTATCACAGTGGAAAGTTATGACTGGTGGCAGCGATAGTAAAAGGATTGGTCAGATGATCTGTAATGCGATGTCCTCAGATCTTTGACTAGCCATTGTGAGAACTTAATACTATTTATTGAGATTGATTTGAATCTGTGACACAACGTCTGATATTATGTTTATTTCGAAACAGTCCACAATCCACTAGTGTCAGGGTTTTATGTGATTGTCAGATTAGCAACAGTTTCCAAAATTAACTTTGAGTAGTTATGAAATTGGTGAATATGTTTAAGGAGTACCTCCTGTATGCATAATTTCAAATAGGCTTCTCATAGATATCAGGCACATGTTTTAATAACTTTCTTTATGCTGCTAAAAGCAATGTTTAACAAACTGAACTGACTCCTACTCAGTTGCTATGTTATAACAGCCGGGATCAGCCTACAGCTTTAATATTGGGTTTGGTTGCAGATCTGTTGAAAGAGTCGGCTGTTTCCAGGAGAAATGTCATCATTGATGGGGATTCAGATTCAGGTGACCACTGGTAACACTTCATCTGATAGAAGTGTGCTTACAATGATTGAGTTTCAGCAACATTATTTGGCTGTTAATTCATGCGTATGACAATCATTAGTATCTCTATGTAGTGTAGATATAGTCAAGTGAGCTGATGTTGTGACAATGTAAATTGTGTGGTTGACTGTCAGTTGTCTGTCTGTCTTTAACTTAGGTATTTTCCTCTGAAACTGAAAGGTCTGTGAAGCTGAACCTTTGCATGAATGACCCCAGGTAATGCATCTTTATTAAGTAAAAAGTGCTCACAAAATTCTGATCTCATTGTAAATATGGCCTCTTTGGCAACAATATTGACATTATCTTTCCACATTACTCAGCCATTTCCGTGTGCATTTTTATGAAATTTGATATGCTCTAAGTATGTTGAAAACATGAGCAATAACATATACTAGTATTTTTATCGCCAACGAAGTTGACAGGATATGAAATGAGTTCCGTTTGTGCGTGCGTGCGTGCGTGCGTGCGTGCGTGCGTGCGTGCGTGCGTGCATCGTTTCCGGTGCATAACTCAAAAACCATTAAATATTTTCTTACAAAACTTTGCATGTCTACTAGGCACATACTGAACTGGTGCCTTTTGCTATTTAGGAATTTTTAATTTTTTTATTTTTTACGTTTCCATTGCAACAAGTTGGACTTATGTTCTATAGGGTAGAGTTTGTTTCGGGAGCATAACTCAAAACCCATTCAATACTTTCCAACAAAAACTTTGCATGTTTACCAGACACATACTGGACTGGTGCCTCTTGCTATTTAGGAATTTTAGAAATTTTTATTTTTCACGTTTCCATGGCAATAAGTTGGACTTAGATTCTACAGGGGTGGTGTTCGTTTCCAGAGTGTAACTCAAAAACCGTTAAATACTTTCTTACAAAACTTTGCATGTCTACCAGGCACATACTGAACTGGTGCCTTTTGATATATAGTACTTTTAGAAATTTTTATTGTTTATGTTTCCATGACAATAAGTTGTTTTTAAGTTTTAATATAGGATTGGTTTACTTAAGTAGTATAACAAATAAACGGTTAAATATTTCCTTGCCAAACATTGCATGTCTATATATAAAGTGCATACTGAACTAGTGCCATTTGATATTAAGGAGTTTTAGAAATGTTTATTTTAGAATTTCCTTGCAGCTATTTTGACATGGACTAAGAGAAATGTTGGGTCAGTTACCTGGTTTGGGACCATAACGTGTTAAAATGGGTGGGGGATATAGATGACTTCGCCAACTATACGCTTGTTGTCAATGTTATGAAGTTTGGCATTCATTTCACCTTCACAACTTAATACCAAAGTGAACATGCAGTCATAATAAAATCAAAATCCAAGTAGGTGCAAACTTGGAAAAGCATAGTTTAGACTACAACCACGTTCCATGAAACTATCTGCATATATTGGGAAGCAGTGGCAAAATGTTGTTCTTGCGTATTGTTGCCATGGACAGGAAACTTGAAATGGAACAGAAATAGGTTACGGTATTCGACGTAATAAGCACCCGGCTCTAATAAGCGCCCACGGCGATACTTGCTCATATATTGGCAGGTGAACAATCACAATTAGCACCCCTTCCAATTGATCAATGTACACAAGACTTATTTATTTGGGTGTAATAGGCAAATGGGTGTTATATGCACCCTTAATTATGGGCAATTAAATTCTGGAAACATATATCTGTCGAATATAAACATTTCAGGCTGTCAGCATAAACCACAAGATTTATCCTTTAACGTCTTAAAAAAGCCCCCTATTTCTAATTTTGAGAGCGCCCTGCTTATTGCGTCGAATACGGTATGTAATATTTGGAGCATCTTCCTGAGGCAAGGGAGTTAACTGACTGTAAAAGTCAAGTTTCCTCCCTTGCCAAACTGGCTGAGATTTTGATCTTGATGGTTTTGATCTTGGTGCTCAAGTAATTTCATGCACTTTGCAAGTAGAGGCCCATTATGTTACAATACAGATCTTCATTACATATCAGACTTGGTGCTGCCATCCAGCACTTTTTGATAAAGGAGAAATTGTTTGAAAGAAAAGTTTAAGCAGGACAATTGTGTCAACTGATGGCAGGCCAATGTTTTGCCAATTTGACAAGTGTGTCATTTGGCCCTTAGCCTGTCAAAGCCAATGCATCCATTTGTATGAGTAAGGGACCTACCTTCTTAAAACAGGACAGATTTGTCACAGACTATGTAACAAGAATTACATCACCCTGTGACACTGATGTTTGCACCTTTACCATGTTATTAATATCTCCTCTGAGTCATATTCACTAATTTGGCATGCATGTTCCTAATTATGAAGACATCTTATTTTGTGCCGAACACTGTGATTATAGTTTAACTTTTCTTTTTTAATAATATTTAAAAAAAAAATTCCAAATGTTACAGATTAATGTTCTTAAGAACCACTGGACACAGAGAGCTTAAACATTGTGTGAAGGGTAATGACTAAGAAGATACGAGATATCATAAACAATGTTTCAAGACTATGTCTTTTGTTTCTTTTCCTTAGAATCTATGGCACCAATTTTCTTTATCTCACTCTAGATGTCACATGGCACATCATGGAATTAATTTTTCATAATGCAGGGGAGCTACAGTCTTTTGGCTCAGGTTTTGTACCGCAAGACATCCATTTCAGTGATATGTCATCTTTTTCAGGGAAGACTTTTCATGACATGCTGAAGAAGAGCAGGAGTTCCTCGAATGTGACAGTAAAGAGGTCCCCAGAGAAAAAGCCAGGTATGTATTATAAGACAGTCTTCTAATCTTTCTAACTGTGACAATGTTGTGATGTAAACATTCATATGAACAAAGCATGTTGTCAGTTTAGCTGTCACACCTTCAGTAAGGGATAAATGGTGTGATGGGCTTCTTATGCAGTTTTCAGTGTAGAGCTAGGTTACCTGAAGATTTAACTGCAGCGTGAGGTTTTCAAATCTTAAAGTTAGCTACCATGACTAAATAAAACGTGAATTCTTTGGTGTTAACAAATATATTGAGTGAAGAGCGATGGGTTGAGTCCAATGTTTTGAGTGCGATGTCAATCAGAATTTACAGAATCACAGACAACAGCTTTTATGACAATATGGTGCTTAACCGTAATACTTCACTCGAACTTATGACCGACAATGAAAGCATGTGGCATGGCAACTTCGTAAGCTAACATGAGGTGGGCACCCTAAAGAAAACTCAGCAAGTCTTGCAAAGATTTTGTTCCAAACCGCACGTCACTATTATGATGTCATATCCCTCATTGTGACGCAAAAGATATGACGTCACAGTCGGATATAGTAAAGCGCCAAATAGCAATCTCTCTGTTCTTCCCCAAACTTGAGATACATTCTCTTTGAAGATTTCTTTTGTGTTTTCTGCACAAAATGTATTGCCACACACCGTTTGAATATTGTAGTAACTGCAACTAAGCATTTAGTAGGCTATAATTGTACATATAATTATGTATATATATGCCTACCATCAATGACTGTAAAAGAAATACTATTCTAAAATTATTAGCTTCCACAGTGATGCGGCCGTCAAATCGGCTGTTTCAATCAGAGGGGATTTATTGTGATTTGATACCTCTGATTGACTAATCAAATCGACCTCTTCCAAATTCATGGTAGAATTAAAGTTAGTGTTGACGTTAGTCCTCACCCAAAACAGAGTCTATTTGTTAGATGTAGCCATGTGTTTACAGTGAAGCTTGGTGTGAAGAATCGACTGGGTCGGCCTGACAGGGAGCCCCAGCAAGCAGAGCCAGTGAAGATGAGCATCAAGAACCGACTAGGCGGACAGGGGGCGGGGAAGGATGATTCTCCTCCGAGAACAAATGTTCGGAGTCGACTAGGGTTGAATACACCAACTGCAAACCTTGGAGCGAAGTCATTGACTGATTTACGTACAGAGAAACTACAGATACTCCAACAGTTAGCTGAAGGTAAAATAAGCAGAAGCCATGTAGTACAGATATAGTTCAGGATATACATTTATGTATTTTAATTATTTTTATTTCATGTGACAAAAATTGTGCATACAAGTGATGGTCAGAATGCCTCTCAACAATTAGCTTTGAAAGTGACAGCCTGTCTTCTTGGAAAGTTTCATGTGACATGTTTGCTGTTCATAACAGTTTCTGCAGAGCCGGAGGATGAAGAAGATGATACATCTGACATCCAGATCAAGTCACTTGAGGAAATAAAGGCAGAAAAGGCCCGTAAGGCTTTGAACACAAGAGGTAGGACTATAACTACTACATTGAATTTGTGTCTTTTACCCAGTAAGGCAAGTTCCAAAATTTATTAAATGACTCTCTTGGCTTATTATGTAAGATCCATTAAGTGAGATAATAGTCTCTTAAGTTGGTAGAGTTACAATATTTGAAGAATGATGATATGTCAAATAACACTTGCTTATATCTATGTAAACCTTAAACTACTTATAGGTCTTAAGCAAAAAAAACATATCTATCAAAGGAAATATTGATCTTTCCTTCCTGAAAAGTACAATCAACAATTTAGTTGAGGATAACTTAACTTTTTTTATAACAGTGTTTTGAGAATAAATATTCCTTGTGTTTGAAATGAGGTGATATCAGGTGCTTACAATCTATACAACTTGACCTTTCCAGGGCATGCTTCTGGTGAGCGAGGTTTACAAAAGACAGCCAAATATGTTCTTCCGCCAGCTAAACCAGCACCAAAGAGAAAGATAATTACATACTCTGGTGAGTTGCTGCATTCCATGTTTGGTGTTTTAGATGACTTCCTGCTTCTCTGGGGGCATAGTAGGCCCAGTTATTTAAGGTGATGCAATTCAGTGTTCTGAGTTGTGTCCCTTTGCCTACCAGGACCTGCTGATCATTATTTCAGATCCTTAATCTGTCAATACCTTACTCAATGAATACTTATACAGCCTACAGATATTCTTTCCTTGTTTAAAGGACTTTCTTACAGATTATCTTTCAGTTTCCTCAGTTGGCATGTAAAACAGTTTAAAAAGGAAGACTAATGAAAGGAATGAAATATTGTACTGTCCTGTCTTATCTTCTTATGACCTGCATCAATTTGTGTTTTCTTTCCACATTTCCACGATTAAGCTGACATGTTGTGATACATCTAGAACACGGTACAAAGTGGTATAAGCCCAACTTATTTCTTTAGTCAACGACTCTTTAAAGCAGACAAGTAAAAAATAAATAATTACTGTCTATAATTTGTTACTTTGATATTAAATATATGTTACATACATTTAGGACACCAGTCAATTGTTTCTGATCCTGGGATGATGTATTGCAAATTCCTCTTAATTGCATTCAAAACTGCTGAAAACATTCCGACGGGGGAAGGCAGGGCAGGCTTCAGATTTGTTGTATCAGGATAAGTTTACTAATACAATAAATATTTTTATTTATTTAAAGTATTTCTTGTCTTGATACAACCTATTGCAAACTTATCCTTAAGTGTTGCACCACATCCACATCCACATCCACATCCATGTCTGTCTGTCAACATTTTAGAAAGAATTGATACTGCAGTCACAAAACTAACCACAAATAATCAAACTGAGGACATAATGTTACACAATGATTGATAACAGGAAGCATTCTTTTCATTTTGTCTTGTCACCACGATCTGATGACTATCTGCTTAAAAAATGCATAAGGCAAAACATATAATCAAGGCATCATCTTATACAGTAACCTTCAAAAAAAGGATTATCCAAATGTTATGCAATGATAGCAAATTTTAGTCTTTAGTCTGTTAACAAATCAGCTTTAAAATGTGCGTGGAAGTTCGATGAGAATGAAAGTGAGGTTTCAAGGGGAAGTAACTCTGATTGTTTGCCAGGTGGAGAGACCAATTTGGGTTCTGTGTTAAATAAAGAGAATTTGCAATAGGTTGTACCAGGATAAGTATACTAATATAATAAATATTGAAACTTTTTAACTTATTATGCATTACTCCTCAATGCATTTACTGCTGTTTTCTGACGGAAGGACAAACTGTGTGAGATCCAGCTGCTAAAGAAAAGTTGTTCCAACGAGTAACTGGCAGCACCCTCACAGTCAGCACGTGACACGGAAGCTATGACATCACATAAGAACACCTTACTGCTTTGTCATCTCCACGAAAGGTAGTACTGTTGTATCCCTTGTGGAAATAAAGCCTATTGTTTTGCTACATTACATGTTTCTACATTCATCGTTTGCTATTAATATGTCATCCTCTGTTTATGGTTTGTGCCCTTTGTGGTCCTTTGATTTCACCACATGGCCACATACTTTCATGTCTTGCATTTGGATTTCTTTTATTTGGCCTGGGTAATGCATTAATTATCTTTTACCTCATGTTTGTGTGTTTTAAAGCTTTGCTTTTCACTACTTTTTGTGTAATTGTTTGCTCACATAAACTTTTAAAAACCAAAAGTTTTTTAGTTACATTATGCCTCCCGTTTCCAATAGTGTACTTGCCACATCAATATGACTTGGGACCCCCGAGCCTCTCTCCTTTGATTGTGCGGTGCCCTGTACTTTCACAGCGCAGTGCCGACATTGCTGTCCCTTGTTGCTTTGCTCGCCTTTATTGCCTTATTGCCGATCTATCTCATCCCTTGGTTTACATCGACATGGAAATATATCGCTCTACATAGGCTTGGACTTGTGCTGAGGGCGTTGTGAAGATTCCTGCCTTTTTCATTGGTAAACAAGCACATGGAGAGGGTGATAGTTCTCCTCCCTCTGAACTTGCTTCACATGGTTTCTGGCGGACATCGTCTGTATCAGAACTTGCATAACTGTTCTCGCTCATTTAGCCTTTTTGACAGCTTTGTCATAGGTTACCGGGTACCCACTTCTTGGGAAAATCGTTGCCTGGTCAGGACAAGGCATCTCTAATATCATGGTGTTCATTTTTGCCCCACACCGGCCCTGCCATCCGACAATGACATCCACTGTCAACGTAGATGCTGGCACCAGCACTCCTCTACCTTGACCAAGCGCGAGCATTTCTCAAAGAGGCTCTTCCATGGCACTCCCGGTCTTTACACAGCGCTCCTGTTGCTCCCGCAGGTTTTTTTCACCTAACTCGGGTACACCACTTGTTTGTTTACCACACAGTTCACTGGGGATTGCCTGTGTCTAGAGCTTGCACCTCATTTCCAGCTAAAATGTACGTAATGGTGCAATCACTCAACCAGACGCCTGTCGTAGACCATCCAAATGCAGAGGATGGAAACGGTCGACCTCCCCTATCAACCCGGCAGTAACGAGGCACCACATTTCATTGCCCCCTTGCAATAAGGACGGGAGCGCTTATACGGCTTTCAGGGGATGGAAAAGATCGCCTTAGTTTGTACGGTATGATCTTTCAGACTACAGAATTTTTTATATCTTCTGCCTTGGCTACCAGACATAGCATCGATTTTCTAATTCTTCCCACGACCATTCCATTGACCCCTGATGACTACATGCCTAGTATCATGTTCCCTTCCCTCATCGTTACCTCGATTTAAGAACGGGAACGCATATATACAACGTTCATGGGATGGAAATGATCCCATTACTTTGTGCAGTACGACCTTTCTGACCAAAAACTTATATCTATTGAGATACAGTCATTTTTATGACTCTTCCCACAACCGTTCTATCACTCTCCACTGACTATATGCGAGTAATGAGGCACCTCCCTTCATCGTCACCTCAAAATAAGAACAGGAGTGCTTATCTAACACCCAGGGGATAGAACTGGTCACCTTAAGTCATATGGTGCGATTTTCTAGAACCACAGTTTTACAGATATCCAGCCTTTTCTTATGGATACAGCTTTGACTTCCCACTAACAGGTTTCGTTGATGCCTTGGCGATTGGTCGAGGAACAGGTTTATTTGGGATTTGGTATTAGTTCGCAGGCTGACACACTGTTCCACATATTGTCTCGACAGCACATGATCAGAGACCCCTGCTGTTGGCATTTCAACTTCGCAGTCTTGTAGACGACTTCATCTAACATGGCTTCCCACTCTTCAACAGCTACTTCCACTTTGTCAGTGGCTAGTGCTCTTGGGATTGCTCACACCAGCCCATGTTGTAACAGGTTGAGGTCGACAACTCTTGCATCAGATTCAACAGTTCCATCCGTTGGTGGAAAGTGGCATCGAATGTCTTCGGCGACATCTCATTGACAGCGCTACATCCCACGATCCAACTGTTCGTTGGAACACATCCACATCCAAACGGCAGGGATGAGATCATCTCCTTTGGCACAGCAACAACCTCGAGCTAAAAGCACTTATCCTGGCCGTAGAGCACTCGTAGAGCATTCTACGTCACGCCCAGTTGACCATATCGCTTCTTCGAGCACAACATCTCCTGCTTCTTTCACTTGATGGTCAGCCTTCAAATGTTCCAGGCCCCCCGGAACCTGACACTGATTTTGGTCGTGCCCTGGTGGCCAGTAAGAAACTGGTTTGTTGATCTCCGAGCCCTTGCAACCCCCAAATACTTTGGCTCAACCTTCTGACATATCCTGTGTCCTGTTTGAATGTGGTACTCATGGTGCTGTTCATCTTGGGCTGTGGGGCGGTCGGGTAGCCTAGTGGTTAAAGCGTTCGCTCGTCACGCCGAAGACCCGGGTTCGATTCCCGACATGGGTACAATGTGTGAAGCCCATTTCTGGTGTCCCCTGCCGTGATATTGCTGAAATATTGCTAAAAGCGGCGTAAAACCATACTCAATCACTCACTCATCTTGGACTGTGCTGGGACTTCATTGCCAAGAATCAACACCCAGGACAGCCTGATAGATCATTCACCATCCCCCTCCCCCCCCTTGTCTATCGTTTGGTGTCGACAATGAGGCAGAGCTTTGGTTATGCCTGGTGCGGGCTTTGCATGTTTTCCTACAACGCCTTTTCTTGTTGGTCTCTCCCTTGACGCAGTCAGAGGTCAGCTATAATGCTATTTCCCTGTGGCTCGGGGTGGTCATCCTACAAGCTTCCGAATTAGACACACACACACCACACACACACCACACACACACCCCACCCCACCCCCACGGTTTTGGTCCCTTGGTGGTAGATAAGTGGTCATTAATCCCCAACGCCACTGATTCACCGATACCAAGAGCGGGGCCCGTTAAACTCTCCAATGTTTATCACCCCAGATTAGAGGACTCTACTACTGCATTCCGCATTTTTGCTCTTAGGTCAGTTCTACTTTTGGGCTACCAGCCTCATTCTATTTCTGCCACCCATTCGGGTTTCCTGATGCATCAACTCTCGTCTCCTTCTGTACTGTCGGATAATGTTCATCACAGAGTAATTTTTACTTTTGTGTACTTATCCTGTATTACGATGTCTAAGTGCCCTCCCTTCGCTACACTACCTCCCCACGATGTTTCAGATGTTGTGTTTGAAGCAGTAAGGTTCTTATGTGATGTCATAGCTTCCGTGTCACGTGCTGACTGTGTGAGGGTGCTGCCAGTTACTGGTTGGAACAACTTTTCTTTAGCAGCTGGATCTCACATAGTTTGTCCTTCCGTCAGAAAACAGCAGTAAATGCATTAAGGAATAATGCAGGATAAGTATACAATTCAAATATAAAAATTATTTAGATTTTACTAAATTTACATAAAACATTTTATCACAGCCATGTTTTGCTGCAGATGAATTGTTTGATGATACTGATAAGGAAACCCCTGAGATGGCAGAACCAGTAGCAGTGTTGAAGGTGAAAACTCTGACGGACATTAGGGCAGAGAAGGCAAAGAAACAACCTTCTGTCAAGAAGGAACGGCCGATATACATGCCCCCTGCGATGAAAAACACTGGTAAGATATAACTTTCTTAATGTACGGACTGCAAAAAATGGTTTCTGAAGGTATTTGTAGAAGAATGAATTTTGATAAATTCGTGCGTTATTATCCCCCGCCATGAAGTGGAAGGGGGATATAGGAATGGGTGCCGTCCAGCCGTCCTTCCGTCTGTCTGTCACAATTCGTTTCCGGAGCAGAACACAAAAACCGTGAGAGATATCTTAACCAAACATGGCACATAGATAGGTCTTGTGGTGAACTGGTGCCTTTTGATAGTTTGGGATTTTTAAACACATTATTTTTCGAGTTTCCATGGCAACGACTTTGACTTAAACCAAAAATGGTGGTAATCCTCGTTTCCGGAGCAGATCTTCAAAAACGTAAAATATTTCTTCACCAAACTTGGCACATAGATAGGTCTAGTGGTTATGTTGTGCCTTTTGATAGTTTGGGATTTATTAAAAAGATATTTATTCAGTTTTTGAGACAACGACTTTGACTTAGACTGAAAATGGCAGTAGTCCTCGTTTCCGGAGTAGATCTTGAAAACCGTAAAATATTTCTTCACCAAACTTGGCACATAGATAGGTCTAGTGGTGAACTGGTGCCTTTTCATAGTTTGGGATTTTTTACAAAATTATTTTTCGAGTTTCCATGGCAACGACTTTGACTTAGGCTCAAAATGGCGGTAGTCCTCATTTCCGGAGCAGATCTTGAAAACCATGCCCTTTGATAGTTTTGGAGTTTTTACGAATGTTTCCTTAGCAAGAGCATAACTCAGAAACCGTTTGCATATTCTACAAAAACATCTACACAGGGTTGCCTGAGAACCGTTACCATGATAACCTAATTGAGATGTATACCACTTGACAAGGTATATGGTGAATTATTTTGAAAACACAATTTACAAGTGGCACCCGAACCAGCCTACTTCACCACAGTGCATGGTGGTAACATGAACAGTGGCACCTGAACCCGGCTACTTCCTCACAGTGGGTACCTGTAACATGAACGGGGACACCCGAACCAGCCTATTTCCTCTCAGTGCCGTGATGCAAGAAAGCGAGGTCCTGTCAGTTTGAAACATGCAGTACCAATTACTGCTGTAACAGCCTTGTTCTCTGTGTCAGACAATGCTAAATCTGTCATGGTTGAAAGAAAACTGTATCCAGGAACTTTAGCATGGGCACTCACAATCCACAAGTCACAAGGTAGCACCTATGAGCAGATGATTGGGAACATGACAATTGCTCAAGGAAGTAAATTTAAAGCCCAGCCTTGTCAAGTGTATACGATGCTCAGTAGGGTCAAAACAAGGAAAGGCCTAAAGCTTGTAGGTTTTGATGAACACAAAATTGTAGTAAACAAAAAAGCATTGGATGAGATGACTAGATTGCGGAATGAAAGACTGTTCACCTGGACACACCCTGTAGAGAACATTCAATGTGATGGACTCAAGGTAGCTCACTTGAATGTTCGATCCCTCAGTGCTCATTTCGAAGATGTGAAGAAGGACAAGTTTGTTGGTGTGCTTGATGTTTTGTGTTTCACAGAAACACACATTAATGATTACAGTGAAAGAGACCTGCCAGAATATAAAGTCTATCCAGGAGACACTACACATGGTATTGCTGTGTATGTTTCAACAAGTTTCAAGAACAGTGTCCAGCTATGTGATGTAATGTCATTTCGCAGCATTGAATACATTTCCTTTCTTGTTGGCAAGTTCTGCATTGCTTGTGTGTATGTTCCTCCAAAAGTGTCATGGACACGGTTGTCGCATTCACTTTCTCATTTCATGCAGAAACTTCAGGATCTCTCCAAGCAGCATGAATGTGAACATGTCCTAGTTACTGGGAATTTCAACTGTGAACTGAGTGAAAAACTCAAACTTGAAGATTTCTTTCATGTGCGAAAAATGACTCAACTCATTCACTCTTCAACTCACTGTCTAGGAGCTACACTGGACTTGCTGTTTACTGATAATGCCAGTGCTGTAGCATTCCAGACTCCAGTCTACTACTCAGATCATCAGATGATTGGTGCTGTACTTCTCATTACACCTCATGGTGACCCCTGCTCTCAATGATCTCTAAGTAAAGCATGAACTCCCTTACTTCTCTGATTATTGTTGAAGTTATAACACATCTCATTACAAATACAACTGTAAATGTATCTTAAACCTACTCAACTGTATAAACACTGCATTGCATCCTATCCTGTATATATTCTTGTCAACCATATTCTGTACTTCACTTGCTTGAAAACGGTGTTAGAACCTACACCGAAATGTCGCTCCGAATTGTTATAAGGAACTTGTTTGTCCATATATCTCATCTTTACTCATTACAAATACAGTTACGTATTCTATCATAAACTGCAGAACATAGTTCACAGGAGCTAATGCATTGCACACAACCCGACATGTCATACTGGCGGGGGATATGAGTATTTCATGCTTGTTTTTATTAGTGTTTCCCATGTCTATTGTACCATATGGTTGTAAAAGCCTGCTGACAGTGGTATTCAGGATGTAGTGTTCACCTTGACCAGTAGCAGAGACATTTTGGTAAGCACAACGTTTGAATCTGAAATTGTCAGTTATCTTGTGGTAGGGAAAATGGTCTGTTATTACTCTCCTGCTAAGAAAGTATGATTTTCCTATATTGTTCTAAATCCCAAACACTTCAGCCGAACACACCCCTCAACTGGAAGTTAGCATTATTTTTAGATTATTGTAATATGGTATGTATTTGTACCTGATAAGCATGATTTACAATAAGATTTTTTCCTTTTGCAGTTAAGACTCTACCAGTGAAGCAGCGTATATCAGATATTCCAAAGCCTGTAACAAAAGAAATAGCAATTTCTGAGGTATGTACAAACTAACTCGAAGTAGCATATTCTGTGCGTAGTGCAGTGTTATGTCAGGTAAGAAACTCATGCATTTTACATTCTTCTGTTTCTTTTTAAGTGGAATGTTTCACAAAACTTTATTGTAATGTTCAGTATAAATGGAAATCAGACATCAGACATTTATGTATCAATATGTATGTTCTTTAAGTACCTTGTGATGTGATTCTAGGTAAAACCGACCAGCGATGTAAAGGTGAAGACTTTCTCAGAAATAATGGCAGAAAAGCGACGCAGACAACAGGAATTACGTGCAAGGTTTGAACAAGAATACAAGCCTGAAAGTCCTAAGCCCAAAGTGTCCTTTACACCTGTTGTGTTTGACATTGAACAAGAAGGTAGTGCTTCCTCTCAATGACTATTGTACATGTGCCTTTGCGGACATTGCCCCATCATAGTATGCGTAACAGTTTCAATAGCTGCTATTAGTTGTATATGTTGTATGCATAAATTATGTGAATTTCAAACCTGCCTCTTGGAATACGACAACTGCAGAGTTACTTCAGTTTGTTTGAGTAGTGATGGAGGAAAATGGCTGACTTTCAGATTTTCAGCAATACTTTATTCATTTCTATTGCATTGATTAATATAATTATGAAGCCTTAACGTTTGTTTTCTACTATCACGATACTATTGCAGTAGTGTGGGCAACTATAGCAGTACAATTGCAATGGTGAAAATAGCCCCGCTAGACATCCATAGTGAAAAGCTATCATGGCTGTTGCCACAAATTTCAATGGCAAACTATCTGAATATTGGCTCCAATGTCTTGTATCAAATTATTTTCGTTTATGATGAATTGCATTTTAAGTCTATATTTTGAAGTAATTTGTATCAAAATGTTAATCATGAGTCCTATTTCCTTTTCAGATAAACCTCAAATAGAAAATACAGTTTGTGTAAGACCAAGTGCCAAACAAACTCTTTCAGTTATGCCAATGAAAAATAGCAATACACGATCAAAAGAGAATGTGTCAGTAAACAATAGCAGTGAGCAGAGGAGTGGTGGAAATGGTCGTCTGTTTGAGGGCCATGTGTTAAGTTATAATGTGTGTGACAAAGTGAAGGACAGAGAGAAGAGTGTTGACAGTGAGCAGAACGAGACTGAAGAGTCAACTCCAGATGTCTCCCTTCCAAAGAGAAGAACATCCAGTCAGGGTTCAGACTTGTAGGTGTACTTTAAGTACTTTACATGGTGCTACGACTAGTTTACTTCAAACTGACAATTGTCACATTATATGTGCATTTTAGCCCTTTGCTTTGGGGAACTGAAAATGCCATTTTTGCCCTTAATGTTTTATATAAGAATTCATTTTAATTTACTGAAATTACTTTGATAATTGGCCCTTGTCCCACCAACATCAACGGAGAGCTCAAACGGCACAAAATCATTAAGATCATATACATGTAGATGCAGATTTTGACCATGCCCAGCCTGTGTGTAAGATTAACATTCCACCAAAGCAGGTGAATGAAGTGTTGTACTGCAAGGTGTCACTGGGTTTAATTTACCCCTGAAGATCTGGGTAGAGAATAGGTCTTCAGCAACCCATGCTTGTCGTTAGAGGTGACTGATGGGATCGGGTGGTCAGGCTGTCTGACTTGGTTGATTCATGTCATATCCTAATTGCGTAGATTGATGCTCATTATGTCCATCACTGGATTGTCTGGTCCAGACAGCCCGCCGTCATTTAGCTGGAATATTGCTGGCTGCAGCGTAAAACAACAAACAAAAAAACAAGCTGGGTTTAATATGATACTGGTATCATGATTATGACGGTGTGTTTATGTATATTTGCAGGCCTTCAAAGAAGAAATCAAAGCAGTCGGTCAGCCTTGCTGAAGATGATGATGACTTTTTCTTTGGTGAAGATTTGGATGAATTTGATGATGGAGGGAAATTAGATGAGGGAGATATATTGCAGGACATTGATGATCTGTTGGCATAGTTTGCTATTCTGTCTGCATAATGACTCTCTACCTTTTAAGATAAATACATTTAGGTTCTGGTCTGATTTAACAGTAGTATAAACAAAGCAATGAATGTTGGTGGAAAAAAATGGTAGTTTGTAACAGTAAAATGATTTACATGGTTGAGTTACAGTACTTGTTATTTAGGAAGGATTTTAAATAGTTTCAGGGTCCAAATTAAAGTTCATTTTATTGGTAATAAGTTTGCAGATATTTGTTATGGGGTTTTGTTTCTTTGGAATTTTACCCCAAAGTTGTGGTTTTAATTTGCCCTCACAGTCAGTCGAGTTCATTGTTACCCATTGACATTACCTTCATCAGTTCAATGTCACTGCCAGTGAAACTTTGTTTTGTTTGTTCATATTTCATACTGTATGCCATATACATGATTTTCAGCAAAGAACAACTATCCAAAGTCATCAAAAAGAATCAAGATCTCATTGATTATATACAAACATAAATAATGTATCTGCTATTGTTTGTACTCATTATGTTCCAACCCAGTTTCCTTGCAACTTCTACACTGGTACGTGCAGTATTAAGACATGGGAGAAACTGTTTCACACACATACTAGCTGTTAAGTTTGAATTAGTTATTCTTGTCAAGAGAAGAATGTTCTGACACCTCATCTTCTTTTGGCTGATGGTGCCAATGCATGCATAAGAAGGATTTATGTCTTCGTTAACTGTACATGTATTCACAGTGCAATGTCCTTGGTATATCTTGTTTAATGCAGTATTGCCTCTGTAAGTGCTATTTTGTGATATATGTGTATTTGTGGACCAATATATTTTGAGGAGGGAGAATTTGGATTTGAAAATGAAGGCCTAGACTGGTATTCAGAGTATGAAAGATTTTATTACTGATAAGATGTGACATATGTACATATTGAAATAAAATATTTGTAAAAGATGTGTGTTCTTTCCTTCATCTCATCGGTTACTGTCCAGCCAGCCAAGCTCTATTTATACTTTAAACAAAGTCAGATAGTGTTTCCTCTTGTGCTTTTGAGCAGAGTTTGGAATCAGCATTATTTTCTTATGTATAGGAGCTCAATTATTTTTTGCAACTTACAAGAGCTTAATATATTTTTTTTAAATAAATAAAATTATCCCAGGCATCCGTTGATCTTGTGAGATCACAAATCTGCGCCCAGGTTGAAGGTGAGTCAGCTGGCAGTTTTGTGGCTCCTGTTGTGGCTGTACAGCTCTACTCGAGAATGACAGTTCCTGTTGCTGCGGCTGTTCTTCCACCGAGTCTGTTTGTCCTCGGGGCCTCACCTGTCCAGACTACTGAACTCCTTCCTCCATCGACTGGGGTTGGTGGGGCATTCCTCGTACCTCTCAAATTCCATGTATAGCGCCCATAATTCCTGCTTCAGTTGTTTGAAGCAGAGGTGCCAAACTAGCAAAGTCAGCAGTATTGGAGAATGCTGAAGAGACTCGCATATGTTTGTGAATCGGTCTCTCCAGAAGATCCCGAGGATGCAACTCAGGCTGAGCATGGGGAAGGTGTTCAGAGTATTTTTTTTTATTAGTTATCGAAGAAGATTCCAAACAGGGTGGGGGCAAGTACACAGGGCCAAACAGCATTAGCCATGGTTTGAGAAGGGCGCTAACTCTGTTTGCCTAATCGAAAGTTTGAGGTGGGCCCACTAAACGCACTTGTTGAGAATATGTACTGTGTAAACAAACCCGCATTACGAACTGCTATTTTGGCTACTTGAAATAAGTATTATGACTTATAATTGGATTAGAATGTACAAATGCAAAGACACTACAGCAGAACTTGCTTCTACGAATACCGCAAAACTAGGTTGTGGCGTCATTGATATTTATGAGTTATTCCTTTTATGGAATAAGTTCCCGGAAAAGTTTTTGGTAATAGGCTTGTATCATGTCCGAGTTCAATTCAAGTGTAGACATATTTTCAGGCTTATATCGCCACCAACACTTATGATTAGATTGATGTGTTATACTTGAAAAAGTGGAATGAGTGGTATTGCCTCTAAGTTTAATTTGAAGTAATTCTTAGTGTCTTGCTTTCTATTTTTTGCAAAACTATTACCGTATTCGACGTAATAAGCGCCCCTCTCTAATAAGCGCCCATGGCGGTATTTGCTTATATATTGGCTAGTGAACAATCCCAGTTAGCACCCCTTCCGATTGATCAATGTTCACAAGATTTATTAATTCGCGTACAATACGCACTCGTGTGTAATATGTACCCTTAATTATGGGCAATTAAATTCTAGAAAAATATATCTGTCGTACATAAACATTTCAGGCTATCAGCATAAACCACGAAATGTATCTTTCAACTCTGTTTTTTTCACCAAAATAATATTCTAATAAGAGCCCCCTATTTCTAATTTTGAGAGCGCCCTGGGCGCTTATTACGTCGATTACGGTATGGAATGAGTGTGGTCAGCTATGATGACGTTATTCAAACAAAACCTTTTGTGCCTTTCGTGGAATTAACGTCTCACTAAATAATTTATAATGACATTTCCCATCAATATTACAAAATGAGAATAATATATATTGCTACATTTCCATGCAAAATAATTACAAATAATAACCCAATGAAGCCCAGTGATTTACAAATGGGGGCCCACCTGTTTCGATCACTAAATGACGGAAGAAGTCAGCCCACATTTTAGTAAATGGTTATAAGTAAGCCAACCAAATGAAGCTTAGCGATTTATAAATGTGGTCCCTCCTGTTGCAATCACAATGATGGAAAAAATGGGCCCACCTTTAGAAATTGATAATCAGCACTAATTACGGAACCTAATGAAGCTAGGTGATATATAAATTTGGGCCCACTTGTTTTGATAATGATATATGACAGGGGGGAAGTGGGCCCACATTTTAGAAAATGGATATCAGCACTAAACAAATCTAAGAGGATGTACGGATGGAAATATAAATATATAATGCATGTTAACATTTAATTAAGAATATGTTTTACCTTACAGATAAGATGGCCATTTAATAGCTAGATCAACAACGTACATTGTCTACAACTCGATGAGTGTGGACACATGTGGCCTAACAGTGTGGAGGGCATGATGGGGTGTAGGAAACTACCTGGAAGCATGGAGGACAAGTGATGAACATAACATGTTAATTACAAACAGTTACAAGACATTTAGCTGTCTTATTGGCCATCTGTCTGATTGTAATACCCTGTACAGTACATGTAAAACACTATGGATTGTACAAGTGTTATTGTTTGGTCACCATGGCACTTAGAATATATGATACATGCAGAAAAGTCTATTGTTTATGTTTGGTTTTGATTTAAAAAACATTGAAATTGAAGTACATGTGTAATGCAAATATGTATATAATTATTAGGTTGGTGGGAGTAATGCGCTTTGTATTGTCATCAACTGTGTGGTCACACTGTTCAAGATATCTCTCAATGTGTGTGGTTTATCCAAGTACACAGTAGTATTTATCCAACCACTATATGCAAGTACATATACATTGGACAAGACAACAGACCAGTGAAGATGCAGGTTCAAATAGGTCTTCAGCACCCCATGCTTGTTGTAAGAGGCAACTAACGGGATCGGGTGGTCAGTCTCTCTGACGTGGTTGATGCATGTCATTGTATCCCAAATGTGTAGATCAATGCTCATAATATCAAACACTGGATTGTCTGGTCATGACATGTTTTTACAGACTGCCATCATATAGCTGGAATATTGCTGAGTGCGGTGTTTAACAAAAAACAAGAGACACAATGCAAGTTGATAACTAAAATATTCATGTAAAGAAATATATAATTATTTACAAACAACCTGATTATGGCAGAGTATTTTACAAACTGGTGTATATTTTTCTAACATTACCTGCAATTCCTTCACAGTGTAGATTAGCAATATATTTAGATTTTAGCCTGATACACTTGGTGTTTTGACATGGTCCGCCATGTGTTGACGGCTTGTCATTTGCAGTATGTGTAGGGACTAACATGTCAAATAGGTTTTTAACATTTAAGGATGAGAGAAATCATTTCGTGAAATATGCTCACCTGAGTCATCTAAAAAGTGTCAACTGTCACAATAAGCAAGTCATAGAAAGATGTACACAACAAACACACATTTATTTACAATATATGTACATGCGGATATATATCCTGCAACAAAGGCCTCGACATATTGCTGGACACAGATCACTGAAAGTATGCCTGTCTTCAAGACATATTTACATCTTGTACAAAACAATGTCATTGTGTCACATGTTTACAATATAAAAACTCTGAGCATTGATTATCTGTTATAATCAGGAATTGATCATTGTTAACATGTAGTGACAATACCGGTACTTAGTATATATTCCATCTTGATATCTGTATTCACATGAAGTTTTGCAAAAACGCACATCATCACACAAACACAGATGGATCATACTTATACATGTATAAGACAACATTCTTGAATTGAAATGTGATTAAAATATTTGAGGAACATTTTGCTATCATTTCCGACATTTCTCAACTTCACCAGACACTGATGTTTAATGACCTCATTTGCAATAAAACAATTCAAACTGCCAATTTAAGAATATTCAACTTAATCATAATACAGCTTAAGATAAGCCAGCTTTCGATGATATTTCTTCTCTTCTTTCGTGCTGAGTAACTGAAAGAAAAATGATGAGTAAGCAAATGATTCACAGAGAGTAAATGTGTTTGTTTGGTGCAGGAAAGGTGAAGATACCTCATAATGACTCCAGGGCACATATAAGCTTTTAAAACTTTAGAAAAGGATATGTCAAGGTGAGTGACTGCTTGGACATTTTGACACGCTAACAGTGTCCAATATTGTCATGAAACTGACAGTTTCCCCTTCTTTTAAACATGTTTCAAGTGAAAATATTTCCGTAAGTTGTACTCTAGGTTCTCAGCACCCCTATCAAAATTTGAGAACTATATGTGTGTTTACAAAAATGAGCAATATCAGGGAACTGTTAAAAAAGCATCATTCAAGTAACTCCCCTTTCATTACAGCTGTATACAACATGGCTGGGTCTCTAAGAGTTACCCTAAAACAGGTGCCAGATGCAGAAACCTTATATTAGAGTCAACATGTTGGATTCATTTTTTTTTAAGAAGAAGTGTCAATAATTGACAGCATACATGTATTCTGTATATAAAAATGATCTGATTTGTCTCTTGGAACATCTACAATGATGCTAAGGTACAGGTTATTCTAGTTCTTTAAACATAGTACTTTAGACATAGTTGATAAAAATGTTTTGCACACTTGATACTTTTCTATGACCCTCTTTTAAGAAGTAACATAGCATTCACCTTATCTGTGTTTTTCTGTATGGTGCTTGTCACCTTGACTGCAGGCAACATGATGGGCGTTCCACCAAATGACTGGTGCCACTGAACCATTCTGTTCTTAGGGCTCTGGTGCTCGTATGTGCCTGGCCTGCAAAGAGAAGTACACAGCCTCCTGACACATCATTCATATATTGCTCGAACCCTGGAAAGAATATCAGCTAAAACCATCTACATGGTTTATCAGGAATTCTAACATGACTTTAAAGTGCTTGGTTCCAAATTAATACACATGACCTACACGATTACAGAAATCTGAGGAATAAGACAACTAACGTCCTGCATGGAATATAGGTTCATTATTGGTTGTAAGACATGTTTACAGGTAAAATAACATGACATTCAACATGTTGGAGTACATGTATTGAAACAGCACTATAGTTCACAGAGAAGTGAAGCAGCTGTCACGTTCTTCAGTGTCAGCATTGATGCATATATATTTTATAGACAAAGTGACAAATATAACACTTACAAATAAATCTGTCACAAGAACATATAAACCTTTAGAGGAGGACTAGGCTCAGGAGAAGGTTAACTTTGCATTAGTGCATGACATAAGTTTCCAATTATTTCAAAGAGTGAGTGAGTATGGTTTTATGCTGCTTTTAGCAATATTCCAGCAATATCACGGCGGGGGACACCAGAATGGGCTTCACACATTGTACCCATGTAGGGAATTGTACTTGGGTCTTCAGCGTGACGAGCGAATGCTTTAACCACTATCCAACCGCCCCCATTTCAAAGAAGATCTGGTTTAAGGGAACCCCTTCCCCTACATTGACAGTGACTGTTACCGACCCAGGTAAAACCTCACTGATGTCCCTCCTGCACACGGGGAACCTCTCCCCCTACATTGACAGTGACTGTTACCGACCCAGGTAAAACCTCACTGATGTCCCTCCTGCACACGGGGAACCTCTCCCCCTACATTGACAGTGACTGCTACCTACCCAGGGAAAACCTCACTGATGTCCCTCCTGTACACGGGGAACCTCTCCCCCTACATTGACAGTGACTGTTACCTACCCAGGTAAAACCTCACTGATGTCCCTCCTGTACATGGGGAACCTCTCCTCCTACACTGACAGTGACTTTTACCGACCCAGGTAAAACCTCACTGATGTCCCTCCTGTACATGGGGAACCTCTCCTCCTACATTGACAGTGACTGCTACCTACCCAGGGAGAACCTCACTGATGTCCCTCCTGTACACGGGGAACCTCTCCGCCCCTACTTCAAATGGTTTCTTAGATGCCGAGAAGGTTCTGGGTTCTGTACAGGTTGTCTGGTAGACCTGAGGGCTAGGTGTCTGAAACTAGTTACATTAAAGAAATGTTTTGTTAAGTCAGATACATGGTATAATTTTGTCATTTGTCTTAACTATGTTATACCATTGCAACAGGTTTACTTCAAAAAAGGATCAGCAAAATGGACCTAGGACAAATAGAGAAGATTTTTTTCTTAGGATTATAATTTATTCAGATTGTAACCTTGTCACATCAATATAACTTGATACAGATACAAAATCCATATGATGTTGTAAGACAACCCTACATTTAATGTAATGTAAACCAATATATTCAACTATCATTTGCATCATGTCAATTATGTGACTGTGATTATGATTACCTTTGCATCTGATGGTACCCTGTTTGACGTCCTAGCTCCGAGAGTGTAGCCCTTTTCACTGGTAATCTTGTTCTTCACACCATACCAGAAGTTTGTTTTCTGAAACGGGTATGAGATGATGCTACAAGTGGCACTAATAATATTGTTCATAACAAATATTACTGGGTATTGGCTGAGAATTGACATAGGCCGCTTCCCAACTTGATTTTCATCTTTCTCTGATTCTGAGTGGAGTTTGACACTGCCTTGAAGTGTATTTTCAATACTAAAGCTTTGTTTCACAAAGTGACCAAAGTGACAACACGATCGTGACTCCCATACTTCGACATAACCTTACAATCATCTAAGCACTTGGTGGATATGAAGAATGAGACCCAGATGAGTTATATCACAGCATGTCAGGTCAATATGTGAGTAAAAGTGATGCAGGTCGTCCACAAGGTTCACCGTTGTGTATTTTTCTGACAGACCAAGGATAACTATTGGTCCAATCTGGGATTGAACTCATAATCAAATGATCAGGGTGCAGCTAAGGGATCATCGATTATATTTCTATGGGGGTGGGTTGCAAGTTTTTTAAATGAATACTTTGTTCAGAAATATGACCAAAATGAATAGTTTGTTAAATGTTGACAGTGGTAAAAAGAATTAATAGTTTTGTGGAAAATACACCCTAATATTTTTGTGTTTATAGTGAAAATAATAGATTGTTTAATGGTTCTCAGTAAGTACATAATTTGTTGGATAATGTTGGGAAAAAAATAGATTGTTCTAAAAAAACAATCCCTCCCCTTCCCCCCTAAAAATCAAATGCATGTTCCTTTACGGATGCACACACAACTTTATCACTACTGGACCTCCTTGCTCCAGATTATTATCTTGGAGACATTTACTGATATATATATATATATATATATATATATAAGATAGCTACGTGACAAATTACAAAGGACAATGAACAATAAAACATTGTCCTATCATGATGTCAATTCTGGAGATTCGAACATGTGCTCGCAACTTGATGACGTAAATATTACGCCATTTTATTTTAGAGGGCAGTGTCTAGTGAGTTGTTCCCCCATAGATGTAGCTTGGCAACACAGATAAACACAATGGCTAATCCAAAAGTGGGGGAAATATGATAATTGGTATTGGGAGAAAAGGTACAGATAATCGACATTCGAACTGTGAGAAAATGGAAAGACTTGTCCAACATTGCCGAGTTCGGGTTTTATTCAGGGAGTTTTATTCATCATTATTAAAACAAGAATAAATATTTTTTACGCTTGTACATTTTGTTAACATAATATTGATATTTCATACCATAAATAAACAACCAGTGGGAGTTGTTTATCGTACAATAAAACTCTGCAGGGAGAATAAACCATGAGGGGCACATACAACTTAGTATCTATAGCAATGTACAATGTAAGGCAGGAACAGAGCCATACTTCTTCATTTTCATAGCAGCCCGGTCCTCTGTGAGGAGCACCTCGAAGTGGAACTACCTCATTACCAAAACGATTTGGTGGCATTTTGGTAGGGAATAGTTCCCTATTTAGAGTTGTCATGAAGGCAACCTTAGGTCTCTTGTCCACTGAAATAAAAGAAAATACTGTTTGTAAAGGTACATTTTTAAATTGTTGAAAAAGTTCTAATAACCAACATATAACAGTCAATAATAACATATTCTTTTCCATGTAAACAAAACGTATCTGCCCTTCAACATACACAAGTTACAAGGTGTTAGTGATTGTGGCAACTAAGGTTTGATTGAAACATTTCTTAACTTCTCTTTTCATTATTCACATCATTGGCTATGTATGGCTATGTATGACCATGACTACAGATGTTTGGGCACACAGCCTCCTATTGCAGCTGGCCATCGACACTGGCTGTCAGTGACAAATGCATACAAAGTGGAATAAATCTGTGACCGGGGTTTTGTACGGACAGATGCTCATAATCACAAACTAGAACTGTTACTAGCAAACATGAAAAAGGTCAAAGCATTCAAAGATCAAATCACAAACAACACTTACTTGTACAGTCATTTATTCATCATAAAACATTTGTTATTTTGGGTAATAATGCTTTCAAAGCACAATTTGCTTTCACCTGTCAGGGCATTTCGAAGATTCCCTTGTTAAATATTGGAACCCAGACTTATCATATGGACCCTTTTTCAAGGTCATAATTGCCACACCCCTTGTGACAATTTGCAAGGGACAGTATGTCTATGTGTTTTTAAATCATGCAACGTAAGCACTGTGTAGGGTAAACTGGCTTCTGTCTTGTTTTTTAATAGAGGCAAATTGAAGAGAAAGCTTGTGTGTTTTACTTGCGGCTGAGTTCCAAAATACTAATTGCCAGCTTGATTAGATTAGATGCCAGTTTTTATCAAAGCCTAGATTATAATATCAATGTGCCTCTGTCGTGTGAAGCCAATCACTCTCCTACCCAGGATTCCTTGCGGTCAGCCGAGAACCTCTGTCACATCGTCAGAACGTAGACAGTATCAGTTTCATGTTGGATGAGTCAACACGTTTATATAAACATGTGTCATGAAATGTTTAACTTTTTTTTGAGAAAATATCCTAAAACATGAAAAGCTGTATCCATTTGTGTAGTTATCCTCCACGTCCTGTCATCAAAGCCCCACGGACAGCTAGTGATGTGGTCACTTTGATGTGTAAGCTGTATTGTCATGCCTACCTCATTGTCGCAGTTGTAGTAGTATTTCTACACAATTATGCAAAACAATATGTATAGTGCACCAACAGGCTTGCATTAGGCCTGTCTGTGTTTATTTCAGAATAAGCGCATTTGTTTACAAACAAGAGAAAAGTGCTGTCACATGATAAGCCTACACCGATGTGGGCACTGGAGCAGAAACAGAATAAGGCGCGCAGCTCCGAGTAGGCTCGAGGGTTACCGGCTACTGTTTACAAACAAAACTTCAGAACAGTCGACGTCCTGTTCCTTTAAGCAAATTTAGTTGCCTGAGATCCTTCTTGAAAACCAAATATAGGGTACAAGAAGAATGGTTATGTCTTCCCTTCAATTATAAATATATCTACATATCCACACCTGATTCTGGAAATGAGAAACTTGCCTTACCCCTAGTAACAAAGAACCTACCCAAATTCACTGAATTGACTGTATTGCTCAATGGTACTCAACCCAGAGTATGTCATCGGCTTTGGAATTTCACCCTAAGATTATTGATTGGGTGTCCTTGTCCCTAAGATCATAAAGGGGTATGGTGAACACTGGCGAGATGCAGTGCCCAAAGACTAAACTGACTGTAAAAAGAGAATGCCATACAGTGGTAATGACACTACTGCACTAAGATGGAGGGTTATATACATTGACATTATAACACCTACTCATTTAAACAAGAGCTTTTCCACATTTATATTTTGATGAAACTAACTACAAGGGCTCCATGCTGATTGGCAAGATTATGTTCCCAAACATCTTTGTAGCTATGTACAGATTTTGAACAAATAGAGATACCATTCAAATTTAAAACCTAGTTACCATTTAAAATTAGGTTGTCACAACAGAGGCATTATTTTGGCAAATGAGCGGGGCAGGCAGTACCCGGACACATAACAATCATCCCAAAACAACACACCATCCGAATTGAATGGACAATTGCTGATACAAAAGGACACAACTGCTAGTGGTGACAAAATTGACCAAAAGGCAAAGAACTACTTGCTCAGTCTGAACGTGGATGCTTTGAGCTTGACGACAGCTTCGGTAGTACACGACATGGTCTGCTGTACCCAGACAGAGAGGCAGTAGTCGGACACTTCATATCTTGAGGGTTTTTTTAAATTGTGAGATTAGAATGGAATGGAGACATTAACATGTCTCATAATAAATAACTGGCCATGAATGCAAGTGGTATCATGTAAAAAGTGTGATACCTATCGAAAAAAAGAAAATAATCCAATCCAATCCAACGAGGAGTGTTGCAGCTAAATCTTGCACATATGTTTTTCAATATACATACACTACATTATAATCTTGTTTAGGTAATTTATATCAATGTAAGATGCAACATTATAATACTATAGGTATCTTTTAATTCTAGATACTTGTACATAATATGTGTGTCTTGATATACCTGAATTATGACCAACATCATAATGTGTCTACTTTGGAACGACCATACCCAGTCTTTGAAATTTGTATAACCCATTTGGCCACTTGATGCTCCTCATCATTTTGATATTCCATTGGCACTTTTTGTTTTATCTTATCACAGAGTGTAGTTTGAGAAATAACATAAGATACAGCAGCTTTTCCTACGGACATTTCGCGAGCAGTGACTGCTTCAACTGCCTTTTTCAGATTTCAAGGTAATGAGAAGGTTTTATGTTCATGTTGGCTCACTTCCTAAAAGTTCTTGGAAAATATATTAGTAGATTTTATAGATATTTAATCGTAAAATTAAAATGCAATAATAAATAATTACACACAGACTAAGAACAATTTTGAAGAAAATATACCTTATTATATGAAGAGCTAGGTTGAATATAGACATCTGAATATTGTTATATACACAAATAAAGATTTTATTTCCATCTTATTTTATAAATCATGCATTAAATTATATTAATTTATATGTCACTATGTACAATAAAAATAAAATCTTATTTGTTGAAATGTGAAGAAGATGTTCAATTGATTATTTTTTTAAAAATGTCTGAGTACTCCCTTGCCACTGTTTCATCAAGGTAATACCCAGACATCGCTGTCCCTCCTCTTCAACCCTCACTTTGAAGTCAATTAAAATTCAAAATACATCACGCACACAAATAAACTTCACTGTTTTGACTTCTGTGGGAAATTCCCCATTCTGTGATAACAGCCACTGTCATTTTAGGCAATGCAAAATTACTGAAAAAGACCTCTAAAAATTAGGTACATTGTAAATGTCGCCATTTTTCACACATTACTAAATCACCATTCATGGCATTATTTACAGCATGTTTTAAAATCTAAATTTTGGATATTGACTCTGAAAAATGAATTTCAAAAATAACATATTAGTGATCACAGGTATCTGTCGTTTATCAAATCACCAATGGGCATTCCAAAACGCCGCCGATTACCCTAGAATGGTTTAGAATGTTTTTGAAAAAATGCTAACACGAATGCCGAAGTGAACTTTCCGCCATATTGGATAGTGTTTACAAAACCATGTTACACTTATGCCGGTAATGAGATGCCTATCACATCAAGTATATTTCAAACTCAGCAGCGATACATACATCCTTGAATTCCTCATATATTTTAGATTCAAATGACAAATTGTCTTTGACTTCATTGTAAAGTATCTAGAGGAAATCAAGCAAAATAAATAAGGTGTGAAAGCGAACACTGAGGTCGGAAAAATGCGCTAGTTTGAAATGTAAACAAAGCAAAATTCAGATTTTACACTGTGTAACATTATCTCCTATTTTGAGCTATCCATTCGTCTATTTGTTGCATACATTTGCTCAAAGTTTTCATGATATTCGTGGTAAGAGAATTGTAGCAAGAATTGGGTAATTAAAAATTAAGATACACTGCAATGATTTGGTAAATTCAACAGAAATTGTAAAAGGTGCCGTTCTGTGTGACGCCATGACTGACGCAAAATCATGCTGAGCGACAACAGTATTTATCTCTGACTAGTTATCTTGGTTTCAATGAAAAACATTTAAAAAAATAACAGTACACAGATTGTCAGAATGTTTCTGATTACTTACATGTCACATTTATGTACATACTATCCCTGAATCATCGAAAGTCCCCTCGTAATATCCTTCCTACTGTTGTCAGTGAACATGCCATTTTGTAAAAATGGTCACCAGTAGTGATGTCATACGTCAACATTGTTGGTATGTGGTATTTTCTTTGAGGTGAAGGTCGGTTAATGAAAGTAAACATGATCATTGTATCATGCTGTTTACAGTTTAAATAATGATGTAGATTTTGCATATATTTTATACATTTTTTCACACAATTAATCTCCCTATGAATATTTATCAATATTCAATATGATATATACTGAGAGGCAATGAAAACGCAATCCAATTTTCAAACGGGAATGCTATTAACATAAGAACATTTCAAAGCTTGTATTAAGTATATTAGCAAATACTGATCACTATAGAGAAATTCTGCATAAAGCAGTGTCCAATATCATCAGTTCCAACCCCATTTACAGGAGAGAGATTGAACAGACCCTTAGTATCTGGTGTGTCCACCTTGAGCACGAATGCAAGCTTGCAAACGCCTTGGCATGGAATTACGTAAACAACGGATGAAATGAGCCGGGATTGTGTTCCAGTGATACTGCAATGCCTGAGTGAGCTTAGCAACATTGCGGGGCGGAATCTGGTGTCGTCTCACACGCCTACCAAGTTCGTCCTCCAGGTGCTCAATTGGGTTCATGTCTGGTGACCTTGAGGGCCACTGCATGACCTCCACGTTGTTTCTCTGAAGAAAATTCCGTGTCAGGATGGCAGTATGGGGCCTAGCACTGTCATGCTGAAACACTAGCCGGTTTCAACCATGCTGTCTTAAGAGAGGAAGAAGAACTGGATGTAGAACAGTATCCACGTATCGTCGTGTCGTCAAGTTACCTTGCACAATAACAAGCTGTGATTTAAACACAGCATTTATGGCTCCCCAAACCATTACTCCTCCACCACCAAAGCGATCTTGTTCAATAACACAAGGTCGCACATAACGTTCACCTTGACGTCGGTACACACGGAGCCGTTCATCTGGGAAAGAGACGTTAAAGCGAGACTCATCAGAGAAAACAACATTCCTCCAACCGACGTTGCCCAGAAAACCACCTGCTGCAGCCCATCGCTGTCATTGAAGTCTGTGATTATGCGTTGGTATTATGCGATCTGACCTTGTACGGTCGACGTGACCATATCCCTGCTGCAGCAAGACGTCGACGCACAGTTCGACTGCTGATGGATCTTCCTCTGCTTCCGATAATGTTGTTAGCAGTCTGTACAGCTGTCTGAAATCGACGTCGGAGGTGTTGCATGACAATATAGCGATCCTGACGTCCTGTTGTCACCCGTTGAACGCCTGGGCCTGGCCGATCCTCCGCCCTGCCTCTGACTTGGTAGCGCCTTCTGAGACGACTGACAGTTGATGGATGGACATTAAAGTGTTGTGCAACGTCAGTTTTTGGAGTGCCAGCTTGCAGCATTCAAATGGCCTGGTGTCGCTGATCTTGGGTTAACCGTGGCATGGTGCATATGGACACCAGTTTCAAATCATGATGTGATTTTATAGGGGATCAATGTGTACTGTTTGCATGCAATTCAAAATTCATGTCGTGCACGTGCATTTCGGACTGCAAGCTGAAGATGTGTTTTGGCGTTTTATTCAGGATGGTGTGCACACAACCAAACATGTCTGTACACACAACGACAGAAGACAATAATCACATAACTTTTTTCAATAACTAATCACTTTGTTTTCTCCTCTGTTACTATTCTACGATAAAAACTGCTGATTGTGTTTTCATTGCCTCTCAGTATACGTAGATATAGGCCACAAAACATATAACCTTTGATAACCTACTGTTTGTTTGAACATTGTTTACATAGAAATTGATAATTTTATAGTGTTGTATTAAATATTTCTTTCCTTTAGATGAAATGTAAGTGTGAAATGAAATGTAAATGTAAGTGTAACATGTTGGTATTCTTTTGAATGTATTAGTCAATATTGTAATTTCGTACAAACAGGTTCATTTTATATTAAAACTGAAACTGAATATATTACTGTAAAAAAGGAACAATTTTTATTGTTAAATATATGCACACATTTTAAGAAGAATTTGTCATTGGTTTTTTAATGTTGTTTGATAGTGATGTCTAAAGATATGCCAGATGCAAGTTAGTCACAAGTGATTTGCGAATTATTCCTCTCGTTTTGTATTACATTATCAATGGGTTCACCCTTTATTAAATATTGTGATCACAGGGTATTAAACTCTTACCATTTTTCTCCAAGAATTGTAAAAAGTGTAAATATATAAACCGTGCCATGTACCCCATTGGTCAAACCTTATATGATTATCCTGATAATTCTATACCAAAGGAGCTTTCTTCGCAATCTCATTAAAATCAGATCTTAGTTCTCGCTACCGCTAAACAAAGATCTGAGGACATCCCATTACAGGTTACATCAGACCGACCTTGCGAGAACTTTGACCGACCAATGGAATGACCAATCAGAAGGCAGCTTTCTCTTGCTTTACGGAACTAATTTCACATTGTCGACTATGCTTCGAAACATATTTTGACAAATTCTCGATTACAAATTTGAATCCTAAACAAAGAACATTCTGGAATGGCTAATTGATGGTCTAGATTGTATGTATTCAGTCGTTAAACCCGTAACTATTGTACGGAGTTAAAGTTTTCGAGGTTGCATGATTAGAAATCACATTCCGACTGTCACTTTCATAATAAGGTAAGCGATGCTCTGATTGGTCAGAATGAAAGGTCGTTCTGAAGTGACCCCTAATGGGATGTCCTCAGATCTTTGTTGAGCGGTAGCGAGAACTGAGGTCTGATTTTAATGAGATTGCTTTCTTCACATCTTTTATTGTATAATTCTGAGGCGAGATAAAGAGAAATAATCACATAATAATGAACAAAGACATATGTCCAATTTGAAAATAATGTTGTTTGCTTTGAAATATTCTTTTTGGTATTTGATTACGTAAAATTGATGCCAAACAGGTGCATGTCTTGTCCAATAAAGATACACGGTAAACCATCTCATTGTTTAACAAATTCCATTTTACACATCGAGATTTGCCATTCTATGAGCGAAAATTAGTGGAGTGAGTGAATATGGTTTTACGCCACATTTAGCAATATTCCAGCAATATCACTGAGGGGGACACCAGAAATGGGCTTCACACATTGTACCTATGTCGGGAATCGAACCCGGGTCTACGGCGTGACGAGCTAACGCTTTAACCACTAGGCTACCCAAAACCGCCCCGAAAATTAGTGGAGATATATATTAATCAACATACCCATGTCGTCTTTCTCTGACGTTGGCAGAGACATAAAACCTTCAATGACGTCAAAAAAGAATAGTGTCATTAATATCAGTAATTCATTACATTTGATGACAAGGCTAGTGCTCCATTAATAATGGTGTAACATTAGTCAAATTCTACTTACACAATCAGGAGAATGCTGGAATTTAATGACTAATTTATAGGTTAGATAGGGCTATCCATTTCGCTGTTACTTCCTTTTTTATATAATATGATTTCATCATTTCTTATACCTAAAATTTCCTCAAGAACAAAACACCACGAAAATATATTGTCCTTATCCACAGGTAATTCTCACCAAGAATGACCTGAGTACCAATAAGCTTGTGCTAAGCATAGCAGAGTTATGCCCCCTTTTCTTTGTACATGCATGACCTCTCTGTCGTCTTTTGACGTCATAGAGGAAAATCAGTTTTTCGTCATTTACGACATGCTATTTTTTGGATTGAAAGTATAATGTTATACATAAGCATATAAATCCTATTTTTAGTACATTCTCAGTCGACACTTAGCCATATTTTGTTTTCAAACTGGTTTAATATTTGCAGTAAAATTTACACCAACAGATAGGAAACTTGATATTCTACATCTCTACGTAATTATATAGCTGGAGGTAGATCCATTGCGGTGTAAGCTCAATACTTGCGCAACCATCACTTTTCACATCTTAGGAAAATGTACGTCAAAAAACAAAACTTGGCATCCAGCAGGTTAAACAGTACTATTTATTGAATTTTCAAGTCATCGTCTTTCCAGGAATGCTGTTACATTTTGATAAAATCCTACCATACACCAAAGTTCATTTAAAATGAGTTGTTTGAAACACACAAATTTAAGACCGGAAACAACTTTGCTTAGCGATAATGTAAGAAAACCTAGGGGTGGGGCATGCATGTTTGAAAGGTGATCCTGGACAGTTTGTTTAGAGAGTTATCTCTTGCTGACACATTTTTAAATGGCCTATGAGGAAAACAGATCATTCTTGCCTGTTAGTTTTAGGTATTAGCAGTTTACTAATTAGCTGTAAATAAATGTTTGATGAGTGTCCGGCTACTACCGCTGTCCGGGTACTGCTGTCACTGCTCTAGATTTCTTTTGAAAATATTTCCTTTCACCGCATTGAACCAAACGGAAAGAACCAAATGTTGTCTGTCATCAGCTGACTATCCGACGTATACGTTGTTACAACTGTAGCAGTAGTTTGTGGTCAAACTGCACTATGGCCAAAAACACAAACAGTCAAACTTGGCCTTTCTGAATACACGAATTTAGGGGACGTATACCATTATCTTGGCGGTTGGGATCGCTTGAGTCCAAACACTCAAGCCCACGATAATCTACAATATCCTTTTCCTTCTATATACCCATATGGCATACAAGTAATTAATGGTCAAAGATATATTGAACTTACCCTCCATTTTGAGGGACCACAACTGATTAGAGTTTCTCTAAAGTGTCCTTATTTCCTTATTTCGGCTTCTCGTAGTTACGCGTTACTATGCTTCTTGCGCATGTGTGACATCGATTTTTGCCAGGAAGTGTCGCAAAACTCGATTTCCGGTTGTCGTAAATAGGCATGTCCACCGGCAAGTGCGTGTTGTTTTTGACGATGTTTAGTTCATGATTTATCATAGAATTATCTAGTCACTGCTTGCTGTTTTAAGGATGGTGTTAATGAAATACTGATCTTGGAAAAGGTGAATAAAGTTTCATGGTTTGATTTGAGAAGTTTTGTAAACACAAACGTCAAAGTCCTTATACAAGGAGTTCTCGTTGACATTGTATTTTTCGGTACTTTAAACTGTTTATGACTTTAACGTTTGATTTGACTTTATTCTTGTCAATGAAAATGTTGAATCAATAGCATACGAATCATTGTGTGAATGCCATGTACAAATTAAGATCATTTGTTTTTAACTTTACTCCTCCAATAATAGTTTGATACACCCAGGCGGCATTTCTTAGAAGTTGACGGATGACAAAATAGACATAATTTATGGATAACAAATTCTTTATTATACTGCAATCAATAGTGACGTTTTAGTATGGATCTTATACCATTGTCAACCATGACACAGTTTATTATTATTATTATTATTATTATTATTATTATTATTATATATCATCATCATGTTAACAGTTTGGTTATATAGTAAAGTCATATGAAGTACAGTCATAAATGAAAAAATATATTAGAGATCTTTTTCTCCTTGAGCTCAAAATCTGTGGTGTAGTGGATAGAGCATCTGCCAGGAGATCAGGTCAGTGGTTTGATCTACTGACCCTGTCATACCTTAAGATGTAAAAAGATGGTACTTATTGTAAAAGTGCCTGGTGTATTAAGGGGATAAAAGAATTGATGGTTGGTTCAGGGTCTAGTAAAACCAGCCACACATGCACACGCATATGTGTCTCTGTGTTATGATAATAATTCTAATAATAATGTTGAAATTTATAAAGAGCCAAATTCACACCCTTAAGCATGCTCAAAGTGCTGCATAATCACCTGATGCAAGTTTAAGTACTCATTCACCTCACCAAGAGCTCAAAGTACAGAACAAAACCTCACCGGTACAAGTTGATGGCAGTGAATGGGAATGTGTGTCAGCTATTTATTAGCTGACAGTGACAGATTGTCGTAATACTGTATCATAATCAGTGTTTGAAGTCATCTTGCAGACAATCTCCACAAATAGCTGCAAGATTGCTGATACAGCTTTATGCCATAACCATCTCATGCATATTATCATGAAGGTATTTTGAATACTTTCCTTTTTAGAAAACAACCCATTGACTCATTTTTTATTGACTCTAATACTTTAATTTTGGATCATAATTTACTGTCCATAGTTTAGGTATAATTTTTTGGTACCCATGTATTCTTCAGCCCTTGTCCACTCCTGACTGGATTTACTTGGAAGTAATGATATTCATGGTAAAGTAAAAATCCTGTCATTCTTGACCCTGTTCATCAGGAAAGTAATTCTCTGGACCAGAACTGTTAGTAATGTCTATATACACATGATACAGTTGAACCTTGTCATCCTGAATGTTCCGATATCTCAAACCTGTTCTCCGGTCCCGACCACCTTACTATATACACATTCATGCCTAGTTAGCTCGAATGTCTGGGTGTGTCCAAGTTACAATGCGGTCCTGCTAGGTTCAAGATAACAGGGTTCGATTGCATATATATATATATACACCCACACTTGTGATTTGAATTTAATTCCACTGAAAACAGAACCGTCCACTTAACAGGGTTTCTTGTATATCATTACCAAGTCCAATGTATTATTGCTGCTTGTGGCTTCAAACCCCAGCATATTATATTGTAAGTGTTGTTTCAGTTGTGATCTCCCAGGCCATCAGTCCCCATCGTCATGTCCAAATCATCTGAGGAGGTGCTGCTCATTGTCAACCATGTACGACAAAAGAAGACTGATGGAACTCTGTATCTCATGGGCACCCGCTTGGCATGGATGCCGGGGGGGAAGAGCTCTTTCACTATCAGTCACATGTATGCCAACATTAAAAGTAGGTACTCTAATTCTAGCTTGATATTTTATTCCAGTTGCGTCATCAGTGTTTGTTTACCGGTAAAATAGGCAGTGTGTTGGTAAAATTTTATCCTGTCAGTTCAAAATATGGTACATTCCAGTATTTTAAAGTCCTTTTGGTCCAGTAAGCTGATAAGTTTATAACTGACTAGAAACACAGGCCCTGAAGAAAATTGTATCGAAACTGTACTTTGTGTAGGAATTAAGAAAGTAGGCATTGTGTTAGATGTAGCTTTGCTTGCTGTGTCGGTATGGGGTCCCACATTTCTTTTCAAATAAGGTGTAGTTTGGATAAGACCTATAATTGTGAAGGACTGGATTATTGTTGATTATTTTGTACAATGAAATAATTATTTGATTTTTATTCAAATGTGTTAAATGTGTGAGACATTTTGTTAAGGTTAGTTTTGTTTACAAACAATTTAAGGTATCTGTGCACATTAACTGTTTTCTGATGTTATACACACAAAGTAGGACTGTTTGGTAGGACTCTGTATAGGGTGTATTTCACCAAGTCAAGAAAGAAGAAACACACATTTAGCAGTGTCTGTAGATATTTGGGGACCGTAAGATGATGTGAGGTGGGGTGTTTGAACTGGACATGCGGTAAGCAGGGGTGAAAATCTATTATGTAATTTAGTATGATCGAGTATAATAAGCATTATTATTTGGAATATATGGTTTAGACATGTTAGAAATGCAATTTATATATCTGTTGTTTATTATGTTTATGATTAATAAGAATACTTACTTGTTAAATTGATTTGCTAATATGTCTGCTTTTCTTGAGGCAACCTCTGGTACAAGTGCTGCCACATTTTGCTCCATCATGATCAGAGAAAATACTACAGTAAACTACGGTTATAACAAACTCAAAGGGACTGCTAATTCTAGTTCGTTATAACCGTAATTCGTTATAAGCATATATACAGTATAACTACAGCAAATAGTCGGGACTAAAAAGTTAGTTCGTTATAACCGTAGTTTACTGTATTTCTTCCCTGCTTTGTTGTAATATGGGTATGACAGAACATGTCTGCATGGAGTAGGATTTGTCCAGAGTGTGTATAACAAACATCATTTCCAGTATTGTCTGGGGATGAGTGTTCAGTACGTTATACTTGTGTAGAGGAGTGGACTAGCACGAGGGTCAGCCTGCCACAGTGCTACATAAGGTGTAGGAATGGTGCATGTCGTGGCTCACACTGCAGTAGGTAATTCCTAGGACCACGTGTTACAGCCACCATGTACAGAACTCTCACTGTTGATGCTATTGAGTTACTCAATATTCACGATATGGAATCACAAAGAAATGTCATGAAATTATCAATCATTTTTTTAAAAACTCTACTAGTTCTGAACTATAAGATGATGTAAACATTGCAGCGCAGAAAATTTCCCCAGACACAAAAGATAAAGTGCAGTTGCAGCTGGTGATGCATGATGGTGGTGCAAACACATTCCACTTCAACAACGCCGAGGGCCGGTCAGCACAGATGCGGGATCGCGACAGTGTCAAGGAGCTGCTCCAGCAACTGCTGCCTAAGTTCAGGATGAAAATAAGCAGTGAACTAGAGGAGAAAAACAGGTACTTGGATGTTTGCTTCACGTCGTACCGAACGTCTCATGAAGCGCCGTGATGTGTATCATCTGTTAAAGTATCATGGTACATCTACCTATTTTTGTTTACAGTCCAATAATGATGTTAGCTATACAGAATTACAAACCTGCTGCCCCTAGTGTATTGATGTTGTAAATTGTTATTACCTAAAATACCTAACCTTGGCAAAGATCTATGAAGTAATATACAGTCAAGTCTCGTTTGTCCAACACTCGTTAATACGACAATCGGCTTTATCCGACACTAATGATGGGAACCGATTAAATCATTGCTATTTAGACCCGTTAATCCGACAGTCTCGCATTCCGACTCCGACACACCTAATTTGCAACGAATTACCGAATTATCAGTCTCGTTAATCCGACACAGTGATCAGCGTACTCCGTGGTCATCTGCCGGCGAATACACAGCCTGTGTTTTGATGCGAGACGAATCGGCTGGTAGCCGCATAATACAACGGCTGCAGAGATAAACTTGCTTAACAATAATCAATTAATGCTTTGAATAAAGAAAACAGGATAAATCACATGTTTAGATTACCTCAATCTTATCAAAATCAGATACAAGTTCTCGCTATCGACAAGGACATCCCATTACAGGTCACATCCGAACAACCTTTCGCGAACTATGACCTACAATGAAATGACCAACAGGAAGTCGACGTTAGCCACTTAGAAAGCAGCTTTCTTAAGCTTTAGGTACCAGTTTCAAAGTTGCGACTTCCATTCAAGACTATGCTTTTTAAAGTATTTTGAGTAAGTCATACAGTCTGTAACAGTTTTGTGTTAAACTGTAGAGGTTGCTTGATTAGAAAACATATTCCGCCAACAATGTAACATAATAATATGAATATTTATTTTATATTTTTTACTACTTGTTTATCTATCGTGTAGTTGTCCGATTTTCGATCACAAAGCCAGTACTTAAATTATTATAGATAAGTAACTTGGCAAACGGGAGGCCGGGGTTATTAGCACTGATAGGTGGAAGAATGGACATAGCAAAGGGCAAATTGGAGACAGCTAGGTAATTAGTCCCAACAAAGATCAAAGCAATAAGTCCCAAGCACTGGGCAGATAGGTTCCCTGGTCACAGTTCATGGCTGGCTGGTGTCTCCTGATGTCAACCTTGACCAGGGAACCTGTCTGCCCAGTGCTTGGGACTTATTGCTTTGATCTGTTGTAACAATAGATCTCCTTCTGTTCCTTTCAACTTCTGTTACCATGGTTATGTTGTGAACAGTAGATGGGTATATCTCCCTCTGTTACCATGGTTATGTTGTTAACAGTAGATGGGTATATCTCCTGTTACCATAGTTATGTTGTGAACAGTAGATGGGTATACCTCCTTCTGTTACCATGGTTATTTTGTGAACAGTAGATGGGTATATCTCCTTCTGTTACCATGGTTATGTTGTTAACAGTACATGGGTATATCTCCTTCTGTTACCATGGTTATGTTGTGAACAGTAGATGGGTATACCTCCTGTTACCATGGTTTTGTGGTGAACAGTAGATGGAAATATCTCCTTCTATTACCATGGTTATATTGTGAACAGTAAATTGGTATATCTCCGTCTGTTACCATGGTTATGTTGTGAACAGTAATTGTGTATATCATCTTCTGTTGTAACAATAGATGATAATATCAACTTCTGTTGTAATGGTTATAGTGAGAACAGGGGCGGTCGGGTAGCCTAGTGGTTAAAGCATTCGCTCGTCACGCCGAATACACGAGTTCAATTCCTGACATAGGTAAAATGTGTGGAGCCCATTTCTGGTGTCCCCCATCGTGATATTGCTGGAATATTGCTAAAAGCGGCGTAAAACCATACTCACTCACTCACTATAGTGAGAACAATAGATGGATATATCTACTGTTGTCACGGTTATGTTGTGAACAATAGATGGGTATATCACTTTCTGTGATGTTATGTTGTGAACAATATATGTGTGTTTTCACTGAAATCACGATACATAACACACAGTCTTGAGGATGATTGGTATTTTGTTTTTGAGGATTTTAACTTAAAGAAGCTTCCTTTATCGTGTCATAACCAATAGACGTTTTTGTAAACAATATTCTGACTTCTCTGAATGTAAACTTTACACTTATACTTTTTTATGTACCATATCTACTTGAGTATATTGAACACTTTTCATTTTTTTTAACTATTTGTTTTTATACAAACGGGCTCCGTCCTTACATCCGTCTGTCATGTTTCGTTTCCGGAACATAACTCATAAACGGTTCAATATTTTTTCATGAAACTTTGCAGGTTTGTCAGGTACATGATGAACTGGTGACTTTTGCTATTAAGAAATTTTAGAAATTTTTATTTTTACGTTTCCATGGCAACAAGATGGACTTAGGTTCCAAACTCTTCTTTTTTTTACAATTTCCATGACAAGTTCCACCCCGGTTAAAGAAGGTTAGGGTTTGTTTAGATTTAATTATGTCATAAATTCTGCAACAGGGGCTGGGGATATAGCCACGTCAGTGGCAAACTCTTGTTTTCCCCAAAACACATCTGGGCAGAAGAGGGTGTGCATTATACACACCATAATGAGTTTTGATGGGTTTTTTCCCCAACGCAAAGACATTACCATGAGCACGTAACACCGGAAATACCATGTCACCAAATCCATACTGAAGTACACAAATTAATAATGTAATTATCTAGCTGGTTATAAAAAGTGTTCATTGTATATCTGGAATTATATTTGTTACTTATTCCATTGATTTTTAAAAAATTTCTTTTAATATTGTTTTTCGGCAAAATCTTGTGTGAAGCGATCGGAAGATCACACAACTCAACCTTATTAACAGCAACCACAGGCAGATTACTGCCTTTGACGCCTTGAAACAAACTTTAATTAACAGAGAATGAACACATATATCATAAATGCCATACTTTGACTCATTAAAAGTCATATATGTTGAAGTTTGAAGATTCTATGTCAACATGTAGTTCTCGCGATCACATGTGCGGGAGCGGTAAATAATTTATTTATTTACTTATCCTGCTTTACTCCTTAATGCATATTACTTGCTTGTTCTTGACAGAGAAAAGAGCTGTGTGAGAGGTCTTTGCTGGAAGAAGTTGTTCCAACCAGCTGAGAGGCCAACCCATCTCGCAGCTCGCACGTGACCAAAGGAAGTGACATCACGGATCCTCACATTACTCTTGTCACTTGTTTTTGCTGTAGCAAAAACTGATTCAAACCCTCACGTGTTTGCGCTTTGAGTTAATGTTTTTTGTCTTTGTGTTGTGCCTACGGTTTGTATTTTGTACATTCTATGTTTGATAAACATGTAGCATAACGTTATTAGATACTTACTGACATGTTCTCAAAAGAAACATTATGCCAGGTGTCTTGTTGCTCAAAGTAGCCATCTTGAATATTTTGCGTGGCCAGCAGTTAATGAACTGGCTTGCGTTCTATATTCTTTTGCTTGGTGCCCCACGATTGGCGTATCCTTGCAAGTGTTGTTTGTTTTTGTTGTATGTTGTCTTATGTTTGTCGTAATATTTGTTTCATAAACCCACACAGTGGGATAAACAAATTATAGCATACATAATCAGGCAGGGACGTATTGTGATTTTACACTGCTTCATTGCAGATATCATGTCCTCCTGCTCAAAGTGCCGGCGTAATATGTCGGCGTGGGATCCCCACCCGCTCTGCCTCAATTTTACATCTCACTGCCTCCAGGGTCAAGGATGTAAAGACTGTTTACTGCTTTCACCCACAGCATTTACTCAGTATCTCCCGTGTTTCAAAGAAACTCAAAACACAGCAGGCTAGGAAACACCGGCACAGGATGTCAGACCTCTCCGAGAATTCCCCCGCAAGATCGGCCATCTCGGATGACTACCCCCCCGACTTCAACTACTACCTTGATGTTGGACCCCATGGTCGCGGTCTCCACCCAGAGCACTCTGACGACAACTACAGTGTCTGTCTTTATGGCAGAGGCCACCTTGAGGCCTGGCGTGGTGCTCACTTACCAGACGGCGCTTATACTATCCTCTTGACAGACACTCGGTCTCCCGCCTAAGGCACAGACGCCCATGATAGATGCCTCTCTCCTTCAGTACATTCAGTACTTACAGGCCAGACAGCCGTCGACGCTTCTCCTAGCGCCTCCTCTTCATGTGCTCTTTCAGACGACACCTATATATCCTACAGTGCCTATACAGATGCCCGCGCCTCTGCCTCCGTCTCGGCAGCCGACCACACAGACATCATCTACCTCTCGTCACTCCATGGACTAGGCTTCCCCAAGTATGTCTTCACTTCGGAGTGACAGCAGATCTTATCATCAGGGTCATATATCAAGGAGCCGCTCCCCGGTTAGCAGACGCTCCAGTGGCTATCAGTCGGAGGTTGCCTTCATCCCTTGTTACGACGACACCCCCATGGACGGTGAGTCCCACCTGGGTTTAGACCAAGTCGCAGACTGACTGGAGGCAATCGCTCCATCGCCCGGCCTAGAGGTCGATAACAAGACAGCCATCCATGCGAAACCCACCTCGATCCCGAATGACCAACTGATCAGAGACATGATCTTAGCTTTGGACGAGGACTTCAGTAAACTGTCACAGACTCCGTCCTTCAGGCCCCCACGCTATAGACGAGATGACTTCCCAGTCCACTCTCTTCTAGTCGCACTCCTTAGATGAGGACATGCACCGCATGACAGGATCAAACCGCTCCACCTCAGTCCGAGTTTCCGACAACAAACTAGCCTACGTGGAGACTCGCCACGCGCTTAAACCTCTCTCACTGATGGCGTCGTCCTCCAGAGCCATAGTGCAGGACTTATTGGAGGATAACCCCTTTTGGATTGACCACCTAACAACGGTTGTATCCTACCTCCAACAACAAGTGGAAGAGATGCGCTGTCATATGTGCGCTGCTCTGATCGAGCTCACTACCACCAGACGCCTTGTGTACTTTGCCTTGTTGAACTGGGACCCAGAGTATTAAGTGTCAACCTTGGTCTGGCTCTGACCTCTTTAATGGACAGATATCCAAGACAAACTCCCGGGTCTCAGCCTTCACACGTGATGAGACGGCTCTCAAGGCCCTAGCCAGGGTGTCACAGCTAAGGCGTCCCAGTCTGCGCCACGACGCAACACCCTCCAGACTCAGGGGCTGGGCTCCACCTCAACCTCTCGGGGCAGAGGCAAGGGGAAAGGAAAGTCCCGCCACGGCCACCCCAAGGAAGGTAATGTCGTTCACAGGAACCTCAAATGAATCGCCAGACAGGCACGACTGGGATCTCCCCCCCCCACCAGCTGCTCAAGTTGTCGACACCCAACTAGGTGGGAGACTGAGTTGCTTCTGGCAGAATTGGGAGATCCTGGGGGACCCGTATGTCACCAACATCATCCGACATGGGTACAAGCTGACGCTTATAGACAACCCGCCAGTCATGTTGTCTCCCATGTCTCTCTCTACACGCCATCATGAAGGGGTGTTTCTGGTGATCCAACACAGTCTTTGCCAGTCACTACCTGCGAGATGTCGCATTAGAGGATGTGCAATGGTCCCTTAGTAGTGGCCCAACAGGTCACCACTACTACACGTCACTGACCACGCCTCCAAGTCCAGAGCCTTTCGACCTCCCCTGGCGTAAGCCCTGGACTAGAAGATTCATGCCCCACTTGCATACTGCTCGGTGCTACAGTCTCGACCTAACCGACAGTTACTGTCAGGCTGCATAGTACCAGGACACAACACCTACCTGACTCTTCCCTTCCATGTAATGTAAGGGAAGGCCAACCATTGAGCCGAAGAAAGGCTGAGTTTTTCCCATACATGGAGTGGTGACCTGACGCTGACCACACAGCCGAGGACGGGCTGAGGGAATTGAAGGTTCCCGTACATGGAGTGGTCACCCGATGCCGACCACATAGCCAAGGCTCGCTAGTCTGGAAATAAAAGATGAAAGCCCACATCTGAAGGTATGCCCTCCACCGATTCCGTCCGATAAAGATGCATTAAGGAGTAATGCAGGATAAGTTACAAATCTAGTAAAATCCTAGATATTTTTTATATTTGTATACTTATCCTGCATCACTGTGTCTAAAGGGACCCACCCATTGCAGATCTACCTCCCCACGATGCCTTCTGATGTTTTGAACTCCAGAGTAATGTGAGGATCCGTGATGTCACTTCCTTTGGTCACGTGGGAGCTACGTGATAGGGTTGCCCTCTCAGCTAGTTGGAACAACTTCTTCAAGCAAAGACCTTCACACAGCTCTTTTCTCTGTCAAGAACAAGCAGTAATATGCATTAAGGAGTAATGCAGGATAAGAATACAAATGTAAAAAAATGTCTAGGATTTTACTAGGTCTGGGGATTTTTTTATCTCAAATTTCAAATTTGTACTGACCTAGGTTCTTATCGACCATTTGTTTACCAGAATTAGCTGAAGGGGTACGGTGTAATTTCTTTCTGCGCATAATGTTTGAACATATTTTTTTCCAAAATACTGAATCCGCTAGACGGGGGTGCACATTATACTTGGGTGCACACTTTACTCAAGAAAATACAGTAATGACATCAACCGAGATCACACTTTGTTTTTTGTCTTCTGTATCTTGACCATTTAGATTGTAACTGTGGCATTTGTCTTATTCCCCTGAATACTGTGTTATACTTGGTAGTGTTGTTTTCCAGAATGCTGCAGGATGATCCGGAGTTGTTTCAGCTGTACAAGGACCTGGTGGTCAGTCAGGTGATCTCGGCCGAGGAGTTCTGGGCATCACGTGCTCATGTATGTATGTGTAGGGAGTTGTTGATGGAGGGTAGAGATGGGGACCCTAGTGCCTCCCTTCCTGTTGGTTGGGAGTGAGTGTTTGACTTCACTGATTACCATTTCTATCGTTCTATTATTCTCATTTGTAGAAATTTACAAACAATACAAGCAAGCCAGAGACTAAGCAAGTTGTTGGAATTTCTCCTGCGTTCTTGGTAAGTTAGCTTAAACCAGTCTTCTTGTTAATGCTTGGTCATGAATTTTTTATAATTGAGAAAGACCAGTTTGGCTCATTATAGGCAAATAAGACTGTCAACATCATAGCCTGAGCTAGCCTGACAACATTTTACTGATGAAAGTTGTTTCATGAAATGCAGGCAGATATCAAGCCTCAAACAGACGGCTGCAATGGTCTCAAGTACAACCTCAATGCTGATATTATCGAGTCTATCTTCAGGACATATCCCATGGGTGAGTCGACTTCTTAATATGAGGCAATTCATGGAGAGTGGGATATTTGAAAGGAAGAAACAGTCATGTCTTTGTAGTAAATTGTCAACTGGCAACTTGTCTTGGCTCAATTATTGAAATACTGTACGAGGACGTGTATTTTGTCTGCAATTTGTTTTATCTTATCCTGCATTACTATCTCAATGCTTTTACTGCTGTCAGAGCTGTGAGAGGTCCTGGCTGCAGGAGTTGTTGTTGCTTACAACCCACCTAGAGCCAAAAACAACCCATGAGATTCAAGCCGTCGCTCTTGACGATGTGCAAGGTGTTCATAGTTTCCGTTCCCTGGTGGTGGCGCAAACCCCAGGCGGTCTTTCACACCTCGGAACTGATCCTGCAACCTCCCTGGTAGAAAATACCCCAGACTAGAAGGTTTCATAATTCTGTTTATTCCAGCTGCTTGAATTGGAATTTAGAACTTTTCCTTTTTCCATGACTGGATTTCACACCTCCTACTGTGCCTTGTGTGGCTCTATCGGACAGGAAGGTCTGTGTTTTCCGGTGTTTTCCGTTCAGGATGCTGTCAGGTTACCCAGACTGGTTGGAGGGTCTATTCTGAAATTCCATCTGAAGGTTTGCCCCCTCCGTTCTGTCTGATAAAAATGCATTAAGGTAGTAATACAGGATAATATAACAAATTTAGTAAAATCTAAACATGCTTTATATTTGGAAACTTATCCTGCATTACAGCGTTTAAAGTGCTTCCCCATCGTTTTGCTACCTCCCTGCGTAGTGTCAGATGTCCAATACTATCAGTAATGTGGTTATACCTGACGTCACCACTTCCACTCACGTAGTAGGTGTGGGAGGTCATATGCCACTCAACTGGTTGGTACAACAACTTCTGTAGCAAGGACCCCCATGTTGCCGGAATATTGCTAAAAGTGGCGTAAAACCATACTCACTCACCCACTGTAGCAAGGACCCCATGTTGCCGGAATATTGCTAAAAGTGGCGTAAAAAATACTAACTCACCCACTGTAGCAAGGACCCCCATGTTGCCGGAATATTGCTAAAAGTGGCGTAAAACCATACTCACTCACCCACTGTAGCAAGGACCCCCATGTTGCTGGAATATTGCTTAAAGTGGCGTAAAACCATACTCACTCACCCACTGTAGCAAGGACCCCCATATTGCTGGAATATTGCTAAAAGTGGCGTAAAACCATACTCACTCACCCACTGTAGCAAGGACCCCCATGTTGCCGGAATATTGCTAAAAGTGGCGTAAAACCATACTCACTCACCCACTGTAGCAAGGACCCCATGTTGCCGGAATATTGCTAAAAGTGGCGTAAAACCATACTCACTCACCCACTGTAGCAAGGACCCCATGTTGCCGGAATATTGCTAAAAGTGGCGTAAAAAATACTAACTCACCCACTGTAGCAAGGACCCCCATGTTGCCGGAATATTGCTAAAAGTGGCGTAAAACCATACTCACTCACCCACTGTAGCAAGGACCCCCATGTTGCTGGAATATTGCTTAAAGTGGCGTAAAACCATACTCACTCACCCACTGTAGCAAGGACCCCCATATTGCTGGAATATTGCTAAAAGTGGCGTAAAACCATACTCACTCACCCACTGTAGCAAGGACCCCCATGTTGCCGGAATATTGCTAAAAGTGGCGTAAAACCATACTCACTCACCCACTGTAGCAAGGACCCCATGTTGCCGGAATATTGCTAAAAGTGGCGTAAAACCATACTCACTCAACCACTGTAGCAAGGACCCCCAGGTTGCCGGAATATTGCTAAAAGTGGCGTAAAACCATACTCACTCACCCACTGTAGCAAGGACCCCCATGTTGCCGGAATATTGCTAAAAGTGGCGTAAAACCATACTCACTCACCCACTGTAGCAAGGACCCCCATGTTGCTGGAATATTGCTAAAAGTGGCGTAAAACCATACTCACTCACCCACTGTAGCAAGGACCCCCATGTTGCTGGAATATTGCTAAAAGTGGCGTAAAACCATACTCACTCACCCACTGTAGCAAGGACCCCCATGTTGCCGGAATATTGCTAAAAGTGGCGTAAAACCATACTCACTCACCCACTGTAGCAAGGACCCCCATGTTGCCGGAATATTGCTAAAAGTGGCGTAAAACCATACTCACTCACCCACTGTAGCAAGGACCCCCATATTGCTGGAATATTGCTATAAGTGGCGTAAAACCATACTCACTCACCCACTGTAGCAAGGACCCCCATGTTGCCGGAATATTGCTTAAAGTGGCGTAAAACCATACTCACTCACCCACTGTAGCAAGGACCCCCATATTGCTGGAATATTGCTAAAAGTGGCGTAAAACCATACTCACTCACCCACTGTAGCAAGGACCCCCATGTTGCTGGAATATTGCTTAAAGTGGCGTAAAACCATACTCACTCACCCACTGTAGCAAGGACCCCCATTTCTGGTGTCCCCCGCCATGATATTGCTCGAATATTGCTAAAAGTGGCGTAAAACCATACTCTCACCCACTGTAGCAAGGACCCCCATGTTGCTGGAATATTGCTAAAAGTGGCGTAAAACCATACTCACTCACCCACTGTAGCAAGGACCCCCATTTCTGGTGTCCCCCGCCATGATATTGCTGGAATATTGCTAAAAGTGGCGTAAAACCATACTCACTCACCCACTGTAGCAAGGACCCCCATATTGCTGGAATATTGCTAAAGGTGGCGTAAAACCATACTCACTCACCCACTGTAGCAAGGACCCCCATATTGCTGGAATATTGCTAAAAGTGGCGTAAAACCATACTCACTCACCCACTGTAGCAAGGACCTTTCTGCAGCTCAGTCTTCCTAGTCAAGAACAGCAGTAAAATCATAAATGTAGTAATGAAGGATAAGTATCCAAATGTATAAAATATTTAGATTTTACTAACTTCGTAGGTATATCAGTTGATTGGCTGTGATATAATGTGGTACTGCTGGCTTTGCATCACTCACTCTCTCTACGAAGGAGCATCTGCCCGGAGAGTGGAAGGTCAGTGGTTCGAATTCCTGGTTGTCTCATACCAATGTCGTTAAAAGATTGTACTTGTTGTTACCCTGCCTGTCATTTGGCATTAAGGAGATAAAACATGGACTGGTCAGCTCAAGATCAGAGGATACCAGTGATGTTGACACATAAACCTGTGTTTAGGTCAATGACTTGGACCCAAGAAATGTAATAAGTCAATGGCAAAAGTCAATAAGTCAGATAAACAAAATTGGCAGACGAAGCATAACCACAAATCAATGCAATTGATTGGATGAATATATATGATCTGACCAATGAAGATTGCAATAGGAAAAGCATTTGACTAAGTCACTATAGCTCCTGAGAGTGTTTCCCTATGATACAGAAAGTATGATGCAAAGACATGCTGCTCCGAATTTCAATTAGATTTTTAATGGCGGTGCATTGTTTTGTTTAATCGATATTGTAAGTAGGACTTATCCTTACTATTTACTTATCCACCTCTACTCGCCTCACCTCACCTCACCGTAAAGCCGTCCCTCACCATATGAATGCAATATTGCTAAAAATTGCATAATTAAATCATCTTTATGGTTGTTCAGTGGTATGCTAGACTTGGTTAGAGTCCCTCCATGGGAACTCTCCTATCAGCTGGAAAAGTGAATTGAATGATTGTCTGAGTAGTGAGGTATTCTTGTTCCAGTGAAGAGGAAGCATGCTGAGTATGTGCCCCACAGGATGACTGAAAGTGAATTCTGGACCAGGTTTTTCCAGTCGCACTACTTCCACCGAGATCGTACGCACACTGGCACGAAGGACCTGTTCTCTGAATGTGCCAAGAATGATGATGAAGGTAAGCATGGAGTTGTAGTTAACCATTCCTCCATCAGTTGGAAAAATACTTGTCTCTGGTTGGTCAATCGGAGATTTCAAATCACAATTAACACCTCTAATTGAAATAGCTGACTTTATGGCTGCATCACCTCAGAAGCTTTGGCTTACTAACTGCATAGTTTTGGGTACTGTGTATTCAAATTGTGTTTGAGGGCCAGTAAGGTTCCCTATAGGTTAAGGCGTTCGCTCGTCAAGCCAAAGACCTGGGTTTGAATCTCAACATGGGTACAATGTGTGAAGCCGATTTCTGGTGTCCCCTGCCCTGACACTGCTGGAATATTGCTAAAAATTGCGTAAGACGAAACTCACTCACTCACTCAAAGTGTGTTTGGCAATAGATGTTGGCAAGAGCAAATGATAGAAATTGACTGAGAGAGTGTATTTCAAGTTTTCGGGGCAGCAAAGTGCTGAAAATTTGCTATATCCGACTGTGGTGTCACATTGTTTGTGTCACAATGAGCGGCGTGGAGAGATGGGTAGAACTAATCATTGCAGAGATTGCTTGGTTTTCTTTAGAGATGCCCAATTGATGCTGCACACTTCCAGTGCCTTACATATATGTGTGAGTCAAGCAAATTGGTGTGAATAACCAATGTTTCAGCATATACACAGCTAAACTTTGTTTTCACAACTCAGATTGAAAAACCCCCACAAAACATTGGACTCAACCAATGCCGCTTCACTCAATATCTACACTAACGCCTATAATTTTGTCATGGTCGAAGGTATAGCTAAAAAAAAGTGTTTTTTTGAACATGTAAATCAACAAGTGAGGGAAAAACAAAGGGGCAGTAGTTGCGTTATAAAATGGATTTGATGACAGCGGGCGAGAGAAAGACCATGTGCAGCATGCAGACAACTGAAGTAATGTAAGATTGAACAACCTTTGATCACCTGCCCTGGTGGCTCAGAGGGAAACAGTGGGTTACAATACTAAACGTGATATGTGAGGTTGTAGGTTCGAAGTTTTAGGCAAAAGTGGCAGAAGTCGTCTAAGCCCAGTCGTCTAAGGTGGCGCAATTCACTGTGCAGAGTTGCATCTCTTGGGCATGTCAGAAACCAGTGATTGTGGGTCGATTCCCGGATCACCACAATAATGTTTCTAGGTTTGTCAGCACCATACCCGTGCTTATTGGTTTCACCAAAGTGGGAAACATCTGAAACCTGCATCACTTCGGGCTTTCCTCCCACATCAAGTTGGCATGTGTGATTTTAGTGGAATACTGTTAAAACAGGCATTAAATTAAACCCCACTCACTCTATCACTCACTCCCCCACAAACCCACTCACTCACTCACTCACTCACTCACTCACTCACTCACTCACTCACTCACTCACTCACTCACTCACTCACTCACTCACTCACTCACTCACTCACTCAGGGTGATGTTATTTATGGATGTTTGTTACCAGGACATGATTTTCTGTGTGAGAAGAACATTACACTGATACATAACTGTCCTCTAGCTTCATGCAGACCACATTATGCAGACAAATGATGTGTGAGCAATTAAACCCCTCGTAACCATGATAACCGCCACATTGTCTAACTTTGTGACTGAACATTTTACAACACGTAACATTCAGTGACCAATGCGCTATGTGTTAATGTTCTTGATGGCAATTAAGAAAGAGCCTCCAGTACCAGTTTTACTTCTGTCACAAAGTAAAGCTAAACCACCTGATGTTTCAGACATGAAGGAGGAGATTAGCCGCAATGTATCGGACCCACTCATTGATCTGTCCCGGATCAGAGACACGGCCATAGAGGAGGTAGGTATGCAACTGTCAGCCGCAGTGATCAGGCTACATCGCCAGCTGTCAGATAACTCACATAATTAATATTGCTCAGATGTTGCTTATGGAATTATGGGAACTTCTGTTGTATTAAGGATGCAGCAACATCTTCCGTGAGTGTTCAAAGGGGTGGTGGGAGGGCACCACAACTCACCGTTCAGAGTTACGTCCCTTAGGCATGCCAGAAACCTGTGATTGTGGGTTCGAATCTTGGTTTCGCCCTGATTATGTTTCTAGGTTTGTCAGCACCATACCCATGCTCATGGGTTTCACCAAAGTGGTAAACTTTTTAAGCTGACACACCACAATATTACTGGAATACTGTTAAAAGCGGTGTTAAACCCAACTCACTCAAAGGGGTGGTGGGGTAGTTTAGTGGTCAAAGGGGTGGTGGGGGTGGTGGGGTAGTTTAGTGGTCAAAGGGGTGGTGGGGTCGTTTAGTGGTCAAAGGGGTGGTGGGGGTGGTGGGGTAGTTTAGTGGTCAAAGGGGTGGTGGGGTAGTTTAGTGGTGAAAGGGGTGGTGGGGTAGTTTAGTGGTCAAAGGGGTGGTGGGGTCGTTTAGTGGTGAAAGGGGTGGTGGGGGTGGTGGGGCAGTTTAGTGGTCAAAGGGGTGGTGGGGTAGTTTAGTGGTTATGCATGACCCGGGATATTCCCTTCTTTGGTGCAATGTTTGAAGCCATTCTGCTGTCCTCCGTGGTGCTAATGGGCGAATATTGGGCTGAAAGTGGCATAATGACCATACTCACTCACTGTTTCCTGTACTAAAATCTAATTAGTTTAAGCCCATTGATGTATCTTTCTTGAGAATCCAGCTCTGTACCATCTTCATAAGCATGGATGATGGCCTGATATCAACTCTTTGTTTTTCTCAAAACACAGATATCTTGTCATAATCAAAGGTCCCCTGGACTTCTTCCATAGGCTAATGTTGACAAAGGTTTTCTGTGTTTTAAGTCTTTATGGAAAGGAACTGCTGAACTTCTTATCATGTGATACAAGTCACTGTTCAAGCTTCCTCAGTTTCCAGGGCCCATTTCTTTAACATTCACTAGCAGTCATCATGCTGTGTTCACGTTTTTAAATGAGGCCTGTGTATGTTTAAGATTTATATTGACATTGTTTGGGCTTTTAATTGAAAAGGGTTATCGAGGAATGATTGAGGATAGTCGAAAGAGCAATAATGTCACCAACTTGTCCATGATCCGACGCTTCAACCATCACTCCACGATGGTTTTACGGGCATGTGAAGTCAGTACCAGCAGCATCTCCCTGGACGATTCCACAAAGACCAGTAATGGGGAATGCAGTGTTCAGAACGGAGGCTCTGCAGGTCCAGAGGCAGCCACACCTTCTACCAGTAAAGATTCTTCAGGAGAACCTGTCAATAAGAAGGTATGGAATATTACTTGAAATGTAGTTTACTAGTGACTATTGCACTATTTACTGTGTGATTTGGATATCATGTGTTCAAAGTCATAATGTAAATGTATACATTGTCATAATAGTTTTTGTGGTAGTTGAATAGCCTTGTGGCTGCCTGGTCCCTCTGAGGTTGTGTGTACAATGTGTATAGCCCACCATCTATCAGTCACACCATCACCCGGCAGCACCATCTGTCAGTCACCCCATCACCTGGCAACACCATCACCCGGCAGCACCATTTGTCAGTCACACCATCACCCGGCAACACCATCTGTCAGTCACACCATCACCCGGCAACACTATCTGTCAGTCACCCCATCACCCAGCAGAACCATCTGTCAGTCACACCATTTGTCAGACACACCATCACCCGGCAACACCATCTGTCAGTCACCCCATCACCCAGCAGCACCATCTGTCAGTCACACCATTTGTCAGTCACACCATCACCCGGCAACACTATCTGTCAGTCACCCCATCACCCAGCAACACTATCTGTCAGTCACACCATTTGTCAGTCACACCATCACCCGGCAACACCATCTGTCAGTCACCCCATCACCCGGCAACACCATCTGTCAGTCACCCCATCACCCGGTCACACCATCTGTCACTCACACCATCACCCGGCAACACCATCAGTCAGTCACCCAATCACCCAGCAGCACCATTTGTCAGTCACCCCATCACCCGGTAACACCATCCGTCAGTCACCCAATCACCCAGCAACACTATCTGTCAGTCACCCCATCACCCAGCAACACTATCTGTCAGTCACACCATTTGTCAGTCACACCATCACCTGGCAACACCATCTGTCAGTCACCCCATCACCCGGCAACACCATCTGTCAGTCACCCCATCACCCGGTAACACCATCTGTCACTCACACCATGACCCGGCAACACCATCTGTCAGTCACCCAATCACCCAGCAGCACCATTTGTCAGTCACCCCATCACCAGGTAACACCATCCGTCAGTCACCCAATCACCCGGCAACACCATCTGTCAGTCACACCATCACCTGGCAACACCATTTGTCAGTCACCCTATCACCCAGCAACACCATTTGTCAGTCACACCATCTGTCACTCACACCATCACCCGGCAACACTGTCTTTTCTTCACACCATCACCCGGCAACACCATCAGTCAGTCACACCATCACCCGGCAACACCATTTGTCAGTCACACCATCACCCGGCAACACCATTTTTCAGTCACACCATCACCCGGCAACACCGTCTTTTCGTCACACCATCACCCGGCAACACCATCTGTCAGTCACCCCATCACCCGGTAACACCGTCTTTCCGTCACACCATCCCCTGGCAATACCATTTGTCAGTCACACCATCACCAGGCAACACTGTCTTTTCGTCACACCATCACCCGGCAACACCATTTGTCAGTCACACCATCACCCGGCAACACCATCAGTCAGTCACACCATCACCCGGCAACACCATTTGTCAGTCACACCACCACCCGGCAACACCATCAGTCAGTCACACCATCACCCGGCAACACCATCTAACATCTCTTCCTTTTTGCAGCGGAAACTCCAGGAGAAGCTTGAGTACTCGGACCTGCAGAATGACTTGATAACAAACCATGTGAACCTGAGACTGGGGAAAATGGAGCGCTACCTGCACGGCCCCACTCCTGTCATGGCTGCTAAGTACACCACCAGTGAGAATGTGATGCAGGCGCTACATGCTGTTGGGGAGGAGATCCAGCACTGGAACCCCCAGCTCACTCAGGTGATGATTTCGCCAGGGCCAGTAGTCGGTCGCTCTCGTTGGCCCATCTCATCTACTCTTGGAGTCACCCACCAGCAGGCTTTCCTTCAGCATTTCACTGTCATATCTAACTTGTGGAGTGTTGTCATGGTTGTGGTGCAGCCCTTCAGTGTTTATTTCTTATATATGACTCCTATTTATTCCTATTCAATAATATAACGTGCGATGAAATGGGATAGATACCAGACTTTGTCTTCAACCTTGATGAAAGGTCTTGTAACTAGCTGTTGGATCATTTGAAGAATGTCAGTGTGGCTTTCTTGTCTGTGTGATGTGTATTATCCATCCCACCCACTACCATGGTGTCACTGCCAGTACCTACACTGCAGGCAAACTAGTCCTGTAGACCTGCAGACTGGCAGACATCGCTTACCTGGTTGAGCGTGCATTGACACCTGATAGAGTGGATCTGTGTTCATAATGTCAGTCAAAGCTTGATAGGTACAGGCTGCCGTCCTACAACTGGAATATTCCTAACTGCGATGTTAAACAACAAGTAAAGACCGACAGCTAGCTGATGTTACATCTCCACTTTGTGTACTGCAGGTACTCCCCGGGGGCCAGGCGATGAGCATACTCAGTGAACTCTCACCAGGGGGCACTCTCATGCAGGGCACCAGTCAGCAGCAGTTACACCGTATGTACACATTTCCCTGGAGTAGTAGCACTCGCTCTGTAGCAGGGCACCAGTCAGCAGCAGTTACACCGTATGTACACATTTCCCTGGAGTAGTAGCACTCTCTCTGTAGCAGGGCACCAGTCAGCAGCAGTTACACCGTATGTACACATTTCCCCGGAGTAGTGGCACTCGCTCTGTAGCAGGGCACCAGTCAGCAGCAGTTACACCGTATGTACACATTTCCCTGGAGTAGTGGCACTCTCTCTGTAGCAGGGCACCAGTCAGCAGCAGTTACACCGTATGTACACATTTCCCCGGAGTAGTAGCACTCGCTCTGTAGCAGCACACCAGTCAGCAGCAGTTACACCATATGTACACATTTCCCTGGTTGTGAAGTATCAGTCTACCTAAGGCAGGTAAGGCGGATCTTGCATAACATAGTAACACAACTGATTCTGTGTTCATGGAATAAAGTTGCAACATCTGTTTAACCGAGATACTTCCAGACGAACATGATGAATGACAATGTATTGTTGATATTTTCATTGTTTTGACTTTGCTGAAGTGTTTTCAATCTAATTCACATGATCAAGTATCTTGGAACCTGATGGAATTACAGAGAGTAGTAGTCTGTAAACATACTGGTTACCAAGTGAATAGACCTTTTGCTTATGACAAGTCATGATAGGATTGAATGACTTGTCTGTAGGATGACAATGTGGTTGTTGGTGACTGATCACCTGTCATTGATCCTCCGATGAGGTGTAACAGTGCAGCTGTCAAACATACACCATGTCTCTGTTGTCTTCACACAACAAACACATATTCTGGACTGAGATTTGTATGGCAATGGTATACATGGTATTCAACAACAAAACATTGAAATCAAGAGATGTTGTAGAGACGATCCCTGGTACTGTGTTTCCATGGTAACACTGTGATACACTTTGTTGCAGAGATGATTCCCCGTGATGTCCAGGAGGAAATCAAACAGCAATACAACGCTCTCTGTGAACTCCTGCGACACTTCTGGACATGTTTCCCACCATCGTCAAAGTTCATCGAGGAGAAGGTGAGTCAGACAGGCTTCTACTGCGACCATTTAGGACTTCTTGTCGATTAAGTTTAAAACTGGATTCTTATTTCTGTGTTCACCTTTGGGGTATTAGTTTTGTGTGCATAGCAATGTGCAAGGATCGTGCGCTCATTGCAAGGTTTGCCCGGGTACTTTTCTTTGTCAACACATTCCTCTGCCAGTTTGCTAATGGGTTTCACTAAATGTTAATGCTCTGCAACCTAGCTATTGTACTGCAACCTGAGCACTCATCTCACAGCCTGAGATATATCTGTATAACTTATCCTGCACTACTCCTGAATGCATTTACTGCTGTCTTTTGACAAAGAGATGAACTGTGTGAGAAAAAGTTGTTCCAACCAGTAGAGGCAGCACCATTGCACAGTCATGACCTCACATCAAAACACATAACTGCTTTGTCACCTCCACGGACGGAATTACTTTGTATCCCTTGTGGATATTAAAGCTTATTGTTTCTTTACTTTGTAGCTTATCTGTGCTTATCCTGGCTGTCACTTGCTGACACAGCATGCTAGGTCTTGCACTGTTGATCATATCCATGGACAACATCACCATGGCGTGGTGTTTGAGGGAACAGGGAACAGGGTACTCTCCACTCTCCATCCCTGCTAAACCAGACCTTCCACTTTTTCGACATGGTGGTCAGCCTAGGCGAGTAATTTCTCGTATAGCACTCACCAGGTTGAGAGCATGTTCTGGCACAGGCTCTGTCCAGGGCAGACAAGGTGGCTGCCACTGAATGGAAGCTCTAACCAGAGGTCTTCGCCAGACTTTGCCAAACAATTTGCACCCCAAACATCGATCTGTTAGCCACATCTCAGTACTGCCAGCTATCAACTTACATTTCACCGGTGCCAGTCCGGCCTCTGTTGCAGTTGATACCTTCAGTGTTCCCAAGGAAGGATTACATGTGTATGCTTTTCCCACCTCTGGTTCTCCTTCCCAGGGTTCTTCAAAAGATCCACGCCACTTGGCACCTGACACTGATTTTGGTTGCACCTTGGCTTGTCGACCTCTGAAACATCACCAGAGACAACCCCCTGGAACTTTCAGCGTTGCCCAACCTTCTGCTCCACCCACTCAGTAGGTAGCAACACCCAAACCCTGCACGCCTGGCACATCTGTAGAAAGCCCTAGGAGCCAAGGGCTATTTGACTAGAGCGTCAATGATGATAAATGGTGCTCGTTTCAGGCATTCTGCTCAGAGAAACACCAGGATCCGATGACAGCGACACCGCATTTGCTGGCTGAGTTCTTTCTGTATTTGCGCAGCACACTTCGGTTGAAAGGCTCTACCATCTCCAAAACCTGGTCGCCATCAACTCAGTTCTTGCCATCCTGGACAACCGGAGAATGAAGAAAATTCCCGAACTCTAGGGCTTACTGCGCTTGTTCCATCTAGATGACTAGAAAGTCAAGTTCAGACTGACCGCATGGGATCTGAATGGGATCTTAAAGGTTCTTCTGACAGCTCCCTTCGAACCACTCCACTTCTATTCCTTCTACGACCTAACGAAGAAGATGGTGTTTCTACTGGCCTTGGCCACTGCCACTCGGGTCAGTGAGCTCCACGCCCTTGACGTCTCCCGTGTCCTGTTCAAATGAGGAGCTCATTCATCTTGCAGGTTCATCTTAGGCTGTGCCGGGACTTCATCACAACCCCCCTCCCCCCCCAGGACAGGCTGGTAGATCATTCGCCATCCTCCCCCTCGTCCATTGTGGGTGCCGATGATAAGCGAGCAGGAGCTTTTATTATATATATTATACCCTGTTAGAACACTGAAGGTTTTCCTACGACAAACTAAAGGAGTCTAGGAAACGCCTTTTTCCTGTCGGTCTCCCCTTCATCACAGTCGGAGGTCAGCCGGAATACTATTTCCCTGTGGCTCCAGGCAGTCAGCCTCCGGATTGGACACCTCCCCTCCCCAGTCTAACAACCCACACGAAATCAAGGCGGTCGCATCTTCCATGGCTCTTCACAGTAACTGCTCCTTCCAGTCAATCATGGAAGGCTGTTGCCAACCACTACCTCCATGATTCTGTGGTCTTCTAGAACATCCATCCAGGGAGAGGCAATGGTGTCACAGCAGCTCGGTACATTGATCAAGTCTTGAGACCACACGCCAAACCTCATTTGGTACGTCGCCACAACCACGAGTTTCAGCATGATAACGCCCATGCCCACACTGCGAGAGCAGCAAGAGACTTCCTCCAGCAGAATGGCATCAGAACCATGCAGTGGCCTGCCCTCAGTCCCAATTTAAATCCCATTGAGCACCTGTGGGACGAGATTCAAAGATGGCTGAATGACGTCCGACCAAGGCTGTGGGCCTCAGAGTGTGGGCTCTAGTGCCTATGGCCTTCATCAACTGCCTCATCCATTCCATGTATCGACGTTGCACGGTAGTCATCAATGCACATGGCGGACACACGAGATACTGACTTGTGATGCCATTTTCTCAGAGACTAGTGTTGTGTTTCACTTAAAGGCCAGACACTGCACCTTACAATTGACAAAATGCTTCACAAATATTTGTTAGTTTTAATTGGTTACAACTTTGAGGTATACATATTAACAATTGAAATAGAGTCTTTTCCAGGTGATGTTGCCACCGGTTGCCATGGAAACATCCAAGATGGCCGCCGCAAGCCTGAAAAAGATGGAAATTAGTTTCAGTTTTTCTCTAAGACCAATAAAGATATTTATATAATTTCAAATGTATAACAAAGCTTGTATGGTGTTGGGTGCAATGACAGAAAGAAAAATTAAAAAAAGACTGGCATATATTTTTAAAATAATTTTTCAAAATTTCCCATTTTGTAGGTTGATTTTTACCCATAATTTATTTTTTAAAATCAAAATGGCCAACAAATTTCAAAAAGTCTCTCTGTTATTGCGTAAAGTAATCCTCTGCCTATATGTACACCAAATTTCATCCAAATCGGGCCAATGACGGTTGAGATCTATGTTCACTAAGATCCAAAATGACGTTAATGGAGAAAATGAGGAAATAAGTTTGTATATGGTTTTCTTCCTTCAGCACCTATTAAACACTTACAAAATCTTAGTTTACTGATGGGATGTATTCAAGATACTTAAAACAATGCATGTACAAAGAAATAACAGGACTTAAAACTCCCCAGCACCATACAACAAGCCTTCAGCTGCCTCAACATGAACTCGGTCCCTTTTTTTAGCCTCCTACTTTGCACTTCGTTCTATCTTAGATGTCTCCTGGCTTTGCTTCCTTGCTTTGAGGGTTCTCACATTACAAGTCTTTCAATAGAAGCTGCTGTTATTTCATTAGCTTCTATTGCAAGCTTGTTCATTACCTGAGTAATGTGACATGTACCCTCATTGAACGAAGCTATTGCAGACGCCACTGCCCGATGCAACCGCCTTGCACCCACAAAGACGGTCTTCGGACAACGGGACCAGATCACGGAATGCAAGCATTCATTTGCATTCTGTGTCTTTCCTTTCACCATCCTCTTAAGGAGGTTTTCATCAGACATTCTTTGATACACAGGTACCATCTTTTCTGCAATTTCTGCATCGAGAAAATGTCTGATGTTGTCTGCGTGAGCAGGAGGCTCAAGATCATTAGCCAGTGCTCTATTATAAAAACACCAACTTGAGGGACCAGTGGGACATCTAGTGTGATGGGGAGAATCATCTGTTGACATGCAATGAAACAAACTTGCCCAGATTGCATTCCTTGTACCATCGATGTTACCAACATTGTTAGTGATGGCAAAGCGGTAATAATACTGAAATTTTAGAGCTTTGTCTTTAGTCAGCTTTCCTTTGCCCCTACCACCCAATCTCAACTCTTTTGACAAATTAAGAAGAGCAGTGCCCATCCTTTTATGAGCATGGTTAATACAGTCTTCCTTGTCAATACTGATGTCTGGTCCATAGGGTTGAAGGTCGTTGATTGCCTTGTGGGTTTTGCTGTCACCATCTGAAAGTATACATGTGTAACGTATATTATACTTTTCCAAAGAACGGGACCATAGCCTCTTAGCGGCTTCAACTTCCATGGCATTGGAACTACCTTCGTAATTTTGGCAACACCTACCAGCATGTCCTTCATACCACTGTCTGAACTCTGTGATGTCCTGTCCTAGACTGTTGATATGAAGGGTACATGCATGGCAGTATTTTGACAGGACTTCATAGTCAATCACTAGACCTGTCAAAACATCTATAACCGCCCCAACACCATAATTTGAAGTGTGGCCTCTCTTCTGCCATGATCCGTCATAACTGACAGTTATGTCTATAGGTACATCATTTGAAACTGTCTGTTGCTCACCATATGCATGTTTCATAATTTCAACACTCTGAGTCAAAACTTCCTCAGTATTTTCAACAACAACCTGTGAAAGAATGTTTTGTTTGTGTTGAAATGTCTTTGGATGGAGACCTTCCATTCCAAAAACCAGACAAAACTTTTTCATAGCGGCATGTCCAAGTCCTACCTCTGACAGAAAGAGCATAAAAATGTCATTGACCTGAAAGGGATTGGTACCAGATTGATTACCTGACCTTTGTGAAGTGTAATTTTTGGCAATACACATCTGACAGGTTTGACATGTCAACATAATATTTACAGCAAATCCAAATCTATCAAAATTGTCACTCTTTTCAAACAACAAAGACCCCTGTTCGTGACATGATGGGCATTCAATCTCCTGAAAAAATAAATTCATTTGTCTCATGTCAATTAACATCCACTGAGGTTTGGGTTCACTGTCAAGCACGGGAGATTTTATATTTTCAGCAGCTTTAAATTGTGATAGTTTTAAGTCGCTGCTTGAAGTTGTATTCAATGAAAAAGAATTCTCACCTTCATTGTCACCAACGGGGATTTTTTCCTCAACGGCGTGCTCCCCGGATGATTCCGATGCATCCAAAACGTCAGAGCTGTCAGAATTTGACACAGGGTCGATCGCGCTGTCAACACGGGTCGTAACTCTAACACCGCATTTCGAACGTGCCTCCTTCAACTGACTAGCCCTTCGCCTCTTATTCTTACCATAGGCGTGTTGTGACCTGTGTTTTCCCCTCATTTTCAAAAAATACAACAATTTTCAGTCAAGAAAATATCAAAAACGATGTTTACCTGTCAAACTTTTCGCTGAGCAGCCGCCATTTTGTATACCTACCGGAAAAGGCCGAAGTTTTGTTGCTAAGCCGAATGGTGCATTGTGGGATACGTTTTACTTTATTTGGATCGAACGAATATTCCCGAATGTTGCATTATGGGATATTTCTCCTTAAATGGTAGTTTACGTACAAAATCACTCGCGGGAAAAGTGACGATAGCCTCACGTGGAATATCTATTTTTAGAATGTTTTTGCACAGAAAGATGGCGGAAACGATCAGCTTTCTATCGATGTATAACATGAAGGGGTTCGTTACAGCTGCGGGGGCGTTGTCATGAGTGAAAGTTGAGGTTTTTCCACGTTGATTACGATCATATTTAAAAACAATACCACACATTATGATTTTAATAACGTTTTTTATTCATTAAATGTACACAATATCGTAAAAAACATGTTGCATCACAAAGTACATGTATTATATGTGCGAAAAAAATCAAAATCTCGATTTTGACATAGTGAAGCAATTATGTCAATTTTAGGTGCCGTGTCTGGCCTTAAGAACATTTGACACTTTAATTTCAACCTTGATCATCAGTTTTGCCAAGTTTCATCTTTTTAAAATGTCTCAAAGTATGTTTACAGTGTTCGGACAAATAAGGTTTCTCATCTATCTGTCCATGGTGATGTTTCTTTTGTGGTTCAGTATATTTCTGTCACCTATTCGGGTTTTTCCTTTTTGCATCAACTCTTGTTTCCTAAAGACAAGAATGGTCGTAGATGTTGCGATCATCACTTGTAGGGGATTCATCGGTCCTTGAGGGTTTATCATGGATCACATCTCAAGGTATGCCCACCGGTCGTGCCGTCTGATAAAGATGCATTAAGGAGTAATGCAGGATAAGTTAAAAAATTAAGTAAAATCTAAATATTGGTTTACATTTGTATACTTATCCTGCATTACAATGTCTAAGTGATCTCCCTTCGCTACCCTGCCTCCCTACGAAGTTTCAGATGTTGTGTTTAAAGCAGTTATGTGTTTTGATATGACGTCATGACTTCCGGGTCACGTGCTGACTGTGAGAGGATGCTGCCTCTACTGGTTGGAACAACAATCTTCAGCAGCTGCATCTCACACAGTTCGTCTCTGTCAAAAGACAGCAGTGAATGCATTAAGGAGTAATGCAGGATAAGTATACAAAAGTAAAAAATATTTAGATTTTACAATATTGACTAGTATGGTATGGTATGGTATGGTATGGTATGACACCAGGATAGTAGTCATATTTGTGTCATTGTGTTTCAGATAGGGAAAATGAGGACAACTTTAGAAAAATTCCAGCTCACCAAGCTTAACCCACTGAAGGACAAGCTAGCATCATACCATTACTCTGTGAACGTAAGTAGCAACTGGGTGATAACAGTCATCTCCACTGGCGCTGGGAGGAACCAGAACTGGAACAAGGCCCCTGCATGTGCACATGCCATGAGTTGACCTCAGTCAGAACCAGCGTGTGTTTGCTAAATGTGTCTCCAGCTACTTTTTGGTCCAAATCAAAGTCTGTACCAAGTTTGTGTGCAATATTACAGTGTGTAGGACGAGTCAGCTGGCTTCATGAGCCACATGGGGTAGGATTTCATTAGTATCACAGTATCTCTGATCGTTGTACCATTAGTGCAGTCCAACAGCAGTAGTGTGATGGGTATAATCACCTTCCTGAGTCTCGTAGCTTAACATGCAGTTACAGTTACAGTCTGAAGTTACAGATGTCTGTTATTGCCTTGGTTCTGCAGATTGCTGGAGTGATGATTAAGGTATAATTTGAAATTAAGGTACATGTTGTGAATGGAAGCAGGATGCCTTGCAAACAAGGTGCAATTTGAATACAACTGATAAAGTACATACTATAGCTGTTGATCTTTCAAACCATGTTAGTCCAGTATGGCACTGATGTCATCTAGTGATGTGTTCACTAGTCATGTATATATTGTCATGGCACTGATGTCATCTAGTGATGTGTCCACTAGTCATGTATATAATGTCATGGCACTGATGTCATCTAGTGATGTGTTCACTAGTCATGTATATATTGTCATGGCACTGATGTCATCAAGTGATGTGTTCACTAGTCATGTATATATTGTCATGGCACTGATGTCATCTAGTGATGTGTTCACTAGTCATGTATATATTGTCACGGCACTGATGTCATCTAGTGATGTGTTCACTAGTCATGTATATATTGTCATGGCACTGATGTCATCAAGTGATGTGTTCACTAGTCATGTATATATTGTCATGGCACTGATGTCATCTAGTGATGTGTTCACTAGTCATGTAGATATTGTCATGGCACTGATGTCAGCTTGTGATGTGTTCACTAGTCATGTATATATTGTCATGGCACTGATGTCATCAAGTGATGTGTTCACTAGTCATGTATATATTGTCATGGCACTGATGTCAACTAGTGATGTGTCCACTAGTCATGTATATATTGTCATGGAACTGATGTCATCAAGTGATGTGTTCACTAGTCATGTATATATTGTCATGGCACTGATGTCATCTAGTGATGTGTTCACTAGTCATGTATATATTGTCATGGCACTGATGTCATCTTGTGATGTGTTCACTAGTCATGTATATATTTTCATGGCACTGATGTCATCAAGTGATGTGTTCACTAGTCATGTATATATTGTCATGGCACTGATGTCAACTAGTGATGTGTTCACTAGTCATGTATATATTGTCATGGCACTGATGTCAACTAGTGATGTGTCCACTAGTCATGTATATATTGTCATAGAACTGATTTCATCAAGTGATGTGTTCACTAGTCATGTATATATTGTCATGGCACTGATGTCATCAAGTGATGTGTTCACTAGTCATGTATATATTGTCATGGCACTGATGTCATCTAGTGATGTGTTCATTAGTCATGTAGATATTGTCATGGCACTGATGTCATCAAGTGATGTGTTCACTAGTCATGTAGATATTGTCATGGCACTGATGTCATCAAGTGATGTGTTCACTAGTCATGTATATATTGTCATGACACTGATGTCAGCTAGTGATGTGTCCACTAGTCATGTAGATATTGTCATGGCACTGATGTCATCTAGTGATGTGTCCACTAGTCATGTATATATTTTCATGGCACTGATGTCATCAAGTGATGTGTTCACTAGTCATGTATATATTGTCATGGCACTGATGTCATCAAGTGATGTGTTCACTAGTCATGTATATATTGTCATGGCACTGATGTCATCTAGTGATGTGTTCATTAGTCATGTAGATATTGTCATGGCACTGATGTCATCAAGTGATGTGTTCACTAGTCATGTAGATATTGTCATGGCACTGATGTCATCAAGTGATGTGTTCACTAGTCATGTATATATTGTCATGACACTGATGTCAGCTAGTGATGTGTCCACTAGTCATGTAGATATTGTCATGGCACTGATGTCATCTAGTGATGTGTCCACTAGTCATGTATATATTTTCATGGCACTGATGTCATCAAGTGATGTGTTCACTAGTCATGTATATATTGTCATGGCACTGATCTCATCTAGTGATGTGTTCACTAGTCATGTAGATATTGTCATGACACTGATGTCATCTAGTGATGTGTTCACTAGTCATGTAGATATTGTCATGACATTGATGTCATCAAGTGATGTGTTCACTAGTCATGTATATATTGTCATGGCACTGATGTCAGCTAGTGATGTGTCCACTAGTCATGTATATATTGTCATGGCACTGATGTCAGCTTGTGATGTGTTCACTAGTCATGTAGATATTGTCATGGCACTGATGTCATCTAGTGATGTGTCCACTAGTCATGTATATATTTTCATGGCACTGATGTCATCAAGTGATGTGTTCACTAGTCATGTATATATTGTCATGGCACTGATCTCATCTAGTGATGTGTTCACTAGTCATGTAGATATTGTCATGACACTGATGTCATCTAGTGATGTGTTCACTAGTCATGTAGATATTGTCATGACATTGATGTCATCAAGTGATGTGTTCACTAGTCATGTATATATTGTCATGGCACTGATGTCAGCTAGTGATGTGTCCACTAGTCATGTATATATTGTCATGGCACTGATGTCAGCTTGTGATGTGTTCACTAGTCATGTATATATTGTCATGACACTGATGTCATCTAGTGATGTGTCCTCTAGTCATGTATATATTGTCATGGCACTGATGTCATCAAGTGATGTGTTCACTAGTCATGTATATATTGTCATGACACTGATGTCATCTAGTGATGTGTCCACTAGTCATGTATATATTGTCACGGCACTGATGTCATCAAGTGATGTGTTCACTAGTCATGTATATATTGTCATGGCACTGATGTCAGCTAGTGATGTGTTCACTAGTCATGTATATAATGTCATGGCACTGATGTCATCTAGTGATGTGTCCACTAGTCATGTATATAATGTCATGGCACTGATGTCATCTAGTGATGTGTTCACTAGTCATGTATATATTGTCATGGCACTTATGTCATCTAGTGATGTGTTCACTAGTCATGTATATATTGTCATGGCACTGATGTCAGCTAGTGATGTGTCCACTAGTCATGTATATATTGTCACGGCACTGATGTCATCAAGTGATGTGTTCACTAGTCATGTAGATATTGTCATGGCACTGATGTCAGCTAGTGATGTGTTCACTAGTCATGTAGATATTGTCATGGCACTGATGTCAGCTTGTGATGTGACCCGTGAAGATCTGGGATAGAATAGGTCTTCAGCTTGCTTGCCATAAAAGGTGACTATGCTTGTTGTAAAAGGCAACTAACAGGATCGGGTGGTCAGGCTCGCTGACTTGGTTGATGCATATCATCAATCCCAATTGTGTGGATCGATGCTCATGATGTCAATCGCTGGATTGTCTGGTCCAGACGTGATTATTTTACAGACCGCCATCATATAGCTGCAATATTGCTGAGTGAGGCATTAAACAACAAACAAGAACAAGAACCCAACTACACTTAGTTTGTGTGAATCTACCCAACTACTGTTAGTTTCTGTGAAATTTTAGCTGAATTACTGTTGGTTTGCTTTCTGTAATGTAATCCTCACTGACCTTGACCTGTTTGTCTCCCCAGCTGTGCGGGCACATGGAGGAGATGCTACAGGCTGCCTACAACAAGTTTGATGCCTGGCAGGCCAAGAAGCTGAGTCGCAGATGAGACGGACTTCTTCTGCCGTGTTTACGGCTTTTATTTGGTGCTAATGTCAGACAGTGCAAACTGCATCCATCAAGACCTGCCCAGGGTCAGAGCAGAGAGGACAGGGAATCATATACATTGACAGCACTCGGTGCTATAGTCCACCATTGTGTGCACTGTGTAGTGCTCCTCATCACCACTGTGTGGGTAACACAGTTGTAGGAAAGAGGTGGAACTTTCTGTGGATATCAGCATGATTGGAAAGATATCAGTATTTATTTGTGACAGAAGACATGAGGACATGTGCTGTGATGAGAATCCGCGAAAACCCGATTTTGTGCCTTGGACAATTGGTGGTCTTTTCGAGGCTAGTATGAACAGCTGTGTGGAGCTGTATGGTTGGTGTGCCAGGTCTGAGTTTCCCCCATTTAAAAGGCTCAAATCCCCATCGACAAGTAGGGCACTGGAGGAAAAGATGGAGGAAATTGACTCCATGGTTACAAGATGAAGATGAAGAAATTTGCAAGGAGACATGAGAAACGAGACACGCTGTGGTGTGTTGAAACTGAGACTCAAGCTTGAAGAGTCATCACTTGTTTTGTGTAACCATAGTGATGGTGACTGGTGAGAAGGAAGCCTGGGGTTGGTGGAGCTCACTCTGTATCCAGTATTATCATAGCACCAGAAACGTGGAGTCGCTCCTTCACAGGTGTACCACAAAATGACATCGTACAGGGATGCTTCATACTGATAGAAGCGTGTTGAGGTGTACAAGGGCTTTGCAGTAAGCACTAGATTAGCAGAGTTGATGGAGTAACATAGCCTGATGTATCAGTTGATCCTGTAGAATCATCTTCTGTCCCTACAGAGTAAAACTACATAGTCTACGGCTGGTATTGGTAGCAGAATGTTTGGTTCATGAGTCTCTTCAAAGAAGTGAAAATATGACTATGATCATGTGTCTATTTTTCATAAGATTTTAAAAGTATTTTCAACTCCTGAAGTTAGATCATGATTCATATTGAGTATGATCAAGGTCATATAAGGTCAAGTAGGTTTGGCCAAAAATGTCCCATTAGCAATAAGCGATATGACATCACAATGCTTTGTTGTTGAGAACAATACAATATGACCATGATGACATCACAATTTGACATCATGTCATTTAAACAATAGGCTAACAACAGTGGAGTTTTTCTGTAGGGTTCATATTTTATGTTTTCTAACTTTTCTTTCTTTAAGTGACAATGAGTAATAAATAGAGTTACCAACTGGGAATTATAGATGTCCTGTCCCTTGTGAATGAATGATGTAAGTGGCCATGGATTGGCTTTTATTCCAATGGGAGGGATATTGTGGAATTCCTTGTAAGCTGTAACTGATTGGATAATATTGTGCTTATGTTCAATATGTGCACAGAGGTAGATATTCCAGCTGCTATATGTTGTTCTTGCTTGTAGAAATACTGTTTGTAAGTAAGCGCTGTATGCCAGGAGTCCAAAAGTCACCATTTTTGTGAGTATTAATTACTGATGATTTGTGGATGTGATATGTCTTCATACATACACACCACCCTGGACAGTGTAGTAGGACATGCCTGGACAACATTGCACAATTAACAGTAGGGAAAGTATAGTTTTCTCCCAGTTGTTAGTTTAGGCTTCATGAGACGTCTGTACCTGTTTTTATGGACCAAAGAAATGACATAATGACTGAGGACAAATTAAGTCTGAGGTCAGTCATTTTCCTGTCCATAAAAACAAGTATTGACCTCCTGTAAAGTTTATAATTGTTTTATTGTATAACAGAGACAATAACAATATAGAACAATATGTAACAATATATACTCATCCTTTGAATTTGGTTGTTGGCATACTTTAGTGCATTTCTTGAGAAGACAAAAATGAGAGGAATGTCCCTATTATCCAACATGACCTAACTTAACAGCTGCTTGGTGTGTGTATGATCATGCATATAGTTTCCATAACTTCTTAATAAAATCAACTCGATGCCCTTGTTGTAAGGTCATATTGAGATGAAACATCATGAAGAATACCTAGTATGTCCTACATTCTACCCAAGCAAGTCGCCATCCTGCAGATTGTTAGGGTGCTCGGCACTACATATGTATAATGCAGTAAACATATCACAGTGGAGATTGCAAGGTCAGTAATCTTCAGTGCGGACAGATTCTCACTCTCCATCCAATATATTAATATGCGAATAAAATGCAAACGCCATGGCTGCGCTAGCTACAATAGCATTAGGTGGTTCCGGCAGACAGGTTTGGAGAATACCACCTCATGTAATTTCCATTTTATTTTTAGTAACTCTAATCAATACCTTAAATTATCAGACCTGACATGGGGTCAAGAATTGTTTCTGTTGAATGACTCCTGACCGCAACTAGGCCAATTGATATGGTGGAAACTTTGTATTATGTGATAATTTTAATTACGTTTTTCATTTAAAAACATATTATCATTTTTACTGACACAACAATTAATGAGGACCAGTCATGTGGTCATGACAGAAAATAGGCAACAAGGGTATAGATAGGAATTCACTGGCCACAATGGTGGGAGGGCATAGCTAATACTTTGGACCAGCTAGGAAGTCCTGACTTCACCTCTCATCTGGGCTGTCACTGTAATCAGGTGCTGTATTGGATCAGGTGTAATCAGGCTGCTAATATTAACAGTTGCCGAGTGCAATAGTAATCAATGAGCAGAAGAACTGCAATAATTTCATGGTTCTGTAGTTGAATAAAAAATTTTAGAATTCTTTTCACATTTTGCTCAAATCTTCTAATAGAATATAAATATTACAGATCCACTTGTAGGATATTGATGTTAATAAACTGCAACAGCTCCATTCGTCTATTAACATTGGTTGATGCGGAGATCCATACTGTTTGAGATGTACGACTGGGCTAGACAGTGGGAATGACCCTGCACCATTTACATATATTCTTTGCTTCCATCTTTTCCACATTATCTTTCATCACCACGCAAGGCTGTAGGAAATTGGCACCGTCTTTTTCGGGCCCTCTTTTCTTTTGTAGCTTGAGGTCTTGAGGCACCGACAAATAGTCCATTCTGAAACTTCAGGTGAACCTTCACATGTAGCCTTTATAGTATTGCTACCTGTTTCACTGACCAGTTAGGTTATAGTGACGCAAGTCATTCACATTGAAAGTCAGCCGAATTCCACTTCCCAGCCTATCCTCAGCATTTTCAAATGCTTCAAATTTCTACAAGCTTAAACTTTAACTGTAAAGCGATGTTCTATGTAGCAAGTTTTTGAAGCTTTCCTACTGATCGGGGACCTGATTCAGATACTACTGATAGCCTATATTTCCTGTATACTTTGTTCATTGTCACCTTCGTGTCCAGTAGTACTGTCACAATTCTGTTTAACGGAGATCATCAAATAATTTCAAAAGAGGACATTTTGCACCACTACATGCATGTATGTAGTTACATGATCGAGTCTAACGTGAAATACATTTGTCGTATTTTTCTGTTTGGTGCTATGCTATTTCAAGCTTCAGTGGTATGGCTGACCACTGCTGATTCAGGTATTGGGCAACATTTCATTGCCGACTTATCATTTGTGTGAAAACCTGAAATGATTTGCTAGGAATTGGAAGTGTTTGTAGTAAGAGTCCTCAGGTTTGAGGTTGCCAATCTGTATGTGTCTTCTGGAGAAGGGTTCGGAACCCATTGTTTGAACTGTGATATTGCTGCTGCTGCTGCTGCTGTCGTCATCCAGGCATACCCTACATACTTGCAGACAGGGACACATTAGTTTATACCTTTGTACTATTTGTACAATGAGACGGTGAACAGTTGGAATCAAGATAACATCTTAGTTTCCTGAAGACTTATAACAATGAATATCATTACAAGTTACCAAATCAACATTATGGACATCATTGTGTGAGAATGAGTGTTTAACTAAATCTCTATAAAGTTTTTGTTGTTAGCTGTATTTAACATGTTCAGTGATGTTGGACATGTTTACTTAATATATATGTGACATATGACTGTAGTTACACCAAGGTCAGGTAGTTACTGCAGAGAAATGCCACTGCTGTAAGCATGGTCATGCAATCCATTGTTGAGGCCCCACTTACATCGTTCCAAGACAAAGGTACACATATGATATGGTAATGACCACAAATAATACCTCGGGTGGTCTAGTGGTTAAAAACTTAGCAGCTTTAATTGCTGGTAGGGAACACTGTATAAAGCCCATTGCTGTCAGTCTCCATTGGGATATTTCTGGAGTGGCATCAGATCATAATTCTGCACTCACTTGGTGCATGTTAGTGACAAGATGGAGCAGTGGTCCAAGGGGCCACAACTGGAGGAGCAGATTGTTGGCATCTAGATTTACCTGATCTGCTTGCACTTTCTGACCTGGTTTGTTTGTGGCTCCTGTAATATGTTAACAGGCCATGATATTATGCTGCTGACAGCTGGAGAGCACGAGTTCCTCCCTATGCTGCAGTGTCTACAGGCATGTATGGGGGAAAATTTGTTAAATGCTGTCCATCTATTATGACTGGCAATAGATCGTATCTCATGTTCATGTTGTTTGTTGAAACTTTGTTTACATTATCATCAATCATGACATTAATAAAATCCTATGTATCAAACGATATTTTCCTTTTCTAAATTTGTGTGGGTGCATGTAATCCCAAGTTAAAAGTGAATAGTATTTCGGTGGGTGACTACAATCCAATGCATGATGAGACTGCTTGCTCTCCTGTCAGATCTTGCTGACTCTATTCAGTGTTTTGCAATTTCGTTCGTGTGCCATACTGAGATCTGCTAAAAATGGCACGATTCCCTTATTCTACCCTATGATGTTTTCACTTTGTCAGAACCATGCTCATGGGTTTCTCATGGCTTGACTATTTCTAACACACAAAGGGTTTAGTCTTCATAATTCTTGCAAATGTACACAAAAACAATAGTTAAGCACTTCTGGAAATAATTAAGACTGAAATATCCCCATTCGCAACAACGGTAAATGTCTTGATGACTGTCAAGAATGGTGTTCTGTCGAAAGAATAGGAAAGTACAATGGCAACTGTGATGTCACATCGCAGAACAACACACGTGCAGCATGCATGTTTCAACATGCAGTATCTGTACACCACAACTGTGTGTATTTAACGTCACTGTCTTGCATTGTTGAAGCAGTATATGTGAACATGGCACGAAAAAGGTTATCAGGCGCAAAGATGGGTATTACTGGTATGCATCGGGCAGGCATGACCTACCAAAGCTTATGGCGTCAACTAAGGTATTATTATACGTAATCAGCAGACTGGTACGTAAACACGGGCTAACCAATGCTGTACAGGATCACCAACGGTCAGGAAGACCTCGCGTGAGGATATGGCCCTATTCGGCTTGTACGTTGTCAACCATTTGCAAATGAAGTCCAGATGGGTAATCAAGCGTCCTTTCCATGCCGATCATCATCGGAGAATTCGTTTAGCATGGTGTTTGGCCCGGATAGCTTGGAATCTGAGGACTTGGCGAAGAGTTCATTGGTCCGATGAGAGCAGGTTCCTGCTCCATATCAAGGATGACCGATTGAGGGTTTGGAAGCATAAAATATGACCAGAAATCGGAGAGAAATCGAGTAAATACTTTCTAGGACTAGAGTCTAGAAATTACCTTAAATGGTCAAGCCGTATGGAAGATTTTGTGGGAAGGGAAATTGATAAACAGAATAATATACTAGAAGAACTTCAAAGATACTATAAATTGCTGTATACTAAGCATGAAACGAGTTCAATAAACTTAGGTATGTTGTTAGGTAAATACGACGTACCAACACTTCATTCTGGAATTTCACAAGGGCTAGAAGGTGAGTTAACGTATGATGAAGTTTTAGCGGCAGTTAGAAATCTAAGGGATAATAAAAGTCTAGGCCCAGATGGATTTACATCTGAATTTATTAAATTCTTTCGGAACGATGTTGGACAGGACCTTATTCGCTCATTAAACTATGCCTATTGGACAGGACAACTTTCAACATCTCACAAACAAGGCTTAATTACTTGTAGCCCTAAGGGTAAAAAAACCAAATGAGTTCCTTAAAAATTGGCGTTCCATATCGCTTCTTTCAATATTCTATAAAACTGGATCAATGGCAATCTCGCACAGAATTAAAACCGTGCTTTAGACACTAATAAGCGAGGACGTCTGGGCGATGTATTGGAGAAATCAAAAGACAAATATATGACTTATCAAGATATTAAGTCTTTGTGAAAGCCTTCGACACTGTCGATTGGTCCTTTAATCAAGCAGTATTAGATTTTTTGGCTTTGGCAATTCAATTAAAAGTTGGATCAGCACGTTCTACAATGGTATACAGCCATGAGTTCTGGTTAATGGATTTGGTACATCATTTTTTTTTTAATATCTAAAGAAATACTGGCAATATTGATACTAAATGAACCATACATCAAGGGAATACAAATAGGAAATATTGAGTATTTACTATCACAATTCGCTGATGATACCACCGGTGTTCCTGCTGGCTCCGAGAGATCCCACTACGCAGTAATCCAGATCTGACATTTTGTGCACGTTTATCCAGGTTAAGAATTAACACTGACAAAACGAGAATAATATGGATAGGAAAAAAAGATACAAAATGAAACTGTCAACAATGGAAGCTAGACAGGAGACAAGAACCATTTAAACTGTAGGTGTACAATTCCACACAGGCCTTCAAGATATGATTGATACCAACTATAAAACTAAGTTTAAAGAGTCTGAAAGATTAATGACAATATGGTCAATCAGAAATCTAGCACCCCTGGGAAGAAATACAGTGAGAAAATCCCCGATTCTACCAAAACTCAATCACTTGTTCTCAGTAATACCTGACTCACCTGACTGTGTTATAGATCAGTTAAAAAACGAAGCTTCAAACTGTTTGTGGGAAATAAGCCAGATAAAATATAACGAAGTTTCATTGTATGTGAAGAAGACGGAGACATAAAGACTCCTAAAAGAAATATTGCAGTCTCAAAAGATATCGATGATACGCAGGACATTTCGCAGTTCTTCAAAATGGTCGCATATGTTCAATATAATTATCCCAAGAATCAATAATGTCAATGCCTTCGAAATAAATAGTTGTAATTAAAAAACAAAGTTACTGGCGCAGACCAGTAGTGAATACTATGAGGATGTACTCTGTACGTGTTTGAACTTTTATAAAAACATAAACGTGAAAGACAATTACGACTTTGGTATTCTTTCACAGGGAATTTGGTATAACGACAGCATTAAAATAGATAACATATGTATTCTGTATAAGGATTGGGCAGATAAAGGAGTAAACTATATCAACGATCTTATTGATGAAACGGGACTTGCCGTTTGAAATATTCAAAGAAACCTTTTAAATAAAAACACACTTTCTAAAATACATGAGTATACTGAACTCTGTTAAACAATACTGCCGTGTAATTTCCAAAAGAAAAATGGAATACCCTATTTTACCTTTAACTACTTAAAACATCCTAGGGAAGTCAACATTACTACTCAACCTCAATACAAAACAATTGTGCCCAAAATCAAACACCTTGATAAATTGGAAAGTCTACTAAAAATTATGATGACGGATAAAGATAAGCCTAAACACAACCTAAAACCTTTTAGAAGTGTAACCAACATGAAACTCATAAGGTTTCAATACCAAATAATGCACCTTATGTTACCAACGAAGAATAAATTGCACAAGATGGGATACGTAGACAACAACTACTGAAGCTTCAGCTCAGATTTCAAAGATACTATTGATCACATATTTTGGTCTTGTAGAAAAGTGAACTCTCTTTCGATTGATTTAGAAAACTGGATATTAAATAAAATACAGATCAAAATTACAATGACTAAAGACGTTGTCTTAATAGGTTATCCAGCACAGGCTACAACTCAATACATGCACTGATCAGTGTATCAAAGTACATGATTTATAGATATATGTTTATAATACACCGCCCGCATTGAACCAATAGACAGAGGGGCTCACACAACATTACTGCACGACCAAATGCAATGCCTCAATATATGAAAGCAAGAACCGCTTGAAATAAATTATTGTTACTCATTGTTTTGTTGATAACTGTATATTTTTGGGTAGCTTGTATACATTTCACGGTCTTTTGTGCCTATTTATAGAATCACGATATGTTCATTTGTAATATGAAACAGGTAAAAAAAAATATAAAAAAAATTAATAAATAAGTCAATAAGTTCAATCAGTAAACTATGACCTACACACCCAGGAACACAAGACCTCCGACTCCGTATGGTTGGGGTTTGGTAAAGGTTTGGGGTTGTCTGTTTCATCACCATCCAAGTAGCGATCGGTACATCCGTAACGTCCTGCAACCAGTTGTTGCGCCGCATTTCGACAACCACCCGCCCGACCTGTATACATGGATGACAATGCTAGGCCACATCATTCCCAGCGTTCCTCCAGAATGAGGCTGTGGCGACACTGCCATGGGCTATCATGAGTCCTGACCTGAACCCAATGGAGCATATTTGGGACATCTTGGGACGTCTAGTACCGACACTGGACCCACCGCTACAAAGGCAGCCCTTCGTCGGGAATGGCTGCAGATGCCCATTCAGCAGATCAGACAACTGACTGGAGGGATGAGACGAAGGCTGGACGCTGTCATCCGGCACGCGGCGGGTTTACCCGCTATTGATCATTTGTGTCATGAATGTCATCTTTGGACTGAACATGACGTGTTTCCGCATCAGTCATGACGTGGAATTGTGTTCCTGACTCTGCACCGCCATTTGTATTGTTGCTATTGTTTTTGCACAAGTACAGGAACAGGATAAACCACATTCGTTTTCCAAAGCTTCTGTCATGAGGTCTTCAATGCCAACGCTCGTACGACCTGTCATTGTAATATACAGGGGGTGCGTACCGGTACCATATTTCTTGTATTTTGCCTGTCATCACACCATAAAATCGACTATCAATTATCCATTTGTATTTGAGCTACCAATAATATCTCCCACCTGTACCCTGTACATGCGCAGCTAGGATACCTCGTTTCTTTCTTGCATGGGCTGATGTCAACATCGTGAAAAAGGAGTCCATTTAATATTTTTCTGAAGTTGTCCACATTATTTGGTTATTTATCACACTGTTACAGTTTAGATTATGAACTTGACTAACGTGGTTTTTGAGTGGTCGTAATTTACTAGTTTAGGGGCTTTGTTGTTGTGCTGCGCTGACCAAGATGGCGCCACCTGTTCCTCATAATTCCTGCTAGACTAGACGTACAGACTGTGCTACACTGAAAAAGAAAATACAGCCATGCAGAACGTCACCAGTCTGTCTCCTCGAAGTCGGACAAGGGCGACGTGGTTGAATAGAAGGGAGCTAGTTCTTCCTCCGTGTCTGACGCTCCTTCCCAAACCACCCCGCACACAACGTTGTCTATGCTGGAGACAACAGGTGAGCATGCCTACGCTGCATGCCTCCTCATTGGATAGGGAATAGGCGCGGACAGAGGGAGCCACTCCGTCGCACGATCACGAGGTGGGGTCCCTGCTTCTCTGCTGTGCAGTATCGGCCTTCCCGTGTTTGAACTATACTGAACAACAAAAGTTCCTGTGACATTGAATAAGATGTGAATGTGGTATTTCACAAATGTATCAATCTGACCTGGTTTGGACAATCATCCTTGGAAGCACATGTCTTTTAACTTACTAAATAATTAACTGTTAGTATTCTCCCTCTTGAACTTTCCCTCGGTATCCACATCGGAATTTACGAATACATTTCTTATTTTTCGGGACCAAATTATTCCTACCATTTTTATTGCACAATAACATCATGTTGGAACATTTCTTTTGCAATCGCGAAAAAAGTTGTATAAGAGTCGTGTCCATTATTTGATCATTTTCACACAAATATATACTGACAACACAAGTTCCTGTGACATTGAATAAGATTTAATGCAAAGTTATGTTTTTTACCAAATTTGAAACAATTTCGGTTTGCAACAGATAAAAGACTCCTGTAAGTGTTCAAATGGACAGTTTAATTTGCCATACTGACTTCAGAAAATATGCGATTTCATAAAAGAAAAATATTTTAAAAAATGCCAAAATGTCAATTTACAAATCAATAGCGTATCCGATGCAAGCAACACATCTTCGTCTCATGGAATGGACCAGGCGTCGCACAAAGTCCTGTGGGATATCTGTCCATATCTGCTGGAGCATGTTTCGAAGTTCCTGGAGTGTCTGTGGAACACGTGGTTGACGTCGAAGGCGCCGATCCATCTCATCCCACATGTGCTCGATTGGTGAGAGATCAGGGGAGCGAACCAGCCAGGGGATTACATTCACATTATTTTGTTGAAGTGAGGCCGTGCGTTGTCATGTGCGTGGTAATGCCTGGGCCATGACGACGCAAAAACGGTAGAACAACAGGGCCCATGATCTCGTCGCGGTAGCGCTGTCCACTGAGATTTCCCTCTACCACTATCAAACGGGTTCTCTGTCTTGCTGTTATCCCACCCCATACCATAAAGCTGCCGTCCCAGAACCGATCTTCTTCCATGACACAATGTTTGACGTCACGTTCACCTCGACGTCGGTACACTCGAATCCGTCCATCGCTGTGGTTGAGGTAAAAACGAGACTCGTCAGTGAATAGAACTTGTCCTCACTGCATGGCCGTCCAGCGTAGACGCTGTCTGCACCACTGTAGACGTGCTTGACGGTGGTTTCCTGTCAAAATGGGACGTCTGGCGGGTCTTCTGGCGACAATCCCTGCACATCTGAGTTTGTGAAGATATTCGTCGAAGGCCATGGCTGCTTCTTGCAGTCACTGTTGGTGGCTGGAACGATTTCGTAGAAGTGTTTTTCGAATCCAGTTGTCTTGTCGATTATTGGTTACGCGTGGCCTGCCACTCCGAGGATGGTCTCTGACTGTATTCGTCTGTTGCCAACGTTGCCATAAACACCAAATGGTGTTTCTGTGGACGTTAACTTGTTTTGCAACATCACGTTGACTCGATCCGGCTTCAAGCATACCAATGGCTTGCAGACGCTCATTTTCGGACAGGCGTGGCATTTCGTAATGTTGAATAATTGCGTAATTTTGTTGTTTTTCTGAGTGGTTGTTGTCAGCACGATGCTAAACAATGCATATGGAATCCCGATAACGCACATGTTTTTATACCCATTCTTGGATAGTGAAATGCATTGGGCTTGCATAAAAGTCAACTTTTGCATGGAATGCAGGCTTTTCTGTAGCAGTTGCGTTTTTGTGACTTGATTCCATACATGTACTACAATATTGAAAACCAAACTTTACTTGTTTGAAAAATACACTAAAATATTGGTGTCACAGGAACTTTTGTTGTTGAGTATATTTATCAGAATCTGTACCCAGTGCAATTGGATGAGTTGCGTCAAGCAACCCTGGATGAAAGTTTTGGATCTTTCGACTTTTGGACACTGTTGGATGGTGCCGTTGGATTACAGCTGGACCAGGAGAAGGATTCTACGGGTCCATGAAAAACAGTCTATCTTCGAATTGTTGGCGTCGAGGACGGTCGTCAGATGACGGACCGTTGGATATCGGGCAGCACGGACTGACGGCATGCGAAGGAAAGTACCGTTAGTTCCAAGGAGACCAGCAGCGCCTTACGGATTTCTTCGGATTCCGATCCGGTTTTTTAACAGTTTGGCTCGTGACATGAGTTAGAACTCTGAACGCCATAGTCATCCTGTGAACCAACCTTGGCACCGTGTGGAGGCAGGACCGTCGAACACACGCTTACGTCTTGATCACATTGAGACCTTACCACTGGCGCACCGGAGGAGGATTTTGAGGATTCTTTGAATTATTAACAATGATAACTGTTGTTTCATGATTACGTGTATTCAAAGCAAACCTAGCTCTACAACTATGGTAAAGATATGGAAAAGTAGGCACCCATCTCAAGGAGCCTTATATGGTCCTGTATTATGACCCTTGCTCTGTCAACACCTTGTAGGTGCTTGGTTGTGGTTTTCACCAAAGTGGTAAATGTCTAGGGTCTGCAATACATTGGGTTTTCCTCCCTCTAAGCTGCCACGCCTCGAGTTGGCCATGTTACAAGGACAACTTCGACATCATAATTTCTCAGTGGCCAAATTCATCAGCCAGATGTAATGCCTTGAGGCGCGCATGAAACAAACTGTTCAAACAGCTCCCAGAAGCAAATGACTACAATCTGAAATCTAATTACATGTGATATTTTCATTTTTTTTAAATCATTATTTTAACACATACATATCGTGTATCCAGTACCGCCTTCATATAGCTGGAATATTGTCGTGTGTGGTGCGAAACAAACAAACAAACAAACGTATCCAGTACATTGAAGGTTCGCCATGTCCTACGGCCCATCGATAAAATGTCGAATCGTTCGACATTTTCCAATTTGAAGTAGCTTATATTAGATGTTAAGTGTTTTGTGGATTGGTTTGAGGAATGCAAGGCCGTAGTTAACTTTTTTTGACAGGGGGGCAAATATTTGTACAATTATCACTTGTCCCCAACTTAATTCAAATAAATCTGTTTTCTATAAAAAAAATTCTAGGAGGGCAACTGACAGCTTTGAAACAGAAGTTAGCACCATCATTGGTTCAGCGTCAGATCATCCTCTTTACCTTGGACACATGTTTATTTTCATTCTGTTATTTTCGCTTCATGTTTTTGGTATGATCCACAATGACGTTGGTAATTTAGTGATCTAAGTAGTAAATTGTTGTAAGAAAACATTGGATATTGTCCTAATACTGTCTTTAGTGGTACTGACATTTCGTTGGACCTCAGCCTGTAGAATGCAAGGAGATACACATATGTATAATAAACTCTTATTTTTATTTCAATTTGAGTTCTTGTATACTTTGACCTTGACATCTGGATCTATTCTCATTGGTAACGTCGCCTATACTGCCTACTTGCAAACTTTGCAAAACCAATTTTTCTGTGTTTAGCCTACAACTGCTTACTGCATACGGGTGAAGACGTACTCGTAGTTCCGAACTCGGTACAGTTGCTTTCCAATGTCAGGATGAAGAGAAGGTCTACTAGAGAGGTTCACTACTGTGGGCCTCTATACTGTGGTTTATTACCTCTTGAACGGTATCGAAGCTAAGATGACAGTGGTAGAATTTGAAATCTAGCTTTAATGGTTCCATATTACTCACAAATGAGAAATAATCGTATTTTGTAAATCATTCGTTAAAAAGTAATGGAACCCACATTCAGTGTATAATATATATATATATGTATAATGTATATATATTCGGGTAAAATGTAAACGATGTAGTTCGTTCAAAACGTATTTACGGGCATACCTCTTTCTGTTTCCATAGCTACATCATGAGAACAAATTGAGTTTTCTTACTTCAACATCTTACAACATCTGTCTTACAGTTTTGAATGAGAATTGTTTCTATTTTTAAAAATAGGTTATTATAAGCAACGTCTTTCTCATTTTCTTTTGTAAAGATGATAATTTCGAATTTTAGTGTACATTTTGCTCAATTTTATATCCATACCGACACGTCCATACCCACACGTCCACCCCCGACACGTCCATACCCACACGTCCATACCCACACGTCCACCCCCCACACGTCCATCCCCCACACGTCCATACCCACACGTCCACCCCCCACACGTCCATACCCACACGTCCACCCCCCACACGTCCATCCCCCACACGTCCATACCCACACGTCCATCCCCACACGTCCATGCCCACATGTCCATGCCCACACGTCTATGCCCACACGTCCATCCCCACACGTCCACCCCCCACACGTCCATACCCACACGTCCATGCCCACACGTCCATGCCCACACGTCCATGCCCACACGTCCACCCCCCACACGTCCATTCCCGACACGTCCATACCCACACGTCCATGCCCACAGGTCCATCCCCCACACGTCAATCCCCCACAAGTCCATGCCCACAGGTCCATCCCCCAGACGTCCATCCCCACACGTCCATCCACCACACGTCCATGCCCACACGTCCATCCCCACACGTCCATGCCCACACGTCCACCCCCCACACGTCCATGCCCACACGTCCATCCCCCACACGTCCATGCCCACACGTCCATCCCCACACGTCCATGCCCACACGTCCACCCCACACACGTCCATGCCCACACGTCCATCCCCACACGTCCATGCCCACACGTCCACCCCCCACACGTCCATGCCCACACGTCCACCCCCCACACGTCCATCCCCCACACGTCCATACCCACACGTCCACCCCCTACACGTCCATACCCACACGTCCACCCCCCACACGTCCATCCCCACACGTCCATGCCCACACGTCCATCCACCACACGTCCATACCCACTGATCCACGTGTTGATCTACACCAAGTGACAAGTTTCCCCTTACGTTTAATCAGTGAATTCGAAGAATCATATCGTGTGCATAAGGACAGAGACAGACGAAGCCCTAAACACGGCTCATGCTGTAGACGTGAAAGGGAAATGCGCACACAGATATCCTGTACGTCAACGCCCTGCGAATACTGCCGTGAAACGTGTGCGCTAAACCCTTAAACACTAATTCCCATTCAGTGCGTGGCAGCTTGTGGTGGGAAGATACAGAATGCCGGACCCCAGACTTTTATTTTCAAGTAAGAATTTTCTAATGCTGCGACAGCATGGATCAGATTCAGCCCCAACTGTAGTCCACATCCTCCGTTCTCTAGTGTATTATATCGCCATTCTATATGATATCACACCAAGGCGTCGTTTTGAGACGACACGTCGTAATGCATAGCCATCCAATCAAAATACTCACACGAGCGAGATTTATTCTGTTAGAGATAGTCGAAATGAAGGGGTCCGGGGTAATTATCAGAATGGAATGGGCATTAAAAATACACTGGATAATCGCGGAAGGGCGGTCCTGTACTGCATGAAGCGGTTCCACTTTCAGTTAAGGCTTAGATGGCAGGGTTAAATATGAAATGATACATCGTCTCTATGTAAATGATGCATTCATCATCTTGCCCCGAGCCAAGTTCCCACATACACAGGGGCGGTGTATCAGTTGCTCGCTTATTACATGCATTCAAGTCGAGACTTTGATAGGAAAAGACACCTGATTGTGAGTCCCCCTGTTTCAGCTCAATTAACCTTCACGTATCAATAGTATACTGTTTCCCAAGTGTAAGTCCTGGTTTCAATTGTAGGTGGAAGGTAATGTGATCATATATACTCAAGATCGGCGGTATCTGCGATTGTACCGATTTCACTACAACACGTTAGACGGTTCGCGACGTGATGCCTATGTCTTGTCACTGTCTATCTGTCCGGAGTGCGACATATGGTTTAACTTGCTCACGTTTCAGTAGTCATGCAAAGCTGTGTTTTATCGTAAGTACATATCAAATTTGGATTGGGATCTCATCAGTCCTTCCAGCCATCCGAGCATTCGTCCATTAAATGTTTCGTACAATTTATTGTGTACGATTCTGTCTCTCCTACAGAAACAATATACGGTGAATTTGCTGATTAGCACGTACCGAAAGCCATGTCTCTTGGCCATAATCTGGATGCACTTGTAGGTGGCCCTGCACCACTACATAACTTTGTTTGCAATGTAAAACTACTCGAGTTCTTGTCCCTTTAATGGATCAATCAAAACAACATGATATACACTCCAGACTATCGTGTGTTCTGGCTTTAGGACACGTAGAATAATTTTATTCTACAGTTGGAGTGGAATTTCTCAACGAAAAGTATGGGAGCGCTACGGTCGTTTTGTGAACTGCGGACATGCTCTAACTATTGCTGTTTCCCCTGCTTCAGTACCTCTAGCCCTGGCTGTAATGTCTCCACACAGCGCCTGGGGATGTCCAGCATTTACAATGTGCCAAACTCGGATGGAGTCTGTACTGGGCGCACACGGCGCTGACACACCCGGCCTCTGTCGGTAGGTAGATCAACGTCCTCGTTTTAAGAACCAACTGTATGTAAACCCAATCTTATGACATCTATGCCTGCATGGGTATCAGAATTTAAGCCTGCATGGATACCAAGTCCTATTTCTGCATGGATACCCGGTCTTATATACTCCATGCCTGCATAGATATCCGGTCTTATACCCTACATGCGTGCATTTATACCCGGTCTTATACCCTACATGCGTGCATTTTACCCGGTCTTATACCCTCTATGCCTGCTTGGATACCCGGTCTTATACCCTACATGCGTGCATAGATATCCGGTCTTATACCCTATATGCGTGCATTTATACCCGGTCTTTTACCCTCTTTGCCTGCTTGGATACCTGGTCTTATATCCTCTATTGCTGCATAGATACCCGGTCTTATACCCTCTATGCCTGCTTGGATACCCGGTCTTATACCCCATATGCCTGCTTGGATACCCGGTCTTATATCCTCTATGCCTTCATAGATACCCGGTCTTATACCCTCTGTCATCCGATTGGAGACCCCCTGTATGTGCATTGATACCTGTTTGTGTATCATTTATGCCTACATGGATTCCCGATATTATACCATCTTTACCTGCATGGATGCCAAACTGTGTATCCCTATGCGTTCAAATTTCCACGGATGATGAACATTATACCACAAATCCCAAGCGACGCCACCGCCCCCAAAAAGGATAACCTATCGGTGTTCGCGTCTGCGTGGATACACCAGCATACGAGTTGAACCTGCTCTCGTCGCTGAATTATACTCTTGAACAATCACGTCGCTGCCAACGTCGCACAGTTCGAGACCACTGACCGCTTTACGCCGACGTTGACAGGTCAAGGCATTTTCACGGTTGGCTATGTTGGCCCGATTTCCTGCAGTAAGTAATCGTCTTTACATAAGGGTCTGACATGCGGCGTCCCAGTTCCGCCAACGACGATGACGTCACCGCCAGGAAATGGTTGCGCAGATGTAACATGCGTAGATTGCAGTCCTCTTGCGGGGTGGTCAAGCGTGATCTACTGCTGCGTGGCCTGTCGCTTGTGTTCCTGGTGGTGTCGCTCAGGTCGTCTGGCATAGGTCAGTCTGCTGTACCAGAGCTGTTTGTCAATATGGATCTGCATAGTCCAATTCCAAGACAACTCTGTCTGTCTGTTTTGTTGATAACTGGCATTTGTCTTGCGTGCAAAAAGAATTGCTGTGGGATCCTACTGCTTTTACACCCTCTGCTCATTTTAAGCCCGTACATGAATTCTCACAATTTCGCAAAATGTACGCATTCCTAATAAGCAGATAATGTCCAATCGTTTTGAACCTGAATTCCGCTTCCTTTAGCCAAGGTATTACACATATAATTTAACAATGTAGACTTTCTGTTGAACGGCAGTTTATATTGCAGAGGTCTGAGAGACTACCTTGCATGTGCCCGGGGTGCGAGTGCTTCTTGTGGAGTAGCAGAGAGAGGATACGTCGTAGAGGCCTTCAACCTCGCCAACATGAGATACTCTACGCTCTGCTCAGCCCTCTACACGAGTAGGTCTAACATCACTAAATGGTGTTCCGTGTACAATAACATCAAAGTAGGTCTAACATCACTAACTGTTGTTCCATGTACACTAACATCAAAGTAGGTCTAACATCACTAACTGGTGTTCCGTGTACACTAACATCAAAGTAGGTCTAACATCACTAACTGGTGTTCCGTGTACACTAACATCAAAGTAGGTCTAACATCACTAACTGGTGTTCCGTGTACACTAACATCAAAGTAGGTCTAACATCACTAACTGGTGTTCCGTGTACAATAACATCAAAGTAGGTCTAACATCACTAACTGGTGTTCCGTGTACACTAACATCAAAGTAGGTCTAACATCACTAACTGGTGTTCCGTGTACACTAACATCAAAGTAGGTCTAACATCACTAACTGGTGTTCCGTGTACACTAACATCAAAGTAGGTCTAACATCACTAACTGGTGTTCCGTGTACACTAACATCAAAGTAGGTCTAACATCACTAACTGGCGTTCCGTGTACACTAACATCAAAGTAGGTCTAACATCACTAACTGGCGTTCCGTGTACACTAACATCAAAGTAGGTCTAACATCACTAACTGGTGTTCCGTGTACAATAACATCAAAGTAGGTCTAACATCACTAACTGGTGTTCCGTGTACACTAACATCAAAGTAGGTCTAACATCACTAACTGGTGTTCCGTGTACACTAACATCAAAGTAGGTCTAACATCACTAACTGGTGTTCCGTGTACAATAACATCAAAGTAGGTCTAACATCACTAACTGGTGTTCCGTGTACAATAACATCAAAGTAGGTCTAACATCACTAACTGGTGTTCCGTGTACACTAACATCAAAGTAGGTCTAACATCACTAACTGGTGTTCCGTGTACACTAACATCAAAGTAGGTCTAACATCACTAACTGGTGTTCCGTGTACACTAACATCAAAGTAGGTCTAACATCACTAACTGGTGTTCCGTGTACAATAACATCAAAGTAGGTCTAACATCACTAACTGGTGTTCCGTGTACACTAACATCAAAGTAGGTCTAACATCACTAACTGGTGTTCCGTGTACACTAACATCAAAGTAGGTCTAACATCACTAACTGGTGTTCCGTGTACAATAACATCAAAGTAGGTCTAACATCACTAACTGGTGTTCCGTGTACACTAACATCAAAGTAGGTCTAACATCACTAACTGGTGTTCCGTGTACACTAACATCAAAGTAGGTCTAACATCACTAACTGGTGTTCCGTGTACACTAACATCAAAGTAGGTCTAACATCACTAACTGGTGTTCCGTGTACACTAACATCAAAGTAGGTCTAACATCACTAACTGGTGTTCCGTGTACACTAACATCAAAGTAGGTCTAACATCACTAACTGGTGTTCCGTGTACACTAACATCAAAGTAGGTCTAACATCACTAACTGGTGTTCCGTGTACACTAACATCAAAGTAGGTCTAACATCACTAACTGGTGTTCCGTGTACACTAACATCAAAGGGGACAGTGGATCAGTAGGACTGGTACTCAAACGTTTACCAGAGATGCAGCGACTTGTAGCAGATGTCATGTTATATAAGGAGGTCGAGACAGGATGCAATGGATGATCTACTTGACGGTATACACAAACAGGTATTTCATAAACGTCTGTATTGGTGTGTATTTTTGTCTCTGCACCCGAAATAGTTTTTTTCAAAGGGTGATGGGTGGGTGGTAAAACGCATAGTGATAGGTATGTTGACACTTACACAAATGTATAACCTACATAAACCACACACACATCAACATCTGGATGGTTAAATGCTTGAGCTGACGGTACCAAAATAGTTCCGCGAGCAAGACCGTATTAAATGATAACCATCCACACAAAACAGTTGCATAGTCTAGGTTGTTCTGGGCAATCTAACAAACTTGCAACAGACGAGGGAGAACCTGACGGACAGACGTCAGGCTGTAAGACCTATACACACAATAAACAGACAACCTGAGAGAGACGTCGGACTATCTGACACAGACATGCGATAGGCAGACGGCAGACAACCGACAAACGTCAGGCTGTATGACGAATACAAACAATATACAGACAACCTGAGAGAGACGTCGGACTGTCTGACACAGACATGCGATAGGCAGACGGCAGACAACCGACAGACGTCAGGCTGTATGACGAATACACACAATAAACAGACAACCTGAGAGAGACGTAGGACTCTCTGACACAGACAGACGGCAGGCAACCTGGTATTGTCTTATTGATACATGTTGAAATGATTACGTAATGGACTCACATTTTCAATATGGATGCAATTGCAGCCATGTTTAATCGTAACAAACCGACAGTGTCACGGATCAACAGTTACAAATTCACACACCTAGGTTGTACAAGCCATACTTTAAACCATTCCAGCAAGTGTCCCTGCAACGGTAGATTCAACCACAGGAAACAGCATACCGGACAGTGAAGACACCGCTGCACCCTCCACTGAAACGTCCACAGTATCATCGGCAACGACACTAACATCGGTGGGGATGGAGAAGACGACCCCTGAAGCCGACCTATTTACACAGTACCGCCGGGATACCTTACCTCCCGTGACAAGCCTTTTACCGAAAGTGACAGGCGAGCTGGTTACAACGTCTGTGACTTCAACCTCTGCAACAACTGACCCAACGTCGACAGCAGCGGCGGAAAGTGGTTCTGCGTGTATCTCCCCACCTGGTGGTGACGAGAAGCTAGCTTTCCAATGTAAGTAGATGTAGTACTGCATGTTACTCTACAAATTTAAACACACCTTATACCACCCACTGAACCCTTCTCAAAACAACGGAAAATCTCCCGCTGATTCCGCGTGAATAGGCCCACTTCGACAGGCAAAATATTTCAATAATAATGTGTATCAGTGTACTCAGAGAGATGTGTGACAGTATGCACAGAGAGAGATGTGTGTCAGTATGCACAGAGAGAGATATGTGTCAGTGTGCTCAGAGAGATGTGTGTCAGTATGCACAGAGAGATGTGTGTCAGTATGCACAGAGAGAGATGTGTGTCAGTGTGCTCAGAGAGAAGTGTGTCAGTATGCACAGAGAGATGTGTGACAGTATGCACAGAGAGATGTGTGTCAGTGTACTCAGAGAGATGTATGTCAGTGTGCACAGAGAGATGTGTGTCAGTATGCACAGAGAGATGTGTGTCAGTATGCACACAGATAGATGTGTGTCAGTGTGCTCAGAGAGATGTGTGTCAGTGTGCACAGAGAGATGTGTGTCAGTATGCACAGAGAGAGATGTGTGTCAGTGTGCTCAGAGAGATGTGTGTCAGTATGCACAGAGAGATGCGTGTCAGTATGCACAGAGAGATGTGTGTCAGTATGCACAGAGAGAGATGTGTGTCAGTGTGCACAGAGAGATGTGTGACAGTATGCACAGAGAGATGTGTGACAGTATGCACAGAGAGATGTGTGACAGTATGCACAGAGAGATGTGTGACAGTATGCACAGAGAGATGTGTGTCAGTATGCACAGAGAGAGATGTGTGTCAGTGTGCACAGAGAGATGTGTGTCAGTATGCACAGAGAGATGCGTGTCAGTATGCACAGAGAGATGTGTGACAGTATGCACAGAGAGATGTGTGTCAGTGTACTCAGAGAGATGTGTGTCAGTGTGCTCAGAGAGATGTGTGTCAGTATGCACAGAGAGATGTGTGACAGTATGCACAGAGAGATGTGTGTCAGTGTACTCAGAGAGATGTGTGTCAGTGTGCACACAGAGAGATGTGTGCCAGTGTGCTCAGAGAGATGTGTGTCAGTGTGCACAGAGAGATGTGTGTCAGTGTGCTCAGAGAGATGTGTGTCAGTGTGCACAGAGAGAGATGTGTGTCAGTTTGCTCAGAGAGATGTGTGTCAGTATGCACAGAGAGATGTGTGTCAGTATGCACAGAGAGATATGTGTCAGTATGCTCAGAGAGATGTGTGTCAGTGTGCACACAGAGAGATGTGTGTCAGTGTGCACACAGAGAGATGTGTGTCAGTGTGCTCAGAGAGATGTGTGTCAGTGTGCACACATAGAGATGTGTGACAGTATGCACAGAGAGATGTGTGTCAGTATGCACAGAGAAATGTGTGTCAGTGTACTCAGAGAGATGTGTGTCAGTATGCACAGAGAGATGTGTGTCAGTGTACTCAGAGAGATGTGTGTCAGTGTACTCAGAGAGATGTGTGTCAGTGTGCACAGAGAGATGTGTGTCAGTATGCACAGAGAGATGTGTGTCAGTGTGCACACAGAGAGATGTGTGTCAGTGTGCACAGAGAGATGTGTGTCAGTGTGCACACAGAGAGATGTGTGTCAGTGTGCACACAGAGAGATGTGTGTCAGTGTGCTCAGAGAGATGTGTGTCAGTATGCACAGAGAGATGTGTGACAGTATGCAGAGAGAGATGTGTGTCAGTATGCACAGAGAGAGATGTGTGTCAGTGTGCACACAGAGAGATGTGTGTCAGTGTGCACAGAGAGATGTGTGTCAGTATGCTCAGAGAGATGTGTGTCAGTGTGCACACACACACACACGCACGCACACACACACACGCACGCTCACACACGCACACACACACACACCGTGAAAAACAGATTTCAATGTGGTGTTGGTTACAAGTGGATTCGGTTTCGGTGAGGCTTATTAGGAAGAAATATTTCCATTTATTCGTTAAAACATTCCATGTCGTGTTTTCTCACTTCCTTATACCGTGTTACAACAAGTCTGCTAAATACTGTTACAGGGGAGGTACATGAAACGTAGTACAGACTTTGAAAACAGCCCTAGTTCACATGGTGTATGACTAACTCACATCGTGTGTTGTCGGCGGAATTGCTCACGTTGATTCCTGTGTCTGACCTCCCTAGGAAGTAGAATAGTGAGGGAGGGACGACATGGTCACACCAGTCATCTAATACAGACAGTAACGGTTCATATATCACCTCTTGCCATGGCAGTTTGGACACATCTTATGTTTTTGTGTTTTAGTGAGTATTTATTTCTCTATCATAATATCACCGATTGTTAACTCATGGTTTATTGACCAGTAAGTGGTTCGCTGTGTCTTTGCGAGTGATACACGGTGGTGTTCATTATTGTATTTGGAAACCTTTGACATCACTGAGTGTTTTATTTTTGTGTTAGGCTGTGAAATACCTTAGTCGTCTTGTCGTTGTCCAGTAGAGCCGAAACGTCGGTAAAGCGTCTGTCCTGACTATATTACTATTATCAGTTGCTGGACGATAACTTCTCTAACTTCTGTTGGTTCAGGACTAGATTTCATTTCGAAGAAACCCAGAAATCAAAATCCTTACTGTCGAACTTCCACAGCTATAAACGTTGTTGGAAGGCCAGGGGTGACAAGCAAGTTAAACTTCGTGATTTCGACATAATAGCTTGGACAGATGTCTAAAACTAATGTGACGCTAATTCAAATTATAGTAATATCTTATGTAAATCCATCAATGGTATTAAGGTAAGAAACCTATAAAAATGACTGAGACTGGTTTTAGCTATATTCATAACTTCTTGTTTCTGAAACAGTACTTCAAATTCGACTTCGTAAGTCAGTGTAGTCAAAGTTCACATTACCACTGTTACAATAGGCCTCATCTTCACGAGCAAAACATGGAGCAAAAGGGGTTTGTGTCTAAACAATTCCTCAAATGTGATGTGCTTAGTTCTAAATCCAGCCGACTTGGTCGAGTTAGGTCGAGTAGGGAGATTTTAGCAAAACCTGTGCGAGATTATATTTTAATCATAATATTAATCAAAATACTGCAGATGTATTTAGAGCAATTCAGATGTGTCCGTGATAACCAGGAGACGCATAAAAAAGTAACATAGGACATGCAGAGGTGAACAATATATTTAGATAGATGTGAGGTGAGGCGTAGTTGGTGTAACGTCGCGTCAACGAGTATTGCACTTATAGTGAGTGAATGAGTGAGTGAGTGAGTTGGGTTTAACGCCGCTTTGAACAGTATTACAGTTATATCTCGGCGTGTCAGCTTGATAGCTGTCGGGAAAAGTGATGCATGTCTCAGACGTTTACCACTTCAGTGAAACCCACGAGCACGGGTATGGTGCTGACAAACCTAGAAACATAATCGGGGCCAACCGGGATTCGAAACCCACAACCATAGGTTTCTGGTGTGCCAAAGGGACGCAACTCAGTACAGCGAATGGCGGCGCCCTAGACGACTTATATAGAGACGTACATACACGTGTGTGTGTGTGTGTGTGTGTGTGTGTGTGTGTGTGTGTGTTTGTGTGCGTGTGTGTGTGACTGCTTGTACTAGTCCGAACTAATGCCTATTTTATAGTGCTAGTCCGGCGAGCCAGGGTTTGACGTCTTTTGGTATGACACGACCGGGGATCGAACCCCGGACCTTCCGCTGTCCGGGCGGACGCTCTACCACTAGACCACGGAGGCGGTCTATTTACATGGAGATTTGAGGTTTCATATTACAACACGAAACAATCAATTGTTCTTCCTCCAACATTAATTTCAATTCAATGAGGAAGCAAATTGCGAAACTGTGGTTTTGAATTTGGCAGATTAATTAAATTTAGGGAATAAAACTAAACCGGCATGTACATTGTCATCTACAGTGTCATGCAGAGTCATGTAGAGAGTCATTTAGTGTGTTATGTAGAGTGTCATGTGTAGCGTCATCTACAGTGTCATGTATAGTGTCATTTACAGTGACATGTAGTGTCATGTATAGTGTCATGTATAGTGTCATCTACAGTGACAAGTAGTGTCATGGATTTTGTCATGTATAGTGTCATCTACAGTGTTATGTAGAGCTATGTAGAGTGTCATGTATAGTGTCATCTACAGTGTTATGTAGTGTCATGTAGTGTCATCTACAGTGACAAGTAGTGTCATGGATTTCGTCATGTATAGTGTCATTTAGAGAGTTACGTAGAGTGTCATGTATAGTGTCATCTACAGTGTCATGTATAGTGCCATCTACATTGACATGTAGTGTCATGTATAGTGTCATGTGTATAGTGCCATCTACAGTGACATGTAGGGTCATGGATTTTGTCATGTATACCGTCATCTACAGTGTCATGTATAGTGCCATCTACAGTGACAAGTAGGGTCATGTAGAGTTTCATGTATACCGCCATCTACAGTGTCATGTATAGTGTCATCTACAGTGTCATGTATAGTGCCATCTACAGTGACAAGTAGGGTCATGTATAGTGTCATGTAGTGTCATCTACAGTGACAAGTAGTGTCATGAATTTTGTCATGTATAGTGTCATTTAGAGTGTTACGTAAAGTGTCATGTATAGCGTCATTTACAGTGTCATGAATCTTGTCATGTATAGCGTCATGTAGTGTCAATTATAGTGTCAGGTAGTGTCATTTATAGTGACATGTTTGTTTGTTTGTTGTTTAACGCCGCACTCAGCAATATTCCAGCTATATGACGGGGGCCTGTAAATAGTCGAGTCCATTGATTGGCATCATGAGCATCGATCTACATGAGCCATGTAGAGTGTCATGTATACCGCCATCTACAGTTTCATGTATAGTGTCATCTACAGTGTTATGTAGTGTCATGTAGTGTCATCTACAGTGACAAGTAGTGTCATGAATTTTGTCATGTATAGTGTCATTGAGAGTGTTACGTAGAGTGTCATGTAAACCGCCATCTACAGTGTCATGTATAGTGTCATCTACAGTGTCATGTATAGTGTCATCTACAGTGACATGTATACCGTCATCTACAGTGACATGTAGTGTCATCTACAGTGACATGTAGTGTCATCTACAGTGTCATGTATAGTGTCATCTACAGTGTCATGTACAGTGTCATGTATACCGTCATCTACAGTGTCATGTATACCGTCATCTACAGTGTCATGTGGTGTCATCTACAGTGTCATCTACAGTGTCATGTATACCGTCATCTACAGTGTCATGTAGTGTCATCTACAGTGTCATGTAGTGTCATCTACAGTGTCATGTATAGTGTCATCTACAGTGTCATGTACAGTGTCATGTATAGTGTCATGTATACCGTCATCTACAGTGTCATGTATAGTGTCATCTACAGTGTCATGTACAGTGTCATGTACAGTGTCATGTATACCGTCATCTACAGTGTCATGTATACCGTCATCTACCGTGTCATGTATACCGTCATTTACAGTGTCATGTATAGTGTTATCTACAGTGTCATGTTTAGTGTCATCTACAGTGTCATGTATAGTGTCATGTAGCGTCATCTACAGTGTCATGTATAGTGTCATCTACAGTGACATGTAGTGTCATCTACAGTGTCATGTATAGTGTCATCTACAGTGTCATGTAGTGTCATCTACAGTGTCATGTATAGTGTCATCTACAGTGTCATGTACAGTGTCATGTACAGTGTCATGTATACCGTCATCTACAGTGTCATGTATACCGTCATCTACAGTGTCATGTAGTGTCATCTACAGTGTCATGTATAGTGTCATCTACAGTGTCATGTACAGTGTCATGTATAGTGTCATCTACAGTGACATGTAGTGTCATCTACAGTGTCATGTATAGTGTCATCTACAGTGACATGTAGTGTCATCTACAGTGTCATGTATAGTGTCATCTACAGTATCATCTACAGTGTCATGTAAAGTGTCATCTACAGTGACATGTAGTGTCATCTACAGTGTCATGTATAGTGTCATCTACAGTGACATGTAGTGTCATCTACAGTGACATGTAGTGTCATCTACAGTGTCATGTAGTGTCATCTACAGTGTCATGTACAGTGTCATCTACAGTGTCATGTACAGTGTCATGTATAGTGTCATCTACAGTGTCATGTATACCGCCATCTACAGTGTCATGTATAGTGTTATCTACAGTGTCATGTTTAGTGTCAACTACAGTGTCATGTATAGTGTCATGTAGCGTCATCTACAGTGTCATGTATAGTGTCATCTACAGTGACATGTAGTGTCATCTACAGTGTCATGTATAGTGTCATCTACAGTGACAAGTAGTGTCATCTACAGTGACAAGTAGTGTCATGTAGAGTGTCATGTGTAGCGTCATCTACAGTGTCATGTATAGTGCCATCTACAGTGACATGTATAGTGTCATCTACAGTGTCATGTAGTGTCATCTACAGTGACATGTATACCGTCATCTACAGTGTCATGTATAGTGTCATCTACAGTGTCATGTATAGTGCCATCTACAGTGTCATGTAGAGTGCCATCTACAGTGACATGTAGTGTCATCTACAGTGTCATGTATACCGTCATCTACAGTGTCATGTATAGTGTCATCTACAGTGTCATGTATAGTGTCATCTACAGTGACAAGTAGGGTCATGTAGAGTGTCATGTATACCGCCATCTACAGTGACATGTAGTGTCATGTATAGTGTCATGTAGTGTCATCTACAGTGACAAGTAGGGTCATGTAGAGTGTCATGTACACCGCCATCTACAGTGTCATGTATAGTGTCATCTACAGTGACATGTATAGTGCCATCTACAGTGACATGTAGTGTCATGTATAGTGTCATGTAGTGTCATCTACAGTGACAAGTAGTGTCATGGATTTTGTCATGTATAGTGTCATTTAGAGTGTTACGTAAAGTGTCATGTATAGCGTCATTTACAGTGTCATGAATCTTGTCATGTATAGCGTCATGTAGTGTCAATTATAGTGTCAGGTAGTGTCATTTATAGTGACATGTTTGTTTGTTTGTTGTTTAACGCCGCACTCAGCAATATTCCAGCTATATGACGGGGGCCTGTAAATAGTCGAGTCCATTGATTGGCATCATGAGCATCGATCTACGCAATTGGGAACAATGACATGCATCAACCAAGTCAGCGAGCATGACAAACCGATCCCGTTAGTCGCCTCTTTAGACAAGCATAGTCGCCTTTTACGGCAAATGTGGGTTGCTGAAGACCTATTCCACCTAAGATCTTCACGGTCCTAGTGTCATGTAGTGTCATGTATAGTATCTTGTATAGTGTTATGTACAGTGTCATAAAGTTTCATGTATAGTGTCATGTACAGTGTCATGTATAGTGTCATGTACAGTGTCATATAGTTTCATGTATAGTGTCATGTACAGTGTCATGTATGGTGTCATGTATAGTGTCATGTAGTGTCATGTATAGAGTCATGTAGTGGCATTTATACTGTCATGTACAGTGCCATATAGTGTCATGAATAGTATCATGTATTGTGTCATGTAGTGTTATCTACAGTAACATGTAGTGTCATGAATCTTGTCATGTATAGCGTCGTGTAGTATCATGAGTAGTGTCATGGAGTATCATGTATTGTGTTATGTAGTGTCATATATAGTATCGTGTAGTGTCATTTATAGTGTCATGTAGTGTCATGTGGTGTTTCATGTAGTGTAAATGTAATGTCATGTATAGTGTCATGTAGTGTCATTTATAATGTCATGTTAGTTTGTTGTTTAACGCTGCACTCAGCAAAATTCAACATAGTGTCATGTACAATGTCATATAGATATGTATAGTGTCATGTAGTGTCATGAAGATTGTCATGTATTGTGTCGTGTAGTGTCATGTGGTGTTTCATGTAGTGTAAATGTAATGTCATGTATAGTGTCATGTAGTGTTCTATGTAGCATCATGTTTTGTGTCATGTAGTGTCGTGTAGTGTTTTATGTAGTGTCATGTATAGTGTCATGTAGTGTAAATGTAGTGTCATGTATACTTAAGATGTTTTATCACCTATGTTGATTTCAGTGTGCACAGTTACTCCTGTCATATCACAGTTCATCACTGGTTGCCCGCAGTTAGATGACTGTGTGAAGATCGTCTCTTCAAGCTTCAGCAGTTCCGATCACGTCTTCATCTGCCGGTAAAGTTCGACATACAACCTACCAGGCCGTCCATATCTTTTCTGTGTTTCCCATCTCCCGGCCGCCCTGAATCTTCATTCCGACGTGAAATAATAAAAAATGTTTCCGCATCTCAATTTTCACCGCCGCAGTGGACTTTTTCCCTTATTTGATAAAAAACACACACACTACAATCATTGCATACTCATTAAAAACCCAGGTCAGCTTCATTTTTCTTCAGCTATGTTTATTAAAAATTCGTTTCCGAAGCAAAGTGTCTCGATCTACGTCATAAATTACTTTAAAGACAGGTACCAAATGTTTTAAACTTTAAAATGTCGTGAAAAACAGTTTTTATAGTTTTCTTGGTTTGGAAAAATATTTTGTTTCGCCCGTTCTCTCATTGGCTGATGATCGAGATGAGAAACACATTAAAATATGGGTGGTCCTACAAACCTAAAACAATATTTTTAGTGTGCATGATTGATTTAGGTATAAAGCCCCTTTGAACAGTGTTTCTCTTATAACACGATGTGTTAGCGAGGTGTGGGATTTAGTGTGCACACCAGTACTGTGTTAATAGGTCTGCCGCAGGGTTAGTTTTCTCCACCCACGCCGATGTTAGTGTGGTAGAAGATGATAACGTAAACGTTGCAGTGGAGTGTGCAGCAGTGTCTTCACTGTCCGGCATACTGTTTGCGGTGGTTGTGAGGATATTGCTGAAATGGTTAATCTTGCTGGTGCAACCTATGTGTGTGAATCAGTCATGACATTGCTGGTGGTCCAGCCAGCTGTTCACAAAATGAAGTCAGTTCTTAATTAAGCAGTGTTAATCACTCTCCCACTCTAGGTCACTGGTCAGCTACAGAACCTGTGCCCAGAATGCCAGACGTGTGTGCGTCGGAAACATTGACGATTCCGGAGTAGAACAGTCAGTGTTGGATATATATAAACAATCTAACTGCACAGGTATGTATCCAGTCTGTCCCTTTCATCATGTGCCCTGTTCATGACCCCGAGTACACATCCACGAGGCTGTGATTGATAAGATATGTTTTGTTTGTTGTTTAACGCCGCACTCAGCAATATTTCAGCTATCTGATGACGGCCTACACATAATCTGTATAAACAATCCAGTGATTGATATTATGAGCATTGAGCAACGATCCACGCCGTCGAGGTACGATGACCCGTTATCCGAGGATGAGCGCCTGATTTGATAATACATAAGTCGCCTGTAACGACAAGCATAGGTTAGTGGAACCAATCCTAGCCTGGAATCCCCTTGGGCTTGTGTAACTAACATGACATGGCAGACAGTAACTTCATCATATATATGTTTCAGCTGTTCTTAAGGAAATAACGACATCCGTCGAAATGTCTCCCGTTACCGCTCGTATTTCAGAATCAGGTAAACGAAATGGATTTGCATGCTTCCTTTGTCTTTCATTACGTTCAGGTGTTTAAAACAATAACTACGTTGGTCTTCATTAAATATTGGAATGCTCGGACCATGTGTCTCCCTGGTGTTATTGCTGCATGTCGGGCAGTGTATTAGCCCCGTGGACGTACACTTGACAATCATTGCTCGCCGTCATTTGACCTACCCACCTACCCACCTACCCAGCACAGTGTTTGGTGCATGACGCTTGCAAGAGGATGCAGAACAACCCGTTATTGGTCCAAGGCAGTTATCACCATTCTTGACTGTCCTTGAAAGCATGTGTTTGCTGTGTGTGTACCCTCCCCCTGGCTGTGCTTATGTGGTAGACGCCATGTTAAATGAGAACAGTGTCCATGTGCCGCTTTCTGTTATAGCGCCTACACGCGGGATCCCAGAAACTGACGGAACCAGTCAACTCGAAACTTCCCCCTCGGCAACAGCTGCCACCCCTTACATACAAAGCACAAATCGTTTTGAACTGACAGATACCCAGACCACAGACGTCACGTCCACACGCTTGAAGGGTACAAGTGTTCCCACGATGTCGTCTGCACGCAACAATCGTTTTGAACTGACAGATACCCAGACCACAGACGTCTCGTCCACACGCTTGAAGGGTACAAGTGTTCCCACGATGTCGTCTGCACGCAACAATCGTTTTGAACTGACAGATACCCAGACCACAGACGTCACGTCCACACGCTTGAAGGGTACAAGTGTTCCCACGATGTCGTCTGCACGCAACAATCGTTTTGAACTGACAGATACCCAGACCACAGACGTCACGTCCACACGCTCGAAGGGTACAAGTGTTCCCACGATGTCGTCTGCACGCATCAATCGTACTGAAATGACAGATACCCAGATCACAGACGTCACGTCCACACGCTCGAAGGGTACAAGTGTTCCCACGATGTCGTCTGCACGCATCAATCGTACTGAAATGACAGATACCCAGACCACAGACGTCACGTCCACACGCCTGAAGGGTACAAGTGTTCCACCAGTGTCCTCAACAGACAGACAGACCCTTGTCCCATCCTCAACCGCATCCCGCCGGAAGATCGTTACGAACGCAAACCACGTCACCTGGTCCACAACGAAGTACATGTCCACAGTTGTCAGACGACATCCTTCAAGCACACCGCGGGTCACTGAGCTGCCAATATCCTCCACAGATGACGTCACAGTACCGACATCAAAACTTACGTCTCAAATTACCAGTACAAAATACAAGAGTCTAGTAGCAAACACGAGAACCTCCCGAGTCACCCCCCTTTCCATTCTTCCAGGACTGTCCACAGAAGGTTCGCCAGGTTTTCATCAATCCAGGAAGACCTCCACCCAATCAACAGATCACACCGGATATGGAACGAGATCTTCCACTGAAATGAAGAAGTCGAGTTCGCAAATACCAGGGACGTTCCCCACCACCCCTCCGGCTGAGGAAGAGGACTCGACCAGGGATGCATCTAACCCCCAAGGTGGAGAACACGTAACACCTTCTGGGCTTGTTTCATTGTTACATATATGTCACAGTCAATGTCTATTATCAGTATACCGACTGAAAATGTCAGTCATTATGTATATTGACTTTTTCACTCAGGCAGTTTTACATATTTCCTGAAAAATAAGACTGGATTTTAGACTTTAAACCGTGTTGTTAGACATACATGGTCGAAAAACAGAAGGTGCTCAATAAAATCCAGGAGTATATAACATCTGTGTATATGGTACAATGTGACCCTTTCTTTAATTGTGGGCGATGATTGCCCAATGGTCTACATCCCCACAACACCTTGTTGCGTTGAATCAGCCTATACCCTTCCTATTCGTTCTCTGCCAAGGACTGACAACACGCAACAGCGGTGCATCTAGATGAAAGGGATAGTGAATAGTGTTGACATATATTTTCAAATCTCTTTCAGGTGAGGAATCCCCATCTTCAGGCACTGACAGTAAGTAGCGGATATCTTGTAAATATAATCATCATTGGTTGCGCATGCAAATGCAGTTCTACAATCAAGTGTCTGGTAGCTACTTCAAGTGTATGACTAGGCACTGTGTCCTGTGTGAAGATGCCATTTCAATCAGGCTAACCAGGTACTAACCAGGTGCTAACCAGATACTAACCAGGCACTAACCAGATACTGAACAGGTTCTAACCAGATACTGACCAGATGCTAACCAGGTGCTAACCAGGTACTTTCCGGGTACTAACCAGGTGCTAACCAGCTACTAACTAGGTGCTAACCAGGCACTAACCCGATACTGACCAGGTACTAACTGGGCACTAACCAGGTGCCTACCAAGTGCTAACCAGGTACTGTCGAGGTACTATCGAGGTAATAAGCAGGTGCTAACAAGGTGCTAACTAGATACTAACCAGGTGCTAACCAGGTACTAACCAGGTGCTAACTAGGTACTAACCAGGTGCTAACCAGGTACTATCCAGGTACTAACTAGGTCCTGACCAGGTACTAACCAGGTACTGACCAGGTACTATCGAGGTACTAACCAGGTACTATCCAGGTATTAACCAGGTACTATCGAGGTTCTAACCAGGTACTAACCAGGTGCTAACCAGGTTCTAACAGATGCTAACTAGGTACTAACCAGGACTGGCCAAGTATTAACCATGCACTAACCAGGTACTAACCAGGTGTTATCTAGGTATATATTTTCAAATCTCTTTCAGGTGAGGAATCCCCATCTTCAGGCACTGACAGTAAGTAGCGGATATCTTCTAAATATAATCATCATTGGTTGCGCATGCAAATACAGTTCTACAATCAAGTGTCTGGTAGCTACTTCACGTGTATGACTAGGCACTGTGTCCTGTGTGAAGATGCCATTTCAATCAGGCTAACCAGGTACTAACCAGGTGCTAACCAGATACTAACCAGGCACTAACCAGATACTGAACAGGTTCTAACCAGATACTGACCAGATGCTAACCAGGTGCTAACCAGGTACTATCCGGGTACTAACCAGGTGTTAACCAGCTACTAACTAGGTGCTAACCAGGTACTAATCAGGTACTAACTGGGTACTAACCAGGTGCCTACCAAGTGCTAACCAGGTACTGTCGATGTACTATCGAGGTAATAAGCAGGTGCTAACAAGGTGCTAACTTGATACTAACCAGGTGCTAACCAGGTACTAACCAGGTACTAACAAGGTGCTAACCAGGTACTAACAAGGTGCTAACCAGGTACTAACAAGGTGCTAACCAGATGCTGACCAGGTACTGACCAGGTACTATCGAAGTACTAACCAGGTACTATCCAGGTGCTAACCAGGTACTAACCATGTGCTAACCAGGTTCTAACAGATGCTAACTAGGTACTAACCATGACTGGCCAAGTATTAACCATGTACTAACCAGGTGTTATCTAGGTACTAACTAGGTACTGTCGAGGTAATAACCAGGTGCTAACAAGGTGCTAACTAGGTACTAACCAGCTGCTAACCAGGTTCTAACAGATGCTAACTAGGTACTAACCATGTACTAACCAGGTACTAGCTAGATGCTAATCACGTACTAACCAGGTCCTGGTCAAATGGTAACCAGGTGCAAGCAGCTCCTAACCAGGTACTATCGAGGTGCTTAGCAGGTACTAACCAGGTTTTAACAAATGCCAACTAGGTACTAACCAGGGGCTACCCAGATACAACCAGGTACTAACCAGGGTTCCTTTGCACAAAGGGATCTTAACGCTACCATATTGCAAATTCAGTACCTTAACATAGATTTATGATAATCGCTTTGTGCAATCGGACCTTTAGTAATAGAGCAGACCCTACATTGTGGCCAGTTCCCCGTTCTTGTAGTTACCAGTATCAATACTGATGTTGCTTTGTGTGGAGAGGTAGGTTTAGTGCCAGGTGTGGACAATGAGGGACTGTAGACGTGAACCTTGAGCCACCTTTCGATACAACACTTCCGACAAATTCATGGACCGTTTTCAGAAAAGGGTGAATCACTGTTCTCTTGTGTTGCCCCTTGAAGTAAATGTTGATGTTATAGTCCGAGTTGGGGACCTAATCAGAAAGCAAATTTGATTCCGTTGAATGATGGCCCTTGTAAGGGACATAGTACGTGATCATATCATGTGTGTATTAAAAAATGTTGCATGTCCTCCCCAGGTTCCATGGCTGTGTCTACTCTGTCCGCTGTGGCGGTCATCTGGGTCGGCTGCACGCTGCACGTCACCATCACCTGAAAGCACAGGGCTTGTACAGGAGCCTGCACAGGATGTTACATGTCGGTCACATTACAGTTTCCGCGGACTAATATACAGTATCCTGACTTTGTGTAGAAGCATCTCCGACATGTCAACACTAGCGCCAGGGATATGCTCCAGCAGGTCCAGACAGCACGGAGATGCTCCTACTCAAGAGGTCTTTGAAAGTCGTATACGACCGAATTATTGGGTGTAATTGGCCGTCCTTTTTGACAGGTCAAATATTCGTCTCGCTCTTTCAACCTAGTACGTTTTTTTGGTTATCATTTGTTTTTGTTTTGTTTTTGTCACCTTGTATAAACGCAATTCGATAGTGATTCATTGATACTTGTTCATTTTATAGTCAGTATCGTACAATCGACTATGCTTTCAGCAGATTTCTCATGAAAATAGAAATGGTTTTGTCGCTGTATTATATATGTATTACTGCCTCATATACCTTGAGCAACGAATGCTACCAAATATATGACACAGTCCTCTGATCCTTCCAGAAAGTGATCTATTCGAATGTCGTAGCTTGCTTAATTTCACAGTGACTTGACACTGACACTCACTCACACTGCAAGACGCAGAGCTGAAATGCCTGGAGTAGGGCGAGCAGCCAATGCCGGGATGCATACAGAGGGCAGAATGCCTGGCCGGAAGTGTGTGTGTCACAGCCTTCCGCATCCCATGGATGTCACGCATATGTAAAAACAACCAGCATTTCTCGTGGGAATTAACTTCTCAAGTCATTTACTGTTGATGACCTATCAGATAATCTACTGACTTGGTATTTCCACACATGGACTGGTCGCCTCATTGTATCTTTAGTTTGATAAGAGTTTAAGGGTTTTTCGTCATTGTCAGAAAAAAAAACCCGGATCAAATAACTGAAAACAGGCTGTGTACATAACGGTCGCTACAAGTTGTACCTCCGTCCACTACTTTAGGGTACGATGACACACTAAGACAGCCAGGTGAATGGTCATCTCTAACGTCGTCAACTCTCCATTATTCAAAAATAATAAAGCCGAGGCCCATTATTTTAAAGGAATGGAGAGTTACCCGGGTATTCCCCCACTTGAAACACACCCCTACTCTTACACTATGACAAAACATTTAAACACAATCAACTCTCTATTCCTGAAAAATAATGGAGCGCTCAAACAATGGAAAGACGTCACCGATGTGTTTTTAATACCCCATCACATTTGTGTTTGCTCTTGTGTCTAATACCTGACTATTACACTGAGATCGGAGTGGCGATTTGTTTGCGGACGAACCCCAGACCTGCGAGCCCCCGGATTGGATTTGGTCTTCAGCAACCCATGCTTGCCGTAAGAGGCGAATAACGGGATCGCGTGGTCAGGCTCCTAACTTGGTTGATACATGTCATTGTATCCCTATGACGTAAATTGATGCTTATGATGTCAATCACTGGATTGTCTAGGCCAGACTCGATTATTTACAGACCGCCATCATATAGTTGGAATATTCTGAGTTACTGGTTAAACAACAAACAATAAAACAAAACATAACAGATCATCTGGTCATGGTCAAGTCCCTACCCCACCCGGTATCAAAGACCACATGGTCAAGTCCCTACCCCACCCGGTATCAAAGACCACATAGTCAAGTCCCTACCCCACCCGGTATCAAAGACCACATGGTCAAGTCCCTACCCCACCCGGTATCAAAGACCACATGGTCAAGTCCCTACCCCACCCGGTATCAAATACCACATGGTCAAGGGTACAAGAAAGAAGACAAAGCCTTTGCTCATGGACAGGTGGGACAAATGCTGTAGTAGATCAATGATGTATGTATGTATGTATGTGTGTAAGTAGGTAGGTAGGTATGATGCAGATTTGTTTTCAAATATATAGCAATGTCTTGTATTTGCTCAACATTTTTTCTTGCTAATAGTCGACTAAATTTTATTTGTGATGGATACATGTAATAGTAGCATGTGATGTACAGTCTTCTGTTTTGCAAATAAAATGATCAAACTTAAAGTAAATGGATATGTATTATGATTAGATTTATTGCACTTAAGTAAATTAGTATTGACGTTTCATTAAAAAGAAACTATTGATTACGCTGCGTCTTTCTTTTTCCTGATACAGCTGGTTGTTGTATGGCTGTTAGTATAAAAATGACGTCACACGTACTAAAAAAAATTGTGTATACACTCTTCAAGGCATAAAATACTGAAATATTTTTTCTCAGAAGGGACATTTAAGAGCTCTAGTATAATGGTCATGTATATGCGTACGCTATCCCCTTCACACAGTAGATTACAGATGCACTTACACAATGATATATTGTTGTATCCCTGTATCTTTGACGAACACTATTGCAGCATAACGCATAGTCCATTTATTGCATCATTCCTACAAAATAACATTGCTAAAAGATGATCAAATAATAGGATGTAAGTCAAAAAACAATTTCAAAAACGTATCTTAAGGACGTTTATTTTACGACTGTCTCATAATCAGTTCCGTCAAGAGGTGGGCGACAATAGAGGTTGATTCAGTTTTGGTGAAATATGGGGGTCGTTTCATCACAAAACCAAGTAATCAAACAACAGAAACTGTTCATGTTACAATGAAATTGTGAGTCACACACAGTTCCCTGAAATTTAAGCAACTTCCGGATACTGTGACTAGGCCTGACCCGGAGCTAACCGCTGTGATAATAACACGGAAATGAATGTCCTGACTCTGACAGACTGACTTTCAGTTTACAATACATAAAGATACATGCTGTGCATAGATGGTCACATAAAATCCAAGGATGATGTTTATAAACTGCATTTCACTCATCTGGAACTACAACACGTAAACGATTAGCTCCCCATGAAAGTGTATAGCACAGTATAACAGTTGTCACAAGCTGCGTCAAACCGTCTGCTTCAGCTTGAGACAGTCACAGGTTTAACGAGTGACATGTCATTTGTGACTGGTGTAAATCTAGCCAACGGGGTCTTGTTAAGTTGCGGCACAACAGAAGATTGTCCTCCATTTCATACATAATACTGAATAGTACTAAGAGGTGGACCATTTAAGTTCTAGGGAGGGGAATATAGCAGCCTATATTCCCCTCTACCACGTTTTGAAAATGTTCATTATACCATATAGAAGCTACAGCTATGCCAACGTTTTTAGTGTGATAGTGGCTTTTGGCAAATATGCAACTCAGACTGCTATAGGGTACATTTTAGGCAAACTTAATTCTCATGGCATAATGTGACGTTAATGATGTTCTTAATGCATGTCTTTTGACCATACAAGTATCTCCCTTTACAGTTCTGTTTTTAGGAACTACCAGTGTGGGTTGTTTACGTTTCTTTTGCGCGTCAGTTTAGGTTATTGCGATAAACCATTTTTTTAAAAATATATATGTTCATGTTGTATTTTTTTCAAGTAAGGGTAAATTATGCTTAATGGTCATTTCATATCACAGCCAACATCTGTTTCAGCTGTGTGGCTCTAGCAGCCTATATTCACCCCTTTTAGCTCCAGCAGCCTACATTCAACCCCTCTTTGGCTCTAGCAGCCTATATTCACCCCTTTTGGCTCCAGCAGCCTATATTCACCCCTTTTGGCTCCAGCAGCCTATATTCACCCCTTTTGGCTCTAGCAGCCTATATTCACCCCTTTTGGCTCTAGCAGCCTATATTCACCCCTTTTAGCTCCGGCAGCCTATATTCACCCCCTCTTTGGCTCTTGCAGCCTATATTCACCCCTTTTGGCTCTAGCAGCCTATATTCACCCCTTTTGGCTCTAGTAGCCTATATTCACCCCTTTTGGCTCTAGCAGCCTATATTCATTCCCTATTTAGCTCTTGCAGCCTTCATACATCCCTTCAAAATATTTGATTCAATACTTAAACCCAACCTTCTTTAAGGATGCGAAATACGGATACATCAAGATTAGAGGGGGTAGAAAGGGTCCAATATCTACAATATAGATATTATCTTGGTACAGGAATTAACACTCCCAATGTAATGACTTTAGGTGAATGTGGACGGTACCCGTTGTTTATAAACAGTTCGTTTAAATGCATTAAATACTGGCTAAACTAGTTCATATGCCATCTGCTACAAAATGTTATTTAACCCTGATTCAGTTGTTAGACAGAACAGGGCAAGTAATGTCAGACTTATTCTGTTTTGTCCAGGTCTGACTATGCATAGGTCTGTCAAGATGTTGGATGCATAGTTAGTTTTCTTAACCTTTTTGAAGCCCGCTTGAAAGAGCCAAGAATGGACCAATATATTGTCATCTAGTACTTGATATGAATATTATACACTTTTAAGATAAGCCTAGAAACAGAGAAATATGTAATAAATTCGACCTTGTGTACATTTGCTACCGATTTTGCTGGTGCTCGAGTGAAATGTACAAGACTTACTATTGATATCGGGAGACACCACAAAATTCCAAAATCTGAGAGATTATGTACATATTGTAATCTAAACAATATCGAATTCTGTATCATTTCACCACTACATGTACATCCTTAAAAGATATTCGAAAGCAACACATACCAAATCAATATGTAATTCGACCGTTAGTCCAGCAATTTATGGGGGCACGGGTGGCCCAGTCGTCTAAGGCGCCGCGATTCGCTGTGCAGAGTTGCGTCCCTTAGACACGCCAGAAACCTATGATTGCGGTTTCTAGGTTTGTCAGCACCATACCCGTGCTCGTGGGTTTCACCGAAGTGGTAAACGTCTGAGACCTGCATCACTTCGGGCTTTCCTCCAACATTAAGCTGACACACCGTGATATGACTGGAATACTGTTAAAACCCAACTCACTCACTCCAACAATGTATTCGCCTTATGGCAACCTCATATTATCCAGCTATAAAATCTGTTATGTCATATTTTAGATATGCCTTATTGATCAGAAATGTACAGAAATGAAACATGTGATTCTGCTTGTATTGTATCCATCTCATGTGGGCCTAGGAACTATCTTACAATAAACATTTGAACTTAAATGCATCGCTTTTTAGCTCTTACATTCTTTTGCCATCCCTTATTTAGCTCTAACAGCTCGTCCCCGGTTTAATTCTTACAGCCTATATTCATCACATATGTAGCTCTCTAAGGGACTGGAGGCTTCCTTTATTACTCATGGCTCACCGTGTAAATGTCTTTGTTTAAACATACGTAACTTTAATGTTTGGGACTATATGATAGACTACTCTGGGAACCAGACCATGTTCCGCTGCAGAGTGAAGGCAAAGTCATCAGGGGACTTTGGGAACATACCAAATACTCTGTGAATAAAGATTAAATGAAATGCAGTGTGTTTTATGCGTACAGTTTTTGTTGTTGAAACAAGAAACAAACAAATAGTAACATTGTCTTTGGGCATATTCGGGTGTTGGTTTCACTGTAAAACATTTGGTTTCAAAAGTCCTATTGTTTTGCATGATAAGAAACCTGATCGCCGTTCACTCTAAGTGTATGGTGGTACGACTGGTTTCAGGCAAAATACCAGGCGTTGTGACCTAGATACAATGACCCACGACAGAAAACACTCCAATACAAGTAGTTGTGTAAATATAGCAAGTTCTTATATTCTTCATACTCGTCAAAGACATTGCTGTAGTTCCCCTCATGCCGATTGACATCGTTCATCACAACAATAGTTATGTAGTTTTATTAATAACTGAATTTACTATTTCCATGGAAGTATAGCACTTTATATGCACGTTATTTATTTTAGTAGTTATACTTGTCCGCTGTCTGTATAAGTGTTTATGGAAAGGGCGTTTTGAGTTGGATAAATTTTGCCTAATCCATTTGACCATTTAATGCCAATAAAACATGTTTCAAAAAAAGAAATAAACCCAACTTATTGTTAACGTAATTGGATGTACGTATCCACCCATGTGTCACTTCAACCGTTGGAGTGACGCAGTCATTTGGAATTGTGAAGTAATACAACGCATTACTCAGCAGGTCACTAGTTCAGTGCTGGGATGTCACGGCTGTCGATAGAGTTGGAGATAGCGAACTGCCTGGGGAAGAATACCGGGTACATGTATTACCATGGGTTGACGACGCACATGGCACTATGGACGTCAAAATCATAATAAATCAGTGGTATCTTAACCAAAGTAGTTGTTCAAACACGCATTAATGTAGCTGTAGGTCCCACTGGCATATCAACCAGTTACTTGTGTAGCTTGGGACGTTCTACTCCATACAGGGTTGGGAAGTTTGAATATTTAGGTCTCATTGAAATTCATTATCAATCCGTTCTTGCTTTGTTTCAACTACTAACATGAGAATAAAAATAATAATATGCATTACAAAATACAGAATACAAAACTACTTCTACTGCAACAAGTGTATGCATATAGTTGGGCTGAAGTCGTATGTACTACAGATGATAGAGCGGAACATATATATATATAAGCTGGATATGACGTATCGTTAGATCACTGTACAGGTATATCAGGCTAGATATGACGTATCGGAGGAACACTGTATATCAGGCTAAATGTGACGTATCGGAGGAACACTGTATATCAGGCTAAATGTGACGTATCGGGGGAACACTGTCTATCAGGCTAAATATGACGTATCGGAGGAACACTGTCTATCAGGCTAAATGTGACGTATCGGAGGAACACTGTCTATCAGGCTAAATGTGACGTATCGGAGGAACACTGTATATCAGGCTAAATATGACGTATCGGAGGAACACTGTATATCAGGCTAAATATGACGTATCGGAGGAACACTGTCTATCAGGCTAAATGTGACGTATCGGAGGAACACTGTATATCAGGCTAAATATGACGTATCGGAGGAACACTGTATATCAGGCTAAATATGACGTATCGGAGGAACACTGTATATCAGGCTAAATATGACGTATCGGAGGAACACTGTATATCAGGCTAAATATGACGTATCGGAGGAACACTGTATATCAGGCTAAATATGACGTATCGGAGGAACACTGTATATCAGGCTAAATATGACGTATCGGAGGAACACTGTATATCAGGCTAAATATGACGTATCGGAGGAACACTGTATATCAGGCTAAATATGACGTATCGGAGGAACACTGTCTATCAGGCTAAATGTGACGTATCGGAGGAACACTGTATATCAGGCTAAATGTGACGTATCGGGGGAACACTGTCTATCAGGCTAAATGTGACGTATCGGGGGAACACTGTATATCAGGCTAAATGTGACGTATCGGGGGCTTACTGTATATCAGGCTAAATGTGACGTATCGGAAGAACACTGTATATCAGGCTAGATATGACGTATCGGGGGAACACTGTATATCAGGCTAAATGTGACGTATCGGGGGCTTACTGTATATCAGGCTAAATATGACGTATCGGGGGCTTACTGTATATCAGGCTAAATATGACGTATCGGAGGAACACTGTCTATCAGGCTAAATGTGACGTATCGGAGGAACACTGTATATCAGGCTAAATGTGACGTATCGGAGGAACACTGTCTATCAGGCTAAATGTGACGTATCGGAGGAACACTGTATATCAGGCTAAATGTGACGTATCGGAGGAACACTGTCTATCAGGCTAAATGTGACGTATCGGAGGAACACTGTCTATCAGGCTAAATGTGACGTATCGGAGGAACACTGTATATCAGGCTAAATGTGACGTATCGGAGGATCACTGTATATCAGGCTAAATGTGACGTATCGGAGGAACACTGTATATCAGGCTAAATATGACGCATCGGAGGAACACTGTCTATCAGGCTAGATATGACGAATAGGAAGAGCACTGTGTATCAGGCTAGATATGACGTATCGGAGGAACACTGTCTATCAGGCAAAATGTGACGTATCGGGGGAACACTGTCTATCAGGCTAAATGTGACGTATCGGGGGAACACTGTATATCAGGCTAAATGTGACGAATAGGAAGAGCACTGTGTATCAGGCTAGATATGACGTATCGGAAGAGCACTGCATATCAGGCAAGATGTGATGTATCGTTAGATCACAATAGTGAGTGAGTTTATGCTTTACGTCACATCGGCAATATTTCAGCCATATCGTGACGATAGATCACAATAGATCAGGCTACAATTGACGTTTCGGTATTTCATTGTAAATGAAGCATCGTAGGATGATCCAATATCATGCTAGATATGAAATATCGTTGGATCACTGCATATCAGGCTAGATATGATGTATCAGTAGTTCATTGTATATCATGCTACAAATGACGTATCGATCGTTCATCATATATAATGCTACAACTGATGTATCAGTAGCTCATTGCATATCGTGCTACAAATGATGTATCAGTAGTTCATTGTATATCAAGATGGATATAACGCATCGTAAAATCATTTAATATCCGGCCCCGATATGAAATATCGTTAGATCACTGTATATCAGGCTAGATATGATGTTTCAGTAGTTCATTGCATATCGTGCTACAAATGATGTACCAGTCGTTCATTGTATATCATGCTACAAATGATGTATCAGTAGTTCATTGTATATCATGCTACAAATGATGTATCAGTAGTTCATTGTATATTGTGCTACAAGTGATGTATCAGTAGTTTATTGTATACCATGCTACAATTGATGTATCAGTAGTTCATTTTATATCATGCTACAAATGATGTATCTGTACTTCATTGTATATCAGGCTACAAATGATGTATCAGTAGTTCATTGTATACCATACTACAAATGATGTATCAGTAGTTCATTGTATATTGTGCTACAAATGTTGTATCAGTAGTTCATTGTATATCAGGCTAGATATGATGTATCAGTAGTTCATTGTATATCATGCTACAAATGATCTGTCGGTAGTTCTTTGTATATCATAATACAAATGATGTACCGGTCGTTCATTGTATATCATGCTACAAATGATGTATCAGTAGTTCATTGTATATCAGGCTAGATATGATGTATCAGTAGTTCATTGTATATCATGCTACAAGTGATGTATCAGTAGTTTATTGTATACCATGCTACAAATGATGTGTCAGTAGTTCATTTTATATCATGCTACAAATGATGTATCTGTACTTCATTGTATATCAGGCTACAAATGATGTATCAGTAGTTCATTGTATACCATACTACAAATGATGTATCAGTAGTTCATTGTATATCAGGCTACAAATGTTGTATCAGTAGTTCATTGTATATCATGCTACAAATGATCTGTCGGTAGTTCATTGTATATCATGCTACAAATGATCTGTCGGTAGTTCATTGTATATCATGCTACAAATGATGTATCAGTAGTTCATAGTACATCATGCTACAAATGATGTGTCGGTAGTTCATTTTATATCATGCTACACATGATGTATCTGTACTTCATTGTATATCAGGCTACAAATGATGTATCAGTAGTTCATTGTATACCATGCTACAAATGATGTATCAGTAGTTCATTGTATATCAGGCTACAAATGTTGTATCAGTAGTTCATTGTATATCATGCTACAAATGATCTGTCGGTAATTCATTGTATATCATGCTACAAATGATGTATAAGTAGTTCATTGTATATCATGCTACAAATGATGTATCAGTAGTTCATAGTATATCATGCTACAAATGATGTATAAGTAGTTCATTGTATATCATGCTACAAATGATGGATCAGTAGTTCATAGTAGATCATGCTACAAATGATGTGTCGGTAGTTCATTGTATATCATGCTACAAATGATGTATCTGTACTTCATTGTATATCATGCGACAAATGATGCATCAGTAGTTCATTCAATATCATGCTACAAATGATCTGTCGGTAGTTCATTGTATATCATGCTACAAATGATGCATCAGTAGTTCATTCAATATCATTCTACAAATTATGTATCTGTACTTCATTGTATATCATACTACAAATGATCTATCGGCAGTTCATTGTATATCATGCTACAAATTATGTATCTGTACTTCATTGTATATCAGGCTACAAATGTTGTTTCAGTAGTTCATTGTATATCATGCTACAAATGATCTGTCGGTAGTTCATTGTATATCATGCTACAAATGATGTATAAGTAGTTCATTGTATATCATGCTACAAATGATGTATCAGTAGTTCATAGTATATCATGCTACAAATGATGTATAAGTAGTTCATTGTATATCATGCTACAAATGATGGATCAGTAGTTCATAGTACATCATGCTACAAATGATGTGTCGGTAGTTCATTGTATATCATGCTACAAATGATGTATCTGTACTTCATTGTATATCATGCGACAAATGATGCATCAGTAGTTCATTCAATATCATGCTACAAATGATCTGTCGGTAGTTCATTGTATATCATGCTACAAATGATGCATCAGTAGTTCATTCAATATCATTCTACAAATTATGTATCTGTACTTCATTGTATGTCATGCTACAAATGATCTATCAGTAGTTCATTGTATATCATGCTACAAATGATCTGTCGGTAGTTCATTGTATATCATGCTACAAATGATGGATCAGTAGTTCATAGTACATTATGCTACAAATGACGTGTCGGTAGTTCATAGTATATCATGCTACAAATGATGTATCTGTACTTCATTGTATATCATGCTACAAATGATGCATCAGTAGTTCATTCAATATCATGCTACAAATGATCTGTCGGTAGTTCATTGTATATCATGCTACAAATGATGCATCAGTAGTTCATTCAATATCATTCTACAAATTATGTATCTGTACTTCATTGTATATCATGCGACAAATGATCTATCGGCAGTTCATTGTATATCATGCTACAAATTATGTATCGATAGTTCATTGTATATCATGCTACAAATGATGTATCAGTAGTTCATTGTATATCATGCTACAAATGATGTATCGGTAGTTCATTGTATATCATGCTACAAATTATGTATCAGTAGTTAATTGGATATCATGCTACAAATGATCTGTCGGTAGTTCATTGTATATCATGCTACAAATGATGCATCAGTAGTTCATTCAATATCATGCTACAAATGATCTATCGGCAGTTCATTGTATATCATGCTACAAATGATGTATCGATAGTTCATTGTATATCATGCTACAAATGATGTATCATTAGTTCATTGTATATCATACTACAAATGATTTATCGATAGTTCATTGTATATCATACTACAAATGATGTATCGATAGTTCATTGTATATCATGCTACAAATGATGTATCGATAGTTCATTGTATATCATGCTACAAATGATGTATCATTAGTTCATTGTATATCATACTACAAATGATGTATCGTTAGTTCATTGTATATCATGCTACAAATGATGTATCAGTAGTTCATTGTATATTATGCTACAAATGATGTATCAGTAGTTCATTGTATATCATGATACAAATGATGTATGGGTAGTTCCTTGTATATCATGCAACAAATAATGTATCAGTAGTTCATTGTATATCATGCTACAAATGATGTGTCGGTAGTTCATTGTATATCATGCTACAAATGATGTATCGATAGTTTATTGTATATCATGCTACAAATGATCTGTCGGTAGTTCATTGTATATCATGCTACAAATAATGTATCGGTCGTTCATAGTATGTCATGCTAGAAATGATGTATCGGTAGTTCCCTGTATATGATGCTACAGATGATGTATCGGTCTTTTATTGTATATCATGCTACAAATGATGTATCGGTAGTTCGTTGTATATATTGCTACAAATAATGTATCAGTAGTTTATTTTATATTATGTTACAAATGATGTTTCGGTCGTTTATTGTATATTATGCTACAAATAATGTATCAGTGGTTTATTGTATTTCATGCTACAAATGATGTATCGGTAGTTCCTTGTATATCATGCAACAAATGATGTATCAGTAGTTCATTGTATATCATGCTACCAATGATGTTTCGGTCGTTCATTGTATACTATGCCAGAAATAATGTAACGGTAGTTCATTGTATGTTATGCTACTAATCTTGTATCCGTAGTTCATTGTATAGCATGCTACAAATGATGTATCGGTAGTTCCTTGTATATTATGCTACAGGTGATATATCGGTCGTTCATTGTATAGTATGCTACAAATGATGTATCCGTAGTTCCTTGTATATCATGCTACAAATAATGTATCGGTCGTTCATAGTATGTCATGCTAGAAATGATGTATAAGGGGTTCCTTGTATATGATGCTACAGATGATGTATTGGTCTTTTATTGTATATCATGCTACAAATGATGTATCGGTAGTTCGTTGTATATATTGCTACAAATAATGTATCAGTAGTTTATTTTATATTATGCTACAAATGATGTTTCGGTCGTTTATTGTATATTATGCTACAAATAATGTATCAGTGGTTTATTGTATTTCATGCTACAAATGATGTATGGGTAGTTCATTGTATATCATGCTACAAATGATGTATCAGTAGTTCATTGTATACCATGCTACAAATGATGTATCGGTAGTTCATTGTATATCATGCTACAAATGATGTATCAGTAGTTCATTGTATATCATGATACAAATGATGTATCATTAGTTCATTGTATATCATGATACAAATGATGTATCAGTAGTTCATTGTATATCATGCTACCAATGATGTATCGGTAGTTTGTTGTATATATTGCTACAAATGATGTATGGGTCGTTTATTGTATATCATGCTACAAATGATGTATAAGTAGTTCATTGTATATCATGCTACAAATGATGTATCGGTTGTTCAATGTATATCATGCTACCAATGATGTATCGGTCGTTCATTGTATATCATGCTACAAATGATGTATAAGCAGTTCATTGAATATCATGCTACCAATGATGTATCGGTCGTTCATTGTATATCATGCTACAAATAATGTATCAGTGACCAAGACCATTGTATTGTTGGTGAAGTCACCATAGCCATGTCAGTGTTTATTCCAGGTATCGTGCAAGCACCTGTGTCTACCTAGGACATTGAAATGAAAACTGGCCAGACTATTACCCTTATATGCCCCCTGATAACGAAATCTCCTCTATAGTGTTGATATATGTGTGAGAGAATCACGCAGAAGGCTACAGAAGTATTACCCTGCATGCGTCACCCGGCCCGCACCAGACACAGGGGGTCGGTGACGGCCTGCACCATGCACTTGACGGTCTATGTTCTGTAATCCAGTCATCTGTGGCGTCAATAGAAGGGACAGGTTAAACTAGGACACAAACAAGTCTAATTTTGTTTCCTTCCTTTCGATAGTCGGAAAAGATGAAACGAAACGTTAAAATGGCCATTTTCTTATCAAAGATCAAAGATGAAACCGACTGCGGCAGTTGCTGTCTTAATGTACGTTTTTAATTCGTTATTTTACTTGAGAGTTAAAGCATTCTAATACATTCCACTCAGCTGGATCTGTTCTGGTTGAATTGATCGGTACACAAGGCAGTGCATTGTCAGTAGGCACCAGGGAACTCACGTTGGATGGTCATTGCTCTAGTAGTTTAAAGGGCGATCTGGTACCCTGTCTAGATCTACACATTGTGAAAGCTGACACACTCTCTCTGTGTCATGAGGAGACCCGTTCCCTGCTGGATTGATACATATAACTTGAGTTGACCGATAAAGAACTGGAGTTTGGACATTTTGAATAAAAATTGCCAGGACTGCCAAAATGGACCCGAGCCTTGTCTCCCTTTTAAGCGGTTCATGAAGCCGAACATTAGAAGTATTTCGTTTGTTTGATTTGAGTAGAGTACATCTCACTCACGCAAGCATTGTCAGTAGGCACCAGGGAACTCACGTTGGATGGTCATTGCTCTAGTAGTTTAAAGGGCGATCTGGTACCCTGTCTAGATCTACACATTGTGAAAGCTGACACACTCTCTCTGTGTCATGAGGAGACCCGTTCCCTGCTGGATTGATACATATAACTTGAGTTGACCGATAAAGAACTGGAGTTTGGACATTTTGAATAAAAATTGCCAGGACTGCCAAAATGGACCCGAGCCTTGTCTCCCTTTTAAGCGGTTCATGAAGCCGAACATTAGAAGTATTTCGTTTGTTTGATTTGAGTAGAGTACATCTCACTCACGCAAGCAGTCAGACACTCACTGAATCATTCGCTCACGCACACACTCACTCAAGAACTCGTTCCCGCAATCAGTCACTCCCTCAAGCACTCACTCCCTCACACACTCACACACTCACCCAGGCACTGACTCACATTCTCACTCATTTATAAAGAGAACAAACAAATACATTCATTATTCCCTCTGTTAAATCATCCTTTCGTTTGTTTGTACATTGAGGAAACAAGGTGTACCCCTGCGGCAAAATGTTTATGGTGTGACGGGGACTATCACTGACTCAGCGAATACACCAGCTGCAGTAACACTGTATTCTACCTACAATGTATGTCTTTATGACATACTAAATGATATATACCTGAAGCAAAATACACCAGCGTGTATGATAACCTGAGAAGTCAGTCTGTGCCCACGCGCGGATTACCATGCAATAAAAATATGTTCAGGTACCACTATGAACATAAACCGCTTTGTAATTCAATTATCACATTTAAAGATTTCATGTTTCATATTCAAATTAATCTATTCAAAATAAAAATTCAGATAAAATTTGTTTCTTAAGAAGTATGCATCAAGACGCGTCGTGTGTTGGTTCTCATATATTTTAATATAATTTGATAAATTTCGTTCATATTTTCCTGACCATGTATTTGATAACAAGATATTTCGTTACTAGCGTTTGATTAATCTAAATAAGGAATCTAGTTTTCGTTACTCGTCTGAGATATTCCGGAAATAGTTCGTCTTTCCAATACTACTGATGAGTGACGAATCATTTCGTTTTTCGTCACCAAAAATGCATTTCACACCAGAGAAAGGTAAGATTTTTTAAATGTATTTCACTGAATAACACACTCGGAAATTGAAGTAGAAGTTTATCATATTTGGTAGTCATCTTAGCATCTTAGTCAGGCTTAGTTTTGTTCAGAAATCTACCATCTGTTCACTTTTTAGACTGGAAGTACATAGTGCCTTCAGTAGAAACCTACAGTTAAACGTCTGAACCGTCGTCATATAGCTGGAATATGGATGAGTGCGGCGTTATTACTTTGTTCGTCCTCTAACAAACATGTCACACTATACTACTAAGACAAAAGTTCTTGCTGCATGTCGGAGTAACGAAAGACGTTGGGGTCATATTCCTGTGTATAAACCTACTGCTAAAGGTTTGAAAGACGAATAACCCTGAAAGGATTGGTCATTTATTATAGGGGTTGCTGGGCCGCTGGGCCGCTGGGCCGCTGTGATTGTTTTAGGATTGCATCATAAAATGCTGATCCCCCTCCCAAATATAGTTGTGATAAATAATATCACCGGCCCACCAATCCTATAATACATGACTAAAGAAGTATTCCTTTATTTGATTTGTAGATGTGTGTATGCATCATCTAGATCTGTGTCAAACGCCAATAACGAACTAATTTCCGTTTGCTTCAGCCATTATGGCTGTATTTACCAGGACGTTTACAGCTTGCTGTAAAACTATTTCAAAAATAGGAACCAGGGTTTCAGACAATCAGACTTTCCATGCCGTACAAACAGTTTTTACTCCTTTATGGACTATAAAGTTGGCTGACCAAGGTCAAGAACTTTTAATGAGCTGGATGGGTGAACAAAGAGATTATGGAACAGATCGCCTACATCACCCGATTCTCTTGCCCTCAGATATCATTGCTTTCTCAAGAGCAATCTCAAGTTGGATCTAATCTCTCCCGGCAAGTAACTCCCACAGAACATACAACGACAATCTCCCACAGAATTCATTAACGTAACCTTGGCGCAACACATATGGCTAGGACTGTTTGTTACGCAATTATCACTTCTACATAATCAACTTCTCGAATCAATGAGATATGTTACGACGTCAACAATGTTTGTCTGAAGACTGTCTCGTATTCGAGTATTAGTTTTTGTAGATTATGCAATAAACAATTCAGATAAAATAAACACACTAAATTAATTTACGCCGCCATTGAGATAATTATTTTGAGGTGTTCAAAACACATACATTGGTCTTCCGAAACGAAAATTCACACCTGGAAAAGACAAATTAAAACCTGTTTTCCCCTGGACGATTCATCTGGACCCTTAAAGTGTTATGAAAGCTGTGAAATTGACACGTAAAAACATTGTCTGTTGTGCTACCGGCCATGCCCATGGCCATACCGAGCAGGAGGTAAATAACGCAATGTACACATGTACACCCATGGACGGAAGGAAAACGCATGGTAATGTGTGGTTATTATACAAGGAATTGTTTTTCAAGTAACACACTTAGCGAATGGACATTTGATATTCGGGTGGGGTGAGGGAGGTGGTGGTGGTGGAGGGGTTGCTGGTATTTTATTTAATCAAATAGGAATTGCTTGCCACCAAATTTACACTTCATCAACATGGTTGGTCCGTTACTTTCATTTCGCGGTAAAGGTAACGCAACATATTGAAACAAGCTATCTCAGAAGCATGAAATTTCATGACCAGATGTTTAAATAAAAATTAAAATATTTACATTAATCAATGATGGTAATGTGTGTCAAAGGCGACGTCTAGTAATCCCAACAATAATATACTTTATGTATTTCTGCCCCTGGCATGAGATTGCAACAATACATCGCTGCTAGGTCGGTGTTACCTTGAAGTACTGAGTCGGCAGGTGTAGCATATATAAACACCACGATAATACATGGCTAGAGATGATGACGTGTTGCACCCCATATATGTCCTAACACGATTGTAATACTCTTAACCTTCAAACCAGTACGGTGAAGGTGTTTAGGATCTTTGGATTGAGGTCTTGAGTGAGTCAAAGTTTAATATTGTCTGCGAGGCTGTGAGAAACAATCGCAGTAAACAGAACTACAACACACTTGAAATGAGGCCAAATGTGACTGTGGTGTGATCTAACGTATTGGAAGGTGATAGCCTTGAACATTACTGAAGCAGTATTCAAATAACTATATTTGTTAAATCCTAAACTATGCCGTCCTCCCTGGTAAAGGCGTTTCAGAGAATTATATAGTGGAACCTCCATCTTAGTTTCAGACACATTGCAGACAAGCAATACCCAAGGACACTAATTATGATATAGACATAAATAATAAATGTATGCTAGTAAAAGGTGTTTACCTCAAAGGATGTAGACATTTTAACTAAGCAGTGACAGTTGTGCAAAGATATAATGACAAATTGATCCACATGTTTCCATTAAACCTTTAACCTACTGGCAAGCCTTGTTCTCGTGACCGGTACTTTCAATTCGTATTGTTAATATCACTGTCTATGAAAACAACCCCAAGGGTGTGATGTTCCGATAGCGTCACCAGTGACGCGTGACGCTGGATCTCCACGTCAGGTGACTTATAACGCCCCACCGCCAGTGAATCGTGAGAAAGTCTAAGCTGACTACCCGGCCATCCAGTGTCTCAAACAGGCCTTCGAGGAAACTTCAGTCTGAACGCCGGTCACGGGACGGGAACCACTCCAATATATAATTCTTCCAAGTTTTACAATCGACGGGGATATTGTTTCGCTATTGCAGTTGCTTCCTGATACTCGTTCCTTCATCGATACAGTGTCGGACACCATGCCCCGGCTTGTGCTTACAGCAGTGGGGATAGTCTTTGGTTTAGGTAAGAATTTACATTAATACTTTTACTTTTAATACTTAGAGTAAACTGTCAGCGTCATGACGTTGATTCGTTATTTTCTCCATATTACATAACAGTTTCTGACTGCCTGATAAACAATGGCGTGCTTTACTTACTTATCCAATAAAAATCACAAATTATTAAACATATTGTGTGGACATTTAGAAATCAGTTGTATGCATTCTTTAATGCAGGATGTACTAATGACGATATTAAGTCGTTTAAGAACATATGTTGACGGTAACTACCATTTTTGGAAAATATTTGTTTCAATTTTACGCCTTTAGGACCCTTCACAATTTAAATACTTTCTCAAACAGTAGGAGGACGTTCTTAATTTTAAACACTTTCTCAAACACCAGGTAGACGTTCTTAATTCCAATCTTGCGACTTAAACAGTATTACTATCAGTTGAATAGTTGAACTAGACAAATAAAGCGATCAGTTATGGCGCCAGCAACAATAGGTCACAGACTCCGCCCACTACAGAAGCCCTGTACCTACACGAGAAACGGAGATATGAGAGACAGTTGAGGCGTAGCTTTGTCACTGGACGTACCGAGGTTAGAAGCAGGGGCAGTGTACATGGTGGCGTTAAAAAGACCTCTGATTCAAAACTTGTTGGAGTTGCCAAACAAGTTCCGATCCAGCATTTTTAACAGCGAGGGGTCCAAAATATCTAAATCACCTCTCAAGACCCCCTGGACCCCCTCCTCCTCAGGATCCGCCGCCCAGGACACTTGACCAGAGCACGGGGAGGGGAAGGATGTGTTCAGGCTAAAACGGCACCTCAGCAAAACGCCACCAATATCTTGTAGCGAAAACGGCACAGTTTTCGCTTTGTGACGAGGTTCCGTTTTCGCCAATCTGCGATGCTTTCGTTCGGTGACGTTTTGCTGAGGGATTATTGCTTGGGGATTGGATGAGCGTTAGTTGTAGGGTCGACGAAACACTGGGTGTGTTGTTCATGGAACATCACCATACCAAAGACGTATATACGTCTTGGACCATACAAACCAGATTTGGCACCGTCAGATTTCGACCACTTTCTTTAAGAAAGATCTTTCGAGCAAGCATTATTTCATTATTACGACATTTCTACAGTAACTGCTATTTGACATCGTAGATACTGTGGTGACCGGGCTGTTATTATGAAACAATTTTTGCATAGCTTATAATCCATATAGTACTTCCAGCCGCTGCTGAAAAGTATCAGCTGCACCGCAACGCATTGATTAAACATGTTTTCAAATCAGACATTGTTTGTTTTGTGTGGATACAGGTCCTCCAAATTTGTGTACGGTTCATCTAGATTTGTGTACGGATCATCTAGATTTATGTACGGATCATCTAGATTTGTGTACAGATCATCTAGATTTGTGTACGGTTCATCTAGATTTGTGTACGGATCATCTAGATGTGTGAACGGTTCATCTAGATTTGTGTACGGATCATCTAGATTTGTGTACGGATCATCTAGATGTGTGTACGGATCATCTAGATTTGTGTACGGTTCATCTAGATGTGTGTACGGATCATCTAGATTTGTGTACGGTTCATCTAGATGTGTGTACGGATCATCTAGATGTGTCTACGGATCATTTAGATTTTATGTATGGATCATCTATATTTGTGTACGGATCATTTAGATTTGTGTATGGGTCATCTAGATTTATGTACGGATCATCTAGATTTATGTACGGATCATCTAGATTTATGTATGGATCATCTAGATTTGTGTATGGGTCATTCAAATTTGTGTACGGATCATCTAGATTTGTGCGCGGATCATCTAGATTTGTGTATGGGTCATCCAAATAAAGTACGGATACTCCAAATCAGGTCCGGATTGGAGAATTTTAGGTACGAGTCTCCGTGGGTACACATCGTCTGGTATCCTTTCTACATACATGGCTAGCCTATGACCGTATATTTCCTGTCGTAAAACAACCCCCATAATGCAGGGCATACCACCTGTTTTCCTGTAGTCGTTACTTACCAGAAAAGGGAGAGACAATGCTATTCTTGCCCCGAGACATAAGGTAATGGCATAAAGTGTTACATATGTGTGTAGCTGTCCTCAAGTGTAAAGCTGAAGTAGTCGTTTTGGTATAGGGAAGTACACGTGTACCCAGGTGCCCAGGTGTTTTACGCGGACATGTACCCTTACCTCAACCAGAATACATAAATTACCATAGCTTGGCAGTATATGTTTGACACGAATGGACGGAATAGACTCGCCCTGGCTCCAGTGACGGACGTAGCAAAGCCGGGGTATATTTGTATGTATCGAGTTCCCTTAAGATACATTTCAGTGTGAAGGAAGGTACCCTGTAAGACAGCAACCCCCTTCAGCCTTACTACAGTACTGTGATGAGCAGCTACCTGTGGCTTTCGACTTTCCTACAAAATTGAGCACGCCGTGATGTTATTGAAATACTGTTTTAAATGCCGTTTACCCTACATTATTTCTTGATGTTATAAAGTGTATATATAGTCCATATCAGCTTTGTGTGTCATTGTTTTTATTATTAGCACAGCAAAAAAAGTTGAAATATCAGTGTGAAGACTTTCGAGACCTGATCTGACGAAACGCCTTAATTTCGTGAGCGTTCTTGTGTGTGCGATGAGCCGATAAACTAGTATATGATTGTCTTCTAGTGTAACGTGTCTACAGGAATGGAGATGATAGCATGTCGAGATAAGCTTGATGTGAATCACATATCTTCTTTCAGCCGTGTGCCATGGCCTGACGGAGCAGGAGTGCAGACAGTTTGACTATCTCAACAACTGTTACACAATCATGCAGAACTCCATCGCATCGGCAAGGAACATGACAACCAGCTGCAAGTAGGTTATGCGCGTCCGTACTACAGATTCCTTGTATCTATTTTTCGCTGTGTTTTCTATCGGTGTCGTCATTGTCATGTTGTCCACCCGTGTCCATATTTGTCACTATGTTGTCTATCTAACTTAGTCTTAATTTGTCGTTTTGCTGTCTATCTGTGTCTTTAATTGCCACGTTGTTATGTTGCAGTGCCATCCTGACGTATGTACAGTGTGTGGAGTACGTGGCCTGTGAGTGCAAGCTGACCACCGTCCCCGGAGTAGCCAACCAGCTGACCTACATCGTGGGGTTCTACTCGTACCAGCAGTGTCAACAGTGTCAGTACTCCATACACCGCCACACCGCATTCTGGAAACGCGCCTTTAAATACTCTTCCAATGTATATTTAAATGCAAATGGACAGATAACTCCCTTAATCCCTTCTCACTGGGAACGCTAATCCCCAGATTAAGGTTGACCGTAAGTGAAGGCAGACAAGACTCAATAAGACAAAGCCAAGGTGGTAAACACAAGTTATTGGGGATTGCAGTCGCGTGGGACGCTAGTATCCCATGCACATGGTTAGAACCGTCTTCAGTTGTAGGTCACAGGGCAACATGGGTGTTGAGTATGACTAGTACTTAGATTGCTTGGAGTTCAAGTTGTCAAGTAATTGATTGCCTGTCCGATCAGATATACTGATTCTCTCCGACCATTGGTTTGCATGGTCAGCGAACCTCGACTAAACAAACCAGTGATCGATAGTGTGAGCATAGGTCAATGTCCGGATAATCGCCAGATATGTTCATATACACAGCCATTGTGACCACCCGATCCCAATATCACCCAGTGTGGACATGCACATTCATGTTACCCGGATGTGAGTGTATGACCAGTAGTGAAACACTGAAATAAGGTGTAATTATATTCGCGTGCGTCTGAAAATATAACACTTTCCGAATGGATGATTATGAAGCATTATATACATTCATACATGGACACCGGGCACCGGGCACCTACTCGATCAATCACACAGTTGTCACAGATAATCACTATCAGATCTAATAATAACAATCAGCATGATATTCTGTTGTGCATAAAATCCTCCCTGGGGAAATGGCGGGGGTTAGCTAACACAAGAGTCACACAACGGATAATAATTTCCTCATAAAGCTTAATACGCACACGGTAATTTACATACCTGGAACACATACATTCTTTCGCCCATTAGCGAGTATACATGGTTCAGTGTGCACAGACGTGTCTTAGGGTCACTGTATTATCAACATGTAACATTGAGCTGATGGCGTCAGGAGGTGCTAGCTTGATGGAAGGTGGCAGTGTTTGGAGGCTGACAGTCGGGGCTTCATTCAACCAGGTCAACACTTGCTGTACTCGGTTGTCTCCCCTTCCAGTACACTTGACGTCATGCAGACACCATTGCCATCCACTCCATTCTTGGTGTAATACTAGCTACACACAACCTATAACCCTCGTATTTATATACATTACGAATTATTTTTTGAAGTATTTTGTTTCTATTTTGCAGACACTGGTGAATTTGTTCCCAACAGAGGAATACCATGCTATGGTAATTGTACATGACTATGTCGTGTTCCTCAGTGGTCTTGATGGGGTGGGGTGTTCTGAGGGTGGACGCCCTCTTGTTTGAATTTTAAAAAAAACCAACCATCCTACCTTTAAACATGTTCATTTGGTTTTTAAAGTAAAATTAATACCGTGTTTGGGATATTTTGGGTAAGCTTTTGGATGGACCCCACCCCCAATGAAGTCTAAATGGACCCCACAAATTTTTTAAAGCCAGAAGCATTTGAATCCTCCAGCTGTCCGTCTCGTCAGATCTACTGTTTTCATTCACTGTATCCTTGGTACACTCTCTATGCGACATATACACGGCGTACTCTCAAGTACAAGCTTTCAGTTTTAGTCATAATATTCACCTATCGCACCATCCCAAGTTTGATTGTGACATGTTTGTTTTCTTGTAGATAACGCCACAGGTTCTGTGACTGAAGGAGAGTTGTTAGTGCTTGCCACCTCAGTCGGTACGTACATGTACATCTCATAAAGACCGTGTGCTTGCCACCTAAGTCGTTACAACATCTCATAAAGACCGTGTGCTTGCCACCTCAGTCGGTACGTACATCTTATAAAGACCGTGTGCTTGCCACCTCAGTCGGTACGTACATCTCATAAAGACCGTGTGCTTGCCACCTCAGTCGGTACGTACATCTCATAAAGACCGTGTGCTTGCCACCTCAGTCGGTACGTACATCTCATAAAGACCGTGTGCTTGCCACCTCAGTAGTTACAACATCTCATAAAGACCGTGTGCTTGCCACCTCAGTCGGTACGTACATCTCATAAAGACCGTGTGCTTGCCACCTCAGTCGGTACGTACATCTTATAAAGACCGTGTGCTTGCCACCTCAGTCGGTACGTACATCTCATAAAGACCGTGTGCTTGCCACCTCAGTCGGTACGTACATCTCATAAAGACCGTGTGCTTGCCACCTCAGTCGGTACGTACATCTCATAAAGACCGTGTGCTTGCCACCTCAGTAGTTACAACATCTCATAAAGACCGTGTGCTTGCCACCTCAGTCGGTACGTACATCTCATAAAGACCGTGTGCTTGCCACCTCAGTCGGTACGTACATCTTATAAAGACCGTGTGCTTGCCACCTCAGTCGGTACGTACATCTCATAAAGACCGTGTGCTTGCCACCTCAGTCGGTACGTACATCTCATAAAGACCGTGTGCTTGCCACCTCAGTCGGTACGTACATCTCATAAAGACCGTGTGCTTGCCACCTCAGTAGTTACAACATCTCATAAAGACCGTGTGCTTGCCACCTCAGTCGGTACGTACATCTCATAAAGACCGTGTGCTTGCCACCTCAGTAGTTACAACATCTCATAAAGACCGTGTGCTTGCCACCTCAGTCGGTACGTACATCTTATAAAGACCGTGTGCTTGCCACCTCAGTCGGTACGTACATCTCATAAAGACCGTGTGCTTGCCACCTCAGTAGTTACAACATCTTATAAAGACCGTGTGCTTGCCACCTCAGTCGGTACGTACATCTCATAAAGACCGTGTGCTTGCCACCTCAGTCGGTACGTACATCTCATAAAGACCGTGTGCTTGCCACCTCAGTCGGTACGTACATCTCATAAAGACCGTGTGCTTGCCACCTCAGTCGGTACGTACATCTTATAAAGACCGTGTGCTTGCCACCTCAGTCGGTACGTACATCTCATAAAGACCGTGTGCTTGCCACCTCAGTCGGTACGTACATCTCATAAAGACCGTGTGCTTGCCACCTCAGTCGGTACGTACATCTCATAAAGACCGTGTGCTTGCCACCTCAGTCGGTACGTACATCTCATAAAGACCGTGTGCTTGCCACCTCAGTCGGTACGTACATCTTATAAAGACCGTGTGCTTGCCACCTCAGTCGGTACGTACATCTTATAAAGACATTGTGCTTGCCACCTCAGTCGGTACGTACATCTCATGTTTGGCCAGACTAGATGTTACCTGATGCATATTTAGCCAGACTAGATGTTGTATAATGTATATTTAGCCAGACTAGATGTTACCTAATGTATATTTAGCCAGACTAGTTGTTACCTAATGTATATTTGGCCAGACTAGTTGTTACCTAATGTATATTTGGCCAGACTAGTTGTTACCCAATGTATATTTGGCCAGACTAGTTGTTACCTAATGTATATTTGGCCAGACTAGTTGTTACCTAATGTATATTTGGCCAGACTAGTTGTTACCTAATGTATATTTGGCCAGACTAGTTGTTACCTAATGTATATTTAGCCAGACTAGATCTTACCTAATGTATATTTGGCCAGACTAGATCTTACCTAATGTATATTTGGCCAGACTAGTTGTTACCTAATGTATATTTGGCCAGACTAGTTGTTACCTAATGTATATTTGGCCAGACTAGTTGTTACCTAATGTATATTTAGCCAGACTAGATCTTACCTAATGTATGTTTGGCCAGACGAGATCTTACCTTGTGTATGTTTATATGTTCTTTCTGCAGGTCCACTCGTCCTTGACCTTGAGGCGGAGTGCAATGGTTTCCAGGCGTGTTACGTTACCTACGACACCAAGGCCGCCCTCGCTCTGCACGAGAGGAACCTCGTATCTTTATGCAGGTGAGTCAGGGGTGTTACATTTCTACCTGGAGTGAGTGATGGAGAGGGTGAGTGAGTGAGGGAGGGAAGGAATGAGGGAGGGAGGGATTGAGTGAGGGAGTGAGGGAAGGAGGGAGGGATGGGGTGTTCACAACACAGTGTTTTTACAGTATAGTCTTGCTGAGGGTCTTTTGGCGCTTTAACCACTAAGCTACCCACCACATCTATCCTATTTTATGTGTACATACAATTCCAAGGAAATTACGAGTTTACGAAACCTACTCACTTGATCTTGCATTTACAAACCCGTTTATTTGTCAACTATTTCAGGATTCATTTTAGTGTGTTTATAATTACGCTTTGGTAATAATGTCAGCATAAAATCGTCATCGATTCCTGAGAGGTACTTAGTTAAATCTTAGTCATTTGTGCTGTATATTCCTGTTGGGTATTTGCCTTCTTCGCCATCCCAGAACAACTACACAATTGTGATTTTTGATCTACGTATGCTGACAATATTTAGGACACAACCAAGTGTAGGCTTCTAAGTGCGTTTAAATAATGGAACGAGTAAAGTTTTAGGTTTGTGTTCAGTGTGTACAGTGTAGTGAGGGGCGGTGGGACAGCTAAGTTACACACTGAAGACCCGGGTTCGATTCCAACACGGATACGAGCAGTGAAACACATTCTTATGTCAAGAGCTTTCAACTCAGCCCTGTTACAGAAAGCATCGTTGAGGCTCCAGGGATCCCCCAAACCTCTATAAGCCGTGTAAGGGCCGGGTGTAAGTTCATATTATCATATCCCGAAAGCATGAATAGTTGTTAATGCTTTAAAACACAACTTTGGTTTGACCTTACGGGCCGTCCTAATACAACTGTGTAGACGCATGCCGAGTACACGACAATTTGAGATCGTTGTCAAAACATCCTGACATTTGATTTTGATTTCTCAGTTTTGACATGTGATTTCCAGCGTCCTTGACGAGACTATCGTCTGTCTCGAGAACGCCGCCTGCGCATGCGGTGAGAGCAACAATACCAAGCTGATCGAGGACGTCGTGTACAACAACCAGGTTCATACACAGACCTGCTCTATTGGTGAGTGATCTCAAATACACAAGCAGGTTCATACATAGGCCTGTTCTATTGGTGAGTGTGCTCAAATACAGAAGCAGGTTCATACACAGACCTGCTCCATTGGTGAGTGTGCTCAAATACACAAGCTGGTCCATACACAGACCTGTTCAATTGGTGAGTGTGTTCAAATACACAAGCAGAGCCATACGTAGACCTGCTCTATTGGTGAGTGATCTCAAATACACTAGCAGGTTCATACACAGACCTGCTCCATTGGTGAGTGATCTCTGAACACAAGCAGGTTCATACACAGACCTGCTCCATTGGTAAGTGTGCTCAAATACACAAGCTGGTCCATACACAGACCTGTTCAATTGGTGAGTGTGTTCAAATACACAAGCAGAGCCATACATAGACCTGTTCCATTGATGAGTGATCTCAAATACACAAGCAGGTTCATACATAGGCCTGTTCCATTGGTGAGTGTGTTCAAATACACAAGCAGGTTCATACATAGGCCTGTTCTATTGGTGAGTGTGCTCAAATACAGAAGCAGGTTCATACACAGACCTGCTCCATTGGTGAGTGTGCTCAAATACACAAGCTGGTCCATACACAGACCTGTTCAATTGGTGAGTGTGTTCAAATACACAAGCAGAGCCATACGTAGACCTGCTCTATTGGTGAGTGATCTCAAATACACTAGCAGGTTCATACACAGACCTGCTCCATTGGTGAGTGATCTCTGAACACAAGCAGGTTCATACACAGACCTGCTCCATTGGTAAGTGTGCTCAAATACACAAGCTGGTCCATACACAGACCTGTTCAATTGGTGAGTGTGTTCAAATACACAAGCAGAGCCATACATAGACCTGTTCCATTGATGAGTGATCTCAAATATACAAGCAGGTTCATACATAGACCTGTTCTATTGGTGAGTGTGCTCAATTCACACAAGCAGGTTCATACATAGGCCTGCTACATTGGTGAGTGTGCTCAATTCACACAAGCAGGTTCATACATAGGCCTGCTACATTGGTGAGTGTGCTCAATTCACACAAGCAGGTTCATACATAGGCCTGCTACATTGGTGAGTGTGCTCAATTCACACAAGCAGGTTCATACATAGGCCTGCTACATTGGTGAGTGTGCTCAAATATACAAGCAGGCTCATACATAGACCTGTTCTATTGGTGAGTGTGCTCAAATACACAAGCAGGTTCATACATATACCTGTTCTATTGGTGAGGGATCTCAAATATACAAGCAGGTTCATACATAGACCTGTTCTATTGGTGAGTGTGCTCAAATACACAAGCAGGTTCATACATAGGCCTGTTCTATTGGTGAGTGTGCTCAAATACACAAGCAGGTTCATACATAGGCCTGTTCTATTGGTGAGTGTGCTCAAATACACAAGCAGAGCCATACATAGACCTGTTCCATTGATGAGTGATCTCAAATACACAAGCAGGTTCATACATAGGCCTGTTCCATTGGTGAGTGTGTTCAAATACACAAGCAGAGCCATACATAGACCTGTTCCATTGATGAGTGATCTCAAATACACAAGCAGGTTCATACATAGGCCTGTTCCATTGGTGAGTGTGCTCAATTCACACAAGCAGGTTCATACATAGGCCTGCTACATTGGTGAGTGTGCTCAATTCACACAAGCAGGTTCATACATAGGCCTGCTACATTGGTGAGTGTGCTCAATTCACACAAGCAGGTTCATACATAGGCCTGTTCCATTGATGAGTGATCTCAAATACACAAGCAGGTTCATACATAGGCCTGTTCCATTGGTGAGTGTGTTCAAATACACAAGCAGGTTCATACATAGACCTGTTCTATTGGTGAGTGTGCTCAATTCACACAAGCAGGTTCATACATAGGCCTGCTACATTGGTGAGTGTGCTCAATTCACACAAGCAGGTTCATACATAGGCCTGCTACATTGGTGAGTGTGCTCAAATATACAAGCAGGCTCATACATAGACCTGTTCTATTGGTGAGTGTGCTCAAATACACAAGCAGGTTCATACATAGGCCTGTTCTATTGGTGAGTGTGCTCAAATACACAAGCAGGTTCATACATAGACCTGTTCTATTGGTGAGTGTGCTCAAATACACAAGCAGGTTCATACATAGGCCTGTTCTATTGGTGAGTGTGCTCAAATACACAAGCAGGTTCATACATAGACCTGTTCTATTGGTGAGTGTGCTCAAATACACAAGCAGGTTCATACATAGGCCTGTTCCATTGGTGAGTGTGCTCAAATACACAAGCAGGTTCATACATAGGCCTGTTCCATTGGTGAGTGATCTCAAATACACAAGCAGGTTCATACATAGACCTGTTCTATTGGTGAGTGTGCTCAAATACACAAGCAGGTTCATACATAGACCTGCTCTATTGGTGAGTGTGCTCAATTCACACAAGCAGGTTCATACATAGGCCTGTTCTATTGGTGAGTGTGCTCAAATACACAAGCAGGTTCATACATAGGCCTGTTCCATTGGTGAGTGTGCTCAAATACACAAGCAGGTTCATACATAGGCCTGTTCCATTGGTGAGTGTGCTCAAATATACAAACAGGTTCATACATAGACCTGTTCTATTGGTGAGTGTGCTCAAATACACAAGCAGGTTCATACATAGGCCTGTTCCATTGGTGAGTGTGCTCAAATACACAAGCAGGTTCATACATAGGCCTGTTCTATTGGTGAGTGTGCTCAAATACACAAGCAGGTTCATACATAGGCCTGTTCTATTGGTGAGTGTGCTCAAATACACAAGCAGGTTCATACATAGACCTGTTCTATTGGTGAGTGTACTCAAATATACAAGCAGGTTCATACATAGGCCTGTTCCATTGGTGAGTGTACTCAAATATACAAGCAGGTTCATACATAGGTCTGTTCCATTGGTGAGTGTGCTCAAATACACAAGCAGGTTCATACATAGACCTGTTCTATTGGTGAGTGTGCTCAAATACACAAGCAGGTTCATACATAGGCCTGTTCTATTGGTGAGTGTGCTCAAATACACAAGCAGGTTCATACAAAGGCCTGTTCCATTGGTGAGTGTGCTCAAATACACAAGCAGGTTCATACATAGACCTGTTCTATTGGTGAGTGTGCTCAAATATACAAGCAGGTTCATACATAGGCCTGTTCTATTGGTGAGTGTGCTCAAATACACAAGCAGGTTCATACATAGACCTGCTCTATTGATGAGTGTGCTCAAATATACAAGCAGAGCCATACATAGGCCTGTTCAATTGGTGAGTGTGCTCAAATACACAAGCAGGTTCATACATAGACCTGTTCTATTGGTGAGTGTGCTCAATTCACACAAGCAGGTTCATACATAGACCTGTTCTATTGGTGAGTGTGCTCAAATACACAAGCAGGTTCATACATAGACCTGTTCCATTGGTGAGTGTGCTCAAATACACAAGCAGGTTCATACATAGGCCTGTTCTATTGGTGAGTGTGCTCAAATACACCAGCAGGTTCATACATATACCTGTTCTATTGGTGAGTGTGCTCAAATACACAAGCAGGTTCATACATAGACCTGTTCTATTGGCGAGTGTGCTCAAATACACACGCAGGTTCATACATATACCTGCTTTATTGGTGAGTGTGCTCGAATACACCAGCAGGTTCATACATATACCTGCTCTATTGGTGAGTGTGCTCAAATATACAAGCAGGTTCATACATAGACCTGCTCTATTGGTGAGTGTGCTCAAATACACCAGCAGGTTCATACATATACCTGCTCTATTGGTGAGTGTGCTCGAATACACCAGCAGGTTCATACATATACCTGCTCTTTTGGTGAGTGTGCTCGAATACACAAGCAGGTTCATACATAGACCTGTTTTATTAGTGAGTGTACCATCTGGATTAGGCTTACCATCGATGGTATGGCATTTCCTGATATATAATCTTGAAGATCCTTGTGATAGAAGCACCTTTCTGGATGAGGGGTAACATCGATAGTAATGCCTGACACATAATCTTGAATATCCCTTGTGTCAGGATTGAAATTTCGTCATAAGACTTCAATGATGTGGACGTTTTGTAACATGATTTCCTGATCTGTTTACAGTTCAGCCCGATATCCTTCCCAAGAAAGGCATCCTGTGCTCAGGTCAGTTCGTACTTTCAAATATCGCGTGGGGTTTGATTAGTGCTACTCAGCATGGACTAAGTAAACCATGCCTTCGTAGTGGATTCATACAAGCAGACACCACTCCTACACCGTCCACACACAAAAACCATTTTGACTATCTGATTCGTAGTTAAGCTGTCTTTTACAACAATGTGTGAACTTCCCGAGGTGTCACTTGTAAATACATAAGATGACGAGACATAACGAAACTACATTTTGTTGGTGCAGACAATGGCACGGCTGTGGCACAGACTGTGTGTGACACCGAGAACCCAATCTACAAGTGCTTCTTGGAACTGGACAACGCTCTGGTGAGCGGAGGAAACACGCAGGACGTCAGGTGCCTGTGAGTCGTCCATCTAGCTGTCCAGTATGTCTGTTCGTCTGTCCACCCTTGATGGGCACGGCGGGGAAATAGAATCGTTTGACCACGGGGCGTTCACGTGCAACATCTTGGATCAACACATCCAGGCCGTTATGTAGACACAAATCTTAATGAAAACTTTTCGGGGAATGAATCTTTTGGTTATTTCGAGGTATATTAAAACGATAATAACAGTATAACAATGCTACAGAAGATGTCTGTGCGTGTATTTTGCACAGGGCTCTTAAGACGTACATTCAGTGTACAGAAGAGGTGGCGTGCGAATGCGGCCTCATCCGGGCTCCTAGCGTCTACAGAGCTGTTACTGTCGTTGCCGCCTCCTTCAACGACTCCAACTGCGCTGCCGGTAATATTCAGTCAAATGTGCTTATGTCGAGATCATGAGTTGCGATGCTGTAAGATAGATGTCTGAATTACGTTTCGTATAATTAAATTTGTAGTGCTTAAAGTTATATTTTCTTGTTCTTGCTAAATGGTGGGAATTGAACAATTTAAAAATCCGAATATGCTACTCACCAACACTCGACTATTTACAGGCCTAGGAGAAACAGATGGAACATAGCTAACTGTATCATACAATACATTGAACCACACATTCAATGAACCATACGTCAGTCATGAATGAATTATTTGTTTGTAATTTGTTTTCCTCTATATAATTCGATATGATGTTCTGTAAAAATGTTTGAGAGAAAAGCAGATTGTGACATGTACGTTTTTGTTTTGTAGTTGCTGGCCCGTTGAACATTGTGTCTGGCCTGGCGTGTCCTGGTATGTTGCTGTTGTCGTGGCATACGGACAGACTTTGTTATTTTTTTTACTTTTTGTAATATTTGTCAATCATCACATTTAAAACACATCATATAAAAGCGTGTTGCCTGTTGAATTGAAATGTTGAAAATGTTTAAATGTATTAATATGTTTAGATGGCACTGGCACGCGGGAAGATGAAGACCGCCTCATCATCGCCCTGTCTGAAGGTGAACACATTGCTTCTTACACATTACTGGTTCTCACACATTATTGCTTCTTTCACATTACTGGTTCTCACGCATTACTGCTTCTTACACATTAGTGGTTCTCATGCATTACTGCTTCTTTCACATTACTGGTTCTCACGCATCACTACTTCTTATACATTAATGGTTCTCACGCATTATTGCTTCTTTCACATTACTGGTTCACATGCATTACTGCTTCTTACACATCACTGGTTCTCATGCATTACTGCTTCTTACACATCACTGGTTCTCACGCATCACTGCTTCGTACACATTACTGCTTCTCACGTATCACTGCTTCTTACACATTAGTGGTTCTCACGCATTACTGCTTTTTACACATTACTGGTTCTCACGCATCACTGCTTCTTACACATTACTGGTTCTCATGCATCACTGCTTCTTACACATTACTGGTTCTCATCAGTTACTGCTTCTCACGTATCACCGATTCTTACACATAACTGCTTCTTACACATTACTGCTTTCTACCAATATTACATGAAAGAAACTGTTTGGTTAGGTTTTCATATAACCTTTTCTTAAGTGCTCAAATGCTTTCTCTGCAGCTGTCTATAAGCACAGAGGACACAATGAGATATGTACATGACTGTTGTAGAGTGTTGACTACTGGGAATACACGGCCGACATCTGTAACATGAAATATACCCTGAAACATTTAAGAAATGACTTCCACTTTGTGTGAGTTCATTGGAGTATATAAACCTTCATGGGGTGAGGGCCAAACTAAATGAACTTCGGAGCTTGTGACGACATTCATACAATGTTTTGTCCTCACTCTATGAAGGTTCATAGTCCAATGAACTCACACAAAATGAAAGTCAATTCTTATAAAATAAATTGTATCACTATTTTGTACCTCAAAGGATCTAGATCTATACGCAATAGGCCCCTATTTAGTACACGTGACTTCATATTTACACTGACAGCCATACAACAACCAGCTGTATCGCGGATTAAGATAGATCCCAAAAACGAGAGGTGACATGAACTTATGTATACTCAACATGCTCAACAGGAACAACGTTTTTAGTTTCCTTACAACAAATGTACTCAAATAATATCCTCTTTAGGTGATAAATGTCTGCTAAGAACAACCTAAGGAAGTCAGTCACAATGACAGCGCGTCGTAATACATTTACATCAAGTACAAGACGTCTAAATGGCCGACACGATAAACATGACGGGAGAGATTTCGGAAGTTGTTAATGAACCTGTGGCGGTTACATGTTTTAGTCATCATTGATCAACTGGTCGATCATTGAAAGGTGATTAAAGATGTGTTAATTAGTCACTAAGGTAAATTCACAGATTGCTGTAGACTGTCACTGTCAGCTTGGACACGGATCGAGTAGATACTTCGATAATTTGGGTGTGCATTTCTTCGTTTTGTTTACTAACATGGTCGTAGCGAGGAAATTCGTAAACGATCATGCAGTCAAACTCTCTGACGTTGCTCAATGAATACTGAAACGCTGAGTTTAAGATCACTGGATCTAAATGATCAGAAAGAACGCTTCTGTATGTATTCGTGCAAGGGAATTCCCAGGGGTTTCCCCAGGAATGTGGAAGTAGTCCGTCAATGTCTACGTCATTTCAAGAACACAGTCTCAAATGAAAAGAAAATATTGATAGTTGTTTCATAAAAATGTTCTGATTCAGGAGTCACATGTCTTACAATATACACATTGGAGGTTATCCGAAGGAGGCTTTGGAGGTTTCTTGAAATCCCTTAAGTAGATTCTGTGGGATTTCTAGGGTCCATGCTTGTTCAATGATATACATACTAGATAATTATAGGCATTATATAAATATAGTTACATATTGTATTTACAGATCCGTCTGTGGTAGACCTGTATTCTACCTGTCCTGGGGTAAAAACCTGCTACAACACTCTGGACAATTCAACAGGGATAGCACTCTTTGAAAAGAATATCAAGAAACTTTGCGCGTGAGTCAACGATCTGGCAATTAAAGCAGCCTATGATAAGTATCCCTTTTGCATCATGCGTTGTTTATTTACTGATGGTCGTTCATCCAACTTGACAGATGAAATACATCGGTCACAAGAGTACACTACCCCAACCGCCCGTTCCAATTTAAAGGTCTGAGAGCTGCGTAAAACAAAATGCAGATTTGTAGCTGTACAGTAAACCTATGAAACTGTATTGCAGAGGCCAGAAGGTGTTTATAGAATGCATGGAGGAGACGTACTGTCAGTGTGGGTTGTACGATACACAGAACGCCACCGACTTCCTGACTCTGCAGCGGGACAACCACATGTCGGCATGTTTCACGGGTGAGTATCATCGGCCATCCTGGACAGTTTTTAGGGGCGGCGTTTATCAGAAAATCCTATTATTGTTTCAATCACACGGAATCCTTACGAATGTATTATTGCACATATGGCGATTTAAAGAGTTCTAATTATATTCATTATGAATCAGCAATATGAGGAAAGCCTCACTGTTTGGTATAGAATTAATAAATAGATATAAGACTTTTTTTCACATTAAAGGAGACGATAGTCTTGCTCATCACATATCACCTTTACCTGGGCCTTATTTTATATTTCAGATTCAGTTCTACGGGCTGACTTCAAATGTGGTACGTGTCTCCTTGCTGTTTGTTTGTCTGTTGTTTACCGCCGCAATATTCCAGCTATTTGAAGGCGATCTGTAATCAGACATACCAGTGATTGATATCATGAGCATCGATCAACGCAATTTGGAAACGATGGCATGCATCGACAACATCTGCGAGCCTGACCACCCGATCCCGTTAGTCGCTTCTTACGACCAGCGTAAGACCTATGCTTACCCGGATGTTCACGGGTAGTCTCCCTGCTGAAACCCCAGTCTTTTGTGTGGATCTTTTAACTCTATGTAGAATGGACCACGAAGCGGAGCGGTTTCGACTTTTATTAACATTATTACAGCAGATTTGTCAAATAGATGTCATGGCTCCCGTCTCCCGTCTATAACCATCTCCACTGAATATTATTGTGCAAGCGTATGTCACATTTTCTCAAAACGATGTGTTCTTCAGAAAATCTTGTGGATGGCGTTCGTTGGTGTACTGTTGTTGAAATATTGCTAACTATTACAAACTTAAAATTATTCACAACATAGTGATTTATGACCGCAAGTAACTTACTTTTCATAACAAGGTGATGATTTGTTATTCCAGCATACGGATCCATAGGCTTCAAGTGCACAGACAACACTGACTGTCAGATGGTGGGGAACTCCGAGTGTGGCGCCAACGGCATGTGCGCATGTACAGCAGGGTATATCTATGATGCCGAGGACGATCCCATGACATGCACCAAAGGTCGGTGTTTGCAGTGGGCAGTTACACGCCCCACGACATGTAGATATCCCCAGATTCCTTTAAGTACTGCTCGGGCGGTGTCACAGCTCATTGTTTGTAATGGTACATCGACGGCTTTTATTGGTAACCATGCAATATTGTTGACGGTAGCGTAAAACACTATTCACTGACTCGTCTCAGTTAGCCTTTAGGGTATCAAGCTACAGTGTATCAATGCCAGAACACTTACTGACCAACTCTTAATGTGACTTTCGCCCTTCAATGAAATCAAGTCTTAAAGGTAATCAAACAGCACATGCCACATTAGCAGTGTACGTACTATGGCTTAACCCAGATACGGATTAACTGTTGAACTGAGCACCATTGGTGTTGTTTGGCTTATTCACGACAATGTTGTAATCCTAGTTCTCTTGTTGATCACGTGGTCGGGCTCCATAATGCCTATATTATTCTTGATGTGATAGTCTGTCAATGTGCATAGTTTGGAGGTCACAATCAGGCGAAGTTAGGCATAATTGGTGGCGGAGAGTAGTTAGATGGATGACTGACCGTGTTCAGCAGCTTGACTGTCCTGCCGCCACACTGAAGCACATGTAGCACATGTGGTGTTAGGGATTTTGAATTCAGGCAAGTAATAGGGCGAAAGTGTTTGGGATCAGTCTCTTTGGGAGACCATCCCCTGTATCCAAAAGAGAATTAAACAGTGAAATAATTGTGTTTGGATACAAGGAAACTGATTTCGAATACTATCAGGCCCTGGTACCGTATTAAATTTGGACTTTTTAATTCAATTTTGCAGGCAAACATGTGTAAAGAAACACAACAATGGTGACCTTATTGTTTCATGCACTCTATCATTGTAATCCTCTACCCATGGGGATGGTTCCTCGAGGTTACAGTTAGCGGGTCCAGTTTCCACCCTTGTCGAACTATTATGGAGTTATGGAGTTACACTTGGCTGGACTAACGAGTCTATGCATAGTCCAATCAAAATCGCGTCACCGAAATCGAAATCCGGTTCGTAAAGTGTCATGCATAGTTCGTTCGACTGCAGGATTTGCAAAGCATGTGCACCGCTAACTCGTTGACAACAAATATTTTCTCTATCTTTTCATGTTTTTGATCAAGGTGCTCACATGATTTGATGCACCTCACGATGTAAAACTCGTTTGATCACAATCTTGATTATCGATCAGATCGTCTTGACTGGGCGCCACCGTTTTGTTTGAAGCAAATGTTAGTGATACGAGAGGTTGAATCTGATTGGTCAATAGGAGAGGGATAGAAAGGACATAAATCGTAATAGCCACTGGTGGCGCTACGATCGAGCCCAAGAATTCCAGGCTAGTTCGCCAAGGGTGGAAACTGGACTTTTAAAGTCGGTTAACTCTCTTGCCTCGGGAAGATGGCTTTTCCTTAGGTGAATTTGTTTATTACCCTTTTGTGGTTCAATGTCTTTGGATACTGTATAAAGTTCCTCCAGTGTTCGAGCAGCAGCACAGACGCATCAGTTAGTGTCATGAAAAGAGTTGCATTGGGAGAAACAGAAAAAAATCATTTAATATATGAAGTTGATTCTGCGGAAATGATCGGTAAATCACAGATTTGATTATGAAATGACATGAACAAAATTACAAGGGATCCGAAAGATCATCGACAGAAAAATAATCGGAAGAGGGGGAAAACTGAAAATATTCGAGACTGATAACATCAGGGATTTGATTTTGTGAGCCTATGAGTGGGTCATCAGTGTCAACTGCATCAGGTAATTCAGGGAGAACAATGCGAACGTCCATTTGCAATTTCGGGTTTGCTACTGTTGGAACGGAGGGTTCATGCAAAGCAGCCTGACGGATGGTGGCAATTAGCTCACCACAAGTTCATTCGCCGGAGCTGGTCGCTCATATTCTGCTCTGTCAGGTATGCATACATTGGCATGGCTTTGTCCCATCGCTGCATCAATAATTTGCCATTTATTCGTGGTGTTTCTGGCCATCCTGTTGGTACGTCCGAAATATTCTTCTTCTTCTTCTTCTTCTTCTTCTTCTTCTTCTTCTTCTTCTTCTTCTTATTATTATTATTATTGCTATAATTATTACTACTACAGATATGAGAGGCACCATCGGGTATTCGTGTTCCAACAACGCAGACTGTCAGTTGATCGGAAATTCTGAATGCGGCATTGGTGGCGTCTGCGCATGTCAGGGCAACTTCCTCTTCACAGAATTAGATTCTACATGCAAAGAAGGTATGTTTGCAACATCGTTCAGTTTAACCACATTATCAAGTATCGTTAACATTTGTTTAGTGAGAGTGTATCAGAGGATATGGACCCCTCTAACCGAAGGGATTCATCTGTATGTAAACTGAGGATCTGTGTATGACAGTTGCTGATTGGGGATCATAACGACGGTGATTGCTGCTGTGTAGTGGTACCAGTTGCTGTTGTGAGGATGATTGCTGGTGTGTGGTGGTGACTGTTGCTGTTGTGAGGATGATTGCTGCTGTGTGGTGGTGACTGTTGTGAGGGTGTTTGCTGCTGTGTAGTGGTGCCAGTTGCTGTTGTGAGGATGATTGCTGCTGTGTGGTGGTGACTGTTGCTGTTGTGGGGGTGATTGCTGGTGTGTGGTGGTGACTGTTGCTGTTGTGAGGATGATTGCTGCTGTGTGGTGGTGACTGTTGTGAGGGTGTTTGCTGCTGTGTAGTGGTGCCAGTTGCTGTTGTGAGGATGATTGCTGGTGTGTGGTGGTGACTGTTGCTGTTGTGAGGATGATTGCTGCTGTGTGGTGGTGACTGTTGTGAGGGTGTTTGCTGCTGTGTAGTGGTGCCAGTTGCTGTTGTGAGGATGATTGCTGCTGTGTAGTGGTGCCAGTTGCTGTTGTGAGGATGATTGCTGCTGTGTGGTGGTGACTGTTGCTGTTGTGAGGGTGATTGCTGCTGTGTGGTGGTGACTGTTGTGAGGGTGTTTGCTGCTGTGTAGTGGTGCCAGTTGCTGTTGTGAGGGTGATTGCTGCTGTGTGGTGGTGACTGTTGTGAGGGTGTTTGCTGCTGTGTAGTGGTGCCAGTTGCTGTTGTGAGGATGATTGCTGCTGTGTGGTGGTGACTGTTGCTGTTGTGAGGATGATTGCTGCTGTGTGGTGGTGACTGTTGTGAGGGTGTTTGCTGCTGTGTAGTGGTGCCAGTTGCTGTTGTGAGGATGATTGCTGCTGTGTAGTGGTGCCAGTTGCTGTTGTGAGGATGATTGCTGCTGTGTGGTGGTGACTGTTGCTGTTGTGAGGGTGATTGCTGGTGTGTGGTGGTGACTGTTGTGAGGGTGTTTGCTGCTGTGTAGTGGGGCCAGTTGCTGTTGTAAGGATGATTGCTGCTGTGTGGTAGTGACTGTTGCTGTTGTGAGGGTGATTGCTGCTGTGTGGTGGTGACTGTTGCTGTTGTGAGGGTGTTTCTGCTGTGTAGTGGTGCCAGTTGCTGTTGTGAGGATGATTGCTGCTGTGTGGTGGTGACTGTTGCTGTTGTGAGGGTGATTGCTGCTGTGTGGTGGTGACTGTTGCTGTTGTGAGGGTGATTGCTGCTGTGTAGTGGTGCCAGTTGCTGTTGTGAGGATGATTGCTGCTGTGTGGTGGTGACTGTTGCTGTTGTGAGGGTGATTGCTGTTGTGTAGTGGAGATTGTTGCTGTTGTGAGGGTGATGGCTGCTGTACCGTGGTGCCAGTTGCTGTTGTGAGGGTGATTGCTGCTGTGCAGTGGTGATTGTTGCTGTTGTGAGGGTGATTGCTGATGTGTAGTGGTGACTGTTGCTGTTGAGAGGGTGATTGCTGCTGTGCAGTGGTGATTGTTGCTGTTGTGAGGGTGATTGCTGCTGTGCAGTGGTGATTGTTGCTGCAGTGAGGGTGATTGCTGCTGTGTGGTGGTGACTGTTGCTGTTGAGAAGGTGATTGCTGCTGTGTAGTAGTGACTGTTGCTGTTGTGAGGATGATTGCTGCTGTGTAGTGGTGACTGTTGCTGTTGAGAGGGTGATTGCTGCTGTGCAGTTGTGCCAGATGCTGTTGTGAGGGTGATTGCTGTTGTGTAGTGAAGATTGTTGCTGTTGTGAGGGTGATTGCTGTTGTGTAGTGGTGCCAGTTGCTGTTGTGAGGGTGATTGCTGCTGTGTAGTGGAGACTGTTGCTGTTGTGAGGGTGATTGCTGCTGTGCAGTGGTGCCAGTTGCTGTTGTGAGGATGATTGCTGTTGTGTAGTGGAGATTGTTGCTGTTGTGAGGGTGATTGCTGCTGTGTAGTGGTGCCAGTTGCTGTTGTGAGGGTGATTGCTGCTGATGTAGTCATGAAATCATGATTAATGCTGCAGAACGCATCAGGATGTTCGATCCAGTTCCTTTGCAGCGTTTCTACTATTTGTTTTTGTCTCTTGTGGAGAATAATATCAAACAAACTAAACGAAATGTTCAAACCCGAACTTCTATATCTTCATTATGAGGACTGATGTTATATGACAGATCTCACAAATTTCTTTGTTTCAGTTTCAAGTGCCATGACTGTGAAATCAACAAATGGTCTTTTGTTCGGATTAGTATTTTTGTCATTTTGTCATCTGTAGTGACGCGGCCATATTTAAAGTTTATGCTGTAAATTAGGCACATTAATTTTATATTAACCATGTTCAGTGAGACACACACAGACACACACACGCACATACACACACAGACACACATACGCACATACAATCACACAGACACACACACGCACATACACCCACCCACATACACACACAGACACACACACACACACACGCACATACAATCACACAGACACACACACACACACACAGACACACGCACGCACACACACACACACAGACGCACGCACGCACGCACGCACGCACGCACGCACACACACACACACACACACACACACACACACACACACACGCACACATGCACATACACACACGCAGACACACACACGCCATCTTCCCGAGGCAAGAGAGTTAACTGACTATAAAAGTCCAGTTTCCTTGCCGAACTAGGCTGGTATTATGGAGTCCATTCAAAATCGCGCACTGAAATCGCACTGTCGTGCAGATTTCGGTCGATTGCAGGATTTGCAAAGCATGTGCACCGCAGATATTTTCCAAATCTTTTCATTTTTTAATCAAGGTGCTCACGTGATTTGATGCATTTCGCGATATAAGACACAATGTATCACAATATAAATCTTGATTATCGATCAGATCGTCCTGACCGGGCGCCACCATTTTGTGTGAAGCAAACGCAAGTGCTACGAGAGGTGGAATCTGATTGGTCCATAGGATATGCTTAGAAGGGACAAAACTGCTAATCCTTATCGTCGCTGTGGTCTAATAGGTACCCACTTGTGTCAAAGAACTAGTTACCCTTCATAACTTTTTATGGTCGTCGCGTCTCGAATCAGCAAAATGTCACATTAACTTATACTCGTTTTCTACATATTTCACTTTTTATTGACGCCATGTCAATAATCCATTGCTGCATATTGTCTTCGTCTAGCATGTCACTTGTTATGTATTGTCATATTTTCATAAGGTTTAATACATATCTTGATATGAAGCTGGGTTTTGTGTTGATTTACCATCATCTTTGAGTGGCTCCTTGGAAGTGGATTTGTATGGCGGCTATGGCTGAGATGGTCAGTGAGCTTAATGTGGGAGGAAATCCTAAAGTAATCCAGGTTAAACACGCATCCTAGTGATAGGTGCCATGAAGCTGGACTTCTAGAGAGTGCGTCCTCGTGGTAGGTGCGATGAAGCTTGACTTCTAGAGAGTGCGTCCTCGTGGTAGGTGCCATGAAGCTGGACTTCTAGAGAGTGTGTCCTCGTGGTGGGTGCCATGAAGCTGGACTTTCTGCAGAGGACGTCCTCGTGGAAGGTGCCTTGAAGCTGGACTTTTAGAGAGTGCATCCTCGTGGTAGGTGCGATGAAGCTGGACTTCTAGAGAGTGCGTCCTCGTGGTAGGTGCCATGAAGCTGGACTTTCTAGAGAGGTCTTTCCAGGGGTAGGTGCCATGAAGATGGACTTTCTGCAGAGAACGTCCTCGTGGTAGGTGCGATGAAGCTGGACTTCTAGAGAGTGCATCCTCGTGGTAGGTGCCTTGAAGCTGGACTTCTAGAGAGTGCATCCTCGTGGTAGGTGCCATGAAGCTGGACTTTCTAGAGAGGTCTTCCCAGGGGTAGGTGCCATGAAGATGGACTTTCTGCAGAGGTCGTCCTCGTGGTAGGTGCGATGAAGCTGGACTTCTAGAGAGTGCATCCTCGTGGTAGGTGCCTTGAAGCTGGACTTCTAGAGAGTGCATCCTCGTGGTAGGTGCCATGAAGCTGGACTTTCTAGAGAGGTCTTCCCAGGGGTAGGTGCCAAGAAGATGGACTTTCTGCAGAGGTCGTCCTCGTGGTAGGTGCCATGAAACTGGACTTCTAGAGGGCGATTTAGTGGTAGGTGCCATGAAACTGGACTTCTAGAGGGCGTCCTACTGGTAGGGGCCATGAAGCTGGACTTTCTTGAGAGGTCGTCCTCGTGGTAGGTGCCATGAAGCTTGACTTCAAGATATGTCGTCCTTGTGGTAGGTGCCATGAAGCTTGACTTTCTTGAGAGGTCGTCCTCGTGGTAGGTTCCATAAAGCTGGACTTTCTTGAGAAGTCGTCATTGTGGTAGGTACCATGAAACTGGACTTTCTAGAGAGGTCTTCCCAGGGGTAGGTGCAGAGGTCGTCTTCGTGGTAAGTGCTTTGAAACTGGACTTCTAGAGGGCGTCCTTGTGGTAGGTGCCATGAAGATGGTCTTTCTGCAGAGGTCGTCTTCGTGGTAGGTGCCATGAAACTGGACTTTTAGAAAGGGCGTCCTACTGGTAGGTGCCATGAAACTGGACTTCCAGAGGGCGTCCTACTGGTAGGTGCCATGAAACTGGACTTCCAGAGTGCGTCCTCGTGGTAGGTGCCATGAAGCTGGACTTTCTTGAGAGGTCGTCTTCGTGTTAGGTGCCATGAAACTGGACTTCTAGAGGGCGTCCTTGTGGTAGGTGCCAAGAAGATGGTCATTCTGCAGAGGTCGTCTTCGTGGTAGGTGCCATAAAACTGGACTTCTAGAGGGCGTCCTAGTGGTAGGTGCCATGAAGCTGGACTTCTAGAGAGGTCTTCCCAGGGGTAGGTGCCATGAAGATGGACTTTCTGCAGAGGGCGTCCTAGTGGTAGGTGCCATGAAACTGGACTTCTAGAGGGCGTCCTTGCGGCAGGTGCCATGAAACTGGACTTCTAGAGGGCGTCCTACTGGTAGGTGCCATGAAGCTGGACTTCTAGACAGTGCGTCCTTGTGGTAGGTGCCATGAAGCTGGACTACTAGAGAGGGCGTCCTAGTGGTAGGTGCCATGAAACTGGACTTCTAGAGAGGGTGTCCGAGGGTTAGGTGCCATGAAACTGGACTTCTAGAGAGGGCGTCCGAGTGGTAGGTGCCATGAAGCTGGACTTCTAGTGAGGGCGTCCTCGTGGTAGGTGCCATGAAACTGGACTACTAGAGAGGGCGTCCTCGTGGTAGGTGCCATGAAGCTGGACTACTAGAGAGGGCGTCCTCGTGGTAGGTGCCATAAGCTGGACTTCTAGAGAGTGCGCCCTCGTGGTAGGTGCCATGAAGCTGGACTTTCTAGAGAGGTCTTCCCAGGGGTAGGTGCCATGAAGATGGTCTTTCTGCAGAGGTCGTCTTCGTGGTAGGTGCCATGAAACTAGACTTTTAGAAAGGGCGTCCGAGGGTTAGGTGCCATGAAACTGGTCTTTCTGCAGAGGTCGTCTTCGTGGTAGGTGCCATGAAACTGGACTTTTAGAAAGGGCGTCCGAGGGTTAGGTGCCATGAAACTGGACTTCTAGAGAGGGCGTCTTCGTGGTAGGTGCCATGAAACTGGACTTCTAGAGAGGTCGTCCTCGTGGTAGGTTCCATAAAACTGGACTTCTAGAGGGCGTCCTCGTGGTAGATGCCATGAAGCTGGACTACTAGAGAGTGCGCCCTCGTGGTAGGTGCCATGAAGCTGGACTTTCTAGAGAGGTCTTCCCAGGTGTAGGTGCCATGAAGATTGTCTTTCTGCAGAGGTCGTCCTCGTGGTAGGTGCCATGAAACTGGACTTCTGGAGGGCGTACTAGTGGTAGGTGCCATGAAACTGGACTTATAGAGAGGGCGTCCGAGGGTTAGGTGCCATGAAACTGGACTTCTAGAGAGAGCGTCCTCGTGGTCGGTGCCATGGAACTGGACTTCTAGAGAGGGCGTCCTCGTGGTAGGTGTCATGAAGCTGGACTGCTAGAGAGGGCGTCCTAGTGGTAGGTGCCATGAAACTGGACTTCTAGAGGGCGTCCTCGTGGTAGGTGCAGTGAAACTGGACTTCTAGAGGGCGTCCTAGTGGTAGGTGCCATGAAGCTGGACTTCTGGAGAGGTCTTCGAAGTAGTAGGTGCCATGAAGCTGGATTTCTTGAGAGCTCTTCCTAGTGGTAGTTTGGGCGACATGACAATGTAGATATATTCATTTAGACTTAGAGAACAACCATTTAATATTCGAGGGGTGTGGGTATGTGGAGATAAATTTTTTTCTTTATATATATATATAAACAGCTCCTTCTACCGCTTGCAGGATTCCCAGTTTGATAGAGCCACAGGTACTAGTTAATGAGTTTAGAGTAGCTGAGGCCGTAGAGCGTGTCTATTTAGAGTTCACGAGACTATTTTACATGTTAAATATCCACAACGTCTATGTTTGTATAGGGAGAATTGTGGGTACACCCATCGGTACTTACTAGACTTGTGAGAATCTGAAAATATTGGTTGAAAATATTGAATAATCGTACAGACAGATATACTGAACTGCAAACAAACTTTGCACATTTGAAAATAATGTGATTTTATATTAGTTGTACTGGTTCAAACCCCAATAGGCATAAACACATAGCCCAAACGCATCGTTGTTGTACCTGTAATATTTATCGGCAATGCGCACGTGTTTTTTGAGAAAATGAGAAAAATGTAAAATCACGTGATGTCATTGTTGGTAGAAATGCACGTGCCACAGGGCCATAAAATCTGCACAGTAGCAATGTCAGTCATTCACATAGTAAACAAAACACACTTGGAATGCTAAGACTAACATCAGAACAACGTGAGCGAGCTATTGGGGTGGTCCAGATGGGGGCCACCTACACGTTGCAAGAACCTTTGGCTGTTCCTGTGTTGCCGTTGGAAACTTTTCAGACAGCGTTTCAGACAGACTGGAAGGACATCGGACAGGCCCCGGACAGGGAGACCACGGGTCAATACGCCACAGAAAGACCTCCGCAAATGCTAACTCACAATGACATCATCGGAAGTGAATGCTCTGGTTCGGCGGATGAGCACACACAGTGATCAGACGACACTGACCAGCAGGTATCAGGGCCCATAGACGTTTCAGGGGATAGATGTTGACCGCTGAACATCGACGCAGACAAATACAATGGACTAATACAGTGCGACGGGGGCAGCGTCGGGATTGGCAATGCGTGATCTTTACGGACGAAAGCAGGTTCTGTTTGTTTAGAGTTGATGGAAGATACCGTCTTTACTGTGAACGCACCGTGTTTACGCAGAGGTGAAGGGGCAGTTGCTTGCTGCGTTCAATAAGTCGTTCCTTGCGTGGGAGGTGGCGTTATGGTGTGGGGTGGAATTTGTGAAGACCAGGCAACGCCACTCGTCGTCATCAATGGACACCTCAATGCGCAACGCTATAGAGATGACAGCCTCCGTCCAGAAGTGCTGCCCTACCTCCAGCAACAACCCCGGGGTGTTTTGAAACAACACGACAACGCCAAGCCCAACACAGCTCGTATCGTAGTGGACTTTCTAGCCAACAACAACGTCAACATCTTATCGTGGCCTTCATGTTCTCCTCACTTATCACTCGTTATTTTGTGTTTGTAACCACTTTCCGTGTTGGAATGAATTGCACTGAAAATCTGGACAATTGAATTTTCAACTCCCACTGATTTTGTTTGTCTGGTGTACAATATTTAACCACAAAATTTCAAGTTTGAGTTGTTCAATACCCTGTGGAAATGTTGGTTTATAAAATATACTTCACCTCAAACGTTTTTGTTCTTTTTAGTTTATTAATTACAGTCACTTCAATCTGGTGCAAAGTTTCTTTTGCCGTTCAGTTTATATAAATGTAATTTACAAAGCACTAATGACTGCTAATTCAGAATGAGAAAACTGGATATCTCGTTTGAGAGATATAAAGATGGTTACAGGACAAAAACGATGTTCACAAAAAACATCATTTAGCACGGCAAGTACTAAGTTAAACTAATACTTACAGCTTATCCCCACCCCCTAACCCAAACCACATCCCATCTAAGTTGCCCAAAAGCTAATTATGGAAGTCAAGTTTGTTTCGCTCCTTCATTATATAATATGCACATTTGGAAACATTAAATACCTCACAAACTTTGAAACTCCTTAATAAATGCACAAACGTGCATAGGATATAGGTAAATATCATAACCGGATGAATTGATATTATGTACAAAGAATGAGAACATAACGGTTTCACAAACAGGTCTTTGGTCTTGCGGTACTTTGGGTCAAGTCCACCTGCCATTCTCTCTCATGAAATACTGCCGATGTGACGTTAAATCTTAACTCACTCACTCACTCACTCACTCATGAACATGTCTGAGCTTCAACGAAAACGTGTCGATGCCATTCTAAAGCGCTTAATTTCAATATAAGTCAAGTACATTTCACATGTCAATATATCCTTTATAGCTAAATAGAGTCCTGTGTCACTGAGTGATGAAAGTTGATTCCGTCTCATCTAGTAATCTATATTTGTATTCAGAAGCAAATCCATTAAGATTTTGTCCCCAAACCATATCTATATAACGTATTTCTCAACAGAGTTGCCCACTTTTCCCTTTCTGATTTAGCAGACATAGTCATTTGTGTTTTGTAAATTACATTTACATATCTGTCTGTGCGACTATTTAATATTTTCAAGCAATAGTTTAAAATTCCCACAAGTCTAGTTACTACCAATGGGTGTACCCACAATTCTCCCTATACAAACACAGACGTTGTGGATATTTAACATGTAAAATACATTTCATGAACCCTAAATAGACACGTCCTACGGCTTTAGCTTCTTTTAACTCATCAGCTAGTATCTGCGGCGATATGAAACAGGGAATCCTGAAAGCGGTAAAAGAAGCTGTTTTTTTTTTAAAAATAATTTATCCCCACATACCCACATACCCACACACCTCGAACATTAAATGGTTGTTCTATAAGTCTAAATGAATATATTTATATTGTCATGTCGCCCAGGCTCTGTCGGAGATGTTCTCAACCGTAACCAAACCCGACTGAGCGTCGGGTATTCGAGCAGAACACCACGTATCTGCAGGTACAGTGTCTGGGTTGACCTGGTATCAGCAATCTTGTGGACCTACAACGGGGTACGCAGGGTCACCGACGAGTCACTGGTGTTTGACAGTTGTCTTTTCTTGCTGTGGAGTGCTGTTTGGATTAATTCGCAACGATGCTGAATCCGCTTGCCTGTATTAGTCTTCTAGTTATCCTGGCGAGTAAGTACCAATGTATATCCAACGCATGGATGAATCCTACTTAAATTAATAGTTTATTCATCAAGTAATTACGTTTCTGGAGGTGATGGGTGGAGGTGTGGTAGGGGCGTGGTCAGTTGTCGTGACGGTCAATAATAATCCTATAATCCTATACTAGTATTAGGATGTTTTGAACGTTAATCAGTTACTGCTGACGTGTCAGTGAAATACTATCTGACTGAACCATGTGTTGTACTTCTGCTGCACACGAAGAAGAACAAGATGTTTATTTCTCATGGATCACCGTGGTGGCATAACGGAGTGGACAAGAGAGACACATATACAATTAATTGAGACAATAGTTAGTGGAACATACGCAGTCCATATTTTACATACTGGGCTAGTCGTAAGTGAAGAGGTTTAGAAGAACAAGTCATAAGTGAAACACATATTTCAGTATTTGGATATTTACAATTCATAGCATTCTAGTGTAAAATGAAATTCATCACCAATTTTAATTTTACAGAGAGAGCAAATCCTGTCTTCCCTATTGAGGTTATACCAACTACCAGTTTCAATTGGGAGTCGGTGGTTGGTGGTTTTGATTTTAGTCAGCCAAATGCGTAAATTATGAGGTAAATACAATATATATTCTTCTACTGCGAGGATCGTGGTGATGGTGTTCAACTCCCCGGCTACACATAGATTGTATATCGCCACGCCAGGTCTTTACAGTTTAGGATGGAAATATATTGACAGACTGACCTATAAATATACAAATAGAAAGATTATGGTTTTAAGGCTAACATAAGCAATTATTTGTTGTTGGAAGACCCAGTAACTTAGCGAGTATTGCTCATCCGTAAAACAACTGACGATACATTTCTATAGTTGTACTCGATGTTACTTGTTCCTGGATATTCCAAGTATCACATTTTGTTACAATTTAAACTTACCCACTCATGATGCATCACGGTGATTCCGCAGTGAATGACGATATGGTGAGCTATCTACAGTAGACATGCTGGTGCACATTAGAACTTGGGCTATCTGAACTTCTCCAGAAGTGAAGGGGACGGTCACAAAATATGCAACCCTTCAGTGACTTAATGTATTCCGACGTGATGTTCTCGAGTTCACAGTCAACAAGCAGTTTATATTACTAAGGGATACTCCAGCAGCCAGTCTATTTCAAATTAACCTACTACCAGTCTGTGTTTGTGTGTACACTCCTCTCGCCATCCACCTTAGATAGATGAACGTGTTGTGTATGTAGGCATGAAGTTCTAGTGTACACTCACCCACATCCACCTTAGATAGATGAACGTGTTGTGTATGTAGGCATGAAGTTCTAGTGTACACTCACCCACATCCACCTTAGATAGATGAACGTGTTGTGTATGTAGGCATGAAGTTCTAGTGTACACTCACACGCATCCAACTTAGATAGATCAACGTGTTGTGTATGTAGGGATGTAGGTCTAGCGTGCACTCACCCACATCCACCTTAGATAGATGAACGTGTTGTGTATGTAGGGATGTAGTTCTATTGTACACTCACCCACACCAACCTTAGATAGATGAACGTGTTGTGTATGTAGGGATGTAGGTCTAGCGTGCACTCACCCATATCCACCTTAGATTGATGAACGTGTTGTGTATGTAGGTATGTAGTTCCAGTGTACACTCACTCGCATCCACCCTAGATAGATGAACCTGTTGTGAATGTAGGAATGTAGTTCTAGTGTACACTCACCCACACCAACCTTAGATAGATGAACGTGTTGTGTATGTAGGGATGTAGTTCCAGTGTACACTCACTCGCATCCACCTTAGATAGATGAACCTGTTGTGAATGTAGGAATGTAGTTCTAGTGTACACTCACCCACACCAACCTTAGATAGATGAACGTGTTGTGTATGTAGGGATGTAGTTCTAGTGTACACTCACCCACATCCACCTTAGATAGATGAACCTGTTGTGTATGTAGGGATGTAGTTCTAGTGTACACTCACCCACATCCACCTTAGATAGATGAACCTGTTGTGTATGTAGGGATGTAGTTCTAGTGTACACTCACCCACATCCACCTTAGATAGATGAACCTGTTGTGTATGTAGGGATGTAGTTCTAGTGTACACTCACCCACATCCACCTTAGATAGATGAACCTGTTGTGTATGTAGGGATGTAGTTCTAGTGTACACTCACCCACATCCACCTTAGATAGATGAACGTGTTGTGTATGGAGATGTAGTCTGTGTTTGTGTACACACTACTCTCCCTATCTACCTGTGGTAGATGAACGTGTTGTGTATGTAGATGTAGTCTGTGGTTGTGTACACACTACTCTCCCTATCTACTTGTGGTAGATTAACGTGTTGTGTATGTAGATTTAGTCTGTGGTAGATGAACGTGTTGTGAATGTAGGTCTAGGGCCAGCCTGTGTTTGTGTACACACTACTCTCCCTATCTACCTGTGGTAGGTTAACGTGTTGTGTATGTAGATTTAGTCTGTGGTAGATGAACGTGTTGTGTATGTAGGGCTAGGGCCAGCCTGTGTTTGTGTACACACTAATCTCCCTATCTACCTGTGGTAGGTTAACGTGTTGTTTATGTAGGGATGTAGTTCTAGCGTGTTGTGTATGTAGATGTAGTCTGTATTTGTGTACACACTACTCTCCCTATCTACCTGTGGTAGATGAACGTGTTGTGTATGTAGATGTAGTCTGTGGTTGTGTACACACTACTCTCCCTATCTACTTGTGGTAGGTTAACGTGCTGTGTATGTAGATTTAGTCTGTGGTAGATGAACGTGTTGTGCATGTAGGTCTAGGGCCAGCCTGTGTTTGTGTACACACTACTCTCCCTATCTACTTGTGGTAGGTTAACGTGCTGTGTATGTAGATTTAGTCTGTGGTAGATGAACGTGTTGTGCATGTAGGTCTAGGGCCAGCCTGTGTTTGTGTACACACTACTCTCCCTATCTACTTGTGGTAGGTTAACGTGCTGTGTATGTAGATTTAGTCTGTGGTAGATGAACGTGTTGTGTGTGTAGGTCTAGGGCCAGCCTGTGTTTGTGTACACACTACTCTCCCTATCTACCTGTGGTAGATGAACGTGTTGTGTATGTAGGGCTAGGGCCAGCCTGTGATTGTGTACACCCTAATCTCCCTATCTACCTGTGGTAGATGAACGTGTTGTGTATGTAGATGTAGTCTGTGTTTGTGTACACGCTTCACTACGTATGTACCATGGGTAGGTGGCCATGAGCTGTGTGATAACAGGCGAATAATTGTTACTGTTCTACAAAGTCTAGCCATGAGCCACATCCAAATATGTGATGAGCATGATAAAGATGCATAAAGATGGTATCTGAATCTGTGATGACGTCAGTGTAACTAAATGTTGCCTTGCAGGCGGAGTGGGCGCTATCACCCTGGAGGAGTGTGCCGCCTATGACTACGCCAGCCAGTGTTTCCAAGCCTACACCAGGAAAGAACAGGCGGCAGTTACACAGTCACAGGTCTGCAAGTATGTATGATTTGTATGCATGTGTAATTATAGCCTACCGAGTTTAGACACAGGTGGTGAAACGTTGTCGTACAAGATTGCTTTTGCAAAGGTCAGCCATGAAAGGTCAAGCTGCAATATGTTAATATTGTCAAATAATTAAATCATGTTATAATAATAATAATAATAATAATAATAATAATAATAATAATAATAATAATAATAATACCTCCCAATCTGTTGACTGACATTGGGAGAGTACCCGGGTTTGCTACCAGGAATACAGCCCTTCTGACAACCTGGGTAATGCAGAAGGTTGCAGTGCTGGGGAGTCTTCACATTCTTCGAAATGTTCTGTGTGGGTTTGACGAGGCAGCGCTTCCAAGGGCCCCGAGCTGATGATGAGCCTAACCAGCCTGACTGTGCCAGGATCACCCAAACCCTCTTTGCTGCATTTTCTATTTTAATATGTAAATAAAATTAATGATAATAATAATATGATGATGACGATAATGAGTGAGTGAGTGAGTGAGTATAGTTTTACGCCGCTTTTAGCAATATTCCAGCAATATCACGGCGGGGGACACCACAAATGGGCTTCAGTGACGATGATGATGATGATGATGATGATGATGATGATGATGATGATTACGTGCATTAGTGTGTGAGATGTTACATGTGTTACAGTGTTATCATATGTTACAAGCGTGATATGTCACATGCTTAAGCGTGATATGTTACAGGAATACGTTTGTCAGATGTCATACCCATTAATGTGATACATGTTACCTGCATTCCTGTGATATGTTACATACATAATTATATGTTACATACATCCTTCGACAGCATGATCAGTTGCATCGATCAGTGAGATATGCCAGTAGGACGGAGTCCGTTGACCAGATGTATCATGGCTCAAGGTACCGAATGGAATACTCGGTTTGTTCGCTGCCTTTCCTTCTTGCTGAGCGCGGAGTCCGGCTGTAATGGGGGATCCCTCTTGTAATCTCCCATAATACAGTCATGCTTTTCTGATTCGTTGGTTTACTGACCAAGAAAAGGAATAAGAACAACAAGAGGAGCATACATGTTTTAATCACGCCATTTCTTTCAATGAAAAATAACTGAGAAAAGAATAAAAAAGAGTCACCTTTGGATATATGTCCTATCTATGCTATGTAATCATCGGTAGATGTAATTATTACAAATTCACACTTCATGTACAACAGCAAATAAGGCTTCCTTTACGTATAGAAAGTAACATGGATCAGGTGTGCTGAAATAGTAATATCAAGCTACATAGGGAACCTAACATTCCTCCGCTCTACAGCCGTGTAAACGTCCAGCTGGGTCAAAAGTTCGACCTTCGGGCCCGTTCACTCGAATGATCCCGGCTCATGATTGCCAAGTAGTTTGTTTTAAATGGACGTACCACCTAGTACTGGAAAACCGCCTGTCACCGTGTCACCATGAGATACACGCGGCCAGTCGTCACGCTAGATTGTTATCTCACTAGGCAAGAGGAGTGAAAGGCTTTATTCTTTAGCACGAATAGGTTTCTTGAGAGGTATTTTTATAAATATCAACAATTATTTACATTTGATGTCAATCTTAGAAACCCACTTACCTTGAAGCACACAGAAGCGATGTTCATTGGTTAGATAATGGTACATATTGGATATTGTGAACATTTCAGCACAATCTGTGTCTTCTGGTCACTATAAGCCTTTTGTGAATAATTCAATACATTAATTATGCTTCAGTGTTTCAGATTGTGTTGATATATTTTGGTATTTCAAGATATATGGAGATATAATTCATTATCCAAAAACATACTAAATAATTATTTACAAAATAATTTGAAGACCACGTTAACGTTTGTAAGCGCCTTAAAAGTAGGAGTATATGAAAATGCACTGTTACTAAACACTATATATTTGAAATCACTGATCTATTCAAAATAAATGTCTGGACAGCTGTAGCCTAATATATAAAACTCACTTCGCGAAGTTTTCGCCTTGACACGATTTTGTACAAAATACATATAATGTGTTTCAGTGCAATGGGCATGCAAGGTTTCATGATCAGTCCAATGTACATACGATGTTTCAGCGCTATCAAGACGTACATCTCGTGTGTGGAGAATGTGGCATGCGAGTGTAACCTGACGCTGAGCTACAACGTGGCTAGCGCCCTCACCTACATCGCTGAGTACTACTCCTACAAGGACTGTGAGGCATGTAAGTAACACCACTGTTAGGCATGCAAGTAACACCACTGTTAGGTATGTAAGTAACATCACTGTGAGGCATGGAAGTAACACCACTGTGAGGCATGTAAGTAACATCACTGTGAGGCATGCAAGTAACACCTCTGTGAGGCATGTAAGTAACATCACTGTGAGGCATACAAGTAACACCACTGTGAGGCATGCAAGTAACACCACTGTGAGGCATGCAAGTAACACCACTGTGAGGCATGCAAGTAACACCACTGTGAGGCATGTAAGTAACACCACTGTAATGTATGCAAGTAACACCACTGTGAGGCATGTAAGTAACATCACTGTGAGGCATGCAAGTAACACCTCTGTGAGGCATGTAAGTAACATCACTGTGAGGCATACAAGTAACACCACTGTGAGGCATGCAAGTAACACCACTGTGAGGCATGCAAGTAACACCACTGAGGCATGCAAGTAACATCACTGTGAGGCATGCAAGTAACACCACTGTGAGGCATGCAAGTAACACCACTGTGAGGCATGTAAGTAACATCACTGTGAGGCATGTAAGTAACACCACTGTGAGGCATGTAAGTAACATCACTGTGAGGCATGTAAGTAACATTACTGTGAGGCATGCAAGTAACACCACTGTGAGGCATGCAAGTAACACCACTGTGAGGCATGTAAGTAACATCACTGTGAGGCATACAAGTAACATCACTGTGTGGCATGTAAGCAACACCTCTGTGAGGCATGTAAGTAACACCATTGTGAGGCATGTAAGTAACACCACTGTGAGGCATGCAAGCAACACCACTGTGAGGCATGTAAGTAACAACACTGTGAGGCATGCAAGTAACACAACTGTGAGGCATGTAAGTAACATCACTGTGAGGCATGCAAGCAACATCACTGTGAGGGATGTGAGCAACACCAATCTGATGCATATAAGTAACACCACTGTGAGGCATGCAAGTAACATCACTGTGAGGCATGCAAGTAACACCCTGTGAGGCATGCACATAACACCACTGTGAGGCATGTAAGTAACACCACTGTGAGGCATGCAAGTAACATCACTGTGAGGCATGCAAGTAACACCCTGTGAGGCATGCACATAACACCACTGTGAGGCATGTAAGTAACACCACTGTGAGGCATGCAAGTAACATCACTGTGAGGCATGCAAGTAACACCCTGTGAGGCATGCACATAACACCACTGTGAGGCATGTAAGTAACATCACTGTGAGGCATACAACTAACACCACTGTGAGGCATGTAAGTAACATCACTGTGAAGCATGCAAGTAACACCCTGTGAGGCATGCACATAACACCACTGTGAGGCATGTAAGTAACACCACTGTGAGGCATGCAAGTAACATCACTGTGAGGCATGCAAGTAACACCCTGTGAGGCATGCACATAACACCACTGTGAGGCATGTAAGTAACATCACTGTGAGGCATACAACTAACACCACTGTGAGGCATGCAAGTAACACCACTGTGAGGCATGTAAGTAACACCACTGTGAGGTATGCAAGTAACACCACTGTGAGGCATGTAAGTAACACCACTGTGAGGCATGTAAGTAACACCACTGTGAGGTATGCAAGTAACACCACTGTGAGGCATGTAAGTAACACCACTGTGAGGTATGCAAGTAACACCACTGTGAGGCATGTAAGTAACACCACTGTGAGGTATGCAAGTAACACCACTGTGAGGCATGTAAGTAACACCACTGTGAGGTATGCAAGTAACACCACTGTGAGGCATGTAAGTAACACCACTGTGAGGTATGCAAGTAACACCACTGTGAGGCATGCAAGTAACACCACTGTGAGGTATGCAAGTAACACCACTGTGAGGCATATAAGTAACACCACTGTGAGGTATGCAAGTAAAACCACTGTGAGGTATGTAAGTAACACCACTGTGATGTATGCAAGTAACACCACTGTGAGGCATGTAAGTAACACCACTGTGAGGTATGTAAGTAACACCACTGTGAGGCATGCAAGTAACACCACTGTGAGGCATGTAAGTAACACCACTGTGAGGTATGCAAGCAACACCACTGTGAGGTATGCAAGCAACACCACTGTGAGGTATGCAAGCAACACCACTGTGAGGTATGCAAGCAACACCACTGTGAGGTATGCAAGCAACACCACTGTTAGGCATGCAAGTAACACCACTGTGAGGTATGTAAGTAACACCACTGTGAGGTATGCAAGTAACACCTCTGTGAGGCATGTAAGCAACACCAATTTCATGCATGCAAGTAACACCACTGTGAGGCATGCAAGTAACACCACTGTGAGGCATGCAAGTAACACCACTGTGAGGCATGCAAGTAACACCACTGTGAGGTATGTAAGTAACACCACTGTGAGGTATGCAAGCAACACCACTGTGAGGCATGTAAGTAACACCACTGTGAGGTATGCAAGTAACACCACTGTGAGGCATGCAAGTAACACCACTGTGAGGCATGCAAGTAACACCACTGTGAGGTATGCAAGTAACACCACTGTGAGGCATGCAAGTAACACCACTGTGAGGTATGCAAGTAACACCACTGTGAGGCATGCAAGTAACACCACTGTGAGGCATGTAAGTAACACCACTGTGAGGTATGCAAGTAACACCACTGTGAGGCATGCAAGTAACACCACTGTGAGGTATGCAAGTAACACCACTGTGAGGCATGCAAGTAACACCACTGTGAGGCATGTAAGTAACACCACTGTGAGGTATGCAAGTAACACCACTGTGAGGTATGCAAGTAACACCACTGTGAGGCATGCAAGTAACATCACTGTGAGGTATGTAAGTAACACCACTGTGAGGTATGCAAGTAACACCACTGTGAGGCATGTAAGTAACATCACTGTGAGTTATGTAAGTAACACCACTGTGAGGCATATAAGTAACACCACTGTGAGGCATGTAAGTAACACCACTGTGAGGCATGCAAGTAACACCACTGTGAGGTATGCAAGTAACACCACTGTGAGGCATGCAAGTAACACCACTGTGAGGCATGCAAGTAACACCACTGTGAGGTATGCAAGTAACACCACTGTGAGGTATGCAAGTAACACTACTGTGAGGCATGTAAGTAACATCACTGTGAGGTATGTAAGTAACACCACTGTGAGGCATGTAAGTAACACCACTGTGAGGTATGCAAGTAACACCACTGTGAGGCATGTAAGTAACACCACTGTGAGGCATGCAAGTCACACCACTGTGAGGCATGCAAGTAACACCACTGTGAGGTATGCAAGTAACACCACTGTGAGGTATGCAAGTAACACCACTGTGAGCCATGTTAGTAACACCACTGTGAGGCATGTAAGTAACACCACTGTGAGGTATGTAAGTAACACCACTGTGAGGTATGTAAGTAACACCACTGTAAGGTATGCAAGTAACACCACTGTGAGGCATGTAAGTAACACCACTGTGAGGCATGTAAGTAACACCACTGTGAGGCATGCAAGTAACACCACTGTGAGGTATGTAAGTAACACCACTGTGAGGCATGTAAGTAACACCACTGTGAGGCATGTAAGTAACACCACTGTAAGGTATGTTAGTAACACCACTGTGAGGTATGTAAGTAACACCACTGTGAGGTATGTAAGTAACACCACTGTGAGGCATGTAAGTAACACCACTGTGAGGTATGTAAGTAACACCACTGTGAGGCATGTAAGTAACACCACTGTGAGGCATGTAAGCAACACCAATTTGATGCATGCAACACCTTTGTGAGGCATGCAAGTAACACCACTGTGAGGCATGCAAGTAACACCACTGTGACGCATGTAAATAACACCATTGTGAGGCATGTAATTAACAATACTGTGAGGCATGTAAGTAACACCACTGTGAGGCATGCAAGTAACACCACTGTGAGGCATGTAAGTACTACTGTTGGGCTTGTAAGGACCATCATCGCATCACATCCGTGTTTAAATTTCATCCTCCACAACACAAGTTACTTGTCTTGTCGTTTCGTAGGGAGTTTTATTCATATTTTAAACATTGAAGTTATAAAGAAATACGAGAAAATACTTCATAATGCTTTATCAATGCAATCCTGTCTCATGTCAAAAGGTTTTCTAAAAGGAGCAGGTACTATATATACTAGTTTTGAATACCAAGGTACTTCACCGAGTTAACGTCACCGTCATAGTCTGTGACAGTTAGATACAGAAGTGTCATGTGTCAAACTGGTGTCGTTGAGAGACCTTCATGGTCTCTTGTCCAAAAGCATTGCCACACAAGTTCATTACCTTGAATATCCAGGAGCCGATCACCATTTCTTATCTACATTGACTGATGTAATGATTCGAACGAAGGAGAAAATGTTTACTCATGAATCTCTTAATGCAGATGTTTAAACCAGGAGCATGCTGTTGGATTCTTGAATTCTCATGGTAGCCACAGTAGAATTCTGCTCATATATTTCAAATCCCAAGGGTACAGAAATAGTTTGTTAAATACAGTGTCCCTATTCTACAATAGTTTCTTTCTATTGGAGGTTGGACATCATAGGCAATGCTCTGTGCAAACATTATATTCCACCTGTGCCCAACGCCGTAACGAGTCGGTAAGCCACCAAGTTGGCATTTCACATCATAGCAATAATAGCTAAAATGCATAATTACAATAATGAAGGTGACATGTAGTTGACACAAGGATACCTTGCCATTGAGAAGGGAGAGTGATCAGATGTGCCCTCTCCGTCTACCATGACCAAACACCGCTGGTCAGAGGGTATATGGTTTATGTAGAAGCATCAGTGGGTGGTTGTCTACCATGACCAAACACCGCTGGTCAGAGGGTACGTATATAGGTTATGTTGAAGCATCCGTGGGTGGACGGCAAATGATGGCCGGGTCGGTGTTATGATGATTACTACAATGCGTTATAATATGCGTGTTATCATTTCAGATACCGGTGCATTACAGCTGAATAAAGGGATCCCTTGTACGAAGTGGGGTAGGTAGAATATGCTGCACACAGAACAATAAGTACATGATACCAGAGATAACTGGTAACATTTGCTGGGACATTGTATTGAGACTTGATATTCTTTCAGCCTCAGATATTTTAGTCCAAATATTTTACTCTCTAAAAAACACGTAGCAAGAATGTAAAGTTAAGGCAGACAATTTCTTTTTTCCGAACAATATGAAGCGTAAAGATTTTTTTTCAAGAAATTACGGGGACAAGGGCCTCGTTCCAGAAAGCAATCCTAGAGCTACGGCCCATTGCAAGACGTTAGAGTCAGTGTAGGAACTGCGAAAGTCTTAGCGCTACGACTCATCGCTAGACGTACGTCGGTGTAGGAACTACGATAGTCTTAGCGTTACGACACATCGCAAGACGTTAGTCGGTGTAGGAACTACGATAGTAGTAGCGCTACGACACATCGCTAGACGTTAGAGTCAGTGAAGGAACTACGATAGTCTTAGCGCTACGACACATCGCTAGATGTTAGAGTCAGTGTAGGAACTACGATAGTCTTAGCGCTACGACACATCGCTAGACGTTAGAGTCAGTGTAGGAACTACGATAGTCTTAGCGCTACGACTCATCGCTAGACGTTAGTCGGTGTAGGAACTACGATAGGTTTAGCGCTACGACACATCGCTAGACGTTAGTCGGTGTAGGAACTACGATAGGTTTAGCGCTACGACTCATCGCAAGACGTTAGTCGGTGTAGGAACTACGATAGGTTTAGCGCTACGACACATCGCTAGACGTTAGAGTCAGTGTAGGAACTACGATAGTCTTAGCGCCACGACACATCGCAAGACGTTAGTCGGTGTAGGAACCTCGATAGGTTTAGCGCTACGACACATCGCAAGACGTTAGTCGGTGTAGGAACTACGATAGGTTTAGCGCTACGACACATCGCTAGACGTTAGAGTCAGTGTAGGAACTGCGAAAGTCTTAGCGTTACGACACATCGCTAGACGTTAGTCGGTGTAGGAACTACGATAGGTTTAGCGCTACGACTCATCGCTAGACGTTAGAGTCAGTGTAGGAACTACGATAGTCTTAGCGTTACGACACATCGCAGGACGTTAGTCGGTGTAGGAACTACGATAGGTTTAGCGCTACGACTCATCGCAAGACGTTAGTCGGTGTAGGAACTACGATAGGTTTAGCGCTACGACACATCGCAAGACGTTAGAGTCAGTGTAGGAACTACGATAGTCTTAGCGCCACGACACATCGCAAGACGTTAGTCGGTGTAGGAACCTCGATAGGTTTAGCGCTACGACACATCGCAAGACGTTAGTCGGTGTAGGAACTACGATAGGTTTAGCGCTACGACACATCGCTAGACGTTAGAGTCAGTGTAGGAACTGCGAAAGTCTTAGCGTTACGACACATCGCTAGACGTTAGTCGGTGTAGGAACTACGATAGGTTTAGCGCTACGACTCATCGCTAGACGTTAGAGTCAGTGTAGGAACTACGATAGTCTTAGCGTTACGACACATCGCAGGACGTTAGTCGGTGTAGGAACTACGATAGTAGTAGCCCTACGACACATCGCTAGACGTTAGAGTCAGTGTAGGAACTACGATAGTCTTAGCGCTACGACTCATCGCTAGACGTTAGAGTCAGTGTAGGAACTACGATAGTCTTAGCGCTACGACTCATCGCTAGACGTTAGAGTCAGTGTAGGAACTACGATAGTCTTAGCGTTACGACACATCGCTAGACGTTAGTCAGTGTAGGAACTACGATAGGTTTAGCGCTACGACACATCGCTAGACGTTAGTCGGTGTAGGAACTACGATAGGTTTAGCGCTACGACACATCGCTAGACGTTAGAGTCAGTGTAGGAACTACGATAGTCTTAGCGTTACGACACATCGCTAGACGTTAGTCTGTGTAGGAACTACGATAGGTTTAGCGCTACGACACATCGCTAGACGTTAGAGTCAGTGTAGGAACTACGATAGTCTTAGCGTTACGACACATCGCAAGACGTTAGAGTCAGTGTAGGAACTACGATAGTCTTAGCGCTACGACACATCGCTAGACGTTAGAGTCAGTGTAGGAACTACGATATTCTTAGCGCTACGACTCATCGCTAGACGTTAGAGTCAGTGTAGGAACTACGATAGTCTTAGCGTTACGACACATCGCAAGACGTTAGTCGGTGTAGGAACTACGATAGGTTTAGCGCTACGACACATCGCTAGACGTTAGAGTCAGTGTAGGAACTACGATAGGTCTTAGCGCTACGACTCATCGCTAGACGTTAGAGTCAGTGTAGGAACTACGATAGTCTTAGCGCTACGACACATCGCTAGACGTTAGTCGGTGTAGGAACTACGATAGTCTTAGCGCTACGACTCATCGCTAGACGTTAGAGTCAGTGTAGGAACTACGATAGGTTTAGCGCTACGACACATCGCTAGACGTTAGAGTCAGTGTAGGAACTACGATAGTCTTAGCGTTACGACACATCGCAAGACGTTAGTCGGTGTAGGAACTACGATAGTCTTAGCGCTACGACACATCCCTGGACGTTAGTCGGTGTAGGTATTGCGATAGTCTTAGCGCTACGACACATCCCTGGACGTTAGTCGGTGTAGGAACTACGATAGGTTTAGCGCTACGACACATCCCTGGACGTTAGTCGGTGTAGGTATTGCGATAGTCTTAGCGCTACGACACATCCCTGGACGTTAGTCGGTGTAGGTATTGCGATAGTCTTAGCGCTACGACACATCCCTGGACGTTAGTCGGTGTAGGTATTGCGATAGTCTTAGCACTACGACACATCCCTGGACGTTAGTCGGTGTAGGAACTACGATAGGTTTAGCGCTACGACACATCCCTGGACGTTAGTCGGTGTAGGTATTGCGATAGTCTTAGCGCTAAGATCACTTGTGATACGTATGGTTAGTCCTTACCGTGTTGCCCTGAGATTGTGGTGATTGTCTTGCAGGTGACACGTCATCGTCTTCCACCGAGGGCGAGCTTCTGGTGTTGTCCACGGCTGTATGTGAGTGCTTGCCATCAATCCTGGTGTTAGTTGTAGCAGTACTGAAGCATTCATCGTGCAGCAAAACATCAACCCAAGATGTTATTCACAAACATTGTCTTAAACAGTTATATTACAACATGTGATGGACCTTCCCTTAATTCGTACTGATATTGATCTTCAGCTAATTTACATTCCATTGTAACTTATACTGTTATTTAAGTGTTGATTGCAATTGAAGCTAAGGGCCATTTTCTTTGTTCTATTTTCCGCGACCTTTGGAACATCACGTATTTATGGTCATGGTATGACATATCTGGTTAATTTCCTTCTTTAACACCACCGTCCGTGTTGACGCGATATAATCTGAAGCGTCCGTAAACTCCCCGTCCTGTCAGTGAAGATATCGTCTGTGTTGCCAGCCGAGTATGTGGTCGCCCTCAACAGGAATTGCAGCGGCTACCAGGCCTGCTACGCCGTTTACGACAACGATGCCGCGCTCGCCTTGCACAACAGGAACCTCACCCAGCTCTGCTTGTACGTAAGTTGTATGCTGTAAGTGGGGCACACCACACATGGATACATATATGCCCCGATACCGTGTTCCATGTATGCGTGTGTATGATGTACACAACAATCACAATGCAAAATGGCTGACATAATCACTGTAAAAATGCACTTGTCTTCCAATGTGCTGAACAGTCAAGTGAAAATGCACCTATTTGACACCATTGACACTATTTTGAATAGTTTGTGTGAAAAGTACACCTATCTCACACTGTTTTTAACTGTGTATGTGAAAGTCAATCTATCACACACTGTTTTTAATTGTGTATGTGAAAGTCAATCTATCACACACCGTTTTAAATAGTCGATGTGCAGGTGCACCTACCTCACACTGTTTTGAATAATCTATGTGAAGTGGCATCTATCTCACACTGTTTTGAATAGTCTGTGTGAAAGTACACCTACCTCACACTGTTTTGAATAATCTATGTGAAGTGGCATCTATCTCACACTGTTTTGAATAATCTATGTGAAGTGGCATCTATCTCACACTGTTTTGAATAATCTATGTGAAGTGGCATCTATCTCACACTGTTTTGAATAGTCTGTGTGAAAGTACACCTACCTCACACTGTTTTGAATAGTCCAGAGTTATTGACACCTATGTTTGTTCCAGGGTTATTGACATGGCGCTTGTATGCCTCGAGAACGCAGCTTGTGCCTGTAACGGCAGCAACGACACGAACCTGATCAACGACATCATCTACAACGATATTCAGTACAGGGACACGTGTTTCCTGGGTATTCATTGCTAAATGTTAACAACACAACTGCAAGCATTCAGTGGAAACCGTACACAATATAGCAGGAGTTATTCATTGGCTAACTGCAAAAACTATAGCCGGAGGTTTGCATTGACTAGCTGTAAATAATATAGCCAAAGGCCTTCATTACCTACCTGTTACAACATTGCTTGAGTTTGTCTATGATTTATGCTTATATTACTGGATATTATATACTCAAAAAAGCGACAAATCCCTTATTGTATGAACATTGTTATATCTTACTCTGATAGACATTCATGTTGCTATTAACAGTTGTTGGTCATGATGCGATTCCAAGATCACAAGTGAAGTGCACAGGTATGTGAGACTACGTCATGTATGTCATCAACAGCAGCACCACGACTCTGAAAAAAGCCTATTAGATATCTGTATGCCGCAAAACGTGCAATGACGTCATCAGAAATACTTCTGGTGTCGTAATCATTTTATTTGCAGTCAGTTAGGCGGTCCTTCAATAATATTCAGCGAGTATACATTGTAAATATTCATTTCTCAGGTTGTCACTTAAAAAATGCAAAACATCCCTACATTCTGGTAATTGTAAATATAGCTGTATCAGTCAGCTAGCTAGACGTCACGTTTTCCCTAATGTTGATGCTGTACACCAGATCAGGGCGCCGCATCTGTCCGGACCGTGTGTGACACCGCCTCACCAACCTACAAGTGCTACCTGCAATTTTCAGCTCACCTGGTGCGATATGGGCTCGGAAGTGACTCCCAGTGTCCGTGAGTACATTTCTCAGAACTGATTTTCACTGATCTCCTTTATTGTGACAGCGGCATTGAAGAAATACAATTAAGTTCCTCGCATTTGTCATTTAAACGTTTTTAGAACATTTCTTGAATCTTAATTCTTTCTATTTCTTTCCAACGCTTCTTGCAAGACCTTTCGGTTTCTCTCGGTGTCTGTGTGTTCAATCTACTCGTTTCTCTCCATGTTTGTGTGGTTCATCTACTAGCTTCTCTCCATGTCAGTGTGGTTTATCTACTCGTTTCTCTCCGTGTCAGTGTGGTCCATCTACTCGTTTCTCTACGTGTCGGTGTGGTCCATCTACTAGCTTCTCTCCGTGTCGGTGTGGTCTATCTATTAGCTTCTCTCCGTGTCGGTGTGGTCTATCTATTAGCTTCTCTCCGTGTCTGTGTGGTCCATCTACTCGTTTCTCTCCGTGTCGGTGTGGTCTATCTACTAGCTTCTCTCCTCGTCGATGTGGTCTATCTACTTGCTTCTCTCCATGTCTGTGTGGTCCATCTACTCGTTTCTCTCGGTGTCTGTGTGGTCTATCTACTTGCTTCTCTCCATGTCTGTGTGGTCCATCTACTTGCTTCTCTCCATGTCTGTGTGGTCCATCTACTAGCTTCTCTCCATGTCTGTGTGGTCTATCTACGAGCTTCTCTCCGTGTCGGTGTGGTTCATCTACTAGCTTCTCACCGTGTCGGTGTGGTCTATCTACTTGCTTCTCTCCATGTCTGTGTGGTCCATCTACTCGTTTCTCTCCATGTCAGTGTGGTCCATCTACTAGCTTCTCTCCGTGTCTGTGTGGTCCATCTACTTGCTTCTCTCCGTGTCTGTGAGGTCCATCTACTTGCTTCTCTCCGTGTCGGTGTGGTCCATCTACTAGCTTCTGTCCGTGTCGGTGTGGTCCATCTACTATCTTCTCTCCGTGTCGGTGTGGTCCATCTACTAGCTTCTGTCCGTGTCGGTGTGGTCCATCTACTTGCTTCTCTCCGTGTCGGTGTGGTCCATCTACGAGCTTCTCTCCGTGTCGGTGTGGTCTATCTACGAGCTTCTCTCCGTGTCTATGTGGTTCATCTACTAGCTTCTCTCAGTGTCTGTGTAGTCCATCTTTTAGCTTCTCTCCATGTCTGTGTAATCATTCTACGAGCTTTTCTCAGTGTCGGTGTGGTCATTCTACGAGCTTCTCTCAGTGTCTGGCTGGTCAACTCACTAGCTTCTCTCCATGTCTGTCTGGTCAACTCACTAGCTTCCCTGCGTGTCTGTCTCGTCAACTCACCAGCTTCTCTGCGTGTCTGTCTGGTCAACTCACCAGCTTCTCTGCGTGTCTGTCTGGTCAACTCACCAGCTTCTCTGCGTGTCTGTCTCGTCAACTCACCAGCTTCTCTGCGTGTCTGTCTCGTCAACTCACTAGCTTCTCTGCGTGTCTGTCTCGTCAACTCACCAGCTTCTCTGCGTGTCTGTCTCGTCAATTCACCAGCTTCTCTGTGTGTCTGTCTGGTCAACTCACCAGCTTCTCTGTGTGTCTGTCTCGTCAACTCACCAGCTTCTCTGCGTGTCTGTCTGGTCAACTCACCAGCTTCTCTGCGTGTCTGTCTCGTCAACTCACTAGCTTCTCTGCGTGTCTGTCCGGTCAACTCACCAGCTTCTCTGCGTGTCTGTCTGGTCAACTCACCAGCTTCTCTGCGTGTCTGTCTCGTCAACTCACTATCTTCTCTGCGTGTCTGTCTCGTCAACTCACTAGCTTCTCTCCGTGTCTGTGTGGTCAACTCACTAGCTTCTCTGTGTGTCTGTCTGGTCAACTCACTAGCTTCTCTGTGTGTCTGGCTGGTCAACTCACTAGCTTCTCTGCGTGTCTGTCTCGTCAACTCACCAGCTTCTCTGCGTGTCTGTCTCGTCAACTCACTATCTTCTCTGCGTGTCTGTCTCGTCAACTAACCAGCTTCTCTGCGTGTCTGTCTCGTCAACTCACCAGCTTCTCTGTGTGTCTGTCTGGTCAACTCACTAGCTTCTCTGCGTGTCTGTCTCGTCAACTCACCAGCTTCTCTGCGTGTCTGTCTCGTCAACTCAACAGCTTCTCTGCGTGTCTGTCTCGTCAACTCAACAGCTTCTCTGCGTGTCTGTCTCGTCAACTCACCAGCTTCTCTGCGTGTCTGTCTCGTCAACTCACCAGCTTCTCTGCGTGTCTGTCTCGTCAACTCACTATCTTCTCTGCGTGTCTGTCTCGTCAACTCACTAGCTTCTCTCCGTGTCTGTGTGGTCAACTCACTAGCTTCTCTGTGTGTCTGGCTGGTCAACTCACTAGCTTCTCTGTGTGTCTGGCTGGTCAACTCACTAGCTTCTCTGCGTGTCTGTCTCGTCAACTCACCAGCTTCTCTGCGTGTCTGTCTCGTCAACTCACTAGCTTCCCTGCGTGTCTGTGTGGTCAACTCACCAGCTTCTCTGCGTGTCTGTCTGGTCAACTCACTAGCTTCCCTGCGTGTCTGTCTGGTCAACTCACTAGCTTCCCTCCGTGCCTCGTCAAACGGCTCCTGCATGTTGTGTTTATACAAAATGTCTTGTGGGCGCAGTACAAAATCATACCATTACTGGAAACGAACATTTAACTAGTTTTGTTGTGTAAGTATTGGCATTATTAGAGTATGAACCTACATAGAGCGAGGGAAAAACTATTTGAACGTTGGAGCTTGCGACGACTTTCATACAATGTTTGGCCCTCACTCGGCAAAGGTTCATCCTCTTACATAATGTTTTTAAACTTATACAAAGTGACTGTTAATACTTATACTATTTATTGCTATTTCATAACTCGAAGGATGAATTCATAGTTTGACTTCATTTGTACACTGACAGGCATACATCAATCAGCTGTAACTCGGAACTGATAAATTCCTAAAAAGGAGAGGTGACATGAACGTATGTCACCATGCTAAAATTGCTCTACAGTAACATATCGTTTAGTTTGGTTACAAGAAATATATGGAAATAATGTCATGATTACATGAGAAAGGTTTGTAAAGTACTACCTCAGTGTGTCGGTCACAGTGACAGCCGGTCGTAATACATTTACATCAAGTGCAGGAAGTCAAAATGTCCGACGGGATACATGTTGTTCATGTTGTTAATTAACTGGTAGCGATTAGCCATCATTAATTAATTGCACGATTGCATGTGTGTAAACGTCACATTAAAAGATACGTGTAATTGAAAATCTCGGACAGGCATCTGCTATCTAAAACCGAATCACAATCATTTAGGGCAAGCTCCTTACAGGTCCGTATTGCTGTACAGTCGCGCTTAACACTATTCATCTTCGGTAATCACCCGAGCCTGCCCGAGCGAGTTCTTAGTCGTAGTGTAGAAGTTGTTGCTTCCCACCTTGGTTTAGAATGACCCTTTTGGCTGTTCATACAAAGAGGTTTCAGTTTGCTATATCCCGTGTCGTATAAGGTATGAAAACTACTTACTTATTTACACATCTGCAAGTACATGTAGTTACCATTTAGATCAGGAAATATGTCTTCATGATTCTAACTATCCCCTACTTGTTTTGCATGTTCATGTCTACGTTAAAACGCTTATCTTGTATATCGTGTGTATATGATCTATGTCAGTTGCCGGACCCTCCGCCAGAACGTCCGTATATACCCTTAATAAATGTAGATGTGTGCGTATGTCCTCCTTTGACTCTAACCTGTCCGTTAACAGGGCTTCCAAGACATACATCGAGTGTATAGAGAACATCGCTTGTCAGTGTGGACTGATTCGGGACTGGACCGTCTACCAAGCTATCACGAATGCCATTTCCTTCTACAACAAAACGGGATGTGCAATTGGTAGGTTAAGTAGATGCATATTCTGTACAGAAGCACATCCTGTGTGCCTCGAGTGTCTCGTAATGACACGTCAACGTAAATAATGAAATCCGAACATACACTTACACTTTGGTGGATGAGTGATGCTAGTGGCAGTAGAGTAGCATCAGACCTTTGTGCTCACCACAGCGACACAACGCTATGAGGACATCCTCTCACAGGTCACGTAACAACGACCCTTTGTCCGACGAACCAGGGCGTGTTTTCTGACCATGGAACCTCCAAAAAGGGGCTTCCCGAACGACAGTTAGGGTCTGTACAATAGATTCTTGTAAACATCCTCGCCTATCTCTAGCTTCAATGGGTTAAAATTGCAATGGAAGAGACTTGTCCTAGCCTCTGGAAAGTACTGCAATATACACTCCCAGCTACCTTTTAGATATTGCAGACATGTGTTTGTTCAGTTTTCAAGTTAGAGTGAGGTGAGTGAAACTGGGGTTTACCGTCACGTCCAAGAGTATTGCATTTGAATAGCGACTTCAAGTTTTGAATCGAGAAAAGCTTAACCTGGATTGAAGTTGTCATTTTGAAAGTTGTGCCGTTTTGATATGAAAAAACCCATTCTGCTTCGCAAATGTCGACTTGCCGCTAGTCATTTCATTGATAGGTCAAAATTCGCGAAAGGTCTTTCTGACGTGACCTGTAATGGGATGTCCTCGGATCTGCGTGTAGCGGTAGCGAGAATTATGATCTGATTTAAGTGGGACTGTACTCGTGGCTAACGCCGATTTCAACATTATTCCATTGCGTTAAAGGTTAATGTGGGAGGAAATAAATAGGTTACATAGATCGAAGACTTTTTTTATTTCTGTGAGACCCACAAATACAGGGTATCGTGCTGTGATTCAACCTCAGTCGTGCGAATACTCTGCGTTGGAGTTTCTGTTAGAAGAACCTTACAATCACGCCACGATTAAACCTAATTATTGCATCCTCGCTCTCAACCTGAGTGTTCTCATTGACACGTTTTGCACGCGTTTAATCCATAAATAATATGTTTGAAAGTGTACCTAAATCAGTAATAAGATGAGATACATGTGTAGGGTTTTTATAATTAAAGATATGTAGGACAATACTATCTAGTAGGCTCCGTACAGATATATACACAGTCATCTGACTGCCGACGTATTTTGAACTTCCATCGTTGTGCCGTGGGTAGAGCGTAATCGAAGAGCGAAGGCCGTGGTTTGAAATCATTGCGGCGTTATACCAATAGACGTTAATAGAATGTACTTGTTGTATCCTTGCCTGACATTAAGGGCAGAAAAAAGAACTCCCCGGTTCCCATTTCTGTGAGTGTGTGTCTGTTAGTGTGTGTGCGTGTGTGTGTGTGTGCGCGCGTGCGTGCGTGCGTGCGTGTGTGTGCGTGCGTGCGTGCGTGCGTATTTGTGTGTATGCGGTGTGTGTGTGTGTGTGTGTGTGTGTGTGTGTGTGTGTGTGTGTGGTGTAGCAGGTTTCTAATCAGATGGTTATTTTCTTCCTTAGCGACCGGGGAAGTGGAGGTTGTTCCTGGGATCAACTGCACAGGTAAATCTATTGCAGTAGCTCCTGTTATAGTCATTTAAAGCTTTATGTTAACGAATATAGAACAATAACCAACATGAGCACGCCACATGTTAGATCTGCTGTCACAGACTGAGAGTTCGTTGAAAAGTTTCAGAAATGTAGTGTATGTATTTCAGATGGTAGTGGGACGACAGACGAGGACGATCGCCTAATCATAGCTTTGGCTGAAGGTAGGGACAGTCTTGTAGATAAACCTGCCATTAACATTGGAGTTGATATAAATAGTATATGTAAAATGTCCTTTAGAGTGTGATCGCATTCAATCAAAATCCGCAGAGAAGGCCACGTCTTACAAGAGGAAGAAGGGGTCCACAGTACACACGGTAAAAAAAACCAACCATATGTTGTTGCGAGGCGCTTGCCAAGTTGAAAACCTGAAATCGGTAATTTCCCTCAAACGGAATTCACTCACCTCTCTTTTATCAATTCTAATTCTTTCAATGTTAGCTCCTCCTCTGTTTTATCTCTTTGAAATTCTCCCTCTTTCAATTTTTGATATTCCAATTCCTTCAATTTTAGTTCTCTTTCATATTGCTTTCCAGCTTTAGCAAATTCAATTCAGATCCCGGACAAGCCCCCAGTTTATGTTACGAGGTGATTTCAAAATTGAAACGCAAATGTTAAACCAGACATCGGTACGTACAGACTACACAAGATAAATGATTGAGCAATAAACTATATTGAGTTAGTGAGTTGGGTTTTAACGCCGCTTTTAACATAAGACGTTTACCACTTCGGTGAAACCAACGAGCACGGGTATGATGCTGACAAACCTAGAAACATAATCGGGGCGAACCGGGATTCGAACCCACAATCATAGATTTCTGGCGTACCAAGGGACGCAACTCTGCACAGCGAATCGGGGCGCCTTAGACGACTGGGCCACTCGTGCCCCCAAACTATATTGAAACAGTCTTAGGTTTACATTCCAAAAGGTCATGTTTCGACCTCGAATCGCCCTCTTGTCGCTTAAGGTGCACTTACTCTTTTGGAAACTCCCATCCCTACACATCTAGAGCGGCCCGTGAAGATCCGGGGTAGAATAGGTCTTCAGCAACCCCTGTTTGCCGTAAAAGGCGACTATGCTTGTCGTAAAAGGCGACTAAGGGGATTTGGTGGTCAGGCTCACTAACTCTAAAATCAACTCGCTCGCTTCCACCGACAGCTCACGACATCTTAGTAGCGTTTCAATCATTTTCTGGCTCTGACAATCACTACCAAAAAAAGCCCTTACAACAATCCGCCACATAGCTATGTCCATAGACTCCACAGTCACGGGGTGTGAGACCTCGTACAGATTTCGTCCTCCTTACCCCTTGAGCATCTCCCGGTGTAGATTCCGAAGCAGAAAAGGTCGCCAGTACTCCATACACGTTAGACCCTGAAACAAATATATCCAATACAGCCCATACAAGTCTATAAGAGTTGGCAAGTCTATCTTACTGCTTTTTCAGGAAAATGAAGAGGTCGACTGAGATTCGGAGTATTGTCTGTGACCTCCGACAATTTGGGCTTTCCGCCCTCATCATGTTTATATGACTTGACAGAGTAAGACACGCTGACAATAGGTCCCAAAACACCACTCTTGTCCTCAGTGCCAGCTAATGGTACGCGGTTAAGACACAGGCCGCTGTGATCTATCTCCAATTATGAATGTGGCGGCATATTAAACAGATCGCTATCATATATCTCAAATTGTATATGAAGTATAATTCTCCTTATGTCGAACTTGGTCATTGTGTTTCTGCACAGTTCCCTCGGTGGCGCTGCTGGACAGCTCGTGTAGCGGGGTGAAGAAGTGCTACTCGAACCTGGACGCGGCTAATGGTGTTGCCCTCTTTCAGAAAAGCAGTTGGCAGCTCTGTGCGTACGTACATGTCAATAGGCATTTATGGTTTATATATCTAACGTAAACTTCAATAGTTATGAATCAATGTCTCACTCACCTGTGAAGAGGTCACTCTTATAATAACAATACACCGTGTTTGATGCGGAAGGTTTCCAATGTATAGTTATTTATAGGTTAATAAATACTGGGTGAAGTTATTAAATATGCCATCTTCAAGATACCCTAGAAAATGTTATAATATGATGCTTCTGTACGACAGCCATGGGAAACAGAATTGGGCATCAAAAGTTAAAAACATGTTACGTAAATGTGGATGTGGTTATACAGCAATATGTAGATATGCCACAGCATTTCTTCACCCGCTTGACACAGACCTTAATAGATATGTAATCCAAAGATGGCATGGTTCCTTGTCCAGACCTAGAAAGGCAAATAACTACACTATATTTAAGACTACTATTATACTAGAACCTTATTTACTATGTGTAAATTTACATAAGTTTAGAACAGCTCTTCTTCGATTTCGTTGTAGCTCACCTGACCTATTTATTGAAAAATGCAGATATGTAGGTATTGCAAGAGAACATTGACTTTGTAGGATTTGTAAAACTGATTGCATTGAAGATAAATATCACTTTTTATGTGTATAATTCTTGTGTGTAATGATTTAAGAGCAAAATATCTAAATAACTATTTCTACCACAACCAAAGCGGTAACAAGTTTTGTAAATTAATGACATGTGATTGTACAGAAACTATGAGAAACTTATCTATGTTCATTTATAATGCTATGAAACTAACAAAATGTTAGAATTTGTAACACCCCCAGACAATGTACCCAAGGCCTTTGGCCTCATCAGTATCATGAAGAACGATTGATTGAATCACTAATAAACAAAACATCATGTCGAAACCTCACGACAACAAAACATTGCTGCATGTACTTGCGACCTTGAACTACATGTTGCAAATGAGAGTATACCCTGACCCCCTGAAACCCCACCCGACCAACATCAACGCCCCACACAACGCACACACATACACACACTAACACTAACACTAACACTAACACTAACACTAACCCACCCACCAAGTGGCAACACGCTCCTTCCCAGCTCGTGACGCCTTCTTTATTGGATTCTTGATTATCCCGCGATATGCCAAGGAGAGGCACGGGCCACCGAGCCGTTGGTGCCCGTGCCTGTAATAAAACAGAAGATGAGATTGGGTTAAATGGCCGAGGGTGTGCAGGTACTAGTGGGCTACTTAGCTGCTAATTGTATATACCAAAAATGCTACCGTTGCCATGGCCACGCGCGTGGCCGACGGCGATTGCAGCTAGCGCTGCTGGCCTGAGACTGCTACCGCTGTCCGGCCCCCACGGTAGCATATTTAAACGCTACCATTGCTTGGCAACTCCCACGTTGCCAAAAGCAGCTCCACGCTGCTGGCCTAAGTCAGACTGCCGCTGCCCGGCCCCAGGTAGCCGGCCAAAGCAGATCACACTGCCCGGCCCCATTAGCAAAACCATTGTGCGGCTCCCGCCGCGGACCCAACTGTCAGCTACCGCTTGACAAGACGACTTCCGCCGCCGGGCCCATATACGTGGCAACTGTTTGCCCCAACGTATGTTATTCTACGATTCCCCGGCTGAAAAGTCGGGAAAGACAAGGTTCCCACTGAGAAGCAGGTAACCCCGGAAAGGTTCCCGCTGAAAAGCAGGTAGCCTTAAGCACGAGTATTAATTTGGAAGCAAGTTAATTTGTTACTAGCAGTGTAGCCCACAAGAAACCCCGCACACCTCGACATAGTTTATTGTTGAGACAGGTATTGCATATGTACAGATATACAGCTATTAAGAAGTCATGTTTAATTACATATATCAGAATCGTTTAGAAGTATGTACATATATACAAGCGCTCTGAAAACCTATTTTACATATGTACAGGTTTATTTACATATATACAATCCGCTCTGCTGGTACCTGTAATAGAATAAACGCTGAAGAAAAGAAGTGATTAGCATTCCAGGTGAAGAGGACACGTCAGGCTGAAAAGGAAAGAAAAAGGAGTGGCAAGCTGGGTGGGTGGGTGGGAAAGCGATTAGATACAGTGACACACGTGTGTACTTGGGGAAGGGCTGCTCGCGAATGACGGACTAACAAAGGGCGGGATGATGCTTGCGCGGGATTATTCCCCGGGCACGGTGCCGAGTGGTGGCCCGGGGTGATTGAGTTACGAGGGGTGATTGGGTTACAGACGTAATTAGCCCATGGTTTGGATACGCGCGATAAAGTCATTTAGTAGTTAGTACTAAATGTAATTATCCCGCGATATGCCAAGGAGAGGCACGGGCCACCGAGCCGTTGGTGCCCGTGCCTGTAATAAAACAGAAGAAGAGATTGGGTTAAATGGCCGAGGGTGTGCAGGTACTAGTGGGCTACTTAGCTGCTAATTGTATATACCAAAAATGCTACCGTTGCCATGGCCACGCGCGTGGCCGACGGCGATTGCAGCTAGCGCTGCTGGCCTGAGACTGCTACCGCTGTCCGGCCCCCACGGTAGCATATTTAAACGCTACCATTGCTTGGCAACTCCCACGTTGCCAAAAGCAGCTCCACGCTGCTGGCCTAAGTCAGACTGCCGCTGCCCGGCCCCAGGTAGCCGGCCAAAGCAGATCACACTGCCCGGCCCCATTAGCAAAACCATTGTGCGGCTCCCGCCGCGGACCCAACTGTCAGCTACCGCTTGACAAGACGACTTCCGCCGCCGGGCCCATATACGTGGCAACTGTTTGCCCCAACGTATGTTATTCTACGATTCCCCGGCTGAAAAGTCGGGAAAGACAAGGTTCCCACTGAGAAGCAGGTAACCCCGGAAAGGTTCCCGCTGAAAAGCAGGTAGCCTTAAGCACGAGTATTAATTTGGAAGCAAGTTAATTTGTTACTAGCAGTGTAGCCCACAAGAACCCCGCCACAAAGCACCAGAGTGCTACCCCACACCCACGGCCACGCGATACGCGGAGATAGCATTGTTGCCCGGCTTGCTTATGCACTGAAAGGAAACACTAACCTGTGGAGATAATATCCTTACTGGCGCAAAACGAGCGCCAGGGCATGCAATAAATTGTCCGTAAACACACACAGTCCTTTGTCACTGAGGTGGACGCCCTCCCAGGCGTACCATGTCTTGTCAGATGCCAGGATCTGGGGATGTGGCACTGTTGTACCGCCGAGCTCTTTGACTCGGTTGGTCAGTTGGCGGTTGATATTCTTCCGCATCCCCTCGATCTTTCGTGGATCCCTGGCATCGTGCCAGTAGCGCCTGGGCAGCATTGAGGATACGATGATCTTGGTGTCAGGAAGCTGGAGTTGTATCCGAAGGATTGATGCCACCATGTCAAGGTAGAGTTGGCTGCCTTTGACCGAGCACAGGTCGTTGGAGCCCAGGTGAATGATGAGGGCTCTGGGGCTGCGCCGTGTCGCCTTGACCTGTGCATCCAGAATGGTGTCCAGCTCCTTCCACCTCATCCCCCCTCGTGCCAGCCATAGCATCCTCGGTTGGTTCGGGCTGGTGCCCTTCAGGAGCAAGTACTGCCGTGCCCTGGCCATGTAGCTGGATCCCACCATCCAAACTGATCCAGCGGGACTGGCCACACCTCTTGTAGCTGGTGTGCGGACCGGAACTGGTGCAAGGCATTGATGCCTGTTTGGTAAGTGGCCCATGTATTAGTAGACAGAGATTGTTGTAGGAGTCTGCCGGCTTCCTGCCTCAGATCAGCCATATGTTGCACGGGATAGGTGTGGGGTTCTGGTCCGCGGCTGGTGCTGCCTCTCGGAAGCGTTTGAGCTGAAACCTCGAGAGAGCATCGGCAATAGTGTTAGCAGTGGAACATACATACTTTGCCTTAAACATAATATTATATCGGAGACACTGCAGGATTAGGCGACGGAGTAGGCTCATCACTCTGGGGGCCTTGGTTGACTGCTTGTTGATTATTGTTACGACGGCTTGGTTGTCGCAGTAAAAGAGGACCTTTTTGTTTGCGAGTTGCTTGCCCCAGATTTGGATGGCCAGTGTGATGGGGAACAGCTCCAGGAGCGTCAAGTCCCGTGTAGTTCCATCCGTCACCCACCGGGGTGGCCATGCGCCGTTAAACCATTTGCCCTGCATGTAGGCCCCAAAGCCGGCGCCACCCGCTGCGTCTGAAAACAGCTGGAGGAAATCGCTGTCCACCCATAGTTGGTCCTGAAACACTGAAATGCCGTTATAACTCGTAAGAAATGTTAACCACATTTGTAGGTCTTCCTTGACCCAGCTGGTAATCCTAATGTGGTGAAATGGTTGCTTACCTTTGCTAAGCAGATCGATTAGCCTGCGGCTGAATGCCCTTGCCATTGGTATAGCCCTGCACATAAAGTTAAGCTTGCCTATGAGGGACTGAAGGGCCCTTTTTGTGACCTTGATGTTACCTGTTGACAGGATGTCTTGGATTTCCCTTGTTGCCTCCTTGATCTTGGGCTCTGGGATTCTGATCTGCATTGCAATGGTGTCGATTTCCAGCCCTAGGAATGTCAGTTTGGTTGTGGGGCCCACCGTCTTGTCGTGAGCAATAGGAACCCCAAGCTGTTCAAGTGTATTCACGCATCCGTTGAGGTTGTCTGAGCAGTGGCTGGTGCCTGCTGTGCCCCCCGTTAGGAAGTCATCCAGGTAATGCATGACCGGACACGTTGGAAGATGCGATTGCATGCACCATTGCAAGAAGGTACTAAACGTTTCGAATATGGCGCAAGATATGGAGCAGCCAAATGGTAAGCATTTATCGAAATAGAACTCACCTTCGAATCTGATGCCTAGCAGCTCGAAATCGGATGGATGGACTGGTATAATTCTAAAGGCCGACTGAATGTCGAATTTTGCTAGTAATGCTCCCTTTCCCAGTTGTTGCACCATCTGGGTAGCTTCATCAAATCTGGCGTACACAACGGAGCAGGCCTCTGTGTCTATGAAGTCATTTATAGATTTACCCCTGGGATAGGATAGATGGTGAATTAGACGGAATTCCTCCGCATGCTTACCCAGGTGCTGACCATATCCTGGCTGCTTCTTGGGCACCAGGCCTATTGGGGATACTTGGAGGTTGTCTAGGGGGGTGTCCTTGAAGGGGCCCGCCATCCTGCCAAGGTCGACTTCCTTTTGTAGTTTTTGTTTCACGTAGCCTGCCGTATCTTGGTGTGTGGCTGATCGCAAGTTTCGTGCCAGGCGACCCGTGCGGCTTCCCTGGAACTCGAGCTTAAAGCCAAAGCTAAAACCTACCCATAAATAATTTGCATCTCTGTAATTGACCCTAGCATATTGGCGTAACCAGGGTGCCATTTCATTGAGATCCACGGGGGAAGGGGCCATTGAATTTACCTGCCTTGCCGGCTGGTTTTCTGTTAGGAAAGGGCTGATTGGGCTTGTATGGGGTCGGTTGGACCCCATTCCCTCGAAAGCAGGTCCTAGAGCTATGGGAATGTTTGCCACACTTACCGCATTTGTGAGTGTACTTACAGTTGACCCTGCTACAGCCAAATTTATTGAAATCCCAGCATACCTGACTGGCGATGTCCCCCTGTACGCGTGTCATTGCGCCCCGTCCGCCTGATTCTGGTTGTAGTACCGGCTGTGTTACCATGTACTTCAGCCACAACTCCCCGTCGATGTTGTCCCAGCGTCGTGAGGGGTCCCTTGACATTCTGTGTCGGAATTGTTGGTCGTAGGTTGACCAGGCATCCCCCCCGAATCGAAGTGCCGCCGTTCTTATGGTTTCCATGTAGGACAGCAACCCCTGGGTTGTGCGGACCTCGGAGTGCCTACTAACGTAAGTACACATGAAAATGTGGAAAGCTGAAGTCCAGCTTGCCAGGGACAGGCGCTTTGCTTGCTGTTTTATTGGTTTAAAAATTACCTTACCTGAGGAGTCATACGCCATGGTAATCGTACCGTCCTCGTGACTTCCCTCGGTGTTTGGTAGTATTGTGCCGAGGTCGACATACTCGCCACGCCAGATTTTTTCCCTCACCTGTTGTTTGACGTGCGCGTCTATTCCGTCCGCACGGAAGGAAAGGGAATCCCCGTATCCAGCGATGTGATTGGCTGGGGCCGCGTCACCGTCGGCCTCGTTGTGCGCATCGGGGATTCTCCCTATGTTGGGCGAAATGGCGGGAGAACTAAAACCAAGCCTTACCTGTTGGTTTGCGCTAACCGGGCCGGGCGCTGAATGTTCCAGCAACTGGAGTATTTTTCCCAGTTGCTCGTTTACCTGGGTAGCCGAGTTGGCAACCTGCGCGGCATTTACAAGCTGCGCCGATTGTACGTTAATTCTGTTGCCACCTTCGATATTTCCGTAATTGGCAGACTCACCATCAGCTGTTGTCTCCTGTACAATGTGTACTCCCGGGGTTTGTCTTCTGGTTGTCCTGGCCTGCTTGGCTCCCCTCACAAGCTTGTGGTTGACGGTTGCTCTTCTCTTGGGAGGCATCACGAAAAGTCGGGGTGGTGAGTTGGTATTCCGCAAGCGTAAATTGTCCCGAGGGTGAAGTTCGGGAGTAGAGCGGAATAAATGCGATACGGCGAGTGCTGAAATAGATGGGATTCAAAGCGTAATCGGCGAAACGGTCGCGATTGTGTAAATGCGATACGGCGAGTGTTGGAATAGATGGTATTCAAAGCGTAATCGGCGAAACGTTCGCGACTGGGTACAAAGGAAACGTAAAATGGGAAAGCGATTAGATACAGTGACACACGTGTGTACTTGGGGAAGGGCTGCTCGCGAATGACGGACTAACAAAGGGCGGGATGATGCTTGCGCGGGATTATTCCCCGGGCACGGTGCCGAGTGGTGGCCCGGGGTGATTGAGTTACGAGGGGTGATTGGGTTACAGACGTAATTAGCCCATGGTTTGGATACGCGCGATAAAGTCATTTAGTAGTTAGTACTAAATGTAAATATGTTCACCATATAGCCCCAAATGTAGTCACATTTACAAATGGTTCGACCTCATTGATCAACTTGGTAACTAATCCATCATTGATTGAGTGCCAACCTGTACCTTTCCAGAAACCAGAAAGTATTTGTTGAGTGCTTGGAGGTGATGTTTTGTCAGTGTGGTCAGTTCGACTTGGACAACACAACAACCTTGCTGACCTCGCTACAGTCCAATCACAAGAGTGCTTGCTTCTCTGGTGAGATCTTTCACACATGTTGTTATGTTCATTCAGATCACATTGTCATTCTGTTTCGTACTTCAGGCTTACTAGAACGCGTCAAACATACGCGTATAAATATAACGAATGGCCGCTTTTAGAGAGCAAACCTCACACAAAAATGATCTTTACGTGTGTGTGCATTCTTTGTAAAATATTCTTACTACATAGGTACAGGGTATATTTTTAGGGCATAACTTTCAAATAACGAAGCCAATTCTATTTCGGTGAACGTCTGTGTAATTTATAGCGTCATTTCGGACATTTCGGATGTGTCGAACTCATACTGACGGCCTTCCTGAGGTCGTTATATCAGGAGCTATCTGTACTGTATCCGTTATATTCTTTGTATATACAGATTGCGTTTTCTTTTACAGATTCTGTCCTCAGAGTTGACTTCAAATGCAGTAAGACAATTTATTTCTTACTTTTTCAACACGTTTTCCAATATTTCGGTAATGGTCTAAAGATATATGTCCATGTTTTATTAAACCTTAGTCAGAAATAATAGAAGAGATCAATAACTTCAATATTTAGAGCAATGTTAGTGAGTGCAACTATATAGTAGAACTGAGGATACACGTGTAGATGTCCTCGAGTGGAATGGTAGCTATGTTGATTTAAGGGATCGCTAACATATGTCAAGTTCAAGGGTGTCCTTTTGCCGAGACTTAATGAAATACAAGCAGCGTTAACCATACTCACTTTCGTCGATTTGTTTCCAATATGGCGAAATCCTCAGTTGTTTCGAAATTTCATGTTGCGTCTTATTGTTTGATGCCACCTATCATAGCGATGTTGGTCAATAACAACCGCTCCAGGAATAACACGTGAAGGTCAATATCATCCCTGCGTGGTGATTTGAGGATGAAATGAAACGCGAAGGTTAACCCAGAAATAGGAACGTACAGAACTAAATTGTCAAGTCAGTATATAACCACACAGGAACTTGTGTATACGGGGTTAACTATAATGAACGAACTACTCTGTGTTCATGATAGGGTACGGGTACGTTGGGTTCAACTGTACCACAGACAGAGACTGTCAGGTGGTGGACAACTCGGAATGCTCCTCTGCTGCCATCTGCGGATGTAGGAACAACTTCAGTTTCAACGCCAAGAACCAAACATGTGACACAGCGAAACAAGGTCAGAAAAACAAATGGTCTTTTGAAGTATGACAAGGAATATTGTGGATAAAATCTTCCTATTTATAAGTACACAACGTTTCATGCCAACTCCCTGTCCCTTCACCATGAGAATGACAGCATGCCAGAACACACACACACACACACACACACACACACACACACACACACACACACACACACACACACACACACACACACACACACACACACACACACACACACACACACACACACACACACACACACACACACACACACACACTACCTTCGTCACCAGATATCCAAACCAAGAACTGCACCTAGGCAAGACCAAACCTCTGCCCCTAACCAACAAGCAACATTATATCTCAAACAAGACAGCACCACCACCGTCAGCATCACCGTCACCGTAACCGCCACCACCAGCACCGCCCGTACCATCAGAGAAGCAGGCAATGGCAAAGTAGCTGTAGGTATTGACACATCTGAATTTTGCCACCTGGTAGATAAAACCCTCAACAATTGCTCCATAAAGAGATCCCACTGTCAAACTAGAACAACCACACAAAGAGACCTTGGAATCCTGCACGGCAACCGAGGGAGATCAACACAGTCAGGCACCATCTTCAAGAAGCTGAAGCCCCATCACTCCTAGCCACCCATTAACATCCATAAGAGCCTTGAAAATACCGGAATCGTATTGTGCTTCCGAAGTTCTGTCGACGACAACACTTCCCAATATCCGTCCAACCTCCAGGGTCCTTTAGTGAAGGAAGATACCCCTCATCAGTAAATCTGCAGTTTTGTACTACTCTATGCACGACAGTCAGCAATGATGTCGTTGAACTATTCACCAGACTACCCACCAACTCCGTCACCAGACTGACCACTGACGGCATCATCATCCTCGTCTCCAGCTGCTTAAGAAAATCCTGCTTCACCTGGGAAAACAAGTTATTTCCAAGGTGGTCCCAAATATCGAGACACATAACCGAAATATTCTTGACCGGCACTGAAGAATCTGCCCTAGCAATCCCCTTCCAGTCAACCTGTTGGTACAGAAAGGTCGATGACACCTTCACTATCCTTGCTGAAACATGTACTCCCACCCTGTCTTTCACCTGATGAATGGGCAAGAAATAGTCCTGAAACGTTGTTATCCATAAGATGTATTGTCTTAATTATATTCAACTTCTAAATGTCTGAGATTTTAACCCCCCCAAAAACTGTCCCCAAAATGTCTAGACAAATATAATTATGCCAGAAAAATGACATTGTTTCAAGGTGTTTTTCTTTTAAATATAATCAGGCTCATAGTTTCAATTAAATAATGTCTAGTTTTACAGTTGTAGCTAAAATCCATATCAAATTTCCAGACAAAATAACACCCCATCCCAACCCCCAACCCCAAATATATGATGGTCGGTCTGTTACACATGTCATTGTTTCAGTGTCTTGGTCTGTTACACATGTCATTGTTTCAGTGTCTGGGGCCAGAGCGACCACAGATCCTACCCCGATGTGTGGACTAGTCATCTTCCTGCTAATACGTATATTTTGTACTTAGCTGGTATCAAAAGGAATACAACTTTGCTGTAAATAGCAGAAAATGTTTCGTGTGACATGTTTCTATTCTTGTACCATGTAACAATTATTTACTTCTAACATTTCAGAGTTTGATATGTATATACATGTATTAGACCTATCGACGTTTACTATAAACCCACATGTACTGTAAAGTGTATCATTATTATTATGAGAGGACATTGTGTTATCAAGTACTGTGAAATCCCATTTGCCACGACACTTCTCTTCCGGAGGAATACTGTGAGGGGAACATTTCTCTAAACACAAAGGGATATTCCAATGATTCCTTAAACTGAAAATACTCAAATCTGGAAATGTACCTTCCGGACTTACTGAGTCTCATGGTGGATGCTCACTCTGTAGGTAAGTGAAGCGCAATTTGAAACTGGACTTGTGGGAACTCCTGCATGTGCCACAATATTCTGGACACGGCCTGTCAGTTCGAGTACCATACAACAGGGTCTTACAAGACAAAGTCATGCAGCTATGGTTATTCGAGCAACAGAATAGAAAGGGACGCTTTGACTACCCCTGTTTGAAATTTCCTATGTCAACAAAATGGTAACGCATAGTTTTCGTGAGATAGCTTCATCCTGATAACCTTTTCACGTTTGGGGGGGGACAACTGATTATGTGTGTTTTTGTATCAGCCAATTGTAAAACATGTTATAACCAAGAGTGTTACTATTTTTCTGTAATTATTTTACTTGATTAAAAAGATGTGCAATGCTACTGGTTTTGTTTTTTTCTGTTATCCTTCCTTCTAAATGGTGTTCTACCAGCGTAATTAGCAGACGTCTACACTATCAGCTACTAGTCTGCCCATCAGATAATGCATGTTCAACTATCTATATGTTTATCAAAGCATTGGTTTGAAAAGTCTTTTTATGAGAGAGTACTTGTTTCAAATTGTGCGCCTGTTAATGATACAATAAAGGTTTCTCTGGGGAACGAGTCCACAACTGTCCACAAGAAATCGCTCTTTGTATAAATGTGAAGTGCATTTGAAAAACATATTTGTGTATCCCTTTTATAATCTCTTCTTCTCTCAATACGTATTTTCAATAACATATTATTGAACTCTTTTATCTTCTCTTGTCTCCGAATACGTATTTGAATAACATGTTATTGAACTCTTTTATCATCTCTTGTCCCTCAATACCTATTTGAATGACATATTATTGAACACTTTTATCATCTCTTGTCCCTCAATATGTATTTGAATAACATAGTATTGAACACTTTTATCATCTCTTGTCCCCCAATACGTATTTGAATAACATATTATTGAACTCTTTTATGCTCTCTTGTCCCCCAATACGTATTTGAATAACATATTATTGAACTCTTTTATAATCTCTTGTCCCCCAATACGTATTTGAATAACATATTATTGAACACTTTTATCATCTCTTATCCCTCAATACCTATTTGAATAACATATTATTGAAAACTTTTATCATCTCTTGTCCCTCAATACCTATTTGAATAACATATTATTGAACACTTTTATCATCTCTTATCCCTCAATACCTATTTGAATAACATATTATTGAACACTTTTATCATCTCTTATCCCTCAATACCTATTTGAATGACATATTATTGAACACTTTTATCATCTCTTGTCCCTCAATATGTATTTGAATAACATAGTATTGAACACTTTTATCATCTCTTGTCCCCCAATACGTATTTGAATAACATATTATTGAACTCTTTTATGCTCTCTTGTCCCCCAATACGTATTTGAATAACATATTATTGAACTCTTTTATAATCTCTTGTCCCCCAATACGTATTTGAATAACATATTATTGAACACTTTTATCATCTCTTATCCCTCAATACCTATTTGAATAACATATTATTGAAAACTTTTATCATCTCTTGTCCCTCAATACCTATTTGAATAACATATTATTGAACACTTTTATCATCTCTTATCCCTCAATACCTATTTGAATAACATATTATTGAACACTTTTATCATCTCTTATCCCTCAATACCTATTTGAATAACATATTATTGAACACTTTTATCATCTCTTGTCCCTCAATACCTATTTGAATAACATATTATTGACCCCTTTTATAATCTTTTGTCCCTCAATACCTATTTGAATAACATATTATTGACCCCTTTTTTTATCTTATTTACATATTTGATTAACAAATTATTGACCCATTTTATTTTCTCATTATTCGCTCAATACGTATTTGAATAACATATTATTGAACACGTTTCATCTTTTGTTCTCTCAATACGTATGTGAATAACACATTTTCTCCCATTCATCATCTCTTGTAACGTGTTTGACGTGGTTGTATATAAAAATAATGACAATATAACCACTAAATATATTAAATTGAATACAACATTGTTTCGACTATATTTCAAATTCGTTCTCACGTCTGTGGCTAACACAGTATTATGGACATTTGCAGTTTCAAAAATTCCATAACGATCTCTAATGCCCTCCACCACACCCAAAGCTCCTCAATATATTACATGAAAGGAAGGCACTTACATCTGCTCCGGGATATTGTGCGAACACTCTGGTCCACATGCGTCTCGAGCTCCCTTCAACTGAACAAACAAGTCTTACATGTCGCCTAGTGGATGTTTATTTGCATCCTGACAGTTCAGTGGTGTATCAACGTACTTATTCATGATCACTTATCTATGTACGGCGTACACTTCCAGTGATACTCTCTCGTCACAGTCAGTAATCAAGTATTTTAGCCTTTGTATCTTTGTATCTTTTCCGTTCAATGTAATTCAGTGAAAACCGTTTGATTATCATTTACGCTGCGGGTGTTTTGTTTGCGTCTAACGAGCGACGTATTGGGTTGACCTTCCTCCTGGTGACAGTCAAGATTCAACAAATGCATTGTTCAGTGGCTATCTTAATATATATATTCCCATTCAACATAGTCCCATAGTACATTTACATTCAGCATAGGCCTTCTTTACCATTCACCATAGTATGATTTTCACATTCAGATTATGTGGAGTACACTGTTTGCTAATATAGAACAAAAACATTCATTACAGGAATCGTAAATGTACTTTGAATTCGTGCCAATGGTAACTACCCCAGCAAGTACCAGATACGACCGAGGCACCAGACACAGGAACCTACTCCATCATGCCTCACGTCACACCATACAGTAGATTTACTTGAACAATGTCGAACCTACAACTACACGTGTCTACTTTGTCATGTCATGTTTTGGAGTCCTTAGGGATCCTTTCTACAGCAGGCTCACAGGCGGCTACGTCATATATAGCAGTATTGGCGTAACTGACACACACATACTCAAGCTCTTGAGATCACTCCACAGACTCTCAGGGACGGGTACTCACTAGCAGAACGCCTGACAGCCTGTCAGTTATCATAACGAATGGCCATCGTGTTATACATATCTATGTCGGCCCACCTAGGAACGCTGTTTAAACTGTGAGACATGCCGCCATGACGTCATTTATATAACAGACGTGGGTGCTGCTGTTATCTATATCAATGGGAACACGTATCCTCTTCCTAGCAGTGGGCATCGGAGGTAAGATGTTCTTAATTACACATATCATGTTTGTATTTATTAAATCACATAGATGTTGACGTGTAAATAACTAATAATATTCCATAAATTAAAGTTTCTTTGATCTAATCCGTCGAGATCGAGTGGGCAATTATTTGCTTCAGTCGTCTGTACATAATGTAATTCTTCAATTTAAAACATTTGATAGGTAGATATTGAGTCTAAACGATAACCTGTTCTTGAAATAGCCACGTATCACAATAGCACAAGGCACCGTACGTCAGTTCGGTAGGAGAGCGGAAGGTCGATGGTTCGATCCCCTGGCCTGCATCATACCGACACGACGTACAATGATGTTGTAACTCTGGTTAGCGCCCGGCATTACAGGGATAAAAACAAGGACTGGTCCGCGCGGAGACAGTATGCTAGCTGTGTTTGAGTGGGGTGCCCATGATAAAACTACGGCATGGGATCTCAGTGGGCTAAAACTAGAAGTCCGGGCTGTTCCAAGCAGTAACACACAAGCATTCATGCACTCGCGTACGCACGCACACACACACACATACAAAGACAAACGCACACGCACACACACACACAGACACGGACAAACACACACACGCATCATGCACATCCCAATCAAGTGAAACATTCTTCATCGCGACTTCAAACTCCATGATACCTTACCAATTTTGAATATCAAGTTACAGGAGCTGCAGGTATGTAATGATTTTGGTACATAAAACATGAGCTATTTTCCAAACTAAAATAAAAACAGAACAGTTGGAAGCTAAGTCCTTGATAATATGGGGATGTAATAGGTGCATGGGTTCAAATACACATTAGAAACCTGTTGCCAAGACATCAGTGTTCATCCCTGTTCTGACTGTAGTGTTGCTCGTCCAGCGCGATGTACAAGCCTGCATGGAGGGACTACAGGCTTGTTTCAAGTATTTCGACGCACGATCGGGAACGCCGACTGGTATTTGTGAGTTAGTATTTTATTTGTTTTGTTTATGTATTATAATACAGTACAGGGATGGGGGGGTGGTGGTGGGTTGGGGGGTGGGGTGGCAGTCATACAATACTGACACAGTATCATGAGCTCGTCTTTTTACAAAATATTTCAAATACCATGATTACTTGAAGTTTATCTTGAAATTTACATACTTCTTCTGAAACAGGTAAGATGACATTTAAGTTAAGTGAAATTTAATGGTCATGACAATGTATAATTTATATACCGTTACAGTGCTATATCCTCATACTTGAATGCATCATGTCAGTGAGTATTTCTGTCTTGGACATTGGTTTAGTACCGAAACACTAACTCTCGCACCGTCTGTATTAGCCTGGCAGCTGACCAGCTGGACTGTCTGGGGATGGTACGACTGACCTGTAGCTCGACGGCGCCGGTAGAGGGCGCATTCCAGGGCTTCAAGGCCGAGTATGAAGGCGCCCCTAATAACTGTATATTTGGTAGGTGTGGCGAGATACTGTTATTATTTAGTGTGTTTTGAGAACTTGTCACAAAACCGATGAGATATTTACAGCTAGGATGTATTCATTGGAAATGTTGCTACTTGAATGACGTTACTACATGAACATGACGTATGACAGGAAGACGCTTGGGCGCCCCTCACACAAATCGAGCTTTGGCGAACGTTTAAAACATGTTATCAAGCTATCCTAGAATTAACAAATGATCTGCATTCTTTTCATCACTGAAGTTCGAACAACATCGAGTAAAACTGAGTGCGAATGTTTCAAGATTCTGAAACAAGTCCGTTAGACAAAATGCTTGTCATGTTTGTACTTCTGATAAAACAATTCCATGTTAGAATAAGAAGTATAAAAGCTTTCCGCCAACATCTGAACAACATTTTAGCCTGGACACGCTTTCGTCCTTAATAAAAGTAATGCAACTGCTTGTATTAGGCCCTACCCTGTTTCAGGATTACCTTGATGATCACTATTTGAAAGAAATATCACAAATGTCTGCATGATTTATATGTATGTTACTATCAGTCGATTGCAAGTTATTCCATGTCATTTGATTGCCTTACTAAGCAATTATTTTTGAGTTTATGCTTCCATAAACTGAAAACAAATTAGGCCACGCCCACAACTGGTGTCAACTGATTTTCAGTGACCCATTCATATCATTTTCACAGCTATTTGGCCTTTTACGCCCAATATAATCTGTATCGGCAGATAACCCAGACTGGTTATTCTCGAACTCTGGCGTTGACGTTGTGAAGTAATGAAATAGGCTGTGTGTGAAGTTATTATTTTTTACCTATTTATCTATAAGAATTGACTTCAATATAATGTTGGGTTTATGGAGGTAAAATGTAAAATCAGGTGTAAAGATAGCAAGCCGATTTGTCCAGTTCCCATACCTGATATTACGTTGATAACTCCAATGAATTCAATTCTTAAATATTATGAATTGAGACAACACACGATTTCGTTTCAGACAACATAGCTCAAAGTCCAGATTATCCTGGTGAGCAAAAACTGTGAACTACTACGTTTTTAATACATTCAGCACCTGTAGGCTCTTTTGTACCAACTGCGACCCAGTAAATGAATCAATTTCAACTGAATATGTCAGTAACACTTTAAAAAGTAATATTCTGTCTGTACCATGTTGACTATTTAAAGGGGTGATACACTCCACTGCTCCGGTTTAACGAGGTTGTGTTGTGCCAGGTGCATGTATTGAGATACCGTCGAAAACATGGCTAGATCACAAATTAAATGAATATTCTTAACATATACATAATGATACGTATTTTTATTATTCTTATCAGTGCATTGACAACTGGTTGTGGTAAGGTCGATGATTTTATGTCTTGCAGCCTTCCAATGTACCAAACTGTTTGAGGACTGCAAGTCTAAAGCTAAAACAACCACATGTGGGTAAGAACACATAGACAACGTAGTTGGTGTCATCAGATTGATGTCCTGCCTGAATATCGTACTACTGTTAACTTTCATCTATAACACAAAAGTCTTCTGTCTCCCACTTTGGCCTAAAAGTGAAGAATAAATGAATAAACTTGTTGAATTTTGCAAACACAACCACTTTATTAATTTTCTATTAGGAACCGCTGACGTGTATGAATGCTTTATGCCGAGACAGTGTTTAAATAGCCTAGTGCATTCTTGTCACCTTTACACGCAAGTTTGGTTGACTTCTACGAGATCTGCACGAACGGCCTGTCAACATTTTGTTCTGTACAAAATCTACAAAACGCCACCAGTTTCATCAACGCTGAGAAGCAGAGGCTTGCTTCAGAACAAGGATGCTACTTTGGTAAGTAGGAGTCGTGCGGATAAACGCCCACATACATCTTACAGATAATAACTGAATTCCCCTTTCAATTGCTATTGACATAAGTCCTAAAACTGTGAGCGACAGTTTAACATCGATGTATCAATACCACGACTGTTGGCCTAACAGTGTTCCTTGACGGTGTTGTAACCTATGGCTACGGGCATAACCTTGCGTGATTGTTACCCTCATGTCTTCACATTCTACAGACTGTATATCCTGACTAACTGGCACGGGTTGCCGAGTAATCTGTGGCCGCGAAACCGCTGTTCAGATTTGGGTTACTTAGCCTGTCCTGGGTTCGATTCCGAGAATCTGATTATGATCCTTAATTTGTCACCACCTCACACATTCTGTGTAAGCCTTTGGGCTTTTTTATCTCCTCTCACACGTGATGTAATCGAGGCACTGGTAATAGCTCTGCATAGTTTCTCTCACCAGAGACCACATTTAACTGGTAACAATCCATGCAGTCTATAACAACACGGCCTTCTTCTACATTAATGGACAAAGTTCCAAGAAATAGTCGTATGTTTATACAGTAAGTGTGACTGGTTTATGCATATCATGTAAAGGTGTATGTGTAAACGGTTCAGTAGGATATTGGCATACGATTGCCCTGAGAACGGGTCTTTCTGTTTCAGCAACCACGCCAAGGGTTCTGTTATCAGGTGGGTGCAAGCTTAGATGAGAGAGTGATAAGCCGTCTTAACCGTTGTCTGTTGTTTTCATATAGTTTTACTGAAAAAAACCCCAGAAAACAATTAGCCAGTCATTATGAAACCGACATAGGTAAACCAAAACTTATTGTATACACGCAACTATAGTAGTAGACGCCTGTAAATGCACACCGTGAGATAGAGGTAGCAATGCATTATAGTCATAATAAGCTGGCGGATATTCAGGTTACCTTCGTCCACTGCCAACATCCATAGTGTACATAAACATGCACATACTGCACATGGAAACCTATATTCGAGTATTAGACGTAACGTCCTGTACAAGAACGTACATACCCACCACGAACATGCCTGTGTGACGTAAGTATAACATAAGCACAATTAGTAATAACTACGATTTACGTGATTTGACTGTTGAAGTGTATTTAACAATGTAAATATATACCTTTACCAAGCTTTGCTGTGCACGCCCTTCCTGTACAGGTGCGGCATGCTTCTCCCAGTATGTAGCTTGTTATGAAGCGGACGGCGTCATTGCCACTACACACCCATGCGTGTAAGTAATTATCAATCTAAGTTTCTAAGTTACCCATAGTAAGGGCAAGAGTCTTTTAAAGTCCACCTGATCTTAGACATATACTGTGTATATGCTGTAATAATATAAAAGCAACAAACCCCTTTCCATTATTCATAAGAAAGATTCGATTGTACGATCCCCACTGTATCATGAGCATGTGTTGATGAATCTAATAGTGATGATACCAGGTGTTCGCGAAAAGGTGAGCGTATCCTGCCCAACCGGTGGCACCCGTCACAAACACATGCTAAGGCAAGTAAATTGTTCACCTAAAAATCACGGGAACATATGGTACATCTAAAACAAGAGAATTGTGTCGGACGTCATTTTTGTCACCGATGCGTCAAATTTGGAAATGTCCTCCACATGTGTACCATAAAACTGTTTGAAAGAAACAGAGATATAAGATCCGATATGTAAGTTTCCTGTTTTTGCAAACGGAAACGGGCCGGCCGGCACCCTGGCATGTATTCTTACTTTATTCAAACCACATGTAAAGCACGAACTTGATTTATGTGTGATAATATATCAGTTTTAATGGGACACTACGTTTTCACGTTCCCAGTGGAAATGAGTTCGCGCATGTGTGTCTTCATCTTGGATGCTTCCATGACTTAATTCAAATTGCATGTTTACTTTATTTTTAAAACCTAAGTTCCGTGACCTTTACAGTGATTTCATCTGGACTTTGTTTCAGAGCTGTGCCTGTGTACGAGAGGTGCCTGGGGGCGACAGTGACCGGGGTCTGTGATGCTGCAGCCTCCCAGATGGTCATCTCCCACATCGGCTCCAAGCAGTTAGAATGTGGCGCTGGTACAGTCATAGCACTATCTGTTGTAACTCGCATGGAAATGATACTATACCTGTTCACTATTGGCTTACAGTGTCATTTTCTCTTTCATGTGAATATGCATCATAAATAAACAACGTTGTCATGGTTATCGTCCTTAAGAACTGCGAGCTAGATTGGTGGGAAATAAGAAAATAAGACATTTCATATTGTCATACGACGGGGACGTTTATTACTTTGAACTCTCGAACACGAACTCAAGCATCACAAACAGGTAAATTTGGGATTCGAACACATGACTAGCGGATCTCCCACTACGCCACGTAACTCTGTACAGCTCACTGCATGCTCTGCTCATCGTCGTACAAAGAAGAATACATTGAATGGGGAAACCAGCTGATAAGAATTGCATTGATGGTTCATATGTAATCGTGACATGTAAGGGTCATCAAAAGTAATACTTTTTATTCTGTATTTTCCCTAAAGTTCTATTCACTTTCTGGAACAGATTATGACATACTGATCGTTCTACTGTCCTTATAAACTGCCGGGCAACAGAAAGTATACACTTGAAAATTGGATTTGACCAACGAATTGCAAGCCTTATCAAAACGGTACTAGGCTAAAAATAGTCGAGGAAACGCTGCAATGTTTAGGTCAAAATTCCAACTAAGACACCTGTAGCAAATACATCACCATCGAATAACCATCTTCCCGAGGCAAGGGAATAGTGGAAACTGGAGTTTTAGAGTCAGTTAACTCCCTTGTCTCGGTAAGACGCGAATAACCATTTCTTGTTTGATTCATTTCAGCCACCATCATACATGGGTTTATACTTTCTGTTGTCCATTAGTTTATTATAGTATTAAACTTCTCTGAAGATAAAATTGTAGGGGTTAGTAGAACATTACATTAACATGTACTTGAAGTAAATTAACTTAACTTATACATATTTAAAAATGCGATCGATTAAATGAAGTTTTTGAGTTAAATGGTAATGAATAACGTCTGGTACACAACACTTCCTAAAATGATTTCAGTTAGGTAAATACAGATAGCGCTTGTCTGATATCAACATTTATCATATAATGGGTAGGTTTCTCGGCAGGATAAAGCCGACGGATAAAAGCGATATCCGTTGGGGTCATATGCGGATAGAGATGCAAATATCAAAGGTCAAGTAGGGACTACTTTCACTGTTTATAAACAAACATGGCGTCACCCTCGTCATTCGGCGATCGAGTCAGATTTAACCATCGGGAATCTGGATAAACTACAGAGATAATTGCTTTCATTATCAAAAGAACAGTCTAATATACTGAAAATCAGTGTCTTACTGTGACGTATCTGAGGCATTTTATACGTTTGGGCAACTTTTGAGATATAAATTTCGACACAACTTTGCGAGGGCACGAGGCCTAGCCAAGCGGGATCAGTAGCCATGTCTGTGCTTGTAGACCTCTGCGGCTTGAACCTTTCTCCACAAATTCAAATAGTTGGATTTGGCTGAAATATGTTTGAATTGTTACCCTGTTTCGTTTTGTCGCTTTATGTACATCTGACTACACTTCTTAACGTTATGACAGGACAGATCCATAGGCCCCTGAAGCAGGATAGTGATAATACTGAAACAGTAGACCCATATATAAATAAACTTCGTGTCTCTCTGTCTCTCTATATATAAAAAGACAAGGTACGTCACTCGCCATCTTGGCCGAAGTTGAAATCGGCTGTATCGTTTGAATTAAATGGATATGTGTGCATGTTAGGTTCACAATACCACCCTCCAAATACGACCTGCATGCATGCATTACCAATCAGAGCGCTCGGGAACATTGAGTGCGGAGATTTTTGTATACTTCCGTGACCCATAGCCGCGACTGAGCCAATATTTCGATAAAATCACCCGATATAGGTAATACATTGCCAGAAATGAAGGTTTGTGGCATGCAGGTCGTATTTGGAGGGAGGTGGGGAGGTATTGTGAACATTTAATTTAAACGATACAGCCGATTTCAACTTCGGCCAAGATGGCGAGCGACGTACCTTGTCTATTTATATATATGGGTCTACTGTTTCAGTATTATCACTATCCTGCTTCAGGGGCCTGTGGACAGACCGACTGTCAACAACGTCTGACCGTGGCCGTGACGTCTTCCCTTTGACAAAGGGCAGTTACTCTAGCAGAGAGACCTATGGATTGCCGCGAAAGGCAATTAAAAACAATTGTTGTGTGTTTTGCGTATATGTTGCTTTGCCACTGTAAAAGAAAGAGATTTCAGTTGGAACTCTATTGGCTACTGTCACTGTCCGATTGACACATCACTTACCCTGCTCGCCAAGGCTCGCTAAATACAATGTTTATTCCCAATGCAGGATATTAACCATCCCCAAACACACTCGCGTGACAACCTTTAGATCTATATAGTTTCAAGGAAAGAGAAACTATATTATCCTGGTCTGTCTGTGATTTAAGCCACGACAACTACGACCATATCCACAACAACGTCAGTGACAACATCTGTAACACCAATACCGACACAAACCGTTGCAACTCAACACTTGGCAGCATCAACGGCATCACAAACAGCAGTGTCAACTGACCATAGCGGTGATCGCAGCTCAACAAAGGGGGTTAACAAGGACATGCAAGGACACATTCATCTGGATTTCAAAGGTTGTTCAAATAGTAGTTTTTCAATTATAACTTTTTGCCATTCATGTTCCTTTGCATCAAGAAAAACAAGGTTATCCATTTAACACACATTTGTCAATCGAAAAAACATGTTTTGTTCATGAAGTGTCGATATAACTGAGTAAGGTGTGCTATAGGGGTGGGGGGTAGGGGGTGGGGGGGGGTTGGGAGAGAGAATTCCGGGGACATACACGGGTAGTGAATCCGGAATGTAAACCTTGTACCGTTACTGAAGATGTGTCAAGTAGAATTCATTCACAAGAAAACGGCAAACATCCCGGTTCGGAACTTTAAGTGGATTATCGGGAGTGTCAACTTGTTTAAGGCTATTTTCTTTATTTTGACGGGGGAACGGATAAGATTCTTGATAATTTGATCTGAGTGATTTTATTTTGCGCTGCATCTGTTTTGTTTTTAAATATGAATTAGTTACGCCTTTTAACGGGGTTTCCTGTTGCAGACTGTGGAACACAACTGTGTCTCCATGCTATGTTGGCTGTGTCATGTGTCATGGTGCAAGTGCTCCTCAGATGGTAATCAACGCCAGTACAATGTCAACGTCACACTGACGACACTCAAGGAAACTGAAGAACTTTGAAAAAATCTGCCCATGTCTCACTGGTGCGTGACGCACATACGACGTCATCTACAACACTGTCAAGTTCCAGAACACTTTATGTTCAAGATTATGAGCGTGAACTATCTAAATGATGTTTTATGTACAAAAGTGTTATTGTCCACTGCTCCCGTATTGTTTTCAAGAAAATGTAGGAATTTACATGTGAATGTGAAACACAATAACGAAATAAGTTGTCACGCATAAATTCCCCTCGTTTTATCTCATTTGTACTGACGTTTTGAAATCCATGTTACTGTTATACAGTAATGGGTACTCGCTTTTCAACATTCGAGTGCAGCTATCCTTCAAACCACAGATGCATACACATTTACGCAAATACGGTTCTCCATTATATAAGCGGACACACAAAGTGGCATTACATCTACAGTTGACGCGAAGTTTTTGTTTGGTTTGTTTGCTGTTCAACACCGCACTCAACAATATTCAAGCTTTATGACGGCGGTCTATAAATAACCGAGTCTGGACTAGACAATCCAGTGATTGAAAACATGCGCACTGGTCCACGCAATTGGGATACGGTGACATGCATCAACGAAGTCAGCGGGTATGACCACCCGATCTCGTTAGTCGCCTTTTACGGTAAACATGGGTTGCTGAAGACCTATTCTACCCCGGATCTTCACGGGTCAGTTAACGTGAAAAATACTTCGAATAATACCTCAAACTCAATTCAACTACGGTTGACTCGAGATGTGTTCAATGGTCCAGTTGAAACGTCTCTGTATCGCAGTCCGTTATCATGTCTTTGGCTTTGGACACTATGTTTTGAAATCTGTTTTATTTGAGTTCAGGTTGTCGGCTACAATCAGTATTGAGGGGTTAGGTATACTTGAGTATGTCAGCAAATTCCAGACCACATCTATCAATAACAGAAATAGAATTATTTTACTGTGTCTTTCAATGTGTTATTGGCCAGGTTTGAAACAACAGTTCATGGCCCTGCAGGTGCTTTGCACATGACCCACGATTTCTCCGTGCACGGCACATTTTTCCACTTTTGGTTAATTGGCTTAGTCCGTGCACATTCGCCATTGTCGACGTTACTGCCGCCTTGGTTGACGTCCCAGTTGGTGTAGGTCGACGTTGCACCATCTCCCCACTCAAAGTTACCAGATGCAGCACTGTAGACGAAGTCTGAAACATAAAGATTTATTGTGAGCCTGAGACCACCATTGTGTATTCGGTGGCAAACTATAACTTGCTAAAATACACACACAAAACATACACACATAGTGTACATCAACTGTTATAATGATATATGCATAAACAGTCAAGTAAGGCCAACTAATATTTTTCTTGTTTGACATCCACAACGACCCTAAACATCGACGACCCTAGGACTTCTATTACAGTTATTTTCCCAGTTGCAATTACGATAATACATAACGTTCGTGATGCTCAAATCAGTTATCATTTGTTTTCATTAAGTACAATTGTGAATTCAGTTTGGAGTATTTGAGAAATTGAAATAAAAAATATTTGTTTATGTGGCCTAATGATGAAAAGGTCATCTTGAAAATGGTATCTTAAAAACCACAGAAGGTAATTCCTAACAGTTCTGAAAAAGTAACTGTCAAAGTTGTAAACTGCATTTAAATGAATGTTGAAAAAACACTGTTTTATTATGGTATTTTTCTTTCCGATTGATTGCGATGAACCATCGCATATCTGAAACAAATCACCCGAACAAAGTTTGTGCTACACTAATTCAATGGCTACGACATACTTCGGAAAAACAGAATTGTGCCTTATTTAGGATCTTACGTCAACGAGGATCTTACCATCAACGATGAAATAATATGAAGTAGAAATGCCTTCATAAAAAAAACAAGTTTTAATACTGTGCATTTCGTCAACTAAAAGACTTTAAGCAATAATATACATGGAAAGTATAGTGTCATAGTTTGGGTAACGCAAGAAAACAGGTACGAGTATGTACGTTGTATTGAATCTCTCCTGTAACTCACCCAGCCACAGCTGTGTCGAGGTATAGCCACCCACAAACGTGTTTTCCGCGTCGTCCTGGACGGTGAGAAGACGACTGTCGCCCCTAGAACGATACGGTCATTGGTGAATGAGAATGTAATCAGTTATATAACGTCGTGTTAGTTGAATATATATGCAAAGCCCGGAGTAACGCTGGTCTTAGACGTTTACCACTATGGTAAACTCGAGAGCACGGACATAGTGATGGGTCAACAATCAGTACGAATCTGGGATTCGAACCACGATCATAAGGCCTTGCAGGACTAAAGGATACACCTCTGCACAACGAACTGCGACTATAGGATACACCTCTGCACAACGAACTGCGACTATGCCAATCGTGTCACTTATGGTCAATAGTAAATGTGTCCCGAACGCATTGCAACTCTCTTTGCAGAGTGGTATACCTTGGTCGCGCCAGGATCCGTATGTCGTGGGTACGATTCCGTGTTGCAGCTAGGATAGTGCGGCGTAAAACAACAAACCGACCAACCAACCAGCCAACCATCATGTTGCACATGTACCTTCTCATATGAGACTTGCAGTGGACACACACACAGACATGGTTCAATGTGAAAACACAAATAGAGAAACCGTGCAAGAATCTGTCCCTCCAAAGGTTCTTGGAATATAACAACATGACTTATCCATGTCTGTGTGGTATTTTTACCAAACATTAGTGCAAACGTGCAGGTTCGCTCGCCTGGTTTTTTCCGCACGCCTCGGTTCAACTTTCATGTCTTCGGATTTCATTTCTAACTAGCATTTTTCCAACTGTGTTTTACCGTAATCAGGGAAGTAATGTTTGAATCTGGCGGTAACTGACCATGTAATTTGAAACAGCCGCCTTCTCCCGGACATATTTCTTCCGGTTCGTTACAGTCTGACTGTTGCAGTTCTTTTCGCCTCTTGCCTTAATTGACAGGTCATTGAACATTGTTTTGATCCTGCTCTCCGTCGATTGGCTACTGACTGTGTAGGCGTGTCAAGTTATGTGAATAAGTTAAACGATCACCTGATTCATGTCACGCCACAGTATGTATTCCTACACATGGAATGTTTTTCAATCTCGTCATTTTTGTCTGTTTTGATAGATACAACTGTTTTTTTGGTTAAACTATTGTAGATAAAACATGTTTTACGTTGTCGAATTTAATTATAAGCATTGACTGTGTATTCTTTTCGGTTCATTGACGTTTGCACATCGGTTTTTTTATTCATACCTCAATGAGCCGAAAAAAATAGTCAATCCTTAATTGATAATAACATTCAATAAACAGTAGAAATATTAAAATAGCTGTTTGCGTGTGAATCTTTTTTGAGACACGTCCTGTTATTGATTGTCCTTGATGTACACGATCCATGTCGATCAGTGTCAGTGGGACATGATGACACTCTATCCGTCAGGTCATCACATCTGACCACTCGATGAACCTTAATCGTATCTTTGCTTCCCCGGCATCCACACTGGCGACATTATAGAACACTATCTCCAGGGGACTATAAAGACTCTCATATAGACGCCCAGTTGTAACTAAATGGAGAACTCACTGGTTACAGAAGGCGGACCCAGCAGAGAAGGTGGCCCATCGTCGCACAGTGAGATAGCAGTTACCATTGCGGTAGTACCAGTCTGAAATATGTATAAGAATGTACCTGGAATCATATCATAGAATAACACCAGAATACTTTTAAGACAATGGTTATAATTCTGAAATAATAGAACAGTACTCTAATATGTACATCTCCTCGCATCCCATCCCACGCATCTCCACCCTCACCATACCCAACACGGTGCTTCCACTGTAGTAGTGGTGTAATGCCGTTATTTATTTTATATGTGAATTCTATGCTCTCTTTAGATATAAATACATCCTCCTTGTACACGTTAGACCTTATATTAACGCCTCAAAGCTCACATTTTCTCAAAACCAATTTTAGATGTCTTACCAAACGTGGTCACCAGACTAAAAAATAAAATTCTTTCAGTTACCTACCACTAGAACAAGGTGTGCTGTCTGTAAGTGTTTCTGAAATAAAAAAGACCCCATTGATTTACAATAATCAAGTAAAACACTCAATAAATGAATGGTAAGACGAAACACCGTTAGGTTTCCTATGGCTTCCACTGATCAACTCCGTGTGCAGCTCAAACCAAAGGTATAATTTCCGGAATAATGTCTCTTGGTTCTAGACGAACATATCTCACGTGGACATCTCTAACAGTGGTCGTCCCCACTAACGCGTGTTCATTGTACATGTAGGAAAGGTATTATTCTCACCTATCTTACAGACCACTCCGTTTAAGTTCAGTTTGTCCGCCGACTGCTTGCTGTACGATGCCGCATGTTGCAGTTCTGGAAAATATGTAGACAACCCAAATATCACATGAAGTCAACATATGAATAAAAGCCAGACCAGGTAAACATCGTCCCCATTAAATACTGCGTCCAATACAATCATTTCAAATGTGTGATGACACCTTCAAAGACTCATGTAGACATAGAATTGTGTACACTATCACGTATACTCACCATAATACACCCTGCCTTCCTTCGCCACCCAGTAGTTTATCTCTTGGCCGAACAGGTCGAGGTGTTCCACGATGTCAGCCTTAGTAGCAGAAGAGACAATTTGTGTCATTCGTTATTCTTTGAGTGAAACCTATCCAGCATAACATATAACACTTGAGATTAGGTTTAATGAATAAATACGTACCAAAGTGCCCCGTCGGGTTTAGCTTGAAGTACAATATACCTCCCAACACATGATGAAAGATCACCTTCCCGAGGCAAGGGAGTGAACTGACTATAAAAGTCCAGTTTCCACACTTGGAGTTTTATTTTGGCTGGACTAACGAGTCTATGCATAGTCCAATAAAAATCGACATCTGGTTCGTAAACTGCCGTGCAGACTTCCGCCGATTGCAGGATTTGCAAAACATGCATACCGTCAACTGGGTGTCGACAGATATTTTCCAAATCTTTACATGTTTTTAATCAAGGTGCTCTCGTGATATGATACACTAAGCAAAGTTAGATCTGTTTTATTACAATATAGATATTGAATATCGATCTTGGTGTCCACTGGTGGCGCCACGATCGAGCCTAGTAATTTCAGCAACTAGTTCGTAAAAGGTGGAAACTGGACTATTACAGTCAGTTAACTCCCTTGCTTCAGGAAGATGATGTAAGATATACCTACCAACACCTGATGTAAAATATACGTTACAACACCTGATGTAAGATATACCTACCAAAACCTGATGTAAGATATACCTACCAACACCTGATGTAAGATATACCTTACAACACCTGATGTAAGATATACCTTACAACACCTGATGTAAGATATACCTACCAACACCTGATGTAAGTAACGCCTACCAAAACCTGATGTAAGATATACCTACCAACACCTGATGTAAGATATACCTACCAACACCTGATGTAAGTAATGCCTACCAACACCTGATGTAAAATATACCTACAAACACCTGATGTAAGTAATGCCTACCAACACCTGATGTAAGATATACCTACCAACACCTGATGTAAGTAATGCCTACCAACACCTGATGTAAGATATACCTACCAACACCTGATGTAAGTAATGCCTACCAACACCTGATGTAAGATATACCTACCAACATCTGAGTATCAGACGCGGTTGCCACACTGCCCCGCCTGGTGTAGCAGGCAAACATGGCCTGGTCATAGGTGCCCGGTGTGTTGTGGACAAGGTAACATCCTCCTCCAGTCGTTATTACCTGCTGACCATAGCCGTGATGCCCGCAGCCTTCCACATCTACAGCCGAAACAAGCCACTTGTATTTTCCTAACCAATCTTCTGATGATTTCGTAAACCAATAGTTGGTCTCAGTAATATCGTAGTTAATTTTGATGAACTGTACGTGAATGCTGTATGAAGTACGTATCTACCTGGCGTGGTGGTGAGTGGCAGTTGACATAAAGCTTGATAGTTGTTGTCCACGTTCTGATCAAACCACAGGAAAAGCCTGTCTGCCATTAAAGCTGAAAAAGAAACACATTACACATTAATAACATTATATCAATAGATCGGGTTACTGACAGAACAAGCAGACATAAACTGTGTGTCTAACCTCTTCTGCTGTTAACTCTTAATGGAACAATGGTCCAGCTGCCTGTGAAATAATTTCGACACATTCGTATTGCACAAGGTCTAGATTCGTGATAGCCCCATATTGTTTTATCCGATTCGTGTACTTTTACAGTACATGGTGTAGAGATCAGGAAACAAGCGGTGATGTTAGGTGAAATAGTCAGCGTTTGACAGGGAATCTTTAACAGGTACTTTAGAACACTCGTAATGTCTGACACGCCCAGTTCGAAAGCATCAGAAAATCACCTCGCGGCCCATTTAGCTCTGGAGAATAACAACAGTCCTCACCTACGCCATCTTGGAACTGGGAAGTGCCCTGTCCCGACAAGAAGTTACTGTAGCTGCCCCGTGGTGAACCATCAGCAAACTCAAACACACCCTCGTCGACGATGTCGTTCAGCCCAAACCATGCATCAGTCCTCTTCGGTCGCATGTAACGCTCTACTTGAACCTGCACAGGTGTAACTAATCTATACAGACCCTTTCAGTTACATGTAACAATACCTGCTGCACATACACAACAAACAAATAGACACAATGTACACAATATTATTTCTTAACTGCACTCATCATTACGGTGAGGAAATCTAACATAGTCAATGCTAATTATGTCGTGTGTTGAAAAATAGAGAAGTCGTCTAAACGGCCACCTGTAGAGATCAGCTAACACGCATCCTTCTGAATACGTTATTACGAGTCTTCAAAGAACATGATAAATACAAAATAAACACATCCGCTAACCTGTACATCTTCTGAGTCGATGGTCGCAAGATTTCCGCCAAGATCGACACATGCTTGCTGAGCTTCGACGAAAGAATAACTACCGGAAGTGAGGTAGAAACATTTCCCATCAATCGATGCGCCAGAACCGTCGGGTCCACATGCATCAAAAGATGCAGGTTCGGCTAGAATACAAAACAAGGCCAACTTTGAATGTACCCTTGGTAAAATTAGTCCATGGATTGCCATTCCAATATAAATATAGATATACGTTAGATATATCGGAATGTTAACTGGTTAATTTCGCAATTCTGAGACGTTTATGTATTTTCTTAACACTTTCGTCCTTGTTCAAGATGGAAGAGAAATAAACTCAGTGACCAGCGTTACAGGGCGTCTGTACAAGTAACACCCGGCGAATTAAAAGGAAAGATTCTCACGATTGTAACTAATACAACTACATTCTGAACTATAATGATACTTTAGTGAAATAGTCAAATGTCTTGCAACTAAAATACTTGAGAAACAGTAGGCGGGTATTCTAAGGCCTCTTAATGGACGACTTTGTCACGAACCTATGCCGGTTGTATATACAGCGACAGCCTTGTAGCCCCCGCAGTTGACGTCGTTGTCTCCTACACAGGGCTTGTTGCAGTCACTGCTGGCGCCGTATCCCCCATATGCATCCCCACAAGCACACTCGCGCCCGTTGGAAACTCCAGCGAAAGCATAGCCCCTTGTGTGACATCTAAACACGGGTGACAGGGCTACTCAGGTTGCCAGGAACACATACACATGTCAGGTACGTGACATCTAAACACGGGTGACAGGGCTACTCAGATTGCCAGGAACACATACACATGTCAGGTACGTGACATCTAAACACGGGTGACAGGGCTACTCAGTTTGCCAGGAACACATACACATGTCAGGTACGTGACATCTAAACACGGGTGACAGGGCTACTCAGATTGCCAGGAACACATACACATGTCAGGTACGTGACATCTAAACACGGGTGACAGGGCTACTCAGATTGCCAGGAACACATACACATGTCAGGTACGTGACATCTAAACACGGGTGACAGGGCTACTCAGATTGACAGGTACACATACACATGTCAGGTACGTGACATCTAAACACGGGTGACAGGGCTACTCAGATTGACAGGTACACATACACATGTCAGGTACGTGACATCTAAACACGGGTGACAGGGCTACTCAGATTGCCAGGAACACATACACATGTCAGGTACGTGACATCTAAACACGGGTGACAGGGCTACTCAGTTTGCCAGGAACACATACACATGTCAGGTACGTGACATCTAAACACGGGTGACAGGGCTACTCAGGTTGCCAGGAACACATACACATGTCAGGTACGTGACATCTAAACACGGGTGACAGGGCTACTCAGATTGACAGGTACACATACACATGTCAGGTACGTGACATCTAAACACGGGTGACAGGGCTACTCAGATTGACAGGAACACATACACATGTCAGGTACGTGACATCTAAACACGGGTGACAGGGCTACTCAGGTTGCCAGGAACACATACACATGTCAGGTACGTGACATCTAAACACGGGTGACAGGGCTACTCAGATTGCCAGGAACACATACACATGTCAGGTACGTGACATCTAAACACGGGTGACAGGGCTACTCAGATTGCCAGGAACACATACACATGTCAGGTACGTGACATCTAAACACGGGTGACAGGGCTACTCAGATTGCCAGGAACACATACACATGTCAGGTACGTGACATCTAAACACGGGTGACAGGGCTACTCAGATTGACAGGTACACATACACATGTCAGGTACGTGACATCTAAACACGGGTGACAGGGCTACTCAGATTGACAGGAACACATACACATGTCAGGTACGTGACATCTAAACACGGGTGACAGGGCTACTCAGATTGACAGGTACACATACACATGTCAGGTACGTGACATCTAAACACGGGTGACAGGGCTACTCAGATTGACAGGTACACATACACATGTCAGGTACGTGACATCTAAACACGGGTGACAGGGCTACTCAGATTGACAGGTACACATACACATGTCAGGTACGTGACATCTAAACACGGGTGACAGGGCTACTCAGATTGCCAGGAACACATACACATGTCAGGTACGTGACATCTAAACACGGGTGACAGGGCTACTCAGATTGACAGGTACACATACACATGTCAGGTACGTGACATCTAAACACGGGTGACAGGGCTACTCAGATTGACAGGTACACATACACATGTCAGGTACGTGACATCTAAACACGGGTGACAGGGCTACTCAGATTGCCAGGAACACATACACATGTCAGGTACGTGACATCTAAACACAGGTGACAGGGCTACTCAGATTGCCAGGAACACATACACATGTCAGGTACGTGACATCTAAACACGGGTGACAGGGCTACTCAGATTGCCAGGAACACATACACATGTCAGGTACGTGACATCTAAACACGGGTGACAGGGCTACTCAGATTGCCAGGAACACATACACATGTCAGGTACGTGACATCTAAACACGGGTGACAGGGCTACTCAGATTGACAGGTACACATACACATGTCAGGTACGTGACATCTAAACACGGGTGACAGGGCTACTCAGATTGACAGGTACACATACACATGTCAGGTACGTGACATCTAAACACGGGTGACAGGGCTACTCAGTTTGCCAGGAACACATACACATGTCAGGTACGTGACATCTAAACACGGGTGACAGGGCTACTCAGATTGCCAGGAACACATACACATGTCAGGTACGTTTTCTTATTCAACCAGGAACTATATTATAATTACATATTTTTTTTATACTTATTACGCTTCTAGTGGTTAGATTGATATGCGTACATTCCTCAATACATTTTGGCAGCAAATTTGTTAAACTGGAAGCTAGAATGTCAACGCACCTGTTGACACATGCATCAACGGTCAAGGATGTAGGTAGTGATACATAGGCATAAGGGAGGTCCCTCGGCTGATAGCGTTCCCCGTAGCATCCCTTTAGCTCTGGCAAAAGAAACATTATTCACGATGTAGATTTAGGAGATAAACCTACTGTGTTTTAAAATTTGAGGTAGTCAAACTGAAGATGAGAAATTTTTATTTGGAACCGAGCACTTTAGCGTATTACGAATGACAATCTCTCCACCTCGAAATTCAACCAGTTTGAGTTTGACTTACTCCCGTACATATATCGTGGCATACCATGGCTGCCAAAATAGTTGGTTTAGGGTGACAATGTGTGACCTGGTTGTGTAAGTTAAGTGCAGGTGTTACCTTGTTGTGTAGGTTAAGTGCAGGTGTTACCTAGTTGTGTAAGTTAAGTGCAGGTGTTACCTAGTTGTGTAAGTTAAGTGCAGGTGTTACCTAGTTGTGTATGTTAAGTGCAGGTGTTACCTTGTTGTGTAGGTTAAGTGCAGGTGTTACCTAGTTGTGTAAGTTAAGTGCAGGTGTTACCTAGTTGTGTAGGTTAAGTGCAGGTGTTACCTGGTTGTGTAGGTTAAGTGCAGGTGTTACCTGGTTGTGTAGGTTAAGTGCAGGTGTCACCTGGTTGAGTATGTGTAATGCAGGTGTGACCTGGTTGTGTAGGTTAAGTGCAGGTGTCACCTAGTTGAGTAGGTTAAGTGCAGGTGTCACCTGGTTGTGTAGGTTAAGTGCAGGTGTCACCTGGTTGAGTAGGTTAAGTGCAGGTGTCACCTGGTTGAGTAGGTTAAGTGCAGGTGTTACCTTGTTGTGTAGGTTAAGTGCAGGTATCACCTGGTTGTGTAGGTTATGTGCAGGTGTTACCTGGTTGTGTAGGTTAAGTGCAGGTGTCACCTGGTTGAGTATGTGTAATGCAGGTGTTACCTGGTTGGACACCTCCAGTTACACAGGTAGGCGTGTTGGATTCTGCAACCTCGAAGAAGTCTGGCTCTACTTCCGCACCATAGCCCTGTATGCAACAACAAACGTCAGAGTTCTTGGTCATTCGAAAGTCAGACTTATCACGAAATAAAGAAACACCATCGTTTCCACAATTGGGACATAAATTATTTCATTCATTGTTCGTTGGATCCGATTTTTATTTACTAAGGAATCAAAATATACATTATAACGACGTACAGATAGTTTACCAGTCATATCAAGATGGAAACATGATACAGATGTTAAACACTTACATCGGAAGAAGTCTTGACGCAGGTTTTGGCTGTTGGAATGTTCACCGCAGCCTACAACAGAAATGTCAACGCCAACAGTAGAGTGCAGCGGGGTGTTCTCATCAGCGTTTGGCGGCTCAACGCCTTCAATTACTTTGTACCCATATTCACTGATGACCCATCACATTGAGTGTTGTTTTATGCCGCTGAGAACAATATTCGAGCCATTTCAAGGCGACTGTAAACCTGGACAAATAAAACCAGTGGTTAACATCATGAGCGAGGGCCCACGCTGTCGGGATACGATGACGCATGACCACAGTTACCGAGCGTCACCACCCCAGGTTAGCATTTACATTGCATAAAAAATAAAAGCAGCTACCCATATTGGAGTGAGTGAGTGAGTATGGTTTTACGCCGCTTTTAGCAATATTCCAGCAATATCATGGCGGGGGACACCAGAAATGGGCTTCACATATTGTACCCATGTCGGGAATCGAACCCGGGTCTTCGGCGTGATGAGCGAACGCTTTAACCACAAGGCTACCCGACCGCCCCACACACATCGGATATACAATCTGATAAAACATACGTCTTCGGTTCGGTTGTACGTTCCGTCGTATGCGGAGGCGTAACAGTCCACGCTGCTGTTGCTGCCGCCGTTCCTGGTAATCTTGATTGCTGGACAACGACGACCGGGACAGTGCTCGCCGTCAATGCGCTCGGCATCAGAGTAAACCTTCACAAACAGCAGTCTGGAGTAGCAGAGAAACATAAGGTGAGAGTGAATGAGTTAGGTTAAACAACATTAAATCAGTGTCTAAATTAAATCACGAAAGTGGTCGAAACCTCAAAGTCACACAAGTAGGAGGTTAGATGCTCACAGATTATTTTACAATGTCGTTCCAATAGTACGCTCACACTTTACCGATTACGTGACACGTGCTCTTAATAGCTTCCTCTCACCAGCAGGTTTACTGCCATCCAGTTACATGGTATCGCAGAACTACAGCGGAAACGCCGCGGTAATGCCGCGGTAATGGCGCGGTAAAGCTGAGGTAATGCCGCGGTAATGCCGCGGTAAAGCTGAGGTAATGCCGCGGTAATGCCGAGGTAATGTCGCGGAGATGCCGCGGTAATGTAGCGGTAACGTTGCGGTAATGTAGAGGTAATATCGCGGTAATGCCACTGCCATAATTTTGCGGTAATTTTGCGGTAATGTAGCGGCCGTACTGTAGCCCTACAGATAAATGGATGGTGTAAGGAGTTGTAAAGTCTCAAGTCTTCTTGTACTCACCAACATGTTGTAAAGTAACTGAATATCTAAAAGAGTGGCCTTGGTTAAATCTTGATAATACGAGTGTCGATGTAAAATGTAGTACTGCGTGCGGTGAATTGATCAGTGCAATGTGGTTAACCACAATCTATCTCCTTTGGGACTCGAACTGTACTAGCGCCTACCCTCTTGTCTGATCCCAGAAGTAGGCCCTCCCCGTGGTGTCGCTGTCCAGGTCGCTGATGCTGTCCACTTGGACGGCCGGGTTGGCGGTATTGATCAATGGATAATAGCTCTGAAATGTAAAGCTTGTCACATCCTTAGGGTAGCACAGTCCTAGTCGCACGTAGTCACCTCTGTAAACACAACACACAACAGTGTCACATGACGTCCCATTACTCCCGACTTAATCCATCGTATCAATCGTTAACAAACCTTAGGGTACCTTCCCCAAAGGAAGTAGTTCCCGCACAAATGTTAGTAGTTGCTTTACTTGTAGCTGAGGTAGTAATAGTAATAGCAGTAGTAGTAGCAGCCGAAGCAGTAGCAGCAGCAGTAGTAGAAGTAGTAGTAGCAACTGCAGCACTACTACTACTACTACTACTACTGTAGTAGTAGTAGTAGCTGAACCCTGTGCACGGATGTTTGCTTACCTTCCCAAGTTATGCCCCTTGACTTGCACTGTGAACGGTGACGCTCCATTAAAGTAGACTGTGTAGGATTTCTTCTTTATCACCAAATAGTTGTTTCCCCAAACACCTACATCACAGAGTACATTGCTTTCATGCATATTGTTGATAAGATAATGAGATTGCTTCTAGTTCTGCCTTGTAGTTGCGATTTTTAATAAATGAAAAAAGTAGTCCCGGTGTGACAGAGGTCACGGTTATCCAATCAAAACGAATAAAACAAGGTTAACCTAATACGACACACGTGTGACGTACGATTTTTGGGATCTTACCACCTGTATCTTCACCACGTGGGCAATAAATCAGAATATCTCAACCAGACAAAGAGCAGACAATCCTGGCAGTGTTCTTCGAAAGAGTACAGCTTAGGATGGCAGAAACAAATGTCAGAAACAGAATGTCATCAAACCAACTGGTCAGCTGTGTTTAGTTTATTGCAGGGTATATAGTAGTTAATAGTGGGGTATAAATTGATAGAAGAATGCTCAGACCCTAGATATACAGCAGTGATAAAAACAATAAATATTGAAAAATAAAGCAAGGTATTCATGTGATATGTACCTTTTACGGAGAAAGGGTCGTCTGGCCTGTCATCACGGCGGAGAAACATGGGGAAGTTCTGGCGGAGAGTGTCTAGGGCCCCGTCTCCAGTGAACAACACCTACAACAGAGGAGCTCCTCACTCATACAACCTGTGTACAGCAAATATGAGAACATGAGTAAATAAAAGCGACAAAACCCCATTCCAAACTCATAAGAATTCTCTGCCAATTGTACGATTCCGACCATATCACGAGCATGTGTTTCTGAATTCACTATCAAATAGTGATTATACCAGGCGTAAGCAATGTTTCACCCATACCACTGTGGTCTGTGGAGTCAGGACCAGGCAAGGTGGTGACTCACACCGTCACGGTGCGATCACACACAAACAGGTCACACATTGCAACCACACAATCAGCAATTTAATCGGCGTTTACGACAAGCTTGGAATCCTGAGAGAGAAAAAATGTACATATTGTGCTTTATATAGACGTTTTCCACGTGGATCCCTTGACAATATATTTGTTCCTAATACAACCGAGGGATTCACTGTGTGACATGGTAAACATACTATTACCATGTCGTGCCGTAATAACTAAGACTCTAAAGAAATAATGGCTTGTTAGAAGATGTTAATTATCTTTGAGATGATAGAGGTTCGTAGTACCCGAGCGTAGTCGTGAGGGCACACGGCGAAGTTCGAGTCCGGTCTATAGTCACATTGGTTGGTGGTGAGGAATCGTGTGTTCGGCACGAACTGGGTCCCCGGAGTCCCGGAGACGCTGCCGTCGACGTCCAGGAAGTTGTTCTGCCGGTTGCCGTCTATGTTGTCAAACAATGGATAGGATGGATCTCCATTCAGGGCCCAATTGCCCTCACTCTGTGTAAACAAGGCGACGATGTGTTGTTTCATTACTCTAGATTCTAATCTGCCTGGAGTACGGCACCGTTGTATAATATTCATATTTCAATCACAAATGCAAATGAAAGATTGCTTTGAGTAAACAATGAATTTGTTACTGATTGAACTGATACAAGTTTTTCGTTTTTTTGGTCAGTGTATTGTAATTACCATAATACAACATATAAAGATTAAGAAAGTGGTACCCAAATGTAAGATGAATGTTGCTGATGAGTATTTTAAGACTTTACTTCCAAGATTTAGCCTGTAGATTTCTTCCTGCCAGGGTTGTGAGCTGTGTTCAATATCAGAAAAAATTGCAGATATTTGCAAGCATTCTTGACAAACCGACATTGTGCTTAACTTCTACTTAGAAGGACAACACATGAGTAAGAACAGTTGAAGTGTAAACGTAAACCTGAACCTTTATAATAACGAAAGGGTCATATATCGATGAATTGTGTTCAATAGCATCCCTTTCAAAATGACATATTGTACAAATAAATCACCAGTTATAGTTTTAGACCACCATATCATATTTAACACTTTGTGTTTGTGCACATGATTTTCTGTGCTCAGCATACACATTTCAAAATGATCCTTATGAAACACTGAGTAGTATATAGAATGGCTTCAAACTGTCACTGCCTACCAAATATGAATTAACAGCATAAGAAACTAAATTATGAATAACCCTGGTCATGTTAGAAAGGTATCCAAGGATTGTGAAAGTAAGCAGTGAACACATCGGTGTCCCTGAACCTACCACGTCACAGAATCCAAACTTGACTCCCTTTACGCTGGAACTCGCCCTGACGGGGTAGTGGCTGCTGCGCTTTACGCTGACGGCACCGGCGTATCTGATGGTGCTTCCTGATATCTTTGTCACGTATTTATCAAAGAATGAGTTGCTGACATACCCTGGACCTTGGTAGAACGTGACACCCTGAAGTGGCTCCACACTGGAATCATAGGCATATGGTGCTGTGAGAATACTTGCTTCTGATTGTCCAATAAAGATGTGTTATTAGGGCGGTTGAAAACACAACGCGGCAATATGGATGTGACGATAATGACGATAAGCGTATAAAACGTTTCTCCAGCCACTCGTTTAGCACCATGATTATAAATTTATTGCGTTAATATTACTATTGTGTCACGAGGAACAATCAACAATAATCATTAGTATTTTGGCCGAAATCAGGTAAATCAGTGTCTATTTGGTGCAGAAAATCAAAGAAGACATACAGATGATTACTTCTTTTCAATAGATTGGAACTGCCTTTCCATTGCGTTTCAGCATGCTTGGACTATATATTGTCGTATACACCCCTAATCGTGACGCTATACCATAGCGGACTGTATATATTTGAATCGGGGCCTGGAGAGTGACTAAATTATCACGCAATATCAAGGTTGGGACATGACACACTGTCCGATCACCAAATGCAATGGGCGACAAGCAGTAGATTGTGTGGGACCTATCTTACTAAATTACAGCCATGAAATAAGATAAGCAGTGTTATCGTACCTTGATGTGGCCACAGATCGACCAAACGGTGCCACAGGCAGCCCCTTGTTGTCTGTTTCCCCTATAAACAAGGAGTTGCTGATCTGTGTGTAGGTATCACTCTCCCCCCACGACATGGTCAAGCCGACCGGGGAGTCTGCAAGTCTGGAAGGTAGAACTCCCCATGTTAAAACATTGAACACAATTCGGTATTCGAAATTACCACGTCGAGCATATTAAATTAAAGACGTCTCCTCGTTGTGTTTCGCAAGTGACTTCAATTGGTTAAACCGGTTTATATTTCTCTCAGTTGTCAGTTTACTGTGAGAGGTGGGTATGGGACTGAAGTAAGTAAGAAACATGCACGTGAAAAGTATGTAACTTAATTCTGTATGTCCATGTAGTCTATTGTATATCAGCCCGTTATGATGACCTTGCAGTGCTAAATAGACATTAACTGTACTTTGCGATCATCTGGTATTTCAGTCGTCTAAGGCGCCACATTTCGCTGTAAAGAGTACCCTATGCTGTCAGAAAACTACGATCGCGGGAATTCCTTTCGCCCCGATAATGTTTCTGGATTTTTCAGCACCATACCCGTGCTGGTGGGTTTCGCCAAAGTGGTAATTGTGAAAGACCTGCATCACGTTTGGCTTTCCTCACACTTAAAACTGATATAATATTGGCGTTTAGCTTCTACTGTTTGTTTGCAAGGCATTACGGGACACCTATGTCATTGAGGGTGGCATGGCGATTTGATCAAATTTCCTCAATACAGTACGACACAGGCTGATACACAGCACAACATGGATTGCTACACAGTACAACATGGATTACTACACAGTACAACATGGATTGCTACACAGTACAACGTAAATTGCTACACAGTACAACATGGATTACTACACAGTGCAACATAGATTGCTACACAGTTCAACATGGATTACTACACAGTTCAACATAGATTGCTACACAGTACAACATGGATTACTACACAGTACAACATGGATTACTACACAGTACAACATAGATTGCTACACAGTTCAACATGGATTACTACACAGTGCAACATAGATTGCTACACAGTTCAACATGGATTACTACACAGTTCAACATGGATTGCTACACAGTACAACATGGATTACTACACAGTACAACATGGATTACTACACAGTACAACATGGATTACTACACAGTTCAACATAGATTACTACACAGTACAACATGGATTACTACACAGTTCAACATGGATTACTACACATTGCTACATGGATTACTACACAGTGCAACGTGGATTACTACACAGTTCAACATGGATTACTACACAGTGCAACATGGATTACTACACAGTGCAACGTGGATTACTACACAGTGCAACATGGATTACTACACAGTCCAACATGGATTACTACACAGTGCTACATGGATTACTACACAGTTCAACATGGATTACTACACAGTGCTACATGGATTGCTACACAGTACAACATGGGTTGATATACAGTGCAACGTAGATTGCTACACAGTACAACATGGATTGCTATACAGTACAACATGGATTACTACACAGTACAACATGGATTACTACACAGTGCAACATGGATTGATATACAGTGCAACATGGATTGATACATAGTACAACATGGATTGCTATACAGTACAACATGGATTGCTACACAGTTCAACATGGATTGATGCACAGTGCAACATGGATTGCTACACAGTTCAACATGGATTGATGCACAGTGCAACATGGATTGATACACAGTACAACATGGATTGATATACAGTACAACATGGATTGATACATAGTACAACATGGATTGCTATACAGTACAACATGGATTGATATACAGTACAACATGGATTGATACATAGTACAGCATGGATTGATACACAGTACAACATGGATTGATACACAGTACAACATGGATTGATACACAGTACAACATGGATTACTACACAGTGCATGGATTGATATACATGATTTACTTACGTGAAACTGTCCATGATGGTTATTCCCCCTTTCGTCCATACATTCAACTCTCTATTTTTGTAGCCCGTGAAACTGGCAAGAAAAGACAATGTTGACAGTTGGTAGACAGCAGAGGCGAAAGAATATAAATTACAAATCCCAAACCTGATATGTATACTGTATGGTGGACAGACACATCAGGAGTGATGAGGTTTCATGTACATCACACAGACTGCATGTGGATTTCACCTTTCTTTAACAGTCAGTGTGAGTCATCATTATATACAAGTAGGCTGTAAAATATTGATTGTACTTGAAGGAGAATTATACCTTTATCATATGGGAGTGATGTATTGACATGCTACCTTAATAACATGAACTGTCATGTGGGCCTGGCACTGCCATGTGTTTCCGTCCAGGCAGCTGATACTAGAAGGTACTGGGTATTCAGATGGTGCTCATATTGTAAACACAGGCATCATGTGTGAGGATTAATTCAATGCTCGACGTTGTAAAACGAGTTAAGGTACCGTGCTTATACCAATTAAATCTATGTAGCGATTAACAGACTGGCTTATAACATAGTGAAATGTTTTAATAATTTTTTTCAATTTGGTTCAGCTGTGATCGATAAGATACCTGTACAGGTAGGACTTGTCTAATGCTGCGTCCGGATCACCAGGGGGGTTTCGCGGTGAGTGGGACACACGTGCTGACACGATACCATTCTCCGGGACATAATCGCCGTCGAAGACCTCTCCGACAGATACCTCGTCATCCATGTTGAACCCTGCCTATAGATCAGAATGAACGTGGTTTCGGATGTGAAATAGATGTGATACAGATGTGATATAGATGTGATACAGGTGTGATACAGATGTTATATAGATGTGATACAGATGTGATACAGATGTGATACAGGTGTGATATAGATGTGATACAGATGTGATATAGTGTGATACAGATGTGTTACAGATGTGATACAGATGTGATATAGATGTGATATAGATGTGATACAGGTGTGATATAGATGTGATACAGATGTGATACAGATGTGATACAGATGTGATATAAATGTGATACAGAAGTGATACAGATGTGATACAGATATAATACAGATGTGATATAAATGTGACATAAATGTGATACAGAAGCGATATAGATCTGATATAGATGTGATACAGTTGTGATACAGATGTGATATAGATGTGATATAGATGTGGTACAGATGTGATATATATGTGATACAGATGTGATACAGGTGTGATATAGATGTGATATAGATGTGATACATATGTGATACAGATGTGATATAGATGTGATACAGATGTGATACAGATGTGATATAGATGTGATATAGATGTGGTACAGATGTGATATATATGTGATACAGATGTGATACAGGTGTGATATAGATGTGATACAGATGTGATACATATGTGATACAGATGTGATATAGATGTGATACAGATGTGATACAGATGTCATATAGATGTGATACAGATGTGATACAGATGTGATATAGATGTGATACAGATGTGATATAAAATGTGATATTGATACAGATGTGATACAGATGTGATATAGATGTGATATAAATGTAATATAGATGTGATACAGATGTGATATAGATGTCATATAGATGTGATACAGATGTGATACAGATGTGATACAGATGTGATACAAATGTCATATATGTGTGATACAGATGTGATACAGATGTGATACAGATGTGATATAGTGTGATATAGATGTGATACAGATGTCATATAGATGTGATACAGATGTGATACAGATGTCATATAGATGTGATACAGATGTGATACAGATGTGATACAGATGTCATATAGATGTGATACAGATGTCATATAGATGTGATACAGACGTGATACAGATGTGATACAGATGTGATATAGATGTGATATAGATGTGATACAGATGTCATATAGATGTGATATAGATGTCATATATATGTGATACAGATGTCATACAGATGTGATATAGATGTGATATAGATGTCATATTGATGTGATACAGATGTCATATAGATGTCATATAGATGTGATATAGATGTGATACAGACGTGATACAGATGTGATACAGATGTCATATAGATGTGATATAGATGTGATACAGACGTGATACAGATGTGATACAGATGTCATATAGATGTCATATAGATGTGATACAGATGTCATATAGATGTGATATAGATGTGATATAGATGTGATACAGATGTGATACAGATGTGATACAGATGTCATATAGATGTGATATAGATGTGATACAGATGTCATATAGATGTGATATAGATGTGATACAGATGCGTAAAACAGCGTTAATCTGTTAAAAACCAAACTCTATCTCAGCATGATGCGAACAGGACTTTAGTTGTAGACTAAGGTTGCATAGTGAACTGGGAGCTGGACTGAGGAGAATCCTACAAGACATAAGAAATAAGAACAATTAAGTCATTATACTTTATGAAATATGAAACGGTTTGGAACGTACATTCATATTAGAGTGAGCCGTGTTGTTTCTGAATTCTTTGACCTTTGTCTGCATGGCATGGAACTCAGGCACCAGCCCCCTCTGTTGCTGGCGTTGTCGGGAGGGGCCGAGGGGGAGACGAGACGCAAGGATCCAAAATCCTGTATTCTGAAAAAAAACAATATAGACAGAAACGATATTCTCGTTCTTTCAATCCAAGGATTCATAAGATGAACTCTATGATGGTATACTCACATCTGAGCCTGCGGCCACGTTGTTGATGAAGGTGTTGTTAGGGTGTGTGATCCAGTAGGAGGAGAGAGCGCTGGGGGAATAGATACGACGTTATGGAGCGCATAAGAAGCTAAATACTGTTATAACGAATTCACTTTCAAGAAGGATGACTTCCTGCAGTTGCCTACTACTACTATAAACGAAGGAGTGAATGTTATTATATCCCGAATGTTGTTATATCCCAAATGTTGTATTATCCGCATTATTCCAGCAAAATCATGACGACCTTTAAACATCAAGTCTAAGCCCTGTTATGTATGTCACGTTAAACGGACCTGGTCTAAGCCTTGTTATTAATGTCAGGTTACATGGGCCTGGTCTAGGCCTTGTTATGTATGTCACGTTACATGGATCTGGTCTAAGCTTTGTTATATTTTTCACGTAAAATGAACCTTGTCTAAGCCTTGTTATGTATGTCACATAACATGTACCTGGTCTAAGCCTTGTTATTAATGTCACGTGACATGAACCTGGTCTAAGCCTTGTTATCTATGTCACGTAACATGGACCTGGTCTAAGCTTTGTTATGTCATATTTACTCGCAATAAGGCCTCATGGTAGCATTGCACCATTCCTTCTTCATGTCGGACATGATGTGGGTGCCATGCATGGTGCCGATACACAGGTTGCTGTCGAAGACGTTCCTCTGCTCCGCGCTGTCCTCCAGGAAGAAGCCGTGCCCGTAGTGGAGATAGCAAACATTGTCAGACACCTGGTGTGAAAAAATAAGGAGATATATACGCTCGTAATACACCTTGTACACCTTGCAAGACACTTCATGTAAAGAAAGGGTAGTTAACACACGCTGCGAGAACCCTGGTGTTGAAAATGTAGTGAACACATTGTGATACGTGGTATGAAAACAATGTGTTTAACGCACGTTGTCAGAAACCTGGTGGAATACACGTTAACGAAACCAGAGCGAATCGTGGATTCGAATCCACGACCGTTGGATCCTTACACGATTAAACTGTTGACACCGGTTGACATCATTATCTACATCTATCTGACCTACGGACGGACGATGTCACTGACCTCTGCGCCGTCGGTGCCATGGACAGTGACGCATCTAGCCAGACAATGGTGGAGGGAGTTGTGCTGGAAACCGTGGCCGTCGGCGTCGTCGCACATGTGGAAATGGAGTGGGTAAGAACCTAACACAAAACACATACTTCTATTACAATTTGGCCATCAGTATATCCAATGGAAACAATGTTATATTAGTTCGACCAGGGTTTGTCTTACGAATACGTATAAATGTGTTCAGAGAGCGTATATGTTACTTGGTGTCGGCATATTCAACATTCCCTTTCGTACCGGAAAACCGTTGTTGTCCCATGTGAAATAACTCCACGCCTTGGATATGGGCAGCCTCAAAGTCTCTCAAAATCTGAAAAAATATTGTGCATATAATAATTATAAGTGTGAATTACTTAATAAGCCTTATAAAATGCACATGAAGTATTAGGTCAGTGTGAAATGCACTACCAAATCCTCCTGAAGCATATATATAACAATCTCATCCTACCGGGTACCCATTCGGTGGAGGGTGAACAGAGGCAAATGTGGAACCAAGTCACTCGCAAGGACACGTTTCCAGATGCTAATAGTTCCTGTATAGTTGCTATGAAGTTATTAACTGCCAACCTTGATCTGACCTCCAAATGTGTCAAATCCAAACAAGTCACAGAGGTACTGATCTTCCGGCTCGTTGACACTGCACCCGTCTTCCGGTATCACGCCCTCTATGAGGATGTTCCGACTCAGCAGCCCCACTTCCGCCCTCTCGTCAACACCAAGAGTTACCTCCCCATAGTGCATGTACTGCAGAGGCTCTGGAAGAATATGATTTCGCCATGAGTAACAGTAGTAACGCTTCAATGTACATCCCATAACACGAAAGAAACTCGAACTCGAATATTTAATGCACAGTTGGCCCAGTCGTCAAAGCCGATATTCGCTGTGCAGAGTTGCGACATATAGATCATTGAGATATGAGTGCGAATAACTCTATGACAGTGACGTTTGTCGAGATATAAGTGCGAATGACTCTATGACAATGACGTTTGTCGAGATATGAGTGCGAATAACTCTATGACAGTGACGTTTGTCGAGATAAGAGAGCGAATACCTCTATGACAATGACGTTTGTCGAGATATGAGTGCGAATAACTCTATGACAGTGACGTTTGTCGAGATATGAGTGCGAATAACTCTATGATAGTGACGTTTGTCGAGATATGAGTGCGAATAACTCTATGACAGTGACGTTTGTCGAGATATGAGTGCGAATAACTCTGACAGTGACGTTTGTCGAGATATAAGTGCGAATACCTCTATGACAATGACGTTTGTCGAGATATGAGTGCGAATACCTCTGACAGTGACGTTTGTCGAGATATGAGTGCGAATACCTCTATGACAATGATGTTTGTCGAGATATGAATGCGAATACCTCTATGACAGTGACGTTTGACGAGATATGAGTGCGAATACCTCTGACGGTGACGTTTGTCGAGATATGAGTGCGAATACCTCTATGACAATGACGTTTGTCGAGATATGAGTGCGAATATCTCTGTGATAGTGACGTTTGTCGAGATATGAGTGCGAATGACTCAATGATAGTGACGATTGTCGAGATATGAATGCGAATAACTCTATGACAGTGACGTTTGTCGAGATATGAGTGCGAATAACTCCGTGACAGTGACATTTGTCGAGATATGAGTACGAATACCTCTATGACAATGGCGTTTGTCGAAATATCAGTGCGAATACCTCTATGACAGTGACGTTTGTCGAGATATGAATGCGAATACCTCTATGACAGTGACGTTTGTCGAGATATGAGTGCGAATACCTCTAAGACAGTGACGTTTGTCGAGACATGAGTGCGAATACCTCTATGACAGTGACGTTTTAAGTAATGTTTTAAATACCTGTGAAACAGATTTGGTTTACTTCACAAGAAGGACAACTCTTGATGGTCATTTCTTCAGCCTGTCTCCAGTCGAAGTCGGTGGATGCGATGACGACTTTGTCTCCTGAATAACCCATGTTTTATACAGGAAATCGAAATCCAATATACAATGAATCAAATGCAATACCTTTAATGAAGCAGAAATAAGATGACCCTGTTATATTGTCTAGATTTTCCTGATGCCTTAAAGTAATTAACAGGTGCATAAAGCGTTTACAAACACTGAAATTATTTGTTTCAATTGGTTATTGCGTGACCTAGTTTAGTCACAGACGTCCATGCACCTTTCGACCCAGCACAGTGTTATTTTATAACACGCAGTTCAAAATTTATTTCTGATTAATGCTAGTTCCAACCGCGTAGCTGCATAGCTCACCTGGTCTCCACTTAGATACGTCCGCGTTGACTGTGATACAAGGAAAGCGTGCTTCTTGAGGCACGGACATGAAGTTAATGCCTTTCGTCATTGTTTGATCTATATATACTTTGCTATTGACCAGGAACTGATAGCCGTTGTCGTCTAGAGACAGGTAACCAGTCTCTCTGTATCCGCCAGTATTTGGGATGGAGACGTGTATTTCCCGGGTGGTACCAGCATCACCTGTAAATACAACTGTCATTAACCTGTGTTTCCTAACGTTGTTCCCGCAAACATGCGTGGTTAACGTTTTCAGGTATATGTTTGTTGTTTTATGCACCAGTCGGTAATGTTCCAGCGATATACATTTAAGTGCAAAACCAAAAACCTGTGTCGTAGTAATCAGTACCAACCTTTGTCGCAGTAATCACTACCTACTCGTGTCGCAGTAATTACTACTTACCTGTGTCACAGTAATCACTACTTACCTGTGTCACAGTAATCACTTCTTACCTGTGTCGCAGTAATCACTACTTACCTGTGTCACAGTAATCACTACCTACCTGTGTCACAGTAATCACTACCGACCTGTGTCGCAGTAATCACTACTTACCTGTGTCACAGTAATCACTACCTACCTGTGTCGCAGTAATCACTACTTACCTGTGTCACAGTAATCACTACCGACCTGTGTCGCAGTAATCACTACTTACCTGTGTCACAGTAATCACTACCGACCTGTGTCGCAGTAATCACTACCGACCTGTGTCGCAGTAATCACTACTTACCTGTGTCACAGTAATCACTACCTACCTGTGTCTCAGTGATCACTACCGACGTGTGTCGCAGTAATCACTACCTACCTGTGTCGCAGTAATCACTACCGACCTGTGTCGCAGTAATCACTACCTAACTCTGTCGAAGTAATCACTACCGACCTATTTTCGTTATGAAGGCATAAGCCTGTCGACCAGTGACTGCGCGGATGGCTGATGACGTCAGACCCCCAGCAGACTCCAGTGTTTCGTACACGGCGCTCATGTCCCCGGTCCCCAGTTCCCCTTGGATAGCCACAGCAAGGATCTTGTCATTTGGGATATCTGGGGGGAAAACCATTAATTTTGGCGATGTAAGTCAAGAAAGTTTAATGGCGCATTGGTAGTATTTCAGTTCCTATATCAAAGTCATATTTGTCTTCGAACGAAAAGTAATCGGTACCCTGGGTGTTAAACACAACACCACAAAAAGGGGTAAGCATGTAATTTTGTCAATGAAACACTATTCCAAAAATTAAATTTCACCAAGAGAATTTAGGACCGTATCTAGCCTTTCAATTGTAATCAAATAAATGTCCAGGATGGCTTTTGTTTCCAGACATTCGCGCGCCCAATCATGGAAAATTGAACATATGCTTACAGACATGAGATATTTAGCACTGTGTCTGAAATGTTTGAGAAACGTTCATTTATGGATTCGACTTTTTATCCAACTGTGGTGGAAGTTCGTTCCATATTTCATCCTTATTTGGTTGTTGTGGTGACTAAAACATACCAGTAACAAAGTCTTTGAACTTGACGTCTTCGCCATCCACTCCATCGCCTGTTCTAAACAACGCAAAGTCCCACAGAGAGCCGTCCATGTTGAACACTGTGACGTACAAGCCTTTGCCATCCTCTTGGTTGAACTGACTTTCCTGTAACATGGCAACACAACAGGGCTGTAATTTTGCAACACTATTAAGTTGTAGACCCATTAAGGTCCGGGTAGAGAATAGGTTGCCTAACGGGAGGCGACTAACGGGATGGTGGTCAGGGTCGCTGACTTGGCTGATGCATGGCATCATATCCTAATTACGTAGATCGCTGCTCTTGATGCCAGTCACTTTACAGACCGCAGTCATATAGCTGGAATATTGCTGAGTGTGGCGTTAAACAAACAAACAAATCAAGTTGTAACATAACAGCGCCACCAAGTTGTAACATATCAACACTACCAAGCCGTATTATATCAACACTACCAAGCCGTACCATATCAACACCACCAAGTTGTAACATAACAGCGCCACCAAGTTGTAACATATCAACACCACCAAATTATAACATATCAACACTACCAAGCCGTATCATATCAACACTACCAAGCCGTATCATATCAACACTACCAAACCGTATCGTATCAACACTACCAAGTTGTAACATATCAACACTACCAAGCCGTATCATATCAACACTACCAAACCGTATCATATCAACACCACCAAGTTGTAACATATCAACACTTCCAAGCCGTATCATATCAACACCACCAAGTTGTAACATACCAACACTACCAAACCGTATCATATCAACATTACCAAACCGTATCATATCAACACCACCAAGTTGTAACATAACAGCGCCACCAAGTTGTAACATATCAACAACACCAAATTATAACATATCAACACTACCAAGCCGTATCATATCAACACTACCAAACCGTATCGTATCAACACTACCAAGCCGTATCATATCAACACCACCAAGTTGTAACATACCAACACAGCCAAACCGTATCATATCAACACTACCAAACCGTATCATATCAACACCACCAAGTTGTAACATACTAACACTGCCAAGCCGTATCATATCAACACTACCAAACTGTAACATATCAACACCACCAAGTTGTAACACATCAACACCAAAAACCGTATTATATCAACAGTACCAAGCCGTATCATATCAACACTACCAAACCGTATCATATCAACACTGGCAAGCCGTATCATATCAACACCACCAAATTGTAACATATCAACACTACCAAGTTGTAACATATCAACACTACCAAGCCGTAACATATCAACACAACCAAACCGTATCGTATCAACACAACCAAGTTGTAACATATCAACACTACCAAACTGTAACATATCAACACCACCAAGTTGTAACATACCAACACAGCCAAACCGTATCATATCAACACTACCAAACCGTATCATATCAACACCACCAAGTTGTAACATACTAACACTGCCAAGCCGTATCATATCAACACTACCAAGCCGTATCATGTCAACACCACCAAGTTGTAACATATCAACACAACCAAGCCGTATCATATCAACACTACCAAACCGTATCGTATCAACACAACCAAGTTGTAACATATCAACACAACCAAGCCGTATTATATCAACACTACCAAGCCGTATCATATCAACACAACCAAACCATACCGTATCAACACAATCAAGTTGTAACATGTCAACACATCCAAGCCGTATCGTATCAACACTACCAAGCCGTATTATATCAACAGTACCAAGCCGTATCATATCAACACTACCAAACCGTATCATATCAACACTGGCAAGCCGTATCATATCAACACCACCAAATTGTAACATATCAACACCACCAAGTTGCAACATATCAACACTACCAAGCCGTATCGTATCAACACAACCAAACCGTATCATATCAACACGACCAAGTTGTAACATATCAACACTACCAAGCCGTAACATATCAACACAACCAAACCGTATCGTATCAACACAACCAAGTTGTAACATATCAACACTACCAAACTGTAACATATCAACACCACCAAGTTGTAACACATCAACACCAAAAACCGTATTGTATCAACACAACCAAGTTGTAACATATCAACACTTCCAAGCCGTAACATATCAACACTACCAAGTTGTAACATACCAACACTACCAAACCGTATCGTATCAACATTACCAAACCGTATTATATCAACACCATCAAGTTGTAAATATCAACACCACCAAACCGTATCGTATCAACACAACCAAGTTGTAACATATCAACACTACCAAGCCGTAACATATCAACACTACCAAACCGTATCATATCAACACTACCAAGCCGTATCATATCAACACTACCAAACCGTATCATATCAACACTACCAAACCGTAACATATCAACACAACCAAACCGTATCGTATCAACACAACCAAGTTGTAACATATCAACACTACCAAGCCGTAACATATCAACACAACCAAACCATACCGTATCAACACATTCAAGTTGTAACATGTCAACACTACTAGGCTGTAACATGTCAACACTACCAACTTGGTGTTCGTGTGTTACATCTTGATAGCGTTGAAATGTTACAGCTTGGTAGTATTGGCATATTACATCAAGCTGTAACACACTAACTCCAAACCCGTGAAGATCCGGGTTAGAATAGGTCTTCAGCAACCCGTTCGTGCTTTAAAAGGCGACTATGCTTGTCGTAACTAACGGGATCGGGTGGTCAGGCTTGCTCACTCGGTTAATGCATGTCATCGTATCTGGACCAGATTATTTACAGACCACCGTCATATAGCTGGAATATTGTTGAGTGCGGCGTTAATCAACAAACAAATATTACCGAGTGACCAGACAAAGTTGACATTTTCACTCGTGGCTGTGTCTCTCATGAAAATGTCAACTCTGCCAGGTCACGGGATGGGATCAAAGCGTGATTTGACCAACAAAGGGCTACTATATATTTTGAGGCTGTAAAGAGAGCAATATCTTTTATCGAACAAACTGAATTAGTGTAACACTATCGGGATGCATCTCTCACACTTGCTGATTCCAACTCTCGGCTGCTTCATCAACACAACACCAGGTGCTTCAATACTGATGTAAGAAGAGGTGCTAACTGTAACGAAGTGAGCGAGTATGATATAACGAACTTTGGGAAATACTCCAGCAATATCAGTGGTTGGAAGTTTGTTGGGTTTCACGCCGCTTTTAGCAATATTCCAACAATAGCAAGTCGGGGAAACCTGGGCGGTTTGGGAATTGAACCCAGATCGTCGTATTAATAATTTAATGCTGGAAGTTCAATTTGAATTCCAAAGCTTGTAAACACAGCTCACCTGAAAGTTGAAGAGATTTTCACAACCATCAGTTGGCGAGTATGCGGTCTTGATCAGTTTAGTCCAAGATGGCTTTTCTTCCCCATGTATTTCTATGGTCCCCCCTGCGTCTACACCAATAAACTTTCTACCGAAGCCTTGAACGACCAGCGTCGAGTTGCTTTCACCTGGAGCATAAACAATTGGCAGTTAACTGTTGCCGAATGACATTTCCTAATATCTGACCTCAATGGAAAATGAAAAACTGTCCTCAAAATCTAGAATCCTAACTCAACTGAATGATGGTTCCTAATTATAGAATAAAAATTGTGACAAAATTGTCGGTTCACAAAGAATCAATAAAGGTAACTGGATGTCGGTCCTCAATATTACTGGCGTCTTGCGTGAACTACTTGATGCTACAAAAACATTAACAACTAGGTAATGAAAAGGCTATTTACATGTCTTTATACGGAAAATAAACTCGTAAGAAAGCTGACAAGAGCTTTACCTATAAGTCTGATGTGAGTTTTCCTGGTGAACCTGCAGTCTTCGCTGCCGATCTGGAGGCGGCCTCTGATGAGGATGTAGCTGACACAGACGTTGAGGTTGTCCACGTCGCCCCAGACTAACGCTGCCCCTGCTTCGATGGTGATGGAGGACAGACAGGGCGGGGATACGTTCAGCAGGAGCTTCTTGCCTGGAAAACAAAATGACGTATTCCTAATCTTTACCAGAACTCTGGCGCATTGATGTAAAAAAACTTCATTCCTCTCTTTGCAGAAGTACTTTTTAGCACAAATGTATCAACTGATTTAATATCGCAACACCAGTCTGTATGGCCAGGACAGCAAGACAGGGATGTAGGTGCTTTGAATCTTACCTCTATTATATGAGACAAAGGTTTAGAACCTGACTTCATGACAACACCTACCATGCACCATGGCTATACTGTTCCCAGTCACCTTATAAGACTTTCAATATTTTGAAACACTCAGCAATTATAGACGATTACTTTATGCTTTTAAAATTTTATATCAACTTACGTATGTGTATATCACTGCCAAACAACATATAAATTAAAACCTCATATACATTTTAGCCAGTGATGCAGTATAATCCGCAGTGAAAAGTTCTTTCCCTGGGCGAAATAACTTTGAGAAGATATACACAATTTCTCAGTGCTATGCTTCAATACCTCGCTATCTGATGCACTATTGACAACGAGAAAATACGTCAGTGTATTTGCATAATACGATTGGCATATTTGGAATGAATGTTTTTGGGACTATTGTTGAAAGTACACAAACTTTACGACCAGTCTCTAAAACGCAAAAAGGCCTCAAGAAAGATTCTGTCAATGTTTAAGATATTTCAATGAATGACATCAGTATTCAACATGAGATTCAAAGCTAAGTCAAATATGTAATGAAAACAAGGAGACTGTATTTGGAAAATTCAGGACATTTAAACATTCGAGATACCGATATTTGATAACATGGGAGAGAAACAAATATGATGGATGTGCCAAATATACTCAGCAACAAAAGTTCCCGTGACACCAATATTTTAGTGTATTTTTCAAACAAGTAAAGTTTGTTTTTCAATATTGTAGAACATGTATGGAATTAAGTCACAAAAACGCAGCTGCTACAGAAAAGCATGCATTCCATGCAAAAGTTGACTTTTATGCAAGCCCCATGCATTTCACTACCCAAAAATGGGTATAAAAACATGTGCGTTAACGGGATTCCATATGCATTGTTTAGCATCGTGCTGACAACAATCACTCAGAAAAACAACAAAATTACGCAATTATTCAACATTACGAAATGCCACGCCTGTCCGAAAATGAGCGTCTGCGGGCCATTGGTGTGCTTGAAGCAGGATCGAGTCAACGTGATGTTGCAAGACAATTTAACGTCCACAGAATCACCATCAGATGTGCAGGGATTATCGCCAGAAGACCCGCCAGACGTCCCATTTTGACAGGAAACCACCGTCAAGCACGTCCATGGCCATGCAGTGGGGACAAGTTCTATTCACTGACGAGTCTCGTTTTCACCTCAGCCACAGCGATGGAAGGATTCGAGTGTACCGACGTCGAGGTGAACGTAACGTCAATCATTGTGTCATGGAAGAAGATCGGTTCGGGGGGCGGTAGCGGGCAGCGTTATGGTATGGGGTTTGATTACAGCAAGACAGAGTGCATGTTTGATAGTGGTAGGGGGACATCTCAATAGACAGCGCTACCACGATGAGATCATCGGCCCTGTTGTTCTACCGTTTTTGCGTCGTCATGGCCCAGGCATTACCTTTCAACATGACAACGTCCGGCCTCATATTGCTAGACTTGTTTAGGATTCTCTTCAACAAAACAACGTGAATGTCATCCCCTGGCCGGTTCGCTCCCCCGATCTCTCACCAATCGAGCACATGTGGGATGAGATGGATCGGCGCCGCGTGTGACACTCCAGGAACTTCGAAACATGATATGGAGAGATATCCCACAGGACTTTGTGCGACGCCTGGTCCATTCCATGAGACGAAGATGTGTTGCTTGCATCGCAACCAGAGGTGGACACACACCCTATTGATTTGTAAATCGACATTTTTGCATGTTCATGGGTAGTACAACAAGATCATTCAAATAGTTTAATTTAAAAAAGCAGAATATTTAGACATGTTCAAATCATAGCGGTCTCTTTGGTGTGTACCTTTCATTACCATGGTTGGTACATATCGAGGATGCTGCGACACAGCAGAGATCATACAATAGAGGGACGGCCCTCCCCTACAGTACGCTAAACATATTTAACACAATACTATACGGTGAAAGTGGGAGACTTCCTTTGTAGATAATTATATACCTGTGTGAAAATCATGGACACGACTCTTATGCAACTTTTGTCGCGATTGCAAAAGAAATGTTCCAAAATGATGTTATTGTGGTACGACTAATTTGGTCATGAAAAATAAGAAATGTATTCGTAAATTCCGATGTGGATACCGATGGAAAGTTCAAGAGGGAGAATACAAACAGTTATTTATTAAGTAAGTTAAAAGACATGTGCTTCCAAGGATGATTGTCCAAACCAGGTCAGATTGATACATTTGTGAAATATCACATTCGCAAGCGCCCTAAACACTTGACTTCTTTGTGTACAATCTGGTGGATATATCAATGTTGAAGGTGGAATCTGCAAACATTGTCCTTCTTTCTTGTTTGTCCGCGGTAGACAAATAAAAGTGAGAAACATTCGCGCGTTTACTCAAATGTCCACAAATTCCGTCTGTTATGAGAACTATGACAGCTTGAAATACTGATATTTAAAACAGATCCTTTCTGTGTCTTTGTTTCACGCATTTATTGAGGATGTAAAGAAGTTGCAGATGTCATATCCAAACAATGAAATTTATACCCTGCTATGGCACTTGAAACAAAAGACTGACATTAACATATATATGCAGATATGTACTATGACAAATGTGAGCGGTTAGTGGGTAGCCTTATTTTGAGATAACAGAGTTCGACGAAAATATACGTCTGTGTGCTTGATTTACCTGATGGAATAACAACTTGGTCATCTTCTACAGGCAGTACCCCCGATGTCCAGGACGTTGTGTCCCCCCAGTTCTCCAGCCCAGCCTCTAGGTGGGGACAGGTACTTTCCCCCACCCCCACGGACAAACATACTATAGCTAGCCGCAGCAACACTCGCATCTTGGGTGAATGGTTATAACATGAATATACGGTCATATTTATAGTCAAGGGGTTCCGCGGACATGACGTCACAGATGAAGCTGACTATTACTACATAATCCCATCGTGTGCTGGGTGAACGAGTCACAGTTCACCGTCAGCTGAGCGTGAAGCGTTTGGTTTGCAATAAACAAATGAACAATACAAACAAGATATAGATAAGCCAAACACTTGAGGCCATCGAGCGGACAGACGTTTTGATTACAATCTCTACCTGTTATGCTCCCGATAGCCTCGATAATACCGTACTTTCATAACTAGCTCAATCAAATCATGCAATTGGTATAGATGATAAATAAGTGCATCCTTTTTGATAACAATGGTTGTTACCCATGATAAGAACGTGTCTTATATTCAGTTGGAATGATTACGACAATGTTGTGATGAATAAATACTAGTATGTATTACTGGGTGTAAATAGGTAAATATGACAAATATATTTCGTTAGGGTGACAGTGTCAAACAAAATGTGACGAAAGCATGCATTCCCGGTAACAGTGAATAAATATGATCAATGCACATCTGTACATATCTACCAAATAGTGACAAAAGTGAAATCAGGTGGAATTCGGTAAATACAGCAAATAGATATCTGTTATCGCATTAATGTTGATAAATTTGACAAATACGTGTCAGCATATCAGGAGAATATGACAAATACAGGTACAGACAATAGGTCAATATGACATGTAAAAAGAGGTTATCACGCGAGTGTGTTTGGGGATGGTAAATATCCTGCATTAGGAATAAACATTGTATTTAGCGAGCCTTGGCGAGCTAAATACATAGCGATTATTCCTAATACAGGATATTTACCATCCCCAAACACACAAGCGTGATAACCTCTTTATCATATAATGTCATTCTTTAATTCTGTGTTTCAAAATCGCTTTCCCTCTCTCACAAACATTACCGAAACATTGCGAGTTTTCCTGGAATGCGCGCATTAATATTTATTACGTCACAGGGTAAGTGATGTGTCAGTCGGACAGTGGCAGGAGCCAATATAGTTCCAACTGAAATCTGTTTCTTATACAGTGGCGAAGCAACATATACGCAAAACACCAATTGTTTTTAATTGCCTTTCGCGGCAATCCATCGGTCTTACCGCTAGAGTAACTGCCCTTTGTCAAAGGGAAGCTACTCTAACCCTAGTCTTTGAGACGTCACGGCCACGATCAGACGTTGTTGACAGTCGGTCTGTCCTGTCATAACGTTATGAAGTGTAGTCAGATGTAAACACAGCGACAAAACGAAACAAGGTAACAATTCAAACATATTTCGGCCAAATCCAACTATTTTAATTTGTGGAGAAGGTTTCAAGCCGCAGAGGTCTACAAGCACAGATATGGCTACTGATCCCGCTTGGCTAGTATGCCTCGTGCCCTCGCAAAATTGTGTCGAAATTTATATCTCCACAGTTGCCAATACTTATAAAATGCCTTATAGCTACGTCACAGTTAGACACTGATTTTCAGTATATTAGACTATTCTTTTGATAATGATAGCAATTATTCCTGTAGTTTATCCAGATTCCCGATGGTTAATTCTGACTCGATCGCCGAATGACGAGGGCGACGCCATGTTTGTTTATAAACAGTAAAAGTAGTCCCTACTTGACGTTTGATATTTGAATCTCTATCCGCATATGACCCCAACAGATATCGTTTTTATCCGTCGGCTTTATCCTGCCGAGAAACCTACCCATTATATGATAAATGTTTATATCTGTATGACAATAGATACATACAAGTTAATCATTTTAAGTGTATGACATTAAACAAATATGAAAAGTCAATATTTGTAACTCTACGAACATAGGTAAGTATGACGCGTTAATGTCTGTAAATGTACGGCAATAGGTACATACGACAAGTTATTGTCTGTAACTGTTTAACAATAGGTACATATGAAACAGTTGGCAATAAGTACATAAGACATGTTTATTCCCTGTAACTGTAAAAATAGGTCAATGTGACATGTTGTTGTCTGTAAATATATGATGATAGGATAATATGATACATGCATATCTGTAACTGACTCACCATAGGTAAATATGATACGTCAAATGCCAGTAACTGTCTCACCATAGGTAAATATGAAACGTCAATGCCAGTAACTGTCTCACCATAGGTAAATATGATACGTCAATGCCAGTAACTGTCTCACCATAGGTAAATATGATACGTCAATGCCAGTAACTGTCTCACCATAGGTAAATATGATACGTCAATGCCAGTAACTGTCTCACCATAGGTAAATATGATACGTCAATGCCAGTAACTGACTCACCATAGGTAAATATGAAACGTCAATGTCAGTAACTGTCTCACCATAGGTAAATATGATACGTCAATGCCAGTAACGGTCTCACCATAGGTAAGTATGATATGTCAATCCCAGTAACTGTCTCACCATAGGTAAATATGATACGTCAATGCCAGTAACTGTCTCACCATAGGTAAATATGAAACGTCAATGCCAGTAACTGTCTCACCATAGGTAAATATGATACGTCAATGCCAGTAACTGACTCACCATAGGTAAATATGAAACGTCAATGCAAGTAACTGACTCACCATAGGTAAATATGATACGTCAATGCCAGTTACTGACTCACCATAGGTAAATATGATACGTCAATGCAAGTAACTGACTCACCATAGGTAAATATGATACGTCAATGCCAGTAACTGTCTCACCATAGGTAAATATGATACGTCAATGCCAGTAACTGTCTCACCATAGGTAAATATGATACGTCAATGCCAGTAACTGTCTCACCATAGGTAAATATGATACGTCAATGCCAGTAACTGACTCACCATAGGTAAATATGAAACGTCAATGCCAGTAACTGTCTCACCATAGGTAAATATGATACGTCAATGCCAGTAACGGTCTCACCATAGGTAAGTATGATATGTCAATCCCAGTAACTGTCTCACCATAGGTAAATATGATACGTCAATGCCAGTAACTGTCTCACCATAGGTAAATATGAAACGTCAATGCCAGTAACTGTCTCACCATAGGTAAATATGATACGTCAATGCCAGTAACTGACTCACCATAGGTAAATATGAAACGTCAATGCCAGTAACTGTCTCACCATAGGTAAATATGATACGTCAATGCAAGTAACTGTCTCACCATAGGTAAATATGATACGTCAATGCCAGTAACTGTCTCACCATAGGTAAATATGATACGTCAATGCCAGTAACTGTCTCACCATAGGTAAATATGATACGTCAATGCCAGTAACTGTCTCACCATAGGTAAATATGATACGTCAATGCCAGTAACTGTCTCACCATAGGTAAATATGATACGTCAATGCAAGTAACTGTCTCACCATAGGTAAATATGATACATCAATGCCAGTAACTGTCTCACCATAGGTAAATATGATACGTCAATGCCAGTAACTGTCTCACCATAGGTAAATATGATACGTCAATGCCAGTAACTGTCTCACCATAGGTAAATATGAAACGTCAATGCCAGTAACTGTCTCACCATAGGTAAATATGATACATCAATGCCAGTAACTGTCTCACCATAGGTAAATATGATACGTCAATGCCAGTAACTGTCTCACCATAGGTAAATATGATACGTCAATGCCAGTAACTGTCTTACCATAGGTAAATATGATACGTCAATGCCAGTAACTGTCTCACCATAGATAAATATGATACGTCAATGCCAGTTACTGACTCACCATAGGTAAATATGATACGTCAATGCAAGTAACTGACTCACCATAGGTAAATATGATACGTCAATGCAAGTAACTGTCTCACCATAGGTAAATATGATACGTCAATGCCAGTAACTGTCTCACCATAGGTAAATATGATACGTCAATGCCAGTAACTGTCTCACCATAGGTAAATATGATACGTCAATGCCAGTAACTGTCTCACCATAGGTAAATATGATACGTCAATGCCAGTAACTGTCTCACCATAGGTAAATATGATACGTCAATGCCAGTAACTGACTCACCATAGGTAAATATGAAACGTCAATGCAAGTAACTGTCTCACCATAGGTAAATATGATACATCAATGCCAGTTACTGACTCACCATAGGTAAATATGATACGTCAATGCCAGTAACTGACTCACCATAGGTAAATATGATACGTCAATGCCAGTAACTGTCTCACCATAGGTAAATATGATACGTCAATGCCAGTAACTGTCTCACCATAGGTAAATATGATACGTCAATGCCAGTAACTGTCTCACCATAGGTAAATATGATACGTCAATGCCAGTAACTGTCTCACCATAGGTAAATATGATACGTCAATGCCAGCAACTGTCTCGCCATAGGTAAATATGATACGTCAATGCCAGCAACTGTCTCGCCATAGGTAAATATGAAACGTCAATGCAAGTAACTGTCTCACCATAGGTAAATATGATACGTCAATGCCAGTAACTGTCTCACCATAGGTAAATATGATACGTCAATGCCAGTAACTGTCTCACCATAGGTAAATATGATACGTCAATGCCAGTAACTGTCTCACCATAGGTAAATATGATACGTCAATGCCAGTAACTGTCTCACCATAGGTAAATATGATACGTCAATGCCAGTAACTGTCTCACCATAGGTAAATATGATACGTCAATCCCTGTAACTGTATGGCAATAGGTAAATGTGACAATCTTATGTCTAACTGTATACCAATAGATAAATATGACAAGTTAATGTCTATATATGGATAAAAACAGGTGAATTGGAATATGTAGTCTTTTCTACACTGAAATGACATTACAAGCTATGCACTTTGTGGAAACTCGTAATCAAATCGGAAGCACTTTGCTGTGATTTGAAACCTCCTCCTGTCCAATCAGAGTCGATTCTTTTACCAAGTCATTGGACACACAGGAGATAAATGACATCACCTCCTGTTTTAACATTTTAGAAATACAATGTCCGGCTACGGCATCTATACGTTTGGCGGATTTAGTAGGGGGTGGTGAGTGCAGGCAGATTTTGAGCTAAGAATTCGAAGGCATTACCTGACTGTTTTGGAAGCAACCCTTCTTTCCTATCATCCACATATACGTATACGTGTTTCCATGAGCATTTGAAATATTACTGTGAGATCAGTTTCTTTTGAATTTCGGGTACCATAGCTCTACAGTGAGCTATGTATCATTGTTGACTCCATGTCGACGGAGTTAGTTTCACGACAAGATTTCCAACTGAAGACACTACCTCTTAACTGCAGATAATTATTAGCTGGATAACAAAGGAGATTACGATATACACGTGTGTATCCTACTGTTACGTAAATGTTGACAAGCACACTCATATAATACACATCTTAGGAAACCATAACAAAAAGTGCAGTATTACCTTCATTGAGCATACTGTAATCCTTTCGATTGAAGGAGTTTACATTTTATGTAATAGAACAAACATTTACTTTTTATCTAAGGCTAAATTATATTTGTGAACTCGCTTATTTGTTTCAGTCGATAACACAAAAGAAAATTACGGAACTCCAGCTCCCAACTCTAATGAAACCTGATCGTGTGAAAGACAACAACTACGCTCACGGTTGAACTGGTTGCATGAACACATTCTCTATGAGAAAACAAGACAAAACATTTCATAGCCTTGACGTATGTTTGTGTAAAAAGCACGTATAACATTGACATAAGACGATGGATGGTTGATAAAACACGCGGAATGACAATTGCTTATGACGGGAACATCGGCAATGTTTACAAATTACCGGTTACATAAACCATGGAACCTTTTGACAGGAGCCCATGGGGAGATTCTTAGTTACTCATACTACAAGCATCCAAAGAAACGCAATATTTAGCTAAGAGTTTAAGATGTACGATATTCTACCTTATGATCTGACTTACGTCAGAGACCATGCCCGTACTTGTTGGAAGCGTCTAAAACCTGTATGAGTTTCAGTTGTGCTCCCACATTATAAGCTGACGGGCTGTGATATAAACTGAGGGACAAGAGAAAGTATTCCGAGTTTGTCTTTTATGCAACTGAAAATTGAAAGAATTTTTGTTAAATTTGATTATGCCTATTTAACCCTCACTCATTCCAACAGACAGTTTGTGAAAGAGTAACCTGAGACCATGTAATTTTGTGTAAAAATGAAATAGTTTAATGAAGGCTGGGGTAAAAAATGAATTTGCAACCACAACACCCCTGCCGTGTTTGAAATGATGTAAATTTGTGCCGAAAAAAGCAAATGTATTCATTTTCAAAGAGAATATGTCAAAGATGCCAATCAGCAGTTGTGTATTATGCGTTTATTTTATATAATAAAAAAAAATACACACAATTATCTTTTAAATAATAGTGAGTGAGTGTGGTTTTGCGCCGCATTTAGCAATAGTCCAGCAATATCACGACGGGGGACTCCAGTTTAAATAATGAAAGCATGTAGAAGTATTCTTTGTGTGCTGACTAGGCGCCAGTACAGTTCATTATTTATATATAATCTGTAACTTAAGCTATTTTCAATTGAAATTCAAAGATATGATAAAATCAACTGCAAAGTATACTTTCTTTTGCTCCTCAGTTTAAATGAAATACTGTTAAAGCCAACTCATAGGATCGCACTTAATATTTATTTAATAAACACCGTGTTAAAATTGAAAGGACTATCCACATCACTTACATATTCAAAGTTACCAACTGACAGATCCCAGTCTATTGCCAATGTACCTTACAGGCAATAACATGGCGAGGGTAACTAGATAGCTGTGTACAAATCGCGATCAGCTTGGTTTGGCATCGGTCTATTGTCTAACAATTTACTGTATTATCCCAGTGTCAAGGTAAGATGTCGCGAGGTAGAGGTGTCAAGGTAAGATGTCGCGAGGTAGAGGTGTCAAGGCAAGATGTCGCGAGGTCATCAGCTGGTCACCGATGACTTCAGGCATATAATAAACATTACTTTTCAGTACATAGTAGAATTAATTGGTATTGTTTGTTGGCTGTTTAATGTCGCACTTAGCAATATTCGAGCTTAGGGCGGCGTTCTGTAAATAATCGAATCTTGGTAAGACAAACCAGTGATTGATATTACAAGCAACGATCCACGTTGTTAAAACGGTCAAATGATGGATCAAACTCTTGTACAGCCCCACGCAATCACCCGAATGGCCGAGCCTGAAATCAGAAAGTCCAATTCATGATTTCTTTGGCTCGAGACATTCAGAAAGCTACTGGAGATGTATTCTTCGTGAAAACGGTGCCCATTGTAAATCAGTTGATCAGTAAATGGGGCAACGATAAATGACATCCATGAGAGAACTGTGCCTCAAGGTTGACGTGAAAGCAGGGAACTAGTGTATAACGTTGAGCGTGGTGCAGGCTTAGAGGGCGCTTACTTGTCCAGATCAATGGAAATAAGCTTATGGAATTCCATATTTCAAACAAATGATTCAGCACTATCCTCAAATTATTGCACGCTTTATTTGATTAGATGTATATCTGTAAAGTCTTCTAACGTTCAAGCGGTTGCATAGTTAGCTTCACGTGAATTCGTTATTGTACACATGCCTATCATCATACCAAGCACGTCCCCTCGACTCGCCAATACAATTAGTGGCATTGTAAATATATAAAGAGAGTGTGCAAGGCAGTTGATAACGAGCGGTTGTATTGTGTGGCATCCCAAAGCGTTTGATAGAATATGACCGAGAGACGATGAGATGCTGGAGAGGTTGGCTGATTAAACGGCAACATATCCTTGTGACATACCTGGACACGAGTATCCACGCCTTACATATATCCTTGTGACATACCTGGACACAAGTATACACTCCTTACATATATCCTTGTGACATACCTGTACACGAGTATACACGCCTTACATATATCCTTGTGACATACCTGGACACGAGTATACACGCCTTACATATATCCTTGTGACACACCTGGACACGAGTATACACGCCTTACATATATCCTTGTGACATACCTGTACACGGGTATACACGCCTTACATATATCCTTGTGACATACCTGGACACAAGTATACACGCCTTACATATATCCTTGTGACACACCTGGACACGAGTATACACGCCTTACATATATCCTTGTGACACACCTGTACACGAGTATACACTCCTTACATATATCCTTGTGACATACCTGGAAACGGGAATACACGCCTTACATATATCCTTGTGACATACCTGGACACGAGTATACACGCCTTACATATATCCTTGTGGCACAACTGTACACGAGTATACACGCCTTACATATATCCTTGTGACACAACTGTACACGAGTATACACTCCTTACATATATCCTTGTGACATACCTGGAAACGGGAATACACGCCTTACATATATCCCTGTGACATACCTGGAAACGAGTATACACTCCTTACATATATCCTTGTGACATACCTGGACACGAGTATACACGCCTTACATATATCCTTGAGACACACCCTGAAACGAGTATACACTCCTTATATATATCCTTGTGACACACCTGTACACGAGTATACACGCCTTACATATATCCTGGTGACATACCTGGACACGAGTATACACGCCTTACATATGTCCTTGTGATATACCTGGACACGAGTATACACGCCTTACATATATCCTTGTGACATACCTGTACACGGGTATACACGCCTTACATATATCCTTGTGACACATGTGGACACGATGATACACGCCTTACATATATCCTTGTGACACACCTGTACACGAGTATACACGCCTTACATATATCCTTGTGACATACCTGGAAACGAGTATACACGCCTTACATATATCCTTGTGACATACCTGGACACGAGTATACACTCCTTACATATATCCTTGTGACATACCTGGACACGAGTATACACGCCTTACATATATCCTTGTGACACCCCTGTACACGAGTATACACGCCTTACATATATCCTTGTGACATACCTGGAAACGAGTATACACGCCTTACATATATCCTTGTGACATACCTGGACACGAGTATACACTCCTTACATATATCCTTGTGATACACCTGTACACGAGTATACACGCCTTACATATATCCTTGTGACATACCTGGGCACGAGTATACACTCCTTACATATATCCTTGTGGCACACCTGTACACGAGTATACACGCCTTACATATATCCTTGTGACACCCCTGGACACGAGTATACACGCCTTACATATATCCTTGTGACATACCTGGACACGAGTATACACGCCTTACATATATCCTTGTGACATACCTGGACACGAGTATACACTCCTTACATTTTTCCTTGTGACATACCTGGACACAAGTATACACGCCTTACATATATCCTTGTGGCACACCTGTACACGAGTATACACTCCTTACATATATCCTTGTGACATACCTGGACACGAGTATACACGCCTTACATATATCCTAGTGACATACCTGTACACGAGTATACACGCCTTACATATATCCTTGTGACATACCTGGAAACGAGTATACACGCCTTACATATATCCTTGTGACACCCCTGTACACGAGTATACACGCCTTACATATATCCTTGTGACATACCTGGAAACGAGTATACACGCCTTACATATATCCTTGTGACATACCTGGACACGAGTATACACTCCTTACATATATCCTTGTGATACACCTGTACACGAGTATACACGCCTTACATATATCCTTGTGACATACCTGGGCACGAGTATACACTCCTTACATATATCCTTGTGGCACACCTGTACACGAGTATACACGCCTTACATATATCCTTGTGACACCCCTGGACACGAGTATACACGCCTTACATATATCCTTGTGACATACCTGGACACGAGTATACACGCCTTACATATATCCTTGTGACATACCTGGACACGAGTATACACTCCTTACATTTTTCCTTGTGACATACCTGGACACAAGTATACACGCCTTACATATATCCTTGTGGCACACCTGTACACGAGTATACACTCCTTACATATATCCTTGTGACATACCTGGACACGAGTATACACGCCTTACATATATCCTAGTGACATACCTGGACACGAGTATACACGCCTTACAAATATCCTTGTGACACCCCTGTACACGAGTATACACGCCTTACATATATCCTTGTGACACCCCTGGACACGAGTATACACGCCTTACATATATCCTTGTGACACCCCTGGACACGAGTATGCACGCCTTACATATATCCTTGTGACACACCTGGACACGAGTATACACTCCTTACATATATCCTTGTGACATACCTGTACACGAGTATACACTCCTTACATATATCCTTGTGACATACCTGGACACGAGTATACACGCCTTACATATATCCTTGTGACACACCTGGACACGAGTATACACGCCTTACATATATCCTTGTGGCACACCTGTACACGAGTATACACTCCTTACATATATCCTTGTGACATACTTGTACACGAGTATACACGCCTTACATATATCCTTGTGACATACCTGGACACGAGTATACACTCCTTACATATATCCTTGTGACATACCTGGACACGAGTATACACTCCTTACATATATCCTTGTGACACACCTGTACACGAGTATACAGGCCTTACATACATCCTTGTGACATACCTGGACACTATATGTGTATATCTGCCATGGTAAAACCAATTCTATTACACTGTTGTTTAATCAGCGGTTTTGAAAACTAAACAAATTGAATCTGTTCATGTTAATATTTTACGTAAATTACTTCCCATTAAGAAAGGCACACCTTTATAAATGTTGTATGGGCAACTTGGAAGAGTACCTTTAATTAACTCTATCAAATTTCGAATAGTATGTTTCTGGGCAAAGTTCTTATCTGGAAAAGAACAAAAGTTATCAAGAATCCTATATCAAATAGTATATAATGATGTCTGTACAAACACAAGTTTAGGTAAAATGTTTGGAAAGTATTTTTCATGAAACGGGCTATAGTTTTTGTATTGGTGAAGGCAACAAGCAGTTCCTCCTAATGTCCTTAAATCTATCTTTTCTTTAAGATTATCTGATATAGCAACTCAAACATGGAATGCAGAGATTACAAATTCTTCTAATTCTTCTTCCTTGAAAAGTATTTATTATTTATCCCTTCCTCTTGTTTAGAGCCTCATGCCGCCGTTTACCTAGTATAGAATTCGGTAGATGGCTCAAAATTCCTGTCAATGAACGAACGTGTAAACTCTGTGACTTGAGCGATGTTAGTTATGAATTCAATGATATTTTTTCCAACGGAAAATATATGTTCCAATTCTATATGATAAAAAACACAAATATGTTTTAAAGTTGAAGAATGTTTCAATTGTAAAAAATAAGTGTTATAAACACTCATTATGAAAACTGTAAAATCTGTCACTAAACCATCCCGCTATCTTATGTATATACTGTTTGTAAATGTGTACCTCATGTGCCGAGTACCCCGGCCTGAGGGTAAATAAAGCTTTGTCTGTTCTGTCGTTATATATAAAGCTGTAACATTGCTGAGTGCGGCGTCAAACAAACAAACTGTTACATAAGAAAGTGAATATCTTGAAACCTGGGATGTGTTAGTGACATGAAAGTATCCACTGGGTTGAGTCGAGTGAGACGGTTACTTGCCTTCAAACGTCAATGCAACCAGTAACCTCACAAACATAGTTGACAGTTTGAACTGTGAAATGGCGGGTATCAGTTTCCCATCAGAAGGTAGAACTTTCATAACAGTATTACATTGGCAAACCATGGTTTGCTGATCGTCTCCCCAAACCACCACATGCCAAGTCCCCTACACCCCAATACCCATACACTTAGTTAAAACAACAAAGGAAATTTACCTTTTGTAATTCTAGAACTATCCAATGAAGGTTTAAGCTAATTCACTGAACTGAACATTCATTTACACTCAGGCCGCAGTCAGCGGCATTAGAGGTACATAATCGTGTCAGCAACATATACATGAACATATAAATATAGAATAAATACAAAACATCTTTTCCGAGCATGCATGCATATATACCCATCGCCAAAAGAAACACAAACAATAGAAACATATAGAGCAGTATGTACGTTATCGTGGTGCAAATGTGTTCCAATTAACGACAAAATTAACAATCAGTCAAGTGAGTGAGTGAGTGAGGTTTTACGCCGCTTTAAGCATTATTCCAGCAATATCACGGCGGGGGACACCAGAAATGGGCTTCACGCATTGTTCCCATGTCGGGAATCGAACCCGGGTGTTCGGTGTGGCGAGCGAAAGCTTTAACCACTAGGCTACCCGACCGCTCCACAATCAGGCAAGTGTTACAACAGAGTGTCTTTATTCTTATCATGATATGATGCACGTGATTTCCAAACTTTACACGCATATCCTGCACGAGACAAATGCTGCCCTTCGAGTCATGGATCTATGACGTCACATTTGATGCGTTCATGAGCGTCGATTCACACAATATACCAGTATGTCCGTTGTGCATTGACCCTGTCTAATATTTCTTGAATAAGAATAATTCTTCATATATTAACCAACGTGGATGGTATTCGCGTTTCTTTTGTCGGTGAGTGAATATATATAAACCAGCGGAAAAAAGAAACGGCACTAATTTTTAAATAAATAGTTGCCCAGATATTTGGCAAACATCACGAAAACAGTTTGGGAACACTTAGCTGGAATGCAACCTACCTGTTCCCTGTGAACAGGTGCACGTACTTCACGTGATTTGCGAGAAAAGAGAATTTAATCACTAGAAAATGCAAAATGTACACGAAACCGTTTAAAACAACGAACATGCCTCAACTAACCGCAGAGCAGAGGGAGAGAGCCATCGGTATGTTGCAAATGGGAGCGAAGAGGAAGCACGTTGCCAGGATCATGGGCTGCTTCAAGTGCACCATCGCCAGACTTGTCACGCGTCACAGGCAAACTGGCAGTACTGCAGACAGGCCGAGGAATGGAAGACCCAAGGACAAGACCCCACAGGAAGACAGATATTTACGGGTGCTTCACCTAATTCCAGATTCCTAACTGTGACGTCATCATCCTCAAACAGCCTTGGACATCCAGTCAGCAGAAGGACCGTTGGTGGACGAGTCCGCATGTATGGTCTCCGTGTAGGGCTTGGACGGATAACTCGGGTGGGTACTGAGTAGGACCCGGTACCCACACGACTACCCGGACCCGTGGTTAGTCACGTGATGTACTGTTTAGTGACAAAAATATTTAGAACTCAATGGTTACACTACAAGTCACTAATGTTCGCATTACTTTCTGACTATGCACCCACTCCTTCTCACTTTTCATATGGTTGAATAAAGATATAGCTTAAGTCAACTTCAGTGTATGCATGGCCAGATTGTTTAATGCATGTATCTAAATACGTTTTGCCAGGGCTATGGTAAAGGAATTCCCAATCATTCCCAAACATTTTGTACCTATCTCTTGAGACCTACAGTGGGTATCCGGTTAGAGTCGGGTAATTGGGGGGTGGGTACCCGGGTAGTAAATATGGACTCTTCCAAGCCCTATCTCCGTGCCTATCGACCTTTCAAGGGCATTACTTAACGTTTCTACACCGACGTCACAGACTGAGATTGGCCAGGAGTCTACAGCAGTGGCAGCAGAGAAATTGGCGAAGAGTGCGCTTCAGCGACGAGTGTAGGTGCCAGCTCTTTAAGTCTGATAGGCGGGTTCTAATCTACAGACGTCGTGGGGAACGGACGGCACGTTTAATTGTTGCGTCCAAGAGGTGGAGCCTTATGGAGGTGAAAGTGTCATAGTTTGGGTGGCATCTGCGGGGACGAGGAGACAGATCTGGTCATTATCGACGTAAATCTAACTGCACGTCGTTACATTGATGAGGTTTTGCTGTCTGTGGTACTGCCTTTCCTGCAACGACACCCACGTACGCTGTTTCAGCAGGACACCCATCACACAGCTCGAGTCACTGGCGACTTTCTGGACGCCAACAACGTGACCGCATTACCCTGGCCAGCCAGATCACCGGACCTGTCGCCCATAGAGCACATCTGGGACCAACATGGACGCAGGATTCGGAAACGTCAAGGGATGCCTTGGCAATTGCCCTGCATGAGGAATGACGTAGGATCCCTAATCGGGATGTCAGGAGACTCGTGTACTCAGTTCGACGTTGTGTAAGGGCCTGCAACGTTGCTGGAGGGGGTCACATCCGATACTGAGCCATGTGTGTAGCACGGGACTTAAAAGTGATCGACGTCGATTCTGCGGGTGTGATCGAATACTGGACAGTGCACACAGCATGATAAACGAGTCTACAGAACTGTAAGTACGTGGTTTTTGATCTTGTAATTTTCAAATACCGTTTTTGAATAATTGTTTCTTTATAATTAAACATCAACTGTCACTAAATTTTGCGTCTGTTTTGTTTTAGACCAATAAAAAGTTGTTTGGTGGCGTCTCTTTTGTCCGTTAGTTTATGTTAGTTTATATATATATAATGGTTGTCATTGAACTTATAACTTGTATATAAGGAAATGATAATTTAGATGAATTCCCAGAGACCCAAACGTATAATTTTCATATTAACTAAGTTTAATTTATGTACCATGACGTTTGGAGTATGTTTTCTTCATGATAAAAGATGTTTTCGTAAACTTAAATGGACTTAAACTTCTGTATTGGCGATGTTGTCAAATCTCCATACTTCTCATCTGTAGAGAACAACTGGTGTAAGCATACTGTTGAAAAACTGCAATTGACATCCAAGAGATAAAACACAGAACATAACTTTCGTTGCTTGTTCTAATAACTTTTGATTTTGGGGGAAAGGTCAGGCCACGGTATTTGTGGGAATCAACTTTTTTCCAAAACATCAAGACCAGTTTTAAAGTACGTTAATCATATGTTACGTTGCTATTGTACCAATATGTACCAAATGCTTTCTGAAAATTGGCAAACGCGCAAAATAATTTCATTTTCCAAGATTTAAATAATTGCCCCTTTTTTTAGATTGGTTTGATAACAGCTGCACCAGTTTCTAAAGCCATTTTAAAATGTTTGATAAAACTATCAATAAAGACATCACTAGTGGTTGAAATTCATTCATTAATCATGTGTTACCAAGACCAACAACTTTTTTAACTTTTCCAAGTTCTCAACTCAGTTTACAACTTCACCTCTTGTTATAGCTGCATAAAAAAATTAAGAGTTTCAACACATGATAGTAAGGATAAGTTGAAAAGAAATAAGCCGAGGTTAACAATCTTATCTGTGGTATAGGTGATAAGATATTTATGCAAATATATGATAATAAGCAAGCTTGATGACTTTAATGTGCCGTTGATTTCGTCAGTGAACCTCAATAAATCAATATCTCCCTACAGCTTGGCGCCTTGTTTGGGTTAATCCACTCAGTTACGAAGGTACCAGACAGGGGAATAGCTGTGCACTCAACTGTGAACTCTTGTCTCTAATCTGTTTATTCAGTACATGAGTGGGCCAGCGGCCCATAGTACAATTCGGTTCACCAGACATGTATAAAAATACAACTGTGTACACCTAAATACACAACAGCAAGGCATTCATAGATAAAGAATATTACTTCTGCAAAAATGAATTCCTTAACTTAAAAGCGTGGTAAATATAACAAGCCAGACTTCTAATTGTTGACTGATGCAGAGACGACATAAGTATGTAAAATTGTTCTATTGATGGATTTACATAATATTTTTGAGGAATATATGTCACTCGGAGAGCATAATATTTTTCACAAACCAATACAAAATGGTATTCAGACTCAACATAGCCTGTTTTACAAACCATACATAACCTTCGCTGTCTTGGGATACCAAAATATCTCCCGGTTTCTATGTGGAGCGAGTGGGAGCTAGCTCTAAAACGTGCCAGTGCAACGCGAAACTTATTGATTGTAATAGCCGATAAATAAAATTCCCTGCTAAACCTAAATTTATAACAAAGATATGATGAATACTTGGGGCTATTGGTCATAAGCAGTTGGGGGTTTCGGGGGATACGGATTTACATGGCCATCCATGTTTGAAAATAACCTCTTGAATTCTTGAAAAATCACATTTAGGGCCATCGCTTAGTGGGTTTGAACAAATATAAGTTTAAGATTTTTAAGAACTTTTTTACCCATGTTTACCCATCTTACGTGTCGATGTAACAACACCGATCGCTCGACACAATCTCCAAGCTTCTCAAGTTGAATCTTTACATTGTGTGATTGGTCTTGATAAGGTGATCTCGAGAGGTTTGCTGAGACACATATTCGTACCTAGTGTTAACTATTCGGTATTTTTTTTATGACCAGCATATCAGGCAAACTTAATGGCATATTTGCTAATTCATAAACATTGTAAATGTCCCTAGATCGAATATATAGGCTTACAGTATAAATATGCCTTTAATCAGTTGAGAAACAATCGTCATATAAAAAGTGTAAATACTATGCCCGCTTTTTAGCTTTCACCTATTTCATATTTAAATGTTATTGTTTTTTTGAGAAAATAGATTCGAATACATTATGAATAACGACTTTTCAAAGTCGTCCATTACGTTTTAAGCGGTATGCAATTTTGTATTTGTTTACCTCCCTTTACCATTACGTCGGAGTATCTCGACTATTTCCGTTAATCTTCGTCGCGAAAACCAATTCTGCTTTTCCGAGATAAACATGAAAGATACAGTGTGAACTAATAACTATAACCGGAAGCGTTAGGGGGCGCTAGTCGTTAGCAGTGCGCGAAAGAAGTAGAAATATTTGGCACTGATACAAAAATCAAAATAATAGGCTAGCGAAAGTGGTTATTGTTTATATTATTAATTTTAACTGGAAATCATAAACCTTGCACGTCCTTCTATGGACCACAGAGCTAGAAAAAGGATTAGAGAAGCGAAATCGAGAGCGAGACCAGGTACTGTAGCGTTGCCATGTTATGGTTTTGAAATCAAATGTCACACGTTTTCGGTGTTGTGGGCTTTAAATCTGTTACTAGAAACTGTATTAGTTAATATTATTTTACGTATTCATATTGCTGCAGACAAATTAATGACATACATTGACGCATTAATGTTTAAGAAGACGTATTGTCGGTTTACGTGTTTTCACAGAGCCCTTTGCAATGACACGATTGGGAGAAGGGGCATTTTGTGTACGTGACTCACCGCACGCAGGGCCTACAGTGAAAAATGAATGGAGATTTAGATTAACGCAACGGGGATGTCATATTTACGTATACTAATATTACATAACTAGATGTAATAGCTTATATGGTGTCAGTCTCTGTATGTGTCTACCCCGGTGTTGCCAGTATTTCTAATGCCAGTAATGGCCAACACGTGTAAGTAGTCCACTATCCCACTGGACTGAAATTGAAAATTGGAATTGAAAGACTTATTTGATTTGTTGAGTAAATACCTTGTTCCCGGAATCATGTTCTTATCATACATAAGTCTCATTCTAGCCTGTACTGTAAATAATGTCAGTATGTTGTTTCTGTTAGCATGGTTAGCAACCAGTATTCCATCTCATGCATTACCTTAGAATTCAGCACCACAAAGTTTACCGAATACCCAATGATATGATTTGTGAAATTTTGTTTTTGCCAGTTTCTGAAATCAGAGCTAGAGCTAAAGTGATTATGAATGTTTCGAACACTATCTAACTTTTGCAATAAATTAATTACTCTAGTAAGGCTTTGTTTTGTATTGACAATGATGATGATGGAAAAGAGGTGTGAAGAAATTTATAACCTCTTCTCAAACATTTTAAGGCAATGGAGTCAAAGCAAGTAACTGCTTTTGTCAATTGCAGGGTATTGCTTTGAAATTTTAGGTTACATTTTTTCTTCACACAAAAACATTGATAGGGCAGGAGGAAATTGTTTGGTGTTGAATATTTTATATACATGAATATGTCATGAAACTTCCACCCAAGCCACTTTCACTCACTACTTTTGTTCAGTACAGATGAAATAGTTGACTCGTCCCCTTTGTGTCAGTAGTGAATATGTACACTTTCAGTTTCATGTCAAATGTGAATTTATTTTTCTAGAGCTAAGCGGTGAAAAAAATGGCTGGTACAAATACAACTTTTGCAACAAGTTTGACCTGAGCCTCTCACTGGTCAAGGACAATGTGATTCGTGTAGATGTTTCCAAAGTTAGCCATGCAGAATTTGTGGAAAAGTATGAGAAAACCTATGTACCGGTGGTCCTCACAGAAGCACAGAGTAGCTGGGACGCTCAGAGGAAATGGTCCCTTGAGGTTTGTTGTGGATACCATTCATAGAAAAACATGCTCAGTGAATGGGTTTGTATTTCATAATGGTCTTATTTCTTAGCCATTGCATACCGTATATCGCTGTGTATAAGGCAAGTTTTTCGTACCTAAAATGAGGGGGTTAAGAAGGGGGGTCGTCTATTACACGGAGTCAAAGATCTCACATTTTTTTCCACTGGCAATGTCAACCGGCGTCCGATAGCCAGCCCAGCATTTGACAATAAAACTTCGCATTTCATCCTAAATAACTGTTCCAATAACTATTTCCATACATAAACATGATTTGTATCTCTTTTCCTTGAATAAAGTTGAATAATTTCTGCAAATAAAGTTGAAATGACTCTCGCCTCGATGCAGATTGTCAAACCAGCTGACACGGTAAAACAATCAACATCCGTGAGTAGAGAGCAGGAAGTACTGGTAAGCATTTGCATAATGCATAATGCACATGTGATAACCGGTGAAGCTGAAATCAATTCCCGCTGTTTTTACAGTTGTAATAACAACTGTTGGAGACAGTGTGAATACGTGATTGTGGAATAAACACGCTGAATGTGAAGCAAATATAAGCCTATGGAGTTACAACATAGTTAATTACTCACCATTGTCTGTTATATGTTATTACTTCATAAATGAATTTTATTTTACGGGCACCAATTTGGTGTCGTATCGTGTAAACACAAAATGGCAACATGTGCTGGAGTTACACATGCGACCAATCATCGTAGAAAAAACAATGCAAGATAAACATATTTTTTATTGCATATATAATGTTTGTGTGCGTTCTTATGATGTGCTTCATTCAAGGTCGCCTTATTCACGGAGTATAGGATTTTGGGTTGATTTTGAAGGCGTGTACAGGGGGTTCGTCTTATACGTGGGGTCGCCTTATACACAGCAATCTACGGTAATCAACTGGTTGCGGGTTGACATCTTTGAGATCATATCTCATTCATTTCATTAAAGGGTTTTCTGTATCTCCTCATCCTGATGCTGAAATTGCTATGATTAAGTATCTGGCTTCCTTCACTGCCGATAAATGGCTGTCCAAACTAATGTCTCATAATCATGAATAACTGTTACACCAATTGTCTGCTCCACAGAACTTTTCTTAAACATGTAAAACTGAAGTCTGTAATCATTTATTGAAGGGGGTAACGGCAAACTCCTGTCTTCACACAGGAGGTGATCAGGTAATCATTTTTTCAACAGAAAATGCTTAGTGTTTAGCCTTGAATCGTCTTTTTCATCATGTTTTTATTATCTGAGCAGGCAAATTATCTTGATCTGGTGACTGACCTATACATGATGAACTATGACCATAAACTGGAACATTTGTCTGTTGTAGCGATTATCAAAGAAATATCGCAACCAGCGTTTCAAGTGTGGTGAGGATGATGAGGGATATTCTGTGAAGCTGAAGATGAAGTATTTTGTAGATTATATGAAGAACAACACAGATGACAGCCCACTGTACATATTTGACAGCAGCTATGGAGAGGTAAGATGTTACTGAAGACCTGACTGGGACTATGCATATTGGTGTGCTTGTCGTGAGAGGTAAAGCTGTTGTGTTAATAGAAACAAATGTGGAAGATCAACATTGGTTTGGAAGAGGATTTTACAATTAAAGGCCAAACTAATTAAATTGAGATTGTATTGTTTACCATATTTACTGTCAGCGAATTTAGTGACATACACTGATTGTACTTACCTCTCAATTCACTCTGAACTGTTTCAGCATCCCAAGAGAAAGCGACTTTTAGAGGATTATGATGTGCCCAAGTATTTCAGTGATGACTTGTTCAGTTATGCTGGTGAATCTCGGAGACCACCATACAGGTAAAAAACAGAATGCAGTGTTGGCGGGGTCCTATATACAAAATGGGCATGTCCAGAGTGTCGTTTAACATGCTGAAGTTATGATCCTGTATTTGAAAATAAATGGTAATGTTAATATGAATAATTTATTCTAGGAAGTTACGTCCTAGGCTCTGAAGGATCTGCTAGTTTTGGGTTTAATTCCAAGATAAGCCCTGAGTAATATCCTTGCAGTGTCTGCTCTGGTTTCATTTGTCTTGGGTTCACTTGGACCCCTTTCTTCATAAAATTAGGGGTCCCAAACAAAAATAGAGGAGTCCAATTTATAGCATTATAATATAACATAAACAACAGAACAGTGGTTTAACAAACAGTCAAAGTGAGAAAATGTTTACATCCAGGCACATCCTGCTCTCATGACCATGAGGTTTACATTAACATGATAAAGGAACAAATAATTTCTTAAAATGGAAGTTTGATAATAATGAATATTTTAACACAATATTCTCCATGTTAATGTCTAACTTAATAAATGCAGTTTAAAAAACTCCATATAGTGAGTTTGCCCAATTAAAAAGGTAGTACATGGGTTATCAGCCATGGGGGCCGACATTTGTGAATGTTTTATCTAGATCTACCAATGATTTGAAGTTTATGGATTCAGTCAAGTTCAATGGCTGTTCTGATGCTCCTGTACTGAGTTGTGAGTCCATGTCGTAACTGAGACAATTACATCAATGAGTCATGACATAATTGGCATATCAATAGTTTTTTGTAAGAGTGTTCAGGATCCAGCATTTCCTTGATAAATCTATTCAACATGTCTTAGGTGCTTTAAATGTTTAAACATGTTAGTTACACTGAAAACTGTTCTGGCTAAATGTGTTTTGCAATTCCTCATAACTCACCAAAGAAGGAGTTATAAGCAGCTGGATACAATTTCAAAAGTGTTAACAGTAGTTGTAGTCTTGGTCTTTGGCTAGTCATCGCTGAAGCTGTCAAAGTTTACGACAATCGTGTGAAATGACTTCCTTATAAGGATATGACATATTTCACTGAACAAGGTAAAAAGGAAACTGTGGTTGACAAGGATCATATAGTCACTTATAGTGACAAACTTTAAGAAACAAAACCACAAATAGTCTGTTGTAGAATAAATAAATATATCGAGTCGGCTAAATGAAAACATCGCTTACATTCAAGTTTTCACATTTATTCTTTATCATATGATGTGTGACTCTAAATTATCGTGGGCTCTGTATTATCACATTATCGGTAAATCTTGTGATCCATGCACAGTTTACTAATGCAAATCTAAGCACGATATTTCATCGCATGATCGAATACAGGACTCGTTGCGAATTTCACAGCTACTTGAAAGTATGCTCATTAACTTTTTTAATGATAGTTTCTGGAATATTTTTGAAGTGGAATTACCCCTACCTCAATTAGAAATTGATTAGTAAAGAACCCATTTGTTTAGACGCAGTCCTTTGCTCCAACCTCAGTCGAATGCATACTGATTATGCATAATACAAAACAAGAAGTCACACCACAAAATAGCCATACTGCGGTAATATGGAGTTGCCTGCCCTTGATTTGCTCATGCCAGGTACTTTGTTTATCAAACTCATTACACAGGAGCTCGTTTCATATTCTCTATGTATTTCATGTTTGGTGCTCCTGGGACACTGCTAGCTGATTTCTTGTTTCAGATGGTTTGTGATGGGCCCTGGGAGATCAGGAACGGGTATACACATAGACCCCTTGGGAACCAGTGCTTGGAATGCCCTTGTGAATGGATACAAAAGGTGATTAGCAGAGTTCTTGCCATTGATATCTGAACTGAAAGTTCAATTAAGCTTATGGCATGGTTATCAGTGTGAGCTTGTGTCTTAGGCTTTTGTTTGTCTATGGGCTTTCTACTGAAAACTCATCATAGCCAAATAGCTGGAATAATCAGCGTCACATTTGCAGAACATTGTTCTTGTTCCTGGTTTCAAACGCTAAAAAAAGATGTAGTATAATCCCATCTGGTAGGAATGTTGACTAGGTCTTAGTGCAGGTAATTTACTAATTAAATGACATTTTGTCGTTTGTATTTCTTTCTCTCTCTCGGTAATCTATTTCTTAACTTATCTGTTTTCTCCTGAACTTATCCAATGGGTACTATGATGGCACTTGCCATGCTACTTGCGCCTCTTTGGGAGCAGCAGCGTCACCTCGCCTTCTGTCGTCTGCCACTGATACCTATTGGCAAGCCTCGTCTTGCATATCATTGTTTCAGTAGATCTGGGGCCTCCTCAGACGTATCTCAATGTACCTAGCCAGGCGCCGCCTACCTTTCCAGATCCCCTCCCAGTGCGTCCTCACGTGGCACAAGCACCTCCTCAAGCGTTTCTCCACGCGCCTCACCAGACACTGTAGACTCAGGCGCAGCTACAGGGTTATCAGCCTTGGATGTTAGGATGATCACCCTGCTTATCCACAGCCATTCCAGGTGCCCTCCACTTGGCATACCCTGTTTTACTCACAGCAAGCGCAAACTCCTCTGCCACTATTGCCTCATCAGGTGCCCACTTTGCCTCCTCTGGTGCACCCTGGTCCCACTTATTCTCAGGCGCAGCCTCGCAGACTCTGCCTTGGGTTGGCTTACCACTGGTGACCTCCCCTCAAGGTGCTCATTGACATAGACGTCAGTTTTGTACTCCAGTTACCACTCTCGTCTCCTCGGGGTACCCCCCTACTTCAGTTGTCACCTGTCACGCCTGATCTGGTGTCTCGAGCTGCTTGTGCCCCAGGTTCTCCTGCTCGGGGTTCCAAATCCTGTTCATCTTCTCCTGACAGTGCTTCCAAGCATGTGCATTCTTTCACCAAGAGCTGCCTCTTGCGACTCAGGGCCTAGGGTTGCTACTACGCCTCTAAGGATTGATTTCTGTGTATCATTAATGTTCTTAAACTCAAGGAGCCTGTCCCACTGCCTTCCACAAAATGCTCTTTTGATCCCAAGTTCATTATTTGGTCGACGATATTCCTGCCCTGTTGCAGCAGGCTTTTGATAGGTAGCCCTTAAGGGTTCGCTTCCAAAACCCGCTATCACCTCGTCCCGCTTTGAATTGCATGGGATTTCATTTCCATTTTGGGCACCTCCCCTTGATGCAGACCAAGACTTTGGGTCATTCCACGTCCTCGTGCCTCAAGATAGAGGATAGATCCCTTATATTTTTTACTTTTTCTGCATTACTCCTTAATGCATATTAATGCTTGTTCTTGACAGAGAAAGGAGCTGTGTGAAGGTCTTTGCTTGAAGAAGTTGTTCCAGCTAGCTGAGATGCCAACCCTATAACGCAGCTCCCACGTGACCAAAGGAAGTGACGTCACGGATCCTCACATTACTCCTGTCACTTGCTAAGAGAAGACCTGTTTTTGATCTGTAGCATAAACTGGTTCAAACCCTTACATGTTTTGCTTCTTGAGTTAATGTTCATTGTGCTTGTGTTTTGCACACAGTTTGTATCTTGTGAAACATTGTATGTTTTAACATGTGCATAACTTTTGTTCACCTGCTGGCGTTTTCTTAAGAAAGAAAACAATGGTAAACCCCGGTTTCTTGTTTCAAGTAACCATCTTGAATATTTTACGTGGCCAGTTATTAACTGGCTTGCATTCTGTATTCTTCTTGCTTTGTACCCCACCATTGGCGTACCCTCGCAAGTATTTTGTCGTTTTATATGTTGTCTTACGTTTGTCGTAATAATCGTTTTTTAAACCCATGCAGTGTGATAAACAAATTATAGCATACATAATCGGGAGGGGACGCATTGTGATTTTACACTGCTTCATTGCAGATATTATGCTGAAAGTGCCGGCGTAATATGTCGGTGTGGGATTTCCACCTGCTGTGCCTTAATTGTACATCTACATGACCCCAGGGTCATAGATGTACAGACTGTCTCCGCTTTCTCCAACAGCTTTCAGACGGTACCTCCGTATGTCCAGGAAACAGGATGCAACAGGCCAGGGAATCACCGGCGCCAGATGTCTGACTTATCTGAGTATTCGCCCACAACCAGATCGGCTATCTCGGACGACAACTCCCCCATCTCCATTACTACCATGATGTTGGGGCCCGTGGTCTCAGTCTCTACCCAGAGCTCCCTGACGACCACTACTGCGTCTATCTTAATGGCGCCTATCCAGTCCACCGAAAAGACGCATGGCGCCCAACAGGCACCCCGCCTACGGCCCAGGCGCCTATGATGGACATCCCTCTCCTCCAGTACGTACATCAGTACTTGCGAGCCATACAACAGACGCCGACGCCTATTGCCCCAGCGCCTATACAGACGCCTCTACAAGCACCGTCCACAGCGCCTCTGCAGCCGCCTCTACTAGATAGCGCCTGTCCTGAAACAGACGCCTTTAAAAAAGCACTGTCTACAGCGTCCAAAACAGTGTCTATCCTAACGTCCCTGGTTACGCCTATCCTTGCGCCTCTACAGATGCACACCCAGGACAACCGTGCAGACAGACGACTAGCCATTCCACGATATCCTTGTGGCTACGTGCTCTCATTCTACAGGCCTATGAGATTATCAGCTCCCAAGGCCAACTACCTACGGAGACCAGAGCGGTCGCTGGACACCTGATTGGCGTCCATGCAACGGCGCTCCAACACGGATTTTAATTGGCATCCATACAACGGCGCTCCAACACTTCCCAAGATCCTGGAAGCACCTAACCTCGTGGTGACGGTTCTGTGAAAATCTCCCGCCAATTCTCCTCGTCTATCAACATTAGTTGAACGTTTCCTCGGAGAAAGCGAACATATCTGCAATAATATCTGCACCACAGTTGACGATCACAACCCCATGACAGATACGGTATTAACCAGAATCGTCATATTCTTCCGGGTACCCGACTGGGTCATCATTCACAACACCGGACCAGTCGTCACTCTTCTCATGGGGATCAACTTGCCCAAACATAGTAATCTTCCTCATACATGTGCAGTGCCCTCGGGGAAGGACTAAAAGTCGTCCAGAAGAGCAGAACGACACAAAACCTCAATCTGACTTCGGTCACGCCATGGTGGCCAGCGAGGGCTTGGTTCGTCGACCGCAGAGAGCTGTCTGACGCCAACCCACTGCCACTTCCAGATTGACCAAATCTGCTGATCCACCCTCACAGCAGACAGCCACACCCAGAACCAGACAAGCTATGTCTTCACATCTGATCCATTTACAGGGAGCACTGAACGCCAAAGGCTACTCGGCCTGAGCGTCCAGGGCCATCACGATGGCACATCACCCAACCACTAGGAGCCTCTATGATGACAAGGGGCAATCCCTCGAGAGCTTTTGTAGGGGCAAGCAACAAGACCCCACATCTGCATCGCCTCAATTCCTGCCCGAGTTCATGCTCCATCTGCGTCACAAGCGTAAGCTCAAGGGCAGTACCATCATGACCTACCTTGTGGCGCTCAACTCCGTCCTGGCAGTTCCGGAATATCAGCGCATGACGTAAATCCCTGAACGACAGGCTTTGCTCCGGTCATTCAGGCTGGAAGACCAAAAGGCGTAATCTCGTACACCAGCTTGGGGCTTGAAATGTTATTCACACCTCGCTGAGAGACGCGCCCTTCGAGCCACTCGAAGTGAAGTCATCCTACAATCTGATGAAAAAATGGTCTTCCTACTGCCGCTCGCCACAGCAGCCCTTGTCAGTGAACTACACGATCACCCTCTGGCTACAAGCCTTCATTCTCCAGGTCTACGAGGCCGCGGGATTGGACCCCCAGTCTCCAACAACCCACATGAGACCCAGGCGATCGCCTCCACCATGGCGGTACACAGCAGCTAAGCTCTACTTGCCATCATGGAGAGGTGTTCTGATGATCAAACACATACGTCGCCAGTCACCATATGCGAGATGTCACATTGGAGGATGTGCTAGGCGCGCTCAACTTGGTCCGTTAGTAGTGGCCAACTGGCTCCTCTACTACACGTCACTGACCTCGCCTCCAAGTCCAGAGCCGGCCTTTTTACCTCCCCTGGCGTAAGCCCTGGGCTAGAAGGTTCATGCCCCACTTGCATTCGGCTCAGTGCTCCAGTCTCGACCTAACCGACAGTTATTGTCAGGCTACGCACTACCAGGACACAACGCATACCTGACTCTTCCCTTCCAAGTAGTGGTCATCCAGGCTGACCAGAGCCGAAGACGAGCTTAGGGAATTGGAGGTTCCCATACATGGAATGGTCACCCGAAGCCGACCACACAGCCGAGGATTGGCTAGGGAACAGAGTGTGAAAATAAAAGATCAAAGTCCACATCTGAAGGTATATCCGAAGGTTCCGTCTGATAAAGATGCATTAAGGAGTAATGCAGGATTAGTAAAAAATCTAGTAAAATCCTACCTATTTTTTATATTTGTATACTTATCCTGCATTACTGCGTCTAAAGGGACCCACCCATCGCAGATCTACCTCCCCACGATGCCTTTCGATGTTTTGGACTCCCAGAGTAATGTGAGGATCTGTGATGACACTTCCTTTGGTCAAGTGGGAGCTATGTGATAGGGTTGCCCTCTCAGCTAGTTGGAACAACTTCTTCAAGCAAAGACCTTCACACAGCTCTTTTCTCTGTCAAGAACAAGCAGTAATATGCATTAAGGAGTAATGCAGGATAAGTATACAAATATAAAAAAATATCTAGGATTTTACTAGGTCTGTTGATTCAAGAAGGAATATTGCATACTGTTGTGTCAGGATAAGTGTATAATAAGGGGAATACTCTAATTCCCTATGTCTCTATATGCTTAGGTTAGCTGAAAAAGAATGGAGACTATTTTGGGCATCAATACATTATCTTTTTCCATGAATGAATTATGATCAAACTTTTGACATAGTAAGCAATTAATACTGTTTTCATCTACATACTAAGTCTAGATTTGTTGATAACGTTGTGCATGTTAACAAGGATGAACTTAATAACATAACAATCCTGTTCTTATCTGGCACACTCACAGCTAAACAGTTTAACATGTTTTAGAAAGAAATGTTGCTTTTTCTGTTTTTCAGATGGTGTCTGTTGCCAACAACGACCCCGAAAGAGATGCTGAAGGTGAAGGCTGAAGAAGGAGGAAAGCAGCGGGATGAAGCAATCAGCTGGTTTACACATGTCTACCCCAAAACTCAGAGTCCGTCCTGGCCAAAACACCTCAAACCGGTTGGTATTAAGGCTTTCAGCTGGTATGGGTTGTGGGCTAATGTGTACCGAGATGGATCCCTTAGGTGTGCCAGCATCTGCACACCTAATCCACTTCAAGATTGACCTGGTTATGAAGCTCGGCTTTTCTTACACACCTGTGGGTGAGAAACCCATTTGAGATAACTGGTAACAAACATGTGTGAGATCGAATTCGAGGCCCCTGATTGGTTACTCCATGGTGATGACCTGAGGTCAGATGATGACGGACTACTTTCCTGAGTGTAATTCATAAGTTGCTCGTGCTTCAGTTGAATGTTCACCCTCGTACGTCTGTATTGAACCACACTCCGGTGAAGTCGAATAAAATTCAAAATACATCACGCAGACTAATAGACTTCACAGTTTTGAATTCCCCCTTCTGTTTATCATTTACTGTCATTTTAGGCAATTCAAAATTACTGAAAGTACTTCTGGAAATTAGGTACATTGTAAATCTCGCCAAATCACAATTCACAATATTATGTAGATATTTACTGTGTGTTTAGAAATCTATTATGGGATATTTACTCGAATAATTAAAGTAGGAAAAGAGCATATTAGCAATCACGGGTATCAGATCACTAATGATAATTCTGAAACATCGCTGATAAGCCTAGAATTGTTTAGAATGTTTGGGAAAATTCGCATACACGAACGACGAAGTGTACGTTCCGCCATATTGGATTGTGTTTACAAAATGCTGGTTATGAGACGCCTATTCGATCAGGTATATTTCAAACTCAGCTGCTATACATGCATCCCTGAATTCCTCATACATTTTCGAAACAATGGATAAATGGTCTTTGTCACCAATGCAGATTATCTAGGTGAAATCATGAAAAATACATTAGTTGTGGAAATGAAAACTGTGCTCGGAAAACTACTTGCTGAAATGTAAACAAAGCAAAATTCAGTTTTTACGCTGTGTAGCATTTTTAGGTACTTTCGTCTAATTGTTTCATACATTGGCTCGACCACGCATTTGAGAATATTCATGGGAAGAGTATCGTTGCACTAATTATGGAAATACACATATATACATTACAATGATGTTGTAAATTCAACAGAAGCCATAAAAGTTTCCGTCCTATGTGACGCCATGACTGACGCTAAATTACGCACAACGATGACGGTAGTTGATCGTGGTTATCGGCATTTCTGACTAATTTTCTTTGTTACATTGAAAAAACATGGTAAACGAATAACAGTATGCAGATTGTCAGAATGTTTCTGATTACTTACGTGACACATTTATGTGTATAAGATCCCTCAATCAACGAAAATCCTCCTCTGGAAATCCCGCTTACTGTTGTCAGTGAACACGCCATTTTGTAAAAGTCGGTCACCGGTAGTGATGTCATACAGAGGTAAACATTGTTGTACATATTTGGTAATTTCTTTGAGGTGTAAAATTTTAACTTGGCGCCCAGCGCGTTCTTTGTTTTTGTCTAGTTTGTATATTTATCGCCTTGATAATCCACAGATATGACTGAAACCTTTTTGTGTAGGGACACATTATTTATGAGTAGTAAGCAGTACATAGGATGACGTCACTTAAGACAATGGTGTTATGTATTAATACGCTACTGCAATCATGAGAATAGACAAAATGCATCGGTTCGATGCTAAAAAGGTGTGATTTTAGGGTGTGTAAGAAACAGATTACTGCACTCGTGCCTGTCAGATACCATTGATCTTACAACTCGTTGTTACAAAGCGTATCTAACTCGCTTTCGCTCGTTAGATACGTTTTGAAACAACTCGTTGTAAGACCAATGGTATCTGACACACTCGTGTCGTAATCTCTATATCTCCCTTATCACTCCATACTGAAATAATGTTAGTATCAACTCTATCATGTCTATCAGTCATACATTCGTCCTGTGAAGATTCCGGGGTAGAATTGGTCTTCAGCAACCCAGTCGCCTCTCAGTCGTAAGAGGTGACTAGTGAGATCTATCTGTCAGACTCGCTGACTTGGTTGATGCATGTCATCATATCCAAATTGCGTAGATCGATGCTCATGATGTCAATCATTGGATTGTCTGGTCCAAATTTGGTTATTTACAGACTGCCTCCACATAGCTGGAATATTGCTGAGTGCAGCGTTAAACAACAAACAAACAAACAGTCATCGATTCTTTAATTGGTTTTACAACGCGTCCCCCTGGGGAGAGGAAAGTCGGGGTTCGATCCCTGGTCATGTCATACCAAAAGATGTTAAAAGATGGTACTTGTTGTTACCCTGTTTAGCACTCGGCATTAAGGGGCTTAAACAAGGACTGGTCGGATTGGTCAGTATACTGTGTCTGAGTGAGGCATGGTATCTCAGTTGGCTAGCACTATAAAATTGGCATTAGTCCGGACTTGTACAAGCAGCCACAGACACATGCATGCATGTCGCTATAGAAGTGCAATAATCTTGAACGTGACGTAAATCCCCATTTCACCGCACCACCTTGATTTGTTTTATAGATGTGAATCTAAAAGTTTCTAAAGCATGCAAGTAACAGACTAAATATTGCTAAATAAACATTGTATAATGACCATGACAGCATTTGTATTCTCTCTTTGAAAATGATGAACAGTGATCATATTCTAATGCAGATATTGATCATATTCTGTCTTTTGAAGCTTAGGCGTTAAAATGTCTTATTTAATATTAAAGTGTGACACAATGTTGTGTAATGTAATATAGTTTCAGCCCAAAGCATAACATGCCTCGCTGAGAAAGTTAAGCTGTTTGTTAATGTTGGATTTAAGTTGTCATGGTGAAAGTAAATTTTCCCATTTTACAGCTAGAAATTCTCCAGTGTCCAGGGGAGACAGTGTTTGTTCCTGGGGGCTGGTGGCACGTGGTCATCAACCTCACAGACACGGTAGCCGTCACACAAAACTTCTGCAGCGTCACCAACTTCCCGATAGTGTGGCACAAGACTGTGCGGGGTAGACCCAAGCTGTCCAAGAAGTGGTACAAAGTACTGAAGGTTAGGACCTGGCTTGTCTTTAGCTTGTATGACTGTGCAGGAAGTAGGATAAAACCATAGTGACGTACAACCAAACATCCATTAATTATCGATAAATATCAGAGAAGTAACTTGGAGCAAATATGCTTCGATAGGAAATGATAGAACTACCGGTAAATGTAACATAGAAATAGCTTTTTGTTATATTTTAATGACTTTGTTGCTGAATTTAAATGCCAATGCAACATTTCACTGTTACCAACTGTAAACACAAACAGTACTAAAGGCCAATGTCTACATTGTCTCCGCAGATCAGGTCTACTTCTGACACATATAGGGTGGTAGGGTAGCCTAGTGGTTAAAGCGTTCGCTCGTCACGCCGAAGACCCGGGTTTGATTCCCGACTTGGGTACAATGTGTGAAGCTCATTTCTGGTGTCCCCTGCCGTGATATTGCTGGAATATTGCTAAAAGCGACGTAAAACCTCACTCACTCACTTACTCTGCCACGTATAGTTTGTAAAATAATTCATTCTTCTTTGATATTGTGTATTATGAACTGTTGATGTCTTGCTTGTGTAGAGGGAGCGACCTGAGTTGGCTGATGTGGCTGATGCTGTAGACCTCAAGGAGCCAACTGGTTTCAACTCTGACAGCTCCAGCTCTGCCTCCAGCTCCAGCTCCAGCTCCAGCTCGGACAGTGACTCCGACTCTGACTGGGAGAACACCAGCAAGAGGTCAGTGTGATGGACATGCAGTCACCGTTATAGTCATGCATCGTTCGTGATTTCACTTAACTTTGTGTCCAGTTCTATCATTGTTGGGGACAAGATGAAAGGTGCTGCCCATCATCTAAGACAACAGATAGTGCTGTACATTGTTGCCTGAATCACCACCTTTTGGGGCAGCGGCAGTGTTATCTCAATGGTACAGTGTACGGGTGACTGCAGGGTGCAAAGTTTAGGAACATTCTACAATTCTTGTGTCTTTCAAATAACCCTACCTTTGTACATGGGTCTTGTCAATTCAGCATTCATTGATCTACTTGCTACAGTTCAATGAAACATGTCTCAACTTAAATCAGTAACTTGATATTAATGTCCAAGGCAAAACTACACTCTTTTGGGGGGCCACATGTGCTACATAATGCTATTGTTTCGGGAAGTCACATTGACTTCCATTTCCTTCACAGTAATGAGCGAGACTACCTCCATCAGTAAATGCAGCCATGCTTCTAAATGTAATGTTACAGCTTAGAAAGCATGTCAAAATTACATTTTATTAATATTTCTCTTGCATTTTTTTTTGCTAAACAAGACAGGTGAATCTAAATGTAAGTGATGCAGGCTGTTACATTCCTTGAATCAGCTTTGTGCATGTGTAATAGTCACAACATTTAAGACCTCATCAAAATCAATTACAGGACAATACAGGCAATAATAAAAATCAATAAGATACGTCTAGGAATCATCTGATGTCAATCATCTGTTGGTATGCACCAAAGTTGTTATAACATTATATTGCTCAGACTGGCATTGTCTGTTGTCAACAAGTTAGTAAAATCTAAATATGTTTTACATTTGTATACTTACCCTGCATTACTCCTTAATGCATTCACTGCTTACCTTATGACAAAAAAAAAGACAGCGTGCGGTGATGGTCTTGGGTGAAGAAATAAAGTTGTTTCAAAGTCCCACTCCTGCTTTTTGTACAGACTATCGCTGCTGTCCTGTGACCTTGATGACAAGTCACCTTCCTCACATCACTACCTGTCACGCTACAGCAAGGACGTCTCTCAGCTGAGCTCTTCAGATTGGATAATTTTAGATCTTCAGCTTAGGGTATAATTCTAAATTTTATCTGCGATGGGTGATGTATTCTCTTCATATTACTTTCACTAAGGAAGAGAATATATGGATGTCAATTCTTTATTATGAGGAACACAACGTTTCAGAGTTTATATTTACTCCTTTATCAGGTGAATTAATGCCATGACTTACTTACTTAATGCCATGAGGCAGAGAGCATATATATATGTACATGTAAGGACAACAAAATTATTAAGATAACAAAAGGTGGAAAATAACAAAGGGAAGAAACTAACAAGGGAAGCCAGCATATGATTGGCACTGATAGGTGGTTAGAAAGAGCCAATGTAAGCAATCACTTGACATTAATTAGTGCTGAAGGTATGGAAGCCAGTACTTAAGCATGTTAAGTTATTATAGATAAGTAATGGGTAATGCACACTTGGCAAGGTGGAAGAATGGACATAGCAAACGGCTAATTGAAGACAGCTAGGTAATTAGTCCCAACAAAGATCAAAGCAATAAGTCCCAAGCACTAGGCAGATAGGTTCCCTGGTCACGCTTCCCGTTACCTATTACTTATTTATGATAACTTAGGTACTGGCACACCTGTATCCTGCGCCTACGCCCATGTACCAGACGCCTGCGTCAGCTACAACTATGGCTCAAGTATAAGTGTCTACACCGGCACCTAACTCCTTATCACCAAGCAGGTCATCAAAGCCTTCTGATAGAGAAGGCGCTATTCACTGGAGCACAAGCCAATCGCCTTCTAAGCGAGTTTGTCAACATCACTCTGACTCATAGGACTTATCAAATGGCAAGGATGGTGATTCCTCTGTGGAATGGAATACGCATCTCGGTTTAGCGCAAGTACCCGATTGGTAAGCAGACCATCTCGTGTAAGTGGCACCCTCACTGGGTAACAGGGTGGATAAAAGGGAAACTTCACACAGAAGCATTTCAGTTACTGCTTCAGAAGTTGGGGCAAACAAACATCGACCTGTTTGCTATGTGCCAAAACCACAAACTTATGACGTATGTCTCCCTGTTACGGAACCTGCTTAGGTGGTGGATGCATTCAGAATCCCTTGGGAAGGGCTAAAAGCGTACCTTTTTCTGCCACCTGTTATACTTCCCAAGGTGATACAAAAGATCAAGGAGACAAGGAAGCTTGCTCTGACTATGGTCGTTTCCTGGTAGCCGGCGGGAGGGTAGTTTGTCGAGAACAGAAGTCGAGCAGAAATCAAATCCACTACCCCTCCCACAGTGGTTCAAACCTACTCATCCACCCTCACAACAAATTGCCTCACCCAATGCCAGACAGGTTTCTTCTGCACGCTTGGTTTGTCTTAAAAAGCATTAAGTGCGAAGAGCTATTCTGCACAGGCAGCTAATGCTATAGATTACCAGAGGATTTTACAATGACAAGTGGGGATTGTTTCAGACTGTTTGCAAGGCAAAAAACCAAGATCCCACGACTTGGTCACCACAATTACTAGTCGAATACCTCCTACATTTGTGTACCAAGAAACACTTAAAAGGGAGCACAATTTGGTAGCACTTAACTCAGTGTTGGCCGTCCCGTAAATTCGCAAAAGGACCACGATCCCAGAGCTACAGGCCCTACTACGCTCATTCAGGCTTGAGGATCAGAAGGCTAAGTTCCGTCCCCCTGCTAGGGACTTGAACGTGGTACTTCGAGGTTTGCGAGGTACCCCCCTTCGAGCATGGTACGTATCCAGTTGTGCTGTGATTTTATAGCAAAAAATCAATTACCAGGCCCATCTTCCCACCAATAAGATTGTGGGAGTTGAAGATGAGGGTGAACTTCTTTTGTGCCCGCAGCAAGCACTGCGAGTTTTCATCTGCCGTTCCAAAACAAGGTGTGGTTCAAGGAAATGGTTATTTATACCCGTATCTACTACCACCATGTCTGAAGATAGTCGCAACACAAAATCTCTGTTTACTCGCAGTCATCCTTCAGGCTTATGACATGGCCAATCTTGATCCGCTGAGAGTGAATAATCTTCACAAGTTAAGGGCATTAGCCTTGTCCACGGCATTACATAGTAACTGCTCTATTAAAACGATCATGGAAGGATGTTTTTGACGTCCCAACAGAGTTTTCGCGAGTCATTATCTTCGCGATGTGGCTCTCGACTGATATCGAAGCGCAAAGGTTTGGGCCTCTGGTAGTAGCCCAGCAGGTAACCAACCCCTGACGCAAATAATGAACTCGCCCTATACAGAGCCTGTCTACTTCCCGCGCAAGTTGCTGAGACTCGGCCAGTGGAAGAAAATTAGACAAGCTTTTCCACCAGGCTTTTGCTTGATGACACAGCAGGTAAAGAATTAGCTGTTTAACTAGCATTTCTTTATTACTAAGTATGTAGAGGGATCTATCGTTTAATTCCTATGTTCCTTCTGTAAGAAGATTGGACAACCCTACCGTAATGGCGTGAGCTTTTTCCGCCTCGTGGATTATTGACAAACATGTGTCATTGTTTTTGGGTGTGAATTTTGAGATTTTAGTCTTTCTGAGAGTTTTCCTGCCTGCAAACCGTCTGATACAGATTCATTAAGGATTAATGCAGGATAAGTAAAAAGGACCCACCCTACGTTTAAGGACCCACTCTTCGCAGTTTTGCCACACAACTTTGGCTTCAGAAACCTTAAAAGTATGTTTTTTAAGCTCGGGCAACAGGTAGTGATGTGAGGAAGGTGACTTGTCATCAAGGTCACATGACAGCGGTGATGGTCTGTACAAAAAGCAGGAGTGGGACTTTGAAACAACTTTATCTCTTCACCCAAGACCATCACCGCACGCCGTCTTTTTTTTTTGTCATAAGGTAAGCAGTGAATGCATTAAGGAGTAATGCAGGGTAAGTATACAAATGTAAAACATATTTAGATTTTACTAACTTGAAGACAACAGACAATGCCAGACATATTCTATTTCTCAAGCAAACAATTGACTCCTGTAATTACTGCAGTTTTTGCTTATTATATATGTACCACATGTTCAACTGGGGGCATATCTCATAGCAGTACCACAGTGCTTGGAGTAACCTGTAAAGTGCTGGGATAGGTCTCAAGGCTTATGTGATGTGTGCATGTGTGAAATTAGGAAATTTTAAATTCAATAGCATGCTTTTCATAAATGTGAAACTTACAGTAAAGTGGAATCATTTTCAGACGCAAGGTCACCAGATCAAGGTCTCTTACCCCCAATGGAAGCAAGCAGCATCGCACATCTCCACATCGCAGCAGCAAGCGGCGGTCAAGTTCGAGTTCAAGATCTTGTGATAGTCGTGAAAATGATCATTCACAGAGGAGCGTCTCAAGCACACCCAAGAACTCAAGATGACAGGGTTGACGAGTACTATCCACTGACATTACCTGGTGCTTCGTGACAGCCGACCAGATGGCCCATGTCCTTTCTGCTAGCATTAGGATCATATCGTAAACCACAGGCTTGGAAAAACTGCAATATTGTGTCTGTGGTGGATAATCTTTCTCTTTGAAGATACTTTATCTAAATGTTATTTTTGACCTTGTATGAATAACAAGTGTAAATATATGTTTAGGGTATGCAAAAAATGCAGGATAAAATTTACCTGTCAAGTGTTTTTTTTAACCTTGTTGAGTGCTTGGTGTAATTCTATCACAGAAGTAATGTTTGCTTATTGGTGAGAGTAGTTTCATGGTAAAGACAGTTGTGGCAGTCAATACTTATGCTTGTATCTTCTGGCTAGGTCGTGGCCTTTGTTTTCTTTATTTTACCATGTTTGTATTGCGTCACATCTTCCCGAGGCAAGGGTGTTAAAAAGTCCAGTTTCCACCATTGCCAAGTTCATGGCTCGATAGTAGCGCCACCTTTGGCTTTAACGAGTTTTGTCCCTTCTATGTAACTCCTGTTAGCAATCAGATTCTACCTCTCATATCACTTACATTTGCTTTTGAGAAAGTGGCAGAATCCTGTGAAGACTGTCTGATTGATTATCAAAATCTATCTTTTAATAAAACATGTCTTACCTTATGAGGTGCATCAAAGCATATCAAACTAATGAAAAGATTTGGAAATGTCTAACGACTCCCAGTTCGTGGTACACATGGTTTGTAAATGCTGCCATCTACCGAAATCTACGTGGCAGTCACCATGTTGTTAATGAAGCGGGTTAAACAAGTTTTTTTTGTTAGGCCTACCAAAATATAATGAAGAAATTCCAGGCTAGTTCAGCAAGGGTGGTAACATGACTTGAATAGTCAGTTACTTTGCCTCAGGAAGATGATCTGGTCACTGATGTAAATTTCCTTCCTCGGTTGCTTTATAAAGTGGCATGTGCTGGTCATTGTCATCCTCATTGATTCCACCTGTGGTGTGCCTGACATTGGTGTGTGGTCAGTCACTGACATCTGTAACACATACACAATGCATATCAGGCTAAAATCACATTTTGTTTTGTATGTTTTAGTCGTGGTGTATGTTTGTTACATTTCCAACTTTATTCCTCTGCATGCCTGCTGAACTACTTGAGGGCTGCCATGTCTCATCCATGTGTAGTGACATCCTGGTCATAAGCATGGCACCAGGTTCTCCTGCTCTTGTACAAGAAGAAAGGAAAGGCCAAATGTTAACATCCCTGCTATTCTGAAATGAGAAAGGTGTTATTTCTGAAATGAGAAAGGTGTTATTTCTGAAATGAGAAAGGTGTAATTTCTGAAATGAGAAAGGTGTTATTTCTTAAATGAGAAGGGGTTATTTCTGAAATAACATTTGTTTCTGTAATACATGTAGTTATGTCAGAAATAAACCATAATCTCACATTTCCTGTCAGGTTTGAATTTTAGGAATCAGGATAACAATATCATACAATAAAGTGGTTTTTTTCTCCTTGATAATTAATTCCTTTTCCCATCTTACATATAAGCATATATGTAAAGAAAAAATAAATGAAACTCATCCTGTAACCTTGGAAACATGTTGAATGTACTAAGCTGTCTTGATTAAACCCAGGATTTTATTTAAGGACAGTGCGGATTTGATGTGAAAGTGCCTGTCAAATTGCTGGTGGATTATAGACTTTTCAATTTTGGTAAGGTTTGAAAATAATTGAATTGATTTTGCTTAAACCAAAAATTGAAGACCTTTTTTTCTTAGCCTTTTTTTATTACATAATATGTGCTGTGTATGAATACATTAGCTTTTGTAATTAGTTCCATTCAATCACATGCTTAGGAAATCACATTTCCAGTGTCTTTGCAAAATAGGGATAGTGGGTTAGTTTGTTGCAAATGTACATGGAAAAAATAATGATATAGGTATTTTTTTCAACATTCATTCAATTTTCCTTTTTGAGAAATGACTTGTACAATAATAGGTGGGATTAGAGTTCTGGGAATGTCAAACTTTAATTTGGTATGAACATAATTTGACCTGTTCACATGACTGACAACTAGCTTCCCTATACATGTAAGTATTTTACATCCGACATGGACATAATACATAAGTAATGCTGATATGTGTGAAAAGTAGGAGCAAGTCTGTGACCTAAGATGAACTAGTAATCTGTTTTACAACTGCTTTTATCAACATCTTCAAAAAATCAGCTTGGTTAAAATACATGGTCAGTATTTTGTTGCATTTAGTGTTGTCCAAAACATGAAGGTTATTCTCTCTCATGTAAGCACATGTGGGCAAAATGTGCTCTAATCTTTGTCCTTTGCAGTTAAAAACAAACAGCAGTATGTAGTCATGCAGGTTTTGTTGTTTTGGATTGCTTAATTATTTTTCTGTCTGAATATAACAACTGACTGTTGGTATGTGCATTAGTTTGATCAGAAGATGTATTGTTAGTATCTACCTGGTTGCTATACATCTAGATGTTCATGGCAATATGTCAGCGGTGAAATGACATGCTGTTCATTCAAGCTCTGTGGTGACATGGGCTAATTTGTAATGTTTCTGTGGTTTTTAAGTTGTGGCAAATCATCCACTCAGCAACCTTGGACACAGTGTTTTTTTGTGTGTGCTGCATCAGTTAGTCGATGCTGGAGTTTAATGGGTGTAAAACATCTCAGCTTGTTGAGAATTATGAACAAATGTTGTGAAGATCTGCTTTTGACAAGAAGTGGGCTGATATGACTGAAATGGTCGCTGGTTCACATCGCATCCAAGTTGACTTTCCCTTGACTGGATCTGTCTTTGTGATTGATGTCAGTGTCAGAACTGTCTTGTTCTGTTTGCAACCAGATGACAGGTGCAGCTATGCCTGGTCTTGTTCTGTTTGCAACCAGATGACAGGTGTAGCTATGCCTGGTCTTGTTCTGTTTGCAACCAGATGACAGGTGCAGCTATGCCTGGTCTTGTTCTGTTTGCAACCAGATGACAGGTGCAGCTATGCCTGGTCTTGTTCTGTTTGCAACCAGATGACAGGTGCAGCTATGCCTGGTCTTGTTCTGTTTGCAACCAGATGACAGGTGTAGCTATGCCTGGTCTTGTTCTGTTTGCAACCAGATGACAGGTGCAGCTATGCCTGGTCTTGTTCTGTTTGCAACCAGATGACAGGTGTAACTTTGCCTGGTCTTGTTCTGTTTGCAACCAGATGACAGGTGCAGCTATGCCTGGTCTTGTTCTGTTTGCAACCAGATGACAGGTGTAGCTATGCCTGGTCTTGTTCTGTTTGCAACCAGATGACAGGTGCAGCTATGCCTGGTCTTGTTCTGTTTGCAACCAGATGACAGGTGCAGCTATGCCTGGTCTTGTTCTGTTTGCAACCAGATGACAGGTGCAGCTATGCCTGGTCTTGTTCTGTTTGCAACCAGATGACAGGTGCAGCTATGCCTGGTCTTGTTCTGTTTGCAACCAGATGACAGGTGCAGCTATGCCTGGTCTTGTTCTGTTTGCAACCAGATGACAGGTGTAGCTATGCCTGGTCTTGTTCTGTTTGCAACCAGATGACAGGTGCAGCTATGCCTGGTCTTGTTCTGTTTGCAACCAGATGACAGGTGCAGCTATGCCTGGTCTTGTTCTGTTTGCAACCAGATGACAGGTGCAGCTATGCCTGGTCTTGTTCTGTTTGCAACCAGATGACAGGTGCAGCTATGCCTGGTCTTGTTCTGTTTGCAACCAGATGACAGGTGTAGCTATGCCTGGTCTTGTTCTGTTTGCAACCAGATGACAGGTGTAGCTATGCCTGGTCTTGTTCTGTTTGCAACCAGATAACAGGTGTAACTTTGCCTGGTCTTGTTCTGTTTGCAACCAGATGACAGGTGCAGCTATGCCTGGTCTTGTTCTGTTTGCAACCAGATGACAGGTGTAGCTATGCCTGGTCTTGTTCTGTTTGCAACCAGATGACAGGTGCAGCTATGCCTGGTCTTGTTCTGTTTGCAACCAGATGACAGGTGCAGCTATGCCTGGTCTTGTTCTGTTTGCAACCAGATGACAGGTGTAACTTTGCCTGGTCTTGTTCTGTTTGCAACCAGATGACAGGTGCAGCTATGCCTGGTCTTGTTCTGTTTGCAACCAGATGACAGGTGCAGCTATGCCTGGTCTTGTTCTGTTTGCAACCAGATGACAGGTGTAACTTTGCCTGGTCTTGTTCTGTTTGCAACCAGATGACAGGTGCAGCTATGCCTGGTCTTGTTCTGTTTGCAACCAGATGACAGGTGTAGCTATGCCTGGTCTTGTTCTGTTTGCAACCAGATGACAGGTGCAGCTATGCCTGGTCTTGTTCTGTTTGCAACCAGATGACAGGTGTAACTTTGCCTGGTCTTGTTCTGTTTGCAACCAGATGACAGGTGCAGCTATGCCTGGTCTTGTTCTGTTTGCAACCAGATGACAGGTGTAGCTATGCCTGGTCTTGTTCTGTTTGCAACCAGATGACAGGTGTAACTTTGCCTGGTCTTGTTCTGTTTGCAACCAGATGACAGGTGCAGCTATGCCTGGTCTTGTTCTGTTTGCAACCAGATGACAGGTGCAGCTATGCCTGGTCTTGTTCTGTTTGCAACCAGATGACAGGTGTAACTTTGCCTGGTCTTGTTCTGTTTGCAACCAGATGACAGGTGCAGCTATGCCTGGTCTTGTTCTGTTTGCAACCAGATGACAGGTGTAGCTATGCCTGGTCTTGTTCTGTTTGCAACCAGATGACAGGTGCAGCTATGCCTGGTCTTGTTCTGTTTGCAACCAGATGACAGGTGTAACTTTGCCTGGTCTTGTTCTGTTTGCAACCAGATGACAGGTGCAGCTATGCCTGGTCTTGTTCTGTTTGCAACCAGATGACAGGTGTAACTTTGCCTGGTCTTGTTCTGTTTGCAACCAGATAACAGGTGTAACTTTGCCTGGTCTTGTTCTGTTTGCAACCAGATGACAGGTGTAGCTATGCATGCTTAATACAGAATACCGAGAACAGTAGGAGGTAATAGGGGTGTGTCATGTAGCATGTTTCAATGTTGTATACAGCAGTGTGTAGGCGTGCGCAGATTCACCACAGTACCAATGTATAGTGTTACATGATACAGACCACAATCTTTTGCTTTGTATCTAAAAAGAAAATGTGAACAGTAAAAGACATTTACAGGATTTTGATACATATGATTGTCAGAGGACATGTTTGTAAAGGCTGAGATATCTTTGTTTCCCCATCATGTTATATCTCATACATATCTTCTGTTAATAAGTATATTTTAGTCCAGAACTAAGTGTAAGAAACGACTCTGATGTTTTTGATATCAGCAATATATATTGTAGTTTGGTCAAGTTCTATCTATGATAGCATGGTTTATGGTTTAGTACTTAACACGAGCCCTCTAGTCTGGGGCTAGTAAAAATTCATGTGGGCTATTATTAATTTCTCGTTTGTTTTATCATTACAAGGATATTTTATCTTTACCCATGCTAGTTTAGCTTTTGTTCAAACCCTGATGTGGTCAGTTAAATGGGACATGAGCTGGGCATACTTTCGAGCCTGAATTAATGGAGCAATTACCTGTGCATAGTTGTCTCCCATTGCAGCAGAACCGCAAACCTGTCCCGATTATCATCTGCTCATGTCACAAACAAGGAAGTAAACCTCACTTGAGATTGGCCTCCAAAGATGAGCCAGGTGATATAACCGCATTATTGTACGACCTCACCTGTGCTTGTGGTCTGACCTTTATCACTCGGAGACAAATGGCCTGTTGTACATCTAAGCCAAGACTATCTCTTTTTACTGCTCAAGATGTTTGAGGAGGAATGTTGAATTTGCGTGGTGAATATGTTATAGTGCACCCAATGTAATGTTACCAGTGTGAATGAAAGGTGCAGTTCTTGTGTGTAGAGACCGACTGAGGAAGAGCCTGTACTGTTGACTTTGCTTGTCTTGTTCACTGTTCAGAATGAATACTTTCGCTGTGCTGTGTAAATCAACTTCTTATGCAGGGATTACATTGTGAGTATATATTCAAGAACTATTGATTGTCAATAAAATGTTGATTTTCCAGTGTTCTAGATGCAGTCAGTGTCGTCTGTGAGGCAGAATGTTGTCCATGACTCCTGTGACTGGACGTGGCTGTTGAGACGATGGTGACCACTGTGTTTAACTATTGATAGAAACGGAAGTATACTAGGTGTATGTTTTGAAGTGATGCAACATTAGACATTAATGCCATCCTAAGGCAGGTGAAAATGCAATTAGCGCAACCAAAGGCAACTGGCAATGTCTCATATCGGCTGCACTGACATCAGTAATTGATATATTAACCCTCTATTGTCATTGGCCTGAGACAGTAGTTGCATCCCCAAAGACAAAACGAGATGGTATTTAGTATTGAGGACTTGAAATATCTGTCTTGTTATTGTTCCCGTGCACCGCTGATCCATTTGTAGCATCACATATGTTGGCGCCCTTACGTGTAGCAAATGTTACATGAAGCGGTGGTAAAATATATGGTTTTGATAACGATGACACGGATTGTCAGTCATTAAAGGGAAGGAGTGGCGTTGTATTATATTTTGCGCCCCTCAAACACATGTAACCTTCTTTAATAACAACACCGCCCCACCTAGGGTGCGAAGTCCCTATCTAAAGTTCGAACTTGAAATTATTTTAAAGAAAAACTGACTCGTCAATACCCCCAGCCGCCCACACACAGTTCTGATAAATTTGTGCGTCTCATTCTTTCGCAGTCACTTTTTGACCGAATCCCTGATTGCCCTGATCACGATCGTTAATTTGTCGGTACGCCAGTACTCGTGAAGTATTTCAATTAACGTGCTGTTCTCAAGGATCTGTGTCACTTAGAACTCGCATCCAATATTCATCCAACACGCCGTGACACAACTGAGATTAAGCGTTAAGCTCAACTCTCCCACGCAAAGTCCCGAATTAACCATGATTTCACCATAAGTCAATAAGAAACCAGGGATTATTGGCAGTGAGTGAGGATAGTGGTGTTGTCCCGTAGATGAAGGGGACGAGTCCTGTGAAACTAGGTTGACAAGTCAATTTCCAACAACAAAGATAGAATTCAATGCCATGATGAACGAAATATCATGCTCTGTTGTGTTTATAAATGAAATTAATATCGCTATGAAATACCATGTTCAAGATGAAAGGAACATACATAATATCAAGGAATATCGGGATACATCTGAAACCCGCTAAACATACAAGTGATGCATAATTATAATGGTTTGACACTATGAATAAACAGTCCAAGGGAATCCTGCAGATATCATTCACCAACTATAGTTTACCTATTATCGGAACGTAGAATTATCACAAGTTTAGAACGAGCTTCCGATCTGGAGAAATTGACAAAATTCCTCTTTGCATGGCTCACGCCGTATGGGGAAGATGTGTTATAAAAACGGGTTCGGTACGCCTGTAACAAAATCGCTGAATACATCGTTAGCCCAAATGGATTAGGGTAAACAGATATGGAAGCTATGTAGTGACATTGAATATTTACACAATTTATTTTGAAAATATGCCCAGAATATGATAAAAGAACTGATACTCTGAATGTGTTATAGAATGCTAACATTTCATTACTATTTGTGATGAACATTATGAGAATACGAGTCTCCTGACAGTCACAGCGTTTCTCCTGTTGTGTACTTTATACGCTTATTTACATAGACACAAACGAAACCTTACCCTCGCTGAAAAGTGCAACTTCAAGACCACGAAAAGTGTTTGTATTAGCCTTAATGGATTTTCATGACACGTCTCTATGAAACCTGGCCCAACGACACACAATGGCGCATCACGTTCATCGACGAAGAGCACGTTCGTTGTTTTTACAAGATTTATTTCAAATAGTATCACATTGTCATCTCGTTGGGCAAAGCGAACAAGGGGTGGACTGGCGAAGCGTTCGGAAAGGACATACAGGTAAAGAGACGAAGGAACGTGTCTCAACGGGTCGTGATTAGATTATCAAACAATGGTTATACCCGACACTCTCCAGACCATTTCAAGACCTAAGGAAGAGAATGTATGGATGTCCACTTCTTTATTACGAGGAACACAACGTTTCGGAGTATATAGTTACTCTTTCATCAGGTGAATATTTATAATTGGTTTGTTGTTTAACGTCATACTCAGCAGTATTCCTGCTATATGACGGAGGTCTGTAAATAATCGAGTCTGGACCAGACAATCCAGTGATTGACATGAGCATCGATCCACGCAATTGGGAAGCGATGGTAAATAAGTGCTATGAGGCAGAGAACATATATTATATGTACCTGTGAAAACAACAAAGGTAATAAGATACCAAAGGTTGAAACTTGACAAGGGGAGCCAACCGATAAGTGGCGCTGACAAGCGATTAGCAACGGACAAAAGGAAGCCAGCTAGATAATTAGCACCGGCTAAGATCAAAGGAATAAATCCAAACCGCTTGGCGGATAGGTTCCCTGGTCACGGTTCATGGCTGTAGGTTTTATTGTCGCCAGTTGTTGTTGTTGTTGTTGGTAGACGGGACTTTGGTAGCTTCCCATATGATGTTATGGTCTTGGTTCTTGAGGATGAGTCCGGAAATGGCGGATTTCAGGTCCAGTTTGTCGCCAGAGGTCTGATGTTCTTTGAGTCTGGTGTAGAGCGGCCTGAAGGTTTCTCCATTGTATTGGTGACCACAGTTGCAGGGAATCTGGTATATTTCAACAAACTAGACCAATCAGCTATTTCCCAAACACATTCTCATGAACCAAAGCCCTAACATCAATCTCCATTGCCTATTACCAATCAGTGATAAGTTAAGTGTAGGCTTCCCTTTGTCTGTTGCTAATCACCTTCAACGCCAATTTATCTTAAGTTTCCACCTTTGTTGTTCTTACAGGTACATATGTATGTTCTCTGCTTCAATGCATCCATTCACCTGATGAAGTTAGTATATATTCCGAAACGTTGTGTGTATCACCACTAAATGCCTTTCAGTAAGTAAATATATGCACATTAAAGCCTTTCAACAAGGAAACATGATTTGGGGAGATATTTAACCAATTTATACATTATCTGAGAGCAATACGTATTAACAAGGTATGATCTTGTGTGGGTTCCAAATATATTTTCTTTGACACCTTGGAGCTTGCATTTTGAAGGTCATTGACTTCTGAAATCAAAACCACGTCTGTTTTCTGTTCCTCAACGCCGCACTCAGCAATATTCCAGCTAAATGGCGGCGGTAAGTAATTAATCGAGTCTGGGCCAGACAATCATGACTGACTTTATGAGCATCGATCTACGCAATTGAGATACGGTTACATGCACCAAACACCGATCCCGTTTCTCGCCTCTTTGGACAAGAATAGTTGTCTCTTACGGCAACGTTGGTTGCTGAAGACCGATTCTAACCCGGATCTTCACGGGAAAATTCACTACCTATCACCACTGACACTAGTACAAGTAGGTTATAGAATCCTTAAGAATCAGACAAAAACAATAACGAGGAAACTTTCAAGTTTCTGTTGCTCTTTCCTATCAGCTTTTCTCTTGGCCTATTATGTTGCTTACCAGACGACTTTCAATATAGCATTTTGCCGTCGTATCGTACATCGGTGCATTAGCATCGTGCATTCCAACGCTCGCATCGTGCTATCGCATCGTACATTCCCACGCTCGCATCGTGCCATCGTATCGTACATTCCAACACTCACATCGTGCCATCGTATCGTACATTCCAACACTCACATCTTGCCATCGTATCGTACATTCCAACACTCACATCTTGCCATCGTATCGTACATTCCCACGCTCGCATCGTGCCATCGTATCGTACATTCCCACGCTCGCATCGTGCCATCGCATCGTACATTCCAACACTCACATCTTGCCATCGTATCGTACATACCCACGCTCGCATCGTGCCATCGTATCGTACATTCCAACACTCACATCTTGCCATCGTATCGTACATTCCCACGCTCGCATCGTGCCATCGTATCGTACATTCCCACGCTCGCATCGTGCCATCGCATCGTACATTCCCACGCTCGCATCGTGCCATCGTATCGTACATTCCCACGCTCGCATCGTGCCATCGTATCGTACATTCCCACGCTCGAATCTTGCCATCGCATCATACACCCACACTAGCATCGTGCCATCGTATTGACATCCATACTGAAGCATCGTGCCGTCGTATGTAAATTCCCTCACTTGGATCGTACATTGAAACACGAGCATCTTGCGATCGTACCGTACATCCATAGACTAAGCATCGTGCCGTCGTATGTAACTTCGCACACTGGCATCGCGCCTTCATATCGTACATTAAACACTAACCTCTTGCCATCGTATCGCACATTCCAACACTCGCATCGTGCCATCGCATCGTACATTCCAACACTAGCGGCTTGCCATCGTATCGTACATTCCAACACTCGCATCGTGCCATCGCATCGTACATTCCAACACTAGCGGCTTGCCATCGTATCGTACATTCCAACACTAGCGGCTTGCCATCGTATCGCACATTCCAACACTAGCGGCTTGCCATCGTATCGTACATTCCAACACTAGCGGCTTGCCATCGTATCGCACATTCCAACACTAGCGGCTTGCCATCGTATCGCACATTCCAACACTAGCGGCTTGCCATCGTATCGTACATTCCAACACTCGCATCGTGCCATCGCATCGTACATTCCAACACTAGCGGCTTGCCATCGTATCGTACATTCCAACACTAGCGGCTTGCCATCGTATCGCACATTCCAACACTAGCGGCTTGCCATCGTATCGTACATTCCAACACTAGCGGCTTGCCATCGTATCGCACATTCCAACACTTGCATCGTGCCATCGCATCGTACATTCCAACACTAGCTTCTTGCCATCGTATCGTACATTAAAACACTAGCATCTTGCCATCGTATCGTTTATTCCAACACTCGCATCGTGCCATCGTATCGTATATCCATACGCAAGCATCTTGCCGTCGTATGTAAATTCAACACTAGCATCGTGCCATCGTATCGTTTATTCCAACACTCGAATCTTGCCATCGTATCGTTTATTCCAACACTTACCTAGTAAGGATAAGATATATGGATGAACAACTTCTTCATTACAGTTGGGAGGGACGTTGCTGTGTAGGTTCTCACACCGTTACCAAGCCAGTGATGTACAGAGTATTGTTGACAAGTATCTATACGGGTAGTGGAGAAGCCTATTATGTACAGGAAAGGGTAAGCATGTTGACCGGTCTGATAGTCACACGTCAACCCTTTGTGGAGAATGGACTGGATCATTTTGTTTTCACCGAAAGATAAACAGTGGGTATTAATGTAAGAGATTATATTATTTATGAAGCATAAAATAAATATACAACAATGATCATGGTCTAACGGATAACAAATCACAATAGTTCATACTCTCTAGTCATACACAAAGTCATTTAAACTTCAATAGATGGCCGGCTGCATCAAGGAACTGAAGTGGTGTCTTCCTTCCTGTGGCAAGGTGCTCCCTCAATCACATGTCTCTTTTCCAGGTTGCGATGCACTCTGGGTCGAGGGTTGTTTGCGGCACCATGATCAACTTAAAGTCTCTTCACTCTGTCGGCAGCTTCAGTCTTCTTAATGTTGGTCAGGAAATCATAGATGTTGGGGTGCGGTTTCCCCAACACGGTTTTTTAAACGATCGTGAAGCCCCTCGAGATGATTGTCGGTTCTTGGCCCAATGTTCTGGTGTTGATTCCAAATCCTGATGGGGAATATGGCGTCATAGTCCACCCAAATGGCTGGCATTAAACCTATACATAACTGGACTTTCGTTCAGGGCGGCGAGCCACGTGTCCTGGACCTGGTTTACCGGCAGAAGCAGAAGAACCCCAGCACGTCTGACATGGGTCTAGGCTGGAATATTCTGCTGATACTCCCCAGATAGACCTTCTTGCGCTGCACGGCGCTGCATTGCTTGTGTAAAGTGGATAAAACTATCCTCGCAGGTCAACATTAGGGAAGGCTTCATCTGCAGCTCGTTCGGAAGCAGATTCAAAGTCGGTCTGGATTAACTCTGGAGATGGTTCAGCTCCAACTGCTCTCTGTGAAGTAAAGGGGCATCTGCGGTTGTGACTACCACACTGTTGTGGGCGGAGCTTATTCGAGTGATCTGACAGGTTAATATGACGTCATGATAACACGCGAATTTCATTGGTTAATGCCAACGGATTACGTCATGTAAACACCCACCCACCCGCGTAAGTTTTAATGGTAAAAATATCCATCAAACGATTCCAAGACTTCAACAAACGTGTAGTTCTTGGGTTCAAAAACCTACCTCCCATGTCGCCATAAAATGATACTGTGGAATGTCCACGATTTATCCAACAAGTACAGTCCAAAACGAGAACGAAAAGAAGAGCAGTGTAATTGAACAAAAAAACATAATAGGAATCACGGCACCAATCGTAATCCTGTGGTGTACGGTATAAGTGCAGTTTGTGAATAGTATTTCTCACAACATACACGGCAATCGGTGATTTCAACCGTTTTTTTGTAGTGTTCGTCTTGCCTCATCTGGAATCTGGATGACAACGTCTGTGTAAAAAACCCTGGTAATGGTCACAAATATTTTCAAGTGACGAAAGTAGTTTTTTTGTCGTTTCCGTCACATGTTTTCATTGCCCAGTAGCAATGTGTTTTGGCAAAGACACTTGTCCGAATGCTCCTCATGCCGAAGTCACTCGATCCGTGAAACTTGGCGGGTCCCATGCTGTGAAGAAAGAAATGTTTTCGTGAATACTATTATTGAAAAACATCCTGTACTTTGTACTTTTGGAATGCACTGCGGATTTCTTTTATTACTTTCTAAAACTTTTTGACCACGCGATCTCCCAGCAACTGCGCCCCGTGAGCGCATCCAAGTTGATTGCTGCTTACAACTGTCAAGAACTTTGCTAGTTCGCTTGACTTCAATATGAGCACCAAAACATTTTCATGTGACGCTTTATTTGACGGAGAGTTGTTCGAGATGATCAGGGAGCCTTTGGTCATTTCGATTATGATATTGGTGACTTTATCGTGGAGAAAGATCCAATTCGAATCGACAAGATTTAACAAATTCAGTGCTGATTATTGGGATTGGTGGATCAGTGTCACAGCGATATTTCATCGCGGAACCAGATGATGCCGAATATGTATTAAACGTTTCAGCAGATGAAGGATTAGTGTCGACAAAACGGGAAAGGGATCCCAGATTGTATGTTAACCTCGTGTGCGATGTACATTCAAATACCCCGAGCAAACAACACATGGGACATGTGTGGATCTCATGACCAAAACTCAGTGTCGTGTGTGAAAATTCTGTGAAAGGAAAGGAAATCCATAATTAAAGATGTCTTGGAATATGTGTATTGGCGTTTTCGTTTATCGTAAGTACAATATTATCTAGATACGCCTAATGTAGGTCAAAACATTGAGTATGTTTCGTTTTGTATTTATTAGTTGCTTGTGTGCATTACTCTGTTGATACACGTGCCATTCATATTTTGTTGTCAAGCTAAAAACTATTGGCGCAACTTCTGGTGCTTTAAATTAGGCCTCTTCCTAAACACTAGTTGAAATATGAAAGATGAGTAATATTTTAAGTTTTGTAAAAATAATCTGAATATTGTGTGGTATGGATCTAGAATCTAACTGTTGAATGCAAATGGCCAAAACTAAACAAATATCTGTAATTTTCGGATTGAACTAAAAGAATCTTGTACGTATTTATGTATCGTTACTGTTACATTAACCGAAACTGTTGTTCTGCTGCTGTTCTGCCGTAAAAATATACAACACAATACACTTGGAGACTTGCATTGTGTCATATGTACACATGGCCATGTGCTATGCTATTTATAGCGCAACCGTAAATAAGCTCCGCCCACTGTGATTGATGTAGACATCGATTCGATTTTTTAAGGTAAAACTACAGAACATTTATTGACTTATATCTAGATATGGAGCCATTTGTGGTATCCAGGGTTTGTCCTTCAAGTTGATACGAAGTTTGAGGGTGATCTTGGTGATCTTGTTTTCAAAAAGCTTCTCTCGACACTCGGTTGTGATTACAACCAGTCACTGTTCGAAACTTCTTTATAAGGCCCCAGGCCAGATACAGAGGGTAACACAGTACACACCCAAGCCCACAATGCTCGGCGCAACATGTCAAATGGATTACACAACAATCTAACGGCAATTAAGAAGAGTTTATTAATTCTACACTAAGAATAATTCATCACCCACAACATTTGCTTACATAACAATAACACAGGGGATCCTAGCAATAATATTGGCAAAGCAATATGGAATTATTAAAACACAAAGACATAGTCACCAGGGTTATGATTCTCCAAGTCTGCATCAGACACCATTTAGAAAGTGGTGAAATGTAACTGTTAACACTTTCTTAGTAAAGTACAGATTCTCGAACCTTTTGGGATTGAGTCTCGTCCGGGATTTGAACCCCCACTTGCCAGAGTGAGGAACCTTATTGCCAGCACACAAAGTCAGCGATCTAACCCACTCAGCCACCGAGACTTCCACAAAATTAAAGTCCGACAACTGGTAGTCTAGAGCACATACTGTGTGTACCCCTCTGATATGTGTAAAATGGCACGGTTCCCATGGCCGAAAGCTATGAATTCTCAATGGCAGATAGAAAGTGGTGAAATGTAACGAATGTTACATTTGGATAACACTTTCTTAGTAAAGAATAGATTCTCGTGGCCTCGGTGGCTGATTCGGTTAGATCGCTGACTTTAAGAAATCTGTACTTTACGAAGAAAGTGTTATCCCAAATAGAACATGAACTACTAGTACTTAAACTCAAACAACTAGTTCACTTTGTTATGGGCCATAGTTGAAAGATAGTCAAAACTTTTTGACCAGCCCTCGTACCTACACCATCATAAATGACAACAAACATACATGATTTATACAAGGACACCTTCAACACAAACCTCACAAACACATAGAGTAAACTGCAGTTATAACGAAGTTTAGTTCATTATAACCGTAGTTCGTTTAAGGCATATTTACAACATACATGTAAATATAGCGAATGAACGGGACCAAAACAGTTCGTCATATCCGCCAGTTCGTCATAAGCGTGCATGTTCGTTCGTTATAAACGTAGTTGACTGTATTTTCCTACCTCATACAAATCTGGCCTTGCGTTTCTTTTTTTGAAGAGGATATATATATATATCAATTACAAAAGCCAATACTATCTGTACACTTTATATTATGTAAACATTGTTTGATCATGTCAACTCGGGGGCCCCAAATTAGTATTATACATCGTCTGACATTCTGATCCTAAGCTTCTTCCAACAAACAGCGTTTAACCTAGCTTCACATTTACCAAGAGCTGTTTTATGTGAAAGCTTTAATCATGACTAACATGGTACTGTAGAATGGGTGGTAAAATGTCACGTTGTTTGTCAAGGAATTCCAGTGCCATATGCAACGCGTCATCACTCGTACTCGCGACCTTGACATTGTCCATGCCCTGTGTCCAGGACTTGTGGTAACTGGTCACCTTGTGGTAGGAGTTGTCCAGAATCACGTGCGGAATGCCCAACAACACGGACAAAATATGGCCATGAAGCCGGTCAGCTATGACTACACGTCCTCTCTGAAGAAACAACAGGCCATTTGTAGCCATATGGATAGCCATCTCCATTGTGGATTCGTCTCTTGCTGTTGGCCACGTGCGGAACCAGTCTGCAACGTGAACGGTAACATTTTTAGGAAACGTTGGTAGTGTGTACCCGGTAGCCTCTTCGTCATGTCTTTTCAACCACAAAATGTCAAATGTTGGAGGAGCAAAGCGGGACACTGCTCCCATCTGAAACGCCATATCAGGGGCAAGAATACGCCTCGTGTTGTTCAGGAGAGCGCTAATCTTTTCCAATGAGCTTCTATCTCTGATTAATAGTGTAAAATCCTTGTGACCATTATATATTTTCGCTAAACGGTTTATTTCTGATGCTTCATATCTTAACCAGATGCTTTGCGGGAAACAGATGATTTGATGATTGGGGAAAGACTTGATCACCTTTTCTCTTATTTCGTCAGTTTTCTTATACGAAAACATATTTCCACCTCCTTGGAAAAGAATTATAACTTGATCTTTGGGGTACTTTTCACTGATCTTTACAGAATGAGTTATTGCGTTGGGGCATTTGCTTGTCAAGCAATAATAAATAAGCTGTATGCCAAGTTTACGAAGAAAGATAATTTCTCCAGTCGATATAGCAGGGTCTCCTTTGTTTTCGTAGTCGGCCACATCAAATAAAATAGCGTATTTCTTAGCACCAATCAAGTCGTTAAAGATGTTAAAATGTATTCTTTGTGCTTCCCTGATGACGTCATAGTGGCGCGTCAGTAATGGCGACAGTCTGTCTGTCTCGTATGGGTGGTCTACGTACTTCATAGAAATAAAGTCTTCAAGTCCATGCTCAGGTGTGAAGTGCAGGCCAATGGATTTCCAGTATTCGGTTGCGTCAATTGGGGATAATTCCGTCTGTTGAAATTTGATGTTAGCCAAAGTGTCCCAGTGAAGCTTTGTAACTCCGGTAGCTGTGCAGAGCAAGGCCAGGGGCAGGAGAAACAAAGCTACTCTTTGAGCAGTTCCTGAAATATACGAAATATTGACAGGGGATAACAATTCAAAAATCGTGTACCGAGGACAGAATGTCAAATACACTGAGCGCGTGAATTAACTTCGTAATGGTGATATTTCAGCCACATGGCGACGCGAAAAAATAACAAATGTTCTACAATATGTAAAATTAAGAGTAAGGTAAATGTCACAGGCATGTGGTGTAAATATATTTTTATAAAAGTCAACAATATCAAGAAAACTATATGAACTACACTATGGATGATACCTTTGTGTAATTTAAACAGATATTCTTTGTTTATTATACAGACCAATCTATGTTAGATTTTTTTAAATTAGGAAACTAAATACACGAGATGTAACGGAATACGTTAACCCTCGTCTATTTTTGGTCGATATTCATGACTAAACCTTTTCCTATTTGACCTATTTAACATCGTCGTAACTGAGAGTCTGCGATGGTGGTCCAACCCCGTCATAACAAGAGAGTTTCAACATGCCTGGTGATCGGCCCTCGGGGGATACAACAGTTTACTGTTGTTACGCAAGGACTGATACAAGCAGCCTTACACATGCATGCACATACCTATGTAAGTGATATGGCATTGGCGACGTGACGCTTGGCAATAAAACACGGTCTATATTCACGGTATTAATTCCACTGCTCAGTCAAAACCAGTCCTGGATGCCTGGATGCAACAGACAATGTACATAGGACCACCCTCTTGACGTAACCACAGCATAGTTGCTGAATTTGTTTCGTATCATAACCCCTGCATAGTCTGGATGGTTTCAATGAAGCCATGATAGAATCAGGGAATCACAATTGGCGTTGTGGTGGAGATTTCATGTACTGAGAACTATTGTTTCAGTTTGTGAATGTAATGTGAGACACAATGCGCCTGTGTTTGCAAGTGCCCCCACCCCCACTCAGCCTCCTGTGTTTACACGACACAACTGGTGTTATAAAGTGACTTAAAGTTCCCCGGCTCTTTCGGAGACAATGTATATATCACTTTGATTGTAATCTGACAGATGGTTGATGCCAAAGGAAGGTTTAACAAAATACTGCAAAAGAATTTGAAAGTAATTTGGTAAAGTAATAAGTAATAAATTATTAGGGTAATGATTTTTAAGGTAAATCGCAAATAATGAAAATTATTCCACAAATCTCAACAGCAAGAGAGGGAAAATTGTTTTAGATCTCGTTGAGCAATAAGCCAGGAATGTTACGGCGGGGACAACTTGGATATCGTCTACACATTGTGCACGCGTGGTGAAGCGAACCCCGATCTTTGGAGTGACGAAGGCATGCCGTTGCCACTATGCTTACACGTTACCTTTTGTGCTTACAGCAGGAACGGTCCTAGTTGGACTTGGAGCTTGGTTCTTCTTGATAGAGTAGAGTACGAGGCCCAGGCCAGACACCAATAACCCTGTGATGTTGATCAAAGTTAGCCCCCTTCTTCCAAACACACACAACATTAAAACGACGGCGATCCTTTTAAAAATGTTGATGACGGCGTGTGTGACGACAGAAACAGATTTTAACACCAATGCCACTGACAGATATGTGTATACGACGTGGAAGACGGCGGACGACGTTGCTAATATCCCCAGATGACAGAAGGAAGGTCCCTGGACTAAACAAAGAAGACACAGCATCAGCAGCAGAGTCCCTGTGGTCGTGATTGTTACGACTTTTGATCTAGCCTCAAGATGGTGACCATTTTGGAACAAACGTTTCATTGATATATTACGAAATGCGAGGGCCAGATTTGAAATTAGTGCCCACAGGAGGCCTTGTGACAATGCAGCGTCTTGGAATGGGTTTCCAGTAAATAGGATTGCCCCTGACACAATGACCGGTAATGTTAACATCGACGAGACTGGCAAGGTCACCGAGAACATAGTCCACTGTATAACGGCACTTGTGATTGGTTCCAGCATTTTAATGGCGAATGTTGACGAGGCGTGAATTAGAGAAAGGCTGTAATTAGTTGCTAGTGTAGCTATCACGTGACAAGCTAAAGTCATTGCCTTGTGTTGCCATGGTGACGTGATTTCTTTCTCCGACTTGATCGTCAACGTCAACACACAGAGTGATAACTGAAGCATGGACACCGACATGTAACCCATGGTACTCGTTCCGAGAAAGGAAAGATAACTCTTGGCACACTGATGACAGATGAAGGCTGTAACAGTCCAGGACATCAATATGGCCGCCAGTCGACTGTAATCCTGCACAACCTCCATCTAGATTTGAAACATACATGGAATAAGATTTACCAATATTTTCGAAAGTCAGATCTGGCGCTTCATGTAACGTGGAAGCTAGCAATAACATGATTGGGGGCCGGTCTTTCATTGAAGAAGCTCCCTTATAAAGGCGTGAAATATCCACATAGATGATGAGCCCGATACGGAATGAGAATATCATACGGTGTGCTCCCATTTGTTTCATATTTATATTCATATTCATATTTTGTGGACACGTAATATTTTTAAATAGATAGTTGTTTTGCGAGGATGTCAACGATTATGTAATGTAACTAAATATGCATCTATATTTACGGTAAATGCTGTCACTGATATTGGAGACCAGCTCAAAACAGTACAATACATTTACAATAGTAAACGGGTGAAGATCCATGAGCAAAGCGGCTTTAGTTTTTGTGATCTGTTGAACATCCTTAGGCGAATTTCCTCTTTGTAAATGCACACTACTAAACATGGCTACTTACTGGCTATGTATGTTTTTGTTAAAATAATGCTCACAATGTTCGTTTTCTTTCAAGAGAAAGCAAAGATGTAGTCCATGAGTGATTGCATCGACATTATTTACACCACATAGCGACGATAACAAGTTGCTATGTATACAATTGAGTAGTGAATGCAAAATATAAAAACATATTTGGACATAGCAACAATATCAACAACTGTTTATAACACCAGGTATTAGGCCACCAGTAACCAAATGGGGACTTACCGTGCCTCAGATTCAGGCACCATACCCCAGCAGGATTACCATCATCAGTTTAACCACTGGGGGTTGTGCACAATACTAGCTAATATTAAAAAAGACTCAGCAATAAGTTTGTTTCAAACACTGGTTTTTGACAAAAGCATGACACCAAATTTAAAAATAAGCAATTAGTTATTCACATACATAATACTAAATTATGATACAGACCAATTTCATTCAAGTGCCTTAAAATTATATGTCCGCTTACACGGGCTGTATTCAATTAGTGAAGCTCTGTCACAACCCTAAATGTGAAAATTACTCTTAATGTAAAAACTTTTACATTAATGGTTGCGGGTTAACCCTTGTTACAACTCTTAATATAAACATTTTTGAAGTGACAGATAATTTTTTTTGTTTACATTAAGGGTTAATTAGATTTATCGAACATTCACGAAACTTCGCAGTTTTAATTGATCGTTACTTTGTCTAGATGTGCAAATGACTAATCATGTTTAGATTCCCTCTCTACAACGGTCACCTGATTGCTATATGCAGGTTTTATAAAAGGGGTTATGACCCCTTACCCTTTCAACCGATTTCTATCTAACTTACTGTTGTACAAAGGTTATCTGTCGATACTCTGCAAGGTAACCTCGATTCCGTTACTATCCTAATACCATAACGACGGAAAGGAGGACTCGCACCAAGCAGATCAGAACCAGTCCTAGATGGTGGCGGGTTGTTAGAATGGTACATTAACAGAGTTTTAGGCATAATATAGTGGACATTCTGTAGCAGAATGACAGTTGAGGATACACCAGGGCCATATGATATTACAAACGACAGGAATTCCAATACAATGATGTTTTTGTTGAAACCAACAACACCCCGTTGGTTTGACCCTATTGAGTCAAAAATAGCCATGAAAAGTAAACTATTTTTCGGATATGAAGTCTATACTTTTTCTATACCAATTTAGCATATCCTGCAGTAAGACAGTTGTTGATGGAAAACAGCGAAATAAGAACATTAGGCATACGACACGTAGAGTATTTCATGTCAGTAAGGGACCGACCATTCGATCCTCTGGGGGAGCTGACATAAGCTCGCCGTGGAATTCCGTACCAGACTAGCTATAAATGCTATCTTTCGACATATTCTATGAATAAATCGTGAAATTGATTGTGAATAGATTTCGCATGACGGATGGCGCACGCCGTACAAAGACGGATTGCAGCCTTTCGGACATCTTGCATGTATGGATAATAATTAAGCTAACTAGAACTGTCCAATGAGGAATTAAATACCTCCCACAGACGTATGATAATGTTGACATGAGTATCCAAACGTCCCTCTGCAGTCATATTGGACGACATAATCGCAACCTCTGTTTTTAAAGGACGAATCAGATGCCCCCTTTCCAATGACATAATAAAAACAATAACTATGTGGTTAAGTTCGGAGTCCCATAACATGTCAATATACAAAATTTGAACGAAATCGGACAATTCTAAATTTCGACCAATCAGCGGCCTCCGTCCCCTTGCCATGGTACCACAATGGTAATGGAAATGAAGGCATGTCGTACAGTGTCCGTAGCTACACCTACGTACATATCTGAAAGAAATCGATGTAGTAGTTTAGAAGTTGTCCAGCCAAATTGAAATGACGAAGTAATAAAAGACAACAACTCCGCCGAAATGAAAAAAAACACAATTGCAATGTGCCCAACAACATGATGAAGTGTTCACGTGTATTCAGAATTGAACATATTTCCAAGTGTTTTTTTCAAACATACTTTTATCAAACAGAATAATAATAGCATCTTCTCTGTATCGAACATATCTTACCAGTGAATATTTTTTCAAAACCAGTATTCCCCCCGAATACATTTTTGTGGGTGGTAAACAAAAAAGCTTATATTCTGAAAATGATGTCACTAGTGTCATTTTCTATTGACTGTGTTTTATATAAAGCAAATGCCATGCTGAAATAAAAACAACAACCTTTATTTCCAATCAAACTTTGTTTATAAGAATCTTTTACAATAAGGGGCGATATGTAAAATATGAACCCTTTATGTAAAAAAAATATTTTTTACATTAAGGGTTGTGGGTTGTTACTCTTAGTGTATTTTTTTATATTAAGAGTTAACACGTAACCCTTAATTGTCCCCCGCTGTGATATTGCTGGAATATTGCTAAAAGCGGCGTAAAATCAAACTCACTCACTCACCCACTCACTCATAGTGCCAAGTATGTAGAGACGTGTGTGATTACTTCATATCCAGAACCCTTCCTATGTTTCAAAGTAGAAATATCCTGGTATTTAGTCACAAACAAAGTTCCCTATGACTTGACATGAATGATCGATAAGGTCGGTTCTGAATTTGATAAGACTTTCTTCATCCAGTGTAACGGTCGCCATAGGTAACTGTAATTGGGGTTAAACCCATCTCCCTTTTCAATCATGTTCATATGTGAACTGTGCCTAAAACGTGTTAGAGCTGCTAAAAAATTAAGTTTTCTCAACATTTACTATCAAACCCCACTTAATACAATACTCAGAGAGCATATCAAGATCTTCCCGTAGTCCCCCAACGCTTGGTACTTAACAAAACCGTGTCGTCAGCAAACAAACATCAGGCGTTCGTGTGAAGGTGAATCAGGCGCAGATTTGAAGTTATTGTTGGTTTGTTTGTGTTTGAGGGGCTGTGTGAAAAAGTAACCTGCGCTGACCCGTGTTACCTGCGTGACAAAAACCTGAGCCATGTTCGTTTGGAACTGGTTACTGAACGTCCTTCACCTTACCTTAATCTGTGTAAAAAAGGCGTATATATAATTTAGATGAAGAATATGCTGACGTTGTGTGCATCATGGTTCCAGGTATATAATCGGCAAGACAGAGGCAGGAGAGGTTTATTGAACTGGAGATGCGGTACAAAACATTGAAAAGGAACCTCGTGAACTGTCAGCGACATACGTATGTAGCCACCAAAAGTGGGCTCCTTTTACTATTTGTGTTCAGTCAATCTCTGTGGAGTCAATCAGATTCCATCTCTTATATCACTTGCATTTGCTTCAAACAAAATTGCGGCGCCCTGTCAAGACGATCTGTTCGATAATCAATATCTATATTGTAATAAAACGTGTCTTTCTTCGCGAAAGCTATATTTGCATTCATTGTTGATAGTATGTAAAGATGAGTGAGTGAGTTGGGTTAACGCCGCTCTGAACAGTATTCCAATTATATCACGTCTTCTCAGCTTATTGTGAAGGGAGGCCCGACGTAATGCAGGGCTAAGACGTTTAAACTTGAGCACGCGTATGGTGCTGACAAGCCTAGGAACATAATCGGGACGAACCGGGATTCGAACCAACAACTTCTGGCGTGCCCAAGGGCCGCGATTCTGCACGGAAATTGCTTATTACTTATTCTGGCATTGCTGCAGCTCACAGATTTGGTTAAAAAACCTTCATACGATACGTCCAAGACCAATTATCATCAAGTTCTACAACACAGATTGGAAAATCAGGTGCTTAAAATTTCGAAGCGAATTGAAAACTACAGGTATTGGAATTGTAGGTGACGTAACGCACAGACAGAGGAAGACGTTACAAGAGCGACGTTCAGAAGAAAATACACACAGAGAAAATAGGTGTGTGGTCACGTCCGTTAAAACTTTAAACAGTGTAAACAGTATAACTTCAATCGTTCTATTATTTTGGAATATTTCAGGACTACGAAGTAAACTGTCGGACTTCATGAAGTTTAAAATTCAATCTGACATTGTTGGATTGGTGAAAACATATCAACCAGATCAGTAAAACCAGATATCTACAGAATACAAAGCATTTGGTCTTGATGCAGTGAAGACAACTGACAGGGGAGGAATGTCGGGCGCTATTACTGTTCTCATGAGAAAACCAATTGCTGCCATGTGAAGTGGTCAAACGTGTCGGAAAATACGGTATGACCTTATCTAATAACTCTTTAATTGAAGTAATTCCGATGTTGGACACAGATAAACATGTTCTCATTGGAGGAGACTGGTGATTTCAGTGATCAAACAGAAGACGACATTGCTGAGATCCTAGGTGATGAAGATATCTCATATCTAACGGACAATATAAAGGTTAACAGACAGTCTTGTGATACCACAGTAAACCCTGCAGATAGACATTTACTAAATCTATGTGCTATTCTCGATATGTCAGTCCTGAATGGAAGATGTGGCTCCGACCTGGGATGAGGCGATTTCACATTCTTAGTGTCTCCGAGTTTACAGACATTGTAAGAATGTTGAATCGGTATCTAAAACAAGAAATACTTACACAACCTCTCTTCCTGATACAAAGAGTATATAAAAGTATTTTCCAACGAGTAAGTGCTTCTGATTTATTCTGCGTGAACTCTCTAACTATGTAACTGGACGGAAACCAATAATATCATTGAGCAACTCATTTTATAAATATTTATAATATTGACGATTCTGTTTACGAGGCTGCCGACATTTAACTTTGATGAAATGTCCATGATTATATTAAACTCTCCAACATCACAGGACGAAGTAATCAGTGCTATCAGTGCCGTGAAGTGTGGTATATTACCTGGCAATGGTTTATTAATTGCTGAATTATTTAAATAAACTGGTGATATCCTTGTCCCATACCTTATAGTTATATTTAATGTATTGTTGGATGATGCTTATATGCTACTGAACCGCAAAAAAAACACACACCATGGATAGATATATGATAAACCTTATTTGTAAAAACACTGTAAACATACTGTAAACATACTGTAAACATACTGTAAACATACTATGAGACATATAAAAAAGATGAAACTTGGCAAAACTGATCAATTAAAGTGTAAAATGTTCTTAAAGTGAAACACAACACTAGGCCATAGGCACTTGAGCCCACACTCTGAGGAATGCCTGACGCAGTTCAGCTGCAGTTGTCGGCCTTGGTCGGTCGTCATTCAGCCGTCTTTGAATCTCGTCCCATGAGTGCTTAATGGGATTTAAATAGGGACTGAGGGCAGGCCACTGCACGGTTCTGATGCCATTTTGCTGAAGGAAATTTCTTGTTGCTCTCGCAGTGTGGGCACGGGCGTTATCATGCTGAAACTCGTGGTTGCGTGAGGTATGGCGTGTGGTCTCAAAACTTGATCAATGTACCGAGCTGCTGTGACACCATTGCCTCTCCCTGGACCGATGTTCTGGAAGACCACAGGGCCGACCCTCTGAGCAAGACCAATTCCACCCCACACCATGATGCTCGGACCACCCCTCGAGTCTCTCTCAACAACACAAGAGATATTGTATATATAGTTTTTAGGAATATAGTTTTAGCTCTTTTCATTTCAAGTAGTTGTATACATCTTCATTAGTTGTAGTACTAAATGTATATGCTTGGGTTAAAGGGCCAAGCGGTTGGTCCAATTTTATTGAAGGGTGGAAAGGTTAGTCTATTCCTGTCCCTTTGTCACCAACTCTCTAGCTTGTCAATACAATAGCTTTCAGCTTCCTAGCTGATTAACATTATCTAACTACAGCTTTCCTCCTTAACATTTGCACACTTTTTATTCACTCTGCTTATAACTCTGCACAGACAGGACATGGACTACATATAGTTCAGGTTAGTTATTTACATTATCTTTCCTAAATAGAATTCTAACTTATCATTTAAATATGTTATCAATAATGTAAATATGGTAAATACTTACCTATGATATCAAATAATCAAGATATCTTCTATTTTATCAGTATAAAGTGTTTGACGTGTAAGTATGTGTGAGAGCATGATTTGATTGGGAGTCCTATATGATGTGGGTTTATAGACACACCCCGGTGTCACCCACAGGGTATGTATAAATCCTTTATCTTATCACTCACTTATGAATGCATTTATATTCATTAACTATGTGTTATAATTTAACACAACATGGTAGCATTTTATATATATTCCTAATCTTAGAGATAATAAGTATATATTTACGTATAGTATTCTCCTAACTATATGGGGTGTAACTGATATATTCAGTTATGATAAGAGACATTTTATATATGAATTACTATTTGAAAGTTCGGTAAATTGTATTTATTATAAGTTATCTACAACGAACTAGTGATGTGTAACTGTATGCGTTGCATGTATGGATTAATGTGACTGCTCAAACTAGGAAATAATTAATGTGCAGCCGTATGCTATTCTATGTACAGTATATAATGTTATATATTTTATTACAGGGTGATTGGTCAATTGTGATTGATAATGGAATAAATGTCACCTCAACCAACACAACCGCAGCTTGTCATTTTTCGTAATGAAACACCCCTGCTACACAAGCATCCGAATAACGTTCCCCGCGGCGTCGCCAGACTCTCTCTCTCTCTCTCTGCCATCTGCTGTTGATATACAATAACGGCTCTCGTCTGAGAAAAGGACTCTTCTCCACTGCTGGTGGCGCCAATGCTGTTGCTGTGTTGCCCACTGAAGATGGTCCCGGCGATGACGTGGTGTCAGAATGGGTCATCGGTGTGGCCTATGACAGTGGAGGTGTCTGCTCGTCAATCGTGGACGCACTAATGTGTCGCTGGTATGTCCCAATGAATCTTAACGGTGAACTTTTGAAACCACCCGTTAATGATTATTACGATGCCTTAAAAGAAACTCCTATTGGTCGTGACTATTCAAAGTTTACGATAGATAGTAAAGGAATATCGCGACTGCGTGGCTCTCCGGATATTGATCTTATGAATTCTTGTACTCGTAAGCCCCTAGCCTTGTCTACCATAGCTAGTAAACACGGCATCAACACTGTCCGTATTGAATTAGGTTTTGTAGACTACTCACAAGAAAAACTTTCTGCGAAGACTACTAAGGTTCTTCAGACGGTGCCATAGATAAAGATAATTTCGAAGAAAGCTCAAAGCTGGCCTCAGACGGACTTGGAGAAATCTTGGATGCCTACTACGATAATTCCACGTTACAGGTACCACCATCCTTTGAGTACAATATTAGGGAATTACGAGGCCTTGACAAGGCAATGCAAACAATGCGGGGAGAACTCATCAATAATATAGCCAAGCTATCTGAACTCGACAAGCATATAGCTTATGAGAAAACAACACTTGAACAGGCAGTTGATGAATTCAGTAGGCGCCGCGTTGCTGAAAGATTGCCTAACTTAGAAGACGAAAGATTGGCCCGCCTCGAAGCAGCTTCGAGTAATAGAAAGGCACTTCGTTCACAAATCAGTCGAATTCGAGAAACGATCAGTCAAGTCCTCAACGATGATACAACACTGGCTGATAAAAGTAAAACATTGTTCAGAAAACAGGGGATAACCATTGCCAGTATTTTAACAGCATTGGGATTTATTATATCGACTTTGACTCTCACGTTAACCGGTGGCAGTGATACACCATCCACACCACCTAGTGATAAAAATGACGTAAAAGAGTGGATAAAAAAGCATTCACAAGCTTTAGGAGAAGCACTGGGAAAGCTCGCTGGGAAAGCCGCATCTGCACTTCCCTATTTGATAGGGAGTATTGTTTCCTGGCTCTTGAATTTATTAGCAAAGGCCACTTCTTGGCTTAGTCAAAACTTGTGGGCACTGATCGTAGCAATTGCAGGGCTGTTGTACGTATCCGCTAAAGAGTATTTATCCAAATCATGAGTAAACCAGCCGCAACTCCACCTACTATAAGCGCTGTTTCTTCATCGATATGTTGTTGATTTTTAGCGGCAATATGTGGTGGCACTTGTGGTTGTGCGTCCGTAGATGGCTGTTTCGGTGTCTGTGGCTTGACTATTCCCGTTTCGCCTGTGTTTGTTTTCGTTATTAATTCGGTGTTAATATATGAATTTATACCTGGATTTTGTTTATTATTATAACCGATCACTCAACCGATCTTAAGTTCAATATTACTCGGAGACATCTATAGTCCCGGCGTATAAATGTAGTCTACTTTGGATTGAGCGTACTGTAATACATCTTGATAACGCTTAGAAGATGGTATGTCAACTGGTGAATTAATAGCATCCTCCACGTTTGCAACAAACTGTTTTTGCGCATCGAGTGCCGTCCCAGAACCAATCATTCCCGTTCGTGTTTACGACTGTGCACCAAGAATTGCCCATACATAAGTTCTTTTTTATTCATTAACTCTTACAGCTCCTGGGCTAGTAAAAGAAAAATCTGTTTTATCATTAAAAAAATCATTCCAAGCGTTTGCGGTATCGTTTAGTTGCACAAATTTTGTAACCATATAAGCTAAACCACTCTTAAAACTCATAAGATCTCCTCTCAAATCGTCACTCGAAAGTTCCCAGTCATGATTAAGATTATGTAATCTTACAAAAAGATTGTTTTTCTGTAACAACTAAAATGGATCGAATGGTTGATGAGTTTTTTTTAACTAAATCATCATTTTCTTCTTTAACAGTTTTTTTGTCCGCTGTACGGAACTCCTAGGCCATGGTTAAGTCCTTTAATACGCCAATCCTTACTCGTAGAAATATTAAATTCCTGACAAATATGTTCATATGCGAATCTATTGTACGGATTATTTGTGGAATTCCATGCTAGATCCTCCGGTAATGGAGCACTAATTTCTTTAAGTATAGATCTAATCTGATAGTACACGTGAAATGTTACAACAGACTTATTCAGTTCAAATCCTGGGGAATAAAGAGATACACCACATCCTGTTGTGGCACACCATACGGCAAAGTTTAACTGGTTCTGCCAAAATTGCATCGGATTTTGGAACCAATCATGCACCATTTTATCACTAGTTGCCGTGACCCTGTATTTTTCAAAGATATCGGGGAATTTAACAACAACAAAAAAAACCAGAGGCACCTACTAGAATCGACTGATTCGTAATGTAAGTTGATTTCATATTTAAGTTATGATATAGTATCTTTGTATATTTAATATGTATGTTACACTCCCGGGAATAACAAATGGTAAGTCTATTCAACTGCTTCATACTATCGATAACTCAGCTGGTCAACTTGAAGTCGCTCTCTGCGATAACGTATTACCCGCAGTGGACCAATATAAGTGCTGCGAGAAGAAATATTCAGATATTTATAAATAGAAAACAACACATTATACCTGATGGTTATTACAGTGTATGCTCACTAAATGATGAAATCTTTAAGCCTTTTGGAGCTAGTCTCACAAAAAATGAGTCAAATGGGATGCTGATTTTAAACACTGGAGAAGAGAGTATAATTCTTGCCCCGATCTTAGCAGAAGCACTTGGTCTTAATATTGTAGGAATATTAATACCACACAACAAAACATTGCAGGGAGTTAAATTACCCGATTTAGTTCCCTATAAAGAATTGTGCATCTATCTTGATCAGATCAGTACAACGGATAATATTCAACTCGAAAGTCCTTCAACTCTGCTGAGAGCTATTTCAGTCAAAGAGGAAAAATACAATTGCGATAGAACGGAATCTTTTTCAACATTACAATATAAAAAAATTAAAGCAGGGTATTATTTCAGACCTAAAAATTTCTGTATTAGATCAAACATCAAGCTGTACATATAGGATATTTGAGGGTGACACTCCATATTATAAATAATGGTTAATTCATCAGGCCCTGGAACGCATAACCTTAGACAATGTAATACAATTGCGCTTTCTGATCCTGGAGACACAGAAGGATTCGGTAAACCCGGTATCGATGGTAAGTTATACGCTTTACACTTACACGATAATGTATACAAGCGGAAAGATGTTACATTCACAGGTAATCTAGGAGATTTAAGTGATGTCTACGTTAGTAGACTCAATAAAATCACTTCGTACAATCTTACTCGCAACGATGATAATAAATGGACTATGGTCGAAGCAAAAATCGAGCGGCTACTGAATATCGTCATTACCCCACCATATGTGATGATGGGTAACTAAGATAATAAATAGTGGGGTCGTACTAGGAGCTTATATCCCATCAAAACGAAAAAGTGTGTTAGTCTCTCCCCTGCCAGAAAACCCAGGTCATATGTTATTGAGTCGTCCGGCAGTAAAAAATGTTAGTTTAAATTTGGTTACTGAATTCAATGATATTAAAGATAACTTGAATGCTATACCTGCTCTTTCTACAATTATTATTGAAGTCTTGTTTGGAGATGCCTTCGAAATATTACTAGGTCTATCAATTAAATGGCTTAAGAAACACGAGCGTCCACATTGCAGTATTATTTATATTGTTGCAACCCTTGTTAATAAAGGTGATAGCATTTCTCTTACTAAGATATTTATGCCGTATAATATACATTTAATAAGGTTGATGTATACTCTCAAAACATTGAAGCAAGACCAATTAAAGACTATTATATGATATAATAATATACATTATGGGTTTATATCCGGTGCTCGATGAAGCATCTGAAAAGATGGATACTGTTGAGGGATTTCGATTACATCAAATAAGCGACATAAAACATCGAATAGAGAAGGAGAGAGAGATGAGACTTGGATTGTATAAAAAGTATCACAGAGCTGTGAATGCTCTCGACAGAGTTGACACCCCGCTTGTAACGGCTAGTTTATTATCAACTATAATCGCCGCACATATCGTGCTCTGCATGGAAGTAGCCGCCGGAGTCTCAGGACTGGCAGGAATAGCGATAAAATTTATTTCTCGTAAGTTGCAAAAGAAAGCATTAAAACATGATAATATTCGGATACTCGCCGAAGCAAAGTTGAACAGCATTGAGGATCATATTTCAACAGCACTGGCTGATTGTAAGATATCCGAGGAGGAGTTTCAGAACTCACCAAATACAACATAATGAAGTAGAAGATTTGATCCAATTCTCGTAAGACCAGTGGTATTAGCGAAGACGAGAAAAAGAAGTTCATAGAACAGGGGAGACAACAAGCACGTCAATTATTCGTGCCCAAACCAAAGAACTGATTAGAGATTAAAAATAGATTGTTTCCTGTCGTTGGATCATACCACAATAATCTAGACGAATGATTACATAAGTATATAATAATGGAGAATTACAAGCCAATCAAATGGCGAGAATTACCACAGGGTATATATCATATCAGTGATGTCAAACCAACCAAATACGGTCATCAATTGTTTCTTTCCAATTTCGAAAAAGAGTACATAGTCTGGTCTCCTAGTAAAATGAACGAAGAACTTTGTAAAAATGTTGAATATCACTTTGTTCAACACAATGGTATGCGTATGAATAAAAATAATAGAGAATATTTACCTTACAATTTAGTTTAATATCATGACGATCGTTGAATCGCATCATCATCTTTACATAAAAATTCCATCTGTAGTAGCAGTATAGGTATATAAATCTGGCTCCAGTGGGATTACTTCAGAATCATCATTACCTATACTACTGGACAAGGTAATGTTAAATTTCAGAAACTTTGACCAAAATTACCCAGATATTCAAATGACAACTTTTTATGCAATGTTACTTGGGATGACGTTTCTTTTGCGGTTCAGTATATCTACCGGGGTCGTGGTCAGTTGGAATAATTGTTCCATTACACAAGCATTGAGATACACATTGACTTACTTACTTCATTTTATTGGAGATTTTACTTGCGCTTTCCGACTGCAAGCGTATGTCGCACACGGTACACATTGTCCATCCAACTACAGAGGGATATCAACTCTAAGTGTAGCTCGATTGGTTCGTCATGTTGATACAAACAATGGCGGGTGTGGCTTCAAGATAAAAAATGAATGGGAGGGCTGAGCGTGACGTCACATGGTCAATCAGTTGAAGTTTTCTGTTGTCCCTTATACTTGCATTACAAGCTCTTAATCCTCCAAAATGTGTCCCCTATCACTGCAAGGAGAACAAACCAGGAGGGGTGCATCCATGCACTGTTTTATTGTACGATAAACAACGCTTATGTTATGCTGTAGCATAATAGTAGCCGTTTTCGCTTCAGGCGAGGTGACGTTATCGCCAATCGATGACGTTTTCGCTCGGTGACGTTTTGCTGAGCTGCCGTTTTAGCTATAACCCACCACGAGTCGTTTATTTCTTATGAGATATCAACCTTATGTACAGCCTCTTTAAGGATGATGATGCAAGCTTTACAACGTCTAAAATGTACAAGCTTTAAAAAGATTTACCCGTATGTACATCATGGTGACTCCCTCAATAGAATCCTATATCGGCATTTTATGCACAGGTGGTTATTTCCCGCATATTATCATATTACCCTCACGTCGATTACCTGTATCTTTTCTGGGGATTGTTTTGTATCTTTTCACGTGTTTCCTCTGTATCAATATGGGCATAATAGATATGTAAATCCCCATGATCCTCACCATATCTACACAAGGGCATAACCATATGATGCAACATTACCATAAACTTTCTTACAACACATTTATTTCAAGTCAGAGGCCACAGGTACATAGAACATAACATTACAGAAATACTATTACTGATAATGTGACTTATACAGTTTCATTGCATTCAATATGAATATTGATAGCTGTACAATAGCAGGTTCATGAGTAGATGACATCCGGCGAACAAAGGATTCCAGTGACGGATTTACAAAGTATTTAGGATCAATTAATCGATATCTTAAATATAGTTTCTTGGTTGTTAAGAATAAATTCAAAAGCAACACACTTACCGTCTTTTTCATGTGGCGCGTGGTGAGCGCTTCCTGTAGTTTACAACGCGTTGCCCTCTGTGAAATGCTTCGTGTGTGGTGACATGCTCCGAGAGGCTATGTGGGGAGGATTTCTCACCACCACACTACTTATCACCGGTGTCTTCGCTCACTGCCTACAACCAGAGACCCTAATCTATTATATGGTCTCTGCTACAATTTTGGGGCACACAATAGAAAAACCTTCATCCCTATACCGCAATGAACTGATCCAGTCAGCAGTAACAAAATAACATACAAAATAATTTGGACTAGTCCACAGTTAATAATAGGTGTACATTTTTCAATGTGTATATGTTCCCGGAAATATGAATAATCAGGGAATATGTGTATGTCTGTTTCATGCGGACTTTTAATAAGTGAGTATTGTTTTACGTCACTTTTATCAATATGCCAGCAATATCACGGCGCGGGACACCAGAAATGGGCTTCACACATTGTACCCATGTTGGTTATTAAACCCTGAGGGTTAAGGGGTAGTTAGACACTAGTAAACAATCCTTGACGCAATATGCGACTACAAGGCATCGGGAGGTCAATCTGCATATCATTGTTCCCTCATGGGGATCTTCGTTAGATGATTTCCTGGCCGCAGTGATGTAGCTGGAATATTGATGACTTCCTATTCTAACCCGGGTCCCAAGGTAGTGTTTATTATGTATGTAACAATATTAATAATAGTTAATAATAAATGGATATCTATGATGAACTGTATCCTAAGTTTGAGCATGCCCAAAGCGCTGCAATATACCAATGTGTGAAAAGTATGCTAAACCGCAAAAGAAACGCACGTTGTATATAAAATACGAACAACATTCAGACCATAAAAGATATGTAGATAATATTAAGAATTGATAACAGAGAAAACATTTGATAACACATGGGCGTTGATTGTTTGATGACAACCCTCCGTGTTTATTGAATAATCCTCCCGAAAACAGGGTACCCCCAAAACATAAAATTGATAACTGTCAGTCGTGACGGAACATCATTCTTGACATACTCATCAAGAAATTAGCAGTTGTAGCGAATGTAGCGAATTTCAGGATTAACTATTTCCAGGGGTGCTGAACTATTTTATTTTTTTTTGTATGCATAATATACTTACCGCTTATTCTCTTAAAAAAATATTATGCTTGAAAAGTTATGTGGGTTGTTTTGTTTACAAGCATAGTGCACCCATTTATTTAATTAGTTGTTGATTGTTTTTATCTTCGGCCCGTTTCAATATGCATGTGAGTAAATTCGGAACTTAACAGAATGCATAGAGTACTATTATAGTGTGTCTGTGTGTCTAGTACACACATTTACCAGTATCTGTGAATGTCGGGAGCACACTCTTACTTGTGCCTAAAAGCGTGTCTGTGAGCGTGTCTGTGAGCGTGGCCAAGAGCGTCCAGCTAGGTACTGATTGTTGTAAGAACTATATTGCCAGCTGCATGGAAGTATATAATCATAGAAAGTACTTGTAATAAGTATAAGGAAATATAGAAAGTTTTGTCTCGATTCTTGAACCATCAATATGGGAATATGTTACATAAACAACACTTCCATAAATATTCATTGATACATGTGCAGTGCTAATGTGAACTTCTGTGAAGACCTTGTCTCAATCAACTGAAAAAGCGATCTCGGCTTAGTGTCATAAACATAAACCAAAAAAGGACGTGTATTCTAGATGCAGATTCTCGGTTTCAAGGCCCCGCCACCCCACCCCACATACCCCATAATACTTCCACAAATATTCATTAATACATGTACAGAGTGACCTAACCCTCACCCCACCTCGCCCCCACCATTCGGGTTTTGTTGAGACACTCTGGGTCGGGTATCGTATTTATACATCCTCAACAAAACCCGAGGGGTGTGGTTTATACTTAACGTATGGCCTTTTCTAGCTCCATTTAGAGTTCGTACGGACGATAATAGATAAAACCATACCCTGAGGATGTATGCTTTCACCGCTGCTGTTTTTGATGTACAAATACGAACTAGTAAATGTTATGAAGAGTGATGGCACTCGTGGTATCTTCATTGATTGTGATATTGTTGAAATATTTTTGCTCTTATTTGCAGATGATGTGTCCATACTTGCTGATTCTATTATAAATCTGCAAAACAAAATAACTAGTTTAGAAAGATACTGCTATAAATGGGGACTAACAGTAAACATTCATAAGAGTAAAGTTATGGTATTTAAAAATGGAGGGCCTCTATCACAACATGAAAAATGGTTTATTAATGGTGAACAGCTTGGAGTGGTTTCATACTATAAATATCTTGGTATTCTAATTTCATGTAGAAATATGTTTACTCAAGCATGTGTTACTTTAGCTAAACAGGCAACCAAGGCTCTAGTGCCAATTAAAAGAATGATGGTACAATATCCAGACGTAAACGTCGATACATACTATAACATATTTGATTGTAAAAATTTACCCATTTTGCTATATGGTGCGGAATTATGGTGTTCAGGAGCAAGAAAAAGCATTGAAATTATACATACTAAATTTTGAAAATAGGATACAAATCTTCAAATGCTGCTGTATTAGGTGAACTTGGAAGAACGAGAATGTATGAACAGGGTGTTGTGAAAATAATTAAGTATTGGATTAAACTATTTAGAATGCCTCTGGGTAAATATCCAAAACATTGCTGTTTCATGCTGTGTAAATATGATGAATTAGGTTATATAAATTGGGTTTCATTTGTAAGATAGACATTGATTAGTTATGGTTTCGGTTATGTATGGTTGATGCAAGATGTCGGAGACTGTGATGTTTTTATTTATACATTTAAGGAAAGAACAAGAGATTTGTTTATGCAAGAATGGTCAGATTGTATATCTAATTCACCAAGGCTAGATTTATATTGCACTTACAAATCCTTACTACAACCTGAAAAATATCTATCATCGATTAAGACTGTAAATTTAAGAAGATCTTTAACAAAATTTAGATGTTGTTTAAATGATTTTAAAATACATAAATATAGAATGTCTAGTGACCATGACTTTGCTGACAGTCTATGTACTTTCTGTAAAAAAGACTTAGATGATGAATAAAATGCACTATTTATATGTCCAGCTTGTACTTACTTAAGGATAAGGTATTTGCCCTCGTAGTATTATCAATATCCTACCCTGCACAAGTTTGTATTGTTACACGCAACAAATGACGACAACATTTTATTTCAGCTAGCTCTTTATTTAGATAAAATGTTCAAACTTAGAAATTCCAAAGCCAATATTAACTGAAGCGTTCTGTCACAATATGTCAAATATTATCCAACAACCATCTGTACTACTGGCCTTATGGCCAGACTATACGAAATAAATTCTGTTCTATTCTGCCCGACACAAACACAATCTCTCCTTTTACCATCTGCTGCACAGTGTGTTGGAGTCGATCAAGTCAATCAGTATGGTAGGAATTGCTGTATGTGTTCGAGATCAAATTTCCATAATGTTATAGATTATGTTGAAAACATAATTTCTCAATTACAGCTCATGTGTACATAAAGGAAGGTTTAGGAAATTGGATTTGACAAAGATTGAACTGCCCGTGTGAAGGGCATGTTGTCTGATCACAATTGATTGTATATTGGAGTCGTTTAAACCACTACCTGTCATGTAGATACGTAATAGTATATCTTATCCGATTAACACGTGTTGGATATTGGCAGAGAAGAATGACTTTTATCGAATGAAATCTGATACGTTAATGAAAACGTAGAAAGATCGGTTCTTTGCAAGCTGTTCGAAACCGTTTGCATTTCGAGAGGTCTTTAACTCCAACCTTTAACTTGCACCGATTAACTTAAACCCTGCTACTATACACTGACGGATTCTACAACACATTCAGATGAGTTTATATGAATAAAGAAACGAACATTTCCTTCAGTTAATGCATCTTGTGATCAAACATTCAACCAGTTACCGAGATTTGCTAACTCATCTTAGCCTCAACAGAGTCCACATTATTCATCAATCCAGTCATCATCTAGTAGCGTATCTAGAGGAGGGGTTAAGTGTAAAAGGGGCGGTCGGGGAGCCTAGTGGTTAGAGCGTTCGATCGTCACGCCGATGACCCGGGTTCGATTCCCGACATAGGTACAATGTGTGAAGCCCATTTCTGGTGTCCCCCGCCTTGATATTGCTGGGATATTGCTAAAAGCGTCGTAAAAGCATACTCACTCACTCACTCACTCACTTAAGTGTAAAAACTCTTACCATGACATATAAAAATGTTGATTTTTCTGTTAAAGTAAAATCAATAATTGTTTACATATTGTGTTTGTGATTTTTGGGATAGGCGTTCGGGCCCCCAACACACATACACACACACTGAAGGTTGAAGCTACAAATGGCCAATGTGGACCCACGCTCCCCCAAAATTAATAGCAAAATTGTATTGAGCTGCATGGATTGGGATTCATTTGTGTGGAAAGAATGAGGTACTGCGGAAAGTTGGTGAAAATTCGCAAAAACACAACCACATGAGAGCCTGGCGCCGAAACACACCAACATGACGTTCACGAGCACCATCACTTGTTGGGCTATAAACGTTCGCTTTCGTTCGCATGCAATCACAATCTTACAGCAAATGAACAGCGAAAACTTGCCACGACTGACGGAAGGCCCACTGCAAACAGGAGAATCATCTTTAGCTGTGGACAGATTTTTTCCAAGTAGCAACAAGCACCATTCCAAGACTGTAGATCTGTTTTCAGACACACAGGACAACACGTGACCTTTTCAGATCCGTTTGACCACGTATCACTACTAGAGCACAGGACAGGTTCATACAGCGACGTCACCATATCCACCTCTGCAACTACTGCAGAACCAGGACTGCGTAGGATATCAGCCAAGACAGTGAGGAACCGCTTACGCCCCATTCGCGCTAAACGACCAGTTCGAGGTGTCATTTTGACGGACCCGCATCGTCGGCTGCGGCGTCAATGGTGTCAAGGTCGCAGAGTATAGGCTGTATTTTTCACAATTGCCATATTTTTGGATGATAAGCAGTAATCACAAAACAATCAAACACTCGTTCTAATTCAACATTTTGACAACATGTTTTCTGTCTCTGTTACCCAAAGGGGAGTTTTGAAGTGAACGTTTCGATAGTCTTTGCACTGGTATTGACACAAATAGTCAGTCTGCCAGGGGTGAAAAACATTTTTTAAGTCCTTAAAATATCCGAATTATGCCTCCGATTACAGCCTATACTGAAATCTAGATTAAAAGACCTCGAGGGACTCACCACTCACTCCTGAAAGAGGACGTGAACATATCACTTCTCATACGACATCATCCTGTCCTATACTAACAACAATGGAACGGAAACTATACATTCCGGATCCCAAAAAAATTATCCAGTATTTTGAAAATAGAACGAGGAAGACATTTCAAACTGTACTAAAGAAAGGTTGTCGTAAATCAAACAAGATACCCATCGTAGCGAAACAGAGAGCTGGTACATGTACTCCGAACATAGAAGTGACATCACGCAATCGAGACATAGTGGAAAGAAGCGAAGCTGCACATGAGAGAAATATGGCCATGAAACGTAATGCTGGAGCAAGATTGTTAAATCTAAGAAAATTCGATTAGTTAACAATATTAAAGCTATCCAGTCCACAAACATATCAACAGTAGGTACACGGGACAGTTTTGTTGATCCATAATGTCTGTACACATTTATTCAAACCATTTTCAGCGAAAGAAGCTGTGAGGGGAGGACGCCTTAAGATGGACATGGGTAAAAGTCCAGCTATATTTTGAACTAGTGTACGCCCATAACTAAGACAAGCAAATGAAAATATAGACAGAGTAGAAATAACACGAAGAAGACCAAACAAATAAAAGTCAAGTCAACCCGAGGACAACCTACATTCAAAGTAAAATCTACGATACAATCTTTCCTTCAGAGGATCAAGGATCAGATGAAAAACACTCGTAAGGCATCATAGAGTAGGAGGAACCATGCTCTGCATGTAGAAATTAATGTTGAGATGCCATGCCATGCTCAGACATAAGACAACTGTTTCTTTGCCACTACCACAACCAGCACCATCCTAAATAGGTAAGACACGTCTTACTGAGACCCAGTGTTACAGTAGTCGCCATGGAGTCAACATCTTGTCAAGAATGTAGGAAACACTTTTCCAGATATGATAATATGATAAGTCACAGAAGACAGATGCATCAGGCCCTTCACCCTCCTCCTCCTCACATCCCTCCTACTACTCCCCCCTCCTACTACTCCCCCCTCCCCCTCTCTTCAACAGATACATAATACTGCTATACCATTCAATGTTTCTATTCCTTCTAATATGGTCTTGGTTGGGCCAAGTGGTTGTGGAAAGAGTGTGTTTGTTTATCAGATACTGCAAGGAGGACTTATCAAACAAGTACCTAACATCATCATATGGTGTTACACTGTATGACAACCTCTTTATGATACTATTAATAAAACTATACCATATGTGACATTTATCAAAGGCATTCCTTCCAAACTACAGGGTGAGTTTTTTGTTTTATATACCCAGAACAACATGAGTGTTTTAGATGACTTGCTTTCTGCATATATCAACTGTTTACACATACCACCCATCACAAAAATGTGATTAATGTTCTGTTATTGCAATACCTAATTCCTAGAGGTTAAGAGTAACTTGACATTGCTCTGATTTTTCATTATGTGACTATTCAATTCTCCAGTCGATAGACAACATGTGAACTTATTTGCTAGACGCATTTATTCACAAAACTCAGATCATTTCGTGTCCGTATATAACGAAGCAGTGCCAACACCCTTATGGAATCTTACTGTAGACCCAAGACCTTACAGTAATGGAAAGGGACTACTACAACCTAATATTTTAACAATTAATTTGGACAAAAGCAATCAAACCTGTCAACACAACCCGATTTGACCCGTAATAACAGTGCTGTAAAAGCGCTGATTCAACCAAGCAGCACTCAGATGTACGGAAACTCTCACCAACATCACACCTCTACATCAGCACGTGAGACAAATGTCAACAGTAATAATTGTGATGACATAGGGAGGGACTCTTCTGACGACGACACAAGTCCCCAATTCATGGCTACTGCTTGTACCGATCGTTGGGTCTTGATAGGCAACAGCTTCACATCAGGACGTGGTGCCCCGAGAACAAATTGAAGTCGTTAACAAAACGTTCCAGGTATCACGAGGACAGTGACGCCGATAATGAAGACGTATCTATCCAGAAAGGAGGCAGAGACCAAACTGCACATAACCCTACTCGGAATGAAGGGCAAGAAGTCGGCATGCAACGTATGTGGGCTCCTGTGTAAGATATATATCGACTTGAAACTTAAACGGAAAAAGTATCGAGAGCAAGGAAAGTAACAGGCGTGGACAGACAGGAAACTGGGAAAAACATGGGAAGATATGTTTGTCATTACACTGAAATCTTTTTCTCAGAGGCCCCATTGATTCGTTTTATACTAGATAGATTGAGATTGGATCCTACCACAGATCAAACAGTGATGAAAGACTAAATTCAAGTTCTCATGAAGCCAGTCATGAAAGAGACTCTAACCCATATCGATATGACAGAGGAAGAAAGTGACTCTGAATCTGATAATGCTGATGAAGAAACGAGTGACCACGACTACCAATAGCAGAATAGAAGTTGGTGACAGATCAGCACCACAAAAATACCACAAACATTATGCTAATGGTCTCTTTTTAAGCAAAATATTGAAGTAAAGATGGCGACTTCCAAACAAGAAGTCTCTAGAAACCTAAAAAACGTCGTCTCATCGAGTAGAAACCTACACTAAAGAAATGACTGTATGTGTAGAGTCAAGCCAACCTGAGTCAGTCTGGGCTTAAGACGCTGTTCTCACAAACGTTTGTGACAACATATGTCATCAACCAACTTTGAGACATATCACTTTTAAAACATGTGCTTTGAATCAAAATGACTTTTTGAAATGTTTGTCAACTACTCGAACAACTTAAGTTTTCATTGCAACCAAACTATTTTAATGGTAATCCTTCATGAAAAGTATTAAAAATAGAAGCGTTCTTTCTGTACATTTAGACCCTTTAATCTTGAATTTAGCATTGCAGTATACATTGAGAATTTGACTACATTTTCAAATCATCGTAGTATCGACTCGATCCGTGTCTTGGCTGACAGTGACAGTCTACAGCAATGTATGAATTTACCTTAGTGTCTGTTTGACACATCTTTAATCACCTTTCATTGATCGGCCAGTTGATCAATGGTGACTAAAATATGTAACCGCCATTACAACTTTACGCCCATACGTACTCTCCCGTCACGTTCTCGTGTCGGCCATTTTGACGTCATGTACTTGTTGTAAATGTATTACGAAGCGCTGTCATTGAGATTGACTAACTGAGGTAGTTCTTAACAGAACTTTCTCATCTAATGAGGATATTATTTGAGTAAATTTGTTTACAGAAACTACAAAAGTTGTCCCTGTTGAGCATGTTGACCATACACACCTTCAAGTCACCTCTCGTTTTGAAGAACTATCTTTTTCCACGATACAGCTGGTTGTTGTATAGCTGTCAGTGTAAACATGAAGTCACGCGTAGTAAATATGATGGTGTATAGATCAAGGCCTACGTCCTTTGCGGCAAAAAAGAGTGATATAAAAAAAGAAGAATTGACCCTCACTTTGTGTGAGTTCATTTGAGTATGAACCGTCATAAGGTGAGGTCAAACATTGTATGAACGTCATTTATAGAGATGAAATACTAAAGTCCAAAGATGAGCTGCATAATTTACTCAACCGGTTTCACGAACGTGATTTTCAAAGGTACAGTTATACCGTCACGCTGTTTTGACGGCACAGTGCACCCTAACATAATATGACGTCATAGTGCAATTTAACTTTGTGACGCATAAGACTCATAGCTTTGTATGAGGGGAGCACCTTTGGAATACAGGGCACCGTTCCAAAAAGCGATCTTAGCGTTACGACTATCGTAAGCCAGTGTTCAAGTATGGGACTTACGATCACCTTAGCGCTAAGATGGCTTTGTGGAACGTAGTACCACAACTTCTCGTGAGGACGATCTCTGCTGTAGGTCACATGACTCATAGACAAGCAACCAGTTTTTTGTGAGAATCCGTCGGACGCGAACTCGCGACCTTCGGATTGTTAGCCCGACAGCTAACCGACTGAGCTACGTCCACCCTATAAAACAGTGCAAATGTACCGTCATGCCTAAGACGTTACGGAACTGACGTTACGGAACTGAACGAAAAGGGTCGAATAGGTGACGGACACTTACGAAGGTTACGGGTAGGCATGGTGTCTCGTGACTTTAGTCTACGGAGACTTACGAATGATCCCGATGCCATTTGGCACACTTGTCCCATTCCGTAATCTACAAGATACCAAGTGTTGAGGAATGAGCCGATATGGCGCGAACTGAAAACGGCGCCAGGCATCAGGCGTCAGACGTCAAACTCGCGAGTACTCATGAATGTTATGGTATCTAATAATTCGTCAGATGATTTTTGTGACAGAAATGATGTAGGGAACACTGTATGGGTGATGTGGATAATAGAAAAAAATGGCTTCTGTGAATGTTCCAGGACAGTTTCCACTAGCCTAAATATTCAAGAACACAACCATTTCATCCTTTTTTGTGTGAAGAATATTAGGAGCCGCTATAGAATCTATAGCCTTATGGCCACTGAACGGGTACCTAATCCTAACGATCGTAAAGGGATGATTGATCGTAAAGGGGATCCAAGGGCTAAGGATGGAGTTCGGGTAATCTAATAGCCACTAAACGGGTACCTAACCCTAATGACCGTAAAGGGATGATTGATCGTAAAGGGGATCCAAGGGCTAAGGATAGAGTTCGGGTAATCTAATAGCCACTAAACGGGTACCTTACCCTAATGACTGTAAAGGAATGATTGGTCGTTAAGGGGATCCAAGGGCTAAGGATGGAGTTCGGGTAATCTAATAACCACTAAACGGGTACCTAACCTCAATGATCGTAAAGGGGTGCTTGATCTTAAATGGGATCCAAGGGTTAAGGATAGAGTTCGGGGTAACCTACCCTAACACTGGCGACATTTGGATGTGTTCAGCGCCAATATAATATCCATAATAAACTGCATTCTTGTGCATAAAAATAATGAAAAATAATGGACCGAAAAATAACTCTCAACACCGATGGGCGTATTCAATGACATTTCGTGTAGAGATGATAGATCACTTGGAGGGGCTTATGCACACTCGATGACCCCTGACGTCACAGGGCATTGTTTCGCCGGTGTGACTGGCAACAAAATACTACAAATTACGTCATAGGGTATTGTCACTTGTTTGAAAAGTTTGTGGTACTGTATTCTAAAGGTAGGCCATAATTCAATTATTTGAGGCCATTTAATTTTGGTTTGAAAGTATTAATAAAATAACTTTCTTTTATCTTTCTCAGTGCATCATTTTCACATTTGTAAAACGGGAATATCACAAAATTTGGTATTTTATTCCCGGCACATTGATCAATGTGTTAACTGAGTGTGATACACTGGCAAGGGGGGTCCCTTATTTGTTGTCGGTGGACCCGCACTCTCGCTCTTAGGGTATCCTCTGTCTGCCCAATGTATTCGGCATTGCATCCAGCACATTGTATGAAATAAATCAAGTTTTTCAAAGCACATTTCATATTTTCACGGACATAGAAAGTGTATCCGTCTTTGAATGTAAAAGAACAATATTGTAAAACATCAGGGCAAGTACCACAATTTGGCCTGTTACACGGTTGTACTGTTTTACATTTTTGGTTTCCATTTGAGAAAGAAGTACCAGTAAGAATCTGTGTCAGATTTTGGCTCTGTCTTTTACTTTTAATAAGTTTATTTAGTGACATTTTTTGTTTTAGTTCTTTACACTTATTTAAAGAATACAGTGTCTCCTGAACATTTCCAAATATTTCCGGGTTTTGGGGATTAAGGTTAATTTGTAACAAAAGAGAGAACACTCTCTTTAGGTTTATTTTTAGGTATAAAAAGATTACAACGGTTTTGTGATTTAGACTTGTTTATTGCGTCTTCTACTATTTTTCTAGGGTAGTGTATCTCTAATAGTGACTCCCTCAGTTCATAGTCTACATTGTGTACGATCTGAATTAGATACTATCGCGCAGATTCTACTTGCTAATAAGTAAGGGACACTGTTTTAGTATGACGGGGGTGACAGAAATTGTAATAGAGGTATTGTTTGGAATCGGTTGGTTTGTAACATACATCTGTTTTAATGTTATTGTAGAAATTGTCACCATTACATCTAGAAACGATAGATGTTTATCGCTCATCTCTAAAGTAAAGGTTAAACTTGGATGGAGTGTCTGTAAAATATATATCAAACACTGTAGATTCCACAGAACAAAACAATCATCTAAAAATCTTTTCCATTTGTCTTGAAATCCCTGTCCAAATTCAATTTTTCATCAATTTTCGAGTACAATTTTTTCTCCAAATAGCCAATTACAAGAGTTGCATAAGTAGGGTCCATTTTTGTCCTTCGTCGTGCAGTTATGGGAAGACATCGGGCTTCTGCAATTGAAAAATAGCGTTACCTTTATAATATAATAAAATAATATGATAATAAAGTCCACGTTAGTCCAACATCTTCTTGACATGAGTTTCAGACATAGTACTTTCACTGTCTCATGAGAGCTCTTCAGTGTACCTGACAATGACAATGAATGAACCTTCATAGTATGAACCTTCATAGGGCCAAACTGTATGAACGTCGGAGCTTGCTCCGACGTTCATACAATGTTTGGCCCTCACTCTATAAAGGTTCATACTCCAATGAACTCACACAAGTCAATTCTTATAACAATTTCTTACCTCAAAGGATGTATGCCAAGATCTAAACACAATTTTATTTAGTACGTGTGACTTCATGTTTACACTGACAGCCATACAACAACTAGCTGTATCGCGGAGTAAAATAGTTCCTCCAAAAGAGAGGTGACATGAGCGTATGGATGCGCAACTTGCTCTTCAGAAACATCTCACGCAGCACATGTGTTTAAATCATCATTAGATGAGAAAGGTCTGTGAACTACCTCAGTAAGTCAGTCACAATGACAGCGCGTCGTAATACATTTACATCAAGTATAAGACGTCAAAATGGCCGACACGATAAACGTGACGGAAGAGATTTCCGAAGTTGTTAATGAACCTGTGGCGGTTACATGTGTTAGTCATCATTGATCAACTGGCCGATCATTGAAAGGTGAATAAAGATGCGTCAAACAGACACAAAGGTAAATTCAAAGATTGCTGGAGACGGTCAATGTCAGCCTAGGCACGGATCGAGTCGATACTACGATAGTTTAGATGTGCATTTCTTCGTTAGTTCATTAGGATAGGCCGCAGCGAGTATATTGGTGAACAATCATGCAGTCACGCTCTCTGACATTTCTCAAAGTATACTGAAACGCTGAGACCAAGAATAAAGGTTCTAAGTGATCAGAAAGAACGCTTATGTATGTTTTCGTGCTTGGGAATTCATAGGGGTTTTCCCCGGAATGTGGAAGTAGACCGTCAGTGTTTACGTCATTTCAAGAACACGTATATCGTGTAAACAGGGAGACATTAATTAAAAGAAGCAGTGTAACATTAACGACTGAAATGACAAATGTATTGATATATTCTAGAGTTCAATATATACAATGCGCAGTAAAGTTTATGACCTGATACGTAGTACGTGATACGAGGTATCCCAGTAGCGTACGACATTCAAATTGCCATTATCAATGACGAGTTGTGTTCTCCCATGGGTTATGATGCCACCACATACCATTACACGTCCACCCCCACACTGACGACGTCTAGACGTCTAGCGCACACACAACTGCCTGAGAGTGCGTATTTTAGTGTCAAGAGCACACACTTCCAAGTGCCTGAGAGTGTGTCTTTGAACGTCTAGAGCACACACTTACAAGTACCAGGAGAAGCCAACTTCCAACAGACAGCTGGAAGCCACAAGATATGTAATGCCGAGTTTGTCTACAAACACAAAACAACTAGGAATGATGCGTCACAGGGTGGGTGTTACAGACAGTTTTGACATATCCACTAGCAACGATTAAGTGTAGGACATTAATTTTACATATGTTCAGGCTTATTTCAGTGTTTGATTGTCTTAGCCGTTAATTCTTTTATATGTTTCAATGTTAACACTTCAGGTCCAATTTTCATATTAAATAGCAATGGTGGTTTTTTTTCAATTTCAGTAAGACACTTGAGAGTGTGGGGGGAGAGGGTGTGACTCGGGAATGTGTCATGAGGGTACGGCGGGGTGTAGTTGTGGCTTGTGACTGAACACTGAATTCGATTCCTTTGTTGAGCATAAGATATGAATGTGCCTAGTTATGACACAAGTTGACGGGGCCTAAACCAAGTAGAGGAACATTTATTTGACTATTGTTTCCTGCTGAAACTGTTCTTCAATACCAGCAACTGTAATTCAGTATTTCATGTCTTACAGAATGTATTAGGATGACAGGACCAGTACATGTAGGACTTCATGTTCACCATACCATTGGACGGATTAGGATCTTGAAATGTGCATGTACTCATCACTTACTAAAATCCCACTATATTGTTTCATAAAATACATTCAAAACTTCTAGAGACAATAGGCGAGTTTCATTCAAATAGAGCCCAGAAAAAGCTGTGGGAGACAAGGGAAACAAATGAGACTTATTTTCCGAAACTACGCGTTAGTCTACCCTTGAAGCAGTGTGTAGAACAGGTGCCCGCAAAGCTATGTTTGTACATAGCACATGTTGCACGAGACATGTCGCCATTTGTGTGATGTTATCTGACTTCTCATTGGTCAGAGCAATGCAAGGTTTCATTCTGGCTGGGATGAGGTCTTGACTTCATTAGTTAACAATACCGACTATACTTCTTTTTTGTGTGTACAAAACTATGTTATTCGAAATAAAATCATTTTTTTCCAACATGATTATTCTTTACAAACAGTGCTATGCGGAAATTCGTATTTGTGTAATTCGGATTTGTGTATGGAATAGCAAATCCAAACATTAGATTCTATTCAAAACGTCATATACTGGCAGATTTTCAATTAAATGAATGTTTGATATAAACTGCAAATATATTTATAACATATACACTTCTAGCTTGGCATGTAAATTCATTTGTTACATCTAACCGTCATTGGTATATTTATTGTAATATGTCCTATGTGTAGTGGAGCGGTATTAACATATATATAAGCGCTTCGCTTGTTTACCATATCCATTATCACAATTTTGTGAAAACAGATATGTTTAAACCATACCGACTACACTGCAAAGCAGCCCATTGTATTAAGTGTGATGGAGGAGAAGCGGTGTATATACACACTCGTAAAGTATTGCGATGTGAAGATGACCAAAACTACGTCTGATAGCAGTTTTGGTGCACTAAAATAAAATGCAAAAAAGAGCCCAGAACAATTCCTCATTTCAATTATCGCTGAGGCAATCTAGACTTGCCAAATCATTCTAGACTTGAGTTGGACTCCTTTTTTTAATTTATTCTTTAGGGTCTGGAAGACAGACTACATTGGGGTAGCCATGTGGCTTGATGTTAACAATTAAGTGAGTGAGTGAGTTGGGTTTAACGCCGCTTTAACAGTATTCCAGTTATATCACGGCGTGTCAGCTTAATGTGGGAGGAAAGCCCGAAGTGATGCAGGCCACAGACGTTTCCCACTTCGGTGAAACCCACGAGCACGGGTATGGTGCTGACAAACCTAGAAACATAATCGGGGTGAACCGGGATTCGAACCCACAATCATAGGTTTCTGGCGTGTCCAGGGGATGCAACTCTGCACAGCGAATCGCGCCGCCTGGGCCACCCGTGCTCCCTTTAACAATTAAGCCTATCATTCTGCATTAAGAATAGATCTGGTCGGCATGGGACTTTAGCCTTGATGTGTCTGAGAATTGAATGGCATTTCTCGCAAGGTTAAACTCTAAAGATAAAAGAACTTTGTTTCTCAAATTTAACAAGCGATTGAATGACTGTAATAATTTGGACTTGTCATCCATGGCTCCTGTATGTTAATCTTCAGTCACCTGTATCAATTTAGTTATGTTTGTCTGTTGTTTATCGTCGCACTCAGCAATATTCCAGCTATATCACGGCGGTCCAGACCAGACAACCCAGTGATTGATATCATGAGCACTGATCTAGGTAGCTGGGATAGGATGACGTGCATCAACCAAGTCAGCGAGCCTGACCACCCGATCCCGTTAGTCACCTCTTACGACAAGCATGATCGCCTTTTACGGCAAACAGGGTTGCTGAAGACCTATTCTGACCTGGATCTTCACGTGTTCGCGTGTATCAATACTTGTAATATGTAATTCATTGTACTAATAAGCTTTAAGCTTAAAGTCATTAAGAAATTGATACCCCTATTAAAATCTGATCATAGCGTGTTTCAAATGTATTTCTTTTGTTGCCCTATGGTTAAAAAATGTCGGACTAGTTTCACAGTTTACATTGGTTTGAAATATTAGAATTGCCTTGGGCAGGGAAACATTTGTAATTTTGGGGGGAAGTTATGTCTCATTCCTGATATGAAAGGCTTATATCTGAAAACTATTGTATATGCTCATATTACCGGTAACAAGAGGATCGTAACGGTATATGTTTCCATCATGTGAAATATTGGGGTCACGCCGTTTTCTTTTCTGACAGTAGAGCGCTAAGGGTCTGGCTAAGCAAACACTCTTATGCAAATTGACACGTTCGCACTGGGTCACCAGTTTAATCACTTCCTGTCACCGGCTTGTAAGTTCTCCAGGCAACAATGAGTGGGAGACTGAGAGAGTTATGAAGATCACAACTCACGCCAGCACATCGCGCAAAATACTGTAACACATTGTACTGTATCACTGGTAACCTCCCAACCAGGAGACAGTTGCGCGACAGCTTACACCAGCACATCGCGCAAAATACTGTAACACATTGTACTGTATCACTGGTAACCTCCCAACCAGGAGACAGTTGCGCGACAGCTTACACCAGCACATCGCGTAAAATACTGTAACACATTGTACTGTATCACTGGTAACCTCCCAACCATGAGACAGTTGCGCGACAGCTTACACCAGCACATCGCGTAAAATACTGTAACACATTGTACTGTATCACTGGTAACCTCCCAACCATGAGACAGTTGCGCGACAGCTCACACCAGCACATCGCGTAAAATACTGTAACACATTGTTCTGTATCTCTGGTAACAGCCCGACCATGAGACAGTTGTGAGACAGCTCACACCAGCACATCGCGCAAAATACTGTAACACATTGTACTGTATCACTGGTAACCTCCCGACCATGAGACAGTTGGTCGTCTGACAATTGGGAGTGAACCTTTGTTGTGGTAGTATGGAGTTAAATCCTGGACAAAAGATATATGCAGCAGACACGAAGGTAATCTATATCAATGTCTGTAGTCTTAAGAACAAAACAGATATTATAGCAGCTGAGTTATCAGAATATGATACCTGGGTGGATGCGTCTACTATTGACTGTGATATTTTATTACCTTGCCTCCAAATACCATTGAGGTGTGACAGACCAGCAAGGGGGGATGGTGTAGTTACATATAATATAAACTGTCTAGCTGCTAAAAGAGTTGATGATCTAGTACCAGTAGGTCTTGAGGCAGTTTAAGTTAGAATTAAAATCCTATATGCAGGGACCACTGTCGTGTGTTCGCACATGTTGGTGCAGGAAAGATTTTCAATGACTGACATTTAAAAAGAAAAAGATATAGTTTATCTCTCGCTGACACTGAAAGTATGAACAAGGAATTACTACTTGCTACAATTAATCTCCAATATTCTAGGAAAACTGTAAATGAGTTAACAGAGTATATTACCAGTGTAATTAACAGTACAGCAGATATGTTTGTTCCTAATTAGGAGGTAATTATGAGACCAGAAGATCAACCATGGATAAATAGTTATATACGCTCCTTTGTGCGAAAGAAAAACCGACAGGATAAAAAAAGCTTAAGCTTACAAAAATAGCGCACATTTTTCTTAGAAATCAGGTAATATCGATTGTAAGAAAAGCATACGTGATCATGCAAGTCAAATAGACAACAGAATAAATAGTTCACGGGGAAGTAAAACATGGTGGCATCTTGTTAAGAATTACCTTAGATCTAAGACGTTGGTATCTCCTTTTCCGCCCATAACTTGTAATGGTATACTAGTACTTGTTTATGATACAGATGTTGAAATAACCAATGTTTTTAATGAGTATGTTTGTGGACAGGCACAGGTTGACAAACCAGATAGTCTCTCTGTTTTAACCAAATATAATCTACAATATACATTAAGTGATAGAGTTTTCTCTCAGGAAGAGGTAGGTGATATCGTGTTGTCTGTTGATGCTACCAAAGCAACTGGACCTGATGGTATTGGATCACCAAGAGCTTATATCTCCATATGTTGCTGAACTGTTTAATTTGTCTATTGGAAATATAATATTCCCTGACATGTGGAAAGAAGTAAAACGTGACACCTATTCACAAAAATGGTGATATTCTTAACTGTACCAACTACAGACCAGGTGCTTTTACTTCATGCTTAGGCAAGACATTTGAGAAGTGTGTCTTCAAGTATGTCTTTAATTGTCTTACAGCTAATGATATTCTATCAAAATGACAGTCAGGTTGTATATCTGGAGATTTCACGCAATGCTAACATACGTACTTATACAATGCGATAGATACTGCGTTAGATAATGGTAAGGAAGTGAGGGCAGTGCTCTGTGATATAAATAAGGCATTAGATCGGGTATGTCATAATGGGAGTATTGTCTAAATTAAAAGGAGTGGGCATCAATGGAAATTTATTGAAATGGTCCTAAAGCTATTTATAATTCGATCACAGAGAGTAGTAATTAATTGCCAAGTATCCAACGTAAAACATTCAGCAGGCGGTGTACCTCATAGATCTGTATTTGGTCCTTTGCTCTTTTATATTTCTATGAGTACTGTTGTTGATGATATGCAATCCAACATACGACCGTTTGCTGAGGATACTTCATTTTATGTAGTTCCCTTGATGTTGACAATTGAATGACAAATTATTGGCTTATGCTTGCCTTTTTATAGCCACTACCACGACTGACTGACTGACTGACTGACTGACTGACTGAATGAATGAATGAATGTCTTTATTTCCTCCAGATAAATCCGAAGATTCTCAAATCATCAGGATTGGGTAATTAAATAATTAAATAACACAATAATCAAATATATATACATATATACATATCAATGTCCCGCATATTTACAGGCTATACGCAGTGAGAAATATTGGTAAGGTTACCACACGTTGTTTAAGGATCTGTTTAATTTGATTTAAATACTTTGAGAATTCAATAATGCCACGTTATTTCACCAATGACATTGTTATCTGCACCAAGAAAGAATGCTAACATATCATGGTCTTCCATCATCTCTATTTTAACATACATTTCAACATCAAGATTATCAATTAGAGTGGAAAAGAATACATCTCTCTCTGAAAGAAGATATTCACAGTTCAAGATGACATGATGATAACAATCATATGCAAAAGTCTTACATTTTGTACATTCCTTAGATGTGTTGCTTCTGGATCCAATCCTTATTACATACTGTATTTCTTCTCTCAATTCTGGATATAACATTACAATGCTGTATAACACATGAGGAGTACGTGTTGTGTGAATTGTAGAATATCGAGATAGGTCAGCTCCACATGATAGTTTTTATGTCCATACTTCTTCCTCGTGGGTAGTTCTTTCATATCAGACAATCTTTCTCCACTTAGTCTTCGTGGGTAATTCCCCTGTGCAAACGTAGTGAAATACATGATGAAGTAGCTTATATTTCTTGGCTGTTGAAAGCAACACTCCACATAAACTGTGTAAATTATTGTTATGAAAGAAATAGAGTGAAGTTGATGCACAGAAAACAGTTTTACAAATTGAAGACACATGAGTTGTTGCAGAGACGCCCCAGCAGCTGTAGTCTACATTTATCTATGTAGCCAACCATGCTCCAAAGTCCTTGATTAGCAATAGTGGCATCAGTGGGGGAACGTTTATCAAAACCTTGTACAATCCTTGCAAAGTGATGCTGGGTGCTTTCAGCTAATTCAAGATCTTTACCATGCAGAGGAGGTAGTGACATGACATAACTTTCACGTTATCAATGTACCTCGAGTACAAGCAAGTAATATTCATGTATGTGTTGCTGGTACAATTTTGTGTCGCCATTGTGTAGCGTAGCATTATTGTGAATATGAAATCACAATAACACATTTTCATTTTAAAACAGACGAATTGTGCGTTGGTAATGCTTTAATCCCAACATTAACAATCCCGAAAGAAAACTAACCCCTATATTGCACCACTGTGCAAAGCTTGTTCTATTATGCCAACAGTCCAAACTCGAGACCTAGCAACAAATCTGATTACACTGGCCCAGGCTGACCCTAGCGGGATTCTGTCAAATCTCCATGCTATAGTCTGTCCCCTGGTCCTGCGCCATGACTGTGGAATTTATATTTTTTTAGGTATTCTGTTTTACTAAAATCCTAGGAGAGTCTATATCATACTACCCAATTCTAGTTAAGTTGATTCCAAAACAGCAGAAGGAGAAAGGTTCTTTCGAATAAAAAAAATATGTTTTAAAGAAATGTTTTCATTGACTACATGTAACTCTATCTGTCCCCAGATCCTAGAGAATATATTTAAAATGAACTCCATGTAAAGAATGATTTGACAAGTCTAGATTGCCTACGTTCTGGTCCTGAAATCAAGCATCGTGTTGGGATCCATTTGTATTCTATTGAGTAGATTTATAATTTAACTACGACAATTGTATTTCTGGGATGTTGGTTGATTTTAGGTGTTGAACGCATTGACAGAGAGTATTGTTATCTTGAACAGGTTCTGCAAACGAAGTAGACATTTTGGATTCTATTTATGCACACTAAGATGTTTTATTTATCAAACTATGCCTGTGTTTGTTTGAAGGGAACATGTTCTTCACCAACTTTGGTGCAGGCTTCAATGCAGGGTTGGAGTACACAAAGACTGTTCAGAGACAATCAATTCAATTAATTAATCAGTGCTGCTATCAGTGCAAATAAAGAATGTTTATTATAACATGTTAATGTCATTGTGTGTATATACAACACTTAAATAAAGTACAAGTTTACTTTTCTACAGTTTTATATACATAAAGTACAAGATTACTTTTCTACTTTTCTTGCAATTGGATCACCCCATTCTAATACTGCCGCCATGACCTATATTGTTTTAAGTTGTGTGTGACAAAAGGGACGCGAAACTATTGGGAGGATACCGACTACACTGGCCCAGGCTGACCCAAGCGGGATTCTCTCTACTGGTCAGTTCTCCATGCCATACCCACAGCGTTGTGTGTCTCCCAGACCCAAGAGAATAAATACGAAAAGGACTCCAACTCAAGTCAAGAATGATTCAGCAAGTCAAGATTGCCTCAGTTTTGGTCCTGAAATCAAGATTACAGAAAGAAGTAAACATTTCTCCAAGTCTGGAGAGTGTAGGCCGCCCAAACTTATTTCTGTAGGTGATATAGAAACGAACAATGTACGCCCATCACTTTTTTAGGTATTTACCCTATACACCATTAAATAATTATTTATTAAACTTTATACACATTAGACATGCACTGGACTGGCACCTTTGGCTATCAAGGGAGTTTTCAGGGATTTTTTCATATTGCGTTTCCAGGCATATGGACGATCGTTTCTGGAGCATACCTCATAAACTGTTTACCAAAGGCAAATTACCATGTTGAGTAATGTCTAGAATCACTTATGTCTTTGATTGGCATTTGGAAGCTGGAAGAACATGAATGATGGAAGTTTGAAGGACAAGACGTAGTCCTGAAACTTCGTTATCAAAGTACAAATTGCCTTTACTTATAAGACGTTAATCCCCATTGTTATTCCTCATCACCAGTGTAGTGTACTTTACTGTCAGCCAGCCTAGTGTCGGCCCGGGGCGACAAATTTATATTTAGGAGGAAAACTCCCCGTGGCGTTCCCGGGACTAGGAAGGGCTCAGACACGGTTCCCTGACACGGGGTATAGGAGTACCGCTCATCAATCGTGTTTAAATCCTAAACGGAATAAACATTTGGTGTCTAAACACGTCTAGTGTCTAAACACATGAAATAAAGTGCATACCATCAGGGTATAATTTTGGCAGACGGCTACACAAAATTCAAGTCAATTCTAAAATCCCAATAGATAGTATGTGTACCAAATTCACACACATGAGTTCAAAAGAAGGACTGATCAACCAGAATGGCTGAGGTAGATGGTGACCTCCCATACACATGAAACAACAACACGAAGTGAGGTGGTCTCTGTCTTAGACAAGATTGGGTTACGCCAGGTTCACACAGTGCCGATTATGGCTCCCGTTTGAGATCACGAAAAGTGAAACAGTCGAATTACTATCCTCTGTGATCTGGAATGTCCTTTCATTGTCTGAACGGAGTCGTTTACGTTCGTAACAGAGTCCTACGGTTCGGGAAAGTTCCGGAGAGGTCGGCCAAGCACTCCCAACAACATGTTGCGTCCCGTACCATTCTGGAAACTCTAGTTTTGTCTAGTCGGATTACAATCGTGACCATGTCGTGACAGATTCTGCTGTATCGGATCAAAATCGTAACAATGTGTCTGTGTTGCCTGGACGGTGTCCTGTGGATTGGGACGCTGTCGTGATGAACAGGCATGAACTCTTCATTGCTGTTTCTTGTCGATTGAGTCCAGATTGCGTCCAGATCTTGCCAAATGCTTCACTGTCCGGTCACTGTCAGATCTCTATCGGATCGCATTCAGGAGAATCGGGATGCTGTCGGGACGAATTCGGCTGGAAACAGCTGAATCGGGACGCTTCCTGAACAATATCTGATTATTTGTGAACTTCCCGCCACGTATACCAGGATCTTGATCAGACTTTTGACAAATTTTAATCAGGAATGGTCCTATCAAGGAAGGCAGTAAAAATCCTGAATGTGTGACTGAACCCTGAGGCAAGGTACTCCGGGGCACCAACACCACCACTACTACCAGTATGTGCTGACATGGTGCATAGTGCTTCTTGTATATATGTGGTGAAAGTGCCCCAGGAATAAGTCCGTGTTCAGTGTTGGTAACGGGTTAGATTTATAACACAGAGATTTGGGGAGGCTCACTCTGATCCCATCGCGCGCATGTTGGTTTGGTTGTTTGGTAGGTTTATTGTTTAACGCCGCAGTCAGCAATATTCCAGCTATATGATGGCGGTCTGTAATCGAGTCTGGACCATACAATCCAGTGATTGATATCATGAGCATCAATCCACGCAATTGGGATGGATGACATGCATCAACCAAGTCACCGAGCCTGACCACCCGTTCCCGATCCCATAGTCGCCTCTTACGACAAGCATAGTCACCTTTCACGGCAAGCATGGGTTGATGAAGGCGCATTCTACCCTTCGCATGTTGTTTCATAAGTGTTAGGTCGAGCCTCGCTTATTTGTGTTACATGTGAGGGTGGTGGGGTCGATGGATGGGGTCTGCACTCTCGCTAAGCTATGTTTCGTTTTCAGCTCTGTCACACGTGTTGTCTTTAGATGTGTGGCTGATACAATATAATAATCATTCATTTGGATATTGACTAGATTGTATGAAATTCCAGATATCTATTTCAAAATCCAAGTATTTCTTATTCTTTGACCTTTTCTAAGTCTGAACGTTTTCTAATGATTTTAGCTAAAGTTAATGCAAATATGGTACCCCAGTATCTTATATGTAAGGGAAATATTCAATAATTGAATTTGACATTACACGTATTCCTGACTTGAAAATTTCTCTGGCAATATCTACCAATGGTCACCACCTACAAAGATAAGTTGTGACAGCCAGCAAGTTATTCGGTTGCAGTTTACAGATTTTTGTTTACGTATTCGTTGGTTATATTGGACCACGAAACGGGAAGTATGTGTGGCTGTCTCTTCAACATTCTCTTTTCTAATAACTTTGACAGGATGCGACAGTTGCGTTGTCATGGATCATTACGTACTGGAAACAATCCGCGAAGTCCGCGTGGAATGGCAAAATTGAACAAGTTGAAAACAATCTACCTAAAACTCTACTGGTAGAATTCATTGCTTCAACTAGGAGCCACGTTCACAGCGTCAAACTGTAACACACGAGAGTTGGCCAATGAAAGCTCGACAAATAGAAATTCCAGAGCACGCTGAAGCTCGATTGACAATGTCAATAGAGCAAAGGGAGGAGCTTGATGAAATCATTCTCTCGCAGTAAATTTCGATGCCGAATAACGACAGATTCTAGATGGTAAAACGATGATTATAAAGCGTGAAAAACGTCGTTTTTTCGTCCATTGCTATAAACGGAAAAAAACGACGTTTTCGTGTTTGCAGTGACTAGTACGGTTGGAAAAGGCTGCACTCATTTACTGTGGAAGACATTGTTGATCAAATTCAGTATGTAAGGTAATCCCATAGTAGTCAAAAACTTGGTGTAATATGTAAAATGGAGTGAACTGAAACAGATATTGTTCATATTATTTTAAACATGCCTGTGTTGATTAAAAATTTTGGGAATACATTATATTGTAAATTGAATTTGACGAACATAAAATTTGCCGCCGTATTGATGCATCGCATCGAAGGTTTCTTGTTTTCATATATACATGTACTGTACGTGTATTGGGCCTGGTTTTGTGTCTTCTGCAGTCATAGTGCAGATTCGGGCGTCATGCCGAAGTCCCGGGTTCAATTCCCCTATATGGATACAATGTGTGAAGCCCATTTCTGGTGTCCCCCGCCATGATATTGCTGAAATATTGCTAAAACGGTGTGAAACCATACTCACTCACATTGCAGAAGTATTGCTATTAGCGGCGTAATACCATACACATGCACTCACTGAGTGATATTTTCAACATTTTCACAACCTCTGATATAACATTGATGTGTAACACACACAAATGGCATGAAATCACGTGGTTATTTTCACATATTATATGGTATTTGAGGTTCTGGTATTATAGTTTAAGCAGCATACTGAGTTCATCCACACAGTTTTCATTTATAACCCGTTCATCATTTAATATCACGTTATTGGGAGTCTCGAGATATTAGTGATGCTCAATTTCTCCACATAGTCCCCTTCCATGTTTTCACACTTTTGCCAATGATGCTGCAAGGCCTGGATGCTGATCAAGAAGAAACTTTCTTCAGCCACCCTAAAAAAGTCATTCACAGCGGAAATGACGTCATCATTACTAGGAAAATGGCGACCGGCTAGTTCCTTTTTCATTTTGGGAAACAGGTGGAAGTCGGACAGGGCCAAATCGGGTGAATAAAGGGGATTATTCAAGATAGTCAATCAGCAGAATACCCTTGGAATCCCAAAAGACTGAAGCCATCACCTTTCCAGAAGAAGGAACCGACATGGCTTTTTGGGGGGCTGGTGATTCCGGATGCTTCCATTGTTTAGACTGAATTTTGGTTTCTGGTTGAAATTGATGAATCCAGGTCTCATCCATGGTTACAAAACGGGCCCAAAAATCATCGGGATCTGCTTCAAAACGGCATCAATTCTCACGGGACGTCAATAATCTGACACGTTTCTGATCCGCTGTCAAAAGCTTTGGCACCCATCTTGCAGAAACTTTTGTCATTCCCAACTCATTGGTGATAATGTGCTCAACCCTCTCATGAGAGATGCCCACAACACTGGCAATATGTCGAGTGGTCAATCGTCGATCAGCCATCACCATGTCATGCACCCGAGTAATGTTTTCCGGAATGGTTGCTGTTGAAGGCCTTCCTGGACGCGGGTCATCGTCAAGGCTCTCTCTGCCACGCTTGAATTCCGCAGCTCACTTCTTTACAGTGGAAAAGGAAGGGGCATCATGCCCTAAAGTGGAGACCATGTCAGCATATATCTGTGTTGGAGTTAGCCCTTTCAGTTGCAGGTACTTGATGACTGCCCTATAGCAAGTTTTGTCCACTTCTGGTGATTTCAATGGGTAGGTTCACAAGATGGTCTGGTACAATGACAATAATAACACTACAGTTGCAGTTCTTATGTCTATGATTCATTAAATGATTGTACTTATTGGTGGCAAAAGTTTGTTTCAATCCGATTGAGATATCTCACTTAGGCTTGGAACTTTTCAGCCAGCCCTCGTATTCGATACTTATCTTACTTTAATCTTATCAGCAAATGAGACAACAAGTGTGCTAACAAGTGTGCAACTTGCATTGCCACTACATCTCAACTTCTTCCCGTGTATTTCAACGAGACGTCGAAATAGAGACGGAGTCAAGCTGAACTCAGCCGGATGTGACGTCACATAAACGAGATCAGCTTTGAAAATGGAGGCATGTACGTACAGACTCTCAGCTTCACGATGCACATAGAGAGTCGGAAATCAGCTTACAGAAAGAAACAAATCTCTAAACTGGTTCCAGTCTCTGTATGCGCGTTGTCAACTTGAGATATTGTGATATGAAGTGACGGGGCTCAACTTATTAAGCTCTCAAGCCCTCTCTTGTCACTAAAAGTTAAAGTACACTCTCCAACTTGTTTTCCAGTATGCAACTGCATACTTTTACTATTGTAGTAACCGCATCTCTGGATTTTGTGACCCGTAATTGTTCATATATATGGAAGCTAATGTTCATATGGAAGCTATAAAAATACAGCTAATCTTGTCTGCGAAAGAAGTACTTTCCTATGAACATTAGCTTCCACGTTGATACGGCTGTCATGTCGTCTGTTTCAGTCACATGTGGTTGGTTATTGTGATTTCACCAATACGAATCGATTTATTTCGACATTCATGATAGAATGAACATTATACGGCCATTTGTGTTATATTCGTACAGGTGGTATTTTATATGGCAAAACATATTATTATTTTATGTATTATCGAGAGAGTTATATACATGTATGTATTGTTTTGACTGGTAATTCATTCAATTACTTTATTACCTATATAAACTATATTATCAAGATGGATCCAGGTAGATTACTCGATTGAAATCATGTCGCAGTGCAGTGAGCAATTCCCTCAATATGGACAAACGTTTTCTGCATTTAAAACTACCATCGTACATTGTCCTAAAAAATAACAAGTTCATTTTATTATTATTATTACTGTTGTTGTTATTGTTATTTTTATTATTCCGCCGATTGTTGCGACAAAAACAACTTGTAGACCAATGAGTAGACCGATGTTGTTCAAATTGTTGATATTATGTGGGCAAAGAGCAGATCATTCAGTAACCATTCACTTTTAAAGACATGTTTTGCCCTGCTGTTCCGCAACTTCTTGTCATGTCTGTTGTTTCCGGTGATGGACATTTCATGTTGTTTGATTCAAGATATTACTTAGATTGGGGTATATGTCTTCCAAATCTTTATTTTCATAATAAATTGCGGGAAAATGTTTATTAAAATATCACAATTCCTACTCGAATTCTGATTGGCTAGCGCTGTTCCACTTAAACCGTCATATGTAACCATTGAAAAAAACGCGAGAACGCGAGATTGCATCACTTCACCAATGTCGGGATCTCGCGTTCTCAAGTTTTCGTGTCAATTGCCTGTGTAGGTATATGTCAATATTTTGAAAAACACGAGAACGCGAGGTCGCGACACATGACCAATGTAGCGATCTCACGTTCTCTTAATATTGTGCCAATTGCCTACAGTCATCTAGTGGCTCAGTCGTCTGAGGCGTCGCAATTCGCTGTGTAGAGTTGCGTTCCTTGGGTGTGCCAGAAACCTATGATGGTTGGTTTCGTCCCATTTCAAGCTGACAAGCCAGGGTATAACTGAAATATATACTGAGTCAACTTCACATTTTTAAAAGTAATCCCATATATGATATACAACGGGCAAATGTATCAGAGGAGGTAATTTTTAATCATTAATGTCCAAAGAAGGATTTTAATTAACGGTGGTAACTATAATTTGTTCCAAGCACCTACGGTATTCGGTAATAACATCAACAGTTTAAATCATAGGTCCCAAGCACGAGAATCTGATGGCACACAAGTTCAGTAGCGTGTAAGGCCACCATGTGCGTTGACACATGGACCTTGAGATGCTTGTGAACACATGATTGGGAAGACGACGCCATTGTTGCTGCAAAATGGTGCCAAGATCTTGCAAATTCTGTGGTTGGTTCTGGAGAGTGCGCAGACTTCTGCAAAGAGCATCCCAGACGTGTTCGATGGGATTGAGGTCGGGAGACCTTGACGGCCAGTCCATGACGTTGACTCCCGCATTCTGAAGGAAATTCTTGTCAAAATTGCTGTGTGGGGTCTGGCATTGTCGTGTTGGAAGATCAAACTGGGTCCATGTGCTGCCATAAAAGGCTGAAGTTCCGGTGCCAGTATCTGGTTGCGGTAAGCAGCAGCGTTGAGGTTGCCACGGATGACAAGAAGCCTGGAACGTGCATTGCCACAGGAAGCACCCCATACCATGACACTTCCGCCTCGAAATCTGTCAACTTCCTGTACACAACACTGGGCGTAACGTTCATGACGGCGCCTCCACACCCTCGCCCTACCATCAGCAAATCGAAGATTAAATCGGGATTCATCACTGAAGACGACTTGATTCCAATTCCTCTCGTAAGTGTCGCTGTGCCCACAATTGACGTTGACGTCTGTGTAATTGAGTCAGAATCGGCCCGCAGTATGGCCGTCGTGATTGAAGGTTAGCAGTTATCAGACGGTTTCGAACAGTTTGCGCACTCTTGATGTAGCAGTCAAAAATCGGTTACGGAGGTGGCGTAAGACAATCTGACGATCCTCTACATGTGACGTCACACGTGATCGACCTGGCCGAGGGCGATCATCGGTGATACCCGTTTGCTGTAGACGCGTCTGTAAATCATAAACAGTCCGTCGACTATAACCCATCGTCCTTGCGACTTCAGCTACGGACGTTCCCGTCTGCAACATGCCGATGGCACGTTCACGTTGCACATTTGAAAGGCGTGGCATGACAAATGGCCGTAAAGACTTTTGTTTTCTTGTTTTTTTTTGTTTTTTTTATAGTGACTGCTAACAAGTATGACTGAAACACGTGCCGTATTATGGCCACGTGACCAGTTGCACGTGAAAAACCTCTTTTGTCACTATGGTGCTGTGCACATGATTTTGATCGATTCACCTGCACAAAAACGGGTGTTATCTGAAGACAATACGTGGCCATTACTGTTTAAATACACAATAAGGGCCCGCAATCATAACTGGTCAAAATGTTAAAATTTTAGGATTGTGAAGTTTTTAATTTGGTTCAGTATAAATACTGCTCAAAGAGGTGTTAAGCCAAACTCACTCACTTATTCAGAGCCATGCCGGTCCCTCAGGCTGGGTACCGGGGGTACTTATCCAGTATAAGCATGTCTATCATGTGGATGTCAAGGCCGCAATGAATTATTAGTTCGAGTTTGATTGAATTTTAAAATACATGGGAGACGGAACGCATTTTATTTTTTACATTTTATTGTTTTCTTATCGAACTATTTAGGGCATCTGTGTACAATTGCTGTCGAAGGGTGCGATTCACGTGTATCATGCGTGTTCAGATGGGCTACGTGTACAGAGTAGGAACACACATATTAGCGATATATCAGCTATCAGAGAGGATGAAAATCTATTAATTTATTTTGTATGGCCTAAAGTAGCGACTATGGTGTCGTATAAAAACATCGGACAATCTCATTTTAGCCGAATGCTAAAAATTGGTCTTTGCGAATTTTGTTTTCATGAATATGCTAGCTGCGTATAATACTGGCCTATGAATATTTCTATGACTGATGGTGTCCCCGCGAAAAGCTGCAATACTGACTGATGTGGCTTTAAGCAATTTTGCTCTCTCACTGACAGTGATATTTTGTTTCCAGTTTCCTCACACTTAAATGCTTTCACTATCACTGGACATTCATGTACACAATTTCTTTTGTTAAATGATATTGAGCATGTTGAGGGTTTTAATTTAAAGTACATAGGAAACTGTACCAAAGGAAGAGGACTCTACTCTAGGCTATATAGGACTTATATGTATGTAAATTACATGATAGCATTTTCAAGCTCAAGTCATAAGTTTGCTAAATGCTGCTTGGAGAATGAAGAGCATGAAAGAAGCATGACCACCTGACTAGTAACGTGCGCATGCGCCTTAACCTTATCATATTACGCATGTGCACGGACAGCGTCTAAAAAACGAGAACGCGAGATCGCGAGAAAATGAAATGTCGCATTCTCTCGTTCTCGCGATTTCCTGTTTTTGTGGCCTAATTTGACAAGTCGAGATTGCGAGATTGCGAGATTGCGAGATTTTGCATTATGCCCAAATATCGCATTCTCGCGTTGTCAATTTTGACAAAATGTGCCAGGTACCAAAAACACGCGAATGCGAGATCGCGAGAACGCGAGATTTTGGCCAAATCTCGCGTTCTCGGGATCTCGCATTCTCGCGTTTTGAGCATATTTAGCTCGTTTCCAAAGGTCTAGATCGCGAGATTGCGAGATTGCGAGAATGTCCTTTACAGTATTCCATAGATACCAGCTGTTCTTTACTTTGCCGTCAATATTTGGCCTCAGGGTTGCTGACTATTAACATGCATATACAATAGTTACTCGTCTTAATTACATCATTAAGACCTTCAAGTTTTAACCTTCAGTTGACCTAGTCTAACAGCTAGGGATATTGTGGTCCCACGCCATGCCATTCTTATAGTGCACATAACTTTATTCTCAGAGAGCTTTCATCAACACTGACGTACACATGTATTGTTTAAATGAACTAACACACCACAGCTTCACTTTTCGCTATTCGATTACGTCTATGTTGGTATAGCTGTGGCAGAGATCGCGAGGTCGTCAGGAATGACACGTTTTCACGCAAGAGAAGAAACATAAACATTGTAAGGTTCTCTAGTGAGGGACACTAGGCGCACCTGGATGTTTGTTTGGGTGTTTTTGCTTTAGATTTACTTTATTGAGCCGATTTTAAGTTTTTTGTTTGAAAAAATATGTAGAACACGACAGACATGCGCACACACGAAATCGTCTTCATTTGCGTTGTATATATATATATATATATATATATATATATATAAAAGTCTGGAAGTTAATTTAAGGTAACAACGTTTACTACAATATCTGAAAAACAATTGGACCTACACCAGTCAAAGTTTGTATGAGATTAGTAAACAGTTATACTAAATTGGATGTTACATTTAACGACAATCGGTGCATGAATAAATAATCTGTCTATTTACCTATCACTATATTTCATCAACAACCAGACCTGTCCGTTACGAGTGGAACGAGCATTCAGTGTAACAGCCATCTGCATAATGCTACCCCTGCATCACAGGGCCATATGACACAGTTGAACCAATCAACTCAACTCGAAAGGGAATTACGCAAATACGGTGTTAGCATTAGATTTCATGATGTCTCAGCGCATCTTTCCGCTGATGCAAAAGGTTTCGTTGTTAAAATATTTGAATATTTTAAGGCTGAAAGTGAAAGACGTTCGCCCTTCTTTGACATTTAAAAGTACATGAAAAGAACAATTCATCCGTTACAGCTTCCCAAACAAACCGTAGTTAAGATTTTGAACTCTCATAAAAACACATGCTCCCCTGCACATCCCTTAGGGGGCATCTCAAAACAGGATAGGAAATTAAAGTTAGATTCCTTTGATAAGAAAGTTGTCAGGGACATGATTCGGCGGTTAACACGAGAAAATAAATTTATTTTAACACGAAAACTAAAACAAATTCTCCTTACAGAGCATAACTTAGATATTTCAAAATAGACCATTTGTAAATTCCTTTCCAAATTTGGATATCAGTACAAAAAGACGAAAGGGTCGAAACTAGCCATGGCTTACCAATGGTCTCACCCAGATACCAGAGAGCCACAGCGCAAGATCCCCCTGGTAAAGGGGAGCGCCTGATTGTCCATGCAGGCTCCCACAGGTTTCCTCCCTGGGTGTGATCCAGTGTTCAGATCCAGATCTACAGATGGCAGAGACTACCATACCGAGATGAATAGTCAGGTTTTCACTGTGTATGTTGAGGAGCAGCTCCTCTTAGCACTGCCTGATAAATCCTTGGTGGCTATGGACAATGCTCCCAATCACAGTTGTCGAGATCCTATTAACCGTTGTCCAACCTAAAATTCCACCAAAGGTGAGATATGTCAGTTGTGAGTAAATTATTGTCGGTCTCTAGAAATATGCTATTATCATTCACAACCTGGTGTCGGTGAAGCCAGAATAACGATATATAAAACACTCTCATTCCTAACAGAAGCAATCGCTTAGATTCACGAATGCTCCTGTTGATGAGAGAGTGAGTATGGTTTTACGCCACTTTTAGCAATATTCCAGCAATGTCACGGTGGAGGACACCAGAAGTAGGATTCACACTTTGAACCCAAGTCGGGAATCGAACACGGGTCATTGGCGTGACGAGCGAACGCTTTGACTACAAGGCCTATTCGGTATTCGGTATACTGTTGTTCACAGATGATTTGCTTGTCGCCCTGATACTGCCCTCGGGGACAGTCAATCTAAAGGAGAGTGTCACAAACATGTTTGTACGTTGATTTCCCTGCACATAGCCATTTTGCACCACCATATATTTTTTTTGTATTTTGTGTACTTCCATCACAAAAAAACATTTTGTTGTCAACACAACCACAATATACCGTGAATACCTTGAATTTCAAAGCAATCCACAATATTTACCATGACGTTATTACCATACACGCAAACTGCCATAAGTCACTCAAAACGCTCAGCTCCATACAAAGTCACACAGGGCAATAACAAGTACTCATTACACAAGAATAAGAACAGTGATGCTTTTGGGATTACACTCAAGTACGTTCCGTTCGTTGCCATACCTGTTCTCGTATCCTCCTATAACTGAGACATGACTCCCATGGAAAACCACGGGGCAGTGGTCGGCTTTTTTCTATAACAGATGTGTTCCTACTCACCTGAAACGCCATATTTTCCATCACTATGTCAATGTCCTCTATTGTATCTGGGTAAACTCAGTGTCACTGTCCATGTGCTATAGGCATGAAAGTGTAATATATATGTAGATAATTAAAGGGAAGTTAAATCATTAAGTCATAGAAATAAGAGGGAATATATGCCAGATATTATAACAAGAATTGGCACCATCTTGGAGTGTGGGGACACACTCTTCGTCAGAACGGGGGTCGTATCATAGGCATGAAATTACAGTAATTGTCAACTCATATGGTAAATACATAATTGAACAATTGGAGGGGTTAAAACAGTAAGACATAGATATAAGGGAAAACTACACGTCGGAAAATATACTAAGAACAAGCGATATTCGGAGTGACGTACCATCTGGAATATACTTGGCCACTGGTGCCCAGGGCGAAACAATAGCATATCTAAGGTTGTGTGTCAGAACAGGGCGATAAGAATAACTCCAGAAGGAACACACAAGACAAGGTATCAGAAATAGAATAGGTATGAGAAGAAACCGAGATGAGACTGACCACAGATACATATATGGGGGGGGGGGGGGGGGGGGGGGGGTTGGGGGGGGGATAATTCAGATTGAGGGGTTCACATTACAAGAAGGGGTGGAGGTGCTTGACCAATGTTAGATGGAAAAATGAGTGGAGCTGTGACGTCGGTGTCGGTTTAAAAAGGGGAAAAAGCCCCCAAATTGAGAGAGCGGATGGGGAGACTTCATCTGGACTGGTGTTCCGCTCTCGGCTTGTTGTCACGATCTTTCGAACCAGAAACCAAACTTAGGCACCATCATTTCGACTGAGACTGAAGCTTTGCGGCCGAAGTCTCGTACTTAAGTGACAAATTGAGTGGAATGACCGGAAACACAAAGTGGGAACAAAAGCTGTTACGCGAAGATCACTCTTGGTGCTTGTTGGAGTAGCTACGGCAATAGGTCCAAGGCCCTCGGGTACTGACATTGTACCTCTCGCACATCCCTGACTGTCAGCACCAAGAACGAGGGGATTGACGTAGTTCAGGTAAAGAGGTACACGAATTGCTACCTTCCGATTACGCAACAATTACCATCGATAACATCGTAAAATTACCTTGGACACATGTGCTATATTCCAGTGTTATTTAGTCAACTGTGTGTTTGAAACATGGGTTTCACTTCCTGCTTTCCCCTGCTACTTATCGCTGGTGATACCCTTCCACGTCCTACCTCAAACAACTCACTGAACACAACTCTAGACGTTTACATATTCCATTTGAATATCAGAAGTATTCGCCATAAACGCACACATATTAAAAATGATATATCTGGCTTTGACGTTCCATGTTTCACCGAATCCCATCTTGACTACAGAGTACATTCGAATGACTTTCTCTTGTTCCTACGATAAACCCCACATGAGGGACACGGATTGAATGAGTGGGTATGGTTTAACGCCGCTTTTAGCAATATATCACAGCTGGGGACACCAGAAATGGGCTTCACACATTGTACCCTTGTCGGGAATCGAACCCGGGTCTTCGGCGTGACGAGCAATACCATTATGTATTATCCTCAATAAATCTCATTTGGCTGGAAGTTAGCTCATGCCCTTGTACAAGAAAGGAGACAAATCCCTACCCTCGAATCATGGACCAAATAGGCTAATCATCCATATTTGGGTAGATACTTGAGAGAAATGTCTTGAGGTCAACACGCACATCAAGATGCTTCTTATAAATCATAAAAGTACATGTTAGCAAAGGTAGCCAATAACATTATAAAATCGGTATTAGTCCGGACTAGTACAAGCAGCCACGCACACACATACACGCGCGCATGCGCTATTTAAGTGCAATGATGTTAAACCCAACTTCACTTCACTTACAAGACCAAACTGTGTGCGTGCGTAAGTGCGTGCGTGTGCGTGTGCGTGCATATGTGTGCGCACGTGCGTGGGTGGGTAGGGAGGCGGGGATGCGTGTGCGTGATTAGGACCATCTCGGAAGCTTGACCACTGCTGCGGATAGGTGAGTATTATTATCACTAACCTTTTAGTTATCACCACTGCCATCATATTTTGTATTCGATACTACCATGGATATTGTACTATCACTCTATTGCATACTACCATTGTAATTGTTGTGCAGTAATTTGTATTGATTTGTAAATCTAGTTAATTGTAATACAATTGATGATTGTATATCATTTCTTGTTTGTTGTTTCACATAACATTGAGGAAGTTGTTGTGTGTGTGTGTGTGTGTGTGTGTATTTGTGCGTGTGTGTATGTGTGCACGCACGCATGTGTGTGTGTACGTGTGATTATTATCAGGTATGTCATCTATTTCTATATCGCATTGCGCATATACCCTGTACGTAATACATGGTGGTAAATCATGGTGCCATGCGTATTAAATACAATTCAATGTTTACTGTGCTATTTCAATATCTTGTGTCCATCATACTTATTTGTTCCTGACTTTAGCTCTCTCTCTCTCTCTCTCCCCCCCCCCCCCCCCCCCCCCCCCCCCCCCCGCCTCTCTGTGTAAACTGGTTACACCACGGTTTCTTTACAACTTGATTAACGTCAGCACCGCAGCCACTAGACTGGCGCAGACTCCATTGTATAATAATAGTCTGCAAATAATGACTCACAGTGCATTCAACAAGCTAACAAAAACGCAGCAAAAACATTATATTTTGAAACACTGTTGTAAAATAAAAGTTATGAAATGGACTCTGAATTTCTGCATTTGAAAACACAGAAGAAACAAATCGTGATTTTTTTTATATTACCTTTTAAAAATATTTTTAAAACAAGGACTGCTTCGAGTCTAACCACAAAACTGACGACGCGGAGACCTAACATCGCTTAGAACACCAGCAGCCATAAACCAACTTGTCACCTCATCCAGACTTGGGCATGACGTGCACCAGCAAACACATCTATCACATGTATCCTCCACACCATTGGTGCATGTTTAGACGACACAGTGTCACCGTCCTAGTTTATGTGTATATTATGCGTCTGTAGTCGTTCTTGAATAAAAACACTGGTATTTTAAAACTACTGAGTACACGTTCGCTCGCAGGTAGTGGATGTACAATACATACTGTACGAATGTCTGATTAGTTCTTGCATCAGAGGCGCCATAATATACGGACGTCGTGCACATTTCAATGATGATTAGGATGACATGATAACTGTTGTGTAGCTGTCGATTTTAAACAGAAACTTGCTCTCAACGTTTGAAATAGCATTACCGTGTTAGTGGGGAATTCAGTTATTCAATTTTGGCATTGCAAAAAAGATAATTTTTACCAGGTCCCCATGAGTTTGACACAACCAGGATCGATTGTAGTGTTTCCTTTGTCCGGTCGCAGTTAACTCTGTATGACCTATGCCTAACTGGGTCAGAGCATTGGTTCGCATCACACGCCCAATGACATCTCTCGCAAATTTCATGATTGTAAGTGGCTCATTAAATCGAACCAGGCTGGTCGCCAGGGATACGATGTGCTTGTGGGGTGGAGTCATGTTCGTTTGTTTTCTTCGTTTTGGGGGGTTGAGATTTTTTTTCTTCCGAAAAGAGAGCTGAAATTCCTTTGTACAGAACATGGAAAGAATGTTGAACTTTTCTCACTGTTCACTAAAACATGATAACTGTACAGATGTAAGTGATTTTGAAAAGACAACAATGAAAACTTAGACAGTTGGACACGTTGGGTCCAAACCCCGAGTAGTTTTACAAAACGGTTTAGAATCAATCGTCCAAACACATCTACAACTGCTACATTACCCACATCAGTGGAACTTAAGTTTGAAGTAAACCTTTTTGCTGCACTTGCAGCATGCTAGCCTACAAAGAATGGACAAAAAGGGAACGATGTACTGGTCATTCACATCCACACTGTTGGACCGTGACAAATAACAGGATGAGATTTATGATACTAAAAGAACAAGCCATTGGTATGATACATCATGAAGCAACCCCCACGTTGCAAGGAGTTTGGGCTGTATCTGAATGACAGTCACCAAGCTTATTGTCTGGAATAGGCACACTGGGTAGACGGGGGACAGGCGATACTTCATCGCCGACGTCGTTACACCATAACAATACCCCTGAAGGTCGCGGAGGTTTTGTCCCCAAAAGCATTTGTGAAAATATTGAAAGTCCAAGTAGAAAGTAAAATGCATTTACCCAATCACAAAGAGCAGTTTTTGCCTCAGATTGGTCAGAAATAGGACACACTCACTCTATCATTACAAAATAGAAACAGGTGACACCAGACCCATTAGACTCCT